>NW_022681456.1:3705555-5015555 GCF_009764315.1 Trachypithecus francoisi
CAGAGCAGGGTGGTTGTGAAGAATTCATGCTCCCAAGGCAGCCTGCCTGGTTGGTTTTTCCCAGGTTAATCGGTGTCTCAGCCCCAGCTTCCTCCAGGACGACCTTCCTCCTGCGTTGGGTGAGGATTCAGTAAGATAACAGGTGCACTGTCTTGTGCTTGGAATCGAACCCAGCACATGATAACCAGTCCGTCTATATGGCAGCTGGTATTGTGTGTGTCAAAAATCAATACGTGCATACATATAGCTGTATTAGTATAATGCATTTTTATTTACGGCATTTGTTTATTTATCCTATTGATTGTACAGACCTGCAGGAATACAGAGTAACTGGTTATGGTACTGATTCTGAAGAAGGGAACTAGGAAATGAGGTTTCTCCCGACTTACTTTTAATGGAACACCAATTTGTTCTGTTTGGATATATTTAGTAGTGTGTATTTATTACTAACCACGTAAATCACTTAGAATAAAACCTGGTGTGTAGCAAGTGCCTCAGAAATGTGAACTAGTATCATCTTCAATGCTGTCTTAGATATTAAAGTGAGTTGTATTAATTGTGATGAGTTAATAGACTCTCAATAATGGTAGCTGTAAGAAAAGATTTTTTCCATTAACTGTTGGATTAATTTTTGGATTCTTTGGTTGTTAGTTACAGAATCTTAAGATTAAGAGAGAGACATGAAGCTAGAGAGAGAGAGAGAATTTATTGACTCAAGAACCTGGAAACAACAGGCACATGTTGACCTTCAAGTACAGCTGGATACAGGGACACGAGTGGTTTAGGAGGGCATGGGTTCCCTAGCTCCAGGCTAAGAATTCCTCCTGTCAGCTTAATTTTCCTCAGGAGGTTCTGCAGGGTGACTTGGTACTGCTATCAGTCTACTCGTTTCAGGAAAAGGGGATTAGCTATTTAGCAGCAATCCCAGGAAAGTTCTAGGTGCACATCTCTGTGAGCTGACTTGGATCATATGCCTCTCCCCAACCCCAGCCTTAGAGTACAGCAAGCCCTGATGGCCCGTGCTTTGTCCATGGGAAGACCTCAGTGACTGGAGGCTAAATCAGTCCCACATGACTCTAGAAGTGGAAAACAGAAAACTCTCCACTTGCCAAAATAACTAGAAAGAAGAAGGTACTGTTATCAGATGAAAGAGCAAAACTCAACCAGCAGCATCACTGAAGTCAACTTTTGACAGCATATGTACTGTATTTTCTCTGCTCTTTTGAGAAAACAGAACTTCTAATGAGCAAAGCCGCAAAAATAAAATTACAAGATGTTATTACTCCACTTGGGTGTAGTGTGCAATGGGATTTTGAGAATGGGGGCTACGTGTAGTTATATTTTGTGCACCAGTTGTCGTGCTATTAGAGTGTATTTAATGATCTGATGTCTAATTAGATGTTCTCTACTATATATTTAAGTGTCCTTATGTTCCATCACTTTATAGACAAATTTCTTTCTTGATTTCATTGCTTTGTACTGAAAATCTCTCTCATGTTTTCTTAAAATAAACATTAATTGCTTTTCAGGAAACTCTGTAAGCACAATGATGTGTCTCTCAGGAAGTGTTTCCTAGTCAGTCGGTTTCCAAGTACTGCATTTGTAACCAAAACTACTTGTAATTGGTTTGAAACTGACATTTGCTAATTTTCTGTACTAATTTTAACTTAAGAAAAAAAGAAAAAGAGAAGACACTAAAACTAAATCCAGGAAGTCTGTCAACCTGACACTCTTTTAGACCTTACAAATTCTTAGGTAAGGAACACTAGTGTGTTAATAAACAAACCCCCAATTCATAATGCCACTTGCCCAAGTAAAGTTTCTAACTTGTATAAAATTGAAACAAGTATTCTTTATAGATAACTTTCCAATAAGCAAAGATTTTTTTTTTTTTTGAGACAGAATCTCACTCTGTTGCCCAGGCTGGAGTGCAGTGGCATGATCTCAGTTCACTGCAACCTCTGCTTCATGAGTTCAAGTGATTCTCCTGCTGCAGCCTCCCAAGTTGCTGGGATTACAGGCATGTGCCACCATGCTCAGCTAATTTTTGTATTTTTAGTAGAGACAGGATTTTACCATGTTGGCCAGGCTGACGTTGAACTCCTGGCCTCAGGTGATCTGCCCGCCTCGGCCTCCCAAAGTGCTGGGATTACAAGGCCTGAGCCACAGCACCTGGCCCCAGTAAGCAAAAATTTAAAAACCCAGGCTCCTGCAAGATGATGGTATCTCCTCTTCAAATGCTGGTTCCAGTGTCTTCAATGCATGGTTTCCATGGTTACCTAAGTGACTGCTTCTAGTGAAGGGTTAGGAGATGGCAAGGAGGACTGGGGGAAGCTGGTTGGCACAGCCTAAATGTGGGAGCACGGCTTCCCTTCACTCCGTCGTCCATCCACAGATCTCAGTCCTGGGGCTACCTCTACCGCAAGGGTGGCTGGAAACTGGAGTTTAGCTCTGGGCCACAATGAAAAGAAAATGGTTTTCGGTGAACAGCCCAACAGTGTTGGTGACATCAATGTGATAAAATCCGTGGGGCTTTGCTGTTGTTGTTTGTCGCCGTGGGCCTTTTATGGAGCTGTACATACTGGCAGTGCAGGAAGAGCCTCCCCTGGGCAGATGAGAGAACCACGTGTTCGTTAGCAACTTTTCATCATGAATTGCCACATTTGGTGCTCACAGGCCCCATGCGAGTGAGCCTCACCAGGTGATGGTACCAGAAGGGCAGCTTCCGTCTCAAAGAGGCTCCCTTGTATCGAGTCGCATATCTGGTACGTTTAGAGTTGGGAACCCCATATTTTGGCCCAGATTCCAGCATTCAAAAACTGCCGTAAAGTTGGTGTCATTAAAGGACGAAGAAATCCTGGGGAACCAGCAGGGGTCACACAGCAACATGCCCGATCAGAGCAGGGGGTAGGCAGGAAATGTAAATGAGTGAAAAAAACACAAACTGGATGTGAAGCTACAGGGAGGACGTCGTGGCAAACGGGGGCACACGAAAGGGGTGGCCGAAACTCAGATCTGCCAGCTGGTGCTGTTTGGGACTGAGGTTGTGGGTCACCAGAGTTCTTTCATGAAAAGGAAATTACGATGCTCAGGTGAAATTTTTTTTTTTTTTTTTATTATACTTTAAGTTCTAGGGTACATGTGCATGACGTTTATATCATGTATAACTCCCCAATGCAATCCCTCCCTCCTCCCCCCTCCCCATGATAGGCCCCAGTGTGTGATGTTCCCCTTCCCGAGTCCAAGTGATCTCATTATTCAGTTCCCACCTATGAGTGAGAACATGCGGTGTTTGGTTTTCTCTTCTTGTGATAGTTTGCTAAGAATGATGGTTTCCAGCTGCATCCATGTCCCTACAAAGGACGCAAACTCATCCTTTTTTATGGCTGCATAGTATTCCATGGTGTATATGTGCCACATTTTCTTAATCCAGTCTGTCACAGATGGACATTTGGGTTGATTCCAAGTCTTTGCTATTGTGAACAGTGCCGCAATAAACATACGTGTGCATGTGTCTTTGTAGTAGAGTAATTTATAATCCTTTGGGTATATACCCAGTAGTGGGATGGCTGGGTCATATGGTACATCTAGTTCTAGATCCTTGAGGAATCGCCATACTGTTTTCCATAATGGTTGAACTAGTTTACAATCCCACCAACAGTGTAAAAGTGTTCCTATTTCTCCACATCCTCTCCAACACCTGTTGTTTCCTGACTTCTTAATGATTGCCATTCTAACTGGTGTGAGATGGTATCTCATTGTGGTTTTGATTTGCATTTCTCTGATGGCCAGTGATGATGAGCATTTTTTCATGTGTCTGTTGGCTGTATGGATGTCTTCTTTTGAGAAATGTCTGTTCATATCCTTTGCCCACTTTTTGATGGGGTTGTTTGTTTTTTTCTTGTATATTTGTTTGAGTTCTTTGTAGATTCTGGATATTAGCCCTTTGTCAGATGAGTAGGTTGCAAAAATGTTCTCCCATTCTGTAGGTTGCCTGTTCACTCTGATGGTAGTTTCTTTTGCTGTGCAAAAGCTCTTTAGTTTAATTAGATCCCATGTGTCAATTTTGGCTTTTGCTGCCGTTGCTTTTGGTGTTTTAGACATGAAGTCCTTGCCCATGCCTATGTCCTGAATGGTACTACCTAGATTTTCTTCTAGGGTTTTTATGGTATTAGGTCTAACATTTAAGTCTCTGATCCATCTTGAATTAATTTTCGTATAAGGGGTAAGGAAAGGATCCAGTTTCAGCTTTCTACTTATGGCTAGCCAATTTTCCCAGCACCATTTATTAAATAGGGAATCCTTTCCCCATTTCTTGTTTCTCTCAGGTTTGTCAAAGATCAGATGGCTGTAGATGTGTGGTATTATTTCTGAGGACTCTGTTCTGTTCCATTGGTCTATATCTCTGTTGTGGTACCAGTACCATGCTGTTTTGGTTACTGTAGCCTTGTAGTATAGTTTGAAGTCAGGTAGCGTGACGCCTCCAGCTTTGTCCTTTTGACTTAGGATTGTCTTGGCAATGCGGGCTCTTTTTTGGTTCCATATGAACTTTAAAGCCGTTTTTTCCAATTCTGTGAAGAAAGTCATTGGTAGCTTGATGGGGATGGCATTGAATCTATAAATCACCTTGGGCAGTATGGCCATTTTCACGATATTGATTCTTCCTATCCATGAGCATGGTATGTTCTTCCATTTGTTTGTGTCCTCTTTGATTTCACTGAGCAGTGGTTTGTAGTTCTCCTTGAAGAGGTCCTTTACATCCCTTGTAAGCTGGATTCCTAGGTATTTGATTCTCTTTGAAGCAATTGTGAATGGAAGTTGATTCCTGATTTGGCTCTCTGCTTGTCTGTTACTGGTGTATAAGAATGCTTGTGATTTTTGCACATTAATTTTGTATCCTGAGACTTTGCTGAAGTTGCTTATCAGCTTAAGGAGATTTTGGGCTGAGACAATGGGGTTTTCTAAATATACAATCATGTCATCTGCAAACAGGGACATTTGACTTCTTCTTTTCCTAACTGGATACCCTTGATTTCTTTCTCTTGCCTGATTGCCCTAGCCAGAACTTCCAACACTATGTTGAATAGGAGTGGTGAGAGAGGGCATCCCTGTCTTGTGCCAGTTTTCAAAGGGAATTTTTCCAGTTTTTGCCCATTCAGTATGATATTAGCTGTGGGTTTGTCATAAATAGCTCTTATTATTTTGAGGTACGTTCCATCAATACCGAATTTATTGAGCGTTTTTAGCATAAAGGCTGTTGAATTTTGTCAAAAGCCTTTTCTGCATCTATTGAGATAATCATGTGGTTCTTGTCTTTGGTTCTGTTTATATGCTGGATTACGTTTATTGATTTGCGAATGTTGAACCAGCCTTGCATCCCAGGGATGAAGCCCACTTGATCATGGTGGATAAGCTTTTTGATGTGCTGCTGAATCCGGTTTGCCAGTATTTTATTGAGAATTTTTGCATCGATGTTCATCAGGGATATTGGTCTAAAATTCTCTTTTTTTGTTGTGTCTCTGCCAGGCTTTGGTATCAGGATGATGTTGGCCTCATAAAAAGAGTTGGGGAGGATTCCCTCTTTTTCTATTGATTGAAATAGTTTCAGAAGGAATGGTACCAGCTCCTCCTTGTACCTCTGGTAGAATTCAGCTGTGAATCCATCTGGTCCTGGACTTTTTTTGGTGGGTAGGCTATTAATTGTTGCCTCAATTTCAGAGCCTGCTATTGGTCTATTCAGGGATTCAACTTCTTCCTGGTTTAGTCTTGGGAGAGTGTAAGTGTCCAGGAAATTATCCATTTCTTCTAGATTTTCTAGTTGATTTGCGTAGAGGCATTTATAGTATTCTCTGATGGTTGTTTGTATTTCTGTGGGGTCGGTGGTGATATCCCCTTTATCATTTTTTATTGCGACTATTTGATTCCTCTCTCTTTTCTTCTTTATTAGTCTTGCTAGCGGTCTGTCAATTTTGTTGATCTTTTCAAAAAACCAACTCCTGGATTCATTGATTTTTTGGAGGGTTTTTTGTGTCTCTCTCTCCTTCAGTTCTGCTCTGATCTTAGTTATTTCTTGCCTTCTGCTAGCTTTTGAATGTGTTTGCTCTTGCCTCTCTAGTTCTTTTAATTGTGATGTTAGAGTGTCCATTTTAGATCTCTCCTGCTTTCTCTTGTGGCATTTAGTGCTATAAATTTCCCTCTACACACTGCTTTAAATGTGTCCCAGAGATTCTGGTATGTTGTATCTTTGTTCTCATTGGTTTCAAAGAACATCTTTATTTCTGCTTTCATTTCGTTATGTACCCAGTAGTCATTCAGGAGCAGGTTGTTCAGTTTCCATGTAGTTGAGCGGTTTTGATTGAGTTTCTTAGTCCTGAGTTCTAGTTTGATTGCACTGTGGTCTGAGAGACAGTTTGTTATAATTTCTGTTCTTGTACATTTGCTGAGGAGTGCTTTACTTCCAATTATGTGGTCAATTTTGGAATAAGTGCGATGTGGTGCTGAGAAGAATGTATATTCTGTTGATTTGGGGTGGAGAGTTCTATAGATGTCTATTAGGTCCGCTTGGTGCAGAGATGAGTTCAATTCCTGGATATCCTTGTTAACTTTCTGTCTCGTTGATCTGTCTAATGTTGACAGTGGAGTGTTGAAGTCTCCCATTATTATTGTATGGGAGTCTAAGTCTCTTTGTAGGTCTCTAAGGACTTGCTTTATGAATCTGGGTGCTCCTGTATTGGGTGCATAGATATTTAGGAGAGTTAGCTCTTCCTGCTGAATTGATCCCTTTACCATTATGTAATGGCCTTCTTTGTCTCTTTTGATCTTTGATGGTTTAAAGTCTGTTTTATCAGAGACTAGGATTGCAACCCCTGCTTTTTTTTGTTCTCCATTTGCTTGGTAGATCTTCCTCCATCCCTTTATTTTGAGCCTATGTATGTCTCTGCATGTGAGATGGGTCTCCTGAATACAGCAGACTGATGGGTCTTGCCTCTTTATCCAGTTTGCCAGTCTGTGTCTTTTAATTGGAGCATTTAGTCCATTGACATTTAAGGTTAATATTGTTATGTGTGAACTTGATCCTGTCATTATGATATTACTGGTTATTTTGCTCGTTAGTTGATGCAATTTCTTCCTAGCCTCGATGTTCTTTACATTTTGGCATGTTTTTGCAATGGCTGGTACCGGTTGTTCCTTTCCATGTTTAGGGCTTCCTTCAGGGTCTCTTGTAAGGCAGGCCTGGTGGTGACAAAATCTCTAAGCATTTGCTTATCTGTAAAGGATTTTATTTCTCCTTCACTGATGAAGCTTAGTTTGGCTGGATATGAAATTCTGGGTTGAAAATTCTTTTCTTTAAGAACGTTGAATATTGGCCCCCACTCTCTTCTGGCTTGTAGAGTTTCTGCCGAGAGGTCTGCTGTTATTCTGATGGGCTTCCCTTTGTGGGTAACCCGACCTTTCTCTCTGGCTGCCCTTAAGATTTTTTCCTTCATTTCAACTTTGGTGAATCTGGCAATTATGTGTCTTGGAGTTGCTCTTCTGGAGGAGTATCTTTGTGGCGTTCTCTGTATTTCCTGAATTTGAATGTTGGCCTGCCCTACTAGGTTGGGGAAGTTCTCCTGGATGATATCCTGAAGAGTGTTTTCCAACTTGGTTCCATTTTCCCCCTCATTTTCAGGCACCCCAATCAGACGTAGATTTGGTCTTTTTACATAATCCCATACTTCTTGCAGGCTTTGTTCATTTCTTTTTCTTCTTTTTCTTTTGGTTTCTCTTCTCGCTTCATTTCATTCATTTGATCCTCAATCGCTGATACTCTTTCTTCCAGTTGATCGAGTCGGTTACTGAAGCTTGTGCATTTGTCACGTATTTCTCGTGTCATGGTTTTCATCTCTGTCATTTCGTTTATGATCTTCTCTGCATTAATTAGTCTAGCTGTCAATTCTTCCACTTTTTTTTCAAGATTTTTAGTTTCTTTGCGCTGGGTACGTAATTCCTCCTTTAGCTCTGAGAGGTTTGATGGACTGAAGCCTTCTTCTCTCATCTCGTCAAAGTCATTCTCTGACCAGCTTTGATCCGTTGCTGGCGATGGGCTGCGCTCCTTTGCAGGAGGAGATGCGCTCTTATTTTTTGAATTTCCAGCTTTTCTGCCCTGCTTCTTCCCCATCTTTGTGGTTTTATCTGTCTCTGGTCTTTGATGATGGTGACGTACTGATGGGGTTTTGGTATAGGTGTCCTCCCTGTTTGATAGTTTTCCTTCTGACAGTCAGAAGGACTGTCTGTTGGTCTGTTGGAGATTGCTTGAGGTCCACTCCAGACCCTGTTTGCCTGGGTGTCAGCAGCAGAGGTTGCCGAAGATAGAATATTGCTGAACAGCGAGTGTACCTGTCTGATTCTTTCTTTGGAAGTTTCCTCTCAGGGGTGACGCCACCCTGTGAGGTGGGGGTGTCAGACTGCCCCTAGTGGGGGATGTCTCCCAGCTAGGCTACTCAGGGGTCAGGGACCCACCTGAGCAGGCAGTCTGTCCGTTCTCAGATCTCAACCTCCGCGTTAGGAGATCCACGGCTCTCCCCAAAGCTGTCAGACAGAGTCGTTCGCGTCTGCCAGGGCCCCGCTCTTTCCCCTAATGGACTGCAGCTGTGCGCTGTCCGCAGAGGTAGAGTCTACAGAAACAGGCAGGCTTCCTTAAGCTGCTGTGAGCTCCACCCAGTTCGAGCTTCCCAGCGTCTTTGTTTACCTACTTAAGCCTCAGCAATGGCGGGCGCCCCTCCCCCAGCCTCGCTGCTGCCTTGCGGATAGATCGCCGCAGATGGCTGTGTTAGCAGTGAGGGAGGCTCCGTGGGCGTGGGACCCTCCCGGCCAGGTATGGGATATATTCTCCTGGTGTGCCTGTTTCCTTAAAGCGCAGTATTGGGGTGGGAGTTACCCGATTTTCCAGGTGTTGTGTGTCTCAGTTCCCCTGGCTAGGAAAAGGATTTCCTTCCCCCTTGCGCTTCCAGGTGAGGCGATGCCTCGCCCTGCTTCAGCTCACGCTGGTCAGGCTGCAGCAGCTGACCAGCACCGATTGTCCGGCACTCCCTAGAGAGATGACCCCAGTACCTCAGTTGAAAATGCAGAAATCACCGGTCTTCTGTGTCGCTCGCGCTGGGAGTTGAAGACTGGAGCTGTTCCTATTCGGCCATCTTGCTCCGCCCCATCCGCTCAGGTGAAATTTTTAAATATTTACAATATCATCAAGGCCAAACAAGACATACCTGTAGGTTATCAGGTTGTAACCTCTAGCACAGACATCAGACACATAGACATCTAAACCAAATAGTTTGGCAAATACTGTTGAGTGCGCTGAGATGGATGTAGAAGGGTTTTTTGGTTGTTGTTTTGTTTTGTTTTGAGTATTGTATGGAGTCGCTCCATACCAGACAAAAAACAACTTAAAAATCCAGTCATATGAAATGGACAAAATGAACTACAGTAGCTACATTTAAGAGAACACAATGTGTCCATTAGATGTGATAACATACATTTGGAAAGATACTTTGGATGTATGGTTAAGCCCAAGGCATTTTAATAAAGAGCACCCTCATCCTAATTCCATGGGACATATAGATTTAGTCTGTGTCCCCAAGGGCCTCTGATTGGCTGGACAATTTCTCCCTCTCTTCCTCTCTGTTATTGACAGATGTGTAGTGAACAGACGAGCTTAGTCTCTTTCGTCATGTTGGCAGGTCAACCAGTTGTCTGGAAAATTATTGTATGATGGCTAGAAAAGACTTTAGAAGAATCTGTACCAGAATATTAATGTAATTATCTCTGAATGGTAGGATTATATAATAATGATTTTTTAAATCCACTCGCTGTCAGTCATTATAAACTCATTTACTATTTAGAAACAGTATTTGTATATTTTAGAAAATAATAAAAGTTTTAAAAGAGACAATTATATTCCACTGTAATGATTTCCATTTTCCTCAAATGGTCTCTTAGGAATAAAATACATGAGGCCGGGCGCGGTGGCTCAAGCCTGTCATCCCAGCACTTTGGGAGGCCGAGGCGGGCAGATCACAAGGTCAGGAGATCAAGACCATCCTGGCTAACACAGTGAAACCCCGTCTCTACTAAAAAATACAAAAAAAAAAACTAAAAATAAAAATAAATAAAAATAAATAAAAATAAATTTAAAAAAAAAAAACAAAACAACAACAACAACAAAAAAAGGAATAAAATACATGAAACTGACATTATTTAAAAGGCCAAGGCCAAATACCACTTACAGCTGCAATTGTCAATACCATAGGGCCCAGTAAATGTGCGTTGCCTGATGTATGTGAGTATTCTTTATCATTTTATTGTAGGCACATAGCAGTATCTGAAAATTAGGAGCCAGGTCAGAAAAGACAGCTTACACCTTGTCTTGCTTCAGTGGCTAACACCAGGCCCAAACACTCCACACTCGATAAACATTGGTCAAGGATGATATGTATTCCCCAGACCCCATAGATTCTTTGAGACCAGAAATGCCAATGCCTGCTATTTCCACGGTTCTAAATTGGCTCTGAGCCCAGCGTGGAAAATGACCCAATATTTGTCCCATGGATGTGACACAGAGAAAAGAGTCATTCAAGCAGACCCATTTGCCTTATCGCTTACTTATGGAGAAAAAGGAATCCTTCAAAATAATTTTAATTTTCAGAGAATGTTAAGAATGAGAGAAATTCTGAGTCAATACCTATGTCCCCTGGTGTTCAGTTTACACTTTCCTTTGATTTGCGTTTGGCTGTATTGTTATTGACAGCTATTGACTATCAATGACTATTGACATTATCGATGACTCCGACAACTCCCAAGAAGGCTTGCAACTTTAGCCTTGGCCCATGAAGTACTGCTGCTCTGAACGTAACAAGGCCTGGTACAGATGTGTACTATCTATCACCCAGGCAGGCTGGCCAGGGAGCCAGATGAGGCGGAAAGTGCTCTGGGGAGAAGAAGAGAATTTATTGTTTTGGCTTTTTTTTTTTTTTTAATCATGCAAAGTCAACTCATGGCCTGAAAGATCCCATATCCTCCTTGCCCCTAGCCCCTGCCCACCTGTCTGGCCACATCTTGAAGAAGTTTCCCCTGCCACAGTCCTGAACACCAAACATACCTGAGTTTTTTTTTTTCTTTTTTTCCAGACAAGGTCTTGCTGTGTTACCCAGGCTGGAGTACAGTGGTGTGAACTTGGCTCACTGCAGCCTCTGCCTCCCAGGTTCAAGGGATTCTCATGCCTCAGCCTCCCGAGTAGCTGGGATTACAGGCGTGCACCACCACACCCAGCTATTTTTTGTATTTTTAATAGAGACAGGATTTTGTCATGTTGCCCAGGCTGGTCTCAAACTCTTGACCTCAAGTGATCCACCTGCCTCAGCCTCCCAAAGTGCTGGGATTACAGGCCTGAGCCACCACACCCGACAATGAGAAGATAATTGAAAGTACGTGTTAACATTGTGTAGTTTAGTGATTGGAATGCAGGCATTCAAAGGGAGCTACAGGGCTGGTGCCAGGAGACAAACCAGGCCCATGGACATGAACCCCGAAAGTGGGGTAGGGTGAGTCATGATGGAGTCTCAGCTTGTTTGTGTTGGTGTAACAAAGTTCCACAGACCATGTTATTTATAAAGAACAGCAACTTATTTCTGAGAGTTCTGGAGGCTGGGGAGTCCAAGATCAAGGTGCTGGTATTGGTGCATGGTGAGGGCTGCTCTCACTTCCAAGATGGCACCTGGGCACTGTGCTGGGAATACTGCGTCCTCATGAGGTACATGGGATGGAAGAGCAAACAAGGAGCCGTTTCTCCCTAAAGCCTCCTTGATGACGGCAGATCCACTCTTGAGGGCAGAACCCTCATGTCTCCATGACTTCCTAAAAGTTTTCCCCACCTCTTAAGACCGCCACATTGGGAGTCACTTTCAACACTGACTTTGGAGGGGCCACATTCCAGCCATAACAGGTGGCCTCACCAGGTTCTGTACGAATTTCCAGGCACTGCCGTCCTAGCCAAGCGTGGGAATGCAGGATGATGGATGTCCCAGGGCGAGGCAATTGTCCTAACCAGTCTTCCTCATCCACTCCTGCTCTCATTTTTATACAACAGTGAGTGACTTTATAAAACTTAAATTATATTTTGTCCCTTCAGTTCCTCCTGCAGTTCCCGCTGCGTTCATTATGAAAGCCAAACGTCGTATACCACAGTGTATGAAGCCTTACGAGATCCAGCCCCGCCTGCCTCTGTGACACCATCTGGGGCCGCTTCTCCTTCTGCCCTGGAGCTGCAGGTGCAGCTCCGCACCTTCTCTCTCCCATGCATGCTGAGGCTGTTCTGCACATCCTTACTTCCTCTAAAATGCTGCCACAGTCTTCTCACAGCTGGAGTGGCTCTTTATCGTCAAGGTTAAGCTGAAACATTACCTCTTTAGAGGTAATGTTTCAGACCAAAACCAACTGTCACACGCATACACCCACACTGCCCCCCCTACACAAACATTCACAGACATCAACTCTCCAGCCACGCTGCAATACAGGCCTCTCATATCCTTCATGGCATTTATCGGTAGCTAACTATTCTTATTTGTTTGCTTATTCATTCATTTATTTCTCTGAGAAGGCAAGGACTTACTGTTTCGTTGTTCAAGTCTGTTTCTATCAGCTGGAACAGGACCTGCCACATAGTAGGTGCCCCCATGTACTTAATAATGTGCTTAATAATGGGAGGAATGAGGAAAGGACGAAGGGAGGGAGGGAAGGAAGCACGCAAGAAGGAATTGGTAAACAAGTGAGAAGAACCACAGGCACAGCGGTAAGCGCCTCATTCCGTGGTACTGGGGTGGTGCCTACATGGACATCACAATCCTGATATCCGTGGTGTGACTTAGAGTAGATCATCCCTGGACACACAGTGAGTAGCAACAGAGCTGAGATTTCAGGCTTTATTTTTTATTTTTATTTTTTTTTTGAGACGGAGTCTCGCTCTGTCTCCCGGGCTGGAGTGCAGTGGCCGGATCTCAGCTCACTGCAAGCTCCGCCTCCCGGGTTTACGCCATTCTCCTGCCTCAGCCTCCCGAGTAGCTGGGACTACAGGCGCCGCCACCTCGCCCGGCTAGTTTTTTGTATTTTTTTAAGTAGAGACGGGGTTTCACCGTGTTAGCCAGGATGGTCTCGATCTCCTGACCTCGTGATCCGCCATCTCGGCCTCCCAAAGTGCTGGGATTCAGGCTTTATTATTATCAGTATTATCTTATTTATCAGCTTGGGACCTTGGACAAGGGACTCTAGGGCTCAGAGACTCGGTGTCAAAGGAGGATCATGATACCACCCTCCTCATTTGGCTTCAGTGAAGAGCAGGAGAAGAAGTGGCGAACACACAGGCCCACCCCTGACATGGATGGGGTCTGGGCAAGTGCATAACCAGGTCTCTGCCAGCTTGGTTTGGATTCACCCAGAAGCGAGACCTAAGATGAGTATTGGAGGGCAATTCTTAAATTTTTTTTTTTCTTTTTTTTAATTTTTTTATTTTTATTATACTTTAAGTTCTAGGGTACATGTGCATAATGTGCAGGTTTGTTACATATGTATACTTGTGCCATGTTGGTGTGCTGCACCCATCAACTCGTCAGCACCCATCAATTCATCATTTATATCATGTATAACTCCCCAGTGCAATCCCTCCCCCCTCCCCATGATAGGCCCCGGTGTGTGATGTTCCCCTTCCCGAGTCCAAGTGATCTCATTGTTCAGTTCCCACCTATGAGTGAGAACATGCGGTGTTTGGTTTTCTGTTCTTGTGATAGTTTGCTAAGAATGATGGTTTCCAGCTGCATCCGTGTCCCTACAAAGGACACAAACTCATCCTTTTTTATGGCTGCATAGTATTCCATGGTGTATATGTGCCACATTTTCTTAATCCAGTCTGTCACAGATGGACATTTGGGTTGATTTCAAGTCTTTGCTATTGTGAATAGTGCCGCAATAAACATACGTGTGCATGTGTCTTTGTAGTAGAATAATTTATAATCCTTTGGGTATATACCCAGTAGTGGGATGGCTGGGTCATATGGTACATCTAGTTCTAGATCCTTGAGGAATTGCCATACTGTTTTCCATAATGGTTGAACTAGTTTACAAGCCCACCAACAGTGTAAAAGCGTTCCTATTTCTCCACATCCTCTCCAACACCTGTTGTTTCCTGACTTCTTAATGATTGCCATTCTAACTGATGTGAGATGGTATCTCATTGTTGTTTTGATTTGCATTTCTCTGATGGCGAGTGATGATGAGCATTTTTTCATGTGTCTGTTGGCTGTATGAATGTCTTCTTTTGAGAAATGTCTGTTCATATCCTTTCCCCACTTTTTGATGGGGTTGTTTGTTTTTTTCTTGTATATTTGTTTGAGTTCTTTGTAGATTCTGGATATTAGCCCTTTGTCAGATGAGTAGGTTGCAAAAATTTTCTCCCATTCTGTAGGTTGCCTGTTCACTCTGATGGTAGTTTCTTTTGCTGTGCAGAAGCTCTTTAGTTTAATGAGATCCCATTTGTCAATTTTGGCTTTTGCTGCCGTTGCTTTTGGTGTTTTAGACATGAAGTCCTTGCCCATGCCTATGTCCTGAATGGTACTACCTAGATTTTCTTCTAGGGTTTTTATGGTATTAGGTCTAACATTTAAGTCTCTAATCCATCTTGAATTAATCTTCATATAAGGAGTAAGGAAAGGATCCAGTTTCAGCTTTCTACTTATGGCTAGCCAATTTTCCCAGCACCATTTATTAAATATGGAATCCTTTCTCCATTTCTTGTTTCTCTCAGGTTTGTCAAAGATCAGGTGGCTGTAGATGTGTGGTATTATTTCTGAGGACTCTGTTCTGTTCCATTGGTCTATATCTCTGTTTTGGTACCAGTACCATGCTGTTTTGGTTACTGTAGCCTTGTAGTATAGTTTGAAGTCAGGTAGCGTGACGCCTCCAGCTTTGTCCTTTTGACTTAGGATTGTCTTGGCAATGCGGGCTCTTTTTTGGTTCCATATGAACTTTAAAGCCGTTTTTTCCAATTCTGTGAAGAAAGTCATTGGTAGCTTGATGGGGATGGCATTGAATCTATAAATCACCTTGGGCAGTATGGCCATTTTCACGATATTGATTCTTCCTATCCATGAGCATGGTATGTTCTTCCATTTGTTTGTGTCCTCTTTGATTTCACTGAGCAGTGGTTTGTAGTTCTCCTTGAAGAGGTCCTTTACATCCCTTGTAAGTTGGATTCCTAGGTATTTTATTCTCTTTGAAGCAATTGTGGGTAAAGGGATCAATTCAACAGGAAGAGCTAACTATCCTAAATATATATGCACCCAATACAGGAGCACCCAGATTCATAAAGCAAGTCCTTAGAGACTTACAAAGAGACTTAGACTCCCGTACAGTAATAATGGGAGACTTCAACACTCCACTGTCAACATTAGACAGATCAACGAGACAGAAAGTTAACAAGGATATCCAGGAATTGAACTCATCTCTGCACCAAGCGGACCTAATAGACATCTATAGAACTCTCCACCCCAAATCAACAGAATATACATTCTTCTCAGCACCACATCGCACTTATTCCAAAATTGACCACATAATTGGAAGTAAAGCACTCCTCAGCAAATGTACAAGAACAGAAATTATAACAAACTGTCTCTCAGACCACAGTGCAATCAAACTAGAACTCAGGACTAAGAAACTCAATCAAAACCGCTCAACTACATGGAAACTGAACAACCTGCTCCTGAATGACTACTGGGTACATAACGAAATGAAAGCAGAAATAAAGATGTTCTTTGAAACCAATGAGAACAAGGATACAACATACCAGAATCTCTGGGACACATTTAAAGCAGTGTGTAGAGGGAAATTTATAGCACTAAATGCCCACAAGAGAAAGCAGGAGAGATCTAAAATGGACACTCTAACATCACAATTAAAAGAACTAGAGAGGCAAGAGCAAACACATTCAAAAGCTAGCAGAAGGCAAGAAATAACTAAGATCAGAGCAGAACTGAAGGAGATAGAGACACAAAAAACCCTCCAAAAAATCAATGAATCCAGGAGTTGGTTTTTTGAAAAGATCAACAAAATTGACAGACCGCTAGCAAGACTAATAAAGAAGAAAAGAGAGAGGAATCAAATAGACACAATAAAAAATGATAAAGGGGATATCACCACCGACCCCACAGAAATACAAACTACCATCAGAGAATACTATAAACGCCTCTACGCAAATCAACTAGATAATCTAGAAGAAATGGATAATTTCCTGGACACTTACACTCTCCCAAGACTAAACCAGGAAGAAGTTGAATCCCTGAATAGACCAATAGCAGGCTCTGAAATTGAGGCAACAATTAATAGCCTACCCACCAAAAAAGTCCAGGACCAGATGGATTCACAGCAGAATTCTACCAGAGGTACAAGGAGGAGCTGGTACCATTCCTTCTGGAACTATTCCAATCAATAGAAAAAGAGGGAATCCTCCCTAACTCATTTTATGAGGCCAACATCATCCTGATACCAAAGCCTGGCAGAGACACAACAAAAAAAGAGAATTTTAGACCAATATCCCTGATGAACATCGATGCAAAAATTCTCAATAAAATACTGGCAAATCGGATTCAGCAGCACATCAAAAAGCTTATCCACCATGATCAAGTGGGCTTCATCCCTGGGATGCAAGGCTGGTTCAACATTCGCAAATCAATAAACGTAATCCAGCATATAAACAGAACCAAAGACAAGAACCACATGATTATCTCAATAGATGCAGAAAAGGCTTTTGACAAAATTCAGCAGCCCTTCATGCTAAAAACACTCAATAAATTCGGTATTGATGGAACGTACCTCAAAATAATAAGAGCTATTTATGACAAACCCACAGCTAATATCATAGTGAATGGGCAAAAACTGGAAAAATTCCCTTTGAAAACTGGCACAAGACAGGGATGCCCTCTCTCACCACTCCTATTCAGCATAGTGTTGGAAGTTCTGGCCAGGGCAATCAGGCAAGAGAAAGAAATCAAGGGTATCCAGTTAGGAAAAGAAGAAGTCAAATTGTCCCTGTTTGCAGATGACATGATTGTATATTTCGAAAACCCCATTGTCTCAGCCCAAAATCTCCTTAAGCTGATAAGCAACTTCAGCAAAGTCTCAGGATACAAAATTAATGTGCAAAAATCACAAGCATTCTTATACACCAGTAACAGACAAGCAGAGAGCTAAATCAGGAATGAACTTCAGTTCTTAAATTTTTATGGAGATGAAGAAAAATACCAGTAAAGGAAAGAAAAAGACAAGGAAGGAACCTGTGGCCAATAAAAGGTGTGTTATCTAGCAAGGGACTGTAGCGGACAGCTGTAGCTTTCTCTCCTCCTGGAGCAGCTCAGGGCTGTCTCCTCCTGGGGGTAAGGAAGGGGACAGGTAATACCAGCACCCATCAGTCTTCCATGGAAGGTGGCTCCCACGAGCTTGGCTCCTCTGCATTTTCCACCTGCTGTTCTGGCAACAAAGCAGATTCTGGCATCAACTGGAAGCCCCGAGGCAGGAGAAGCAGCCCTCGCTGTTGGACATCGGGCTGGGTGCACCGAAGCGGAGAAGCCTGGGGAATGTAGAGGCTCACCAACAGCATCTGCTACACACAACGTATGTCTAGATACTCAGAAGTTATAAATCAGGCTGACAAACTGATAAATAAAAGATGTTCTGTCCTCCCACCATGACAAATACACCTTCCTAACTAGGATGCCAGGTAAGGATTCTGAATCCTTAGACTCAACTCCTCAGATTCTGCCTTGGAACCTGCTGGCCCCAGAAGAACCAGCCTCGGCTGACCTCTTTTCCTGCCTCACCTCCTTGCCACACAAAGGGGCACGTGCCTGTGGAGAGGTCTACCTGCATTGATGGCTTCTGGAGTGCCCTCTACAAACAGCTGCCACCTGGTCTTACGTTGGGTCCTGTAGGGAGTACTCTGGCAGCCTGCCTCATCCTCAGGTGGGTGGACCCAGGAAAGCGGGATGCATAGACTTGGAAGTGGGTTTGGCCCACTGAACAACACATTTTAGGGTCTTGCAATGGCAGACACTGATGGTGCCTGACCTGTAGCCTCCTAGCACTCACTGTAGCCCCAGATGTGGGCCTCAGACTCCAAATGCGAGTGCCTGTGATTTCTCCTGGGAGTTTTCCCTGGTGGCAGGAATCCATTCTGCTCATCCATGGGCAGGCTGAAAGTGTGGGCAGGTAATGCCTCCTGGAAGCACCTTCCACCTGTGACTGACAGGAGATGATGGATAAAGATCCCTGCCTCCTCACCTCCTGTTCGGTTGTCTGAGGTATGTTTCCTATTGTCTCCTGGAGTTCCCCAGGGGACTAAGCCTGGCACCCTGCAGTGACCCCCACATGCTCAGTAATACACCACATATATGTGTTTGCCTCCCATCTCACCACCACACTCTCCTGCACTGGTTTCTGGGATCACCTTCCAAATTGAGTGCTTGCACCTACAAGTTTATCTCACGGTCTTAACAGGCCTTGGCACCTGGAATGTTGGCTAGAGGGGAGTGACAGGCTGCAAGTGACCACGTCCCTTTGGCCCTATGATGTGAAGAAACAGAGTCCTCTAAAACGTCGGCCCCAGGGGCAGCCCCACCCAACCACTTAGTAAGAACCCATAAGTGGTCATTGTTTTGTAATCACTGGTACCTTTAAAACATTTTGTTTGTTTGTTTTTTTGTTGAGACGGAGTCTCGCTCTGTTGCCCAGGCTGGAGTGCAGTGGCCAGATCTCAGCTCACTGCAAGCTCCGCCTCCCGGGTTTACGCCATATACACACCAGATATTTCTAATAAATGAAAGATAGCCGTGTTTGGGTGTGATTTTAGTTAATGATCTTCTTTGAAGTTTCCATGGAGAGCATTCCTTAAATGAGCTGAGAAGGCTAAACTGCCTCTAACTTTTCCAGAAACTGAGGACAGAAGAAAGAAAGAAGGTTCCATTGTGTCTCCACATTCAGTGTTGGAAGAGAGCGTGTTAGATCTTTGGAGATCAGCAACAAAATGAAGTCCATTTCACCGCTGATACAGTAAATATAGTAACTTGTCAAATCCATGGAGAGCTAGGTGACTTTCTCCAAATATGCTAGAATCTTTGCGACCTTTTTAGGGCACGAGATGATATTTTATAGCAAACAAAATGGCTGAGCAAAAATATGAATCAAGGGAGCAGACATTTATTTACCCTCTCATGTGCCTAGCCCTAGAGAGAACATAAAGTTACCCTTGGACAAGTTTTTGGTCCAGGTGAAAAGTTAAGGGACAGTTGATGCACAAAGCAAGTGCCCAAAACATGATTTTAGAAATAAGTAACTGGGCCAGGAGCGGTGACTTGCGGTGACTCACGGTGACGCCTAGCACTTTGGGAGGCCAAGGCAGGCGGATCCCCTGAGCTCAGGAGTTCAAGACCATCCTGGCCAACATGGCGAATCCCCATCTCTATTAAAAATACAAAAATTAGCCGAGTGTGGTGGTGCACGCCTGTAATCCCAGCTACTCAGGAGGCTGAGGCAAAAGAATCGCTTGAACCCAGGAGGTGGAGGTTACAGGAAGCTGAGATCGCGCCATTGCACTCCAGCCTGGGCAACAGAGTGAGACTCTGCCTCCAAAGAAAGAGAAATAAGTAACTGAATAAAGATCAATTCAGAGCAAGTTCAAGATTTTAAATATAGTTTGTATACATATGTTTTGGCAGGTGCAAACTAGATTCGAGCAAAATCATTGAGAAATTCAGATATTTTCCTCAAGAATGACCCTATGGAAGGAATTTTGTGAATGAAACACTACAATTCTCCTGAAATGCTCTCACACAGCCATGAAATGCCCCCTAATTGGAGCACTGAGTTCAGCACTGACATTTGCGTCACCACGAAGTGGAGCATTGACGTGGGTATTTTGGCAGAAGCCACACGTTTCGTTTCAGCCTCTGTGAAAAGCCAATTGCTGGCAGTGTTTGTGTTCACTTAAAATGATGTTCCAAGCTAACTGAATATTCAGATTAAGTGGCTTTTTCTTTTACCAATTTTCAAATGACTCAACTTCAATTAAGTATGGTTAATAGTAAAACTGTGTGAAATATAATTTGATGGTGTGACATTGATTCAGAAGACACACGGTTAGAATATTTTAAGTGTTCCTCGAGAATACGTGTTACTCAGATTCATCCCAGACCAATGTCTCTCAACTTTGGGTGTGTGTTAGAATCAGTGTTTTTCAAATCCCAATGTGTAAGCTTCATCCAAATTAAAACAGAATTTCTGGGATGGGGCCCAAGCGTCTGTACTTTTTCAAAGCCTTCTGGAAGCTTCTAATAGGAAACCCAAGGTGAGAACCACAGTATTAGACAAAAGAAGGAAAAAGTCAAGCACACTGGCACAAATTTGGCCAGATTCTATCGTACATGCAGACTGTGCCTTCACAAAAGATGCATAATGACACGTATCTGACAGCAGATTTTGTGTTTTTTGTCATTTGTTTAATGAGAAGGGCATTTAGAAAACACAATTTTCTTTTTTTTGTTAAGCTCTCAGGTCATTTGAATTTCACAGTAAAAGGAGTTTTTGAAGGTTTGATTATTTGGCATGCCTCGTGCATCCTCTTACACACACACACACACACACGCACACGCACACAGTAAATATGTTCTCAGAGATAAAACCAGATGTTTGCCCTTTTCAAAGGAGCATGCTAGGAAGAGAGCCAAGTAACTGTATTAAATAAGTCTTCAAAACCCAGGTGAAAAAAGGCTAATGAAACTTTTCAGAATTAACCTAAATCTAAGGTTGGAAAAAAAATGTATTTAAAATTATTAAAATTAGTAAAATAACTTTGCAAGTACCCTCATTTATTCTCAAATTTATTCTCAGAATTTGTTTGAAATTGATAGACAAGTTTTCAGATACTGATCTTTTTTAACAACTATTTTGCGGTACCATTTTCTTCATTTGATTTTCTTTAATTACCAGAGTAGTACATATAATGGGTAAAGTACTTTAAAAACTTCTTTAGAAATTCAGCAATCTCCACCTCATCCCACCCTCCTAATACGGTGTCAACAACCTGGTGAAGTCTTCCACTATTTTCTACACTTCTGTAAACATTTATTTTCCATTTACTTAAATATTTAAAAATATTTTTACAAAACTAGAGTTGTATATGATGCTGCAATACGCTTTTTCCTTTAATATAGCATTGGCATGTTTTATTATGCCTTCAGATTGGTGGACAAAAGATTTCTATCACTGTAATTCTCACGGAATTCTATAGCATGTATGTAGCACAATTAATTTAACGATTCCTCAACCAAGGGACATTCTGGTTACTTCCAGTTTTTTGCCATGCTACACACAATGATGCAATAAACTCGTAGGCAAAGTGGAGATGGCTTGGCTGTGCTCCATGCACCTGGGGGCTCAGCTGGGGATGCCCGTGCATCTGGGGGCTGGCTGAGACAGCTCGGCTACAGCCATATGGCTGGGACCTCCTTCTGGCTGTCAGCTGGGTACCTCTGTTCTACAACAGATGGCCTGTCCACATGACTGGCTCTACGTTCCTAACAACATGGCGGTCTTGGGGTTCCAGTTGGGAGAGGTCTGAGAAGATCAAGCCTCTGAGTCTTCATGCTTGCTGAAGTTCCAGCAGCCAAAGCAGGCCTCACGGTCAAGCCCAATACCAATGTATGTGTGTGTGGAGGTGGTGGCGGCGGGGGTGGGAGGGTTACCTAATGATGTGAATAGTGGGTGCCTGATTCATTAAGGGCTAAAAAGAATAAGGCTACTGGGTTCCAGGATATGTGCAGTTTTAGTTTTTATAAACACTACTAGATCACTCTCCCAAAAGGTTGTGGCAATTAACATTATCACTAGTAATGGATAAGAGAGCTCATTTCCTAAATTGATGCTCATAGCAAATGTTATTTTTTTTCTAATTTGACAATATTACAGCTGAAAACTATCTTTTAAATTCCCATTTCCTTTACCATTAGTAAGATTGGAACTCTTTTCACGTATGTGTTGGTAAATTGCATTTCCTCTTGTGTAAATTGTTTTGTATTTTTCTCTGTTTATAGGATAGTTTGTCTTATAGTTTTGTGGGATTTTTTTTTTTTTTTTTTTTGAGACAGGGACTCATTCTGTCACCCGGGCTGGAGTACAGGGGTTCTATCAGAGCCCACAGCAGCCTCGACCTCCCAGGCTCAAGTGATCCTCCCACCTCAGCCTCCCGAGTAGCTGGAACTACAGATGTGCTTTACCACACCCGGCTAATTTCTTACATATTTTTGTAGAGACTGTGCTGCCCAGGTTGGTCTTAACTGATCCTCCCACCTTGGCCTGCCATCGTTCTGGGGTTACAAGTGTGAGCCACCAAGCCCAGCAGATTTTTTCTTTCTTTCTTTTTTTTTTTTTTTTTGTATGTTAAACTCTTCCTTAAGTTCTGCTTTGGAAGGAATGGCCTGTTCTAGAATTCTGGACTTGAGATGCACCTCAGACCTTGTTCTGCTTCCTCCTTTTCTCATGTGGCCTTGTGCTTTCCCAGGCTGATTCACATTCCTGTGCGCATTTCAGGTCAGTTGATTCTAGCTGCTGCATAATATTCCGTAGCGTTCATCCACCATATTTCATTACCTGCTCCCCAGCGAAGGTGCCCAGGTTGTCTCCAAAGCTCTGCTCCACAAATGATGTTGCAATGAAAATTCTTGCCCATGTCCCCTCTGGTCCTCTGTGACAATTGTTCTGGGACACATCTCAGAAGTGGATTGTGGGGCCACAGGGGACACATGCACTTCATTCGAGCAAGCTCTTGCAGTTACAGCAGCATGCAGAAGAGCTACTGTTTCTCTACATTCTTGCCAACACTTAGCATTGCCCAACTTTCTCATATTTGCAACACATTTATCTGGAGTCCCTGGAAACTGTCATCCTCCAACTGTCCCTAAGGTAGATGGAATGTGGGGTTTCAAAGAAGATATGACTGAAAACCAGATGGTCACATGCTAGAGAACGTCCCTATTACTGCAGAAAGGTCCGTGGGACAGCATTGCTGCAAAGCTTTACCCGGGGCACTTTGATGATTTTACTCATTCTCAGAGCATCACTCACCCAGATGACCAAGGAGCTCATCCGGTCATCTCTCTCCTTCTCTCTCTGCTCCCTGCATTTGAGTCCCAACACAGCAGCCAGAGGATGCTGTTAAACTCTCCTCAGGTCACTTCTCTGCTCCAGACCTCAGTGATTCCTCACTGCACTCAAAGGAAGCACCAAAGTCTTTGCAGTGGTGCACAGGGGTTTGCACAGTCTGGCTCCCTTGTTCTTTCTCTGACTTCGCTTGGTGCTCCCTGCACCCCCTGCACCCCGCTGCAGCTCCATGCACCTTCTTCCTCTCCCTAGCACACGCTAGGGCTTCTGGCATTGGCACCTGGGATTTCCCTCTGCCCGGAGGCTCCTCTGCCAGGAGGCTTGCTCAGATCTCTAGGACACAGTGGGAACTTTCTTCACTCCTCCCTTAACATCACCACCCCCAGCATTCTTCAAACACTCACATTAGCTTTACTTTTTTATGACACTGTCAGCTTCTCACATACCGTAAGGTTAACTTCTTTATCAGGTTCTTTTCTGCACTCCTACCTTTGTAAAATGTCATCACCATGAGGACAGGCATTGGTTTTTATCCTGTTTTGCGTTTTGCTGTTTTATATGCTCCCGTGTCCTCAGTTTCATGCCTGTGATGGCAGGATCTCAGCACTTATGTCAGAGAGCAATGAAGGTCAGCCGTGTCCAGCCAGGATTCCCCCCACCAAGAAACTCCAGATTCTGATTCTCTCTCCAGAGAAGTTCAACCAGTAATAAAGATTCTCTGTCTTCTGGAAATCAGGATATATAAACAATAGCCCAGGATCCTTAATTTTGATGCCAATGTTTTTTTCACCTAAGCTTTTCACATGGTACAATCTCATTCTACTCCCTTTAATGAAAAGAACGTGGTCTTCAGCATGCCTTTCAACAAATGAAATCAAATTCATGTAATGTCCATTGATTAAGCATCAGCCCTATACTGGGAACTGTGTTGGGCTCTTGGAATTCAAAAATGGTTTAGAGAACACTCTTGTCCTCAAAGAACTCTGTCTGAACACTGGGTACTGCAGATGGTCTCAACTAACTATAGTGTAAAGTACAAAATCATGCACTAGAAGTCCACGCAGAACGTAAGAGAACAAAGAGAAGGGAACAATTAATTCTGCTCCAGCAGTAGTCCACAAATACATCTTCATGCATGTGTAGGTCTTCTTTGTAATTATTTTTAACATATTTTAAAAGTCAGTGTGAGTTTGGAGGAGCAAAATGCCAAATACACAAAACGACAAGCAGGTAGCTTCTTATTCTAGCTGCAGTCCCTTTCAAGGAGCACTTCTTTCTAAAGCTTGGATTCTAAAAGTAGGTGTCAGCATCCTGCAGAACCCTCTCCCAGATTTGAAGGGAGGGGA
Source organism: Trachypithecus francoisi (assembly GCF_009764315.1). Taxonomy (NCBI): domain Eukaryota; kingdom Metazoa; phylum Chordata; class Mammalia; order Primates; family Cercopithecidae; genus Trachypithecus; species Trachypithecus francoisi. The sequence continues at coordinate 3,730,131 of NW_022681456.1, forward strand.
TCAGAGCACATTCCAGCCTCTGATCTAAAGAGTGGAAAAGGGTGTACTGAACACAACAACATACCTAGCCAACTCTGAAACCAAGACGATCGACGTGCCGCAATTCTCTCAGCAAATCTCAGAGGGTTTGGGATATGGGATGGAGAGAAAACCCTATCTGCCCTAGTCTCTTTCCAAATGAAATACTTGGCTGGATGTTCTGAACTGTTCCAAAACTCAAGGGCCATTTAAAAGTCAGCCTTGTTTAATTTTATTCCTTGAGTCTACATATACAGTCATGCAATGCATAGTGATGCTTCCGTCAAAGCTGGACCGTACGTGAGACGGTGGTTCAGTAAAGTTATAATGGAGACAGAAAAGTCCTATCACCCAGTGATGCCCTAGTCATCATAATGTTGTAGCACAATTACTTTTTTAAAAAATTAATGTAATGTAGCCTAAGCGTAGAGTTTTTATAATGTCCACAGTAGAGTTTAGTCATCTCTGAGGCCCTCACATTCACTAACCACTCACTGACTCACCCAGAGCAACTTCCAGACCTGCAAGATTTATTCATGGTAAGTGGCCTATACAGGTGCACCTTTTAAAAATCTTTTATACCCTATTTTTACTGTAACTTTTCTATGTTTAGACATGTTTAGATAGACAAGTACTTACTATTGTGTTATGGTTGCCTACTGTATTCAGTACAGTAACATGCTATACAGACATGTAGCATGGTACTCAAACACCTACAGAAGCCATAGGCTATATACCACATATCCTAGGTGTGTGGTAGACACGACTATCGTGGTTTGTGTAAGTCTGCTCTATGATGTTCAAACAATGAAATCGCCTAAGAACATATATCTCATAACATGTCCCTGTCATTAAACAACACATGACTCTTTGTGTGTGTGTGTGTGTGTGTGTGTGTGTGTCTATTTTTAACATGATTCTAAGTTTAGGCCTTAAAACCAAGGTTTAAGAGGAGCAGATATTTTTGGAATAGAGCATGGAGACCAAGTAAAGCAAAAGGGACACTTTAACAAATGCCTAGTGTATTGGTCTTGCCATTGGCCTCTCCCTTTGGGTCTGGAGCATTAGATGAAAGCATCATATCTCAACATGCCGAGCTTACAAAATACAGGATGAGGAGAGGGGGTCTTAAAGGAACTGAAGAGTCTGCTTACCTTATTTTCAAAAGAAATCAAACGTCTCACCTTACGACAGTGGTTCTCAGCTTGTGTCGCTTTGGCAATGTCTGGAGACATTTTTCATTGTCATGACCAAGGAGAGGGGGTTGCTGCTGGCATCTCATGGGTAAAGACAAGGAATGCTACTAAACATCCCTGTTAAAAATAAAATCAAATGAAACTAATTTTTAAAGTTCTTGTACATAGAAAAGCACCCTCCTGAAACCAGGAGATCGTAAAACAAAAATGATAAGAGGCATGGATTATCAAGCAAGAATGAGGAAGTTGTTTATCCTTTAAAAAAGTTGGTTGTCACAATCAGGGTTTTTGGATAAAAGATGATTGGTAGACAGTGATCATCTTGTATTCGAAGGCAATGTAAGTTTTGTTTGTGATTATCAGAGGCATTTATAAGAAATAATCTGAGTTAAGCTTCCCTCACATTTGAGATTGAAGCTAGATTAAGGTTTGCTTACTTTGCCAGATTGGTTTTATCTGCCAGGAGATTGTCCAGCCAGGTCCCCATTTAATGGATCTGAGCATGCTACGGTGCACTCCAATCCCCACCACAGATACATATCTGTCCCAGAATGTCGAGGTGGAGAAACGGCGCCTTATGGTATTTCAACTTGGCAGGCTCAGGTGGGTCCTCCTTCTTAATGTAGAGAATGTGAGCCTCAGCATGAACTTGGGCATGAGGGGCCATCCCTCGGACCCAAGGAGTGATGGGAAGATCAGTGTCTGAGTGACCTGACCCCAGGCTCAGCACACTCAAGCAACTCTGTGACCTCAGGAAGGTGCAGGGCACCAACAATGTCAGAGACAAGCCTGTTGAGAGTCACTTGGCATTTGTGCAGTGGGTCCACAATGATGTTTAAATATGGCTGTGGGTGACTTGGTGTTGTAGAATTTGAGAAGTTGCTCTTGTCCCTTTCTTCATTCTGATCCCTGGCAGCAGTACTCCTCAGCATAGTGATTTCCAACCAAAGGCAACAGCCCTACCAATTTCAGAACGTTTCCTCCCACTGTGTGCACATTCCTATGTGGAGGACACACACATGCCTGGGGGCATTTTATTAACATGGCGGAGGCATTATTTTTGATTGCCACACGTGCTAGGTGGTGCCAACTGGTATTAGCAGACAGAGAGCAAGGATACTAAACCCTGCACAGTGTGGAGGACAGTCCCATTCAACAGAAAGCACAGTCCTGTGCCCGGACATGGTACTCAAACATCCACAGGATGCTGATGGAGAGGGAACACCCACTTACAAATACATGAGTGTAAAACTCGACTCCATTCTATATATAAATAGGAAGTATTCTTGCATAATTTTAATACAATCAAATTATCAAGGAATGTAATCATCAGTTAAATCAAGGTCAGATTGTATTTTGCTTTGTCCAGAACTTTTTCAAAAGTTGTTCAGCTTTCCAGAAAATTCCATTACTGCACACCAGGTCATGCTCACAGTGTCTGTCTTTACACGGTGCAGACCCCTGACTCCCTCACTGTGTCCTGCAGCTCTGCTGGATGCCTGCAGATTGGGATGCACATTGCTTCATTATAAATCACTTTCTTTTTGTTCATTATTGTACGATGAAGCCATTATACCTCTTTTGAATTATGTAAGCAGATTATTATATAATCTATAGATTTCATTGTAGAGATGAAAGAAGGCAAAACAAAATATTTGTTTTTAATAAGGTGACATGAGATCCAACTGTTTTAAGAAATATTGCCTTGGACAGATTGAAAACACATTCTCTTTTTCAAGAAGACCTGACCCCATTATTTTCTGTCTCTGTTTCTTAGACTTGTCCTTCCTATCTTTTATAGATTGAGGAAGCAGTTTGTGGAAGGAGTCCCTTTCTTATAGATTCTATTACATGAAGAGTTGTAGGCATGAAATTCACACAAGGATGGAATGCCTAAGTCCAGTATCCCACTGCTCTCACCATGGTCCAGTAAGGTCCAGCCACAGTGGCCTTCTTTGTGGTTCCAGAAACATCCAGCTGTTTCCAGCACCAGAACCTCTGCTATGTGTTCACCTGAGTCTGGCTTCTTCTTTGTGCCTCAATTTCCATGTCACTTTCCTAATCATCCTAGATAAGTGGATGTCCTATGGCTATTCTCTATCTCACACTGGTGTTTGATAGCAATTGCCCAGTTTATAGTAATACGTATAGTTTTTGTCCTCTTGTGTGTTTTCTGTTAACCCCTTCGAAGTTCAAGCTTCAGAAGGACTTTTATGTACCTTTGTGTCTCTACATCTAGCAGGCCATCTCAGGCACACAGTAGGTCCTGGATAAATATTCACAAAGTGAGTGGATGATGGCACACAGCCTGGCCAAAGCCCCAGCCTTCCATGCAGTCTTCTCTCTTTCTCTGCTTCTCTCAGATGTTTTGAAACTACAATATGCTGTCATCCTCTGGAGAGCAATGTCATCGCTTCCAGAAAATATCTGCTGGCGTCATGATCAGAGACCAGAATTGGATGAGATAGATGGGCAGATGGAGCCTGTAGAGCCCTCCCATGATTCAGCCCTCACCTTTGCACTCCCCCAGTTCACTCACGCTGTGGCCTATAAGTTAACGATGACAGCATCCAAGTCAATGGGGTATTCAGCTGTCAACGCAAAGGGACGAGAAGGCTGGTAGTTCAGTGCTCTGTCACTGGGTCTTGTCAACTTCTGACAGTCAGTCAGTAGAGACGGCAGATTTAGTCCCAGCAGAAGAACACTAGGCTGGAAGTCAAGCCTGCAGACTGCGATGTCGTGGACCTCCTTTGAGGATCCAAGTGATCCTACTTGTCGTCTGTGAACTTAGGCAAAATAGCTCACCTCTGAGTTTCAGTTTCTTCAACCTCAGCTGAGAATCATTACAATGACTTCACCCAGTTAATGGGTTGATGTGAGAATTAATTGTAATGATGTACTTAGCATGCCATTGTACATGGCCCAGAGCAAGCACTCAATAAATTGATAAATATGTAATGTGTTAGGAGGGAGCAGAAGCACATGCATCTTTATTAATAGTAAAAATATTACTAGGGTTTTGGAGACTCCTGTTCCCAAGTCCCCTGGGACAATGCAGATGCCTTTGAAAAGATTGGTTGGCACCCAAAAAATGACTGTGTTCCTCAATGACCTGAATTAATACAGATATTGGAACTATTCGGAGGGGAGGGGTTATTGAAAAGAACAAGTGAAAGCCAGTGATCTGCTTTGCCAATCACTGCATTTTTGAAAACCCAAGCCGCGTTGTTGAAAGTCTCCGAAAACAACACAGCTCAGGGGTTCATAGATGCCTGGTTTGTAAGTTATACAAGAACGTGGTTTCCAAAAATATGTACTTAATGAGTGAATTGCTCATTGGTACATTTTTGTTGAGCATCTACTATGTACCAGGTGTTTTGCTAGGCATGTGAATAAACAAATATCCACCGTGGACATGCCTCAGAGATACTGCTAGTTCAGTTCCAGATCACCATACTAAAGTGAGTCACACAATTTTTTTGTGTGTGTGTGTGGTTTTCCAGTACATAGAAGAGTTACATTTACACTATTCTATAGTTAAGTGTGCAATAGTGTTGTGTCTGAAAAGCAATTACATACTTTAGCTAAAAATAACTAAAACCAGGCCAGGTGCAGTGGCTCGTACCTGTAATCCCAGAACTTTGGGAGGCCGAGGCGGGCAGATCACTTCAGGCCAGGAGTTCAAGATCAGCCTGGCCAACATAGCAAAACCCCATCTCTACAGAAAATACAAAAAATTAGCCAGGCATGGTGGTGCATGCCTGTAGTCTCAGCTATTCAGAAGGCTGAGGCGAGAGGATCACTTGAACCTGGGAAGTGGAGGTTGCAGTGAGCCGAGATCATGCCACTGCACTCCAGCCTAGGTGACAAGCATGACACTCGGTCTCAAAAAATAAAAAATAAACTAAAACCACTTTATTGCCAAAAACTGCTCCTGAGCCTTCAGTGGGTCCTAATCGCTTTGCTAGTGGAAGGTCTTACCCAATGTGGACAGCTGCTGACTGAGCTGGGTGGTGGTAGCTGAAGGTTAGGCTGACTGTGGCAATGCCTTAAAAGTCTTGCCTGAGTGCAGTGGCTCACGCCTGTAATCTCAGCACTTTGGGAGGCCGAGGCAGGTAGATCACGAGATCAGGAGTTCGAAACCAGCCTGACCAACATGTGAAACCCCTTCTCTACTAAAAATATGAAAATTAGCTGGGCGTGGTGGCACATGCCTGTAATCCCAGCCACTCAGGAGGCTGAGGCAGGAGAATCACTTGAACCCGAGAGGAGGAGGTTGCAATGAGCCAAGATCACTCCACTGCACTCTACCCTGGGCAACAAGAGTGAAACTCTGTCTCTAAAAAAACAAAACAACCAAACAAAAACTTAAAGTAAGACAACAATGAAGTTTGCCACATTGCTTGACTTTTCCTTCCATGAAAGATTTCTCTGTAGAATGTGATGCTATTTGATAGCATTGTACTCACAGTAGAACTTCTTTCAAAATAGGTGTCAATCTGCTCAAATCCTCTTGTTTTATCAACTAAGTTGAAGCAATATTCTAAAACCTTTGTCGTCATTTCAACTATGTCCACAAACCACCTTTTTCATGCATAAGAAACAACTTCTTTTTTTGATTTTTTTTTTTTTTTTTTTACTTTTAAGTTCTGGGATACATGTGCTGAACGTGCATGTTTGTTACATAGGTATACATGTGTCGTGGTGGTTTCCTGCACCCATCAACCTGTCATCTAGGTTTTAAGCCCTGCATGCTTTAGGTATTTATCCTAATTCTCTCCCTCCCCTTTCCCCCAACCCAATGACAGGCCCCAGTATGTGATGTTCCCCTCCCTGTGTCTATGTGATCTCATTGTTCAACTCCCACTTATGAGTGAGAACATGTGGTGTTTGGTTTTCTGTTCCTGTGTTAGTTTGCTGAGGATGATGGTTTCTAGCTTCATCCTTGTCCCTGCAAAGGACATGAACTCAACGTAAAGTCCTCAGCGGCATTAACCCCTAACAAGAGAGTCAGCATGTCCCTTGAAACTTTGAAGACAGGTATTGACTTCTCCTCTCCAGCTATGAAGGTCCTAGATGGCATCTTCTTCCAACAGAAAGCTGGTTTCCTCTACATTGTAAATCTGTGGTTCAGTATAGCCATCTTCATCAGTGATCTCGGCTAGATCTCCTGGAGAACTTGCTGCGGCTTCTCCATCAGCACTTGCTACTTCACCTTGCACTTTTATGTCATGGAGACAGTTTATTTTGTTAAGCCTTATTAATCCACCTCTGCCAGCTTCCAACTTCCGTAGCTTCCTCACCTCTGTCAGATTCACGGAACTAAAGAGAGTTAAGGCCTTGCTCTGGAGTAGGCTTTGGCTTAAGGGAGTGTTGTGGCTGGTTTGATCTTCTGTCCAGACCACTTAAATCTTTTCCCAATCAGCAATAAGGTTGATTGTTTCACATTCTTATCATTTGTGTATTCACTGGTGTAGCACTTTTAGTTTCCTTTAAAAATGTTCCCTTTGCATTCACAACTTGGTTAGCTATTTGACACAAAAGCCTAGATTTTGGCCTATCACCTCTTTTGACATGCCTTCCTCATGAAGGTTAATCATTTCTAATTTTGATTTAAAGTAAAAGATGTAGGAGTCTTCCTTCCCCTTGAACACTTAGAGGCCATTGTAGGGTCAGTCATTGGTTTCATTTCACTATTGTTGTGTGTCAGAAATAGGAAGGCCCGAGGAGAGGGAGAAGGGTGGGGGAACAGCTGGTTGGTGGAGCGGGCAGAACACAGATGACATTTATTGATTAAGTTCTTCATCTTATGGGCACAGTTCGTAGTGCCCCCAAACAATTACAGCGACACCAAGGATCAGTGATCACCATAACATATACTATAATACTAAAAACTTAAAATATTGCCTAAATTATCAAAATGTGCCACAGACACAAAGTGAGCACATGGTGTTGGGAATCAGGAGCCAATAGATTTGTTCAATGCAGGGTTGCCATAAACCTTCAATTTGTTTAAAAAACAAAAAAAGCAATATCTACAAAGCACAATAAAGTGAAGTGCAACAAAATAAGAGGTGCTTTTCTTACAGCTTAATTAAGTGAGATTTGACTGCAAGGAAAAGAAACTCACTTCTGCTCGCTTATGCCATGAGGGATTTAGAGCAAAGATCCAGATAATAAACATGAGTCAAAGACGTGTGGTCAGCTTTCCTAGATCCCAGAAATGCTCATGCACCTTTTTTCTCTATCTCAGCCTCTCTGTGTTCTCATGATGTCATCTCCACTCTGTTCTATGTCTTTATTTCCTCTTATTCCACAGACCAACTTTTGTGGTCATTTATTGACTTAGGCGTAGCCCATCCTGGTTACCTCAAAATTCTCACAACTGACAAGCTTCCTCTATGTTTCTAGGGACAAAAGGTGCTATGACAACTTGTGGGTCATTTTTAGGCCTTTAGAGGAACAACCAGTTTCAAAAATGTCAATTTCTTTTGTCAGAAGTAGTTTATAGAATTGTAAAAATAATTTTCATGTTGTCAATTTCGTGTCGTCATGAGACATGACACTGAAACTCTTTACGATTTCCGCAATATTTATAACCTCCTTAAACAATGGGGAGTTTTGGAGACACAAATAAAGCCACTTTATTTGTGCAAGCAGCGATGTCCTCACCTGAAAAATAAGAACAAGAAAAAGTACCCATCACAGAGAATCACCAGGAGGATGACGTAAATCAAGAAACGTAAGCCTAACCCCTAGTATATGTCTGCCGCACAGTAGGGAGGGCTTTACAAATGATCATTCTGAGGACCTCAGAGGTCCTCTTACGTAAACTACACTACACGTGTTGGCAGGCACCTCAGTTGCCTAACATAACTGACCACACCAAAAATTTAAAAAAGCGAAATCTTCAAAGCTGCCTTGGTAACTTTACAAAGAAACCTGCTACAAAATCTTGCACAGTTGCCCAGGGAAATTGTCTGTGAAGTTTATCATCCAAATGCATTCATCTTCTATGACTGTTCTCCCAAAACAAATCGCTTTTATAGTCCACACCACAAATGTAGACCTTTTGATCAATACCCCCATTTTATGAGCCGTCTATAGAGATATCTGGAGATGCTGCCCTGCTTGATTGCCTAGGAATAAAGATTGATCAGTCCAATATCTCCCCACGTATAGATTCCAGGTTGGTTCACATACTGTACACAGGCCCCGCAGCCAGACTCCATCCCTCTTGAAAATTACAGTCAATACCTTTTCCACTCAGCATATCTTACAAAGGCTTGAAGGGGATTATGACCCCCCAGTGCAGACTTTGGAAAGGAGCAGGCAATTCACAGAAGTTAGCTTTGCATCCAACGGAGACCTAGGGTTTTGACTTCAAGTTTCTTAGTATCACAATGCAAAAATATTTTTGGTATTTCACTTTGAAGGTGGCTATCTTCAACAGAGACAACAAAGGACGAAACTAAAGGACAGAAGCTAAAGTTAGTCAGTTCTGTTTTCTAAAATCTCCTTTTTCCCTTATAGGAGAGGGAATGCCACACCAGAGCAGCAGCAATGAGCAGTTACTAGTTCTCACTCTCTGTGTCGGGTGAGGTGGTCACTGCCATATACCTGACACAGAACAGGTGCTTGGCGATTGCTTGAGTGATGGAGTGTACATTGTGTTATCTTGTTAGAATGTTCTAATGTTAAAATTCCCAGTTAGCCTATAGCAGAGGTTCTCAAAATTTAACATTCGTCCATATCACTTGAAGGTCTTGGTAAAACACAGATGGCTGGCCCCACCTCCAGAATTTATGATTCAGTAGTTATGGAGAACTTGCATTTTTAACAAGCTCCCAGGTGACACTGGGTGCACATCTTGAGAGCCTGAGAAAGTTTATCACAGAGTTGGCATCCTAGGAATAAGTTTCAAGGGTCAAAACCAGAAACGTCTACCATGCATGAAAACCAAAAATGGAAGTCTCTTTTCATCTCTTGATTCAAGGAGTGAATAAAGGGCTGCTCCACTAATGGAAATCGGAAAGTCCCTCTTGCTTTCTGAGTGATTGAGCAGGTCGAAGAGACTTTTGAGGCACTCAACAGTGCTCTTTCTCTTAGATCTTAAGGTCCTTGGTTTAGGGAGCAGTTTTCTTCATTAAGTTGAAAATAGAAAAATTTATTTTGTTGTTGTTGTTGCTTTAATGTCTTAGGCGATGTGCAGGCTTGGTGCACAGTGTAGGAGACAGAGTGTCTGTCACTCCACCTGTCATTACCACTTGGCTTCCTTCAGAGAATACCATATGAAAACAAGTAGTGTCAAGAAACCAAAACATCTGTTTCCATCCGGAAGAAGCCTGATTTTAAAAGCATGACATTAAAATTGATTTATCACATCATAAAAATGAAGCAAAATAAAAGGCACCAACACCTTCAGCTTGGAGCAATTAGAAATATATGACTGTCAGAGGGAAGAGTTGTTTTCAAAGTGTCTTGTGTAAAATATTTTATGAGGTAGAGAGACAGAGGAGACTGCTCAGGGCATTGAGAGGAAAAAGTATAATCACTGAGATAAAATTGGGGGACTATTTATGGATCAGCTTGCATTTTTATTAATGTCTGATGACTTTTATTTTGAGGATACAAAAAGGTAAAACAACAAAAAATCTTATTGACTGAAGGATTTCAGGACAGCCCTTGGAGCTTGTCTGAGGCTGGAGGTGTAGGCAACTTGTGTGTGTTTAATTGTCCTGTGGATGCAGAGATGCTGCTTGATGATATTTGCATCCACATCTTTCAGGTCTTTTTTACAATACAGAATGCTAATAGGTGTCTGTCAGGGAAAGAAATTAGGGATGTGGTTTTCTGTCTTCGTGTCTCCAGTTGTCACAGTGTGCAGAGGAATCAGCCAGGGTCAGAGTCTGCAGTCAGAGATGGAGCTCATTTCTTTGCTCACCACCCCTCTTCTCTCTGCAACAGAAAGAAAAAAGCCACTCCTCCAAGTCAGAAGCGGGGGGTGGGGGGGAATACACACACACACACACACACACACACACACACACAGCTTTGTGTAATGCACAGTAATGATAGCCCTTGAAAATGTCTTTGCTTTGTCTCCTAAATGCCAGCCTCAGATATAGAGTGGCTGAAGTGGAGGAGCTGGCCTGGGTAGAAAAATATATTTCAGGAGTGTCAATTCCGTTCCCAGCTGTTCCTGAATCCAAGTATCACGTGTGTGCTCTTCTCAGCACATTGAGAGCTTCGTTATCTGTTACCTGGGCTATTGAAATGCTTTTCGGACATTTACCCAGTGTATTTTACACACAGCTGCTTGATTAATCCCTCTAAAGCATGGTTCTGGGCTTGCCTCCTTCGAGTGAAAAGCTTCAGTGGCCTTCCATTGCCTTCTGAGCAAATTGGAATCCTGCTGCCTAGTAATCAGGGCCCTTTGGGACCTGGATCTAACCTGTATTTCCAAACATTGAGTCCATTACAGTTATTCAAGCACAGAACAGGTCATTCTGCCATGCCTTCCCACACAGAGTCTACCCACATGCCTAAATGCTTTCTGGTTTTCAAGCCAAATTCAAATGCCTTGACCTTGGCATGTCTGCTCTGTCATCATTTCAAATTCCTGTGATACCCGAGGGTGCAGAGGAACCTCTTCCCTTTTAATCTCCTCTGGATCCCACCACAGTGGCAGGTGCAAGTGATGTCATCCAGCCCCAGCCAATCAGAATGCTCAACCTCTTGGTCACAGCGATTGGTCAGGGGTGTTCATGTGACTCAAGCATGGCCAATGAAATTCCATCCCAGGACATTGGCTGGAGCTATAGGGAAGCCGTCTGTCTTTCCAGTGGGGACCTGGAGCTGGTTTCCCTTAAGCCCCGAGCTTCCTTTCACCATCTTTGAGAATCTGCTTGGAAACTGAGTTGGAGAAAGGCAGAGCCAAGAGCATGTCCTGATGATAAAGTTTCAATCCTGGATTCAACCATGTTTGGATCCAGACCCACCCTTAGAATTTCCCAGTCATATAATCCAACAAATTCCTATTCTTTGGTCTAAGCCAGAGTTGCATTAGTGTCTGTTTCTTCCAAGTACTTACAAAAAACAGTACTTATTTTATCTGTTGGATTTTAATTACAGATGCATATTTTAAATTTTATTCTGTTATTCATTTGATATATATTTTTATTAGGCACCTACCATGTGTCAGATCACAGATTCAGCTCTGAGGGACTATTCCTGCCTTTTAAGGACTATTCATCCAACCAAAGCGGGGAGATGTAAATAATTACAGCAGTGCAGAGTAGGTCAATAGACACATTGGAGGACTTACTCTGTTCATGCAAACCTAGATATATCTGCATAGTCTTACTGGAGATGGTGACGTAGAAGCTGAGTGTTGAAGGATGAAGAGGAGCTCCAGAAACAAGCCACAGGGGGAGGATGGAAAGAGCATTCAAGCCTAAGGAAAGAATACATGAGAACAAGTAAACCATGAGCAGAGTGAATGGGAAACTACAAGTCATTCGTCGTACTCAGAAGACTGTGTGCTCTTCTCTCCTGGAGCCTGAAGTGCATGTAGAACAGTGTCTTCTCCAGGGAATGTACCTAATAAGTGTGTGTTAAGTGAATGCGCTAATGAGTGAACATTATTGGCAAGTGTTATTATAGGAGATAGAGGATTCATAACAGTTGTTATGAGGAGGAATGATTAATTGAGGCTTAGCTAAAATAATTGTTATTTAGAAAGGAAAAGTTGCCAGGCATGGTAGTGCCTGCCTGTGGCCCCAGCTACTTGAGAGGCTTGGGGCCCGGGCAGGGAGGATTGCTTTAGCCCAGGAGTTCAAGGCTGCAGTGAGCCATGATCGTGCCACTCCCTGCAGTCCAGCCTGGGTGACAGAGTGAGCCCACATCTCTTAAAAAGAAAAAAAAAAAGAGAGAAAGAAAAATCTACCAGCCACTGTTATACCAATTCTCCATGTAACACCAACTTTCTGGTGACCTGCATGAGGGAGCAGAAACATTCTTCTTTGTCATGTATTTGGAGTTAATCTGCAGAAAATAATGATAACAGTAACAAAAGCATTATCAATAATAAATCTATAGTAATGACTTGTTCTTGCTTGTTATGTGCTAGGAAATGTGCCACGCAATTTACTTGCATTGTGTCAAACACCCTTTACATTAATCTTGTGCCATAGATACTATGAATGTCTCCACTTTTAAAATGAGGAAATGAGGGCCAGGTGCCATGGCTCACACCTGTAATCCCATCACTTTGGGAGGCTGAGATAGGTGGATCACTTGAGGTCAGGAGTTTGAGACCAGCCTGGCTGACATGGTGAAACCCTGTCTCTACTAAAAATACAAAAATTAGCCAGGTATGGTGGTGCCTGCCTGTAATCCCAGCTGCATGGGAGGCTGAGGCACAAGAATCACTCGAACCTGGGAGGTAGAGGTTGCAGTGAACTGAGATAGCGCCACTGCACTCCAGCCAGGGTGAACGAGCAAGACTGTCTCATAAGACAAAATAAGACAATGGGGCTCCAAGATGTTGTGCAACTTTACACAGTTCACTCATCTTCAAAGTACATGCGCTTATTCAGAAGCTCATAAGAGAGAAAAGCAGAGTTTGATTCTGGACAGGACTGTGTAGGTTCAGAGCTCTTGTCCAGAGCAATATGATAGAATGTCTTGGAAAGAAGTGATGCTGCCTACATTCAACTTTCCTGTGTGTGTCCCTTGGATCACGTTCTTTTTGGATCAGATTCTTTAAGACTTTCACATGTTAGAGTCAGTTTGAAATCTCTGGGGTTTATTGTGTGCTCTGGGTTCATTGAGTCTCAGGCGAAAGAACCCACCTCTGTCTTTGCCCTTCTCATACAAGCAGTGGGAGACAAGAGACTGGCCTGCTTATGGAAGACAAGTCTCATTATATGGAAGGCTTGGAATCCAATGGGTTAATTCTCTATTGCCTCAACCTCCCATTCTCAAAGTCCCGTTTGTAATCAATTTGAAATCATTAATTGGACAAAATAATTATTTACTACCATATCCCCAGGGTAGCCAAAATTTAATTGCCAGAGCCTTGTTTGTGCAAGCAATTTCTGTTTAACAAAGAGGGATATTTAGTGCCATTGTAAAATTAATTGGGTATGTTATACTTCTCCCCCCCACAATAGTCAGAGGGCTGTCAAAGTGGTAATGTGAACAGTGTTTGTTAACTACATAGCTTTGATAATAATTTCCTTGTAAGAGCAGTGGTAAAATCCTGTCCTAAGCACTGTAGAATTTTTATCTTATGAATGTGAAGATTAGAACTCAGATTGTAACAATTTTTTTGTCTGTAATACCATTTCAATTTTTAAAACTCCTGGCTGAGTCTAAGGTGAAAATGAAGCCATACTCCTTTCTTCAGGTTTCCTTTGAGCATCTCTTTCTGTGTTCCTGTCTCTGACTCAGTCGGTCTCCCTGTTGCTCTGTTTCTCTGAGCCTCTCTTCCAGTGAAGCGTGCTTCCTAAGTGTGTCTTTATCCCATGTCCCTCACACTCCCTTTTGTCAATAACTTGCAGAACAAGAAGCGCCTTGACTTATCTTACCCCAAAGATTCACTCACCTCAATTTGTGTATTTCGCCCCTTTCTTCCCACCCCTCCTGTCTAAGGACTTTCCTTACAGTAGAAAAGCCTGGGTTTTTCTATTATTTAGAACTTACTGAAATCACAGCTCACAGCCTGTTGGCTCTGTGGCCTTGAGTGAGTTATTTAAATCTTTTTTGCCCAATTTTTGAAATCTGTAACATGAGATAATAATACCTTCCCCTAAGATTTTCAAACATCAAAGGAGATACGTTTGTGGAATTCCTAGAATGTCTCCTTGTTCTTTGTCTTTCTGAACGTATCCATATTTGGTAAGAGTATACATGTATGTGTGTACCCATGTGGCTATTTCTCTATCTATGTACCTGCTGATTATCTCTCTACTGATTAGCTATCCTATCCGTCCATCCGTCCATCTGTCCATCCATCCATCCATCCATCCATCCAACCATCTACCCACCTCTCTACCTACCTTCCTGCCTACCCATATCTTTCAATCACCTATCATTTGGTTCCTCTTTTCTCCTCTTTCCTTGGTCTCTGTAGCTGAGCTCACTCATATGTTCAGCTCCTCTAGTCTTCCAGTTTGAGGTGAAGACCTGTAAGAAGATGAATAAGTCAAAACAATGATGAGATCCTAGATCAGTCTATTCATGTGATACAAGGAAAAATAATCTATCTTGTTTTCCTGGGCTCTCTTTGTCTTCTTTACTTTTTCATACCAGTCCCTCTTCATCCTTCTACAAACTAAACACTTCCTTTCCCCTCTTAGGCAGCTGGGCTAGCAGAGCCTTTCCGTCTGGTTTCTCAGTCCACATTTCTACTCCTGTTCTTTGGCATCTGCATCCCCTGAAATTCTCGGGTCCGATTGTACCTAGGCTTGGTTCCCAGAGTCCCCTTTCTGAGTCCTTCTCCTGGGTCTTCTGTCATCTTCCTGAACTGAGCCTTTCACCCTGGGTAAGATCTCTTGAGCTGCAAGCCTCTGTGGGGGATTTTTCTGTTCTTCCCCTCCTCCTCCCAGCTCATTCCTTCTGCACCTCTACTCTTTATAGTTCATGTTGACTGTGGCCCCCACCATCCTGAACCCTTATCAGCAGAGTAGCATTAAAACTTCCAGCTCCGCCATAGTTCTAACCCGTACTGGGAACCTCTACCCATATCAAGGATCACTAAAGTCCACCTCTGGCTGGCCAGTATCAGCATAACCCACATAATCCACCCCTGATATCCATTGATATGCAATCACATTTGCTTCTCAAATGCACTTTGTCTCTAGCAGTCTGGATTGCCTTTAAATCCATAGTCATCTATAAATGAAGGTGCCCATCAGTGCCCCAATGGGAAAAAAAAAAGTTCTTGATGATCCCCTTAAGCCATTAACTAACTGAAGTACATAAGGACTAATCACACACATATATAGAAACACATAAGAAATATGTCATATATAGCACTCTATCTTCAGAGATCCATCTCTGGCCATCTACATGTGGTATTTGGCTCTCCCGAATGCAAGCTTTTTAATAGGAGCTAACATTTTTTTGAGTGCTAACTGCTTGCCAAACACAGTTAGAACTAATTTATATACATTAGAGAATTTGATCTACTGCAGTCTCATGCCACATGTGCTAATTATGATGCCATTTCATGGATGATGGAGCAGTCATACAGAGGTAGGTAGCAAACCCATCCTCACCAAGCTGGTGTGTTCTAATAGATGGCACAGCTGCTACTCAGACCCAGGCAGCCTGAGTTCATGTTCCCATGCAGGAATCCCTTCCTGACATTTCTCAAGGACCTTATCCGCTTTTTCAAATCTCCAATCCTGGAAATAATCAGTGGAGAAATTGAGGAGACATGTGACAATTCTCAAGTGTGAATTAAACCTTAACTATCCACAGAGATGTGTCTGGATCAGAAGAATCCACAGACGCCACATGAATAAACAAGCACAGCAAACACAGAGAAGGGCATCGAGCATCGAAGTTAACATTTGGGGTCACTGGGACAGTAGCACATAGAAGCAGAACCCGTATGATTTCATGGGTCGGTCTTGCTCGTAGCTGTGGCTGTACCGTGATGTCTGCTGGTGGCTCTGTCTGCTGCCAACAGTGAATCATTGTTGCTGATAAAAGAAAAGCTAATACACTTACACACATAGTATGCTTTATACACATTCCAGGAAGGATATATCAAGAATAACACAGCTTAGAAGCAAGGAAGTCCCTAAATTGGCAATTTTGATACCCAATTCTATGCTTCTATGCATCGCTGCTAATCTTAATATGAAATCCTAATAGGACGTTATCTAGAAACTGATGTTTTACTGTGTTTGAATGTGTGCTGGTGTGTTACAGTGTTTGCATATCCACTATAGGCTACAGATATTTGTAAATGCAACTTCATTGAATATTTCTGATCTGTGATACATGCATAAAAGTGAGTGAAGGTTATGAAAAACATTAAAAATGTTTTACGAATAACCCATGATTTCATGAATCCTTGAGAATTCCCAGGAATTTCCATTTCTTTTCCGAATTCCAAGTATTTATATCCATTAAAATTCAAAAACACTAACATGTTCAGAACACAGAGCCTTGCTCCTGACCACTTCTCTAGAATTCCTCTTGGCACACTTTTCTCATTGTTCAAAATAAGTGTTCCCATCTGAAATGTAACTCATCTTGTTATGGTCTGTCTTGCTCAGTGGAATGGAGGCTTCAGGAGAGAAGGGCTCTATCTCGTTACCTGTGTAGCATCAGTACCTAGGACAACTCCCAGGAAGTTCTCTGAGCTCCGTAAACATTGGAGAGATCAGTGACTGAATTTGCCTGACTCATTGTTAAGTGTGTCCAAGGAAATCATCGCAGAAGAGGAAAGAGGTTCTAAACCTGATCACTGCAGAGGTTTCTTGATATTTTGACTGCAGAAAGGCTCCTTTTATGAAAGCCCAGTGATTACCAGGCCTCACCCTGCCCTCATTTCCGGGTACAGTGCTGAGCCGTCCTAGGACGTTCGTCAAGCAGGGTCTCACCATGAGCCAAGGTGAAGGGAAAGTCACAGAGACCTTCAAGGAAGAGGGAAGAAGTGTTTCTGGTGCCATTACAACCTGCTGAGCTCAGAGCCCCGACGTGCTTATTCTGGAAGCATGTGATGTTCCAAATCTAGCTCAGCAAAAGCTAGCCTTAGGATTTTTCTTGGTAATTGAGAAAAATGCCTTTTCTTTTTCTGTAGAATGGAGAGAGTGGAGACTGAGGTTTTTGAGATGCCTTCCAGCTCTGACATCCAAGATTCAGTGGGTCTTGGATACAGCCCCCTGAGCTGAGTGTCGTCTCTCTCCACGTCAACTGGGTGAAACCATGTCAGAAGTCGAGAGCTGATTTATGTGTGTGTTCCTTCCCCGTCTTCGAAGCATCAGCCGAATGTGAGCCTGCTCAGGGAAATCCTTTAGCACCTGCTAGGGTCCCGTCTGAATTCCATTGTTTAGCCCACTGCCAATTTCCTGGAATATTTAATTCCTCGCTGTAAGGTTGTGAGTTCAAATCCCCTTAGGTCCACGTTTCATTAGCGGCTTTTGCAGATCTATTTCTCTCTCTGTGTGATGCCCACAGCCTCACTGTGTAATTATCCTTATCAGACCAGACACATCTGACTAAACAATTTGAGAAGGTCTTTTCTTAGAAAAGGCAGCAAATCTTAACAAATTTAGCTTGTGTCTTACGGTATCATTATCAGTGAACTTAAACTGTATCTAAAAAACAGAAAACCTCTGCCCACTCTGATATAGGCAAATGCTAGCTTGTGAAAGGTCAACGCCATTCTTTTCTTGTTTTTTTTTTTTTTTTAATATCCTTTGCAGTGGAGAGGGAGCACTTACACCCAAAGATTAGTGGGCCCAGCTGAGGTTTTTGCCCCTTTTATTGTTGTTGCAGTCTAGAACACAGCAGGGAATAGAGGAGGCACCCAGCTAGGGAATAGAGGGAAATTTAGTGGAGGGACCATTTACAGAGATGTGGGTACCACGAAAGACCTGAGAGGGGATGTGGAGGCACCAGGGACTAGACGAGCTGTTTCCTCTGTGTCTGAAAGGGCAGGGGGGAGTATAATATTATCAGAGGCTCATCAGAGCTGGAGGCCCTGGAGGAAGTGCCCTTGGGTCGGTGTCTCTCTAACCATGGAGCAGCACAGCTACTGTCCAAGATCAGGCGATGCGCCGGGGAGGAAGTGGGGAATACGTGCCCGATATGGTCTGGATCTGTGTCCCCACCCCAATCTCATGTCAAATTGTAATCCCCGGTGTTGGAGGGGAGACCTGCTGGGAGGTGATTGAATCGTGGGGTCGGATTTCCCCCTTGCCATTCTCGTGATAGTGAGTGAGTTCTCATGAGATCTGGTTGTTTGAAAGTGTGTGGCACCTCCCTCTTCCCTCTCGTTCTGTCTCCTCCTCTGCCATGGTGAGACATGCTTCCTTTTTCTTTGCCCTTCCGACATGATTATAAGTTTCCTGGGGCCTCCCAGCCATGCTTCATGTACAGCTTGTGGAACTGTGAGTCAATTAAACCTTTTTTCTTTAAAAACTGCCCAGTTTATAAAGTTCTTTATAGCAGTGTGAGAAAAGTCTAATACAATGCTCCCTACTCTCTTTTCCTTTACCCTTTAATATCCTGCTAGTATTTTTCCTTTGGCTGAAACCCACCAGAAATGCAAAACCCAGGAACCTGAGAGATGCAGCTCATAGAGGAGAGAAAACAAGGGTGGATTGGGATGACCATTGGGTGGATGAGGAATCAATAGAGAAAAAACAGCTCCATCTTCCATTTATTGGTAAAAGAGAGCAGAGGAAGAAGACATGGTTGCCTATGGCTTGGTGATTTGGCCACTTCCCTTTTCCGGGACAAACTCAGATTCTCAGTTTTGTGAACAAAGAACAGTGTTTTCATTCTACCTGCATCATGAGAGCCACATGGGGGGACAGCTCCATTTGTCCCCAAAGAATCTGGCAGGCACTGGGAAGGCAGCGATAAGAAAGAAGCGAAGATATTGCGGTTGGTCAGTGTCAAGCCATAGCATCCCCCCTCAAAGAATCTGGCAGGCACTGGGAAGGCAGCGATAAGAAAGAAGCGAAGATATTGGGGTTGGTCAATGTCAAGCCATAGCATCCCTGGAGACAGCTTCACTAGGAGTGGGAGAACTAGAGACTCAGCTTCCATCTGTTCTCTCCCCACAGCCATGGTCGCTGGATTATAATAATAATGACAACAGTGATAAAATTGGTGGTAACAGCAGGTAATATTTGCTGAATGATGTCCATGTACCTGGCACTGTGCTCATATACTCTCTTATTGGTGACCCTGAGAAAGGACCACTGAACTTATCTCTAGTTTAGACATGCAGAAACGACATTAATGAGGACAATAATATATACACACATGATTAACAAGTGGCAAAACCAAAGTCTAAGACAGGATTTTTTATTTTATTGCAAAGATTTTGTTTTAACTTCTCCAATATCCTACCTGCCCATCCACCCAGTCACATGGCTCTGTCTACTAACATCTCCTGAAATCTTCGCCTCCTGCCATTGTATCTTGCCTGGATTATTGCAATAGCCACTTAAATCATCCCCCTACCTCCACTTTCTCTCCTCTTGAGTCTATTATTCACATAGAGAATAGGGTTGTCCTTTAATTAAAAAATGGAGTCAGTGTATAACCCTGTATTAAAAATCTCTGGTTCCCCAGAGGACAGTTTAACCTCCTTTTTATCAGACATGGTCTCTTATGATATGGTCTAAACCCATTTTACTGGCAACATCTCCAGACATGCTCCTTCATGCTCTCTAAGCTCCAGCTGTACATTGAGCTTCTTTCAAGACACACGATGTGCTCCTGAGCCACCATGCCTTTGCACACACTGTAACTCCTATCTACAGTCCCCTCCTTCCCTTTCTGTCCACGGAGAATTCCTGGTAATATACAATACCCAGTGAAATGGTGCTCTCCTTAGAAGCCTTCCCCAGCCCCCTCTCCCAAAGCTATTTTCCTTCCCTTTCGTGTTTTCACTACTATTTATGTTTTGTCATCAAATTGCATTGTAGTCGCATTATATACATGTGCATCCCCCTCAAATCTGTGCTCTTTAAAAGAGTAACTCTATCATTCTACATACATCATCTCATGTGGTTCAAAACCACCTTATAAGATAAATATTATGATTATCCTTCATTAAAGTGGATGAAATAGAGACTCAGAAAAGTTAAGTACCTTGTCCAAGGATGCACAGCCTGTACATGATGGAACTGGGGTCTGGATCCGGGATGTCTACCTCCAGAGCTCTGCCCATTCCTACTACTTTAGGGCATTGTTCTTGTCTCAGTGCTCTGGGTGTCTTATTCCCATGGCTTTATACGCCTGTCTTTGAATACACGCTCATAATGCTGCAACCTAAAAGCATGCTTATTGAATAGATGCAGTTTCCCTCCAGAGTCAGCAGCTAGAGCCCAGACACTTGAGTTATTCACTGATGAGCATCGAACTTTCCGTCACTTGCATCTGTCTACCGCAGATGTGCCACATGTGGTCCTGGGAGACTGGACCGAACCATGAGTGTTGATTTTCTCGTGGACCCTTTTTAAGTGTTCTTTGGCTTGACTGTTAGTTAGCTGGGTTTCTTCCACTTACATTTGGTTGTCCTTAACTAGAGATGGGAGGTCACTACCAGGATATACAGCCATGGAACTCATTGAGGAAAACAGACTGACTGCCTGCCATCTTGGATTGTAATGACATTCTGAGCCATGTAGATAGCTCAGAACTAAGTGATGACAAACTGGAGATGAGAGGCAGAGACAAGCACAGGAAGTCAATCCTCTTATGGTGGAATCAGTTCTTTTGTAGACCCAGCTGTCCTTGGCTCATGCAACAACCAAAGAGGTGATTTCTGAAGGGAGACCTCTTACTGTTTTGAAATGCAAATGCAAGGCTTCTTACACTCGACTTACACACCAACTCAAGGGCCATTTGGTTTTGCATGTTGTTAAAAATATTGTTCACTTGCCTGTAAAGTGTCTAGGATGCCTTAGCTTAACCATCTGAGAGTTCCTTTATCCCCCAACTGGAAGAAAAATAAGAGACTTCCTAAAGCCAGTTACAGCCCCCTATGGGATGTTCTCACAAGGAAAAGTCTGCATAAGAGACCTCCGCCTTGACTGCCTCTCTGACATTATTGATCCTGTTGGCTTTGGTTCCCGCATCTGTCACCTGAGCCACACCCTCTACACCATTAACATGGAAATGGAACTTTGATACCGAGAGGAGTGCCTTACACCAAGACCTCTAAATCTGAAGTCTAATCTTTTCTATAATTCCATAATGTAGTCTCAATAGCAATGCTTGGAACTGTCATTCAGTTAAGTGCGTAGTATTCAGTGCACTCCACTTAGCACTTGATAGGGAACAAAGTTCAACGGGACACAAAAGCTAACCTCAAAGAATTAAATTCTGGGCAGAAGGATAATCAAACTCGACAGAGATTTATAATACATGGTGTAAGCCAAGTGGTGCTGTAGTTGCTGCCTGGTATGCATTTTAGAAGATAACTCCAACTAGTCTTTGGAAAACCATCCTTCTCTGTCAGTTCATCTGGTTAAGGGATAACTGGCACTAAACCAGCTTTAGGGCAGATGTGAGAACAAGGTGACACCAAACAGCATCAAACACAGACTCACACAGACACACAAACACACAGACGCACATACAATAGTAGCAGGGATTAGTTCAAGAGTCAAAGAGTCAGTGTAGGACCCAAGCCAAGTCAAGGAGAGGCAATGAGACTCCATTCTAGGACTGTTAGGGAACAAACAGAGAAGAGACATCTTCAATCCCTGGATCCAAGATCGCTGAAGGTGGAGCCTGGAGCTGCCGCGGCCTGCCCACAGTGGTCAGCATTCGTGCACAGGTGAAGTCAGAGAGAAGACAGCACACCCTCAACACAACCAGAACTTTGGGTCCAACCACTGCTAGAGTTTTTCATCACATGTCAATAAATCCCTGTATAAATTACTTTTTTGACTTCAGAGAGTGTGAGGTTTCCATCATTTGTAGCCAAATAATATAAAAAATATGCTATTAGTAGAAAAGGACCTCTCCAGTTGAAAGGAGCGGGCTTAGTCCTTTCTTTGAATGCAATTTGGATTTAGAAAGGATAGGACACTGTGGGAGAGAATTCCAGGCCCTGTGCAAAAGCCAGTAGCCCATGCTGCAAAAGCAAGCAGATGTGGGCTTCGTTTAGTAGGCACGCCTTCTTAGATCATCTAAAACAGTGGTCCCCAATTTTTCTGGCACCAGGGACCGGTTTCCTGGAAGACAATTTTTCTGTGGACTGCAGAGAGGTGGGTGCTGGCTTCAGGCCATCACCCTGTTTTAAGCACATTACATTTATCATTAGATTCTCATAAGGAACACACAACCTAGATCCCTCGCATACGCAGTTCACAATAGGGTTTGCGCTCCTGTGAGAATCTAATGCTGCCCGTGATCTGACAGGAGGCGGAGCTCAGGCAGTAAAGCTCCCTCACCTGCCACTCACCTCCTGCTGTGGGGGTCAGTTCCTAACAGGCCACGGACCAGTATGGGTCCATGGCCCAGGGATTGGGGACCCCGATCTACAACAGGTCTGGATTTATACTAAGACTTGGGATACAAAGATACTTTTTAAATGTTACGAAAGAATCTATATGTTATACCTGATTTAACTATTGCACAAGAAGGGAGTGCGGGGAGAGAGGTAAATCAGATTAAACTGGCAGAAAAATCAGCAAGTTTCTGCCTACCCCTTTCTCTCTCTCTCTCCCCTCCTTTCTTTTCTTCTTTCTTTCTTTCTTTTTTTTCCTTCCTTTCTTTCAAAAATACCAGAAGCCATGGATCAACAAAGGTTTTAGAAAAAGAACAATTATCAAATTATGAATTCCCAGGATGTTTACATTAGGATAATGTTAGTGCTGACCTGATAACCCCCTTAATTTCCCTGTACATTGACAGGGACCTTCAGTTGTAGTCTTGGCTCCCAGAGTATCACTGATGAGGTGTGATGAGGATAAAGCCACTTTCAAGAATTAAGTCAACATTCACTAAAACTAAGAGGAAGGAATGTGAGCAGAATCACTTTGTAAACATGGAAGATGAAACAGCAGCTACCATTTCGGAGATGGCTTCCAGGTTTGACTGACCAGCTAGAAAGTTTGAAATGTTTGATTCTCAATCTGTCAAACCCAAATATGTTCATAGTGGTCCTCACAATTAGCAGAGAAATGCCTTCCTTCCAGTGTTTGGCATGCTATTTATTTTTTCCAAGACAGGCGCTATTACGCACTGCCGTTTTCTCAGGCAAAATCCAATCATTCTCTTCACTGTTCTGAAAAATGGGCCAAATGGAATGGTGTGGAGGTATCATCTATCATGATTCCTGCATGGTGTCTCAGAGGAGATGAGGAGCCAGGAAGAATTTACCAAGGCTTAGAAATAGCATTTCATCTCTTTAAACTGACCTCCAGGAACCCAGAATCAAGACGTCCTATTTATCCTGGGCTGTATGTCTCTATGGCAGATTGCTACCATCCTTCCTACCCTCATCCTTATTCACTGTAAGAGGTAGCAATGCCACCAGGTAAAACAACTTCCCAGGTTCCTTTGCAGCTAGTATAGCCATGTGACCCAGATCTTGCCAATCAAGTGCAGGTGGGATTTTCTAGGTGAAGCTTCTAGAGGGATAGTTTTCAGGGGCATACTTCTTCTGCCTTTGCCCTTTCCTCCTGTCTGGGTTTCTGTTGATATCATGAAGCTGCCATACTAGTCCTGGCTGTCTTTTCTCTGGATTTCTTGCTACATGAGAATAACCTCAATTTGGGCGTGCCTCTGTGGTCAGGTTTTTAGTACTTGACATCTTTAATAAATCCACTTTACCTCTGCTTTATTATTCAAATTTAGTCTTTGGCTTTCCACATTTTATCATGAGATTTTGGCTTAGTTATCCACATGCTCGTTCTCCTATTTTTCAACATTTCATTAATTTACATGATTTATTTCCCTGTGATTGCTACCCAAACTTCTGTATAAAGCATCTAGTCACTGTAACTAATGCTCATTCTGCGGGAACCAGATATGCAGCAAAATGTTCACATGAGAAAGCAAGACGCATGCAGGGGTGCGGCTATGCAATTGCACAGATCTAAGCTTTGGCAACACATCTACCTGATTAATGCCTGCTTATCAGAGTTCTAACTTGCCAGCTGGGTAAATGCTGGCATATTGTTTTCTGATGTATATTTTTTAAACACTCTTTTCTAGCATCTGTGCATTTTATTTACCTTAGCCACGCTTCACTTTGTAGGAAGCCCATGAGGTGAGCATTTCTGAGAGGGCTGCACCATCATTTGAATTTCAGTGCATCAGGAAGGAAGAGACAGCACACTTGCCAGAGCCCAGGGAGGCCTGATAAGAAGTGATGGAAATGGGCCGGGCGCCGTGGCTCATGCCTGTAATCCCAGCACTTTGGGAGGCCGAGGCGGGTGGATCACGAGGTCAGGCATTCTAGACCAGCCTGGCCAAGATGGTGAAACCCTGTCTTTACTAAAAATACAACAATTAAGCAGGTGTGGTGGCAGGCACCTGTAATCCCAACTACTTGGGAGGCTGAGGCAGAGAATTGCTTGAACCCAAGAGGCAGAAGTTGCCGTGAGCTGAGTTCACACCACAGCACTCCAGCCTGGGTGACAGAGTGAGACTCTGTCTCAAAAAAAAAAAAAAAAAAAAAAAGAAGTGATGGAAATTTCTTGTTGCTGAAATGCCCTTCTGGGTGCTAAGTGATTGCCTGAATGAGCTCTCATGAGTGCCCTGTTGCAGGGATGCCAATGAACTTGCAAATCCTGATTTCACAGCTGATGCTGCCAACAGCACATTAACGTCAGTATTTTTTGAAGCATAGTGCTGCTTGTCTTTTCTCTTTTGAAACTAGAGTGCATTTTACTCCTACTTGAAATTTCATGTAACCTCTTCACTTACATGGGATTAGACTATGAAATCCAAGCATCATTGAAACTCTTTCTTAAAACTTTTATTTTAAGTTCAGGGGTAGGAGTGCAGGTTTGTTACATAGATAAACTTAGGACACGGGGGTTTATTATACAGACTGTACAAAAATTAACTCAAGATGGATTAAAGCCTTAAATGTCAAACCCAAAACTATGAAAACTCTGAAAGAAAACCTGGGTAATACCATTCAGGACATAGGCACGGCAAAGATTTCATGACAAAGACATGACAGTTGCCAAAAGCAATTGCAACAAAAGCAGAAACTGACAAATGGTATCTAATTAAAGAGCTTCTGCACAGCAAAAGAAACTCTCAACAGAGTAAACAGACAACATACAGAATGGGAGAAAATGTTTGCAAACTATGCATCTGACAAAGGTCTAATATCCAGCATCTATAAGGAACTTAAACAAATTTACAAGAAAAAAAAAAACATATAAAAGTGGGCGAAGGACATGAAAAGACACTTTTCAAAAGAAGACATACATGTGGCCAACAATCACATGGAAAAACCTCAACAGCACTGATCATTGGAGAAATGCAGATCAAAACCATAATGAAACTCAGTCAAAATTGTTTTTGAAAATCTTTTGATCACAAGACCCATGCACTCACTTCCAGCTGATCTAACATATCCAGATGTCATCCAGCACCAACAGACCATTGCTTCTGTCTGGAGAGTGGGGGTTCCTGTGTGTTGTGTGTATACCTGAGATTGCTTCTGTCTGGAGAGTCGGGGTTCCTGTGTCTTGTGTGTATACCTGAGGAAGTAGTTGGCTTTTCCTGAGGACCACACAATATAAAACGTACAAATTTTAAAACACTGGCTTCACACTTGGTATGCTGAGATTTTTCACACCATGAAACACTTGAAAATGAGACATGACTTCCACCTCATAGCACTCCTGGCGTTGTATGATTTAGAGAATGGCTAGCCAGTGGTCAATACCATCTGAAGTTGAATTTGGACGAGTAAACCCTCATGTGAAGAGACTCCGTGTGCCCGTATTGCTGTCTAGCCTGACCAAGGAGAGACCTACAAACTTCTGAAGCTGTCAATATGTGGTGCACCGCAGTACCTAGAACTCCTGCTCTGCAGGCTCGGAAAGTCTGGTGGGTTTAGTGGAAATTAGACCACAGTCTTACCTAACTGTGTATGGCGATTAGAAGCTGAAGTGGTTGGTTACTCATACCTTAATTATTCATTCCTTAACACCAGGCAGGGCTAAGCAGGGCCCTAAACATCACCTAACTTATTCTCAAAGCACTCCTGAGAAGGTGACTTATTTCCATTGATATCAGTGAGTAGGTAAGGATCCAAGAGCGTCCACGCTTTTCCCCAGGACAGACACTGAGGCGGTGACTGCTCTCACGTTTGAACTCTGGATCTCCTAAAGCCAGTGCATAGGGTCTTCCCTCTTAACGGTGCTCCATTCCCATTGTGAACCATGAAATCTCACTGTATCCAGAAGATACAGAAAGAAAAACAAACAAGAAGCTGGCCTGCAGGTAAAGGCAGAGCTGCAAAGTCTTCCTCATTATCTTATCCACTACTGATGCCTGGGGGGAATTCCAGGAGGCAATATCTTTCTTTCAGAGATCCAGGACACCTACTATGTCTCAGTACTTCTGAGCATTTAAAAATATTTGATTTCTGATATGTTCCTGGCATTGGGTCAAATAGTAAATACAGTATAGAAATTACTCATATGATTCATGTAAATTACTTCAAAATACTTTAGGCTTGGGGCATCAGATGAGCAAACATGGTAGAACTCACATGGCTGTTCACATGCAGGGCAAGCATTCATTGTATCAGTCCCTCTATTTTTCCTGTATGATTAAAGTTTCTTAAGACAAAAATGTTTTTAAAATATACTTCACTGTATTATATACTTTGAAAAAATTGGAATCAACGTAAATGCTCACCAGTGGCTGACTGGATAAAGAAAATGTGGCACATACATGCCATAGAATTCGATGCAGCTTTGAAAAAGAACGAGATCGTGTCCTTTGCAGCAACATGGATGGAAGAGTAACTCCATTATTCTTAGCAAACTAACGCAGGAACAGAAAATCAAGTTCTCTGAATGTTCTCACTTATAAGTGGGAGCTAAATGATGAGAACACATGGGCACACAGGGGGAACAGCACACACCGGGGCCTATCGGGGAGTCAGGGTGGGAGGAGGGAGAGGATCAGGGAAAATAACTAATGGGTACTAGGCTTAGTGCCTGGATGAGGAAATAGTCTGCACAGCTCCCCGTGACGAGTTTACCTATGTAGCAAACCTGCAGATATACCCCATAACTTAGAAAAGAAAAGAAAAACTCATTTAGCCAGTCTAAGCCTCAGTTTCTGCATCTGTCAAACAAACATAATGGACACCACACTGTGTGATTGTAAAGAATAAAAAGATTAATGAGTGAGGTGCTTGCTGAAGTGTCTGACATAGACTAGTCTGGACCATATTCCCTCATTCGTTCATTACGTGGAAACTTCCTGAGCATCTACGAAGCCAATCACTATGCTGGAAACGCTACAGACTATCTCATTTCACGCTTATCCTGAAGATTTAGATAAATAAGACATAATTCTTGGTGTCAAGCACTCACTGTTTGCTGGAGGCTGAAAGACAACTTGCAGATTATAACAAATCAGATAAATAGTACCCAGACGGGCCAAGTGATTAAGCCGGCATCACCCGCTCCCTAGTGCTGGAGTCGACAAGGAATGAAGGTCTCCTGGACCTGATGCTCTTTCCACATCACCACACACTCTGGTTTGCGGAAGGACTGTGCGTGTATTTTATTGCATGGGTAGAAACCTTAACTACTATCCCAGTGTTCTTCAGAAGAGAGTGAGCTAATTTGTACAGTGCGCAGACATCGCTTAGATAGCAATGAACCTTTTGCTAAGAAAGTTAACCTCTTTTCAGCTTTCTTTTCCCCCATCCTTCTGGTTACCTCAAGGAGAAAGGCTTTGTTCCATACAAGATGTCTTTAAATCCCTGTTTTTGCTTACGTCCTTCTTCACGGGAGAGTAGAGTCCAGACGCAGAGCCCTCGGCGGGCAGTATGTAATTAGGATTAATAACATCGCTGTATTTTCTTATTGGTTGTATGTAGGGCTCCCTTCTATTTATTGCAAATGATACCAGTTTTCACTTAACAGTAGTGTAATAATGCTTCCTTTCAAAATGAATGTATTAGTAAAGAAAGCAAGTCAATTGAATGAAAGGGTTACGTTTGCATAATAGTGCCGGTAACAGTGACTGAAGAGGGAAGACTGACCTAGACAATTTCCTGAGATAGAAATGCCTCTTCAGTGAGAAAGTGAAATTGGATAAACTGCTGGGTTTTGGATGGCGGTTGGAAAAGCAAATTGAGTGTGACTGCAATTGTTTCTACTCCAGCAAGTCACTTTGCCAGTGTCCGGGAAGGTGAGAGGACAGAGACAGAGAGATGGTTGGTTTGGGCTGGTGAAGGGCGGGTTCTGCACTCCGGACTCTGGTGGTGAGCAGCAGGATTCTCTACACTGCAGATTAGCTTGTTTTAGATTTGAAATGGTGGTTAGATAATGCTCTGTGGGGTCCACTTGGGGACTCTGCTGTGTGCTTGCTAATACTATGCTCCATATCCGAGGCATTTATTTCCTAAAGACAGTTAATGCCAGCCGGGTCTCACGGCCAGGCGAGTTGATTAAAACTTGGCAGGCACAATTGCTGTTTCTAATAAAGAAATCACCACCGCAGCATTTTTTCCTCCTTTAAGTATGAGAGGGGGAAATTGTGAAAAATCAAAGCCTGAAATATATTTTTGACAGCGGCTCTTAATTTCCCTCTTTTTTTTTTTTCTTTTTTTTTTTGAGACGGAGTCTTGCTCTGTCACCCAGGCTGGAGTGCAGTGGCCGGATCTCAGCTCACTGCAAGCTCCGCCTCCCGGGTTCACGCCATTCTCCTGCCTCAGCCTCCCGAGTAGCTGGGACTACAGGCGCCCGCCACGTCGCCCGGTTAGTTTTTTGTGTTTTTTAGTAGAGACGGGGTTTCACTGTGTTAGCCAGGATGGTCTTGATCTCCTGACCTCGTGATCCGCCCGTCTCGGCCTCCCAAAGTGCTGGGATTACAGGCTTGAGCCACCGTGCCCGGCCAATTTCCCTCTTTTAATCAGTTTTACGCAGCACCTGCCCTCACCATGGCATGGGAAGCAGTAATGCTGTGAATATTTTTACCATTCGTCTTCACTCAGGAGGTAGGCAGGAGTGAGATCTTCAAGAGCAGAGATTTGAGAAGTGTTAATGGGACAAAATGGACATTGAACATCAATTAATAAACATGGGTTATGTGTGTAAGGATTTAATGCCTTTATTCCCCACAAGGACAGAGATCTTGTCTCTCTCATTCCTGCTATGACCTCAACTCCTGAGACATCGTATTCTCCATAAGCATCTTTGAATGAATACACAAGAGTGTTTCTGCATGGGAATCAGCAGGGAGGATGAGATGCACAGCTCTGGAGGGCACAATGCACAACACCTGGGGTTCCAGCTATGCAAACCCTGACATCAATATTCTGCAGGGACACCCGATATTCCTGGGAATTAGGGATAGAAGGGCTCACCAAGTCACACCACATCGGCTCCAGCAGTGCCCCCTTCTGTGTGCACCCCCCCATAGGCCCCAGTGTGTGCTGTTCCCCTTTGTGTCCATGTGTTCTCATCACTCAGCTCCCACTTATAAGTGAGAATATATGGTATTTGGGTTTCTGTTTCTGATTAGTTTGCTAAGGATAATGGCCTCCAGCTCTATCCATGTTGCTGCAAAGGACATGACATTGTTCTTTGTTATGGCTGCATAATATTCCATGGTGTATATGGACCACATTTTCTTTATCCAGTCTTTAATTGATGGACATTTAGGTTGATTCCATATCTTTGCTATTGTGAATAGTGCTGCAATGATCATTCATGTGTATGTGTCTTTCTAATAGAACAATTTACATTTCTCTGGGTATATACCTAGTAATGGGATTTCTGGGTCAAATGGTAGTTTTGTTTTTAGTTGTTTGAGGAATCATCACACTGTTTTCCGCAATGGTTGAACGAATTTACATTCCCACCAACAGTGTATATGCGTTCCTATTTCTCCACAACCACTCCAGCATCTGTTAATGTGTGACTTTTTCATAGTAGCCATTCTGAATGGTACGAGATAGCCTCTCATTGTGGTTTTGATTCGCATTTCTCTAATAATCTGTGATGTTGATCTTTCTTCATATGCCTGTTGGCTGCATGTATATCTTCTTTGGAAAAGTGTCTGTTCGTGAGAACACATGGGCACAGAGAGGAGAACACCACAACTGTGACCTGTCAGAGGAGGGCGGGGAGGGGGAGAGCATCAGGAAAAATAGCTAATGCGTGCCTGGCTTAATACCTAGGCGATGGGCTGATAGGTGCGGCAAACCACCATGGCACACGTTTACCTATGTAAGAAAACTGCACATGTATCCTGGAACTTAAATAAAGTTTAAAAAAGAATATTCGTTCATGTCCTTTGCCCACTTTTTAATGGGGTTGTTTGTTGTTTTCTTGTAAATTTGTTTAAGTTCCTTATGGATGCTGAATATGAGGCCTTTACGAATGTGTAGTTGCAAAAGTTTTCTCCCATTCCTTAGGTTGTCTGTTTACTCTGCTGGTAGTTTCTTTTTGCTGTGCAGAAGATCTATTAGTTTAATAGATCCTGTTTGTCAATTTTTGCTTTTGTCACAATTGATTTTGATGTCTTCATTGTGAAATCTTTGTCCATTCCTATGTCTGGAATGGTATTGCCTAGGTTTTCTTCCAGGGTTTTTATGGTTTTTGGGTTTTACATGTAAGTCTTCTATCCATCTTGAGCAACTTTTTCTCTTCAGTGGAAGGAAAGGGTCCAGTTTCGATTTTCTGCATGTGGCTAGCGGTTCTCCCAGCATCATTTATTAAATAGGGAGTCCTTTCCCCATTGCTTGTCAGCTTTCTTGAAGGTCAGATAGTTGTAGACATGTGGCCTTATTGCACCCTTATTCTTAAGAAAGCAAGTCTTTTCCTTGTCAGTTCAGAGAAATAAATTTTGCAGTTGTAATGACTGCAGTCGTTGGGCCACATGGCCATAGCAAAAAACAATCATCATCGGCAAAGAATGTGAAACTTGTGTATTGGTCAGGCCTGGCTTGCACACTCGTATTCAGCTCTGAGGACGCACATCCTCTGAACACGTGCACAGAAGCAGGGAGAGACGGCTCTCCAGAGAAGGGGGAGCTGAGAGCAGGGAAAGGGAGAACAATGTTGTTTAGGAAATTAAGAAATATATCAGTGTTGGGAGAAAGAGGAATGAGGGGTGAAAGGAAATGGAGATGGAAAGAATAGAGATAGAGGAAGGGAGAAGGGGGAGAGCCAGAACTGGAGCCAGGGACGACGAGTTCAGGAACGGGAGGGAGGGAGATGGAGAGGGTGGCCAAGGACAGCCTGGCATCGCGGTTCCTCGGCTGTGGGCCATTGCTCACCAAGCTCGGCTTTTATCTTCTCCTATTTATCATCAGATCAGAGTGTATATAAAGCAGTTTTTGATGATATCAGAATGGGACTTAACGGTTCAAATACTAGAGACTTGCGGTGCCCAGAGATTGAGATAGACCCTGAGGTGTGGGATACGGTCCGGGAGGCGGCTCGCCTTCAGAATCCCACTGCTGAAACACACTCGTCTTCGGAGGACTAGCCCAGGAAGCAGGCTCTGAGATGGAGATTTGTGTGCAGGGTGCTTTGGGGGTTTTACCCTTGGAAGCCACTTGTGGAGGAGAGGAGGAAGCAGGATTGGAAAGAGGCAGGAGCTGAACTCTGAGGCAGTTTCAACAACAGCCTCAGCCGACCCCAAGGGGAGCTCTGGAGTGGACTGGCCCTTCAGACATACCCTACCCTGAAGCAAGGGTGCCTGGCCTCTCCACCCCACACTCAGGAGTCACTGGAGGAAGTGTCCACCTAGGAGGCAGCATGATCTTGGGCCAGGTATGCTGTCTTCAGCTGGGGGAAATGTCAGAGGTTGTCAGCCACCGTCACCTCCCTCCTACAGGAGTGACCTGGGCAGCACACCATGGCGTCCACGACAGTACCTCTTGCAGACACCAAGATGAATACAGGTAAGGCGTTTGAAGGACTTTGGGTCGTACATGAAATGTATTTGACTCCTTTCTGGTCCAGTCTTAGGCTGTATCCAATCTTATCCAAGCATGACTTACGTGAGGCTGGGCATGGATTCCAGCATTATTCATCAGAGAAATGGCTTTCTAGATTTTGCTGAGCTTTGAGACTATAACCACTTCCAGCACATCCTGCTCCATGCTGGTCATACCACTCAAGATACTCTGACAAGATGGAAGGAGAATGGGATGCATATGCAGTAGATATTCAGAAGACTCCACCACTCGCTAACCACTTTCGGAGTCCTAGCTTCCCCCTTTAATTTGTGTACTTCATCTCTCAGGAGGTGGGGACTCTTGAGTGACTTACCTGAGGTTTCAGCATCAGGAAAGGGTAAGGTCTTGTGACTCTTAAGTCCAGGATCATTTCTCCATTAACACATACGCGTGGAGCCTTCTCCCAAGAGCGAGTGTACTAATTAACCAGGTAGATGTAGAACCAGGTGTTTCCCACACAGTGCTCACATATCCCTTCTCCACACTTACCCTTCTCTGCTCTGAATCTAATGGAATGTGTCACTGCAAACTCTGATTCTCAGGCTCCATTGCCCACTGGCTGCTGGAAAGATTTGGCCAGTGAGAGGCAAGAGTTGCAGGCTTTTGTTTTTCTTTTGCAACTTTTGTTTTAGATTCTGGGGGTACATGTGTAGGTTTATTACATGGGAGTATTGGGTAACACTTGGGGTGCAATTGAATCTGTCACCCAGGAAGTGAGCATAGAACCCAATGAGTGGTTTTTCAAGCCTTGCCTCTCTCCTTATCTCTTGCCTCTAGTAGCCCCAAGGTCTCCTGTTACCATCCGTATGTCCATGAGTATCCAGTGCACAGCTCTCAGAAGTGAGAACGTGCATTATTTAGTTTTCTGTTTCTGCACCACTTTGCTTAAGGTAACAGCCTCCCACTGCATCGATGTTGCTGCAAAGGCCGTGATTTCATTATCTTTTATCACTGTGTAAGATTCCACAGTGTATATGTATGACATTTTCTTTATTTACTCCACTGTTGCTGGGTACCTGGGTTGGTTCCATAGCTGCTATTATGAATAGTGCTTCAGTGAATGTATGGGCACAGGGGTCTTTTTGGTAGAACAATTTATTTTCCTTTGAGTATATACCCAGTAGTGGGATTGCTGGATCAAAAGGTGAGAGTTTTAAGGGTGAGGAGAAAGCAGAAGTCAGGCTACTTCTCTTTCTCTCTCCTTTGGACAGCGTCTCACACAGTAGCTGTTTCTCCTCGGTACCTCCAGCTCCCACAAACAGCCTCTGGTTTGATTTCAGCTCCTCCCAGGCGTCTCTAGTTTCTGGTTTGGGTAAGATCACATCCTGCCTGTTGCCTTCATCACTAGAGATGCAGCATTCACAAGTTGCCTGAACAGTTCCTTTTGTGGTTTCTAGTTCTTCTAATACAGTGTGGGAAACACCTGGTTCTACATCTACCCAGTTAACTAGTGCCTTCGCTCTTGGGAGAAGGCTCCATGCATGTGTGTTAATGGAGAAATGATCCTGGACTTAAGAGTCACAAGACTCTACCCTTTCCTAATGCTGAAACCTCAGGTAAGAGGTTGTTTAGAAGTTTTTACAGAAATGCTGCACATATACAGGTATGTGCACGCAATTTTGCACATCTTAGTGAAAATCCAGCATCTTCTAAACCAGTACCCCGGATTAAATTCACTCTATTGAACTCTAGATGGTAGCTCGACGGAACCCTGACTTACATGTCATTGAATGCATCAAAGTGCTCAGCAAAGCTGGACAAGTGAAGACCTCAAGGATGATTGGTAAATGTCATAATAATGGATGCAAATCCAATCCAAAAACTCACATTAACAAGACTTCATATATTGTTTCCATGGTTATTTTTAACTTCTGTTGCAAACATCCATTCTGTTGCCCAGATGCACATCAGTCTTCATTCTCTGAGGTTCTTCCATGCACTCCCCCTGCCCATCCAGGCTTTAAGCCTGTGTGCAGAATTCTCTCTACATCCCATGTGGCTTGCCATCTTGGGGATTCAAGAGGGAGGTAAAGGGGTATCTGCATTTGTCATGTAGCCAGCGGACATCAGCAGGCATCTTGTGTCTGCCTGGGCTTCAGCTGTGGGTTGGTATAGGTTTATCTACATTATGGATCTTTCCCATCCACAAGTCACCTCCAAATCCAACAACCTCTTAGATATGCCCATGCTATTATGGGATATATGAGAAGTGTACTCTGCTCGTAGGTCACCAAGCCTAGAGAAACTCCACACTGTGGTTTAAGATCTTATTTGCCTCCAGGTGCCATGCGATCATTTCCTGTCTGAGTTCTGACTTCTAAGTAAAAAGAGAGTCCCAGAATGACCGTCTTTTCACTCTCCAGATCTCTTCAGAGTTTGTAGCATCCTCTCTCTGGAACACAGGGAAACAGAACTGGCCTTTTGGTTCAGACACTCACCATCTCTATTCCCCCCTTGTTTTCCTCTCAAATATCCACTTTGCCCCTTTTGCAGAAGTGTTTTCTCATCCTGAGAACAGGAAGTCCCACGCTCATGCTATCATGGAGACTCCAAAATCTTTGACTTCTTCTGCACACAGGCGCCTTTTCTTTCCTCTTGGACTTGCTTTGGTAAAAGTGAGTTTAGGTAAGAAGTGTGCTGGAATCACGGAGGCTCATGACAACAGAGGTTGGCGTTGTCCTCTCATTGCACGCCCGTACTTGGTCAGGCTTCGCCACATGACACCTCTTTTTCATTCTGGGATGAGAGCAAAGTAGCTCCTCCCGATGGGAACATGTTTGTCTTGGGGAACACGGAAAACAGATCTTGGAACCATGCCATAATCCTTCAAGCATCTGCTCTAGATGCCATACGTCACTTTTGCTTACCTCTCATGGGTTAAAGCAAAGCACATATCCAAGCCTGAATGATTTCCATAAGGCAGGAAAGGATAATCCTACGAAAGAAAGATCAGCACATATTTGGAAAAGAAAATTTAGTAAAATTTACCACACTTAAAAAAAACTCCGTGCCAGGCACAGTGGCTCATACCTGTAATCCCAACACTTTGGGAGGCCGAGGCGGGTGGATCACTTGAGGTCAGGAGTTCGAGACCAGCCTGGCCAACATAGTGAAACCCTGTCTCTACTAAAAAATACAAAAATTAGCTGGGTATGGTGGCGGGCACCTGTAATCTCAGCTACTTGGAAGGCTGAGGCAGGAGAATCACTTGAACCTGGAGGGGGAGGTTGCAGCAAGCTGAGATCGTGCCACTGCACTCCAACCCGGGCAATAGAGTGAGATTTCGTCTCTGTCTCAAAAATAAAAATCAAAAAACAACTCCAGTGCTAGGAGAACAGTTTGTGTCCACTCACCTTTATGCTGGACATTGAGAACAGAATAGAATAGTTGATGCTTGAATGGAGGAGAGAAAGGGGGTAAAGAGAAAAAAAGGGAAAAACTAACTTAATGTTTTAAAATAATGACTCATTATAAAATAGAAACAGAATATTGGCCATCAGATGTTTGGACTGAGCTATTCTTACTGGGATTTGTCTGTTACCAGATATGAGCATTTAGTTTAGACAGAAGCTCTCTGACTGCTCTCATTTATTCAGTAATTCCCAGTGTCCCAAATCCTCCCTCTCTTCCTTTTCTACCTGGCTCCCAGCAACATTGACTGTCGAAAGTTCTGCAAGGAAAGTGTGCATCTTGTAGCTACTTGACTATTTTTAATCCTATGCTGGGCATAAAACCTGGAGGCTTAGAATGAGAAGATCATGGACAGCAGAGATGGCCAAAGTGTTCGTGCAGAGGATTGCAATAATAAACCTTCAAAGCAGATTCCATGTGTCCTATTATACATGGAACTGATGAATATATTTATTGCTCTGTGAAATTATGTCTCAGTGATCCTTTTCGTGTTTTGGTTGCAGTTATATTTCTTTTCGATACTTAATTGAATGGTGATGTAGGGATATTTAAAAAAATACTTATCATTGAGTTATCACATGTACAACGCAAGTAAAAAAGCTGTAAGTATGCGGTGCAATGAAATGGAACATATGATGCAGTCACTAACGCAGGTGTCAGATCTAAGTACAGGACATCTCCTTCCTTCCAACAGATGCCCTCACATCCCCTCCAAGTCGGTACCTACCCCCACCCAAGGAAAAGAAGTATTCTGACCTCTAAACCCAGAGACTTGTGTCTTTATTTTTGTACTTCATACAAATGAAGTCATATAGTACATACTCTATTATGCGTGACTTCTTTTCATCAAAATAGCATCAGTGAGATGTATCTATGTTTTGGATAAATGAATATTTTCGTTTTGTTGTTGTTGCTGCATAGTATCCATTATATGAATATACCACACATTATTTGTCTATTCTATGGGTGGATATTTGAGTTGCTTCCAGTGTGGGACTGTTATGCATAACTTGCCTCTGTACCTTTCTGCACATGTGTCTTCAGGATCTAGAACCAGAAATACCGTTTCACCTAGCAATCCCATTACTGAATATATACCCAAAGGATAGTAAATCATTCTACTCTACAGACACATGCACACGTATGTTTATTGCAGGACTATTCACAATAGTAAAGACTTGGAACCAACCCAAATGCCCATCAATGATAGACTGGATAAAAAAATGTGGTACACATACACCATGGAATACTATGCAGCGGTGAAAAAGGATGAGTTCGTGTCCTTTGCAGGAACATGGATGAAGCTGGAAACCATTCTCAGCAAACTAACACAGAAACAAGAAACCAAACACCACATATTCTTGCTCATAAGTGGGAGTGGGACAATGAGAACACATGGACACAGGGAGGGGAACATCACACACCGGGATCTGTTGGGGGGTGGGGGACGGGGGGAAGGATAGCATTAGGAGAAATACCTAGTGTAGATGACAGGTTGATGAGTGCAGCAAACCCCCATGGCACCAGTATACCTATGTAACAAACCTGCACGTTCTGCACATTATCCCAGAACTTAAGGTATAATTAAGAAACAAAAACAAAAAAAAGAAAAGAAAAGAAAAAGGAAGAAAAGAAAGGAGCGTTCAGCTCCTGAAGGTACACGCTTAGGAATGGGATGTCTGTGTCCTATGGTATAGGGATGTTTAGCTTTAGTACTGCCAAACATTTTTCCAAAGTGGTTGTGCCAGTTCACATTCCCACCAGAAGTGTAAGAGAATTCTCACCACTTCACTTCTTTACCAACATTTGGTGATGTCAGAAGGTATTGTTCAAATTTTATTTCTAAAATTTGAGAAATTCGAAAACGTACAAAGTAGAATTCACCATTGGCCGTGCCTCTTCATTCATACTTAACATTTAGGCATTGTACTTATCCAAGAATAGGCTGTTATACCCCAAATACTTAAAAATGCAGTAGCTCTAAGCAGACAAAGTGTATTTCTCTCTTATGGAGCTGTTTGGGAAAGGTGGAAGGGCCCTGATCCCTGGGAGTGGTCAGGGCTCCAGGATGGTGGGGAGGCTCTGTTGTCCCTAACCTGTGGCTTCAGAGTCATTATAGTTGCTCTGTTCCCAACTGGCAGAAAGACGGCATCTTCCTCCTCAACATCCAGGGCAAAGGAACTTCTCTTCCATGAAATGATTCAAATTCTCACATTCCATTGACCCTAACTCTGTCAACAGCCACACCTGGCTGTAAAGACGTCTGGGAAATGTGGACTCTGGCTAGATGACGTGTCCCCACATGAAATCCAAGAGGTTTTATGATGGAAAAAGAAACAAAGGGTTTAGAGGTGGAGTAGTCTCTATCATAGACATTTACCTTCAGTAATTGTTCTGTGTATAAATGTGATAAATACATTATTTACTCTATTTTTTTAAATGTATCAAATTATAGGAAAACCAAAGACCTTTTTAATCTCATTTTTGCTTTTTCCTCAGCTGACCCAAGCTGAGGAGGTAACTATAGTAAGTTTAATGTATATACTTCAAGTCCA
Organism: Trachypithecus francoisi; assembly: GCF_009764315.1. Classification (NCBI taxonomy): domain Eukaryota; kingdom Metazoa; phylum Chordata; class Mammalia; order Primates; family Cercopithecidae; genus Trachypithecus; species Trachypithecus francoisi. The sequence continues at coordinate 3,768,209 of NW_022681456.1, forward strand.
TTTTTATATCAGTATATATGTATGTGTACCATTATTAAAAAATCACAAATGCACACACTTGGTTTTCTGTGACATGTTAAAATATTTTAAAACTTGCTTTTGTCCCTCCTAATGTGTTTCTGAGATCTACTCATGTGGATACAAAGGCATCTAATTCATTCCCTTTATCTGCTAGTGAGTATTCCATTATATAAATTGTTTAAATACCACTCAGAAGTCCCCTCTTGATGGAAACTTATAGTGTTTTTGAATTGTCACTATCACAAATAATGCTGCAACTAAGTCTTGCATATCAATGCTCATCCTCACCCAGCTCCTCACACCACTCTTAAGCTTGGTCTTTTGAAATACAAATATGACCATATTATCCTGTTTTTAAAACTCTTGAGTAGAAAATAAAGCATAATTTTACATATATGAACATATCATACCTTTTGATGATGCATGTGGCAGCTATGATTAGTTTTGACAGCCTGTATCAGAAAACCCAAATAACAATGTTTTTTAAAAAAATGGACTGACAGAATACTATTCTCTCACATGAAAGTAGTCTGCATACAAACTTTCAAGGGATTCTAGAACTGTTTTATGGACTCCATTAAATCATCAGGATACCAGATTCTGAGAAGATACTGGCTTTTTCCTTTGCCAGATTTAGGCTGAGATTCTCATCCATGTGCCCTCAAGATAGCTGCCATGGCTCCAACCATCACAGCTGTACTTCAGACAGGAAGAAGGGGGAAGACTGAAAAGTAAATTACACATATCGGCTGAGCCATCCATATTCAAAGAGCTGTTCCTAAAACCTATTCAGTGTGGGCTCCCCACTTGTATCTTATTGACCAAAATGACATCACAATTGTTCCTAGGTAGAAGGGACACTGGAAAATGTAGTTTTTGGTTGATGAGAGTAAAATCAGAATTCTCCTAGTAGAAAATACATGAAGAATGGATATTTGATAATCATCTTGTAGTCTGCACTGCCCTCATTCCTAATAACATAGACATTCCCTTTTTATGCAGTGCATTGGTCAGAATTTTAAATACAAGCAACAAACATCAACACTGAATGACTTAACCATAAAATGAAGATTAAGAAGCATGATGTGGAGAATCTTCAGGGGAGAAAAACTAGGCTTGGGATTAATCATCCTGGAACAGAAGTGAACATCGTACTGCAGAAGCAGAAGCAGGACACCTTTGCTCTAGGTAGCAAGCAGAAAATGCTGAGCTTTTCTGGCTAAAACTGCAGCACCTGCTATGGGAGGTCGCCCCTGGGGGAGCCAGGCACCACACTTTATTGCCGCCCCTGACTGGCCTCCTTCACTCAGCCATGTTACACTCCCAGCCCCTGCAGGCGACTGAAGTTGATGCTCTGATCAACACTAAACTTGGGTTCTTCCCTCTTTGCCTTTTCTCATTCCAGGTCCGTGCCTCAAACAACATGGTCTTGTATACAGAAAATCCTACAGACTCCACCAAAAAACTGTTACAGCTAATGAACGAATTCAATAAATTCAAGATTGCAAAATCCACATACAAAAATCAGTAGCATTTCTATACACCAACAATGAATGATCTGAAAAAACAAATAAAGAAAGCAATCTCATTTACAATAACTGAAAAAACATAAAAATAAAATACTGAGAAATTTAACCAAGGAGTGAAAGATCTCTATAATGAAAAGTGTAAAATATGGATGAAAGAAATTGAAAAGGGCTGGGCGTGGTGGGTCATTCCTGTAATCCCAACACTTTGGGAGGCCAAGGAAGGTGAATCACGAGGTCAGGAGTTCAAGACCAGCCTGGCCAGCATGGCGAAATGCCCTGTCTCTACTAAAAATACAAAAATTAGCTGGGCGTGGTCGCATGCACCTATAGTCCTAGCTACTTGGGAGGCTGAGGCAGGAGAACTGCTTGAACCCAAGAGGAGATTGCAGTGAGCCAAGACCGTGCCAGAGCCACTGCACTCCAGTACTCCAGCCTGGGTAACTCAGTCTCAAAAAAAAAAAAAAAAAGAAAGAAAAGAAAAGATTCAGTCTAAAAAAAAAAAAAAGAAAGAAAAGAAATTGAAGAGGACACAAGTAAGTGGAAGGATAGCCTGTGCTCTGTGCTCATGGATTAGAAGAATTAATATTGCTAAAATGTCCATACTATCCAAAATGATTTACAAATTCAATACAATCTCTATCAAAATACCAATGACCATTTTTTACAGAAACAAAAAAAAAGAATCCTAAAATTTGTATAGAACTACAAAAGATGCTGAATAGCCAAAGAAATCTTGAGTAAAAATAACAAAGCTGGAGGCATCATACTACCTGACTTCAAAATATACTACAAAGCAATAGTAATCAAAATAGCATGGTACTGGCATAAAAACAGACGCATAGCTTAATGAAACAGAATGGAGAACACAGAAATAAGTCCAGGCACTTGCAGCCAGTTGCATTTCTACAAAGACACCGAGAGCACACATCAAGGAAAGAACTGTCTCTTCAGTAAATGGTCCTGTGAAAACTGGATATTCACATGCAGAAAAATGAAACTAGACCCCCATCTCTCACCACTTACAATAATCAACTTAAAATGGGTTAAAGACTTAAGTGTGAGTCCTGACACTATGACACTACTAGAAGAAAGCATAGAGGAAATGCTCTGTGACATTGGCCTGGAAAAGGATTTTTTGGGTAAGACCTCAAAAACACAGCAAAAGGCAAGATAGACAGATGGGATGACATCACACTAAAAGACTTCTGCACAACAAAAGAAGCAATCAACAGACTGAAGAGACAGCCCACAGAATGAGAGAAAATGTTCACAAACTATGCATCTGAAAAGGGATTAATATCTAGAATTTATAAGGAACTCAACCACACGCACAAAATACTGATTAAAAATGGGCAAAAGATCTAAATAGATGTTTCTCAAAAGAACACATGCCAATGGCCAACAAGTCTATGGAAAAATGCTCAACATCACTGATCATCAAGGCAATGCCAATCAAAACCACGATGAGAAATTGTCTCATCCCAGAATGGTTATTATCAAAAAGACAAAAAATAACAAATACTGGCACAGATGTGGAGAAAAGAGGATACGTATACATTGTTGGTGGGACTGTAAATTAGGATAGCCACTATGGACATTAGTATGTAGGCACCTTAAAAAATTAAAAAAGGTATGCCCGTAAGATCCAGCAGTTCCACTTCTGGGTATGTATGCAAAGGAAATGAAATCCGGATGTTGAAGGGATTATCTGCACTGCAATGTTTATTGCAGCAGTATTCACAATAGCCAAGATATGGAAACAACCTAAGTGTCCGTCAACAGATCAATGGATTAACAAATGTGGTCTATATTATACACAATGGAAAGCTGGTCCACCATTCAAAGAGAATAAAATCCTATCTTTTGCAACATGGAAAAACCTAGACATTCACTCAATATTCAGTGAAATAAGCCAGGAACAGAAGGACAAATACTGTACATTCGCACTCCTGTGCGGAATCTAAATAAGCCGATCTCATAGAAGTACAGAGTAAAGTCGAGGTTACCAGAGGTTAGGGAGGGTATTGGGGCTGGGGGATGATGAGATATTGGGCCATGGATACAAAGTTACAGTTAGATGGGGGAATAAGTTCCGGTGTGCTGTAGCACTGTAGGGTGATATAGTTAACAATAGTGTAGTGTGTATTTCTTTTTTTTTTTTTTTGAGACAGAGTATTGCTCTGTCGCCCAGGCTGGAGTGCGTGGCCGGATCTCAGCTCACTGCAAGCTCCGCCTCCCGGGTTCATGCCATTCTCCTGCCTCAGCCTCCCGAGTAGCTGGGACTACAGGCGCCCGCCACCTCGCCCGGCTAGTTTTTTGTATTTTTTAGTAGAGACGGGGTTTCACCATGTTAGCCAGGATGGTCTCGATCTCCTGACCTCGTGATCCGCCCGTCTCGGCCTCCCAAAGTGCTGGGATTACAGGCTTGAGCCACCGCGCGGAAGAGAAGGTTTTGAATGTTCTCACCAAAGAAATGACAAATGTTTGGGGTGATGGATATGCCAGTTACTCTGATTTCATCATGATGCAAAGTATGCACATATCCAAACAGCGCATCGTACCCCATAAATATGTGCAATTATTATGTGACAGTTAAAAACAAACTACAACTTTAAAAATGTCTGCCTCTCCTTTTTACATGGCTAAATCCTGGATTTGTCTCGGGACTTACCTCCTCTGGGAGCCTCCTCTGCAGCCCTGGATTAGGTGGCCTGGGTCAGTACTGAGACACGCCCTCTTAGCATGCCATCTGTTGTCTGGCTGTGTTTTAAGAATTTTACGTAAAACAACCTGTAACAGTCACAGCAAAGGTGTGAGGCGGGTATTGTTATTGGCGCTCTCATTTACAAATGAAGAAACTGACACAGAGATTTCAAGTAACTTGTCCATGTTCATTTGGCAAAGAAGTGGCCGAGTCACAATTTGTGCTTGAGCTACCTGGCTCCAAATTTCAGGTTCTCATCCATTCCCTGATGTTATCTATTGTACACTACTAAAGCTGGTTGGTCTACTGAACATTCTCATTCATTAGTGTGAGAAATCCCAGAAGGGAGGGATTTTGTCTCTTCCGTCTTCTTCTGTCGCTGGACCTCCTCTTCCAACCTAAGTGGAACATTTTTCCTCCTACTCGTTGCTCACCTCTGTTATAAACGAGATCTAGAATGTTGCTCATATTTGCATAATCCTAGAAATAATACGAAGAATGATGTTCCAACCTGTTTCCCTACGAAAGTGTCCCTAGTGACACTGCTCTTCTTCCTTAGTTACGAGACCTGAGTCTCAAGTCACAAATTTAGTAGTGTAAGAAATATCAATTTCTCTGTTTTCTGCAACTCAAATTAATTTCTGCTTCCAGACTCTGACTGTCAATCTGGTTGGGCATATGGTGCTTTCAGGCCCAGTGACTCTGAGATGCACTCCTGCCATGAGCAGCTGTTATCCAAGACTAGGGAACTCCATCTCCATGTGTCCCATCCTGGTGATGGGCATCCCTTTGCGGGATTTCACCACCTCCCTTAGCACCTCCTGGCAGCCATGCTCTGGCCTTGTTCTTGGAGACCCTGGGTCTTCTCTCTGCTTTCCCAGTTCTGGGGAATGTGTTTTGAATTTCTGGGGGACACTCTTGCTTCTCTAGATGTTTCTTTTAGTGGCAACATGTGCAATCTCCACTAAAGCCCAAACCAGAGGAAAGAAGTACCAGCAAGGGAAAAATTGTAATTGTATTTGGTTTATCTTTTGCCCATACCTCAAGCTGTCCTGACACAAGGAAGATCAAGGAGAAATGCTTGAACCAGGTGAAGGAAAAGAAAGCAATGAGGGGAAATAAACAATTTTATATCAAATATTATGAACTCATGGAGAGTGTGGAATTACTGGAAACTTCATGCGCTGCTTCTAGGAGTTTAAGTTGGTATTAAACATTGGAAAAGTGTTTGGTAATAATTACTAAGGTTAAACAGAGGCAGTCTCAATCACTCAGCAGTTTTACTTCTATATATATACCCAAGAGAAATGTGTATGTTTGTCCCTGGTATCACTGTTTGTAATAGCTAAATCCTGGAAGCAATTTAAAGTCCATGACCAGTAGAATGAATAAATAACTTGTGGCATAGACTAGTATGCAGCGAAGATGAAGCACAAATGATAGGGATCAAGATGGATGAACCTCAGAGACATCATGTTGAGTGCAAAGGAGCGAAATACAAAAGTGTACACATCATGTGATTCTACTTCTATAAAAGTTTAAAACAGACAAAACTACCCTATGTTGCCAGAAGTCAGGGTATTGGTTACCTTGGGGGTAGGTTCTGCCTGTAAGGTGACCCAAGGGGCCATGGGTTTCTGGCAGGGTTCAGCTTGGGTATGTGTGTTGGCTGTAACATTGTTCACGTTGCATTGACCCATGCATCTGCACACTCGTGATTCATGCATTGTATGTTTATTATACAAAAAGAAAAGTTTCCATAGAAAACATGTATCCTCCTTAATTTGCCCACATAGAATTAATACATGTTTCTTTTATCTGAGCTGTGGGTAATTGAGACTTGAGTATTTTTTAAATTAATTAAAAGGAACTGGTCCAGAAATAGTTACTGCAAATGTCTACTCTTGGTATCTATTACTTGAATTTCATGCCAAAGCTGTCTCACACCAGAGTCACATAAGGGAATGCTGAGACTACTCTCATTCCTTTACGGCCCATGCCAATGAAGAAAAGTTGTCTTACTTATTCACCAGTATTTGGCAAATGACTGCTACGTGTCAGACATGATTTAAGGCACTTGTGGATGCAGCATTGAACAAAACAAACAAAAACCCACTCTTCTCTCATGGAGCTCACATTATAGTAAATGGAAACAAAATCCATCCACCCATCCATCCATCCATCCATCCATCCAACCACCCATCCATCCATCCATCCATCCATCCACCCACCCACCCACCCATCCCTTCAACCATCCATCCATCCACCCACCCACCCACCCATCCCTTCAACCATCCATCCATCCACCCACCCATCCCTTCAATCATCCATCCATCCATCCATCCACCCACCCACCTATCCATCCCTCCAACCATCCATCCATCCACCTATCCATCCATTCATCCATCCATCTATCCATTCATCCATCCATATGCAACATATTTGTAGTGATAAGAGTCTAGAGATGGGTACAGCAAGGTGATGATGTAGAATTGTAGTCAGGGTGAAATTTTATATTGAGTGGTAGGGGAAGTTCTCTCTGATGTTGCAACATCTGAGCAGAGATCTGAAAGATCTGCATGTATGTGGAAGAGGAGCACTGAAGACAGACAGAACTGCAAGTGCAAAGGCCCTGGGGCAGGCATGTGCTTGGTGTGTTCAAGGAAAGCAAGAAAACTAGTGGGAGGGTGCAGAAGAGCAACAGGGCTTGAGAAGAGGTGGACCAAAGACATAGGCAAAGACGAGACCTGATAGGGACTTGAGCATGTGGTGCGGGCTTAAGTTTTTACCCAGAGTGAGATGGGAAACCCATGGAGATTTCCAGCAGGAGAGTGGCATGATCAGAATTCATATATGGATGCTACATGAACGGTAAATTGCTGGGCTCAAAGGTAGAAGCAGCATGAGCAGGTGGTTGTTGTAAAATGCAGGATGGAGGTGACCTTGGCTTGCAACAGGGCAGGAGTGACAAGGCTGGTGCGATGTGGTTAGAACCTGGATCTACTTTTGTAAAGTCGAGCCCACAGTATAAAACTCAGTCCCCAAAAGGCATCCCATGTGCATAGTTCTGGAGAAGCCAAGAGACACTTCAAGCATCTGGCTGTGCAGGCTCTCAGCCTAGATATGACAGATGTGTCTTTGCCATAAATCCCCTGTGAGAGATAAACAGGGAAGAAATTTGGCTTCTGGAAAATCTGAAGCAGAGAGGAAGAACGATTTGGGAAATCCAGAGATGTAGCACGTGGCAGTGGGAACAACACAGACTCCAGGCTCAGCTGCTGGAACTGTCGAGTAAGCCACTGAAGCTCCATGTCCTTATCGGTAAACAGGGAATAATGGCAGGAGCTTCCTCAAGGGCTACTTGTGAGGACTAAACGAGGTAGAGGCTGGAAGGCAATCATCCCAGCTGCTGTCATAGCATTGCATAGCAGCAGCTCTCATCTCCATTCCTGGAAGCCCCCAGCACAAGGCAAAGAACATGAGTCTGCATTTCTGGGATTGCACCCAATGGGCCTCAGCTGACCGTGATTGATATTTAATCATAGAAAAGATTCCCTCCACCAGGCATGTGCCTGGCAACCCAGACAGAGGATGATGCCGGTATCCAGCTAATTTGGTTTCAAAGTATACCTGTCTCCCTGACTCTCCTGAGCTCTTTCCCTATCCACCTCCCCCATTTTAAGGAGTGAATACAAGAACACCTTTTTCTTTCTGTAAGCCTCCATCTCATCGACTGCAATTATTGGCAGCTGGGGAATGCAAGGCATAGGGAAGGGCAAGTTCACCAGTGTTTATTATGCATCTGCCTGATGTCAGGAACTATTGAATTCTCATAATCAACCCTCTAATGTCACCGTTTCACAGATGGGAAAAGTGAGGCTGAGTGGGATTTAGGGATGTTACATACTAAAGAGTAGAACTGGACTGGGTGTGGTAGCTCACTCCTGTAATCCCAGCTCTTTGGGAGTTCCAGACAGGAGGATCACTTAAGCCCAGGAGTCTGAGACCAGCATAGACAACCTAGTGGGACCCCATTGCTACAAAAAGTAAGGAAAGCAGGAGCCAGGTGTGGTGGCACACACCTGTGGTCCCAGCTACGTGGGAGGCTGGGGTGAGACAAAGGTTTCCCAGTTTTCCTGTTTCCCTGTGGAAGCCAAGGCAGCAGCTCCCCGGGGGGGCCTCTTCCTTGGGGTTTTTCTGGAAGTCACCCCGAAATCCCAACCCATAGCCTGTTTCTTCATCACCGACGACAAAAAAAAAAAAAAAACTGTAAAGCAATTTCCTCTATTAAATATCTTTCTGCTTACGCTGCTGGAGTGGTTTCTGTGAATGGCATCTGTCCCCTGACTGACAGATTCAGCTTGTCTAACTCTAAATCCAGGCTCTTCCCATAAAGTGCAGAGCAGAACCCACAAATACTTGGTTGGGCCAACTTGAAGGATTTTGGACTACAGTGAGTAACTTGAAGGATTTTGGACTACAGTGAGCAACTTGAAGGATTTTGGACTACAGTGAGTAACTTGAAGGATTTTGGACTACAGTGAGTAACTTGAAGGATTTTGGACTACAGTGAGTAACTTGAAGGATTTTGGACTACAGTGAGTAACTTGAAGGATTTTGGACTACAGTGAGTATAAACTGCTTAGTGCAACTAAGTGGCAAAATTCACACTTCCTCATTTACTTTCAAGGAGTCTTCTGTTTCCAAAGGAGATTTCTGCAGCTATGCCCAGGTCAAATTCTGGGAGCCTTCCAAGCAATTGCTGAAGCAATTTCCCCGGTCCCCTCTCTCTCAGTCGTGATATTAATTCATGGTTCTCATCAAGTGCTTTCGTAGGGAGTACAGACCAAGTGATGAAACAGCTTTTCCCTTGAGCAAATGCCCACATCACACATTTACATAAAACACATAATGCCTCTGGAAGCCAAATATTGTTTTATATCAGCTACCCTGAATATGTAAAATGGAGAGTGATGCTGGCTAATATATTTCTCTGCTGAAGAAAACAAGAATTTTGTCTCTGGGCTAAAAATAAATAAATAAATAAATAAAAAATCAAAGTCTCTGAATTCTCTCCAGCATACAAAGCAGTGAAATTCCTCCTCCAAGTAATAACACAGGTTAAGAATGCTTTAACATGGGTCACATTAGCCTCAAAGTGGCAAAGTTGAGAAATGCAAATTGGAATGCTTCACCGCCTTGGCATTCGGCCTTTACATTTCACACTCCAGCCTTGATGGTTTTTGTTTCTTGTTGTTACTACTGTTGTTGTTGTTTTACACAAAAAAGAAATTTTTCTGAATATTCATAAAGTAAAAAGATGCTATAGTACCGTAACATCTCTACGCAAAGCGCACCTGGACGCTGAATGATCCCATTTAAACAACAACTTTTAAAGTATCCAATTTTAAAATGGATTTCCATATTTGCAAGAAAGAACAGATTTCTTATTTTCTGATGACATCACCTCTGACCTTTCAACTTCCTGGCTTTCTGTTTTGTGTTTGTTTTGCTTGTGGTCCTTGTTTCCTCTCTTCTCTTTATGAATTTTGTGTTTTTGTTTATTGGGTAGGTGGAATCATTCATTATTATATATGAATTTTTATAGAAATGTAAATTTCCCCTGGAGAAATTTCGGTGAATCCGAGAGACAATTGAAAACACAGAACAACTGCAGCAGAGAGAAGATGAGAAGGTGTTTAGGATTAACTCAGCAGGACTTAATACCTGAAAGATCTGTTAATACAGCAATTAAAGTAAAATTTACCCTTAAAGTAAAATCAGTCTTAATATCTATTGCGTTGCAACACCCTAAGACCTGGTTTTGTTTTGTTTGGGTTTGATTTTTTTTTTTTTTTTTTAATTTTTCTCCTCTAGAAAATTTACAAGATTTTCAGCCAGGTGCAGTGGCTCATGTCTGTAATCCCAGCACTTTGGGAGGCCAAAGCAGGCAGATCACGAGGTCAGGAGTTCAAAACCATCCTGGCTAACATGGTGAAACCCTGTCTCTACTAAAAATACAAAAAATTAGCTGGGCAGGGCAGCGTGCAGCTGTAGTACCAGCTGCTCGGGAGGCTGAGGCAGGAGAATGGTGTGAACCCAGGAGGCAGAGCTTGCAGTGAGCCAAGATTGCGCCACTGCACTCCAGCCTGGGAGACAGAGCGAGACTCCATCTCAAAAAAAAAAGAAAATTTACAAGATTTTCTTTCTTCTAGGAATGTGATTGTTTTAAGTGCACTTTAGTTTTACCTTTTACTAATAAAAACTGGGATGCATAGTGCATCCAAATGACCAGGACCAGTCTCAACACAGAGGCTTCCTTTTTTGATGCATCCTTAATATTGAACTTCATCTGAAGAAGAGAAGGAACAATGCTGCATGATTATGATGCCCCACCCAAGGCTTCACCCCCTGTTATTTGTTTTCCTGTCTTTTACCATCCATGTAGTTTTGTTTTAACTCTATCTAGGATTCAAATCCATACACATAGATGGTAAACATGAAAGCGAGAGTGTATTTGAGCACTGACAAGGCGAGGATCATCCAGCATATGTGCTTCCCATATGGGGTCGTATTTATTTCTTGCAAACATCCTTTGAGGTTGGCTCCACTGCCCCTGTCTTATAGGAGCAAATTAAGCTTTAGTAAAGGAAAGTGACTTTCCCAAGGCCCTATAGCTCTCTAGCTGTGTATGTCTAAGCTAGCCTGCACATTCTGCCTATGAGAGGCCACCGGTGAGAATGAGTAACACATACACTTTGGAGCCATGCTTTATGCACAGTGCCACAGCTCCCACTTCTGCCACCTCCTAGCTGTATGACTTTGGGGGAATTCTTTCTCTGTGCCTCGGTTTTCCCATTTGAAAAACGGTGATAATAATCCTTCCCTCCTGTGATTGTTGTGGGATTTAAATTTAGTTAATATGTATAAAGAGTTTGGCTTAGAGTAAGCACATGTGTCAGCTGCCATTGTTGGTATTATTATTTAGAACTTATGCTCAATAAATGCTTTCTCCAGTGTTTTAACCATCTGAGGCATGATAGAGAGGGAGTGTGCTCAGCCTCAGCACGATGATGGAGATTTCTAAGATAGTTCTTGGACCTTTGGAGCCTGAAGATGACCTGATTGAGATATCAATGTGGCAACCACTGCCAATTGCTTTCCTCACACCCCTTCTATCCTTCTTACTTACAGAATCCTGAATACGTGCAGGAGAATAACAGGCATTTAAACTGATTTATGTCTGAGCCTGCTTTGCTCCTAAGTGTGGTCATAGGAAACAGTTCCCCAGCAGTTTCTGGAGAGGTTTTGCTTTTCTGATTAGGGAGCCTCCTTTCTCCTGTTGTTTTCTTCCTCATAACCTCCCTTCCTAAATATTGGCAGAGGGAGGGAGATAGTGCAGCCATCTCGTAACCATGAGGCAGTCATGGGATGAAAACCGTGCAGGAAAGACAGCAGGACATGAAGACAGAAGGAGCTGCCATGCAGACCCTTCGAGAAAAATGAATTCTTCCTCTGACTTGAGTTACGGGCAGCTGAACACAATCGCCATCTAATACAAATAGCGGTCTTCTATTTGTGCAGCTGGCTGGAGAAGTGGTTATCTTTGTGCTGCCAGTGTTGCAGGTTCTGCAAATACTGGGCACTACACATAGCAACGTCCTATTCTCCAAGCATCTGCCATTTGTCATATTCTCCTGCCAAAGCTTTCATGATAGAATAGCTTTTCTTCCCATGTTGGCTCAATGCTCCATTACCTATGTGGTGTTGGAAAGTCTACTCAACTTTTCCAAACATTAGTCTCCAAGTCTGTAGACTAGAGACGATTATCACTACTTCACATGGGTCTTTATTGATTACACACAATGAAGCAGGTAATGGCCTCAGTAGAAACCTGTTCTTAGAAAATGTTCAATAAATGTCAGCTGCAAATACCACATACTCCGCGTCCGCGTTCCATCATCACCTCTATTGATTGGCTGTGTCAGATAGGAGCAGCATTCCACGCCAGAAACAGAAGGTATGTTAGGGTGTGTTAGGGGGGTATGTGGCCACTTTGTTCTTGACTGCCAGGTTGTTCATTAGTCATATGCATGTTTATTGTGTTTCCAAAATGTTTTGCAAAGAACATTGAGCCGATCATGTCAATTAATGTAAAGTCAGGAAGATTGTAAAGGTTTCTACTGTGATGGAAGCAAAAGCAGGGATTAGAAAAAAAAACAAAGTGTAAGCATCTGGGGAAACAGGAGCCCTCATATGTTGCTGGTGGGAATGGAAAATAATGCAGCAACTTTGGGAAACTTTGTCAGTTTCTTAAAACATTAAATATAAAAATTTACCGTATGGCGCAGCAGTTTCAGTGCTAGATGTCTGCACAACAGATGAAGTTATCTACCTAAAAACCTGCACATGAATGTCCTTATCACCATTATTCATAATAGCTGAAAACTGGAATGAACACAGATTTTTCAGTTGATGTATGTTACATCCATAAAATAGAAAACTGTTCAGCAACACAAAGTAACGGACTACTTATATGTCCTTTGACATGGATGACCTCAAACTCGTTACCCTAAGGGAAAGAAGCAGACACAAGAGACCACATGTCCAAAACAGACACATCTATAGAGACAGAAAGTAGATTGAGTAGTGGTTGCCTGAGACTGCGGGTGGGGATAGGGATGGACTGTAAATTGGCATAGGGAATCTTTCTAGGGTGATGAAAACATCCTAAAATTCACTTATGATGATGGTTTCATAAGTTGATGAGTTTAATTAAAGTCATTTTTACATACTTGAAATGGTTGAATTAAATAATGTTCTGAATATGTCTCAATACACTTCTTTTATAATCCTCAAACAGATTCAAAGTGAGGTGTTCCTTGTGTGTGTTGAGATGTTCTTGAAAACAAAACATCTTGCAAGGTAGAGAGTGTCACCCAATAGGTGGAAAATGCCTTCATAAACAAAAATCATGGAGAAGGAAAAAACTATGTATGGGAAAAATTTGGAGTGTGTGACTAGAGAATACGACCACCTACATTCTTGGTGTGAACTCAGGAGAAACTAAGACTTTATTGAGAAACAGTGTTTAAAATCTTTGCTTCCCCCTTACGAGAGAGATTTGTCATCGTTTTTTTTTTTTTTTTTTTTTTTTTTTTTTTACAAAAAAATTTACAGATTACTTCTTGGAAAGTAAATCATCCATACAGAGAGATGCTCCTGCATTTCATTAGAATTATTCGTATGAATTATAGTTATAATGATGTATGTTAATAATAGTCAACTGTCATTAGTATCAAAAAATGTAGTACTTATAGAAGACAATAAAGGCTTCTTTGCTGAACGGGTAACAGAAGGCTGGAAAATGTTTATGTAATTTTCTAAAAATGTCAAATATTTTCTCAGCCAAAGCTACCCGGGAGGCCTGACCTATGAGGCTGGTATGAACTGAAGGGAGTTAAGACTGATGATCTCTTTGTCATTAATGAAATTTATTTCATGCTCTAAATTGCTCTGATTGGAAAGATTGTTTTTTAAAAATCAGGAAGCAGTGGGTGGTAGCTTTCCTTGTCAAAAGCAGTGACATATTTCTAGTCCGAGTCAATGGATATGACCATAAATAATATTGAAAGTTCTTGTTTAGGAAGGCATTTTCTAAGGGTCTGTCCATATTAGCATACTAGCTCTTCTATTCAGGAGTACAACTTCTTCCCTTTCCCATCATAAAATGCCTACCTGAACAGCATCTCGGGCTGGGTGAGTGACACAGACTCTCATCCACCAGTCCCCTTCCCCTCCTGTGGAAGACATTGATAATTAATCACAGTGTCCTTTTCCATCAAGCCCTACAACCCCTCCAACCCCTAAAATCATCCAAATTTGGCTCTTGAAATCCATTTGCTAACCCAACCCTAGAAGAACCAGACCCCCAAGAGCATGTTGCTGGATGTTGCAGAAGAGAGTGGCTTCCTCTGACGAGGCAGTGCAGACACAGTTATCAGTGGCTGTAGACACTTTGCCAAGTTATTCCACCATGGCTGATTTTCCTTAGTTTTATTCTAGTTTGCAGAGTGCTGTTTCCTGTTTATGTGTAGGAAAAGGAAAACAAAGGAAATCATCACGTGATAGATTTCAGATTTAAAATGTCAGACACGTGACTCTAAATGAGGGTTTGTATGTGTGTATGTGTGTGCATATGAATTGGGATTTATTTTTTTAACTTAGAAATTGTTCTGTGTACTCTTCCAGATAAATATATAGAAATATCTGTATATAAATACACACAGATATATAGATATGTATATATACATGTATATGTGCTTTGTCTGATGAGGCAGTGAAGACACAGTTGTCGCTGGTTGTAGACAGTCATGTTGTTCCACTGTGGCTTATTTTCCTTACTTTGATTCCAGTTTTCCTTAGTTTTATTCTATATGTATTATGTATACATTGTGTATACATTATTATACATTATACCTATACATAATACATATAAGTATATATACATCTACATAATACATATACATACATACACATATGTATACATAATACATATATGTAAACATAATACATATACATACACATGTACGTACACATACATACACATACATATACGTATACATCTATATGTACCTATACACACATACGTATACATGTATGTATACATACACACATATACATGTACGTATACATACACATATACGTCTACATACATACAATATATGTATACCTACGTGTATGTATAGAGAACGATTGAATTCTTTCTCTTTGAAATATCTGCATAATAACAGAATTATTTTATCATAATGTATTCAATCATTTACCTGTTGACAGTAGTCTTTTCCTGATATTTTTATCAGTATAAATAATTCTGCACTTATCCTTACTTGTGATTTTCTTTGTGTAGATAAATTCCCAAGTGACATTTATGGCTCAAAGAATATGTAAATTGTTGACGTTGATAGACATGGCGAGATTGATTTCCAGAAAGTTAATGCAGTTTATTTGCCTGACAATGTTGGCAAGACACTAATTTACTCACAACCTTTTCAGACCTAGACGTTAATCTAATTCTTGCTAATCTGATGAGGGAACTGTTATCTGTGTGGTTATATTTTGCATTTATGTGACCACTAATGAGAAAGCGCATTCTTCAGATGTTTACTGGCCTTTCCTCCTCTGTGACTTGCCCATTGACACCCTGCGCTACATTTTTGTTCTGTCAAGTTGTTTATCTTTATCACTTTGGAGGTGTTCTCTTCTTATTATGTGAGAAGCAATATTTGTGACATTGATATTGCAGTAATGTACTCCTCTTTCTGTTTTGTTTATGGTGATTTTCGCCAACAAAATTTTAAAAAGTGTATGGATATTCTTTTTTGTCTCTTGCTTCGAATGTTTCCTCAAACCCAAATATGTAAACATGCCCTGAAGTATCCACATTAGTGTCAGTGGAGATGAGAAGAAAAGTGGAAAAGCTTTTTTTTTTTTTTTTTTAACATTGCTGTATGGTTTAATTGCAATGAGCATGAGTGAATTTTATAATTGAAAATATAGTTTCGAAAAGGGAAGATAGGGGAGGATTTGCCCATGAAGGCACAGCAGAAGGAAACGATCTAGGGGAATGATGGCCCTGTTCTGTACCTTCACTTTGGTAGACACACACCTGTGCATTTGCCACAACTCAGACTGAATTTTATTGCATGTTAATTAAAATTTCTTTTAAATAAACTTAAGACGAGGAATGATTTTCCATTCCTCTATGAGTCTGGCTTTACCATGATGACAAACCTTGGCAATCATTCGAAAACGAAGAAAAATGTTTGCTATGTCATTGATAAACAGGGGTACAAAAACCATACATAAAACATTAACAAATCCAGCAGTGTATCAAAAATTTAGCCAGGTAAAGTTTATTTTAGAAGGTAGCTCATTAGGAAGTCAACACTAGGACATCAGGAGTACTAGTAGAAAATCTATCGATTCACATTTCTCCATGTCAGCACTGTTGACATTTTGAAATAGATAATTCTTGTTTCTAGGGGTTGGGAGGATAGTTGTTCTGGGAACTGAAACATGTTTAGGAACATCTCTGGTCTCTTCCCAAGTAGTGTCATAGCGTGCTCCCCCATGGGGTGTGACAAGCACAAATGTATCCAGACATGTCTCCAGGGAGAGCAAAAATCTCCCCCACATGAGAACCACTGGATTAGTATAGCTGATTTGTGAAATAAATGAAGAAACCTTTGGTTATTTCAGTGGATGCTGAATACAAATGTCTCATAATGTGTAATATGACCTCTTCACTTTAAAAATAGATCTACTAGGCCAGGCATGGTGGCTTATGCCTGTGATCCCAGCACTTTGGGAGGCTGAGGCGGGCAGATCGTTTGAGGCTCGGAGTTCGAGACCAGCCCAGCCCACATGGTGAAACCCCATCTCTACCAAAAAATACGAAAATTCGCTGGGTGTGATGGTGGGAGCCTGTAATCCCAGCTCCTCAGGAGGCTGAGGCAGGAGAATCTCATGAACCCGGGAGGCAGAGGTTGCAGTGAGCTGAGATCGCGCCACTGCACTCCAGCCTGGGTAACAGAGCGAGACTCTGTCTCAAAAAAAATGTAGATCTACTAACAGCTTGGACTGTTAGATAAATAAGAGTAGAGGGGAATTAGCCGATTAGAGATTATATCGAAAACCTACATCAGATTCCACACCTAACGCTTACATTGGAAACACAGAAACATTCCCGGGTTGTCTCACCGGCGCATACATTCCCACTGAGTGTTAAATGTCAGTACTCAAAACGTGTTAGAGGCTGCCGTTAACTGTGTGTGATTTTAGTTGGAGACAAATTTCAGAGTGAAGCCAAAAATGAGGGTGCTCACCAGGGGGTCTTTATCACAAGCAACCAGCCTTGCTGGGTGCTGGTCGGGCTCCACACATCCTTGGCAGTGGGGTTAATTACTTGCCTTAGTAACTTCCTGCAGGACTTTAGATTCTTGAGAAGCACACAACGAACCCAGCACAAGAAATTGCTTTCCTTTTGCCTGTTGCGGCTGTCCTGTTGGGTAGAATTTTTCCCCTGCTGTTTTCTTCATTTATTTGACAGTCTTCGATGATAGTCTGGCTGGAAACTGTGCTTCGCTGTGTTTGAGATGGTTTGGGACCGGACAGCACTCATTTGTAAGCCTGTCAGAAGCAGGTTTTGTGGGAAAGATGATGGACAGTTATCGTTACAAATGGCAGTGGGCCCAGATATTGTTAAAAAAAAAAAAAAAAGCATAATAATTTGAAATTAACTTCGTAATGTTGTTTGGGATACTTCGAGAATATAAAACACAGTACAGTGTCTTGGCTGTGTGTTTTCTGTAGCAGGGACACCATCGGTGGGAGCATTCTTCCTGCCGGTGCTATCGCAGACACCAGCAACTGCCCACAGCACACCTTTCCTCTGAGCTGGTGTGGGCTCAGGTCCTCCTCCACACAGCTCTCTGGGACCTCAGTACCAAGCTCCAAGTGTGGCCTTTCAAGATGAAACTGATTCACCTGATGTGCCTTAAATGTATATTTACAATCATGTTAATGTTCTGAGTTCATTTTGGGCAGATGATGAGTTATGGTCAACTGGGAAAATTTAAAAGCTTCCCTAGAAAATAAATTAGCCTCAAGTGACCCACCCCGCCACATAAATTAGTTTACCTTAAGATCGGTTGAGACACAATTCTATGAAATCTCTAAGCATAACTTGCCACATCTAAAAAAAAGGCCATAGACTTGGCATTTTATATTCATGTAGCAGACAGCTACTTCCAGTGGGGTAGGATTCAATTGTAGATTGAATATGAAAGTGCAACTGGAGGCAGATTAACCATAAAAAATTATATTATTAGCTTATGCAACTGAAAAGTTAAATGGTATTTCTGGTTTCCAGCAAAACTTTAATGAATGTTTTAAAGGATGTTATCAGGAACAGTCTCTCTCTCTCCCTCTCCCTCCTTCTCTCTCCCTTACCATCCTCCTTCTGCTAAAGTTTTCATCCTTACACCGTACACAGTGCCCCTCCTAGTACCTGTCTCCCTCATGGTGGCAAAATATTTGCTGCTGTTCCTGCACACACATCTTCATCCCCCAGTATGCAGGGAAAAGAGCCTCGTGCAGGAGGTCCCATGGAATTGCTAGGATTTATTCTTGCTGGCTGAGACTGGTCACATTCCTGTTTCTGAACCCACCACAGTCAGTACTGATTGGCCAGGCAGGGGTTCGGTGACCCCACCCCCAAGAGCATGGGGACAGCCTGATTCCCACCCAAACTTGAAGGTATAGCTTGGAGTTGGGGACTCTCAAGGAAATACAAGAATTAGGGTATATTAGTTATCTCCACCCATTTTTGACATAACAAAGTCCCACAGACTGGGTGGGTTAAGGCAAGAGAAGTTTAGTGTCTCACTGTTCTGAAAACTAGAAGTCTGGAATCAAGGTGTCCATGGGGCCCTGCTCCCATGGAAGGCTCTTGGGAGGCTCCTTCCCTGCATCCTCAGGCTGCGGTGGGACAGCCCTTGGCCCGCCCTGGCTGCCATGGCTTCAGCTGATTATCATTCGGCATGACTCTGCCATCACATTGCCCTCTGCCCTGTGTCTGCGTCTGTATCTCTCCATCTTTACCTGGCCTTCTTATGGGAGCACTGACTGTTGACTTGGAACCGGCCCGTATACAGCATGGCCTCAACTTAGCTAATTACAGCTGTAGAGGCCCCATTTTCTTTTATTATTATTACTTATTATTATTGTTATTATACTTTAAGTTCTGGGATACATGTGCAGAACGTGCAGGTTTGTTATATACATATGCCATGGTGGTTTGCTGCACCCATCAACCCATCATCTAGGTTTTAAGCCCCACATGCATTAGATATTTCACCTAATGATATCTCTCCCCTTGCCCTCCACCCACCGACAGGCCCCAGTGTGTGATGTTCCCTTCCCTGTGTCCGTGTGTTCTCATTGTTCAACTCCCACTTATGAGTGAGAACATGTGGTGTTTGGTTTTCTGTTCCTGTGTTAGTTTGCTGAGAATGATGGTTTCCAGCTTCATCCATGTGCCTGCAAAGGACATGAACTAATTCTTTTTTATGGCTGTATAGTATTCTATGTTGTATAGGTGCCACATTTTTTTATCCAGTCTATCATTGATGGGCATTTGGGTTGGTTCCAAGTCTTTGCTATTGTAAATAGTGCTGCAGTTAACATACACGTGCATGTGCCTTTATAGTAGTAGAACGATTTGTCATCCTTTGGGTATATACCCAGTAATGGGATTGCTGGGTCAAATGGTATCTCTGGTTCTAGATCCTTGAGGAATCGCCACACTGTCTTCCACAATGGTTGAACTAATTTACACTCCCACCAACAGTGTAAAAGCATTCCTATTTCTCCACATCCTCTCCAGCATCTGTTGTTTCCTGACTTTTTAATGATCACCATTCTAACTGGCATGAGATGGTATCTCATTGTGGTTTTGATTTGCATTTCTCTAATGACCAGTGATGATGAGCTTTTTTTCATATATTTGTTGGCCACATAAATGTCTTCTTTTGAGAAGTGTCTGTTCATATCCTTTGCCTACTTTTTGATGGGTTTTTTTGTTTGTTTGTGTGTTTTTTTGTATATTTGTTTAGGTTCCTTGTAGATTCTGGTTATTACACCTTTGTCAGATGGAGAGATTGCAAAAATTTTCTCCCATTCAGTAGGTTGCCCATTCACTCTGATGATAGTTTCCTTTGCTGTGCAGAAGCTCTTTAGTGTGATTGGATCCCATTTGTCAATGTTGGCTTTTTTTTTTTTGCCATTGCTTTTGGTGTTTAAGTTGTGAAGTCTTTGCCTATGCCTATGTCCTGAATGGTATTGCCTAGGATTTCTTCTAGGGTTTTTATGATGTTAGGTCTTATGTTTAAGTCTTTAATCCATCTTGAGTTAAATTTTGTATAAGGTGTAAGGAAGGGGTCCAGTGTCAGTTTTCTGCATATGGCTAGCCAGTTTTCCCAGCACAATTTATTAGATAGGGAATCCTTTCCCCCATTGCTTGTTTTTGTCAGGTTTGTCAAAGATCAGATGGTTGTAGATGTGTGGTATTATTTCTGAGACCTCTGTTCTGTTCCATTGGTCTATGTATCTGTTTTCATACCAGTATCATGCTGTTTCGGTTACTGTAGCCTTGTACTACAGCTTGAAGTCAGGTAGCATGATGCCTCCAGCTTTGTTCTTTTTGCGTAGGATTGTCTTGGCTATACGGGCTCTTCTGAAATTGAGGCAGTAATTAATAGCCTACCAACCAAGAAAAGCCCAGGACCAGACGGATTCACAGCCGAATTCTACCAGAGGTACAAAGAGGAGCTGGTACCATTCCTTCTGAGACCACTCCAAACAATAGGAAAAGAGGAACTCCGCCCTAACTCATTTTATGAAGCCAGCATCATCCTGATACCGAAACCTGGCAGAGACACAACAACAACAAAAAAGAAAATTTCAGACGAATATCCCTGATGATCATCGATGTGAAAATCCTCAATAAAATACTGGCAAACTGAATCCAGCAGCACATCAAAAAGCTTATCCACCATGATCAAGTCGGCTTCACCCCTGGGATGCAAGGCTGGTTCCATATACACAAATCAATAAACATAATCCATCACATAAACAGAACCAATGACAAAAACCACGTGTTTATCTCAATAGGTGCAGAAAAGGCCTTCAATAAAATTCAACACCCCTTCATGCTGAAAACACTCAATAAACTAGATATTGATGGAACATATCTCAAAATATTTATGAAAAACCCATAGCCAATAACATATTGAATGGGCAAAAGCTGGAGGCATTCCCTTTGAAAACCAGCACAAGACAAGGATGCCCTCTCTAACCACTTCTACCCAACATAGTATTGGAAGTTCTGGCCAGGGCAGTCAGGCAAGAGAATGAAATAAAGTGTATTCAGATAGAAAGGGAGGAAATCAAATTGTCTCTGTTTGTAGATGACACGATTGTATATTTAGAAAACCCCATCATCTCAGCCCAAAAACTCCTTAAGCTGATAAGCAACTTCGGCAAAGTCTCAGGATACAAAATCAATGTGCAAAAATCACAAGCATTCCTATACACCAATAACAGACAAACAGAGAGCCCAATCATGAGTGAACTCCCTTTCCCAATTGCTGCTTAACTTTGGGGGTAACCTACTTACCATTTTCCGTAATGCCTGTACCAATTTACATTCTCAGCACCAGTGTGAGCACCAGAGAATAAAATACCTAGGAATGCAACTTACAAGGGACGTGAAGGACCTCTTCAAGGAGAACTACAAACCACTACACAAACAAATGGAAAAACATTCCATGCTCATGGATAAGAAGAATCAGTATTGTGAAAATGACCATACTGCCCAAAGGAATTTGTAGATTCAATGCTATTTCCGTCAAGCTACCATTGACTTTCTCCACAGGATTAGAAAAATGTACTTTAAATGTCATGAGGCCCTATTTTCAAATAAGACCTCATTCTCAGGTCCTGAGTAGGCATGAATATTTGGAAGACACCACACACCTCAGTACAGAAGGGAGAAGAATAGCGGTGTTAAGACGAGGAGAATGTGCCTCTAAACTGAGAATGGCCAATGATTAGCAGAGAAGAGCAAAGATCTGAACTCCCCAAAGGAGAACCAGGCTCTGGTTGAAAAAGAAGGGGAGGGTTGGGTGCTGGTGTCAGCCGCCACACCAGTCTGATCAGTGGACTTCCCTGTGTGGATGGTCCTTAAAGATGGTCATTGTTCGCCCTCCCTGCCGTCCTCAGTGAGCTTTGTGACCTGACTGGAGACCGAGAGAGAGAACATCATTGCAGAGGAGGTGTTTCTGTGGCATCACCTGCGCCCTGACCTGAGCTGACGGGATGTGCACAGGTAGACTCTGCTGAGAAAGCAAAGCACTTCCACTTTGGCCTGAGCATAGCAGGCATCTTGTGAGTCACAGTTCCTGTGGGTCAGATGTGGTTTGAGAAGCGAGTTTCGTCTCTGGCAGAAAATAGACATCTGTGTCTGCTCATTTGTGTTTCTTATGTATTTTTCAAATGGTAAGAACAGAACTTTTCGGCCTGGGCAATTTTTCTATCAAAAATGGCCTGTGTATCAAAACCACCGTGAGATAGCCCCTCACATACCTGTCAGAATGGCCATTACCAAAAAGGCAGAGGAGCCAAGTGTCGGTGAGGATGTGGGGAGAGGGAAGCCTTGTACACTGGTGCTGGGAATGTAAATTGGTACAGGCATTATGGAAAATGGTACATAGGTTACCCCCAAAATTAAAACTAGAACGACCACATGATCCAACAATTCGAGTTCTGAGTGGACATCCAAAGGAGATAAAATCAGCATGCTGAAGGCACACCTCCACTCCCACACTCATTGTTCATCACAGCGTAATTCACAGTAGTCAAGATACGGAAGCAACGTAGGTGCCCATCAGCGGATGATGCATAAAGGAATGTGGTGTGCATACACAATGGAATGCTTTTCAGCATGAAGGAAGAATGAAATGTCATTTGCGACAGCATGGATGAACCTAGAGCACGTCGAGCTCAGGGAAATAAGCCAGGCACAGAAAGACAGATATGGCATGATCTCACCTATATGTGGAATCTAAAAAAGTTGAATTCACAGAAACAGAGAGTAGAGTAGTGGTTACCAGAGACTGGGTGGGGGGTAGGGGAACAGATACGAGGAGATGCTCGTCAAAGTGTCCAGCAAATTTTCGATTATAAAATGAGTAAGTTCTGGAGATGTGTGGCATAGTAACTAGTTAGTAGTCATGTATTATAAAATTAAAATATGCTAAGAGAGGTGATCTCAAGTGTTCTTACCAAACCAAAAAAAAAGTAACTAGGGGATTAATGTGTCAGTTATCCTGATTGTGGTCATCATTTTAAAACATATGTGTCTATCAAAACATCATGCTGCATGCCTTAAATATATACAATTTTTATTTGTCAGTCACTCTTTAGTAAAGCTGGGGGAAATGGCCTCTGTGTCAAACAAGACCTAGTTGCAAAGGAAGGAGTGACTTCTGAATAAAGTTAAATAATGACTATCATATATTCACAACTTTGAAATGAATTCATTTTATCCGCCGTATAGTTATTGAATGCATCTTGTGTGTTTGCTGCTAGGAAACCATAATGAACTGGAAGATTCATTCTCTCTCTCATAAAGATTTCAATTTAATTAGGGTAATGATCACAAAAACAAACGTATAATTTAAAATTGCCAATAAGTGCTAAGAAGAAAAAAGTGTATGGTATTGAGAGAAAGAATAACACAGCCGCCCACCTTATGCGGAGAGATTCAGCAGGGTGCTCACATGGTAACTGAGTTGAAGTTGGCAAGGCAAAGAAGTTTAATTTTGGTGACCTGATTTTGTTTCTGCATAAGAAAGCACCACAGTGCCCTTGTCCTCATAGATTTGTGTAGGTTGCATTCTGGCTGGAAGTAGGGTCAAATATTTTAATTTCATTTAGACAATCTTGTGTAAGCACCCACTGAGTATGAGGTATTGTCCATTCATGTCCAGCTAAGTTGTTTCTAATATTTTGTATGACTTTTTATGAAAGGAATATTACTTCTTTCTGGGTATTTCAATAGTGCACTGTGCAAGCTTCTATTACAAAATTTACCGTGTGGTTTGATTGTCCCCTAGAATTGAGTGTAAGCTCCCCCAAGATCAAGGTAAGAGTTTCTTACTCGCTTTGCAAAGTACTTGGCATGCAGTCAATATCTGTGGAACTCAAAACCTTAGGGATCAGATTATCATTTTCAAAAGACTAATGTTACTAGGAGGGTGCTTGCCAAAAAAAGAAAGGGATGTATCTAATTCTCTCCAATGTCACCTATGTTTCTCTGGGGTGAGAAAATCACACCATCCTCCCACATTCATTGTATGCCTAAATTGTTGGAAATGACATCACTTATTATATTAGTCTGTTTTCCTACTGCTGACAAAGACGTACCCAAGTCTGGGTAATTTATAAAGAAATAGATTTAATGGGTTCACTGTTGCACATGGCTGGGGAGGCCTCACAATCACGGCAGAAGGCAAAAGGCATGTATTACATGGTGGCAGGCAAGAGAGGAAAAGAGAACCAAGTGAAAAGGGTTTTCTCTCATAAAACCATCAGATCTTGTGAGACTTATTCAGCACCACAAGAATAATATGGGGGAAACCGCCTCCATGATTCAGTTATCTCCCACCAGGCCCCTCCCACCACACATGGGAATTATGGGAGCTACAATTCAAGGTGAGATTTGGGTGTGGACAGAGTCAGATCATATCACTTATGTTCCTTAGAAATTTTAAATCTCAAACTATTGAATATTGAATAATTACTAGAGAATGTGTTAATTAGATACTATTTGACTCTCAGTGGCAGAAACTGGATTACTGTGGTTTGTCCTAAGAGAAGATTATTTTTCTCACGGAAATGAATCCAGGTGAGGACTGCTCAGAACGGGCACACGAGTTCTTCAATGTCATTGGAAGTTGGCTCTGCCTTTCCATTCTTCCCTCCTAAAAGTGTGGCTTTCTTCCTCATGTGTTGTTGTTGAGATGGAGTTTTGTTCTTGTTGCCCAGGCTGGCATGCAATCACACGATCTCGGCTCACTGCAACCTCTGCTTCCAGGGTTCAGGCGATTCTCCTGCCTCAGCCTCCCGAGTAGTTGGGATTACAGGTGTCCACCACCACACCCAGCTGATTTTGTATTTTAGTAGAGATGGAGTTTCGCCATGTTGACCAGGCTGGTCTCAAACTCCTGATCAAGTGATCTGCTCACCTTGGCCTCCTGGAGTGCTGGGATTACAGGCGTGAGCCACCACGCCTAGCCCCTCATGGTTTTAAGATGTCTCCTCCCTCTTTTTCTTTCTCTGTAGGAAGAATGAGGAGGAGGGGATGGCACTGACAGCAGGAAAGCAAAATGTTTCTGATATCCCCAGTAGACTTCTGAATTTTAAAACATTAGGTAAAACCACAGCCACCCCCCATCATAAGGAGGGCACTTGTTGTTTGTTTTTCTTAAGGCTAGGCTCATTGCCAACCCAAACACGATTCATGTTAGGTTAGTAAAGGGCAAAGAAGAAAATGGATTTTGCATAGACAGCTAGTGATGCCTTCCACAGAAGGTTCCTGAATAAACAAATCAATTTATTTAAGCTGTTCGTGCTTCAGGGAGACAGCCCCATCATATCCCGTCACATTGTCTTCAGGACGGGAGTTTGGACTCCGCACAAGCAATGGGTGTTTTTTTTTTTTTTTTTTTTTTTAAATAAATTTGAATGACAGAGAAATATTTTGTATTTTTTAGTGTGGCTTTGTAATAGGATTTTCTGATAACTTGGCTAATTGTTCTAACATTCTAACGTAGATTACTGGTAACAGAGTGATTTTCAAAAAAATAATCAATAATGTGGATTATTAGAGTACTGCACTACAGTCAAAATTTCATCTGGTAATTCTAGCTGAAGGAGGAGGATTAAACAACCCTATGCACATCCTACCCAGCCAAGGCACCATATGCAATATGGGAAAGAAAGGAAGAAAGCAGTGAAGACGACCCAATGAAAACAATGGGAGTGAGAACATTAGGGAAGAATTGATCTCGAAATGTTTGTCGAAGACGGACTGCCGATGAAAGGGAGATGATGATGTCACAGAATGAGGGGAGAGCTAAGAGACGTTTTGTCCCCTCAGAGCCTCAGAGAAGGTTATGGCTCAGAAGTATTAACTCAAGCTGAAATCTGCTGTTTAAAATAGCAATAATTAGGCTGGGCGTGGGGGCTCACACCTGTAATCACTTTGGGAGGCCAAGGTGGGAGGATTGCTTGAGTCCAAGAGTTCAAGACCAGCCTGAGCAACATAACAAGACCCCGTCTCTATAAAAAAATAAAATAAACATTTGCTGGACATGGACCCAGCTACTTGGAAGGCTGAGGCAGGAAGATCCCTTGAACCCGGGAGGTAGAGGTTGCAGTGAGTCAAGATCACACCACTGCACTCCAGCCTGGGCAACAGAGGGAGAGCCTGTCTCAAAAAACAAACAAACAAAAAACCCCAAACCAAACAAAGCTGAACCAATAACTAACTAAATAAGAGTAATTTACTAAAGTCAGGAACATAACAAAGATGGCTGCTGTCTCCACCGTCATTTAACACTGTGTTGGTGATAACAAATTCATCAGTCAGACAATTAAAAGCAATTATAGGCATAAGAATGGGCAAGGGAAATGTTATGCTATCTCTGTTACCGGTGACATAATTATGTACCCAGAAAATTGCCAGGAATCAGTGGGAAACATTAAAAAGCAGAAAGAAAAATTAATAAAATAATGAGTTGATAAAGATCAGCATGAAATTAACAGCATTCATATTTATAAACAACAAAACAGTTAGCAAGACCTCACTTAAAATGATAAAAAAACTTAAAATCAAGTTCTTACTCATAAACTTAAAAAAATTTCAAAGCCTAAATATAATAAACTAATAAAATGCCCTTAAATGTCCAACAAAACTGCTAGAAATGAGATAATATTCATGTCCTTGAATTAGAAGTCTTAATATCATGAAGGTGTCAGTTCTTAAGATACCACAAACCCCATGACACAAGTTTACGTATGTAACGTATGCACAGATGTATGCACATGTATGTAACATATGCACGTGTACTCCTGAAGTTAAAAGTTAAAAAAAAGATAACATATAAATTAAATTCACTTCTGATAAAATTTACATCAGATTTTTTTTCTGGAGTCAGACCAATGCTTTAAAAGTTCGTTGAGAAGGCCAGGCATGGTGGTGGCTCATACCTGTAATCCCAGCACTTTGGGAGGCTGAGGTGGGTGGATCATAAGGTCAGGAGATTGAGACCAGCCTGGCCAACATGGAGAAACCCCGTCTCTACTAAAAATAAAAAAATTAGCTGGGTGTGGTGATGCGCATCTGTCATCCCAGCTACTTGGGAGGCTGAGGCAGGAGAATCACTTGAACTCGGGAGGTGGAGGTTGCAGTGAGCCAAGATTGCACCACTCCACTCCAGCCTGGGCGACAGAGGGAGACGCCATCTCAAAGGAAAGAAACAAACAAACAAACAAAACACTTCTTTTTCTTTTTAAATTACCAAGTCTCGGATATGTCTTTATCATCAGTGTGAGAATGAACGAATACACTATTGTTGCATGGCAGCAAACTCTGTACTATGTTTCCCTGTGTGGAAATCCCTGTCCCTCTGTGGCCATTTGGGTTAGAAGTAACTAGAATGAAAAGCTCAGATCCTCTGTGGCTCTGGCCACCTCGCGAGTGCTAAGGATCCAGGTGGAACTCATGGTCGCCATAGTGGATGGGCACACTTGGGTCACACCTGTCACAGGACAGCGTTCCGCTGGGTAGCAGTGCCCCAGAAGGAACAGGGCAGAGGATTCCATGTTCTGTTTAGAGGAGGGTTTATGCTCTAACGAAGCATTTTGAACCTTTAGGTGACGTTCCTAGGGATACGCATACTAAGATTCAAAAGTCTACATTAACTCATAGTCCCCATCAAGCAGAGTCTCAGACATGGAACAGCTTTCTCATGCAAGCGTGGTGCAGCTTCCTCATGCAAGAGTTTGCAGATCAGAGGTATTTACACTCCCTGGAATAGGCAATGGGGAAGCTCGGTAACACAACAATATGAAGTAATATTGTGTTCAAATATGTGTATTTACTCTTTACCGTTTATAGGTACCTCTCGTTTTCACACTCCATATGCAAAGAAATGCTTTTATTTATTTTATAGGAGTTAGAACAATATAGGAGCATCTCATAATGTTGGTGACAAATCAGTCTCTCAAATTGCTGAAAGTGAAAGTGGTAATTCATAATTTACACGAGTGATTCATCCACCAGGTTCTCAGCTCCCACAGGATGAACATTTCTCTCACATGGTGTGTTTAGCTGCTAGAACGTAAATGATTAAAAAGCACAGAAAGCTTTTACACATTGTTTGAACATTTTCTCCAGAAGTGCCTCAGAGGCTTGTCTTCTTCTAGGCGCGCACACGTGTGTGTGTGCGTGTGTATCGGAATGTAGTGTTGGGTGAGGGTCCGACACGCAGATTTTTACCTTAGCTTTATGCCTTACTCTTTCTTTTGTCCCAGGAGAGACATGAGTAGGCTAGAATACACACAGACTTATATAATGAACACTTCAAATAAAAGAGAATTTCTGTGACCAGGTGCGATGGCTCATGCCTGTAGTCCCAGCACTTTGGGAGGCTGAGGCGGGTGGATCACCTGAGACCAGGAGTTCAAGACCAGCCTGGCCAGCGTGGTGAAACCCCATGTCTACTAAAAATACAAAAATTAGCCAGGCATGGTGGTGGGTGCATATAATCCCAGCTACTTGGGAGGCTGAGGCAGGAGAATCACTTGAACCCCGGGAGGCAGAGGTTGTAGTGAGCCAAGATCATACCATTGCACTCCAGCCTGGGCAACAGAGCAAGACTCCATCTCAA
Source organism: Trachypithecus francoisi (assembly GCF_009764315.1). Lineage (NCBI taxonomy): Eukaryota > Metazoa > Chordata > Mammalia > Primates > Cercopithecidae > Trachypithecus > Trachypithecus francoisi. The sequence continues at coordinate 3,797,041 of NW_022681456.1, forward strand.
AAAAAAAAAAAAAAAAAAAAAAAAAAAAAAAAACCACACACACACAGAGAATTTCTCTCTTTGTTTGTGTCCCAGTGTCTCTCCTTAAAATGTACTGTAGCAGATTTACCGAAGTGTGGTACATAAATAGGCTTGGAATCCATGAAACTCTGACAAAATAAGATATACACACACACGCATATTTGTGCACATGAGTATATATACAAACACAGATACATACATACCTTTATTATTGCAGAGAGTTCATAAATATCATAAACCATCATATTCTCAAATAGGTTCATGGCCCAGAAATGTTAGGACCCATGGACTTGGAGCATACTTTTTTTTTTTTTTCTGAATAGCTCTCAATGGTATATTAAAATTGCCTTGTGTAAAAATTTAAACGACCAAAGAATAACCTCAAGAAAAACATGTCAAAAACAATAGAAAAAAAGCACTCCCCAACTTTGCTAAAGGGGGTAAGGATGAAGACATCAGTATTGGCATTTCTTATTTCGAGATGATAAGCTACTATCAAAAAGTGGTTGATTCACCACAAAGTAATCTATAAATGCAGTATGACACTCATTCAAATGCTAGCCGTTCCGTGTTCTTACTACAACTTTAAAAAATTCTAGCAGAGTATTCAGAAAAATAACAAAATAATTCTAGAATTCCTCTAGAAAAACAGATGCTTAAAATAGCCACAATAAGTTATAGAATAGACATAATGAAGAAAAAGCACTTTCTCCAAATAAGTTATAAAACTACGTACTTAAAACAACATGTCATTGATACAGGGATAGAGAACAACATGTCATTGATACAGGGATAGAAAAACTCCTGTTTGGTGAATGTGTGTTAAAGGCTAATGCATGTCAGGTGCTATCCCACATCCTAACATTAAGCTAGAGAGGAGATATCACTTAGATTGTAATACAGGGAGATGGAGGGACGCTGGCAGCAGAAAGACTGTGAGAGTATCATGAAGACCCAGGGTAAGAAGGAGGTGGGGTGAAGGTAGGCTACGGGTCAAAGCTGTCCAGTCTTATCCAGTCCATCTGTGGCCATTACCTTAAAATTAGCTAATTTTTAACTTAAAAATTAAGAAGAATGGGTCACTGGCTTAGATTTTCAAAATCCAGAAACAGATTCATGTATTTTAATAATTTAGTATCTATTAGTGGTGATATTTCAGGTTATTCCACTAAAGTTATTTAGCAATTTTTATGCGTAGTCCTGATAAAATAAATAACCGGAGTTAAAGCTCTGAAGACTTTTCCTCTAGGCTTCCCAGAGACTCATAGAGGATAGGACCACTTCCCATTTCCAAGGAGCCCAGAATTCTGACAGACGAAGGAGTGACAAAGAGTGTTACAAGTGTTGTGTTGTATTTTAAAGGTTTATGCTTCACAGATTAACATTTTTATCCTCTGTATTCATTGTATTAATTGGATACGGAGTTGGGCTGCAGTCTTTGTGTTTTTCCTGAGAATTAGCCTGCAGTTGTAATTATAACCTAAATGTTGCTGAAGTGCCATGAAGCAAACTAATTTAATAAGTTTAGCTTCGTTGTCCAAGTCTTAATCAAAGCTTTAAAAAATTTCTTTTCATTTTTGACTTTGAAATGTTGGAACCTGGTTTAAAATTCATTCAGAGTAGCCTTTTCCTGTAGCTGTTATTCTTTGATCAAGTACCTTCTGCTTTATCTAACAGAGACCATTGTTAAAGGAAAATAAATCTGTCATTAATATGCACGGTGGATTGGAAGCAGGCAGATACCAGACAGGGAGGAAAATTAAGAGGCTGGAAACAAAATCCTTAAGTTTTGTGCATAACCAGAGATACTTCTGCTAGGAGTACAGGCTGTAAGATAGCTGTGTACTTGCACAGCTCAGGGTGGGTGGGGGCTTAGGGCTGCCATCCACACTGGAGTTTAATTTAATTACACAAGGCACATCCTGTGAGCCGTATGAAGTAACTCATTTTCTGTTATCTCTTTAGTGAAAGTCCATGTGCTTGCCCAGTACATGGTGTGTATGTGTGTACACATGTGTGCATATCTTTTTTTTTTTTTTTTTTGAGGTGGAGTCTCACTCTGTTGCCCAGGCTGGAGTGCAGTGGCACCATCTCGGCTCACTGCAACCTCCACCTCCCGGATTCACGCCATTCTCCTGCCTCAGCCTCCCGAGTAGCTGGGATTACAGGCACATGTCACCACACCTGGCTAATTTTTTGTATTTTTAGTAGAGACAGGGTTTCACCGTGTTAGCCAGGATGGTCTCGATCTCCTGACCTCATGATCTGCCCGCCTCAGCCTCCCAAAGTGCTGGGATTACAGGTGTGAGCCACCGTGCCCAGCCCACGTGTTTTCATATCTACATTGCATTTACATATGTGTACACATGTATATACTCATGTACGTATGTTTGTCTATGGATATATTTTTGTAAAAAATACATCTTGAAGACTCTTACACAACTTTCTTTGTGTCTAATTCACTTGGCTAATGTATACAAACGTGCTGTTTTCAAAAGGTGTGTGTTGTAAAGCTGAAGTTGAGTTGCTCTAAAATACAAATATCTGACTGAAGTCTTAACATGTACAATATTTTATTTTAATCTGATCATGAAATGAATGTGTGTTTAAGAAGAAAGAATCCTTTTTTATAAGGTTTCTGAGTGAATTAATGAATTGGGTTTTATAGATGTTTGAGGGATTTAATTGATTTGTCTAACATGCTATTATCTAAAAAATGAGTGAGAATCTGATGAGATGTTTCCCTTCAGACAAAAGAAAGCTTTTACTAAAGAAAAAGAGCTGGTATCTTTCATGAAATCTTGCCCCCCAGTTTTTTTAAGATTCAAGGGAAGTCACCTCAATGTTACAGTGATGAACTATGGGAGGGGTTGCAATGGAAGCAGGACTAGTTTTCCTAATGAAATCCTCCGTCTCTTCTCATAAGGGCACCAGAAAGAAAGAAATCTGTAGGTCTTTGAAGGAGTCACCCTGACTACTTCACTCACCCAAGCCCACAGAAAATCCTGCTGCTTCTGCTCGCAAAAAGACATCCCAAGTCTGCCATTCACCATCTCCTCCCAGCACCCCTGGTCCACACGGCAGCACCCGCACTGGGTCCACTCAGTGCCTCCTGACCCACCTCCCTGCCTCTGTCCTGGGCTCACAGCCTGCTCCCCCCACAGCAGCCAGGGGATCCTCATATTTATGTATTTTTTTCAATCCCTAATTGTTATGGGCTGAATGTTTGTGTCTCCCTGAGATTTACATGTTGATGCCCTAACTCCAGTGTGGGGCCTTTAGGGTGATTCGATTTAGGTAAGGTCATGAGGGTGGAGCCCCATGATGAGATTAGCACCCTTATAAGGAGAAACACCAGAAAGCTTTCTGTCTGTCTCCCCTGTGAGAGCACACAACGAGAAGGCACCTGTCCACAGGCCAGTAAGAGAGCCCTCACCAGGAGCCGAATCAGCGGCACCTTGATCTCAGGCTTCTAGCCTTCAGAGGCTTAAGGAACAAATTTCTGTTCCTTAAGCCACCAAGCCTCTGGTATTTTGTTATAGCAGCCTGAGTGGACAAGAACACAAATACATTTAACTTTTCAAAAATTAAAATGATATGGAAAGATATACATGGAGGAGTCCTATCCTCATTTCATTCACATCCACCCTGTGGCCCCACGGTCAGTCTCTCTTACAGCCCTATGCTTCTTTGGCCACCATGTTCATGTTTAAAAAATAAATGATCTTTTTAGCATGCAAGTCGGGTAGCTTCCTGATGGGGTTTGGATCTGTGTCCCTGCAAGCCTCATGTGGAAATGTGATCCCAGTGTTGGGGGTGGGGGCTGGTGGGAGGTGATGGGATCATGGGGGCAGGTGATGGGATCATGGGGGCAGATTCCTCAGGAATGGCTTAGCACCATCCCCTTGGTGATGAATGAGGTTTTGCTCAGGTAGCTCACAGGAGATCCGGTTGTTTGAAAGCGTATGACATCTCCCCTGCACCCACCTGCCCCCCGCCATCTCTCCCTTGTTCCCACTCTCACCATGTGATGCCGCCTTCTCCTGCTGCCATGACTGGGAGCTTCCCGAGGCCTCCCCAGAAGCAGGTGCTGGCTCTATGCTATTCGGATAGCCTGCAGAAACAAACTGATTAAACTTCTTCTTTTCTTTATAAATTACCCAGTCTTGGCCGGGCATGGTGGCTCACACCTGTAATCCCAGCACTTTCAGAGGCTGAGGTGGGTGGGTGGATCACTTGAGGTCAGGAGTTCGCGACCAGCCTGGCCAATATGGTAAAACCCCATTGCTACCAAAAATACAAAAATCAGTCGGGTATGGTGGTGGGTGCCTGTAGTCCCAGCTACTCAGGAGGCTGAGGCAGGAGAATCACTTGAACCCGGGAGGCGGAGCTTGCAGTGAGCTGAGATTGCACCACTGCACTCCAGCCTGGGCGACAGAGTAAGACTCTGTCTCAAAATAAATAAATGAATAAATAAACAAATAACACAGTCTCAGGTATTTATAACGATGCAAAATGGCCTAATACAATTCTCTGCTAATTTTTTTTTTTTAAAAAGAAAGAAAAACCTCCAACTGCATCCTCATCCTGTGTTACTCAAGTAAAACCTTAAGTCTTTCTCAAGGCTGTACAATTTCTGACTCATTTTCTCTCTGACCCCATCACCTATCAATCCCTTATTTTCTCATTTCTTTCTATGCACACGGGCATCCTTGCTAACCCTCCACCACGCAAAGCACGTGCCAACCTCACAGCCTTAGCTCTTGCCACTCCTGCCTGGAACAAGCTCTTCTTTGATATCCCTTGGCTACCCCTCACCTCATTTAGGTCTTTGCTTCAATGTCATCTCTGCAGAGTCTCCTCTGCCTAGCTTCCTTTGTAAACACCCTCATTCTTCTCTTTTCTCTTCATACATGTAGCATTTACTAGTTTTTTGAATTAATTTTCTAACTCCATGCCAGTCAACAGAATGTCTGTGGCAGGGGCCTTGTTGCTCTCGTTTTCCCTGTGTTCTTGCCTGGCACAAAGTAGGGGTTCAGTGAATGGTAAAACTGCATGAATATTAGCCAGTTGCTCATGCAGCGTCCTTGCTTTTGTCTGATTTGCTTTTCCCATTTCAAGTTCATTGCACTTTCCATAACAGATGTGTTCCTCCAAAGTTGTGTGTGAGCTGAGTTTTCCCAGGTTAAAATCTGTTTTACATGCATCAATGCAGTTTCCTACTCACTCCACATGAATGCTTTGCAGTCACCCCTAACATCTGTGTTGTGAATTTAGTCCTTGCTGTACTCTCTTCTTTCAGCGAGTTTTGTGTGTATTCTAGAGTATGTGTCTAAATTCTCCTAAGAGAGACATGCCAGGGAGTATTTTCGAAAGCTGGTTGTTGTTTTCCAGCATTCTAGATGGATGTTCTAACCTCCCTGGGCTGGAGCAATCACCTTCGCTGGCAAGTCTTTGATATCAATGGAGAGGAATTACTCAAGTCACGGGACCTCTTTCCTCTGGGCACTGAGTTGGTTTGGAAGGAAAGTTCCAGATGAAGAATAGTGTTTGGTTATAACTAATTCCTCTAATTATTTGTATGTAGCACTGAGTTTTAATTTACAAAGTGCCTGCCACAATCCTGGAAAACTTTTCTATCAGTAGCGTTTCCTTCAGTGGCCCATGGCTGAAAACACAGCCCAAACAAGCAAAACAAAGCAGAATTTACTGTTTTACCTAAGTGGAAGTTCTGAAATAAAGGTGGCTGCAGGTGCTACGAGAAACACCCCCCAGGACCCAGTCCTCAGTCTCACACAAGTTCTCCCATTGCTGCAGATGGGGGCTGCCCCACCCCAGCACCCAGTCCTCAGTGTCACACAAGCTCTCCCATTGCTGCAGATGGTGGCTGCCCCACCCCAGGACCCGGTGCTCAGTCTCACACAAGCTCTCCCATTGCTGCAGATGGAGGCTGTCCCACCAGACCCCTCACCCATCCTCTTGACATCACCATCAGTGAGAAAGAAAGAATTTCTCTACCCTTCAATTTAAAAAACTGACTTAGGAGGCTGAGATGGGAGGATCGCTTGAGGTTGCAGTGAGCTGTGATCACACCACTGCACTCCAACCTGGGTGACAGAGCAGGGCCCTGTCTCAAGACAAAAAAAGAAAAAGGAAGAAAAAGAAATGGTGCCTGTCCTTGTACCAAAGGGTTAGGGCATGTTGATGAGTTGAGAGGTAACATTTCCAGCTGAGCACTGAAGTAAGGAAGTCAGTCTCACAGACCCATGTACAGTGCAGTGACCCATCCCTCACTGGACACGTTTACAGAGGGATTCTGAGGGACGATTGTAGCCGATCTTCCTACTTTCCTGTGAAAATGCCATGGAGCTGCCATGGAGCCTTACAGGCTTACAGAGCTGTACAGACTCAAACAAAGGCTGGTTTCTAGACAATACCTGGATTTGATTTCTTTTGAGCAGACCTCAGGGACGTACTTCTGGGAAAGCTGCTGAAATTCATAACCAGGACTCTCAGAAGAGTTCCCCGTCTTTCTCTCTCTGCCGTTCTCTAGCCATGCAGCAGCATCAAGTTCCGAAGGCAGATTATCGAGGTATGCATAGGAAACCTGAGGTTTCAACAGCACATCCCGCCCTGGCAGCCTCACGGAGTCGCTTCTTGCCTTCGGAGAGTGTGGGTTGTAGAAATGGAAGAAAATGCAGCCCTCGTGGCCGGGCTTCACCAAGAACGCACTACCCTCCCTCATGTCCCCTGGTTGTATTGAAATGCAGGCTCTCATTGTCACAGAGCCAGGGGACCTGTGGAGAGGAGAGGAAGCACGCCATTCCTCAGGCTGACCTGGCTGGATCAATTTAAATTTTTACACGTTATTGAACACCTCCAGAGTACAGGGCCCTGTGCTAGATGCTGAGAATGAGGAGGCAGGAGAACAGAGGTGGGGGTTGAGGAGTGGAGAGAAGGACACACAGACTGGAGTCAGAGGGCTGGGCTCCAACCCCAGCTCATTATCTTGGTGAGCTTGGAGGAGCAGCTTAACCTCTCTGTGCTTTCACTTCCTTATTTGTAAAGTGGAGAATAGCCAACCTGCCTCATATGGTTAGGGGGAGGATTAAATGATTTGATGTACATAAACCACACCATTTTTTCTTTTTCTTTTTCTTTTCTTTTCTTTCTTTTTTTTTTTTTTTTTTTTTTTGAGGGAGAGTCTCGCTCTGTCACCCAGGCTGGAATGCAGTGGCCGGATCTCAGCTCACTGCAAGCTCCGCCTCCCGGGTTTACGCCATTCTCCTGCCTCAGCCTCCCGAGTAGCTGGGACTACAGGCGCCCGCCACCTCGCCCGGCTAGTTTTTTGTATTTTTTAGTAGAGACAGGGTTTCACTGTGTTAGCCAGGATGGTCTCGATCTCCTGACCTTGTGATCCGCCCGCCTCGGCCTCCCAAAGTGCTGGGATTACAGGCTTGAGCCACTGCGCCCGGCTTTTTTTTTTTTTTAAGACATAGTCTTGCTCTGTCACCAAGGCTGGAGTGCAGTGGCGTGACCTCAGCTCACTGCAGCCTCCACCTCCCAGACTCAAACCATCCTCCCTTCTCACCCTCCCAAGTAGCTGGACTACAGACTCAGGCCACCATGCTCAGCTAATTTTTTAAAACCTTTTGTAGGGATGACGTCTCACTATATTGTCCAGGCTGGTCTCGAACTCCTGGCCTCAAGCAATCTTTCTGCCTCAGCCTCCCCATGTGTTGGGATTACAGGCATGAGCCAGCCTGCCTTGTCCTTATAAACCACATCTTATCCCAAGACTGGCATAGGGGGTAGTCCTGTAACTGTTGCCTTTATGTAAACACCTGCTCTGAGGGTTTCTGCAGAATCCCAAGCCTTTCACTGTAGCCTCCCCAATAGGTTATAGTGGTGACATACGGCAGTTTCAGAATGACGTGCTTTCATTCTGCAGCCAAAAATCATGCAACTTTGTCATGGCCAGGCTCGGTGTAGGAAAGTGAAATGGACAGTGAGATTCAGGGTACACTTCAGTGGTGTAATGGAAGAGGAGAGTCTCATGGCCCCTCACTCCAGGGCCACAAAAGGACACACACTTAATTGTGTGTGCTAAACTTCTTTCACCTTTGCAAAACCACACCTGAATACGTTTTGCTATATTTTTCTTCATGGAATACTTTCTAAATGACCAACATGATATGACTCACATTTTTCACACCAAGATATTGGTCGCTTTCCCACTCAAATGGAACAACTTAGAGTTAATTTGAAAAATATTATATATTTAGCTTGGCACAAAGATTATATATTTTCCCCAAGAATTTTTCTTTGAGAAAGTATGCATTTTACAACTCTCTTTTTATCATACTGATTTGAAAATGGTGGTGCTGAGTAAATTGGATGCTGAGGTTCATTCATTGGATGTTTGAGGGGCAGAACCAATAGTTTCTGTTGTCAGAATAGTCCAGGCGGCTCTCTATGTGAAGAGGATCGAGGACCATGTCCGGCAGGGATGTCCAAAGGAGAGAATACAGTCACGGGTTCTTAGTTTCTGTTTCTGGTTGGACCAGTAAAGCCTTTTCCTTGTCCCTCTTTTCCACTTATCACTAGAGACAGAAACTAAAAACCACGGCTTCAGGCTGCTAAAAGCCTAAAAACAAAACAAAACAGAATAACAACAACAAAATAAGCCAGGTTTGACAAGCTTGGCACTGTAAACCCCCTGGCAGGCCACAGGTTTGCCAGGCCTAGCAGATGCCAGCAGGTTTTAAATTCAGAGGACACGCTCTTGACTAATGTGTCTGCAACTGAATACTATTTTTGGAGTTTTGACCTTATGTGTTTCTTCCCACCTCACCCTCTACTTGACCTTTTCCTCGTTCTGAATTTGAGGCCTCACTTATCATTTCTGGGACACAAGATAAGCTGTCAGGGTTGCTCCTCATTCCTTGGAACCCATTCTTGGAAAATGCTAGCTGAAACCATATTTCTCTGTCTAGAAGGTATTATTGTAAGCAATTTGAGAAAATTGTAATTTTTCTTTTTATATAATGATCTATCATCACAATCACACTTTACCAAATATTTATGAAGTAATGTTTCCCTACTAATTTTGATATCACCTTCTGTAATATAGATATTCATTATATGAAAAATGTATATACATACACACACAAACACACACGCGCGTGTGCACACACACACACACACACACACACACAACTCTTTCCAAATTGTTGTCCCTGTTCCTCAGTCTATATTTGTTCCTTTGAGCCACACAGTTTTACCTATTATGGCTTTGCAATATGTGTTAATTCCTCTCTCTTTCCTTTCTATTTTCAAAATTCGTATAATTCTTAGTAGAACTGCATATCTTATTCATGCATATAATTGTTATAAACACTGTTTCTCAAATTCCTTGTAGAATCTTACTGGAATTTTTTTTTGAGATGTCCTCGTTCTTTATTAGATAGGTAGATAGGTTCTGTGGTGTGAATGTGTTACCCAAAGCTCATGTCTGGGAAACTGAATCCCCAATGCACCAGTGTAGAAAGGTGGGGCCTTTGAGAGGTGAGAAGGTCATGAGGGCTCTGCCGCCACATGTGGATTAATGCAGTTATTTCAGGAGTGAGTTAGCTATTGCAGGAATGGGTTGGTTATCATGGGAGTGGGTTAGCTATTGCAGGAGTGGGTTGGTTATTGTGGGAGTGGGTTAGCTATTGCAGGAGTGTGCTGGTTATCATAGGAGTGGGTTAGCTATTGCAGGAGTGGGTTGGTTATCGTGCGAGGGGGCAAGCTATTGAGGAAGTGTTTGGTTATTTTGGGAGTGGGTTAGCTATTGCAGGAGTGGGTTGGTTATTGTGGGAGTGGGTTAGCTATTGCAGGAGTGGGTTTGTTATCATGGGGGTGGGTTAACTATTGCAGGAGTGGGTTGGTTGTTGTGGGAATGGGTTAGCTACTGCAGAAGTGGGTTGGTTATCACTGGAGTGGGTAAGCTCTTGCAGGAGTGGGTTGGTTATCATGGGAGTGGGTTAGTTATTGCAGAAGTGGGTTGGTTATCACTGGAGTGGGTTAGCTGTTGTAGAAGTGAGTTGATTGTCATGGGAATGGGTTAGCTACTGCAGAAGTAGGTTGGTTATCACTGGAGTGGGCTCCTGATACAAGGATGAGTTCAGTCCCCATGCCCCTGTCCCGTGTGTATGCTCCTTTGCCCTTCCACATCCTGCCGTGGGACAATGCAGCAAGAAGGTCCCTGCCAGATGTGGCCTCTTGATCTTGGATGTCCTAGCCTCTGGAATCATGAGCCAAATAAGTCTCTATTTATTACAAATTACTATCCTCAGGTATTCTCTTATAGCAGCACAAAACAGATTAAGACAATCGTTGGATGGATGGATGGATGAATGGATAGATGAATAGATACATATAGAAATAGATATGCATCATCTAAGAAGTGTCCTCCTTGGGGAGAGAGGAGTAAACTCTCAGATTAAATATTTTCACAATTAAAGCTTCCCCATGGAATGAGTTGCTTGGTGGCTAGGAGGTAACAGAAGATCTTTATTTGGGTGTCCAATCTTCCCCAGCTATAATATTTACTACAATTACAATGTACATATCACGTGTCTTTCCCTAAGGTGAAGATGTGATCCTCATCATGCATAGCTAACCCCCTCCTCCTTTGCCTGTCCACATTATTCGGGCCAACCCAGATACTTTTCCATCATCTCTTATGATAGAATGAACAAGTTTCCTGATACTGCCTGAGGAGACATAAAGCCATGTCTGCTGATTGTCTTTTTGGAAAGATTGTGCTTCTCACATACAAGAAGTGAGGCCTAGAGGAGAGCTCTCTCTTGCTCTGCTCCCTACAGTTTTAGACACAATCAAGTGAGGAAGTGATGTCTGGAGCTTAGGAGCCATCTTGCAACCATGAAGTGACAAGCTTCAGGAGGAAAAAATCGAGCACTAAAGATAGTAGTTCAGAAGAAGGGAAAGATGATGGTATCATTGAGCTGAGACCATTTATCTCCAGACTTCTTTTAAACAAAAAATTTCTCTATGATTTAAGCCACCATCTGTTGTGCTTTCTCTTACTTGCAGCTAAAAAGTGTCAGAGGTAGGCAGAGTTTATGTCTGTTTGCCAACAAACGTGTCTCCTGTCCTCAGCACAGTGCTTATCAAACAATGGGCATACAATTAATGTTTGTCGCATAAAAGCAACATGGGGTGTTGGGTCTGGCTGAGAGAACTGAAGCACATAACTTTCAGATGCTACATACACCTGTTTTTCTAGGATTTTTCCATGTAGAAAGGCTTTGGCCCCAAATAAAAGTCCCTGGTTGCAGAGGCCATCAACTCTGCCTCTTACTGTGAATTGCTGGTGTCTTGAATGCTTTCTGGCTCCACAGCCTGAGATGAACCAAAGTAGAGCTTAGTGCAGCCAATGCAGGTGTGAATTCTCAAAACTGGATACTACTGTGGAACTTTACTTTCAGTTCTATTCTAGGAAAATTTTGGAAAGAAAAGCTTTGACAGATAAAGGACAGTGAAATTATTTGTGAAAATCATTCGATCAACCAATCACAATCCCTGATTATGTCAGACACATTTCTGGGCACCGGAGAAGAGATAGGAAGATACCATTCTTATAGTTTTCCTGAATTCTAAGTTCCCAGTTTCCTTTCTCTGCTTGTCTTCCATCCAAAAACGGGCTTAAAGAAATCATTTGGACCTGAGTGAGAAAATGTGAAGTTTCTGATGGATACCACTGTGATCACTTTCCAGAGCTGTATTTCATTTAGTTTTATGGTGTTTGTCAGAAAGTGTAAATGCATAACATAATTTAGACTGGGCATGTTTTAAAGACTCTTGTTCATCAAGACCACAATTAAATCTAATTTCTGACCCCAAGTGACAAACGCATACTTGGTGAGTGATGGGTATGGCAAACTCGGTCTCCCAGACAAGCAATACTCTCTTCTGAAAGCTCACAGGGCAAAGAAGAATTTACAAAAGACCATTTGAAGAGGTTAATAAACATCTATTAAGTTATCTATATTCAGATGTTCTGAGAGAGGTGAGCTATTGAAAGTCGAAAATGGGCTGTATATACATCTTTGAACCAGAAAAACAGGAGAATATTGTTGACATGCCTATGAGATTAAGAATGGGGTTATTTTTCTGCTTAGGACTTAGGAGAAGATATGAGATATTGAATAGATTCACCCACAAACCAATAAGTACGTTTAGGTGATATATTCCTAGTGAAACAAATTTTAAGTCACAGTCTCAGCTGTGCAAGCAATGTGACTGCCTTTATACTTCTTGGATACATTGTCAGGTTACAAAAACCTAAAGACATAGCGAACAAATAAGCAATATAGACATATATTACCTCCATAAAAATTAACAAGAATGTGATTTTTTTTTGTATTTGCTCTTGGATATTTTTAAGAAATGGAAATTTTTGGTTATAAAGTCATCTTTAAAGATGCCGTGCCTTTATGTAGAGTGTTGAGTTTAGGCTCTTTAAGAAAGAGTCATTAGCAATGTGTGAGGAAGATCACAGGTTTACTTCTGTCTCTTAGAGAAACTCTAGCTGCTAAGCTCCCACCAAAGGAAAGCATATCTATTCTCCACGGACTTCCAAAGTCCTAGTTCCTTGCATCCTGCGGGTCTCCTCCAGTCTCTTAGTGACCTTGTCCACATAGACAACAATGGCCCAGCAGCATCGAGTCCTCCTTCCAGCCAGTAGGAAAGGAAAAGAGGAAGTAGCACACAAGGCGATTTCTCTTATGGATGTGACTCTGAAATTGTACAGACGTTCGTTCTCATCTTCCATTGGCTTGAACTTGGTCACAAGTCCACCCCTAACCATGTGCCTGTAGTGCGTATGTGCCCAGTCTACAGCTCGGGGGCTTTAGTGGTAAAAGAGAGGATGGGAAATAGAATGTGGGAGATAATTAAGAGTCTTCGCCACAACCATCATCTCCAATCTCATTCTTCTACCCACTGTTCCATTGGGCACTTCTGCCAGTATGTTTAATGTGTATCTTTTACATAAATGTGTTTATGCTAATTTTACATAGTGATAGTGGTATATCACTCCACTATTTCTTGTTGAATTTGGTTTTGAGATTTATTCATACCAAGGCATACCTGTATCTGTATCTATAGATACAAATGTATAACTGTCTATAGCTGTATAGATAGGTATATAATATATAGATATATATACTATGTCTATATTATATATAATATATACTAGATATCTATATAATATATAGATATGTAATATCTGTATGGTATATATTAGATCTATATAATTATAGATATCTTATATGCTATATATTATATACTTCATATAATATATACTATATTTATATGATACACTATATTATTTTATAATATGTATAATATATTATGTATTATATTATAAATATTATATAAATTATATATTATAGCCCTATGTACATATCAATGTATCAATATAGATATAGCTATATCAGTATGTTATATATCTAGATATCTAGATATCTAGATATATAGATTAGTATATAGATATATATTTATCTATAGATATATAGATATCTATGTACATCTCTGTAGATGTAGATATACAGATATATCTATATAGATGTAGATATACAGACATAATAGTATTTTATCTTATAAATACATCTCATACCCTTTTTATATATAAAAATATATATTCGGCCAGGCGCGGTGGCTCAAGCCTGTAATCCCAGCACTTTGGGAGGCCGAGACGGGCGGATCACGAGGTCAGGAGATCGAGACCATCCTGGCTAACACGGTGAAACTCCGTCTCTACTAAAAATACAAAAAATTAGCCGGGCGAGGTGGCGGGCGCCTGTAGTCCCAGCTACTCTGGAGGCTGAGGCAGGAGAATGGCGCGAACCTGGGAGGCGGAGCTTGCAGTGAGCTGAGATCTGGCCACTGCACTCCAGCCTGGACGACAGAGCGAGACTCCGTCTCAGGGGAAAAAAAAAAAAAAAAAAATATATATATATATATATATTCATTTGCAGTCCACAGAAAAGAATGCCTATTCTTTTATTGCACATTTGCCTGTCTGGACATTTTTGTTGTTATTCCTTTTTCATTAGGATAAATGTTGTTGCAGTGAACATCTTTGTGCAAATCTCCATAAGAACATTACAAAAATATTCATGACCTGAATGAAGTCCAGTAACTAAGTATATACCCATAAGAAATCATTTAGATGGGGCATCAAGACCACAATTAGATCTCATTTAATTGTGAATGCCCATAAGAAATGGGTATATACTTAGTTACTAGACGTCAGGTTATGAGTATTTTCTGTTTTACCAAATACTGACAAATTCCTCTCCAGTGTGGCTTTACCAGTTCAAAAACCCATCAGCCTCATATTAGAGCCCCATTCCTCATTCTTGCTATCCTTAATACTGTCAAACATTTCCATTTGTACCAATCTAATGGGTAAAAATTGCTACCTCTAGTTTTCCATAATGAAAATTAATTTCTATTTTGTGTCTCCCATTATATTTGCTGATAGAATTCTCGAGGTAATTTGGGGGTACTCATATTTTTAGAGGAACACTTATATAGCGGTGTGGTGGATGGACTACGTATAGCCTCCATGTGATTATTTTTAAGAGCTTTATCAAAGCATAATTTACATCCCATAAAATTCACCCCTTCTGAGTATACAAGTCAAAGACTGTTTGTGTATTTCCAGAGGACTGTAACCATTACCACAATTCCATTTCAGAACCTTTCTATCACCCCCAACAGATTCCTGTGAGATTTTGCAGCCAATCTGTCACCTGTATCCCCAGTCAGCCACTAAAGTTTCTGTGATAGATTTGCCACTTCTGGATGTTTTCTGTAAATGAAATCATGCAGTATGTGATCTTTTTAATGTTACGTGTTTGAGCTGGCGTGTGTCACATGTCATTACTTTCATTTGTGGTCATTGTATGTGCACAATCCAGCACCACTGAACCTTGCACGCTACCCAGCCTCTACGCTGCTAGACCCTGCTTCTCATAATCCTCCCCACGGGCATCCCACTGTCTCCCCCTTCTCCAGGATGGCCTATATTTGGGAGTACTTTATTCTACCTATCACAGGAACTCATAATAGTTTCTAAGAATTCATGCAGGCCCCGAGAGGTCTAGCAGTTTCCTTAGTAGAGATTAGTGAGAAAAAAACGTATTGTCATTTTCGAGCCAACTGATCTCAATAATTGTATTGACCAACTGGGTCAAGTACTTGAGCTTCAGGGTAGTATTTCCATCCAGGCAGGCAGTCCTCATGGGCTCCTTTCATGTTCGGGGTTTGTATTCCCAGCTTTTACAAAAATGTATTGAGGGGAACAGTAGACAGCAGAGGATAAAATCTCTCCATGTGTCTGAGCAGAAAGTGTAATTGGCAGTAATAGCTGCAACTCCCGCTCAGAGGCCAGGTTTTTTCCACCCATCACTGAGGATTGTACAGTTTGATCAATGGCATGGCATCCTCCACCCATTGCTAAAAAACCTGCAGGGTCACAAAACCACTTTGAGAATGAAGCCATTTCATTCCATTTCTAATTTTGCCTTGTTAAGGGGGACATGGTGACAATGAAAATATTGTTGCTTTTTTAAATATCAATTTTAACATGATGATCCTGTCCGGAAAAATATTTCTACTTGACAGTGGGGTGGGTGTCTTTTCTGAGAAGTCTGACAGATGAGTGTGGGAGTTTCTGGGGGGATGTTTCTGTTTCCCTGGGAATGTCCCAGCCACAGTAACTTCGGTAACATTTCTCGGCTCTTTCTGTTGTATACCTGTCACTCCAAGTTTTGATGGGCATTTCTGAGTGATATATATTACCTGCAAGAGGAAAAACAACCTCCGTTTGGCGTGCGTTGCTTGCTCAAGTGTTTAAGCTCGCTGGAGTTTATTTCTCTTCATGCGGGGAAGCCACTCAGGACTTTTCAGGATGAGTTTTTGAAAAGTTTCTTAGGGGAGGTGAAAGACAGTGGTTCTTATTGAGCCAAGTTTCTGAGCAGCAGCCTAAGGCAATTATGTGAACTTGGCTCTCCTCAAAAAGAAAACAGGAAAGTCAAAGACTGGCCTGTTGCTATCTAAACTGAGGCAGGTTAAGTGTGCCTTCAGCAAACCCCTTAATGCGCTCTCAGCCACCACCTTCAGCCACCGCGATTCTGGAAAGAAACAGGAAAGCATCCCCAAGAAGCCCCTGCATGTAAGTTTTGATCCATTAAACCAGTTGCTCCCCCCAAAAAAGATGATTGACACTTTTAAACAACATCCTGGATAGGGCAAGCATTGGCTCATCCATTCCTTCACTCACTCACTCACTTACTCACTCATTCATTCACCCAATGTGTATTGCAAGCCTTCACAAACACACACACTGGGCAAACATGGTAAGGAAGACAAGGCCTTTGCCTTCAAATCCGAAATTTCAAGCCATGGGCTGAATTTGTTGCACAGATAAAGCTTTGACTGGCCCATAGAGTGTGGTCTGAGCCATTTGAAAATGTTAATTACATGCCTTGTTTGAAAAATCAGGAACTTTCCCTCTAAATTTCTGAGCTCCTAGCATCTTAGGAAAAAACAAAATCTGTTCATTCCAGGACTGTCTTTGTGCCTGTAACATAGATTGGAGGCACGTAGAGGTTGCCCTCTCCAGATGGGATGCATAGCCTCCAAGTTTATCATAATCTGACATTGACAACAGGAGTGCCATGCATCCTCAATGGGTCTTGTCTTTTATTTTCCTTGTATCTGGCCCTGTTATGTACTTGAATTACCCATCAGTTTTTGCGGACATTCGAGTTTGCCATATTGGGTGTAGTGTAGATGTTTACAAATGGGAATATCACATCACAATGGCCCCAGAATATATGTGCATCAAAATCACTGGGGTGAAGGTTTGGGGGGGGGGGCGGGGCTTGTTCCATCAAGGGTGATGGGCCCTGGTCTAGAGTCCCTGATTTTGTGTATATGGTAGGGCACCGCGAGTCGGCATTTCTAACGAGGTCCCCAGCAACACAGCCGCCTCTGGCCCGGGGACCACACTTTGTGAGCCACTGACCTCTCAACATTTTTGCAGGGAGGGTGTTGTTAACAAATGCATGCTGCATGTGGGTGTGCAGGCCCATGAGACCAGAATCTCTTTGAGGAGGAAGGATCAGAGGAAAGGTCTCTAGCGTGCAAGTTCTGAAAATGCCTCCAGGGGACTCTGATTCCCCCAGTCTTGTTGTTCAATCAGCTGGGAGCTTTTAAGAAATACTGAGGCCAGGCAGGGGGCGGTGGCTCGTGCCTGTAATCCCAGAACTTTGGGAGGCCGAGGTGGGTGGATCATCCTGAGGTCGGGAGTTCAAGACCAGCCTGACCAACATGGAGAAACCCTGTCTCTATTAAAAATATAAAATTAACTGAGTGTGGTGGCACATACCTGTAATCCCAGCTACTCAGGAGGCTGAGGCTGGAGAATCGCTTGAACCCAGGAGGCAGAGGTTGCAGTGAGCCATAATCACACCAGTGCACTCCAGCTTGGACAGCAGAACGAGATCTATCTAAAAAAAAAAGTAAAAAAAAAAAAAAGAGATGTTGATGCCAGGGCTCTACCCCCACAACAATTTAATCAAAATCTCTTGGAGTAGGACCCAAAAGGATATGCTGAGTTTTTGTTTTTGTTTTTAAAGCACTGCTGATGATATTAATGTGTTACCAGGGTTGAGAACTACTGGACTGGGGTATGACAAATGACGAGATCTTAGTCTACAGGGCAGGGGGAGAAATGCTGAATTCTGAGACCTCACTGGGCTTGTCCAGGCTCTGCCCGTACAGGAGAACCTTTGAGGGTGAGGTTCTCTGTCTCTCATTGCTCTGGCTTAAATCTGAAGATAGCCATTTTGTTACTTTCTAAAAACTCTCAGTCCCTCTTCACATACCTTCTCCCCTCCTAGAACTCCAGTTAGAGGCATGCCAGACCTTCTCCTGTTCCATGTGTCTCTTTCTCTGCCTTCCCTTATCTCCCGAAGTTTGTTGTGGGAATCAAATCAGTTAATGCACTCAAGTTTAAACAGGTGTATTGTAAGCACACAATACATGTTATCTGTTGATAATTTTATTATTATTCCCTTATTGTTATCATCGTGTGAGGAAAAGTGAGGGCTGGGGAATGAACAACTTCACTTAAGGAAAACAATGAAATTGCAAGAAGTGCATTAATGACAAAAGATTGGGAATGACTTTATTAGAACAAGGGAGGAAGCAGCCATGAAAAGAATAAGGATCTAATGATTCAGTAGTTATAAGAATTAACAGTTATAGAGTACATACTGTACTATGTGCTAGATATGCATGTGTGTGTATGAGTATTAGTGCATTTTGAATCATTTAAATCTCGCAGATCCTGTGAGGGAGGGAATATTAAGCTCTATATTTTACAAATAAACTAAGATGGAGATAATGAAAGTCATGAACACCACATCCAACCAATAGCATAGAGCCAGGTGTTACTGCTAGGTGTTTTTGTTAGTGTCAGAGAATGCAGTAAGGCCCCTGAGTTCATGTCCTCCCTCCTGAGGCCTCCTTTCCATACAGTGCCCTGGGATGGAAGGGCTTAATCGAGGTAGGGTCAGGTGATATGGACAGGGCAGAGCAAGTGGTCCCACAGTCACCAGCAGGACGAAGAAGGAGGACCAAGGAGAGAGGCCTTTGGAAGCAGCAGATAGGAGGTAGTTGCAGGCATGTGGAGACCAGGGGACCTTCTGGCTCCTTCTATATCCAAAATCAGCATAACCCTGAACTTCTCAGGAACACAAACCACTCACTTTTTCTTTATGGTTAAGCCAGTTTAAGTCGAGTTGATGGACATTTTATCCATATGCTTTCTAGCAAATTCAGAAAGATCAGAAACCTGTTTCTGGTAAGGAGTGTGGACTCCAGCTTGCCATGGAAGGAAAGGTGGGAGGTGAGGGTATGGACATTCAGCTAGGTAATTGTAGACAAGAAGTGGTCAGAGAGCAAATACTCTGGGCTTTGTGGGGCACATGGTTCCTGCCTCAATTATTCAAGTGGGCCGTTGTAATAAGAAAGGAGCCATGGATGATCTGTAAATGGAAGGGTGGAATGGTGTTCCAATAGACTTCATGAACAAAAACAGACAGAGGACCCGAGGTGGCCCATGGGCCAAGATTGGTCAGCCACTGGTGTAGACCAATGGTTCTGTAGACCATGGTCTACAGAAAAGCTATTGGCAACTGGAAAGATAAGGAGCTTCCAGGAGCACTTGAAAGTGCGGCACACAACAGCGACAATCCCTGTCACACAGCCTTCTCCCTCCCCAGCTGGTCCTGTGGCAGGATGACAACAAAATGCCAGTGTGCGCCAACAGGAACGGCCACATCACAGCTCTCCTAGAAACACGTCAGTGCGATGAAGGCACAGCTCAAACTGCCCATGGTAGAAGAGCAACTAAAAGCCTCACCATAGAATCAAATGGACTGTTTTTCAATCTTTACTCCTCTCCTGGTCAGCTATTTGGCCTTGGACAAAAACCTAGCCACTCTCTGCCTCTGTTTCTTCAACTGTTAGTGGAAGAAGTAATAGCCTCTACTTCAAAGAGTTGTTTAGGAACGAAGTGAGTAAATACTCATTTAGCACTAGAACACATACAGGAAAGGATCAATCTATGTTAGCTGTTATTATTTATAACATGGTATGACTGTTAGTATTTGCATTTGCATTAGTGCTGGCATAGTGTTAGCAATGGCATTGTTGGTGTTAGTGTTCATATTAATATTAGTATTAGTTTAAGTGTTGGTATTGGTGTTTGTATTAGTGTTGGTGTTAGTATTCTTGTTAGTGTTGGTGTTGGAGTTAGTGTTGGCAACACTAACATTCGTGTTGGTGTTAGTGTTGGTGTTGGCATTAACATTAGTGTTAGTATTAGATTGGTGTTAGTGTTGGTATTATTGTTAGTATTGGTGTGGGTGTTCCACTTAGTGTTGGCACATAGTATTACTGTTAGTAGTTTTGGTGTTAGTGTTAGTATTGGCACTTGTGTTAATATTAGTGTTTGTTAGTGTTGTTGTTAGTATTAGCCTTAAGGTTTGTATCAATATAGTGTCAGTGTTGGTGTTAGCGTTGGTGTTAGTACTAGTTTTACTGTTAATGTATTAGTCTTGGTGATAGTGCTTGTATTAATATTAGTGTTAGTGTTAAATTCGTCTTGGTGTTAGTGTTAGTCTTGGAATTAGTGTTAGTGTTCATGTTAGTGTTAATATTCGTGTCAGTTTTGGTGTTGAATTTAGTCTTGCTATTAGTGTTTGTATTAGAATTAGTGTTAGTGTTAATAATATTATCAGTGCTGGATTGGTGTTAGTATTGGTGTTGGTGTTAGTGTCGGCACATGGCATTAGCATTAATGTTAGTATTATTGTTAGTGGTGGCATTAGTGTTAGTGTTATATTGCCACTGATGTTAGTATTATTGTTAGTGTTAGCACTAGCATTAGTGTTGGCACATAGAATTAGTATTAGTGCTGGCGTTAGTGTTAGTGTTGGCATTAACATCAGTGTTAGTGTTAGAGTGGTGTTAGTGTTGGCACATAGTATTACTGTTAGTGTTGGCGTTAGTGTTAGTAATATGGTTGGTGTTGGTGTTAGTGTTTGTTAGTGTTGGTATTAATGTTGGTGTTTATGTTAGTATTAGTGTTAGTGTCAGCACTGGCATTGGTGTTAGTGTTAGTATTGGTGTTGGAGTTAGCACATAGTATTAGCACTAGTGTTAGTATTAATATTCGTTTTGGCGTTACTGTTATATTAGTGTTGGTATTATTGTTAGTGTTGGTGTTGGAGTTAGTGTTAGTGTTGGCACATACCATTGGTGTTGGTGTTAGTATCAGTGTTGATGTTGGCATTCATGTTAGTGTTAGTATTATATGGGTGTCGGTGTTAGTGTTCGTGTTGGTGTTTGGTGTTTGTCTTAGTGTTGGCACATAGTATTACTGTTAGTATTAGTTAGTATTAGTGTGAGTATATTGTTAGTGTTGGTGTTAGTGATAGTGTTAGCATTGGTGGTTTTGGTGTTGGTGTTAGTGTTAGTGTTGGCATTGGTGTTAGTGTTAGTATTGTTGCTGGTGTTGGCATATAGTATTTGTGTTTGTATTATGATTGGTGTTAGTGTTAGCATTGGAATTGGTGTTATTGTTAGTGTCAGTAGTGCTGGCATTAGTTTTGGCATTGGTTTTAGTGTTAGTGCTGGCATTAGTGTTAGTGTTAGCATTTGTTTTGGTGTTGATGTTAGTGTTAGTATCCTCCGAGGGTTGAGAAGTAGACAATTATGTTGTTCTTATTTCATGGTACTTTAGCAACTGATACAGTTTCCATCAATTGGGCAAGAGAATGTTCTCAGTTCCATTAAAGAGTGTCGCATATCCTCCTGTAAACATGAGATCAAGAGTGTGTGCTGCCATAAGCTAGCTGGTCACTCAGGCCAGTGCCACTATGAGCCAGCAGGAAAGTGACGGTCCCAATAAGCCATTTGTAAAGACAAATCAGAGACAGGAGCTAAAAGGAGCAGGTGGGGAACTGTGTGCAGTGTGAGGTGCCCCGGCTGCGGTGGATGTTAGCTGAGAGGTCCCAGCACTCACTCTAAGGTGTTGATCTTTCTGGGGGCCTCTGTGTGCAATGTCAGAATTGATCCCCAGCCTCTTCCCCCATAGATCTTTTCTCTGGAGAGTCAGTTAAGTATGCACCAGGGGTTTGGCTGCTGGCTTGTTGCTCTCTGAAATTCACAGTCATAAAATATGCAACAGAAGATATTGTTTGCCTTCTGAGCAAACAATTCAAACTCTAAATTACTAAACCTGAAGATAAAATGGAGAGACATTTTTAGCAGTTAATCTTGCGTCCTTTACTCTCTTGTCAGAACATGGAAAATTTGATTTGTGTTTTCAACTAATTCTTGCTGCATAGTTAAAGAAAGAAGGGAATTCCAATTTTTTTCTCTTGTAAATCAACCAGTTATATAGCACTCACTAGGCTGGTTGGTGGTCAGGAGGTAAATGAACAGTCTGTTTATTTTCAGGTCACTGGGAATAACCAAGATGTAAAACTCTTTTCCTCTAAGTGTCCTAGTAAATGTATAATCCAGTATGTTTAAGAAGTACTTTAGGGCCAAGCGCGGTGGCTCATGCCTGTAATCCCAGCACTTTGGGAGGCCAAGGCAGGCAGATCACCTGGGGTCAGGAGTTCGAGACCAGCTTGGTCAACATGGCAAAAACCCTATCTCTACTAAAAATACAAAAATTAGCTGGACATGGTGGCATGCACCTGTAATCCCAGCTACTCGGGAGGCTAAGGCAGGAGAATGGCTTGAACCCGGGAGGCAGAGGTTACAGTGAGCTGAGATCGCACCACTACACTCCAGCCTGGGTGACAAGAGCAAAACTCCATCTCAAAAAAAAAAAAAAAAAAAAGAAGCACTTTAACAGTTTAAAATGCTCATTTGGATGGCAGGATGGACAAAACTGTGGATTCATAGGCTGTTTTGTTATAATAGACAATTGGAGCTGAATGGGACTGTTTCAGACTGCGTGAAGAAATCAACCTTTCTGTTGCGGGGGGCTGATGGGCTCAAATCTAGTCAATGGGAAAGCTGCTTCCTTTTATAGAAACTCAGAAATTCTTAACTAGAAATTCTTCACTAGGATTTTGACATGGAAGCATGTGCTCTGAAAAGATGGGAATACGGGGGAGTGTTGCCCCATGCTTCACAGATCGTCACGTACGTGGGAATGCATCACCTGGAGACTGTGTCTGAATGCAGCTCCTGACTCAGGAGGTCTGCAGTGGACCAAAGTCTGCCTTTCTAACCAGGTCTAGGGATGCTGGCCTATGGCGCACACTTGGAGTAGCCAGGGACTTAGCTTGGGAAGAAGTGAAATGGATCTCTTTTCCCTTCTAAAATAATGCGGACGTGGTTACAGCCCCTCCTGGGACACTTCATCATCAATATCATCAATCCGCAGAAAAAAAAAAAAAAAAGAAAAGCAGAGGACTGTTATTTCATTTGTTTTCCAGGAGCCATGAGTTTTGAGACTTTTTTTTTTTTTTTTTTTGTCTGAAGAGAAGACTTTAAAAAGTGGTCTACAGCCCCGGGAGTTCTGCCTAATGTTATTTATGTTTTTATTTATTTTGTCTTTTGAGATTTACCTCAGACAGTGTGGTGGAGCCATCCATCCGTGACATAATTTGTTGCCAGCCGCCATTTGTTTATTTTCACTTGTTTGTGTTGTTGTGTTTAAGTCACTGTTAAAGTTTCAATAAGCTCTTTTAAATGTTCAGTAGTTGACTTGGCAGCTGAGTGCTGCATTTTCATTTTTATACATAAGGTTTGGCTAATTAAAATGTCCTCCACTGTTGGTGCAACTTCTCTTTACTCATGAAGAGCATGTGTTGTGCAAGCCTTCACAGCATTTCTCAGATCTTTTTTTTGCAATGTGTTATGTATTTTCAGCAATTCAGTCCTGAGCTCAGTGAGAGAGTCTTCAACAAAGTTTATGAGGTTCTACAGCTTTCGGGAGGCAGAGGATACTGGGTGACGGCGGTGTTGTCTGACCCAGTGTCCCTCAATTCTGGGTCCTTATGGGAATTATCCGGGGATGACCTGGGCCTGTCCAGACTGAGTGAATCAGGCTCTCTGGAATTTGGGACCTGGTCTTCTGTACTTCTTAAGCTCTCCACGTGAATCTGATGCCCAGTGAAGGCGAGAACCATTGTGCTAATCAATGCAAATCTCAAATTCAAAAAAAAAAGGTTACCTAGAAGCCAGTCATGGTGGCTCACACCTGTAATCCCAGCACTTTAAGAGGCCAAGGCAGGTGGATCACTTGAGGTCAGGAGTTCGAGACCAGCCTGACCAATATAGTGAAACCCTGTCTCTACTAAAAATACAAAAATTAACTGAGTGTAGTGGCATGAACCTGTAATCCCAGGCTGAATCAAGGGAATCACTAGAACCCGGGAGGTAGAGGGTACAGTGAGCCAAGATCACGCCACTGCATGCCAGTCTGGGCCACAGAGTGAGACTCCCCCTCAACAACAACAACAACAAAAAGATTATCTAGAGGATTGACTTGAAATGTAAAAATGTAGGGTTTACATGAGGTCTCAAATGGGCATTTCTGTATTTCTGTTGATTATGTGTCAGTGCTACACACTGAGGGCTGGTGGGCTTAGTATTTTTCAGCCTTTCCAGTGAGCAGCTAAGAACTGCATTTCCAGGCCGGGCGTGGTGGCTCAAGCCTGTAATCCCAGCACTTTGGGAGGCCGAGACGGGCAGATCACGAGGTCAGGAGATCGAGACCATCCTGGCTAACACGGTGAAACCCCGTCTCTACTAAAAAATACAAAAAACTAGCCGGGCGAGGTGACGGGCGCCTGTAGTCCCAGCTACTCGGGAGGCTGAGGCAGGAGAATAGCGGGAACCCTGGAGGTGGAGCTTGCAGTGAGCTGAGATCCGGCCACTGCACTCCAGCCTGGGCGACAGAGCAAGACTCTGTCTCAAAAAAAAAAAAAAAAAAAAAAAGAACTACATTTCCCAGGGTCCCTTGCAGTGAGGCTTTCTGGGTGTGACTTAGATTTCCCCAACCAGAGGCACACATACAAATTTACATTTGGAACGTAGGTTGCATGGGGAGAGAGGCAGCATATCTTCCGTTGCTGGTGCACACGCTGGTGGGCAGCTCAGATGGGCAGCTCCTGATTTGGTGGGCAGCCTGCTGGACTCCACAGCTCCGTAATGGGGTCAGAAGCAGAGAAGCAAACTCCTCATTGTGCTTTGGGACTTATTCCTAGAAGCTAGAAACAGCCTAGCGACCCAGTGATCCTGTGTGTCATTAATATTTTTCCACAGAGTGGGTTGTGTCCTCTGCCACTAGGCCCAGACCAACAGCAAATACACACAGGAAGGTCCAGATTGAATAACAATTCTACCAAAAGACTGAGCAGAAACACAGACTGCAACAGCACCACCGGCCATAAAATCAAACCAGGACTTCTCCTCCTCCTCCTCCTGTCTTCGGGGATATGGCTCTCAGTGCAATAGATTGAGGTCTAAACATGTGTTCACCCCAAATCTCACTTTTGACTTTTTCAAAAGCCTGCATATTCCTAAAAAAGAGCCCAGCTTTCTAAATCCCTTGCAAGGTAGACAAATGAGACGCTATGGTGTAAAAATGGACTTTTTGTGCTTAGAATGAGGGCCTCCCTCTTCCCTCTTTGGCCAGTTCCCTTGAATCAATATTTTCTTTTACACTTGAGATTTAGGACTGTATGGTGTGTGTTATCGAATGATCAGGATTCCTGCAGTAGATGGGCTGCACCTTCCATAAACCACCTACCTAAAAGCCATCTTGCTGGAGGATCCTCAGATCTGGTACCATCTTTCAATATGATGGACAACTAACAATTATTATTTTGCTAGAGCAAGTCTCTAAGCTGTCAGTATTGCCTGGAGATGCTTTTCCAGTGATGATTATAGTAATACTTGGTAATTGAATACCCCTTGTCAACTTAATGGACGGGAAGGAATTTAAGTGCTAAAAAAAACTGTGATCAGATGTTCTCATCTTGATTAAAATGGGAGCAGCTTGAAAGGTGATACGTTTCAAAGAAAGAGCCTTGTAAACCAGTCTCTGAGTTTATGTTTGGTTACCAGATAAAAGTGAGAAGGTTTGATATTTAAATGGACTGCGGGATTTAAATCAATTTTTGGTGGTAGAATGGAAATTTCACTTGCTGCTGAAATTTAATAGGTTTTCAAAATACAGACTTGTACCACCAGCAACAGCTTTTTAAAGAACACAGTAGAATGAGAATTGATGATCTACAATCGCACACAGCAATAGCTCATGTTCAGTGAAAGAAGCCAATCACAGGAGCACACGGTCTGTGTAATCATTTACATAAAGTGCCCAAACAGGCAAAACCAATGGATGCTTTCAGAAGCCAAGGAAGTGGTTATGCTGGGCAGTGGGTAGTCAGTGGAGAGGAGCCTCTGGCACCCTGGTGATTTCCTGTGATTGGTGCAGATGCTGATTACAAGAGGAATTCATTTGGTGCAAATTTGTCAGGCTCCATACCTATACCACATGTGCCTTCCTGTAGGTTTAATATACCTCAGAAAGAAAGGAGAGGAGAGGAGAGGGGAGAGGGGAGAGGAGACGGTCTGAGAAATACAAAGGAGAGTGCAGAGAACTCTGAGTCAGACTGCGTGGAATCTGATCCTGGCTTTCCACTTCACAGCCACAGAACCTTGGGGAAAATCTCTCAACCTGATTGTGTTTGAGTTTACATTTCATGCAAAATGGGAATCAATACAAATTTACCTATGAGATGGCAGTAGGCTCTCTGGAAGTGTTTCTTTAATAAAGTCTTAAAAAACAAAAAGGATGTCCCAAACCTGATTACAGTGAAAAGCTGCAATTTCGAGTTGCTTGGAAATGTGAAAAGAAGTGTTTTCCAATATTCTCAAAGGTAGATAATCCTTTCATGAGTCATTCAGAGACTAATCTCCCTCTTTTTCTAGGTTTTATTTGGCAACTTTATCACTGCTTATTTGTATAGTTCTAAGAGCTCATAGGAGAAAAGAAGAAATAAAATACTAATTGGCATAGTTGCTCTCAATATCAGCTTTGGCTTAAACAGAAAATGCAGAGGCAGCAACGATGGTTTTGAACGCAGTGGGCTTCTGGGATTGCCTGGATTTGATCCATATCCTTTACTCCTTTTCTCATTTCACTGGAGTGATCAAATGACTGGAATGATTTGTATCAAAGTTGCTACTACCAGGCTTGAAGGAGGTCTTTGATAATTTAGGAGGCCATACAAATCACATTCTTTACACACTTATCCAAACAGCCAACTGACACAATTCTCATAGGATTCAATATCCATTTATTTATTTAGAAAGATTTCCATCTAGCAACAAAAAATGGATTGAACTAATGACATACAGAACAGCTTGGAAGAATCTTCAGAAAGTTATGCTGAGTGAAAAAAAATTCTAGTTCTAAAAGGTTACATACTGTATAATTCCACTTATGTAACATTTTTGAAATGAGGTAAAGTTTTAGAGATGGGGAACACAATAGTGGTTGCCGGGGATTAGGGATGATGGTGGGGAACAGGAGAGGGCGAGGTGACTATGGAAAGGTCACAGGAAGGAGCCTTGTGGGGATAGAACTGCCAAGTGTCTCAACTGTGGTGATGGAGACACAAACCAACACATGTGATGATATGGTATAGAACTAAATAGACACAGACACACACACACACACACACCGTCTGCAACTAAAACCGCGAAATCGAAGATCTGTGGATTATTTTAGAGTCCATATGCTGACTGTGATATCGCACTGCAATTCTAGAAGATGGTACAATTGAGAGAAGCTGGGCAAAGGGCGAAGGATCTTTCTCTAATATTTCTTACACCATCATGTGAAACTACACTTTTATCAATATAAGTTACAATTAAAAATACTTAATTATCAATATGATGAAAGTGGAGACTTTGAGTATCCATCATTTTAAAATCACTTCCTATTATAAATGGACATTTTTTTCTAGACGTTTGCCTGCTAAGTGAATTCTGAGGTTAATGAGCAGTTTATTATGCATTTGTGTAAGTTTTTAAAGCTGTATCTTGTTATTAATTGCAGTTTCATGTAAATGGATGTTATTACCATATTCTATTGACTCTAAAATACCATCAATAATAAAATGCATTATTACGTTGATGAGCAATAAGACGAAAGTTGTGTCATTTCAACTATAGCACAATGTTTTATTTTTGTACTTAATGAAAGGTCTCTTTTAGACTCATTTAGACTCAACTTTTTGAAACATATGTCACTCTTATGTATACATAAAAGTGAAAAAAAAAGTAAAATGAATTGCTTATGGCATTTCCAACCTCTCCACGTTGAGTGTAACTTTTCTGAATCACAACTGTAAATTATCACAACCCGTTTCCCAAAGTGCGGTCTTCTTACCTCAACAGGCAGCATTTTGTGAAAAGGATTCTCGACTATTGTCTTCAGAATATCTTTCCCAGAAATCACCACTCCTACACGTCAGATGTTGCCACTATGTTGGTATTAACAGGAGATGTGAGTAGACAGATTTCAGAACACACCAGGACTTGTGCTCCTCCCTGAAAGGTTCCTTGCAGTGGGTTGATGATTACATTGTCAAAGGGTTGCAGTCGCCCAGTGACAGCACCAGTAAAAACAGTCAGATTCACACGTGCACAAAGACATCATCATGCCAGGTTCAGAGATGTTAAAGACTCAACTCTGCCAGGATAGGATAGGCCAGGGTGTACTGAAATCTGGACATACGTCATTACCACTACAAATGTGTCAGGTAATGTAGGTCTTACGATTAATTCTCAAACAGCTCGACAGTTGTGTTTGCCAGTTATTATCAGTCCAGATGTCTTGCTGTGGACAGAGACATCTTTTCATTCATTCATTCATTTATTCATAGTTCATTAGTGGTTGCTGTCTCCTAGGAGACAGGCGCTGCTCTAAACACTGTGCAGTCTCTTTCCTTCTTTCTGTTCTTATCAAGTACAATGATTAAGCCTGTAATTTAACCACCCATATATTCCTGACTCTGCGTGTGTGTATGTGTTTATCATTGACAGCAGAGTTGTGGCCAAATTCAGATCTCAAATAAACAGTACTGAAAGACAGGACTAACTAGTGTTTCCATGACATTAAATCACATATTAGAATGAAAGCTTTCCCCAGGATAACATATTTCCATCATTTATTACCCATAATCAGATTCATTAAACATAATCCATTGATGAATTAAAAGCATATTCTCAGGAGGCCTATCTGATTAAGTGTCCCATTCTTCTTGAGTGATGACTCCTGACAACATCCGCAGGCACATTGTGGTTGAAAAGAATGCTTAGAGATTGCATTTGTTATTTACCTCTCTGAAGCTGCTTAAGACATTTCAAAATTTACACCATCAACGGCCGCCATTCCTGTTGACTGAACTTTCCAGTGGAATCTAAGTCCCCATTGAAAAAGCACAGGAAGCAATAATGGTGCTGATGGCTACATTTTACAATCACTCAGCTCTGCCACAGTTCACCGAGCTTCTATAGCAAGTAAATGGATTCCTGCAAGTGGCTGAATGGAAAACGGAGCGTCACTCTTCCATTGAGAACCAGCCAGGAGCTATGACCATATTTGCTTCAGGGCAGACAGCCCTGAGAAGGAACTAGCAAAGCATGGAGAGACCCCATTATTTAATTTTCTGTTTCAGCCAAAGCTCTCTAGCTTTCAACTACCTTTGAAATTATTCGTCTCAGTTTCCCCCTAAAACCTTTGATTAGCTCCTGAGAAATCTACTCCTAGCTATTGAGGAATTTAAAAGTGTCTGCATTTCAGAACACAGCCTGACCACAGCTTTCAATTAGTTTCAAGAGTGCTGGGTGGTGAAACTGCTCCCGGAGAGCTACCTAGCTGAAAGTAGCATTGCTTTGATCAGTGTTGGAATATCCATGTTAGACATGGAAGATGCCTCAAAGGCTGGGCTCGCCTGCCTCTACAAAACTGGGCTGATCACGTGCGCATTCTCACCAGTGAAACATCCTCTCATCTTTTAATTACAATCCCCTTTGAGGTGTGGGGTACCTAATTGTTCTCCAATATTTTTTGAGGTTTCACTTTGAGGAAATGATTATTTCAATATGGTCTTAAAAGAGAAAAGAGGCTGTAGTGATTAAATGTCTTTGAAAGGGATATGTGCAAATTTCAGGACATTGTTCATCAATAGCAGAAACTGTCAAGATGACAGGTTAACACGATGTGTTGACTTTGTGTGAAGATGGTGATCCCAGGTCAAAAATACTAAAGATAATCTTTTATCGCTTATACCTGACTTCATTCCACAAATGATTTAAAGTGACTAGGTTACCATATTTAACCATAGAAAAGTAAAATAATTACTTAAGGGTGTCCACATGGAAGGAAAATATGAATGGAAAAAAGGAAAACCAAGTCAGGATGCATAACACTAATCACACCATGTGGGTCTGCACAGTCAAGGAAGGTGGACCATGTATTTCTTTGTAAATAGACTCATGCTCAACAGACAAAAGAAGGCAATTGAGTCAAAAATTTACATTCACAAAATGAAACCAGCCTAGTTCCTGGAGAGATGCACAGTTCCTCTTAATATCAGGACCAGAACAAGATTCCTTTTGTGGATCCTCACAAAAGGGACACTGGAATATGGTAGACCATCCCCTTGGCAACATCTCAGCAAGTACGAAGAACAGTTAATTTTATTCTGCTGTTTGTTTTAACAGAATTTCTCAATGGAAATGGAGAAATTATTGCATATGCTTTTCTCAAAGCTTGGAATGCTCTTCGTCAAGACAACCCTGTCTTGAATTATGACACTTTGGAAATGCCCAATCCCTACAGAAGCCTTCTGTATGAGTTTGCTTGGGCTGCCAAAACAAAGCACCACAGGCTGGGAGTGCTTCACCAACAGGAGTTTATTTTCTCACAGTTCTGGAGGCCGGAAGGCCAAGATCAAGGTACAGGCAGGGTTGGATCCTTCTGAAGCCTCTCTCCACAGCTTGTAGATGCTGCCCTCTCCCAATGCCTTCACATGCTCTTTCCTCTGTGTGCGTCTGTCTCTTAATCTCTTCTTTTAAGGTCACCAGTCGTATTAGGGTAGGACCTGTTAAAAAGGTAAACTGAGACACAATACAATGTTTAAAGAGTTTGTCTGATGAAACAGGAATTCATGAATTGGGCAGCTTCAAACCAGAAGTGGTTCAGGAGCTCCACTGAGCAAATGCAAGATAGAGGCTTATGTGACACACATGGAAATAAAGCAAAGGAAACATTGAATTGGTTACTTTTGTATAGTTGCCTTCTTTGCTCTGTTCCGTTGGAAAGCCCTTAGTTGTATATCTGTTGGTTGCTTCTGACTGGTTGAACTTAAGTTCTATTTTTCTTTAACACACATTTACAAGAAATAACTCAAGTTTCATTTATGTTTGCAAACCAAGCAAGATTAAGGTCACTTATGAAGCCTAACCACTTCTGTCTGCTCAGGGATTCTTCAGGACTAGTCTGCATTTTAATTTACTTTTAACAGACCTGACCCTAATGACCTCCTTTACCCTTACTTATTTAAAAAGCCGTGTCTCTAAGTCATCACATACTGAGGTACTGGGGATTAGGGCTTAAACTTACAAATTTAGCTTGATATGGTTTGTCTATGTCCCCACCCAAATCTCATCTTGAATTGTGTCTCCCATAATCCCCTTGTGTTGTGGGAGGGAGCTGGTTGGAGGTAATTGAATCGTGGGAGCAGCAATCTCCCTGCTGTTCTCATAATAGTGAGTTTGCATAAGATCTGGTGGATTTATAAGGGGCTTTGCTCCTTTTACTCATTCTACTTTTCCTTGCCACCACCATGGAAAGAAAAAAGGACGTGTTTGCTTCCCTTTCTGCTATGATTGTAAGTTTCCTGAGGCCTCCCCAACCATGCTGAACTGTGAGTCCATTAAACATCTTTCCTTTATAAATCACCCAGTCTTGGGTATGTCTTTATTAGGAGCATGAAAATGGACTAATACAGAGCCCATGGCACCTTTCATGGCCACCCTATTAAAAATGGGATTGTTGTATTTCCCCCTGAAAAGTTATAGCTGTCTTTTTTCTCCAGGAACCAGAGTCCCGATGCCCACATTTATCTCTGAAATGTTAACATCACATTCTCACCCTAGTTCCAACCAAGCATCACTGTTTCCGCCCTAAAATGTTTAACACCACTTGTTTCCAATTCTGGGTGCTTGTAAGATTCCTTGGGAAGCTTTAAAAATAATTATTGTCAAGTCTCTAGTCCAGATCAATTTAAAATAAGAACTTCTGGGGCTGGGGCTCAAACATGAGTTTGTAAAACTCTCAGCTTATTTTAACATACTGAGAGAGCTGAGAACCACAGTTTAAATCGGTAGCGCCACGTTGCAGTCACCCAGATGCTTTTGAAATCCTGGTACTAGGCAACATCGCAGACGAATGGAATCAATACTTCTGGGATGGAGACCCAGGCTGGGTCCTGGCATGTATTTGCTGTATGTTCTCATGTCCTGGTATATGGTTCTACTGGGCTGTCCAGGTTGAGGACAACTGATTTCAAAGGCATACTCTCCATCCTTCCTCCACAAATCTCAGAAGATTAATTCCTCCATACATTTGGGTTTCCTTTACAGCTAAAAATACAAACAAAAACCCAGCAGTTCTCAAATGCTTTACGTTTGAATCATGGGAGGAATTTTTTAAAATACCAAGGCACACCCAATACATATCCCAGACCGATTAAGTCAAACTCTCTTCAGGGTGGGACTCCAGCATCAGTCTCACCTGATTACACAGATGATTCCCAATAGGTAGCCAACATCATAAACCACAGTTCTAAACCCCAGTTTTGTCTGCGGTGTAGACGCAACCACAGATGCTTAGCCTGAACCGTAAAATCTCATGATTGGGCTGTTTGTCAATTGTTCTGTGTTTACTAACTGCTGTACTGAATAATTTATTGAATTATTAGAAGGCTGAGCATAATATATTTGATGTTGATTTATCATCTCCCTTGCAGAAAGTGGCACATTCCTGTTGAATTTGTTGTGGGAGAAATGATGGGAAATAAAGAAAGCTGGACTGCAGAGCAGAGTGTTGTGGCTGAGATTTACGCCACTTTGAAAATCCCTCTGGTCCATCATGCAGGGATATGGTTCACTGAAGTGTTTAGAGTAGGTCAGGCCCCTGAGAAATGTGCCCCTGGTAGGGAAGGTGCCAGGTAGGGACTGCTCTGATGTCCTCTAGCTAGAAATATTTCACCTCTCATGGCTTGTGGGCGGACTGTTCTCCAACGAGTGACCTTAAGGCCCTGCCCAAGTACAGTTTTTGCACCAGTGTATTCCAAATCACTGCCACCATACCAGCCTCCATCCTCTTTCTCTGAGGCGTCTTGACGTATTGTTGGGTCCTCAGGTTATTGATGTTGAGTAAGGCAAGCTGTGTCTAACAGTCTTGGAGCAAACTTTGGTGTCCTTGCTGGCCACGTGGAAAGCTTCATGCTGTGGCTGCTAAGGGAAGTACTCACAGGCAGCCTCTAGAAAACGTCTCGCACAGCCCTTGGGTGGCACCTTGCTTCCTGAAAACAAGGCTGAACGTCTGTGTCATTGTTCTGTTCCTCCACCTGCTCCCTTTGGCTCCAGCCTCTCACTTTTCACCACAGAGACCTCCGAATCCTCTCTAAATTCACCTTCCACTCCTTCCACTCCCAGCCCAAGGCATCTGTTATGCACTGAATGTGTCACTCCCCAAATTCATCTGTTGACACCCTAACCCTCAATGTAACTGTGTTTGGATATAGAGCTTTTTTAAGGTAATTAAGGTTAGATGAAGTCATAATGGTGGACCCTAATATGATAGGATTGGAATCATTACTAGAAGAGGTGATCTGTCTCTCTCTCTCTCCTTCCCTCTCTCTGTCTCTGACATGTGAGGTTATAGTGAGAAGGTACTGCGCACAAGCCAGGAGAGCCCTAATCCTCACCTGACCATGCTAGCAATCTAATCTCAGGCCTTCTCTCTTCCAGAATGCTGAGAAATAAAAGTCTGTTGTTTATAAACCACTAGTCTATGGTATTTCATTAGCTACTCTAACTGACTAAGACAGCATCTTTACTCTTTGGGGAATGAGGGAACCTCATTCTTACACATTCCTTTTTATTCTTTATTTCTTTCATTTATGTATTATGTTGATATTTCCCTGAGGCCTTAGGCTTTAGAAACCAGGAATTGACATTTTTTCTTGCCTTCCCAGAAGCACAAATCACCAAGTAGTCTCTCTGCCCCAGTGGAGCAAAGGGAAGAATGGGAAATCAGATGATAATCAGTTTTTCCAAAATGTTACTTCGCCAAATTTTTAGGCCATTTGGCTTTATTTTATATCTTGGAGTTTTTAAGGATGCATGTGGTCTTTTCTTTCCAGACTTAGATGAAATGCAGTACAGATGAACCCACTGAACATAGGAAGGAAATGTGTATTGGCATGTCTGCTTTTAAACATGCTTCCTGCCTGCGTTTAAATTTTTAAAACAAAATTATGATGCTCCAAGCAACTAGTCTAACTTTTTATGAGGCCCAAACTTTTATCACTTAAATGCAGTTATTATTGGAATGAGGGTTGGAAGGTGGGGTGGGGGTGAGTCAAGTCCATTAGAAGGATTTGTTCACATAAAAGATGAAGTGCTGTCATATTCCACAAGGTCCTGTTTCAAATGCTCTTGTTCAAATACACCCACCTGCACAGGAGCTTGGCACCTGACTCTCTACGTATTTGCAATAGTGTGTTATTCCAGGCTTTGACCTAGGAAGTCGGTCTCTCTAACAACAAGCGGGTTCCTGGTTGTTTTTTTTTCCCCCTATGATCCTTGTAACAACCACAAACTTAGTGGCTTAAAGCAGCGGTCCCCAACCTTTTTGGCACCAGGAACCAGTTTCGTGGAAGACAATTGTTCCACAGACCAGTGGAGTTTGGGGATGATTCTGGGATAATTCAAGCACATCACCTTTATTGTGCACTTTATTTTTATCCTTCTTACATTATATTATATAGTGAAATAATTATACAACTTACCATAATATAGAATCAGTGGGAGCCCTGAGCTTGTTTTCCTGCAACTAAATGGTCCCATCTGAGGGTAATGGGAAACAGTGACAGATCATCAGGCATTAGATTCTCATAAGGAACACACAACCTAGATCCCTCACATGCATAGTTTGCACTACAATATAGTATCCCTGTAGTGCAAACAACAGGGTTTGCACTCCTTTGAAAATCTAATGCCACTGCTGATCCTGATCTGATAGGAGGTGAAATGCGGGTGGTAACATGAATGATGGGAAGCAGCTGTAAATATAGATGAAGCTTCCCTCACTAGCCTGTGGCCTCCTACCATGTGGCCTCTAATGCCACTGCTGATCCTGATCTGACAGGAGGCGGAGCACAAGTGGTAGCATGAACGATGGGGAGCGGCTGTACATACAGATGAAGCTTCACTTGCTAGCCCACCACTCACCTCCTATCTTGTGGCCCAGTTCCTAACAGGCCATGGACTGGTTCTGGTCCATGGTGCAGGGATTGGGGACCTCTGGCTTAAAACAATACATATTTACTCTCCTGCCGTTGTTCTAGAGTCAGAAGTCTGAAGTCAGTCTCACTGGGGTAAAGGAAAGCTGTTGACAGAGCTAGTTCCTCCTAGAGGCTCTGAGGAATAATCTGTTTCCTTGGCATTTCCAGCTTTGGATTGGAGGTTGCCCACCCACCCTGCTAAGGGTCCATCTTCTTTACTCAGTCTGCTAATTCACATGCTAATCTCTTCCAGAAATATCTTCACAGACACACCCAGAAACAACATTTATCAGCTACCTGGACATCCCTTAGCTAACTTAAGTTGACATATAAAATTACCATCACACTGGCTCACATGCTAACTATCACAACAACAGGAATGCTGGCATCTCAGGATCTGGGCTGTGGCATGTATCTCATCCACCAGAACATGCCTCACAACTCATGGCTGTGACACAGCAAGAAACATGGGGACAGACAAGACTTGGAAAGTCTCTTGATACCACCACACACGGAACTAGGTTCAGCAGATATGTACAGCTATGTATAGACGTCCATGTTTTCCAGTTCTAAACACCCCATCGTATCATCATCATCATCATCACGATCACCATGATCACGTTATCATTGTCACCGTCATCATTATCATCAACACCATCATCACCATCACCATCATCATCACCACCATCATCACCATCATCACCACCATCTATCATGATCATTGTTACTATCATCACATTATCATTGTTACCAACATCATTATCATCACCATCATAATCATCACCATCACCACCATTGTCATTGCCACTGTCATCATTATCACCATTAGCACATCATCATCGTCATTATATCATCATCACATCATTATTGTCACCAACATCATCATTACCACTATCATCAATATCACATCATCTCCATTATCACCATCATCATCATCATCACCATGACCACCACCATCATTATCGTCATCATCACATCATCATCACCATTATCACATCATTATTGTCACCATCATTATAATCATCATCACCACCATCATCATTATCTCCATTATGATCATCATCACGACCACCACCATCATCATCATCACCACCACCATCATCAGCACCACCACTATCATTATCATCATCATCACATCATCATCACCATTATCACATCATTATTGTCACCATCATTATAATCATCACCACCATCATCATTATCTCCATTATGATCATCATCACGACCACCACCATCATCATCATGACCATCATCACCACCACCATCATCACCACCATCATCACCATCATCATCCTCACCACCACCATCATCATCACCACAGTAACAACAATAATTTAAAATGTAATATTTTTGAAAACTTAGTCAGTGTGACTTTGTTTTAGGAAGTCTTTTGTACTTTTTTATTGATTTGTCATAGTTGTACATATTTTGGGGATACCTACAACAATATAACAATCAAATCAAGGTAATTGGGTCTATCACATCAAACATTTTTCTGTTCTTTGTGTTGGGAATGTTACAATTTTTCCCCTATGGCTATTTTGTAACCTATAATTGTTGTTAACTATACTTTTTCTATTGTACTATCAAATACTAGAACATAGTTCTTCTATCTAACTGTATTTTTGTATTTATTAACCAACTTCTCTTTATCTCCCCTCCCATCTTCCCTTTCCAGCCCCATGTGACTATTATTCTACTTTCTACCTTTATGAGAGAGACTATGTCCGCTCCCACATGAGTGAGAACACGCAACATTTGTCTTTCTCTGCCTGGCTTATTTTACTTAACATAATGACTTCCGGTTCCATTTATGTTACTGAAAGTGACAGAATTTTATTCTTTTTTGTGGCTCATATTCCACTGTGTCTGTAAACCACATTTGTTTATCCATTTATCCATTAATGAACACTTAGGTTGATTGCATATCTTCGCTGTTGTGAATAGAAGTCTTTATGAAGAAAAGTGAACTCATAAAATCTGGAGGGGAAAGAGTATACCTTCAACACTAAGGCTGGAACCTAATGGAGGCCCTTCGCAAATGAACCTGACTATACAAGTTGTTCTGTGTGCAGGGGGCTCCGAATCCCAGCCTCCCACCTCCTGCCTCCCACCAAGCCTCACAGCTGGCAGAGCTGCCGCTATGGAGTGAAGGAGCAATTCATTAATTCACACGAAAGACCAAACAGGCTGGCCTCATTTGGGAACCATGAATTTGTGAAAATAAGGAAAATTCTTTAAAAATCATTCACTGTCGTGGCTCCAGGGCAACAAAGGATGAAATGTTTCTCAATGTCTCTTTGAAGACATTGCACATCAGAGGACTTTGTGCCAATTCCTGTATGAAGGCATATTTGTTTGGCCTGCATGGTGTTTTTAAGAAAATTTGAATTTGTGAACAGTGTTTAAAAATCAAGGCTTTCAATGTTTGAGAACTGGATTTGTGACTTTCTCCTGGAAAACAACACCAGAAGACACTGACCCTGTATGCCATCCAACAATGACAGGTGGATCTGGGTAGGGGAGCCTCATGAATTAGGGCCACAGTTGGCCACAGCCCCCACCCCTGCCACTGTCCCGCACTGGCTGTGATCCCGCTGTGTGACCTACCTGGCTTCCGCAGCATTTGAATTTGAGATCCCTTCCCCAGTACCATATCCTTATATGTGTGACGAGATACAGAGAGCTTACAAGCATGCGAAAATTGCTTGATCTCACCTGGCTTTAATCTCTTTTTTAAGGAAGCTTCTCCCCTCTCTTTTCCTGTTTGTAGCTTCAGTGACAGTTTGTACTTCAGTTGTTCTCTTTGCTGCTGAAAAATCCAATTGTCGTGTCTCATGTCACTCTCATCACACAGCAATCTTTGCAAATTAGCCCTCTGGCAGACAGAGCCCCGCTATTTAAATCTGCCCCAAGCACCTCTTAGTGGCTAGGTGGGATGTTTAAAGAATGAAAGACAGAGGGCAGCCAGCTTCTGCTGGTGAGACCCGGCTTCCTGTGAGCATTTTAGACCTGACGGTCAATTCCTATCATCATATCCCCAAGCGTTCTAGCAAAGATGAATGTAGCATTTCATAGGATGAGTGCCATGTTTCCCACCTAATCCACCCGGCAAGACTGAGGTGTCCGACTGTGAATACGGCAGGACCGATATCTGAAATAATTTTTTAAAAAAAAACAGCGTGAGGAACAGATAAGTTTAATCAAGTGAAGTTTTTTAAGAGTTGGATCATTGATGAGGGAGGTGGGCAGTGAGCTCTCTGTCACTTTGTGTCCTGGAAGACACGCCCTATTTTCCCAGCTTTGTTTCCTGTATTTTGGCAGGTCTGCACACAGACACCACAGATATGCACAGACACGAAGAGAGGCATGTGCCCTCTATACTGTTTGGATGTCAGTCAGCTGCATAGAACCAAGATCCAAGTGGAATAGCCTTTAAACATTGGGATTTGTGTATCTCAGACAAGAAGATGAAAGTAGCTACTCCTTGGCTGGTATCACAGCTGAATGATACCTTGGGGTCTCAACCTCCTATCTTTCTGCTGTGCCATCTCACTGTCGCAAGACGGCAGCTGAGCCTCCTACATCACATCAGTATTCCAGGTGGGAACGAGGAAAGAGGGAGGCTAAGAGGCATACATGTCCTCTAAAACTGCACCTCTTTATCTGGCAAAGAACGTGTTTTCGGAAAATGATGTGAAATAGATTTGTGCTTACAGCTCATTGGCCAGAAATATACACATGACCTCATGTCAGAGCCTTTTGGGGTTTTTTCTTGGTGGAAAGGTTGACAACTTGAATGAATTGGTCTCTGTTGGTGAGGAGGAAAGAGGGAACAGATTTTGAGTCAACAGTTTGCAACACTGCCCACAGTCATTGAATCAGGTAATCATTGAATGCTCATCGATGGAGAACCCAGAACATATGGGGTCTGTACGGTTGAGTGTGAAAAAAAAAACAATAAGTAACAGTTCAGATGAAAGGAAGGAAAGGAATGAAGAAGGGAAGGGAGGGAGGGAGACAGGGAGAGAGACTCCCTATCCTCAAAGCATTCACTTGCAGCTAAAAGAAGCCAATATGCAAATAGGTATTTAAATTAAATGAACAGAATGGTAATGCAAAAGACATGGTTATAGGACACAGTTTATAAGCTCAAACAAGAATGGAGAATGTGGAAGGGGTTAAGGAATATTTCACACGGATATACAGACATATGTGTAAGGTATATTTATACATGATATGTGCATATATACATATGTATTTGTGTATGTGTACACACACATTTTGCATATGTAGATCTTCAGTTGGAGTTTTAACTGCATGACAGACATTACACTTCTTTAGCTTTGAGCTACCAGACAGATACCAGGAGTGTTACTCGGTATTTTAATTATAAACAACAGCAACCCAATTTTTAAAGAAACAGAAAAAGAGACCAGGCTCTGTGGCTCACACCTGTAATCCTAACACTTTGAGAGGCTGAGGTGGGTGAATCACTTGAGGTCAGGAGTTCAAGACCAGCCTGGTCAACATAGTCAAACCCCATCTCTACTAAAAATACAACAATTAGCCAGGCATAGTGGCAGTTGCGTGTAATTCCAGCAGGAGAATTACTTGAACCAGGAAGGCGGTGGTTGCAGTGAGCCAAGATTGTGCTGCTGCACTCCAGCCTGGGTGACAGAGCAAGACTCTGTCTCAGAAAAAAAAAAAAAAAAAAAAAAAAAGGGAAGGAAAAAGAAAGAGCTTCCTTAACCTATCTATCTAACTAAAAACATCCAGGGCTGGGACTGGCATCAGTTCTGGCTGGATCCAAGTATTCACATTATGTCCCCAGGCCTTTCTCTCTGCCTCTGGCTACCACTCAGCCTCTTGGCCACAGAGAAGGCCACAAACAACTCCATCCATTTGACCTTGCAGCCCGTCACACTGAAGAAGACCCCTGCTGCCCTGGCATCCACACCAGTGCCGTATTCCCCAAGGGACTCTGAAGACTGGCAGGGCAGGGTCTTTGGGACAGCCTGGGTCCATGCCCACACCTGTAACGAAATTGGCTGCCGCATTTGAGGCACATGGATCAGGGAGGGGACGTTCTCTAAAGGGATGGTTCTATGGACACTCAAGTAAGCGAATGTGTGTAGTGTTTATTCTCATGCCACCTCTCTCACTCATGCCTTCCTGCCAGCCACTAGCCACTTGAAAGTGGTAAGTACACAGATAGATGGATAGACAGACAGATACTGTGCAAATAAATAAGTAGATAAATCCCACAAACAATAAACACTTTATGCACTAGCAAATGAAGGCGTAAATTGTACTGAGGCTTCTCCAGCACCATGATTCGTCCTTGGCTGAGGGTCATCTTGGGCAGGTCTTGCTAGTTGCATCCATCAAATGGGCCACCCTGTCTTCAGCCGGTGTCCTCCACGCAGTTGGTTTTCAGTGCCTGTCAGCATGGTGTGGCATGGTCCATTCATTGTCTCAGAGGCTGAAGATCCTTGTTTTCTCACCCCATGCTTCCTCCAGGACAGCAACTCTTTTGTGAGCAGGCAAGCATTCCCACTGAGCATAGTGCAAACTCCACCCTAAAGCCCCAAAACCACAGCATCTTCCTAGAGATTCATCCCATCTGTTTACAGCCCATCTCTGTGTGTGTGGCTCCGGGAGAATGAGGGTCATTTGTTCTCTGCACAGGTATTCTCAGCCCCCTCCTGTTGAACCCTGCCCTGCCTCTAACTCAAAGCCATGCTGGCCCTGTCTTTCCATACTTGTGGCTCCTTTCACACCAGAAGACCTCAGTTAATGCCTGTTGAATCACATCTTATAACAGGAGCATCCCAGCGATGCCTGGTCCTAGAGCTCACACAACATATTAGTCCATTCTGTATTCCTATAAAGACAGACCTGAAACTGGGCAATTTATACAGAAAAGAGGTTGAAATCGCTCGTGGTTCTGCAGGCTGTGCAGGAAGCACAGCACTGGAATCTGCTTAGCTTCTGGGGAGGTCTCAGGAAGCTTTCAATCATAGCAGAAGGCGAAGGGGAAGCAGGCATGTCACATGACCAGAACAGGAGCAACAGAGGGAGCAGGGAGGTGCCACACACTTTTAAACAACCAGATCTTGTGAGAAGTCACTCATTAATGTGAGGACAGTGCCAAGGGGATGGTACTAAACAATTGATGAGAAATCCACCCCTATGATCAGTCACCTTTCACCACACCCACCTCCAACATTGGGGATTACAATTCAACATGAGACTTGGGTGGAGACACAGACCCTAACCATAACACAGGGCTTTTCCCTAAGATTGTGTTTACTAAAACAAAATATACAAGATGATATGATAATATCCGGGTGAGTGTTTTTTTTTTGTTTGTTTTAAGAATTTAATTATTTTATTTAAAAATTTTTAAGATGTTTTTAT
Organism: Trachypithecus francoisi; assembly: GCF_009764315.1. Taxonomy (NCBI): domain Eukaryota; kingdom Metazoa; phylum Chordata; class Mammalia; order Primates; family Cercopithecidae; genus Trachypithecus; species Trachypithecus francoisi. The sequence continues at coordinate 3,838,758 of NW_022681456.1, forward strand.
TTTAAGAATTATTTTTATGTGAGTTATTCAAATATTGAATGAGTCCATCAAGCCTTGAATGACTAAAGTTTAGGAAAATTCCCTCTGAGGGGCTGCTGTCTCGGTAGGTGTGGGTGTGGGGGGTGGGTGGACAGTGCTGGGTAGGCGTTGCAGGGGGAAGGAGATGCGCTGCCTGGATTCCCTGTCCAGGAAGGCTGTGCTGCTCCCCTGCAGCACGTGTGCTCAGCAGACAGCCTCCATTCAGCTCCTCTCAGACATCAGTTCTCCTCCTAGTGCCAGGAGCTGCCTCATCCAAGGTCACGCCCTTTCCAGAGAAGCATACACCCAGTGATTGACACATTGAGGTAAGGTAGAAAGACCGACCTGCCTCAGCCCCCTCTGGGACCCTCGTACAGGCAGTTCTTGTTCCAAGGCTCCCTGCGGGGCGACAAGGGCTTGGTTGGGCTTGCACCTCAGTGCAGAAGGGGTCTCCTCCCCCTGCTCCATCCTGGTTCCTCTTTCTTCCTTTGACATATGATTATCCCTAACGAACACCTTGCATCCAAAACGCCACCCCAGTGTCTGCTTTCAAGAAACCCTCCTAGGACAGGCATTTATTATTCTCCAATTTGTTCTTCAGGCCTTAGCTTTGGATAGGACTAGTCAAGTCTCTTAAGACAAATTCTCTCGTGACAAGGGTTTCTGGTGCCAATTCGTAGGGAAAGTGGTATCTTAGCTCACCTGTGATGGCAGCTGGACTGCCTCTAACAAGCTTGTGTCCCCAAACATCTACACCTGACAATTAAATTGCATGTGGACTCCGAAGCACATAAAATCTAACACCGTCAGCTCAATACTGAAATAAACGACAAGCAAAGGTGATTTTTCTTTAGCCGTGATCTCTTTAAGCATGCAGTTGAATTGCCTGAGTAGAAGGCAATGCTGTGCATTCATTTGAAAATGCAAACAGAATTATTAATTGAGAGTGATGATCATCGCTAAATCTAATCATGGTTTTCTCAACTCCCATCTGACATGACAAATGAAAGTGGAAAGTGTTTGGATACATATAAGCTACCCTCTCCAGTCTGGATGAGACTGAGTTTTTCCCTTCAGTGTATTTCGATCGGAGCTCTCACGTCCACTGGAATGTGCAGTCTCCATGAGTGCAGAGACCTTTCCTGTTGTGCTCATTCCAGCACCTTGAACAACACCTGCTATAATGAAGCCTGGAATTAATGCACCTTCTTCAAGGAGTAAGAGATGTACTCCTTCCATTTTTGTATAAGGGTCCATGGTGAGGGGAGATGCCAGACAAAGTGAGATAAAAGCACTAACTTTCCTGGGAATAGCAATTAACATCACCTCAGTCCCCATAAACACTTACAAAACTTATCTCAGGCTTGATTCCCAATTGCAACTACAAAATTACACTGTATGTCTCCCCAAATCCCTCTGCAAGTTTTCATAGGCATAGTCCTAAATACTTTACATAAATGATCTCAGTTCAGCACTCTGAGTGCTATGACTGCCTCATACAGTTGTACAGGTTGTACACTGAACAATTTAAAGATGTACCACATTAACTATGTGAATGATACCACCCAGAGTTGTTCAGTGCACCATCTGCACACCATACCCAGAGGACTGACCGTCACTCAAAGAGAGTTACAATAACTGACCATTTTATTGTTTAAAAACCTGAGGCTCAAGGAGTTAAGTATTGTATAACACAGCTAATACCATATCGGGATTCTATTCCAAGTGTAATTCACTCTAAAGTCCATTTACTCAACCGCTGCATTTCAATGCTTATTGTGCTATCTTATCTGGAGAGTGTTCATGATGAACAAATGACTTTCCACACCGTAAAAACTCTTTGTAGAGTGACATGAACTGTTAAGGTTAATAGATGGATGTTTGAAGCCTGAGATAAAAGAAGATGCAGTTCATTCTGTTTCCTTCACATGAAGCTGATAACAAACACACCTAACTGGTTGTATGAGAAAAGCAAACTTCTTGATCAAATTCTTTTTCCCTGCGGCTTTCTGAGATTTTAGTAAATCACTCACCATACCCAAAACGACAAAGGCAACATTGACTTAAAGTTTATCTTTAATTATATTTAAATCACAAGGCTTAACTGAATGTATTGACATTTATACCAAGAAATTAATTGACATTCTATTAACCTCAACCAGCAAATTAATTCTTCAACCTCAGACCCTGAGCACTTGAAGGCCGAAACACAATTATGTATTGATCATAGATGTGGCATAGCTTTTTCACGTGGGAATTTAACAGCTAAGCCTAAAGAAACAGAATCATCCCTTTCATATGAGGAATCAACTAGATACATATTTGAATTATTTTTTTTTTTACCACAAAAGAATCAAACAGAAACATCTCAGCCTCTCAGCACTTTCATTTGTCATGTCAGATGGGAGTTGAGAAAACCATGAGTAGAGTTAACATGATCATCACTATCAATTAATAATCCTGTTTGCATTTTCAAATGAATGTAAAGCATTTCTTTTACTCTAGCAATTCAGCTACATGCTTAAAGAGATTGTGGTGAGATAAGGAAAAATGGTCTTTGCTCATCATTTATTTCAGTATTGAGCTGACAGTGTTAGATTTTATGTGCTTCAGAGTCCACGTGCAATTTAGCTGTCACATGTAAACATTTGGGGACACAAGCTCACTTGTTTGCTGGAGACGGTCCAGTTACTATCACCTGTGAGCTATGATATCGCTTTCCCTAAGACTAGGCACCAAAAACCTTGTCAAGCAAAGCTGCCTTCTTTTGACCTGGTGATGTATCCTGCTTAGATGGAGTGTAGAGAAATCATTCCTCATGTGTTTTCTCCAAAAATATTAACAAAATAAACAAAGATGGAGGAAAGGCTATACGAAGAAGCACTGAGTTACCAGATGTAGCAGATGGAAAACTTCTAATTAAAAATTCTCGAGAACAAAGTCAACTGGGAAATGCTGTACCGTGTCAATTAAAGTTAGAAGGTTGAAGGAGTCTGCAGGCGGAGCTGGTACTTCAAAGACAGACCCTTTTTCTCATCCCTAAAGAGGAGAAATTTAGATATTCAGAAACTAATTGTGTATAATTGGTTTGCTTACCTTCCTTGCCAATTCTACAGTATTCTGATTTTGTGTTTTCTGCTCAAGTCTCATCCAGGGCTTCATCACAGATGCTGAGCAGAAAGAGTTTAAGGCATCCCAGATACCTGTTTATGCAGACAAGATGTGATCTTGAACAGTCTGCAGCCCTAGCAAGAATGCTAATGTGTCTGTGGCATGCAAATTTTTTTTAATAGGAAAAAACTCCCAACAAAAAAGAAACATATAAAAATAAAATATATCTTCATTTCCAGGCGAATATGGTTTTTTTGAAATGTCATGATGTGGAGATGAAAGAGTTAGCTTTATTTTCTTTCTATATTTGTCTGTAGCAGAGATTCCAGCACACGTGCAGAAAACACTTTCAGACGGGGGTGGGCGGGAGGGTGGGGGCTGCTCCAGGAGGACTTCAAGGACATTTCACTTTTAAATAGAATGTTGCCTCTCTTTTGAGGCTCCTAGTTCTTCATCCCTCCCACCACAGCCCTACCTCCCTTGTACTTCTGAATGTTGGAAACTCTCTTTAACCAGGAATAATAGGTATCCATGAAAGATCATTTAAAGTCACTCTATGCAAGACAGAAGTCGAGAGGGTGTAATAAAAATAGGAATCAACAAGATTTGATTGGGAACCGATCTTTAGAAATCGACACTTGAAACCAAAAAGATAAGGTATTTTATCTTAAACAAGAGTTACAATTAGAACCACAGGTTTATTCCTGGGTAAAGACTGAATGAAACCAGTATGGATTGCATGGGAGAAGCAGCCTCTCAGAAAAATAAGTAAACAAGTAAATGAACAGCCTTCGGTTTTGATTGATTTTGAAAAAGTCATCTATGTCTTCATCAAGTTTTCTAAAAGGCTCCTCTTGAGCTTTTCTCAGGCACATCACGTGTTTTTGAAGTGCCAAATGTGTCATCATCCTTGTTGATTTGCCTCTTTTTTGAACCCTAACATATTTAATTCTACCCTATTCCTGTTTGTCAATCATTTTATGTGGGGATCAAGTAGTACAAGTGGTTTTCTCCAAGATTTCACTCACTGTTTTTATTAAGTATGACATCTTTTAAAAGATTCTAAATATCCCTTTGCAATAGAGTTGTGTGATATTTGCATGTTATTGTATTGTGTATGAAGGCAGCAGCCAACAGTAGCATTTGTGATAGACATTTGGGTCACAAATACTAAGTGAGAAGAGATCATTAAGTGGGGTCTGACTTTATGTCAGTGGAACATTCCATAACTCAAACTAAGACACAAGAAAACCCTATATTTACTCACATGTCTTCCCTGCTTCCAGTTTCTCCATTTGCCCTTTATTTCTGCAGGGAAAGCCACTCTATATGCTTTAAAAGTTTTGTGATGATGGGGCCAGGCACAGTGAATACCCCTGTGGTGTCTGCTGCCTTGCAAATCTGCAGTAAGCAGTAGCCAGTGGAGAGAGACACTGGGCAGGAAAAGGGTGACTCTATCAGCAGGAGCTTAGAAAGATCTAAACAGAATCTCATATCTATGCACCATGAGCATCAGTCCTGCCAGTTCCCCTGCTGTCCACGCAAGCTCACCTGTGTCTCTCCTGCAGTCTTAGTTCATTTGAATTTCTTACCTGCTCTACATACATCCTCTCTGGTTTGCCTCTGATGCATTCCCAACACTCCAAACACTGTGATGTTTTCAAGCCATTAACCGTTTGAGTCAAGTCATTCTCGGGACATGCCTTTGAATGTGGAGGACTCAAGGGGGCTGCTTTGCAGGTGGAAGTGTCCCGGCGCATCCCAGGATGCCGTGAACACAGGAAGCTGCGTTTGTGTTTCTAGATGAAAAGGCTTCCATTCACGGATTGACTGCTTGCTTGGCCACACCTTTTCAGCCCCCAGCGGTGAGCCTACACAAGGAGGAGCTGCGTGCCACAACACAGGCTCAATAAGCCACCTTCCTCATCAGGGCAAGGCAGGAAAAACCCGCCATTGCAGAGCGGGAGGCGTCCAGGAAAAGGGTCAGGAATGACTTGGCTAAGAGGATGACAGCCATGTTGACCTCATCCCTGTTTGGACGGACTTCCTGACAGCAGCCTTTCCTGATCTTCACGATTCCGTGGACTGATCTAGAGAGCATTCCTGCTGCAAACACACTCAGCATCCCCTGGCCAGAGTCCCCAGGTGGGTGATCAGATGGAAGGTGGTTGTGGCTACGAGTTTCAGGTGGAGACTGTCCCACCATCCCATTGTGAAAAGAGCAAAGAATCCCTGCCTGCTCCCCTCGTCTCCGTTGCCTCAAGGAGACTCCCCACCTGGTGCTTTCCATCCTCATGGAACCCACCTTTGGGTCTTTACATGAAAGATCTCAGTGCATAAAAGTAGCTTTTTCTGCTGGAGGAAAGAACATAAAATGACCACTTCTGAACAGAAGCCCACCCAGGCCGGAGAAGAACCCCCCTAAGAATAATTAAAGTCACCTGAGGATCTTAGACACAAAGCAAGTCCAGCTTCTCTTTGGAGGTTGCAGGGGGTGTCTCTGGCCGTGATCATCAGTGGGGTTTGCTGCTGGCCATTATAGTAGGCAGGGCCTGGGTTGACAGGTGTCCTGCAGCATGTGCAGTGGTTTCGTATCATGAAGAATTGTCCCTTACTCTGTGTGACATTCCAGTGTCCTGCGGGCAGTTCTGTAGGACCCATAGCTCATCTGAAACAAATGTGGGTTTTTTTTTTTTTTCATTTTTTTTCCCACTGCAACAGGTTATAATTTAGCCTGGCCTATTTTTTCCTGTTTAAACTAAGATTATTTTGTGCTTATTCGTATCTATACAAATAAGCCTGGTCTGCGAATTCTTATCCTTATGGCAATTTTTATTGCATTGACTGTGTGGCTTCTGCCCTTTCATTTCTTTTCCATTTCTTCTTATTCGGAATACTCTCAAGTCAACTCTTACCTTTAAACTTATTCATCCTCAGTGGAAATAAGTATTTGACTACCCCATGATGTCTCCTAGGGAAACTATTCCCAAGCATTTTCATATTGAAATAAATGTTATTTGGTTATTTTTAAAGTTTTAATAATTTCCCGTGTCTTATATAGTAAAGGCCAGGCATTGGCCAGCTTTCCCTGGAAGGGGTGAGATAGCAACATTTCAGGCTCTGTGAGCCATACACTTTTTATGCTGCACATTCTTTTTAAGTTCAAAAATATAAAATCCATTTTTAGCTCAGGAGCTGCGCATAAACAAGCTATGGCTTGGATTTGACTGGCCAGAGTTTTCTGACTGTGAAAGAGACAACGCTCAATGTGACTTTAAAAGACTTGAAATGTCCTTAAAATGTGCCGTTTTAGCGATTTTGAAGTCTACAATTCAGTGAAATTAATTAGATTCACCATGTTGTGCCACCATCTCCACTGAAGCTTTTTCATTACCCCAAACAGAAGCTCTGTATCCATCAGCAATAACTCTATTGTCCCCACCCCCGCAGCCCCTCTAAATATACTTTGTCTCTATGGATTGGCCTACTGTCGATGTTCCGTATTAGTGGGATCATGCAATATTGTACTATACTATGTGTCTGGCTTATTTCACTTCGCGTGATATGTGCAAAGTCCACTTGTGCAGAACCATGACTTGGAACTTCTTTCCTTCTTGTAACTGAATAATTTACCATGATGTGGATATACTACATTTAGTTTATCCATTCATCTGTCAGGAGACAGGTTGTTTCTACCTTTGGCTACTGCGATACTGTGAATAAAGTTACAATGGACACTTAAAAAAAAAAAACTTGAAATTTCTTCTACCCACAGCTCAACCCCATCTCCTGCCTCAATCCCAAGCCCTCTGGGTAGTTCAGCCACCTGGTTTTTTGTCTTTGTTTTCTGGTCCATTTGCCAGCAACAGAGCATTTGTGCCTACAGTTCCTTCTGCCTGGAATTCCCTTTGCCTCTACCCATTCTTCATTGGGGTTCACATCCCAAGCATGATCTCCTCTGAAAAACTGTCCTTGGCCTCCCTGGCTACACTCAGGTCCTCTGAGATAGACTCTTATTTCACCAAATACCTCTGCTCTTCATCTTTTCTTACAGTTGCCAATTTACATTGGTTGATGTGATTTTTTATTTAATGTCCACCTCCCCTACAGACTGTGTGCTCTAGAAAAGTGACAGTCTTCAGCAGTGTCCTCTGGGAGCTGGAATAAAGAAGCCCTGATTTGTGGTGTCTGCCAATTTTCATAGTGTAAATACTCCACCGTGGCCAATTTCAAACTACCAAAGTAATGTCGCTGCACGTGGAGCTGGAGAGAGCATGGAGCTGGAGAGAGCGTGCAGAATCAGCTCCAGGAGCCCGTCCCAGGCCACCACCTGATCTTCATCTTCTTTTAGCTCATCGTTAACCCTACCTCTCTGTCACCAAGAACAATAACTGGCAAACAACAAGCGTTCCAGAAATGTCATTGGAATGACCGAACGATTGAATGAATGAAGAAAATAAAGGAAAACCGAGCAATGAAGCCCAGGAATAAAAGGAAGATGTGTAGCACGACTTGGCTCAAGCTATAACCTTTCCAGTTGTTTTTTTCCAGAATAACTCTGGTTACCAGACCTCAGGGTATTGTAAGGTAGAAATAGAGGATACAAGAAGACAAATTTATGACGACAAAAATCTCATTATAAAGTACATACATTAAAAGGATCATGCATATTTGACTTCACAGTGAAAGGTTTTTATACTGAAAATACTGATGAAAAAGTCAGAAAAAGGATGTCAGTAATGGGAAACTTTAATCCTGTGATAATGTCCAAGAGGAAACAATTTGTTTGAGTAATATCTTGACTTTAATCTTGATAATGAGACATGGAAGCGGGAATGGGAGAGGATGACAACAGCTCTTCCACTGGGGAGACCTTTGGTAGCCCATGGGCATGTCTGATGCAAATTTCCAAAGTGCCATTGCCGATGAAGATTGACTCAGTCCGGAAAATTCTTTCAAAGTGGAGCTAGCACCTCTTGGGACCTGAAATAATGGCCTCCTTGCCACCTCACTCTCTCTCTCTCTCTCTCTCTCTCTCTTTCTCCCTTTTCTCTTTCTTTCGATCTGAAATAATGACGACCTCCTTGCCACTTTACTTTCTTTCTTTCTTCTCTTTCTTTTTTCTTCTTTCCTTCCATTCTTTCCTTTTTTCCTCTCTTTTCTTTATTTCCTTCTTTCTTTCTCTTTCATTCCTTCCTTCCTCTCTCTTTCTTTCTTTCTCTTCCTTCCATTCTTTCTTTCTTTTCTTTACTTCTTTCTTTCTCTCTCCTTCCTTCCTTTCTGTTTCTCTTCCTTCCTTACATTCTTTCTTCCTTTTCTTTTATTTCCTTCCTTCTTTCTCTCTCCTTCCTTCCTCTCTCTTTCTCTCTCTTTCTTTCTCTTCCTTCCATTCTTTCCTTTTTTCCTCTCTTTTCTTTATTTCCTTCCTTCTTTCTTTCTCTCTCTCCTTCCTTCCTTTCTGTTTCTCTTCCTTCCTTACATTCTTTCTTCCTTTCTTTTATTTCCTTCCTTCTTTCTCTCTCCTTCCTTCCTCTCTCTTTCTCTCTCTTTCTTTCTCTTCCTTCCATTCTTTCCTTTCTTCCTTTTCTTTATTTCCTTCCTTCTTTCTTTCTCTCTCCTTCCTTCCTTTCTCTCTTTCTTTCTTTCCTTCTTTCTCCCTCCCTCATTCCCTTCTTTCTTTTCTTTTTTTTTTGTTGAGATGGAGTCTCACTCTGTCAGCCAGGCTGGAGTGCAGTGACAAGATCTCAGCTCACTGCAAGCTCCGCCTCCCGGGTTCAGGCCATTCTCCTGCCTCAGCCTTCCGAGTAGCTGGGACTACAGGCGTCCGCCACCACGCCCGGCTAAATTTTTGTATTTTTTAGCAGAGACGGGGTTTCACCATGTTAGCCAGGATGGTCTCGATCTCCTGACCTCGTGATCCGTCCACCTCGGCCTCCCAAAATGCTGGGATTACAGATTTGAGCCTCTGAGCCACGCCTTTCCCTTTCCCTTTCCTTTCCTTTCCTTTTTCTTTCTTTCTTTTCTTTCCTTCCTTTCTTTCCTTTCTTTGTCTCACTCTTTCACCCAGGCTGAAGTGCAGTGGCACAATCTCAGCTCACTGCAGCCTCGACCTCCCAGGCTCAAGCGATCCTCCCACCTCAGCTTCCTGAGTTGCTAGGACTACAGGCACATGCCACCATGCCTGGCTTATTTTTTTTTTCTTTTTTTTTTAGAGACAGGGTTTCATCATGTTGTCTGGAATAGTCTCAAACTCCTGAAGTCAAACAGTCCTCCCGCCTAGGCCTCCCGAAGTGTTAGGATTACAGGCATGAGTCACCGTGCCTAGCCTCGTTTCTTATTTATTGCCAGAACCTTTCATGTAGCATTTGTTAATTGACTTTGGCATCCTCCTTACTTTAAAAATCCCTTCAGTTTCTCTAGAAGCAGACTTTGAGTTTGGGATTTGTGTGCAATTGATTTATGAAGGAAGTGCTTCCAGGAGAACCCAGTAAGTGCTAGGGAAAGTAAGACGGGAGTGGATGGAGAACCCAAATGAAGTTTCAGATGAAGTCACGTACAGCGTAGCTTCACCCTGATCCCACGGGGGCCGGCTCTGGAGGGCAAGCGATCCTGCTGCCTTTGACCCCCCAGCTAGACGCACAGGAGCAGGGCTTTCACCTCCAGCATCTACTCTGTGTGAGGTCCCCTCCAAGGGACAGGAACTCTCAGGCACTTTAGGCTCTTTGCACTTGTGGGCAAAGAGACTTCAGAAACTAAAAAGTGTCATCAAGGAAAGTTGCAGGTACATACAGATTGTTAAGAACAAAAGCACACATTGAAGCCAGTGTGAAGGAACACGGGAATAGTTTTTTAAAGAGAAAAGCAGAGATTTGATTGGAATGCTGACACCATGCACCATAATTTGCTGCCTAAATATTGTCTCATTCAGATAACCTTTGGAAGGTGTTCTGAATTGTTGGGAGAACATCTCCAAGGAAAGGGTCGTTCAGATACTAGATTTGCCTTGTCTCTAACTTCACTTTTGTTTTCAAAATTTTACCAATTTATGCTTTAGAGTACCATCTGGAAAAACTTAAGTTGGAAATAGAATTTCACTCTCCACTTCCCCCACCCACCCCTCCACCTTACCCCAAGCACTTACACAGGCGCTGGCAGCCGATTGCCCATGTAGGCGGTTGCAGAGTGAGGTTTTATTGTTGGTATGCTTTTTAAGGAACTATCCTACTATGTTGAGTTTCTATTCTGGAAAAAAAAAAATGCAGGTAGCTTTAAGATGCATTGACTTGCATCTCAAATACTTAGCTCTAAATAGTTCTTCTGTTCAGAGGTCCATGTCTACATTGTTGTACTAAGTCCACAAGGTCTCTTTTTGATCTCTCCAAATGAATGGTAAGCTTTCCTCTCTCATATGGTGGTTTCCACAGCTTCATTTGATTTTTAGACACATTATCAGACTTAAAGAGTTGGTAGAAGATTTTAAAGGCAAAGCTAATTGCAAAGTCTCTGGTGACAAAAATGTACCAGCTTTGCTTCAGCAGAATGTATTTGAAGCATTCATATCAGGTTTAGGGTCTCAGGTAAGCTCCTGGGGCATAGAAAGGTGCCTCCGTGGTCTTCTTTCTTCTAAGAATACCTGTTCTTGCACTGGAAAAAGAGGTGGGGGCATATCAGGCAGAAATCAAGAGTGAACATTCTGCCGTCAGATCTCTTGACTCCTCCATGTATTAGCTGAGTAACCCTGGACAAATGTTTAGCTTCATGGAGAGTAGATTTCTTACCTGCAAACTGGGAGTAATAATGTCATCTTATTCATTGGAATACTGTGAAGATTACATGGGGTAAGACATAAAAAGCTTTTAAAGCAGTGTTTGGCACATTAAAAGAATACCCAATAAAGGCTGGGCACTGTGGCTCACATCTGTAATCCCAGCACTTTGGGAGGCTGAGGCGGGCAGATCATGAAGTCAGGAGTTGGAGACTAGCCTGGCCAATATGGTGAAACCCCACCTCTACTAAAAATACAAAAATTAACCAGGCATGGTGGTTCACACCTGTAGTCCTAGCTACTCGGGAGGCTGAGGCAGAAGCATCTCTTGAACCCAGGAGGTGAAGGTTGCAGTAAGCTGAGATCACGCCACTGCACTCCAGCCTGGGCGACAGAGCGAGACTGCAAAAACAAAAACAAACAAATACACACACACACACAGTAAAGTGTAGTTTTTGCATCATTCTGGAAATAGATGCAGGAGAACCCTAAAATAAGATTTATCTTATTCTTTTGGAAAAGATACTCCTTTTTGGCCTTGAGGTCTGCTGAAGGGGCCTCAAGGCTCACTTTAGCTTTTGTTCTCAGGGCTCTGAGCCTCGGCCCTGAAGGACAGGGTCCTTGTCTGTGTCTGGGCTGAGCTGGAGCCCTGTCTTCTAAAAGGACATTTCAGACTGTTGCTTACGGCCAACGGTTTTGACTTCATCTACTTACGTGCATCCCTTTCTGGTGGAAAAGTTCAGATTTTGAGTCCCATGCACAAAGGAGTCTGCACAAGTGAGCATTATTGGGGAGTGAGAGGAGCTGTCTGCGTTGGGAAGGAGCTAGTCATTGTCCCTGTGCGAGAAGATTAGACCGCCGAGAGATGCCTCCAAACCACACCTGTGGAGTCAGCCAGGCGGTATTTGAGCTGCATGTAGAGACTGGGCTCCCTGCTGTGCTTCCTTTTTTCATTGCCCTCCATACAATGGATGGTGGCAAGCAGGTGAGGGAAGCAAGATGTTTGATTTACCCATGCTAAACACAAAATAGCAACCACACCAGTGGGCACAACTAAACTACGGGCAGGTCCCATTCCCAGAATGCTTCCAGGTTCACAAGCCTGACATAGCCCCGTGCCTTTCTCCTGGTGATTGCACTTTGTCCTCCAAGCAAAACCTGCCCAATCTCAACCGCAATGCTGCCTTCTCCATGGAGCCCCCAAATCAAGCCCTGCCCACCCTGATTGCTACCTATTTGACCCATTGATGGGGAGGAGAGGAGGGAGGCTGGCAGGATGGGACTCTGTTTCTGAATCCAAACTGTTCGAAAGTGATGTTTGAACAGTTTGGGTTCCTTCAGACCCTATGTCCCCTTGCCTGAAACTCTATTATTGTCTCCTCTTCACTCATTCTCACAGACATCTAAAATTCATGTTTTTTAAATTTTCCTTGCTTCGTACATTTTACCAATCATCTCCCCCAGATAGACTTAGTACATTCTACCTCTAATGCTGTTGTTTACTGAATACTTCCGAGCGCACAGATATCCATATAATTAAGCTTTTATAAACCTCTTACATAGTTGTTCACAATCCTGTTTGCATGTTGGAATCTTTCTGGATAAAAAGAAGAGTCAAGGAAGGAAGGAGGGAGGGAGGGAGGGAGGGAGGAAGGAAGGAGGAAGGAAGGAAGGAAGGAAGGAAGGAAGGAAACTGATTGCTGTGTTACAGGAAAGAGGTCCCGATCCAGACCCCAAGAGAGGGTTCTTGGATCTTGCACAAGAAAGAATTCAGGGCAAGTCCACCGTACAAAGCAAAAGCAAGTTTATTAAGAAAGTGAAGTGGTAGAATGATTTGTAATCCTTTGGGTATATACCCAGTAATGGGATTGCTGGGTCACGTGGTATGTATGGTTCTAGATCCTTGAGGAATTGCCACACTGTCTTCCACAATGGCTGAACTAATTTACACTCCTACCAACAGTGTAAAACCATTCCTATTTCTCCACAGTCTCGCCAGCATCTATTGTTTCCTGACTTTTTAATAATTGCCATTCTGACTGGCATGAGATGGTATCTCATTGTGGTTTTCATTTGCATTTCACTAATGATCAGTGATGATGAGCTTTTTTTCATATGTTTGTTGACCACATAAATGTCTTCTTTTGAGAAGGGTCTGTTCATATCCTTTGCCTATTTTTTGATGGAGTTGTTTGTTTTTTTTTCTTGTAAATTTGTTTAAGTTCCTTGTAGATTCTGGATATTAGACCTTTGTCAGACACATAGATTGCAAAAATTTTCTCCCATTCACAGTACGTTGCCTGTTCACTCTGATGCAAAAAAAAAAAAAAAAAAAAAAGTAAAGTGGTGAAAGGGCAGCTATTCCATAGACGGAGTAGGATGTTCCTGAAAGTAAGAGGAGGAAGGCGTCCACCCTAGGTACGATGCTTGTGTATGTGGGGAGATGTGTTCTGCTACAAGGGTTTGTGATAAAGCATTAATTTTCTTAATTACTGTATTTTCCAATAATCAATATTATTATCTTTAAGTAAAATTAGGAATGCCTTTGCTCTCAAGATATTGGGATATCAGGACACTCCAAGTCTGGGTCTGTTTAGTAAACATTATTAATTGTTCCCTTACCCATAAACATCTAGAGGCTGGGAATGCCAAACTTTCTGGGAATGCAGCCTAGCAAGTCCCAGCCTCACTTTCCAGCCCTCACTCAAGATGGAGTCGCTCTGATTCTAACGCCTCTGACGTATCTGCCCCCTGCCTTTACAACAGGACCCTTAATCCGAAGGGTTGTGAGGGATGAAGATCCGTCTTTAACTTCTTCAGGCTGAATAGGGGCGATGGTATTCCTGCCTAACTATTAGGGTCTCTTGCATTCAGGGTAGAGAGAAGCCCAGTCAGAGAGCATTGGTATGGTGAGGGTTGTTACTCCAAGTTCCAACAAAAGGTGAAGAAAGAGAGCATTGGTATGGTGAGGGTTGTTCACAACTCTTCAGTTCCAACAAAAGGTGATATCTGGAAGGTTAATAAGTGTCCAATTTAAGAAAGTGTTGAGTGAGCTTGGCTTGCATTCCCACACAAAGAGCACAACTGCAATATATTCCACAACAGCAAAGCAAAATGAGGAAAGTCATTCTAAGTAAACGAAACAGGAAGGCATTCCAAGAACTGGGCAGTTGTTGGAACCCAACTGAGGTGGGGTTGACTGATAGTGCCTCAGTGACAGAGATGTAATGTCTAAAGCTTTGATAGCCTGGGTAATCTTATGTGAATAGTCTGGAACATACACACAACATTTGGTTGTGATCACAGCACAAGTTCACTCTTGGGCCGCTATTAAAATGTCCAAAGCCATAGGGTTTTGTAAGGCTTCCTGCCTAATCTGAGAAGTTTGCTTAGTTAGGAGGATACGGCCAGGGCGTGTATGATTGAAAGCTGCAGCAGTGTGCTTAGCTAAGGCTTTAACTTGTAACTGGATACTGATTGTACCTGCCAGTGGGGAAAATATAGCCATCGGATAGAACCACGAAGATGCCCATTTTTGTCACCTATGGTGAGCTTTTACAGTTTCCCAGTTAGATGGGAGAGAGTCCAATCTGGTGAGGATGTATCCTGGGAGATAAGCACGACCTCATGTACATCTTCCAGTTCAGTTATAAGGTACATATGGCCAGCCATGTGTTCCACAAGCCCATAACCATCCCCAAGGAGAAGGGTAGTCACTCATTTTTGGCAAATTATCTTGCCATCCCATCCACATCTGGTCTGTTAGAAGGGTCTGATTACATTATTGAGGTGACAGCCATCCTATATCATGGGTTTTCAGTCTGGTGGTGACTATTATTATGCCTTTCACAACATACAGGAGCTTGCCTGATACCTGCATTGAAACAGCTGTCATTCACCCGAATTCATCATGTATAGCATAACCTAAAGCTGGGGTGGAGTTTAGCTGTTTTCTAATTAAATTAAAATGGTGCCTTCTTATCTTTTCATAGGAGGGGAAGGGGCTAAGGCCCATGTGACTATGATACATGGGAAAAGAGGGATTATGTTTATGATGTTCAGTTTCCCAGTCATAATAAAATCCCCATAAACTTGGGTTGGTTGGTTGAATATGCCAGGGCTACTGGACGTGGAGGAAAGTGGCAATTCTCCACATACCCAATAGTTTGTCTGATTATGCAGAGAGGCGAAAGTCTGGGCCCACTCAGTAAATAAGTCACTCTCTGCATGATTCCAACTTATACCCGAAAGTAGAATACCAATCCGTGTCTTTATGTTACCCATCCTTTTCATTTCTTCTGAACAGGAGTCCGAGGTCACTGATTGTCTCACGGGAATAAACGGGATCAGTCTCTTGTGTTCCGTTGGCCTGTGGGACTTCATAAGAGAAAGGTTTAATTCGAGATAAGTGGACCCAACTATTTATTCCCAGAAGTTTAACTACAGTTGGGGGGTACTATAGAAAACTTGATAGGGTTCCTTCCATTTTGGGAGAAAGTTGATCTGGGGATCCTTCCTTCCAAGTATTTAATAGGACCCAATTTCCCAGGTGGGTTGGAACAAGATTCTCTTCCTTAGCTGGGGAAGGGAAGTCTTTGATTTCCATATTCAAGGAGTGTGTTTTGCACTTGTTCTAAGTTGATCACATAATTCTGTAGCTTGAAAGTATCTATGTCTATTAGGAGGCCTATAGTTAAGAAAGGTCTTCCATTCATTGTTTCAAAAGGCTGAGGTGCAGATTTCCTTTAGGGGCCCCTCGAACCCGTAATAAGACTACAGGTAATAAAGACAGCCAGGTTTCTGATGTTTCTTGGCATAGTTTAGCAAAAGTCCTTTTTAGAGTTGGATTAGCTCTTTCTACTTTCCCTGAAGACTGTGGCCTCCACGCCGAGTGAAGGCGGTGCTGAATTCCTAGGGCTGAAGATAGGTTTTGGGTAATTGTGGCTGTGGAAGGTGGGCCATTATCGCTGTGTAAGCTCTCAGGCAGCCCAGATCTAGGCATTCTTTCCTTTAGCAAGAGGTTAGAAACCTCAATTGCCTTTTCAGACCGGATAGGAAAAGCCTCAATCCAACTGGTCAATGTGTCAATGAATACTAATAAATATTTAAACTCTTTACATGGGAGCATCGGAAATAACCTACTTGCCCGTCTTTGCCAGGGTGTGCTCCTCTATGCTGAGCAGGCCTTACTAGAGCAGGAGGTGAAGCTTGGTTATTTGGATTATTCCTGACACGTAGTTCACAGGCCCGAGTTACCTGCTTTACTGTTTTAAGTAAGCCTTTTCCTATAAAAAGGTGAGACGTTAATTGAAACAGGGAACCTCTTCCCCAATGAGTAGAGCCATGCAAATGCTTAACTATTTTCCACTGATTCGCACCTGGTGTTAACAGTTTGTTGTCCTTCCCTGGTGCACAGAGCTACTTCCATCTGTAAACCATTCTACCTCGGGATTATCTAGAGGCTCATCTTCTAAATACGGATGGCTGGAGTAAACTTGCTCCATCACTTGAATACGAGAATGACCTAGGGTGCCTGTGGGTTCAGGCAAACAGGTAGCTGGATGCAAAGTCTGGCATACTTGAAGTGTTCTATCAGGAGCGTCTAGCAACAAAGCCTGGTATTTATTCACAGGAAAGGAGAAGGAGCCATTTCTGTCTGCCTTATCATTTCAAAAAGATACTACTGTTCGCAGCTGAGTTAACAAATCCTTTCCCAACAAGGGGTGGGGCATTCAGGAGAAAACCAAAGTCCCCGAAGAGCAGCTTAAAGGATAAGTAAAATGGCATCCATGGACTTGTCCATCTATCCCCTTGACCGTACAGTTTTTGGGGTGACAGAGGCCCCCTATAATGGATGAAAACAGAGTAAGCATCCCAGAAGGAAGTTAGTATTCTTACCTGGCGCATCAAGGGTTACCCGAGGCTCCTCCGGGGATATGGCGAGTTGTCCAATGGGAGCTGTGGCGGAAGGTCTCGGGCCCGTCACTCAGGATTGCCCGGCTATTTCGGTCATCATCAGTTCTGATACCAGTGGCTCTTTCTGGGATGCTGGGCAATCCCTCTTCCAATGACCAGTTTTCTTTTCTTTATTTTATTTTAGTTTAAGTTCTGAGGTACATGTACAGAACGTGCAGGTTTGTTACACAGATATACATGTGCCATGGTGATTTGCTGCACCCATCAATCCGTCATCTAGGTTTTAAGCCCCGCGTGCATTAGGTATTTCTCCTAATTATATCTCTCCCCTTGCTGTCCACCCACCGACAGGCCCTGGCATGTGATGGTCCCCTTCCTGTGTCCATGTGATCTCATCGTTCAACTCCCACTTGTGAGTGAGAACATGTGGTGTCTGGTTTTCTGTTCCTGTGTTAATTTGCTGAGAATGATGGTTTCCAGCTTCATCCATGTCCCCACAAAGGACATGAACTCATTTGCTTTTATGGCTGCACAGTATTCCATGGTGAATATGTGCCACATTTTCTTTATCCAGTCTATCATTGATGAGCATTTGGGTGGGTTCCAAGTCTTTGCTATTGTGAATAGCACTGCAGTAAACATATGTGTACATGTGTCTTTATAGTAGAATGGTTGATAATCCCTTGGGTATATACCCAGTAATGGGATTGCTGGGTCAAATGGTATTTCTGGTTCTAGATCCTTGAGGGATCACCACACTGTCTTCCACTATGGTTGAACTAATTTACACCCCCACCAACAGTGTAAAAGCATTCCTATTTCTTCACATCCTCTCCAGTACCTGTTGTTTCCTGACTTTTTAATGATCACCATTCTCACTGGTGTGAGATGGTATCTCACTGTGGTTTTGATTTGCATTTCTCTGATGACCAGTGATGATGAGCTTTTTTTTCATGTTTGTTGGCCACATAAATGTCTTCTTTTAAGAAGTGTCTCTTCATATCCTTCGCCCACTTTTTGATGGGTTTGTTTGTTTGTTTGTTTCTTGTAAATTTGTTTAAGTTTCTTATAGATTTTGGATGTTAGACCTTTGTCAGATGGATAGATTGCAAAAATGTTCTCCCATTCTGTAGGTTTCCTGTTCACTCTAATGATATTTTCTCTTGTTGTGTAGAAGCTCTTTAGTTTAATTAGATCTCATTTGTCAATTTTGGCTTTTCTTGCCATTACTTTCGGTGTTTTAGTCATGAAGTCTTTGCCTATGCCTATGTCCTGAATGGTATTGCCTATGTTTTCCTCTAGCGTTTTTGTGGTTTTAGGTTTTATGTTTAAGTCTTTAATCCATCTTGAGTTAATTTTTGTATAAGGTATAAAGGAAAGGGTCTGGTTTCTGTTTTCCACATATGGCTAGCCAGTTTTCACAGCACCATCTATTAAATAGGGAATCCTTTCTCCATTGCCTGTTTTTTCAGGTGTGTTGAAGATCAGATGGTTGTCGATGTGTGGTGTTATTTCTGAGGTCTCTGTTCTGTTCCATTAGTCTATATATCTGTTTTGGTACCAGTACCACACTGTTTTGGTTACTGTACCCTTGTAGTATAGTTTGAAGTCAGATAGCGTGATGCCGCCCGCTTTGTTCTTTTTGCTTAGGATTGTCTTGGCTATACAGGCTCTTTTTTGGTTCCAGGTGAAATTTAGAGTAGTTTTTCCTAGTTCTGTGAAGAAAGTCAATGGTAGCTTGATGGAGATAGCATTGAATCTATAAGTTGCTTTGGGCAGGATGGCCATTTTCACGATACTGATTCTTCCTCTCCATGAGCATGGAATGTTTTTCCATTTGCTTGTGTCCTCTCTGATTTCCTTGAGCAGTGGTTTGCAGTTCTCCCTGAAGAGGTCCTTCACGTTCCTCATAAGTTATATTCCTAGGTATTGTATTCTCTTTGTAGCGATTTTGAATGGGAATTCATTCATGACTTGGTTCTCTGCTTGTCCATTATTAGTGTATGGGAATGCCTGTGATACTTGCATATCGATTTTCTATCCTGAGACTGCTGAAGTTGCTTATCGGCTTAAGGAGTTTTTGGGCTGAGACAATGGGGTTTTCTAAATATACAATCATGTCATCTTCAAAGAGACAATTTGACTTCCTCTCTTCCTATTTGAATACCCTTTATTTCTTTCTCTTGCCTGATTGCCCTGGCCGGAACTTCCAATACTGTGTTGAATAGGAGTGGTGAGAGAGGGCATCCTTGTCTTGTGCCGGTTTTCAAAAGGAGTGCTTCCAGCTTGTGCCCATTCAGTATGATACTGGCTATGGGTTTTTCAAAAATAGCTCTTATTATTGTGAGATATGTTCAGATCTAAAATTGACACCCTAACATCACAATTAAAAGAGCTAGAGAAGCAAGAGCAAACAAATTCAAAAGCTAGCAGAAGACAAGAAATAAGTAAGATCAAAGCAGAACTGAAGGAGACAGAGTCATGAAAATCCCTTCAAAAAAATCCGTGAATCCAGGAGCTGGTTTTTGGAAAAGATTAACAAAATAGAGACTGCTAGCCAGACTAATAAAGTAGAAAAGAGAGAAGAATCAAATAGACAAAATAAGAAATGATAAAGGGGATATCACCACTGATCCCACAGAAATACAAACTACCATCAGAGAATACTACAAACACCTCTAGGACAATAAACTAGCAAATCTAGAAGAAATGGATAAATTCCTAGACGAACACATCCTACCAAGACTAAACCAGGAAGAAGTCGAATCCCTGAATAGACCAATAACAAGTTCTGAAATTGAGGCAGTAATTAATAGCCTACCAACCAAAAAAAGCCCAGGACCAGACAGATTCACAGCCGAATTTTACCAAAGGTACAAAGAGGAGCTGGTACCATTCCTCCTAAAACTATTCCAAACAGCAGAAAAAGAGGGACTCCTCCCCAACTCATTTTATGAAGCCAGCATCATCCTGATACCAAAACCTGGCAGAAACACAACAAAAAAAGAAAATTTCAAGCCAGTATCCCTGATGAACATTGATGTGAAAATCCTCAATAAAATACTGGCAAACTGAATCCAGCAGCAGCACATCAAAAAGCTTATCCACCACAATCAAGTCGACTTCATCCCTAGGATGCAAGGCTGGTTCAACATATGCAAATCAATAAATATAATCCATCACATAAACAGAACCATGTCTAGCTCTTTTTCTTCTTTTCCTCTCATCAAACATGCACACAACTGCTGCAGAGGTTTATCCTGACTGAGCAGCAAAAATGCTTGACCATAGGATATTTCATCCCGCTTTCCCTCCCGCTTACAAAACAAACTCACTTGAAGTATAGTATTGAAGGCCATAGTTCCAGTAGGAGGCCATTTCTCTTGCTTTTCCAAATAATAACAAAGCCAAATACCAGTATTACATAAAAACACCAGTTTTCTGTTCTTAAGCCCATTCGGTTGAAACTGGTCCCAGTGTTCGAGAATATATCCCAGTGGTGAGTTCTTTGGAACCGATGCTGTGGTTCCCATGAAGGAAGCAGGTGATGCTGAAAGAAAAGTTCCAAACCTGTGAGATCGTATTGCCGCTGGCCGAGTTCCACTAACAAGGATAAGACAGGTTTTGAAGGCCAGCTGCATTAATGAGGGGATCCCTGCCAAAAATAGAATTCTCTTATTCACATTATCCAAATAACATAAGTGAACTGAGCCAGGAATCTTAGATAAACCACAACACGGACTTTGACAAAAATGTCAAATAAGGCAAAGGAAATGAAGAGGATTTAGATGAGAAGGACCAGAGCAAGCAGATTCTGGGCAATAGCAGACAAGCAAAGCTGGTTTGCCCAAATCCAAGAAAGGAAAGAAGTTTTTTTAGTGTGCAAAATGAAACAAAATGGCAAAGGGAAGAGTCCCCTGATTTCCATCCTTGTGCTTCTCAATCACACCTAGTCAGCATAGTGACAACAAAACACAACCACATCTATCTAATCTTACTGCTCATAGCTGTTAAATACCAAATCTCAATCAGCAATTTTAGAGACAGAGCCATCAATGCTCTTTTCTCCTAGTGTTTTGCAGGCAGACAGTTGGAAATCGGGAGGCACATAGGAAAAGACTAAGTTAAAATCCCTAAGACCCTTTAAATAAAGTCTCCTGAAAATGACAGTGAAACAGAGACAGCAACCAAGAAATTGATTCATGCAGCAATAGAAAAAGGCAGGTTAATATGAAGAGCAGAGCCTGCGGTGCCAAACCTGCTTTTAGCCGAGAGGGACTTTACTGAGAGGAGCCTCTAACCCCCTAAATCTTAGAAGCAACTAAATCGGGCCCTAACCCAAGATCAGGCCTCTAACCCAAGGTTGGTCAAGCATCCTTGCCTTTTATTAAGAGTGGCCTCTAACCCACTCTGTCTTAGGAGAGACTCTGACTCCCCTAAGTTGGGCCTCTAACCCAATCCCATTCTGTACCCAGGTATATGCACCCCACTTGCCCAAAGTTAGCCAATTGGTGCATGCAGATGATTTTCCTTTGGATCGGGGGTCTCTTCAGTATCATCCGTTTGGGGTTTGCCAGAAATATGTTACAGGACCCCAACATTTACCCAAAGGTAGTCATTGGGTCAGGGTTTCTGCACTCTAGTCCCATCTGTGGTCACCAGAAATATGTTACAGGAAAGGGGTTCTGATCCAGACCCCAAGAGAGGGTTCTTGGATCTCATGCAAGAAAGAATTGAGGGCAAGTCCAAAGTGCAAAGCAAAAGCAAGCTTATTAAGAAAGTAAAGTGGCGAAAGGACAGCTACTCCATAGACAGCGTAGGACATTCCGGAAGTAAGAGGAGGAAGGTGTCCACCCTGGGTACAATGTTTGTGTATACGGAGAAATGTGCTCTGCTACAAGGGTTTGTGATAAAGGATTAATTTTCTTAATTACTATGTTTTATAAGAGTCAATATTATTATCTTTATTTCTTTCTTTGAGACAGGGTCTTGCTGTCACCCAGGCTGGAGTACAGTGGCACGATCTCAGTTCACTGCAACCTCTGCCTCCTGGGTTCAAGCAATTCTCCTGCCTCAGCCTCCCCAGTAAGTGGGATTACAGGCACATGCCACCATGCCCGGCTAGTTTTTTTTTTTTTTTTTTTCTTAGAGGTGAGGCTCCACCATGTTGGCCAGGCTGATCTTGAACTCCTGACCTCAAGTGATCCACCCGCCTCAGACTCCCCTAAGTGCTGGGATTACAGGAATGAGCCACCACGCCCGGCAACATTATTTTCTGTAAAGCAAAATTAGGAATGTCTTTTTTCTCCAGATATTGGGATATCTGGACACTCCCAAGTCTGGGTCTGTTTAGTTAACATTAATTTGTTCCCTTAACCGTAAACATCTAGATGCTAGGAATGCCTAACTTTCTGGGAATGCTGCCCGGCAAGGGCCAGCCTCATTTTCCAGCCCTCACTCAGGATGGAATTGCTCTGGTTCAAACACCTTTGATCCTGGCTCCACTCAGGAACAATCAGAAATCTCTAAGGATGATGCCTGGACATTGCTTTATTTGTAAAGTTCCCAGGCAATTTGAATGCATGGGAGGTGGAAAAATCACTGCTTTAACCAGATATATTTTATAAACTTCTCTTTGACTGACTGTATTTATCTCCTATAATACATCAGATTCCCTTCTGATGAATATCAGGAATTGCATTCTATTATAAGCACAAAATGCAACAAGATAAACATGACCATTGTTTTCAGGATATGTACCATCTGTCAGACATACAAACTGCAAGGGCACAGTCCTTGTCTTCAGAGTAAAACGTGAAGAAGTGATAAATATTGCCTACTATGCAAGAGTTTGGGAAGTTGTTCAGTGCTAAATATTTACAAAAGGGCATTAAAATTAAAATTTCCACTGTTGCACTAAGATACACGTGATGAGATATTCCAACGAGATCACCGTGTGCAGCATTTATAAAGGAAATTGTCGGGAACTCGGTCCACAGCCCTACTGTAGATGAACTATTGGAGAACTCAAGAACTCAGTCCACAACTGTAGATGAACTATTGGGGAACTCAGGAACTCGGTCCACAACCCTACTGTAGATGAACTATTGGGGAACTCAGGAACCCGGTCCACAACCCTACTGTAGAGGAACTATTGGGGAACTCAAGAACTCGGGCCACAGCCCTACTGTAGATGAACTATTGGGGAACTCATGCAAGCTAAGGCATCTTTCCACAAAATCACACGCATGCAGCGTTTTCCCCACAAGTTCAAGGTACAACCTTCCTGAACGTTGGTATAGTCCTGGGTTAAGAATTCTCAACTTAGAATATTTTCATCACCACTTCTTAGAGAGGGCAGTTGGCTGAAAAAAGACATTGTTGCTTTTACATCTTGGCCAGGAAAACGATCTAAAGAAGAAGGGAAAATCTAAATTTATAGAACAATCATGTAAGGTTATAGGAAGAGTAAAATTAGATGAAGTAAATGGAGCACTTATTACCTTATATTTATTGAATGGTATTATAGGTGGGTCTTCTAGGATGGCAAGAACTTACATATATGAAGAGATTTATAAGGCTTTTCTGATAAAACAAACTCTAAAAACAGAAGTATGGGGCTGTGGGGTGGGAGGCCTCCAGCATTCCAGTGCAGGCAAGGTTTGTCGATTTTTATTTCAGGTCAAGGAACCTGGAAGGAAATAGGGGTAGAATGTGATGTGGACATATAAGCAGTTATTGTGTACAATGAACTACACTCATGCAGGTGTTCACACGGCTCAAACACAAGTCATGCTAATTCTGTTCTATAAATTCCTTTTCTCGTGATTAAAAACAGAAGGCGAGGCCCAGCACAGACAAGATGGAGATTATCCCATTTCTTCAACAGGAAAGTCATACCAAAATTCTTATCAAGTTCAAATACAAAAACAAAGATGCATTCTAGCATCTTAATTCCAAGTCCCCTCTAGCTGTGAGTAGAAATGCCAGTCAGGGGCTTCAAAGAGACGGTGGCATCCTTTTTTTTTTTTTTTTTTGAGACGGAGTCTCGCTCTGTCGCCCGGGCTGGAGTGCAGTGGCCGGATCTCAGCTCACTGCAAGCTCCGCCTCCCGGGTTCACGCCATTCTCCTGCCTCAGCCTCCCAAGTAGCTGGGACTACAGGCGCCGCCACCTCGCCCGGCTAGTTTTTTTGTATTTTTTAGTAGAGACGGGGTTTCACCGTGTTAGCCAGGATGGTCTCGATCTCCTGACCTCGTGATCCGCCCGTCTCGGCCTCCCAAAGTGCTGGGATTACAGGCTTGAGCCACCGCGCCCGGCCTCCTTTTCTTGTGAAAAGAAAGGTGTGGGAAAAAAAAGCCCACCATGGCCTAGGGAATTTGTTGACGATTTTGATCACACCAGCTGCTTCTCAAAGAGTTAAACAACTTTCTTTCAGGAGCCAAGGAGTGCATTTTGTAGGATTCAAAAACCAGCCGTCATCTTTTCCCCATCATTACTCATAGCCCATTGCAGCTATCCCGTTCCATGGAAGAGATAGCTGCTTAAGCGGAAGGCTGATCTCCGCAATTGGGGTTCTTTCTTTTGGCAGTTCTTCTCATCTCATTTCTCTGCCCCCCGCTTCCTCTCCTCTTTCTTTTCCCCCTCCCCGTCGTCTTCTTCTATCTTTCTTTTTCTTTTCTTATTGTTTCTTTCTTTCTTTTTTTTTTTTTTAGACCTATTTTCATTCTGTCGCCCAGGCTGGAGTGCAGTGGTATGATCCCAGCTCACCACAACCTCTGCCTCCCAAGTTCAAGCAATTCTCATGCCTCAGCCTCCCGAGTAGCTGAGATTATAGGCACATGCCACCACACCCGGCTAATTTTTTGATTATTAGTAGAGATAGAGTTTTGCCCTGTTGGCCAAGCTGGTCTCAAACTCCTGACCTCAAGTGATTGCTTTCATCTTTCCTTTCTTTCTACTTCTCTCTCTCCTTCCATTTCTCCCTCCCTCCTCCTTTCTCTCTCTCCCTCCTTCTCTATTCATTAGAATCTCCCCTGATATTCTAGTTTTCCATCTCATCCCTCCCATTGAGAACAAGGCTCCCTGGAAGCCCCACCATTTATCTCTGAGCTTCTTACTGATAAACTTGGGTGAGTTTGGCGGTGTAATAAAAAATGTCAACAGCTTTGTCACATGTAAAAGAACAAACCTTATTCTCCTAAATGTCAGAGTTCAATGATCATTTCTCAAAGGTTTAAATTCAAATCTTTTAGAAACAGATCTGACAGGTAGACGTTGTTTGTCCACTGAGGCTTTAAAATGCACCTCTCTCAGCGGGTTCCTCTGTTCATTCTCACCTACACCCTGTTCATTTCCTCTTCAGGCAAAAGCAGGCACTAAATCTACATTTTTCTACCTGTCACATAGAAGAGCAGATATTATACCAAAAATCACTATGATGAGGCAGCCAGCTAATTAATTACTTAAATAGCTGTAAAAATAATCCAGAAAGTCCTAGGTGGATTTGTTTCTAGATGTATGCTTATAGGAAAATTGAGTGTCTAGCAACCAGTGTTTGTCTCAATGACTCCCATCTCCATGTAGTATCTGGCGACTTCTCCATGCTCATCACAGCAACCTCTTGACCCTGCTTTGTTGTGCACACCTTGCCTGCTTCTCTGCAATTCTGTCTTACCACTGCCAGATAACAGAACCGTGTCACCCTCAGACATCCTTAAAATTCACCCAACTCAATCTGGCTGTGGCTTTGGAAAATCCAATAGAAGTTGCATAGACATTTGTGAGAGTGAGGAAACGTGTTCTCCTAAATGGAGAATGGGAAAGGAAGCGTTTAAGAAATGCAATCACTATTTCCTGTAATTATCCACAAATACCCACTCTGGGGCAGCTGAGCAGCCCACAGACAGAAGGACTTTGGAACCTGGAGTGATAGTATCTAAGACCAGGCAAATGCTGCAGAGCATATTAAAGCTCCTTTGTTCATTTTGGAATGGCGTCTCTGAATGCTCTTTGCAGAGATGTGTGCACTTGATTTCATGTGGAGGTACATAGAGAAATGGCCAAGGGCTGCCCACTCTCTGCCAAGCATGCTATGCCTCATCAGTCCCTGAAAGCTGTTCTCCTCTGTGTCTTCTCTCCAGTGCGGATGGCGCCTCTTACGAGGTCATGCAGATCGACGTGGAGGTGGAAGAGCCCAGTGACCTGCCAGCCACACAGCTGGTCACGTGGCAGGTCGAGTACCCCGGAGAGATCACGTCTGACTTGGGAGTGTCGAAGATCTATGTGAGCCCAAAGGACTTGACTGGAGTTGTGCCACTTGCTATGGTAAGCAAGCCCCTCCTTGGGCTGTTAGGACTGAACTCGGGGGAGGGGAAGGCGCTGTACGGTGACCCAGGCTGGGTGGGGAAAAGTGGAGGAGCCAAGAACCGGGACAGTGAGAAATGAAACCACAAAGCTGACTGCCAATAGCCAATTGTTTTGTGTGTGTGTGTGAGTGGGTGTGTGTGTGTATCTATCATCTATCTATCTATCTATCTATCTATCTATCTATCTATCTATCTATAAAACAATTTTCTTAACATATTATTTAGAAAATAACTTCCAGGTGTTAGATTTGGGTCTGCTATTGTGTGAAAATTATTGATGATAGATGTGTTTGTAGCTTATGATGTAGACACCTGTGGATCTCGAACCCACACAGCTGTGGAGTTCATGTAGCTCAAGTATAGGAGTGAAATGTGCTGAGACGTTTGTCAAACACCTGCCTGGTCCCCCAGACCACCAATTAGAAAATATTGACCAGTGTTCTTATGATATGCTGAAAGAACACCAGAAATCAGTTCTTCAATCCAAGGCAATTGAACAGCTGCCTGGTGACACTAAACTGGTTACTGTGTTTGTTGTTCATTAGGAAATGTAAAGGTGTTTGGGTGACTGTAGTTGACAAGGGCTCTTACTCTTTTATTTGAGAGGCACTGAGCATTCCTGGTTATTATTTTATGTGAGACGGTCGTGCCCTTTGCTTTGGACTCTTAGTGGTTCTGTCACAGGGAATAGCAATGCTTGAACGTTGAGGGAATAGCAAGGAGAAAGGCTTGAACCCGGGAGGTGGAGGTGACAGAGCCAGCCTGAGTGACAGACGGAGACTTCATCTCAAAACAAAACAAAATGAAATATGGTTGGCTGAGTTGTTAGCAATGTGCGGCTTCCTCTGGAACTAAGTGGAGAGCCAGAGTCCTGTCTGATCAACCTTTTGTACTGGGAGTGTTCTGACTCTTTCCAGAGCAAGGTACCTTATTTTAACCTTGACTTGGTTGGTAAAAGAGTGTTGTCATGCAAGGGATGTGGTTGCCATTATTAAATTACTTTGCTTTTGTTCATTCTATCTTTATTGAGAGATATGTGAAAGAAATGTTAGATCCATGCATCCATTGATTGATTGATTGATTGATTAATGTCACACATCCCTGACACAGAAGAGAAAAGGAGGAAAGCCAGCCTGCCTGGACGGCGGGCAGTGAGTGAGTTGAGTTTAGTCTCCGGGGAACTTGGAAGCCAGCATGAGGAGTTGGATTGTTGCATGCAGTGGGAAGCCCCTGTGAGGGGTCTGCAGGGGAGCCACATGGACTGACTTATGTTTTCAGAAGATCAGTGTGGCTGTACATGGAGAATGAATTCAAGAGGGTAAGGGAGCATTAGGGGACTGTATTCTGGCTTCTGGAAGAAAAAAAAAAAAAGACCTTATAATGCCGACCTACAGAGCTTGATGTTTACTTGGCTCTTGACATCCTGTGTAAATTTCAGCAGCCTGGGACTCATAAGGTGGCTCCGGCAGGTCAGGGTGTGGCCTCTTTCCATCCTGTTGCTTTGAGTAACCCCAAAGACATTGACCTAATCACTCTTACTCCAAACTAATGACAACCATACCCACGTTACAGTGATTTTCTAAATTTTCACATTTCATGTTGATGAAGTTGCAGGAAAATGGGAATCATTACACAAAGCAGGTGGAATTTTATATTTGTTAAGCTTTCTGGAAGTCAGTTTGGCAAATATTATTTAAAAGGTAATACCATATCGTATATTGTATTACTTTAAAAAATTTGTTTATTATTTATTTTTCTTTTTTTTGTGAGACAGAATTTCACTCTGTCGCCCAGGCTGGAGTGCAGTGGCGCAATCTCAGCTCACTGCAACCTCTGCCCCCCGGGTTCAAGTGATTCTCCTGCCTCAGCCTCCTGAGCAGCTGGGATTACAGGCACCTGCCAACATGCCCAGCTAATTTTTGTGTTTTTAGTAGAGATGGGGTTTCACCATGTTAGCCAGGCTGGTCTTGAACTCCTGACCTAAGGTGATCCACCTGCCTCGGTTTCCCAAAGTGCTGGAATTACAGGCATGAGCCACCATACCTGGCCTATAAATTTTCATAATATATTTTATAAGTGGAAAAGGGAAGAGTGTGCTTCTGTCCTTCTGGAGCACCCTACCTCTGTTCCCACTCCATCAGCCTAGGAGCTCCACCAAGTGCTGACATCTAGCTGCAAGGGAGCCTGGAGAGAGTGAGCTATTCCAGGAGCCAGATGCCCTGCTGCAAGCATGCAGCAGTGGGAGAAGGGAGTGCACCTGGGGAAATGTCTGGGGCTGTCCTGGCTGAGATAATAGCAGTGGAGCAGCAGCATCCACCTTAGAAGACGAGACTTCCGGATGCACTGCACACGGGTGTGAAGAAAACACATGAATAAAAGATGTCTCCTAGCTTTAGGCCCAAACAAAAATTCCTGGTATATATCCACGACGCTACCACACAAGCTTAAAATTTAAGGGCTTTTGGCCAGGTGCGGTGGCTCACGCCTGCAATACCAGCACTTTGGGAGGAGTGGATCACGGGGCGGGCGGATCACGAGGTCAGGAGATCGAGACCATCCTGACTAACATGGTGAAACCCCATCTCTGCTAAAAGTACAAAAAAATTAGCCAGGTGTGGTGACGGGCACCTGTAGTCCCAGTTGCTGGGGAGGCTGAGGCAGGAGAATGGCGGGAACCCGGGAGGTGGAGCTTGCAGTGAGCCGAGATCATGCCACTACACTCCAGCCTGGGAGACAGAGTGAGTCTCTGTCTCAAAAAAAAAAAAAAAAAAAAAAAGAATTAAGGGCTTTTTGTTATAAAATAACCTATGATCTATATTTTTGTACAAAAATCTTTGCACACATTTTTAATGAACTCCTTCAGGTGAACTTTTAGAAATAAATTCAAATCAAGGGATATGCAATATTGTATTACCTTTTCTATAATGTTTGCCAAACTGCCTTTCAGAAAGCTTAACCAATTAAAAATTCCGCCTGCTATATGTAATGATACCCATTTTCCTGCAACTTCCTCTAACATGAAATAGTAAAGTTTAGAAAACAGACAATTTATTCAGCAAAAAGTACATCTCAGTGTTGCTTTAATTTGCCCTTCTTAGATGACATTTTATTTCCTATTAAGCATTTGGTTTTTGCCCATTTTCTTTTCTCATTGGGAATTCCATTTCTTCTTATAGCTTTGTTAAAATCTTTTTTTTATTATGGTAGAAATCATATAACATTCAAGCTACCATCTTAACCATTTTAAGTGTATCGTTTAGTAATGTTAAGTATTTTCTCATTGCTGAGCAACAGATCTCCAGAACTTTTTCATCTTTTAACACTGAAACTCTAAAGCTACTAAACACAAATTCCTCCTCCCTCCTCCTCAGACACTGGTAACCATCTGTCTATTTCTATATATTAGTGATCCTAACCTTTACATTGACATACTGCAGGTACTCTTACTAGTTTACCATTTGCCGATTAACTGCTGGTCAGACTTTTTTGGCTTGCACAGACTTCTGTCTGTTTGTTTAATTTGTATGTAGTCAAATCCATTATCTTTTCCATAATGGAAATCCCTCATCTCCCTCTAATTATATCCAAGACCAAAAAGGCATAAAATCTCCAAATATTAAACTGTTCACACACAGCACAACTGTCTTCAAAACTAATGCTGAAAGTGAGTCCAATTGTGGTAATTTCGTGCTGTTGTTAAGGATTTCAGGTCCGCTTGGGCTGGAGCTGGTGGCCTCTCCATTCTTTGTGTGCTGTGCAATTTCATCTCCAGGAAAGCTCTGGGATGAGATGAGGTCAAGTGTTTGCATTGAAAGCTACTTTTTAGAAGCACGTTTTTTTCAGTATTTTGTATTTTTTTATTGAAGTTTTCTTCAGTATTGTGCCTTTTTTCCCCTAATGTCTAGGGTCATGAAAGTTTTTAGTTTCTTAATCCAGTTATAGGTTTTTATGAGATTTATTACATTGTTTTTTCAGTTCAGGAAATCATGCCTTACTATGTTGTAAGTAAATATGTTTTTGTTTTTAGGGAGGCAAATTCTGAGGGAAAAGGTCATTAAAGGTGCATTAGCATTAATCTATTAAGTGCTTATCTGTAACCACATTAGTGTCTGAATCTGGAGAGTGGTATTGGCTCTTCTTTTTTTTTTTTTTTTTTTTTTTTTGGAGACAGAGTCTTGCTTTGTCGCCGGGGCTAGAGCGCAGTGATGTGATCTCAGCTTACCGCAACCTCCGCCTCCCGGGTTCAATGGATTCTCAAGCCTCAGCCAAATAGCTGGGATTGCAGGTGTGCACCATCATGCCTGGCTAATTTTTATATTTTAGTAGAGATGGGGTTTTGCCATGTTGCCCAGGCTGGTCTCGAACTCCTGGCCTCAAGCAACCCACCCGCCTGTGCCTCCCAAAATGCTGGGATTAGGGGCATGAGCCACTGCACCCAGCCTGGTGTTTGCATGTCTTGGAAAAGTTGGAGTCCCGTTTGTAATGACACAGCTTTCCAAGGAGAAAGATCTCCGTTTCTCAAAGTTCTTCAACGTCCTTCTGTCCTAACTGCCTCCTGAGTTTTGGCTAAAACAAGTGTTTCAAGTTTACACCAGTGTTCAGGGGTAATGGCACTGATATATATATACTTTATCAATTTTTGAATGCCTTAGCAGCTAGTCCTTTAAAACATTGTAACAAGTCCTCTTCATTTTAAAATAAAACAAACATTTTTCTTCCTCTTGGGTAGTGGCTGTTTGGATATTATGCTTGTGGCTAATGTTGTAAGTGCAGGATATGGAGGTGAATGACTGTGCTCTCCTGTGGGATTTTAAGAACATGCCCTCCCAGGTGGGTCTCTTGACCAGCTTCTCATTTTGCTTTGGGTCTCAGCTATGACCACTAAGTTTTAGTTATTAGAATGGATCTGAGACTTCACATAAAACTTAATCAGGAGACATGGTCAGGACAGACAATGTCTGTATTATCCTTGAAAATCATCAAAGGAGAACTCCAGCCCTACAGCGACCTGGTGCTGATGGCGTTATGTGGTGTTCACCATGGCATAAGGATACACACAGACGTATCTGCCAAACCCAGCGCCAAAGATCCTGGAGAAGACCACAGAGCTCTTAAACAAACGTGAAGAATCAAATGTGCCATTGCTCTTTAGGAATGCAATTCGATGTCACATTCTGAGCATTTTCTCAAACGTGATTCTGATGGAAAGGCAAAAAGCATCTCAGAATTGTCTCGTTAGAGCCCAGCTCCCATGCCACATCCTCCACAGGGTCTTCCTTGATCCTCGGGCTCAGACAGGATCCACATTAACTCCTCTACTCTGTGCACCCATGTTTTCCTTGCACACAATGAGGGCAGTAGGCAAGTCGGAGGGTTCTGACACTGCAGAGTTGTTCTTGAGGGTTGAGATCATGTGTTTGGAGCTGTCATAGGTAGGGGTCGTACCCAAGAAGCTTGGGAGGACATCGGCTCAGTATGTCCCTTTGATTTGCACTCTAAGTCCTTCCTCGTCTCGTTTTATTCTTTGAACCCTGCTGTATTTGTCTATTTTCTGTTGCTTACAACAGAATGCCTAAAACTGGGTGATTGATAAGGAAAATTATTTATTGAAGTTCTGGAGGCTGAGAAGTTCAAGGTCAAGAGGCCACAGGTGGTGAAGACCTTCTTGCTGGTGGGGAACTCTCTGCAGAGTCCCAAGGCGGAGCAGGGCGTGGTATGGGCGTGGGTGCTGAGTATGCTAATGTGCGGTCTCAGGTTGCTCCGCCTCTTCTTACAGTGCCACCAGTCTCGCTCCCATAATAACCCATTAATCCATTCATCCATGAATGGATTAATTCACATCCATGAACGGATTAATTCACAGTCACAAATGGATTAACTCATTCACGAGTGTAGGGCCCTCATGGCCCAATCACCTCTTAAAGGCCCACCTCTCAGTATTGCCACATTGGGGATTAAGTGCCAACGTGATTTGGGGAGGGAACATTTAAACCATAGCACCCACCTAAACCTCTCCAATCTCCAAGCCTTTTTTCCAAACTGGAAGCTGCTAGACTCCAGTGAACCCCTCCTGACGCATGGTATTTCATACTCAGATGCTGTGTTCTCATCAGCACACGTAGGGGACTCCATAACCTGGGTAACTACAGGTGAAGCTAAGCAGATTATTCTCGGCCTGACCCTCCACCTACTTGGTTGAACGCTGAGTTCCTTCCTCATATGATTCTTGGGATTACAATAATGTAATCATTAAGGAATCTCTCCCTCCTTATCTCACCTGCGTCTTCCTAAATCTCCATTAAGCCTTGTTCTCCTAAATCTATGATTCGGTAGAAAATTTCCGTTTCTGTCATCTTAGCAGACAAAACTTACTCATATTTTTAGAACCATACAATTTTATTATTGTAAACCGTCTGATGAAATACATTTTAAATAAGCTTTACTGAATCAAGTACATTTCTCTTCTTAAATAAAATGAGCTTCCTTTTCACTAACCATACTCTCCCCTCATCTTCAGAATCTTTGGGACGTATTCCCCTGGCACAGTCACTTGGTTTGTGTTACATCCTTCCAGTACTGTGATTATGCTCAAACCCTGTCCTCCTGACATCACCCAGCAGAAAGCACAGGATCAGCCGATAGCTGGTGCTCAGTAAAGGCTTGTAAGAGAACAGCCTTATCCCTCACTGGAATATACATGAGTTTGCGAGGAGATGGTAACCCAGGCCACCTATCTCCCTGCGGTTTTGAAGTCAGCACAGGTAATGTGTGGTGACAGTCACCCACTAAGATCGAGACTTAAGAAAAGGCTGTCAAATTAGGGAAAGAAGCTTCCTTTCCTGGCTTGAGTAATATGTTTTTTTGAATTTTTGGCATAAAAGCAGATTCTTGGCTCTTTTTATTGGACTGTTCATAGCATTCTTTTTTTGTGTGAGAGCCTGTTAATTAATATGCCAGATACCCTCTGTTGTTTTACTCAAACTTTTTGAAAATTCAGTCACACTGCACAGCACACTATGGCTTTCATTTTCATACTTTCTCAACCACATGCAAATTAAGATAGCCCTTGAAAACATTTCTTCCCTAAAGCACCTTCTTGCATTGTGTTCACTGAGTAGCCATTGCTCCCTAAACAGCATTCACAGTAATTACACCAAATGCTTACTCTTCATTAGGTACCAGGTATGGTTCTAGGAACTTCTACACATATATGGAGGATATGAGGTCAGGGTAGGCAGGAGCTGGGTTCTAGAGACCCCATCAGCCATGGTACCTGCAGCGGGATTTCTGATTCAAGATGTATGAAAGTGTGTATTCATATATATATATATATATAGAATTTAATTCCCACAATGTCCCAGTGAAGTTGACATGACTATTATCCCCATTTCACAGATGGATGAGGCCACACAGAGTTGGAAAAATGGCCCCAGGCTGCCCAGCTAAGAAGCTGAGCCGAAATTAGGTTCCAGATGGATGAACTCCAGAGTCTAAGCTCATAACCAGTCCACTCCACCCCTCACACACGGGAAACAGAGCGTAGGCTGTTGATCAGTTCCATATGCAAAAAGACCTTTGGAAAATGCAAATGCAAGGCGGTGCACTCATAAAAATACGAAATTGAGAAGTCTTATTGAAATAGAAAAAGTCATCTGAAAATGAATTATTTATTATGCACAAAGCCCCTGCCTTTTCTTTTCAGCCCACTCTGTTGCCTCTGATGTTCCCTAATGAGCCATCCTCTCCAGAGGTGATTTATAATGAGACG
Source organism: Trachypithecus francoisi (assembly GCF_009764315.1). Lineage (NCBI taxonomy): Eukaryota > Metazoa > Chordata > Mammalia > Primates > Cercopithecidae > Trachypithecus > Trachypithecus francoisi. The sequence goes on from NW_022681456.1 coordinate 3,872,702, forward strand.
GCGGTGGTGGCTGAACTTCAACGCTTTTAAAGGCCCATAGTACAAAACAAATGCAGGAGAATTCTTGCTTTTGTTGCTCACCGTGTGGTTATTACAGCTCTAGCTGTTGTACAACCAGCTGCTATCAGTGAACAAATAAGCTATGATGTAACTCATTTTAGAGGCACCACAGAAGCACAGTCCATTCAAAAAGCATTTCCTGAGCCCGCTATGTGCTGGGCACTTGCCTTTGTCTTGAGATTTAGCAGAGCTCATGCCACTCAGGGGAAGCAGCTGGGAAACGTGTCAAAAATAATTGAGCAAGATAATTTCAGAATGAATACATGCTTGGAAGAAAAGAGAACAGGGCATCATGGAGGGAAAGACTCATTGAGATGTACTCTTTCGGACTAGGTTATTCCTGCAGAGATGACATTTGAGCTCAGACATTGCTCCAGGAAGGGCCCAGCCTGGAAAGTTGTGAGAGGAGCTGGCTTTCCAGACAGAAGGAAAAGTGGGTGCCGAAGCCCAAAGCAGGGGCCAGCCCTGAGTGCTTTTGAATGGAAAAAGGGCCAGTGCAACTGGAGATAGTGAGTGGGGAAACGGTACAAGGAGATGAGGTCAGGGTAGGCGGGAGCTGGGTACTAGAGACCCCATCAGGCGTGGTACATGCAGCGAGATTTCCGGTTCAAGATGTTTATATCTGATATGATCATGATTTATTTTTTAATATCACTCTGAATGCTATGAGGAGATCAGATTTGCAGGGAGAGATCAATGGTGGAAATAGGAAGACCACTTGGGGGCTCCTTTGGTGGTCCAGGTAGAAGGGATGACAACTTGGAATAGGGTGATGATGGGGACGGTGAAGACAAGCGGAAGGTCTCAGGATGTATTTCATAAGTATAGCACCAGGACTTGCTTATAGGCTGGGCAAGGAGGGTATTTGAATAGCCGAGAGCCAATGTGAGTCTAGACTAGACAGACTGTCCAGTGAAACTTTCCGAGATGATATGAACGATCTATAATCTCAACCATCCAATATGGTGGCCACAGCCACATGTGGCTATTGGGTTCTAGAAATGTGGATTGTGTAACTGAATAACTAAATGTTTAAAATTAATATGAACATAAACAGCCATGTGTGCTAGTGGCTGTCAGGTTAGACAGTATCTAAAGGTTTGGCTGGGGGATCAGGAGAATTCACATGGTTTCTGAGATGATGGTGGTTGGGATACTCTCCACTTGCTGTGCAGACCCACTGTTTGTTCTTCTCCACCCTGCTGTGTGTTCCTGAGGTCTTTCCTTTATGGATTATGTCAAACAGACTGCCCTGCCCACTGGCTTCTGCTTGGTTCAGCCAGTGTAAGGCACTGAGAGGAGAGAGGAGGTCAGATAGAAGTTCCTTCCCTAATAAACACAGTTTGTCGATGGCCGTGCACTCCATCAAAAGCACCTGCTATTGTCAGTGAACTCTCTCCTTAGGCAACAGCAGCGGTGCCAGTTGTGATGTTTGGGTTGTCAACGCAGCTACGTGTGTCAGTCTGTACTTACAGCTGTCTCATTCACCCCCTTTACACAGAGGCGCAAGTATCTGAGTGCAACATTATGACTTACAGTGCTGTTCTTGCCCCCAAAATTTATGTATTTGAGTACCTATTATTTTATTATAAACTATTTTCTTTTATTTATATTTTATATTTCAGTGAAAATATTAAAGCAATTTTTAAAATATGTGTATTGGTAGATTATATTAATTATTGTTCTTATTTCAGGACAGTAAAGTAAGTGCTACTTTATTTGTTACATAAATATTTGCTATATAAAAGGAGCCATAGCTCAGATAGAGTTGAAAACAGTGGGGTTGGCAAACACTTTCTGTGAAGGGACAGGTAGTAAATATTTTCAGGCTTGCAAGCCACACAGTCTCCGTGCAACAATTCCACCCTGCACGTGGGGCTGGAAGGCAGCTGTAAACATGTAAGCAAATGGGTGTAACTGAGTTGTAATAAAAAGCTGGAACTTTGTGAGAGCTGAAACTTGAATTTCATATGATTTTCATGTGTCACAAAGCAGTGTAGTTCGTTTGATTTTTTTAACCACGTATATGAATGCATAAAGCGTTCGTAGCTGCAGGACATAGAAAAATGACAGCTTTTGCAAGCTGTGATTTGCTTATCCCAGGTCTAATGTCAGTGTAGCCTTTGCTTATCCAGGCCTGAGTTCCTCCTTTTGGGAGTCGAAAATTCCCCCCTACGATCCCCAATTATGATATACATTTTTATCTCCTTGAATGAAGAATTCCCTCAAATAAAACATAAAAAAAGTAGTGTTATTGTAAGAAAAGTGTATTTTCCACGGAGAACAGAGATGAACTCTGACTATACATCACCCCATGGAGAATGTCCGCGAGATTAACCGAGGCAGGTAGCTTGAGCTGCATTTTGCCTTGATCATTCTGAGGGCACCTCGGGTTTGATAACTCAGCCCCGAGCCGGTTAATCCCTGTCAGGAGCAAACCCTCCCGATGGTATAGGCTTCCACCCTTCCAGAGTCCTGGGGGGCCTCAGCACTCACGATGCCTAGTCTTCTTTCATCTTTCTTCATGCCCCTCACCTTCCTTGGTCAACTTCATCGTCTTCCTCTTGGGTGGTGTCCACTGGACAGCATCAGAGCTTGTTTGCTCTGTAGCTGGCAATGACCTTTGAATTAAACTCATATAAAAGTTGAAGGAAGAACTGGAAAGAGACCTGGAAACCGATTTAAGGGCATGTTTGTGACTAATTCTCAGGGTCCTAATGTGACTAATTGCTCAGAGCCAACGCTTCCTTGCCTCTTGAATTGCTTTCTAAGGACTGACTCACTCCGTAGCATCTAAAACCTTGTCAGCAACTACCAGAAGGTGAAAGCACCTTTCACAAAGGCTGGAGTGCCTGGGGGATTCATATTTCAGGTGTTACGCCAGCTGCCAAGCCCACAGTCCTCTCTTGTATCTGTGAGACTTGTTGTATTTCTCGTAAGACCACCTAAAGCCCAACTCAAAATTCCAGCAAGCCTTAGGATCCATCTAATTTGCAGGTACCATCCAGCTTTGCCAGGCTTATGTTTTAGGGTGAATTTGATTTTGGTGTTCTGTAATGTGTGGTTCAGATCATGGCACACAAAATCCAGCCTCAACAGGAAGGCCTTTTCTGACCACCCCGTCTAAAGAGCATCCTGCCACATTCTGTATCCCCTTATCCTCGCTTACCTTTTCTCCGTGGTATTTCTTTGCGCCTAACATATCTTGTTTCTGTCCAGCATCTGATCCCCAAGGGAATGGGGGTAATTCCTGTTGTGTTCATGTTGTGTTTGCAGCACTTGGACTGCTGTCCATCCCGCGGCAGAAGCTCAGTAACCATGCTGGTGCTGAGGAACGAATCAGATGGAGCGAATTCAGATACCTGGCCTGAAAGTCTGTAACTGAGCAGACTCTGGGCGAGGTAGATGACCTTTCTGCACCTCACTTTTGTCATCTGCAAACTGGGGATAATCATGGTGGCTCTACTTCACAGGGTGATGTAAAATGTAGTGAGTGTGGAAGTCACACACTTAGCATGAGGCCTGCCACTCAGTGGCTTTACAGTAAATACATGTGCTGCTCTCAACAGCAGTGCCAAAGAAGATGTGTTTGGGGATATTCACATGCAAAAACATAAATAAATAAAGTAGTTATCACTTTTATTTATTTGTTTATTTTTTTGGAGACAGAGTCTTGCTCTGTCGCCCAGGCTGGAGTGCAGTGGCGTGATCTCAGCTCACCGCAACCTCTGCCTCCCAGGTTCAAGCAATTCTCTGGCTCAGCCTCCCGAGTAACTGGGACTATAGGCACTCGCCACCATGTCTGGCTAATTTTCTGTATTTCTAGTAGAGATGGGGTTTCACCATCTTGGCCAGGCTAGTCTTGAATTCCTGACCTTGTGATCCACCCTCCTCCACCTCCCAAAGTGCTGGGATTACAGGTGTGAGCCACTGGACCTGACCATCACTTTTTTCTTCTACAAATTTTTGAAGAAATTAAGGTAAAAGTAAATGTTGAATGTCCTCTAGAGATGAAGAGACTAAATAAATCTATGATATTTTACATAGTAAGTAATAATGGCTGTGCTGTGTGTGTGGAGCCTAAGCTCTTCTACCAGGCAGGTACCAAATGGCAAAATGCTGCATCTGTTAGGACCTTTTCAAATTCAAACCAAACTGGCTTATGCAGAAATCAGAATTTATTGGTCCACTGTTTAAGACTGGATTCGCTTGGCTATGTGAACAGTCAAACTGTGTCCAATTAGGCCATCAACCTACCCTACACTGGTAACAATCACCAGATACCCAGGTCAGGCTAAGACAGACTTCCTAAACTCATCATAACCATGGGGACAGTATCGCCAAAACGCACTAAGATCAGCTTCCTCCAAATGCAGGCAGTAAAAGATGGATACTCGGATAAATTCAGGCTTCCAATAGAAAGGAACAGAAGCTGGGAAACACAGTAAGTTTGAAAAAAAGAAAATCCTCAGCCAAAAAATTACAGGACAGATATGGTTATGTAGAATTTTGGGTGAAGGAGGTAACTGCTTTTCCATTTATTTACAAAACAAATCTTAAAACCTTCAAAAAAAAAAAACTACTTCCTGTAGAAAATGTGCTTGAAAAATCAAAATAATACAGAGGCATGTGAAGAAAGGACCTACCAGTATTCCTCATCCATGAAACACACGTGACTAGACAGGGAAGCGATGACTCCCACCTTCAGGGTGACATGGCTAGCACTATGAATGCTGTGAACGAAGCCAACATACCTGTCCAGTATAGACCTAAATGAAAGTGCTTGGTTGGTGATATTCAACACTGAAGAGTAGGCTTTAGCTAAGATTTAAAGCTTTGAAATGTATTTTTTTATAACCTGTGAACTTCCCATCAAAAAGGATTTGAGAAACATGTAGCAGGGTTTTTTGACAATCTTAAGCTCAAGGCCAGTCTACCTCTAATCACATTTTCCTAAAGAATCAGCACTTTTCTTGAGAATCAATTTAATTTTCTTTGGTTCACCAGTAGTGATTTTGGTTTATTAATTCATCTAATGCCAGATTTTTTTTTCTGTTTGTTTTTCTCTTTGCAGAATGTTCACAGAGTTTGGTGTTAATCCCCAAGGCTATAGCGAGTGGATATATATCAATTTCTCTAATGAAAGGATGGTGTGTGTCAGAGAATATTATGTCTAGATCAGAAAAGATGGGGAAAAAATGCTATTTATGCTTTTATTTTTTAATTGTAAAAACATGAGTAACATAAAAGGAATGGGAAGAAGGGACATTCTAATGCCTTATGGGTAGCTATATCATTAAACAACAGAAAGGCCACCCTGCAGTAGAATTTTTTAAAATTACTGCCTAAGGGATATGGTAGTTACAGTTCAAAGTGACTTTTTACAGAACTTATTCTTCCTAAACCTGTCAGCAACAAACTGGAAGGAAATATTTAAACTGCACTGTATGGTTCCACGTAGATCTGTTTTCCTGACAATTTTTAAATGGAAATGGAGCCTATTCGTTTTCATGAATTTGCAGTTATATGCAAGTATAATAAGACAACATATGGAAAAGCAATGCAATGATTAAGGAAAGGATTTTGCAAAGCATGTTAGCAGAGATGAGAGTCCTATCTATTAAATCTGTCTTTTTCATTTTGAAAATGTGTGTGACTAGCCAGTTAACTATTTTAGCTAATGTGAGAGTATTAAGTATTACACACCTCTTAGTGTATGCAACAGATTCATCTTTGAAAAACAGAGAAAAGTTAAATTCCTTTCTAAGATATGAAACAGGTGGCAAATTTACCCTTCTAGTGTATCAACGTTGTGTAATGATGGAACCCAGAACCCGTATCTTTCTAGAAAAAAATCCATCCTGGATTGAAAGGAATTTGCTTTGTTGTAATAAAATTGGGAGATAGTAATAAACATGCAATTCAACCACCAAGAAACGATTCTACTCTACAAAATAAACAGACTGTCTTCTTTATTAAGTGTCTGGACAGTTGTTGTATGTTGCTACCTGGTTCACACCATGCAGCCTCTTCACAAAACATTTTATCAATGCTCTACCAGTAAGAGAAATGTCCATCGTGGCCATTTTGCAGATGAGAAAATTGAGGCTGGTGGAAAGAAAATAAGTTACTGGAAGTCACATGACTACAGTGGATGTCTGGCTCTAAAACTGATGCTCTTACACCACCAGGATTTAAGCATGGAACTATACTGGTAAGAATATACAGGGCCAATGCAGCAAAAGGCACAGACATGTCTGTGTGTCTGACAAAGAGCAGGAAGGAAACATTCGTCCCATGCATGGATGGATTGGAAAGGTCTGCCTCATGCCATGGTCCTGAGGCGTGAGGACCACATTTATCTTCAGATTGGAAGATGACAAAGTAGAGCTGTGACATGACTAAGTTATAGACATGGAATGTTAGAAGCTTTCTGAATAATGGGAGAAAATAAGTGAGGCTCTCAAGAAGAAAAACCCATGTTTCTGTCACCCCTTATCACAGTAACTTTGGGAAGTTTCTATTTTGGTACCTGCCTCTTCTCGTCTATGGAATAATGTCACAGTGACCCCATCTACTTAATATAATTCTTGAGTTTTTGTTAGGAAGATCAGTGATAATATGTTTTAAAACAGCCTATGAATTTTCCATAATATAATGGAATTCTCTCTATAACATCTCCACTGGGAAATTGTCTAGCTTTCATTGATCTCTTGAGACAGGAAATAACGCATTACCTCTTAGGGAAACCCATGCCTTTCTATATAAATAGACATAATAGATAAATATGTGGGTAAAGTATGGTTATGAATATAGATGATAGAGAAAAAGATAATAAAGCTATAAATGTTATGTATACAGAGATAGATGATAGGTAGGTAGGTAGGTAGATAGATATATAGATATATAGATAGATAGATAGATATTGTAGTAAATAATGTCTAGTGGATGGCTCTCTTTAATTTTATTATTCATTTAAGTCATTATTTGTATTCTTCTTTCACATGTCCTTATATCTAACCCAATACCAAGTCCTGTTGATTTTACCTGAAAAAAAGATGGATTTATGTATTTTTCAAATCTATCCCTTTCTTCCTGTATCCACTGCCCCTATTGTACTCCAAACTATTCTTTTTTCTAGTGTAAACCATTATAAATGTTTCAACTACTCTTAATCCCTCTCCACACTATTTTCTACACTGTAGATCGTTATCTTTTATGACTTCATTTTGATGATGTCCTTATCTCATACTTAAAACATATCTATGACTTTCTTTGGCTCTTAGAAGAGACATCAGAATACTTCACATGGCAAACAAAACCTAGCCTGTGTGGTCTAACCCCTGCCTACATTTCCAGCCTCTTCTAGTATCAGCTTTTTCTAGCCCTTCCTAACTATGAGACAGCTGGAAAGTATAGTTTTTCTTGCCTAAAAAGGTTTGGGAAATTCACAGTAGTGTCCTGCATGGTGTCCCATAGAATGTCTCTTTCTCGGGTTTAAATAACTCTTGGTTCTACCAACTATTATTATTCTGTAGCTACTCTGCACATTCTTCTCTGGATACCCTTGGGTTGATTAGTATCCTCAAAGATGATGGTTTATCTTCTTTTCAGCATTAAATTGTCCATTAGTCTCAGTTTTGGACTGAAACTTCATCTGTAGTCCCAGAACTGAAAATAGTGTTCCAGGTGTGGATTGACAAAGAAGAGAGTTGAACTAGACTTTAGTAGCTCATTTTAAGCACCCTGCTTTATTAACCCCAGCCAACTCTCTGTGACTCTTCTTGGAAAGGTGCATTGCATTATTGACTCCCAAGTCCTAAGTCTCTCTCTGTCCTTTTCACAGGCTGGTCCTCAGCTACATCTTCATGGTGATTGTTCTTATATAGTCAGGGTTTTGAGCCTGAGAGCTAAATTTGGCATTTCTCTCTAAAATATCATCTCACTGGACACAGTCCATCGTCATTGCAGCCTGTTGAAATATTTTAGGATCTTGGATCTGTGATAGAGCATTTTTATTATAACTCTCAGTTCTATATCATGTATAACTGAGATTCACATGCCATCAATTTCTTCACTCAGCATATTAACTGACATTCTGAACAGGGATGGACAATACCTTCTGTGGAATTCCAAGGGTTCTGGGACAATGTGCATGTTACATCTTCTTCTAACCTCATGAGCGTCTCTTTTATTTTAATCTCCTTTCCTCGTTTCTTCTTATCTACACATCCCACAAACACTGGAGTGCTCTGAACAGTCCAGAAGTATTTTCTGCCTGTTTCGAGTCCTTGAGTGATCTCATCCTTTCTTGTGGCTTTAAATATCATCTCTTTATTGATAATTCAAAAATGTGATCACATTACTCACAGTCACTTTAAGAACCTAGTGGTGAGGCCCTCTGAAGGAAGTGGGCTGCTCCTGCAGGACCAGGAGACACCCCAAATACTGTGGGTGCCCCAACTGTGAAAGTGGGAAAGGGAGACCCTCCTCTCCCAAACACACACCCCCACTGGAGAAGCTGAAGGTCTGATTGTAGAAGAAATTTCTAACTTTACCTGGGGCTGAGTCAAGTAAGAGAGCCAAGCAAAATACAGGGGTAGAGGAAGCAGCAGAAAGGCCCTAGGAGCTCACTGGGTCCCCAGGCAGCCCATTCCTGCCTGACACCACAGGGATCTATGGGGAGGATGGCCAGAGGAGCAGGGGGTAAAACTCCATAGGGAGAAGGAATTCTCTAGGTGAACTTTGTAACAATTTGAACGGGGCGAGAAGCCTCCTGGCTAGAACTCGGGGGAGGGCTTGTGGACTTCATAGACAGGGAAGAGCCAAGACCTTTTTTTCCGCAGCTGGAAAGCAGGTAGTCCAGGGCAAGTTTTCAAGCCATCTCACCCTCTGCCTGGAAACAGACTCGGGGCTGTTGCGGGGGGCACAGTGGGAGTGAAACCGGCCCTTCAGCTTGCGTGGGAGCTGGGTGAGGCCTGTGACTGCCAGCTTTCCCCCTTCCTGACAACCTGCGTGACTCAATAGAGGCAGCCATAATCCTCTTAGGTACACAACTCCAGTAACTGGGAATCTCACCTCCATCCCCCACAGCAGCAGCAGCAGCAGCAAGACCCACCCAAGGCGAGTCTGGGCTCAGACATGCCTAGCCCCGCCCCCACCTGATGGTCCTTCCCTATCCACCCTGGTAGTGGAAGACAAAGGACATGCAACCTTGGGAGATCTAGGGTCCTTCTCCACACTGCTACAACTGATGCTTTCTGGGAAGTGCCACCAGCACAAACGTAGAGCATTAAGCAGCCAAAGCTAAAGATCCTCACGGAATCCATTGCACACCCCTGCCACCTCCACTGGAACAGGCACTGATATCCGCAGATGAGAGACCCACAGATGGATCACATCACAGGACTCCGTGCAGACAACCCCCAGTACCAGCCCAGAGCCAGGTAGACTCCCTGGGTGGCTAGACCCAGAAGAGAGACAATAATCACTGCAGTTTGGCTCACAGGAAGCCACATCCATAGGAAAAGGGGGAGAGTACTACATCAAGGGAATACCCCATGGGACAAAAGAATCTGAACAACAGCCTTCAGCCCTAGACATTCCCTCTAACAGAGCTAACCCAAATGAGAAGGAACCAGAAAACCAATCCTGGTAATATGACAAAACAAGGTTCATCAATACCACCCCCAAAATCATACTAGTTCACCAACAATGGATCCAAACCAAGAAGAAATCCCTGATGTACCTGAAAAAGAGTTCAGGAGGTTAGTTATTAAGCTAATAAGGGAGGGACCAGAGAAAGGGAAAGCCCAATGCAAGGAAACCCAAACCATGATACAAGAAGTGAAGGGAGAAATATTTAAGGAAATAGATAGTTTAAGGAAAAAACAACAAAAAATTCAGGAAATTTGGACATATTTTTAGAAATATGAAATGCCTTGGAAAGTCTCAGCAACAGAATGGAACAAGTAGAAGAAAGAAATTCAGAGCTTGAAGACAAGGTCTTCGAATGAACCCAATCCAACAAAGACAAAGGAAAAATAAGAAGAAAATATGAACAAAGCCTCCGAGAAGTCTGGGATCATATTAAATGACTAAACCTATGAATAATCAGTGTTCCTGAGGAAGAAGAGAATTCTAAACACTTGGAAAACGTATTTGGGGGAGTCATCAAGGAAAATTTCCCCGGTCTTGCTAGAGACCTAGACATCCACATACAAGAAGCACAAAAAACACCTGGGAAATTCATGGCCAAAAGATCTTCACCTAGGCACACTGTCATCGGTTATCTAAAGTTAAGATGAAGGAAAGAATCTTAAGAGCTGTGAGACAGAAGCACCAGGTAGCCTATAAAGGAAAACCTATCAGATTAACAGCAGATTTGTCAGCAGAAACCCTACAAGCTAGAAGGGATTGGCCTTCTAGCCACTGCTCAGCCTCCTCAAACAAAATAATTATCAGCCAAGAATTTTGTATCTAGGAACACGAAGCACCATATATGAAGGAAAGATGCAATCGTTTTCAGACAAACAAATACTGAGAGACTTCTCCATTACCAAGCCACCACTACAAGAACTGCTAAAAGGAGCTCTAAATCTTGTAACAAATCCTGTAAACACATCAAAACAGAACCTCTTTAAAGCATAAATCACACAAGATTTATAAAGCAAAAATACAAGTTAAAAAGCAAAAACTAAACAAAAAGTACACAGGCAACAAGGAGTGTGTTGAATGCAAGGGTACCTCACATTTCAATAAACGTTGAATGTAAATGTCCCAAATGCTCCACTAAAAACCACAGAATATGTAAGAACCCAAACAACTATCTGCTGCCTTCAGGAGACTCACCTAACACATAAGGACTCATATAAACAAAGTAAAGGGGTGTCATCCAAATGGACACCAAAAACGAGCAAGAGTAGCTACTCTTATAACAGACAAAACAAACTATAAAGCAATAGCAGTTAAAAGAGACAAGGAGGGAAATTATATAATGGTAAAAGGCTTTGTCCAACAGGAAATCATCACAATCCTAAACATACATGCACCTAACACTGGATTTTCCAAATTTATAAAACAATTACTAATAGACCTAAGAAATGAGATAGACAGCAACACAATAATAGTGGGGGACTTGAGTACTCCACTGACAGCACTGGACAGGTCATCAAAACAGAAAGTCAACAAAGAAACAATGGACTTAAACTATACCTTGGAACAAATGGACTTAACAGATACATACAGAACATCGCATCCAACAACTGTAGAGTACACATTCTATTCAATAGCACATGGAACTTTCTCCAAGATAGACATATGATAGGGCATAAAAATGAGCTTCAATAAATTTAAGAAAATTGAAATCATATCAAGGACTCTCTCAGACCGCAGTGGAATAAAACTGGAAATCAACTCCAAAAGGAACCTTCTAAACCAGGCAAATACATGAAAATTAAACAACCTGCTCCTGAATGAGCACTGGGTCAAAAACAAAATCAAGATGGAAATTTAAACATTCTTCAAACCAAATGACAACAATGGCACAACCAATCAAAACCTCTGGGATACAGCAAAGGCAGTGCTAAGAGGAGTGTTCATAACCCTAAATGCCTATATCAAAAAGACTGAAAAAACCCAAACTGACATTTTAAGGTCACACCTTAAGGAGCAAGAGAAGCAAGAACAAACCAAACCCAAACCCAGCAGATGAAAGTAAATAACCAAGATCAGAGAGCAGAACTAAATAAAATTGAAAGGACTACAACAAAAATACAAAAGGTAAATGAAATAAAAAGCTGGTTCTTTGAAAAGATAAATAAAATTGATAGGCCATTAGCAAGATTAACCCGAGAAAAGAAGTGAGAAAGTCCAAATAACTTCACAAAGAAATGCAACAAGAGATACTACAACTGACACCACTGAAATACAAAAAATCATTCAAGGTTACTATGAGCACCTTTACGCACATAAGCTAGAAAATCTAGAAAGGAGGAATAAATTCCTGGGAAATTACAACCCTCCTAGCCTAAATCAGGAAGAATTAGATACCCTGAACAGACCAATAACAAGATGCAAGATTGAAATGGTAATTTAAAAATTACCAACAAAAAAAAAGTCCGGGACCAGACAGATTCATAGCAGAATTCTACCACACATTCAAAGAAGAATTGGTAGCAATCCTTCTGACACTATTCCACAGATAGAGAAAGAAGGAATTCTCCCTAATTCATTCTATGAAACCAGCATCACCCTAATACAAAAACCAGGAAAGGACATAATCAAAAAACAAAACTACAGACTGATATCCTTGATGAAGATAGATGCTAAAATCCTTAACAAAATACTAGTTAACTGATCCAAAAACGTATCAGAAAGATAATCCACCGTGATCAAGTGGGTTTCATGCCAGGGATGCAGGAATGGTTTAACATACACAAGACAATAAATGTGATACACCACATAAACAGAATTAAAAACAAAAATCACATGATCATCTCAATAGATGAAGAAAAAGTATTCAGCAAAATTCAGCATCAGCATACAAGGAACATAATATAGTAAAAGCCATCCATGACAAACCCACAGCCAACACAATACTGAATGGGGAAAAGTTGAAAGCATTCCCTCTGATAACTGGAACAAGACAAGGACGCCTGCTCTCACCACTCCTCTTCGACATAGTACTGGAAGTCCTAGCCAGAGCAAACAGACAAGAGAAGGAAATAAAGGGCATCCAAACTGGTAAAGAGGAAGTCAGACTGTCACTGTTTGCTGACAATATGATCATTTACCTTAAAAATGCTAAGTACTCCTCCTGAAAGCTCCTAGAACTGATGAAAGAATTCAGTAAAATTTGTGGATACAAGAATAATGTACACAAATCAGAAGCTCTTCTATACACCAACAGCAACCAAGTGGAGAATCAAATCAAGAACTCAACCCCTTTTACAATAGCTACCAAAATAAATAAATAAATAAATAAATAACTTAGGAATATACCAAACCAAGGAGTCGAAAGACCTCTACAAGGAAAACTACAAAACACTGCTGAAATAAACCATAGACAACACAAACCAATGGAAACACATCCCATATTCATGGATAGGTGGAATCAATATTGTGAAAATGGCCATACTGCCAAAAGCAATGTACAAATTCAATGCAATCATCATCAAAATACCATCATCATTCATCATAGAATTAGAAAAAACAATTCTAAAATTCATATGGAATCAAGAAAGAGCCTGGATAGTCAAAGCAAGACTAAGCAAAAAGAACAAATCTGGAGGCATCACACTACCTGATTTAAAACTATAAGGCCATAGTCACCAAAACAGCATGGTACTGGTATAAAAATAGGCACACAGACCAATGGAACAGAATAGAGAACCCAGAAATAAACCCAAATACTTACAGCCAACTGATCTTCAACGAAGAAAACAAAAACATAAAGTGGGGAAAGGACACCCTTTTCAACAAATGGTGCTGGGATAATTGGCTAGCCACTTGTTGAAGAATGAAACTGGATCCTCACCTGTCATATTATTAAAAAAATCAACTCAGGATGGATTAAGGACTTAAACCCAAGACCTGAAACTACAAAAATTCTAGAAGATAACATTGGAAAAACCCTTCTAGACATTGCCTTAAGCAAATATTTCATGACCAAGAACCCAAAAGCAGACATACCACAGAGGCGAGAAAACTTCACAATCTATACATCTGACAAAGGACTGACATCCAGAATCTACAACAACCTCAACCAAATTAGTAAGAAAAAAAAATCCCATTAAAGTGGGCTAAGGACATGAATAGACAATTCTCAAAAGAAGATATGCACATGGCCAGCAAACATATGAAAAAAGTGCTCAGTATCACTAATGATCAAGGAAATGCAAATCAAAACCACAATGCAATGCCACCTTACTCTTCCAAGAATGGGGATAATAAAAAAGTCATAAAACTGTACATGTTGGTGTGGATGCAGTGAACAGAGAACACTTCTACACCGCTAATGGGAATGTAAACTAGTACAGCCACTATGGAAAACAGTGTGGAGATTCCTTAAAGAACTAAAAGTAGAGCTACCATTTGTTCCAGCAATCCCACTAATAGGTATCTACCCAGAGGAAAAGAAGTAGTTATTCGAAAAAGATGCTTGCACATGCATGTTTATAGTGGCACAGCTCACAATTGCAAAATCATGGAACCATCCAAAATGCCCATCAAACTGTAATATTATATTATATATGTATATATATAATCATATACATATATATAAAATCATATACATATATATGATGGAATATTACACAGCCATAAAAAGGAATGGATTAACAGCATTTTCAGTGACCTGGATGAAATTGGAGACTATTATTCTAAGTGAAGTAACTCAGGAATGGAAAACCAAACATTGTGTGTTCTCACTGGTGTGTGGAAGCTAAGCTATGAGGATGCTAAGGCATAAGAATGATACAATGGACTTTGAGGATTTGGGGGGAAGAGTAGGAGGGAGGCAAGGGATAAAAGACTACAAATATGGTGCGGTGTTATACTGCTTGGGTGATGGGTGCACCAAAATCTCACAAGTCACCACTAAAGAACTTACTCATGTAAGCAAATACCCCCTGTACCCAAATTACTTATGAAAAAATAAAATATAAAATAAAATGTGTGTCTCTTGTTTGGGACTCTTCCTTGAACCCCAGGTTCAACAGTTCTTCTTGGCTCTCTAGTAAGCATTTCAAACTAGTGTGTCCTGAATCAAACTCTTGATCTTCATATTCCAAACATGTTTCTGGAACCTTCCCCATCTCAGTCAATGATATCTCTCTGGTTGCTCAGGCCCACACTATGGAATTTTTTGTTCTTAGACATGAATTCAGTCTCGGTTGATCGTAATAGTTCCACCTTTACAATATACCTCAAATCTGACTGTTGCTCATGCAAATACCCTGGTCTAAGCCAACATCTGATGCTTCATCTGTTTTATTTATTTTTCTGTTTATTGTCTGTTTGCTTGAACTAGAATGTATGTCCATTCTAGTTTGAATTTCTTCATCTACAAATGAGATAATATTATCAAACTTTCTTAATTTTGCATGGATGTTGTGAAAATAGATATAACTACAACACTTAGATGTGCTTTTTAGCTTTTGGTAACCGAGGTGTTATATAAACCCCAGGCCTTGTTTATACTGTGGTTATAATAAGCAGTGTAACTTTTCTACTGGGGAGCCCTGAGATAACATTGTCGGAGAAAAAGAAGTGGCTGAACAGAACAACTTCTCTGAGTTAAACCCGTTCCCTGACAGCTGGCTGGTGGGTGAGCTGCTGAGCTCTGAGATTTGAAGTGGCATTTACAGAAGACCTTATTTTGAGAAGGCACCATGGAGAAATTATAACAAGTGTTATTTAACAGTTCTAATTATGATTTTTTCTATCTCTGTTTTGTATCTACAATTTGATCCAAATTAATATTTATTTATACTAATAATAGCAAACCCAGATGGATCTTACTATGCACCCAGCACTGCTCACAAAGACCTTGTGTGGACTGGAGGCCAAGGTGGGCAAATCACTTGAGGTCAAGAGTTCAAGACCAGCCCGGCCAACATGGCAAAACCCTGTCTCTACTAAAAATACAAAAATTAGCTGGGCATAGTGACACATGCCTATAATCTCAGCTACCTGAGAGGCATGACAATCACTTGAACCTGGGAAGTGAAGGTTTCAGTGAGCTGAGATTGCACCACTATACTCCAGCCTGACAGAGCAAGACCCTATCAAAAAAAAAAAAAAAAAAATCCAAGTATGGTATTCAGGGGTGTGACAGGGGAACTTTTGCAAGATGTCGCCATATAAGTGAGAAGGAGCTAAGAGGATATGGGATTGTTCAGGCTGTGACCTAGATTTCGCATGGTAACACCAGGACATGGTATTGTTCAGGCCATGATGTGGACTTTGCGTGGTATTGTAGGATATGGGATCGTTCAGGCCATGACCTGGCCTTTGCATGGTAGGGGAGGATATAGGATCATTCAAGCCGCGACCTGGCCTTTGCATGGTGTCGCAAGTATAGAGTTGTTAGGCAAGGAGTTGACATTTTGAAAGATCACACCAGCCACTGTGTGGAGTCAGTGACTCTGCTTACAGACTGCAGTGGCTGAAATGTGGCAACTGGATTGGGCTCCTGGATAGCCAGGTAGTCAGTAAGACATTATTTCTGGGTATGAGTGTGAAGGTGTTTCTTCCTTAGTTTCCAGAAGAGAATAGAATTTAAATCAGTATACCAAATAAAGATCCACCCTCAGCAGTGTGGGCGGACACTATCTCATCCACCGAGGGCGCAAGTAGAACACAAAGGTGGAGGCAGGGTGAATTTCCCCTCTGTCTTCTTGAGCTGGGACTTCCATCCTCTCCTGCCCTCAGGCATTGGAGCTCCTGGCTCTCAGGCCTTTGGACAGAGAGATTTACACTCACCCCATCCCCCCAACCCACCCACCTACAGTCCTCAGGTTCTCAGGATTTCTGCTTGCAAATCACACCACCAGCTTTCCTGGGTCCCGAGCTTGCCAATGGCAGAGCATGGGACTTCTCAGCCTCCATAATCATATGAGCCAATTTCCATAACAAATCTTTTCGTACACATCTGTGTATATCCTGTTGGCTCTGCTTCTCAGGAGAACCCTGACTAATACGGAGGCTCTGCAGAGTGCCGGCGAGTGATGATGGTGGTGGGCTCTAGAGAGTCCTGGTAGGTGATGACGGTGGTGGGCTCTGCAGAGTCTCGGCGAGTGATGATGTTGGTGGGCTCTGTAGAGTACTGGTGAGTGATGACGGTGGTGGGCTCTGCAGAGTCCTGGTAGGTGATGACGGTGGTGGGCTCTGCAGAGTCCTGGTAGGTGATGACTGTGGTGGGCTCTGCAGAGTCCTGGTAGGTGATGACAGTGGTGGGCTCTGCAGAGTCCTGGTGAGTGATGACAGTGGTGGGCTCTGTAGAGGTGAGTGATAACGGTGGTGGGCTCTGCAGAGTCCTGGTGAGCGATGACGGTGGTGGGCTCTGCAGAGCCCTGGTGAGCGATGACGGTGGTGGGCTCTGCAGAGCCCTGGTGAGCGATGACGGTGGTGGGCTCTGCAGAGCCCTGGTGAGCGATGACGGTGGTGGGCTCTGCAGAGTCCTGGTGAGCGATGACGGTGGTGGGCTCTGCAGAGTCCTGGTGAGCGATGACGGTGGTGGGCTCTGCAGAGTCCGGGTGAGCGATGACGGTGGTGGGCTCTGCAGAGTCCGGGTGAGCGATGACGGTGGTGGGCTCTGCAGAGTCCTGGTGAGCGATGACGGTGGTGGGCTCTGCAGAGTCCTGGTGAGCGATGACGGTGGTGGGCTCTGCAGAGTCCTGGTGAGCGATGACGGTGGTGGGCTCTGCAGAGTCCTGGTGAGCGATGACGGTGGTGGGCTCTGCAGAGTCCTGGTGAGCGATGACGGTGGTGGGCTCTGCAGAGTCCTGGTAGGCGCTGATGGTGGTGGGCTCTACAGAGTCCTGGTAGGTGATGACGGTGGTGGGCTCTACAGAGTCCTGGTGAGTGATGACGGTGGTGGGCTCTACAGAGTCCTGGTGAGTGATGACGGTGGTGGGCTCTGCAGAGTCCTGGTGAGTGATGACGGTGGTGGGCTCTGCAGAGTCCTGGTGAGTGATGATGGTGGTGGGCTCTGCAGAGTCCTGGTGAGTGATGATGGTGGTGGGCTCTGCAGAGTCTGGTGAGTGATGATGGTGGTGGCTGCAACGGACACCCTGGTGGTGAGAACCGGATGGCACTGGTTGATGTGTTGGCTGTGGAGGCATCAGTGCTTGCTGATGGATTGAACATATGTTGGGAGGTGGAATTAAGGACCCACACTTGTAAGTGGGGTAGAAGACATTGGTTTCTAGCCCTCGGTTCTTCCGCCATTGGAGCAGACGTGGGATTGAGATCCTCATAGCAAGAAAAACAAGACTAGGAACGCACAGCTGGCATTGGGCTGTCTTTGGGATCCAGGCCTCTGTCCCTTGCTTTATATCCACATGTTTGCTTTGGTCTCACGTGGGCGGAGCCTCTCCCTCTCCCACTGACTTTGAGCTGGAGCTTTGCTGTGTGAGTTGCTTTGGCCGAGGGGCTGTTGGCGGATGTGAAAGGAGTCGACGCTGAACACGTGCTTATGGGGTAGGTTTTCCCTCTGCTGCTTCTGCCATGGTTATGAGAAAAATACGCTCCAGTGCCCTGCTGGTCCCGGAAGAAAAGGCAGCATCTGGAATGGGCCTGAGCCGAACCCAAAAGCTAGAACCAAGGCCCACTGCCTTCCTGAGCCCAGCTGACCCGCAGACCCCAGCCTGCAGCAGAGCATCAGTAGCTGGCCCACAGATCGGGGCTGGAGGGAAGGTGAACTTTATGTTGTGTGCCAGGGGCTGTCTAATGGAGAGGCCTCAGAGACGCATCCTGGCCTTGCCATAGAAAAGGTGGCAGAGGCCAGGTATGGTGGCTCACGCTTGTGATCCCTGCACTTTGCAAGGCCAAGGCGGGCAGATCACTTGAGGTCAGGAGTTTGAGACCAGCCTGGCCAACATGGTGAAACCCTGTCTCTACTAAAACTACAAAAATCAGCAGGGTGTGGTGACACACGCCTATAATCCCAGCTACTCAGGAGGCCGAGGCAGGATAATCACTTGAACCTGGGAGGCAGAGGTTGCAGTGAGCCAATATCACACCATTGCACTCCAGCCTGGCAACGGAGCGAGACTCCGTCAAAAAAAACGAAAACAAAAACAAAAACAAAAGGTGGCAGACAAGCCTGATGGATGTGGATAGACCTTGTTCTTGCTTCTCAAGATTTTGAGCCCAGAAAACCTCTAGGATTCCCAGTAGCTGTAGTTTATGTCCTTTAGATAGATGCTATAGACAATAGTTAAAAAAAAAAAAAAAAAAGACCTATTGGTGCTATTATAGTCTTTTCCAATGCATGGGCTTAAAATATTATATTCCCTTCAGCAGCAGCATCACCTGAGACAATAGAATATGGTGCTTAAGAACTGGAGCCTTGAAATCAGACTAAGCTGATGGTAAATCCTGTGTCTGTTCTGGTGTTGGGCATTTTATTTAATCACCCTAAACCTCAGTTTCCTCATTCGTAAATGGAAACAATGACCCTCACCCACCAGGCTTGTGGAGGAGGGTGGATTTCATTAAATAATGCACAAAATCATCTAGAATAGTGCCCAAGACAAAGTGGGTACTCAATAAATGTTAGCTTTTGCTCTTACGGTGGCGGCTGTGATTGTTACTGTGACTGACTTTATGGATGAAACTGAAGGCCCCATATTCTTGCCTAAATGTGTATGAGTTCCCAATTTGGAAAACTGGAGTAATGTCTGTGCTTTTGAAGCAAGCTGTATGAGGAAGTAATTAGCATGGACATTTAAAGTTCCTAGGTGGGCCTCTTTTTTGTAAACATTGCTAACGGCATCTTTGTTCAACATTTACTGAGCAAATGTTAGGAAATACAGGGAGAGAAGGAGGTGAGAGGATGTAGCTTTGAGCCCCCATAGCTCATATGGTGTATGCTGTATACAAACTCCTGAAGGGAGATTCAGACATTTATAATATAGAGACTAGATAAGACCAAATCTTGGAAGAAGCTTAAAGAAACAGAACAGCAAACCAGGAAGTTTGTTCCAATGGGAGGGTCCTTTCTAGAAGAGGAGAGTTCCTTGATTTCCAGCTTCTGCTCTCAGGACAGTGGTAGACTAAATACCTCAAATTGTTTGCATCCTAAACCCTTGGAACCTATGAGTGTTGACTTACATGGCGGCAGGGACTTTGGAGTTGTGCCTAGAGCTGTGAGGTGAGGAGATGATTCTCGATCATTTGTATGTATGTAACCACAAGTGTTCTTGTATAAGAGGGAGACAGGAGGCGGGTAACGGCAGTAGGGAGTGTGAGGATAGAGGATAGGTTGAAGTGAAGCACCAGATTGGAGGAATGAAACGAACAGGCCACAAGCTATGAGATTCAGGCAACCTCTGCATGCATTTGACACAATATTTGTAACAGCAACTATAATTGATTTAACTATTAATTTCTGTATTACATTTTCCTAGTTTTTCTATAGGTATAGCTTCAAAATGTTTATGTTTTAAAGCATCCACTACAAATGTTAATGTCCAAAGCAAGTCTTTAGAAATGTGAAAACTCCAGTTATCTCTTTGTTAATAAATAGTCAACATTGATAGGAAGAAAGAAAAAAGACAAGGGAAGAGATTCTCCCCTGAAGTCTCCGGAAGGAACACAGTCTTTCCAACACACCCATTTGATACCGCTACCCTCCTGAAATGAAAAATAGTCATTTGTTGTTTCAAGTCACTAAGTTTGTGGCAACATGTTACAGCATAGGGAAACCCTTAACAGGTGCATTGCACGTGTGTGGACTCCTAAGTGAGGTGGGTGCCCAGTGATATTCATGGTCACATTTCTTCATCCCAAGTCCTGGCCACTGAGCAGTCATCGAATGTCTTTTTATCTTAATAGATCGATGAGGTTCCCATTTTTATGGCTCTCAGAACCCTCTCCTCTTATAGGGTTCCTATGTGGCAACTGGCCTTGTTTTGCAGTTAATCACTTCTCTGAGTGTTGGTCGGCCTTGAGAGTATTGGATTCAGACCACACACTCCTGCATCTTAAGTAAGTAGCTGGCTCAAGTATTCTCCATCTCCTCTGCGATGACTTGGTTCCCCAGTACATTTCAAATGGCACATTAGAACAGCCGCTGTTCTAAGAATCTCCTTTGTGCCCAAACTCCAAATGTGCGGAGACTCACAAAAGAAAAGGTCTGAGGTTTATTTCTTCATTTTTTCACCTTTAAAAAAAATCAGCCTTTTAAGCACCAAAGATATGTTTATGGCTTTGAATAATATCAGATTTCAAAGCACAAGGAAAGTCCTTGAGGTTTGAAGTTGCCTATGAAAATGATTAAGCGTAATTGGAAAGCAGTCAGTTCAGCATGGTTCATTGAAGAGACCTGTTTAACTTTACGGCACAAAAGGTTCATAGAAATATTAGCTTCCTCTTTTTTAGCACCACTGTGAGAACACCCTGAAGGACATCTGGAAATGGTATAATTCCCATTTCCCTTTTTTCTCAGCAGTAAATTAAATCTAATACCAATAAAGCAGCGAAAATTATATTTTGTCGTTAATAGTCTCTACATGTTCCAAGAGCTTAAAAAAAAAGAAAAAAAAGAATCTGATTGTTCAATGTGTCCAGTTTGATGAGATATAGGGTGGGGCACTCCCATGAACTGTCACATATAAAACATTCTCTGGGCTTTCTTAGCTATCTGTAAATGATTCTTTAAATTGTTTGTAACCCATATGTGCTTTGGAGAAAATCCATTAAATGAAAAACAGTTAAATTTTTTTCTTGCAATTGGGAAAAAACAAAAAAGGTTCAACTGTATGAAACAGAAAAGAGACACTCATTGACTTCCATAAAAAAGTCTGCATGTGGATTTCAGGTATGGCTTGATGCAGGAGCTCCAACAGTATCATCAGCACCAGTTTTGCTCTTCTCACATTTTAGCTCTGGCTTTCCCTGTATGGTTGCCTTGGCCACCCACAGGCTGACCCCAGCACCTCCAGGTTCCTACCATTCTTTCCATTCACAGTCCTTGCAGAAAACAAAATAACCTATCTCCCAAGAATTCCAACCAACATCTCATGGCTCTGTTTGACTAAATCAGATGTCATATCTGAACCACTTTGGCTCTGATGAGCCACACCTAAGTCACAGATCGACCCTGGGAACTTCCTTCTGAAGCGCTTGGCCTGAAAGTGCAGTGAAGTTGGTTTTATGAAGGAAAGTTGAGGTTCTGACATCAAAGTTATTAATAGAACAAGTGTTTTGAATGGCAAAAACCCTTGCCAGTGACCATGTCTTTTAAGTCTCATGCTAAGAGGAGGTTTATCGTCAGCACATTTAATAATGAGTGGTCATAAAGGAGAGCCTTTGACGGGGGCCACCTTGTCCAGTGCCTGTCGCTGAGCCACCAAATGGCCATTCCCCTTCTTTGGGTCTCGATAGATGGGCCTGGAGGATATCACATTAAGTGAAATAAGCCAGACACAGAAAGACAAATACCGCAGGATTTCACTCATATGTGAAATCTAAAATTAAAATAAAAAGAGTTGTATTACAGGAGCAGAAAGTAGAACCGTGGTTACCAGAAATAGGGGAGCCAGACAGAAGGATTTGGGGTGGATGGGGAGAGGTTGGTTAATGGGTACACAGCGACAATTGGATAGGAGGAAGCAGTTCTGGTGTTTTACTGTGTGGTGGGGTGATGATGGTTAACAGTGGGGACTTGTATATTACAAAATAGCTAGACAAGAGCTTTTGAATGTTTTGACCACAAAGAAATGATAAATGTGTGATGGACATGCTGAAACACTCTGGTTTGACCATTGTACAACATACATATGTATCAAAATATCAAACTGAACACTGTAAACATATACAATTGCAATGTGTCGATGCATTTTAAAAAATAAAAAACATTGAAAAGCAGGAGTGTGACTTTGCAAGCTGTAGGTTTACTTTAGCTCTAAAATTCTGAGATAAAGCATTCAGTCTTCCTCAAGCCTGTCGTTGCTTATGATAGACCTTGATCATTTTCTCTGCCTTATCATTCCTTTATCTTCTGCTGGAAATGATCCTACCCTCTACACCCATGAGTTGGTGATATGTATTAATGTTGGTTTTCAAATGTTTCCATGTCTCCCCACCTCTAGTAAGATTGTGGCATGATCCTTTTCTTTTCCCTTGTGGTTGAGTAAAGTCAACTGACCAGTTCTTCCTTAAAAAAAATGTAGTTACCAGCTCAAAAGCCTCCAGAGCAATCTTTCTGTCTGGCTTGGTGTCTGACGATGTTCAGGATACTGGCTGCTTAAGTAGCCTGGGTCCCAGAACATGGGTTCAGGGAGAGCAGCGTCCCCAGCTGACCTGTGACAGGTATGCAGCATGACGAGGAAATCAACCTTTGTTAAAGCACCTGGGCGATGAGATCGTTTGATAATGACCTGATAACCTTGTTTACCCAGACTGACGCAGGATGCTCACAGGGCCGCCCTTCATCCACCACCCTGGACCCTGGCCGCAGATGAGGAATTAAGGCATGGCAATACCATGTGCAGCTGACCCGATCAGACTCTCTCCTGAGCACCTTGAACTAGAAAGGAAAACCACAGAGTCTGGAGTGCTTTGAAGCTGATTTTCACTAACAGCAGACATGTGAGCTGCTGCTGGGATCCCTTTCTGGTCCTGGTTCTTACCCTTCCGCAGACCTGCTTTCTCAGCTATTTTTTTTTTTTTTTTTTTTGAGAAGGAGTCTTGCTCTGTCGCC
Organism: Trachypithecus francoisi; assembly: GCF_009764315.1. Taxonomy (NCBI): domain Eukaryota; kingdom Metazoa; phylum Chordata; class Mammalia; order Primates; family Cercopithecidae; genus Trachypithecus; species Trachypithecus francoisi. The sequence goes on from NW_022681456.1 coordinate 3,896,193, forward strand.
CAGGCTGGAGTGCAGTGGCGCGATCTCGGCTCACTGCAAGCTCCGCCTCCCAGGTTCATGCCATCTCCTGGCTCAGCCTCCGGAGGAGCTGGGACTACAGGCGTCTGCCACCTCACCCGGCTAGTTTTTTGTATTTTTTAGTAGAGACGGGGTTTCACCGTGTTAGCCAGGATGGTCTCGATCTCCTGACCTCGTGATCCGCCCGTCTCGGCCTCCCAAAGTGCTGGGATTACAGGCTTGAGCCACCGCGCCCGGCCTCAGCTATTTTTTAAATTCTCAAGTTTGTCCCAATATCTTTCCTGTAAATCCCTGCATTGTTTAAATGATCCAAAGTTGCTTTCTGTTGCTGGCAGCGAATGGCTTGCCTTGAACCCACTGTGAGGCCTAGCCAGGCCAAAATCACTCGGGATGGTCTGTGGGGGTCAGGATGAGAGAACTGGACTAAAGAATGTGCACAAATGCATCTTTGCTCTATGTCAGAATCTCTGTGCCCCACCTGGTTCCAGGACCTTCAGCTAGTTTTCCCAGCCCTCTGCTACAGTGGCAACACACTCCACATTGACTCTGAGGACTTTCCTCTGACAGTAACGAGGCGTCTCCCTGCGTGTCCAGGCTGTCCTTCCCCAGGGCTCTTCTGTGGATGCTGAAACAGGAAACCTTTTCTGGACAGGCACATACATTTTACCCAAAGGCAGAGAGGAATTAGCACCCTGCACAGCAAACGACTGACCAATTGACAAATGGAAACTGGTTGATAAATTCCTCCCCAAATGAAGTGTTCTGAAAAGCATTCCTTTGTACTGTCTTCCAGAAAGTCTGGCAACAATGAGCGAGCTCTGGCGCTTGATACCAGTTACTAATGAGCTTGGTAGTGTATACTCACACCAGCCTCCTTGATTCCCTGACTCACCCCTCCTTTCCCCAGTCCCTGCTCTGGGGGCTGACACCCCCTCAGACGTTAATAGCACATAACCTTTGCTGGCTTCGGGCTCTGTTTTCCAGGAAACACAGAATGAGCTACTGTCTATGAGTTAGTCAGGAAAAACTGGCACTTCGTCTCTCTTGAATGCCTTTAACGTATCTCACACCGTGGATGGGAAGGTGTAGGAAACTTCAGGAAAACAGAATTACAGCCTGTATCTAGATTTATCTGTCACTCGGGGAAACAGGAATAGGGTTCAGAAGCTGCTGACACTTGTCTACTGATCATGAAGACAATAAAGACAAAGTCTGTAACACAAAGTATTCTCCTATTCGGCAGGAAGAACATCTTGTTGTTTCTAGGATGGAACTAAAGGTGATTTAGGAGTAACCAGGGAGATAACTCTGTTGCAGTGAATAGAACACTGTGCTTAGATTAAAATACTTGTTCTTCCATTTTGCCTTTTGCAAACCATTTAACCTCGCCAAGCATCTCTTCACAATAACATCGGGAGGTTTAAATGAGATAACGTACTCAAAATCACACAGTGCATAAAAAGCAATCAGAAGAGTGTTGTTGTTCAAGCTAGACTTCTAGTGAAGCATGGTGGAATGTTTACTTATATTTACAGTTGCATGAGTCAGGCTCTCCAGAAAAACAGAACCAATAGGATGTGTGTGTGTATGTATGTGTGTGTGTGTATGTGCATGTTAATATACGTATGTATATATACATGTGTGTGCATGTTCATATGTATATATGCATGTGCATGTTCCTATATATGTATGTGAGTGTATGGGTGTGTGCTCATTTGTGTGTGAGTATAGTTGGCCCTTTGTATTTTCGAGTTCCACATTTGTGGATTAACCAACAACGGGTGGAAAATATTCAGAAAAATAAATACAGAGTAATAGTACAACAAAAAAAAGAATACAAGATGTAAAAATACATATAACAAGTATTGACATAGCATTTACATTGTATTAGGTATTGTAAGTAATCTAGAGATGATTTAGATGTACATAGGTTATACGCAAATATTAAGACTTTTGTATAAGAACTTGAGCATCCTTGGCTTAGCTATTCATGGTGTCCTGGAACCAATCCCCTGTGGATACAGTGGAATGACTTTTTATGTGTGTATGTGTGTATATAAATAATTATTATATAAAGAATTGGCTCAAAATTAGCTGGGCATGGTGGTGCATGCCTGTAACCCCAGCTACTCGGGAGGCTGAGGCAGGAGAATCCTTTGAACTCGGGAGGCAGAGGTTGCAGTGAGCCGAGATTGTGTCATTGCACTCCAGCCTGGGCAAAAAGGGTGAGATTCCATCTCAAAAAATAAATAAATGAATAAAAGGCTAATATGATTTCAGAGGCAGAGAAGTTCAAAATCTGCAGCACAAGTCTAGCCGGCAGTGTCCCTAGTGTCTAGCCAGCAGTGTCCCTAGTGTCTTGCCGGCAGTGTTCCATCGTGTCTAGCTGGCAGCGTTCCGTCGTGTCTAGCCGGCAGCGTTCCGTCGTGTCTAGCCGGCAGCGTTCCGTCGTGTCTAGCCGGCAGTGTCCCTAGTGTCTAGCCAGCAGTGTTCCATCATGTCTAGGCGGCAGTGTTCCATCGTGTCTAGGCGGCAGCGTTCCGTCATGTCTAGCCGGCAGCGTTCCGTCGTGTCTAGCCGGCAGCGTTCCGTCGTGTCTAGCCGGCAGTGTCCCTAGTGTCTAGCCAGCAGTGTTCTGCCGTGTCTAGCCGGCAGTGTTCCATCGTGTCTAGGCGGCAGTGTTCCGTCGTGTCTAGCCGGCAGTGTCCCTAGTGTCTAGCTGGCAGCGTTCCGTCGTGTCTAGCCGGCAGTGTTCCGTAGTGGTCATGTTCTGTGGAGCTATGATGAATCAGTGTTGCAGGTAACATGCAAAGGCAGTCTGCTGAGAATTCTCTCTTCCTTGCAGGAGGCCAATCTTTTTGTTCTATGTAAGCCTTCAACTGATTGCATGAGGCCCACCCACATTATGGAGGGCAATTTGCTTTACTCAAAGTTCATCTCATCAAAAAAACACCCTAACAGAAACACTCAGGATAACACTTGACCACATTTCTGGGCACCCTGTGTTCCAGGCAAGTTGACATGCAAAATGAACCATCATAATAGGAAATGATTATTTCTCAAAAATCCCACCAAACTGGAGAAAATAGTACATAGTCATAGGAGATATTTCAGAAAACTTTGAAAGATGGAAAGTACATTATCATTTGGTAACTCGATTAGCAGAGCAGAGGTAGCTAACTGCCTGCAGGGGTTGATGGGGGCAAACATTGAAAAAAATAGAGAAAATAAAAATGCTTGGGACCTGGAGGTTCCTGGTATCTTGGATAGAGCTGAAAACAGGAAGGCAAGTTAAAACTGTATGTAAGAAACATTTTAGACTCCACAGATCCCCTCTCTTAGCCCTTGCATCCAGTCACCTGTCCCTTAAACTCCCACTGGAAGACTAAAGGTACCTGTCTGGAAAGGGTAAATGAGAAATGTTCTGGCATCGGGGCATCTGTCCCAGCTGAGAGACAGGGTGAGGTCCCGTGTTGAGCATGGGACACAGCTGTAAAGATTCATATATAATAGTGAGATTCTCCCCAGGCTACCTTCCTTGTGTAAGCCCCAAATCACTAAGACAGATAGGGAAGGCAATTTATGATTTTATTACAAGCTTCATTGCATTGTTTCACTTTATAACATATTTTGTCTGATGACCTTGTTTTACAGATTAGGGGATAGACATAAAGACCTGCCAGCCATTGATTACCAATACCCATAATTTGTATTCAAGGCATTGCAAATCTTGAAGGGTATTCTGAATCATGGTAAAAAACATTGAACTTTAGTTCATATACTTCCCTCTGTTCTAATTATATAAATATTGATGATCCATATATGGAAATAATGTCCTGCACCTCAAACATAAAAATGCAAGATAGTTCTACAACTTTACAAGGGTGCAACCCAATTTCTTTTTCAAGTTTCCAAATGCTGCTCGTTTTCAGGAATGAAATCTGTTACTGTGGGCGCCCCCCTCTCCTTTTCATTTTTGGTTGTGTTTATGCTCTGGGAAGCCCCAGAGCAGGAGTCCCCAACCCCCAGGCTATGGACCAATATTGGTTGGTGGCTGGTTAGGAACCGGGTCACACAGCAGCAGGCAAGAGTGAAGCGGGCAAGCAAGTGAAGCTTCATCTGTATTTACAGCTGCTCCCCATGGCTCACATTATTACTATCCAAGCTCTACCTCCTGTCAGATCAGTGGCGGCCTTGGATTCTCTTGGGAGCACAAACCCTACTGTGCACTGCACATGTGAGGGATCTAGGTTGTACTCTCCTTGTGAGAATCTAATGCCTGATGATCTGTTACTGTCTCCACCACCCCCAGATGGAACCATCTCGTTGCAGGAAAACAAGCTCAAGGCTCCAACTCCTTCTACATTATGGTGAATTGTATAATTATTTCATTGCATGTTATTATGTAAGAATAATAGAAATAAAGTGCACAATAAATGTAATGCACTTGAATCATCCCAAAACCATCCCGCCACCAGTCTTTGGAAAAATTGTCTTCTACAAAACTGGTCCCTGGTGGCAGAAAGGCTGGGGACTGCTGCCCCAGAACACACTTCCAAAGCATGTGGGGATGGAAATATCTGACTGAATAACTTCTTCATGTAAGTATCTTCTGAGACCCAGGTGTCCATCTGGCTTTAATGCATTGGCTTTGCTGCTCCCAAATCATCAGGATGACCTCTTTAACCCCCACCTACATGGTGAACTGGGTTTTCGGGTCCAGAGGCTCTTGTGGCTACTTCCGTGATACTCCTGGGCACATAAGGATGCTTCCACTGCCTTCGTACCACCCTGGGGCACAAGAAATCTTCAGGATGATATGCAAAGCCCTGTCAGGCTAGTCAAGTCTCTGTCAGTTTCTCTCTCTGGATACCCTCCACCTCCCTGGGAACAGGTAACAGGACGCCTCTACTCTCAGATCCTCTCCCTCCTTGGCTCATTCTGGGAAACAGACCCACCAACATCTCTACTTCTCTGCTAACTACCCTCCCTCCCTTTGAGTTTGAGGACTACGTTGTGGACGTGGAGTAGCCCTTGTTATTAGGCACCGAGTCTTCATTCAGATCCTTAGCATTTCCTGTACCTTTGTTCTAGACTTGTGAAAATCGAAACCCAAGAAGGTCTTTCTCTCCTTTTTTCATTTTCTCCTCTACTTTCTCACATCTCATCCCATGCAATGGTGTAATCAACTGTGAATACGTCTGTGTTATTGGTAATTATATGTTATTAAAAGTTATTTCTTTGTAATCTTCGATAATATCCATTGTACTTTCTGAGTGAGTATCCTTTCATGTATCTATACTCATCTCTGAGTGATTATCCTTTCATGTATCTATACTCGTCTATATTAACAATAATCGGTGGCAGGATAGGAGGAACCAGAGGTTAGGTTTATAAATCTGGAACTGAATTGAGATGCTCAAGAGGAGGGTAACAGTGAGCTAGTCTGTTTTCCTTTGGTCATTAACCCTGGCCCTTCTCTAATTAAAGGATCCTCCATAAAGGATGGATCAATCTCATTTGCGCTCATGGCTGTGATTTGATTAGCAATGAAGGGCTTGCATAGCTCCCTCTTCTCTTTAAGAATCTTTGGCTCCTCGGGAGTCAGTTACGGCTACTTTCAAACAGGCTAACGGGGAGCAAGATGACAGGCTTCTTCCATTGTTTCTCTGCTGACCACATTAGGACTACATTTTGGAAAGAGCAGAGAAAATGTTATTATGAAGACCAAGCTTCCTGTCTATCAGTGTAACAAAAAGGAAGACTTAGTAATCTTCTTATTGATGAGGATGAATTTATTGTGCTCAGTCATGGAGAAAATGTGAAGAGGGCCAATAGATGTGAATGTTGATCCTTATTATTCTTCCAGCTCATGCTTATTAATTTCATCCTAACATGATAGGCATGCCCTTAGCATAACAACCCATACTTTCTCCCTTCCTGGAGGTGGTGGGGGCTGTGGACTCGTATGAAAAGGCTTCCTGCCCCATCTTCTATCTCTCATTTTACTCCCCCCATCCCCCTTAAAACCCATGTATTCTACCCTTCTGATTCCTCCTAGTAAACCTTACGTCCTTCTCCATTCTTCCCTTATTGTGATGTTGGCTTTGACCTTCCCCAGCCTCCCAGCCTCTGCTCAGAACAGAAATCAGGCTTTCTTTCTCTGAACCTCAATAGCCCCATAGCCATTTCCATCCCCTTTTCCCCTAGAGTTTCTCCCCCTTCTGACTCCTCCACCCACACACCGTACACAATTCTAGAGGGAAGCAGGGGGATCTGGAGGAGAAACCTGTTGACCACGTGCTGTCAGAATAACTAAATCAAGATTTCTTTGCAGAGAGCTTGGATTCTAATTCCATAGCCTGTGTTCCAACTTTTACAGACAGTTTCCATAGCCTTTGTTCTGTTACAAAAGTAATTAAGTTCCTTGAAAGTTGACCCATCCAGGTGGAGGGGGAAGAGATGGAGGACTTGGTCTCAGTTTAATAGCTCAGTTTCAGGCAAAAAGACATCTAGAACAAGAAGAAAACAAGAGAGTTGCAATTATTTGAGATCATTGTAAGGAGGAGCCAAAGGAAAAGATTATAGATAAGATAAATTCCTCTTTAAGAAAGCCTAGTAAAGTTGCACCATAATTACTTTTAACCTACAAGCTGCCTCTAGAAATGAACCCCAGGAAGACAAAACCTCATTATTTAACTTAATTCCTCAATAATGAATACATATATTAGCATGCATTAAAATTCGAGCTGCAGAATATTAAAACAAAATAGAATAAATCCTGCAGAGTATTTCTCCAGCCACGCCCCACTGACTGATGGGGAGTTTATAGTTAACTTAAAATCAGAGGATTTAGTCCAGATACCTGCAACTAAAACTCCGTTTGGTGTCTCTCTTTAGTGTAGCCCAGTAGTTCTTTAATATTCATGTCCAGGAAAATCACGTTATTGCTTTGGATACATGAAACCTTCGACACTATACTTTATGGGCAATTTAAGGAAGATTTTAAGAGTAACGGACTTTATGCAATTTCTGCCTTAAGCTCTGACTCTGGGACTGAATCCTCTGGGAAAATGCAACTTCATTATGCAGTAAATAGAGAATCTGGCCCTACCAAATTAACGAGGTCTACACTGAAAGTGTATCCTTGCCATGGGTTACAAATCATTTAGTTGAGGTCAACAACTTAGCAGACTGTCCGCATTTATTGTGAATGTTAATTACAGAAATGATTCCTGAATCTATTATCATGTTTAAAATATTGCAAATAAGGCTATCGCCCCACGTCCTGAAACCTTGTCCTGTCATTAGAAATGAACAGTTTCAAACTGCATATCCTTCTAAACCTTTTTCTATACTTTTATACACATTTGTACACACATAAAACCTATACCAAATTTTCATGATTTTATTTCAACATAAATGGTTTCCCTCTGTAACTGTTGTTTTGCAACTTATTTTTCTTTTGATCCACAATAATTCTTGAGATCTATGCATGTGTGTACACAAAGACCTAGCTTATCTCTGCTAGCTGCAGTTCAGGTGTGTTAATTAGAATAGTGTAGGTTATGCTTCAATAACCTGTTACTTGAAGTCTCAGTGTCTTAGCACAGCAGAAACCTGTTTATCACACATGTAAAGTTGAGTCTAGGTGGTCAGAGAGGCTCTTCCATGTAGTGACTTGGGGATCTAGGCTTTTCCCTTTTCGAGATGCTCCTACCTCAGTGCATGGCTTCCAGGATTAAACTGGAAGGGAAACAAAGAGGTGAGGAAAAACATTGACTCTCTTGTGACCTTTTATTTTAAAATAAGTTGAGCTTAAATATACGTCACAAAAATAATGGAATTCTGGCCGGGCGCGGTGGCTCACGCCTATAATGCCAGCACTTTGGGAGGCCGAGGTGGGCGGATCATGAGGTCAGGAGATCGAGACCATCCTGGCTAACACGGTGAAACCCCGTCTCTACTAAAAATACAAAAAAGTTAGCCGGGCGTGGTGGCAGGTGCCTGTAGTCCCAGCTACTCAGGAGGCTGAGGCAGGAGAATGGCGTGAACCCGGGAGGCGGAGCTTGCAGTGAGCCAAGATTGCGCCACTGCACTCCAGCCTGGGCAACAGAGCGAGACTCCGTCTCAAAAAAAAAAATGGAATTCTCAGAGTTCCTTTACTAAGCTTCCCTAAATGTTAACATGTTACGTAACCACAGTACAATGATCTAAACCAGGAAATAAACATTGATACGAACCTATTAATAAATACAGACCCATTCAAATTCCACTGGTTGTCCCTTTTCTGGCATGCGTGATCCAATCCAGAGCTGCACATTGTGTAGGGTGGCTGCATCTGCTTAGTCTCTCTCAGTCCAGAATAATTTCTTACACTCTTAGTTTTCTATGGCCTTGTCTTGATTGATGGATTGATGGACAGAGATGAGGTCTTGCTATGTTGTCCAGGCTGGACTTAAACTTCTGGGCTCAAGTTATCCTCCCTCCTCAATCTCCTGAATAGCTGGGACTGCAGGCAGTTGCTAGACCCCTGACCTTGTCATACTTAGTTAGCACTAACCAATTAGTTAGTATATTACCCCTCAATTTGACTTTGGTTAATATTTTTGGTGATTGAAGTCCAGTTGTGCTTTTTGGATTTTTCCGTTGCAGCAAGAACAATTAACATTAATTCTTTTTGCTTTTCCTTTTTTTATTGAGATGGAGTTTCACTCTTGTCACCCGGGCTGGAGTACAATGGCCCCATCTAGGCTCACTGCAACCTCCGCCTCCAAGGTTCAAGTGACTCTCCTGTCTCAGCCTTCTGAGTAGCTGGAATTACAGGCGCCTGCCACCATGCCCAGCTAATTTTGTATTTTTAGTAGAGACGGGGTTTCACCATGTTGGCCAGGCTGGTCTTGAACTCCTGAACTCAAGTGATCCACCTGCCTCGGCCTCCCAAAGTGCTGGGATGACAGGTGTGAGCCACGGTTCCTGACCAGGACAATTGACATTAGTTCTACCTTTTCGACAAAATCTCAAGTACACAATACATTACTGTTAACTGGAGGCACAAGATTTTATGAATCTCTCGAATTTTTCCACTTTACATAACATAAACTCTATGCCTATTGAGCAACATCTACCCATTCCACCCAATACCCCCATCCCTGGCACCCACCATTCTACTGTCTGCTTCTACGAGTTTGACTGTTTTAGAGACCTCCATTCATAGAAGGTCTCTAAAATAGTACAGTACAAATCATACAGTATTTGTCCTTTGTGACTGGCTTATCTGACTTAGCATAATGTCCTTAAGGTTTATTCACGTTGTCACATGTTGCAGAATTTTCTTCTTTATTAGGCTGAAGCATACCCCATTGTGTGTATGTATTACTCTTTCTTCATCCACTCATTCACTGATGGACATTTAGGTCGTTTCCGTGCCTTGGCTATTGTGAACATTCTGCAGCAAACAGGGGGAGTGCTAGTATCTCTCCCAGATCCTGATTTCCATTATTTTGGATAAATACCTAGCAGTTCTATTTGTAATCCTTTCGAGGAACCTCCTTACTGTTTTTGCATAGCAGCTGCACCATTTTGCATTCTTACCAAAAGTGTACAAGGGATCCAGTTTCTCCAAATGCTTCTCAACGCTTGCTGTCTTTGTCTTCATAATAACAACTATCCTAACAGGCATGAGACGATATCTCACTGTGGTTTTGATTTGCATTTCTCTGATGATTACAGACATTGAGCACCTTTTCATACACCTGTTGGCCATTTGTATGTCTTCTTTGGAGAAATGTCTATTTAAGTCTTTAACCCATTTTAAAATTGGGTTCTTAGTGGTTTGTTGTTGTTGTTGCTATTGAGCTGTATGAGTTTCTCATTTTAGGAATTAACCCTGTATCAGATATATGGCCTGCAAATATTTTGTACTGTTTCATAGATTGCCTTCTTACTCTGTTTATTTTTCTTCTTGCTGTGCAGAAGCTTTTTAGCCTGATGCAATACCACTTGTCTGTTTTTTCTTTTATTGCCTCTGCTTTTGGTGTCATATTTATGAAATCATTGTCGAGACCAATGTCATGGAGCTTTTCCCCTATTTAACTCTTTAACACATTTTGAGTTGATGATTATCTTGCATGGTGCAAGATAATGGTCCAATTTAATTCTTTTGCATGTGGATATCCAGGTTTTAAAAACTTATGTGGAACCACAGAGGACACCAAATAGTCAAAACAATCTTGAGAAAGAAGAACAAAGCTAGAGGAATCACACTTCCCAATTTCAGAATATATTACACTGCTACAGTGCTTAAAACCGTATGTCTCTGGCATGAAGATGGATACATAGACCAATGCAACAGAACAAAGAGTCCAGAAATAAATACACACATGTACAGTGAACTGTTTTTTGATAAGAGTGTAAGAAATACCAATGGGAAATGGATAGTCTCTTCACCAAATGATGCTAGGAAAAGTAGATAACCACACACAAAAGATCAACCTTTTTTGACATGAATACCATGGAAGTTTTGCTGGGCAGTTCTCAGTGCATCAGATCAAAAGGAATATGATGCTGATATGTCCTGTTACAGGTGATGTTAACTTGGAGCATTTGGTTCAGGTGCTGTCTGCTAGATTTCTCCACTATAAGGTTCCTACTTTCCCTATGCATTAAATAAATGTGGAGATACTAGGTTGGTGCAAAAGTAATTAAAATAATTGTAAAAGTAATGGCAAAACCTGCAACTACTTTTGCACTAACCTAATGCTTTGAGGCTATGTAAATATCCTATTAATTGCCATATTTTGCCCACAAATTTTAGCATCTATTGATGATTCTTGTCCAAAGCAGTTACTGCTGTGCTGTTTGCCAAGTGGTGATTTTTTATTACCGTCATTCCCTTCCTGTTTATTAATTGGAATTAATTGACATTTTCAATTCTGTGTTTACATCAGCTCTGAACTCATGGATATTTGTTTTATGCCGTGGATTATAGAGCATTACTACCATTATTTGTTTTCTTCCTCAAAGTGTCCCGGATTCATCAATTCATAGCACTTCAAGTCATCTCCCACCACCATTCTTTTTTTGAGCACTTCCCTTGTTTTGTGCTGTAAGAGGTCCCGGCTTATCACATACATTTTCTGTTTTAGGCTGGAATCAGTCATTGCTCCAAAAAATCCCTGGCCCCTTTTCCCTTTTTTTTTTTTTTTTTTTTTTGATAGAGTCTCACTGTGTTGCCCAGGCTGGAATACAGTGGAGTGATCTCGGCTCACTGCAACCTCCTCCACCTCCCAAGTTCAAGTGATTCTCGTGCCTCAGCCTTCCAAGTAGCTGGGATTACAGGCATGCGCCACCATGCCTGACTAATTTTTGTATTTTTAGTGGAGACGGGGTTTTACCATGTTGGCCAGGCTGGTCTCAAACTCCCAGCCTCGAGCTATCCACCTGCCTTGGCCTCCCAACATTCTGGGATTAGAGGCATAAGCCACCATGCCTGGCTCCCGGCTCCTTTTATTGGCCAATGTTATTTAGACTTTAAGGTCTAGATGCTAAGGTCACACATTTGCTCTTAATGGTTTTTGAACAGAAATGATGCGTCAAGACTTACTCACATTCCTGATTGTCCGGAGCTCCAGCACATGTTCCCAATCTAAGAATGAGAGAGGCTGAGAAATCTTATTTTTCTCGGTGCCCATGAAGAGGTAAACAGTGATGAACACATAGCACTGTCACTTCTGCAACAGAATCCCATAGTGTTATTACCTTTCTGTTGATTTAGCCATATACTGTGCTCTTAAGTTTTCATGCCTGAAAACAATCCTACGATGTACTCATTTGAACCTGTCTCCTTGGTCACAGTCCCAGTAGACTACCCATACCCAGCATCCTTAGAACATAGCTCAGCTGAACTGTAGGAAGAGGAGGACAGCTTCAGATATAGCCATGGTGATATGTTTTCTGCATTTTGTTAAACACCATACGTGAAACACCAATGTCCACGTGTATTTTGGGTTCTGTACTCCTTCTGCTTTGCCGTCAGCTCTTTTTCCTATAATGATCTAAAGTAGATTGTGGCAGGCTGGTATGTCTGAAACTCAAATTCTAGTTCTTTTATTTTTAGTTTCACTTCCTTCCTAATGAACCTAAAACTAGAGAAACTTTCTTTCCAGAATTGGACGCTGAGGAGGTTGGTTGCCACAGCCTTCTGTGTACCGTTCATCTAAAATAAATCTTTCTTGTTAGCAAGAAGAAAATCGTGGATTTAATAGGATATTTTTTTTAAAAGCATCTTATCTGAATCAATAGAAATGTGGGGCTGTGAGAAGTAGGTAATAAAGTTATATCATGCCAACACACTGTGACTAAGCAAATCTAGATTGGAAGACTCATCTCTGACAACAGGTCGTGATGGACTGATGGGGGAAGTGGAATGGAGAAACTCTTGGAGTGAGAAGAGTGGTATGGGTTGAAATTACATGTTTTACAGTGATGGAGGGAGGAAAAAAAAGTTACTTTTCACACCTGTATTTTAGGCAACTTGATTTAAATGTAAATGGCTGTGCCATATCAAAATAGAAACTTATTTGAAAAAACAATGATGAAAGTAAATTTTAGTCATTCCACTTTTAGTATAATATTTTTTCCCCAGTCAAGTAATACACCAATGGTAGCTGGTCTGGGAGTGGTTATCCCATTTCTGGGATGATAATGGGAGCCTCTCTCTCGCTCTCTCTCTCTCTCTCTCTTTTTTTTTTTTTTTTTTTTTGAGACAGACTCTCACTCTGTCACCCACGCTGGAGTGCAATGGCATGATCTCGGCTTCCTGCAACCTCCGCCTCCTGGGTCCAAGCAATTTTCCTGCCTCAGCCTCCTGAGTCGCTGGGATTACAGGCACGTGCCACCATGCCCAGCTAATTTTTTTTGTACTTTTAGTAGAGATGGGGTTTCACCATATTGGCTAGGCTGGTCTTGAATTCCTGACCTGAAGCAATCCACCCACCTTGGCCTCCCAAAGTGCTGGGATTACAGGCATGAGCGACCACGCCTAGCCTAGAGCCTCTCTCTCATCTTCCTGTTGATTTGCTTCTGTGTGATGGTCCCAATCTTGGATTGCAGCACTAGCTGTCCTTCCTGTACAAAGGGCCACATCCCCTCTTGGGGATGTTGACTCAGTGGCATGGATAAAAAACCTCCATTTCTTTTGTAAATATAACTTATTGCAGTGAAAGTCAAATAACGTCAAATACACATTGAAGAGAACAACTCAGTGGCATTCAGTACATTCACAATGCTGTGCAAACATCTCTCTCCCAAACGTGTCCATCACTCCATGGTACAGCCATGTACCCCTTAGCAGTCTTTCCTCACTCCTTCCTCTTACCTCGACAACCACTAATCTAACTTCGGTCTCTACGGATTTATGTATTCCAGATATTTCCTATAAATTCAATCACACAATATGTAACCGTTTGTGTCTGATTTCTTTCACTTGCCGTAATAATGTCCTTGAGGTTCATCCATGTTGTAGCGTGTATTAACACTTAATTCCTTTTTAATGGCTGAATAGTATTATATTGCATTTATATGCTATATTTTGTTAATCTGTGCATCCATTGATAGGCATTGGGATTGTTTTCACTCTTGCCTATTGTACATAGTCCTGCCGTGAACATATGTATACATGTATTTGTTTGAACACCTGTTTTCAGTTATTCAGGGCATATACCTTGTCATGGAATTGTGGGGACAAATACAAATCTATATTCCATTCCATCTTAAACTGAAGGCCAGTGTGGCAAATGTCATGGTTTCGTGGTCAAAGAATCCTCAACCTACAAGTTTGTTCAGAGACATCACTAGAAATTAAAGAATTGTTTTAGCTAAATATTACTGACTGCCTTAAAACGACTCTTTTATTATTCTTGCATGATTCTGTAGGTTGACTGAGACAAACTGAGTGGTTTTCTGTTTCAGATGATGCAGATGGGTCTTCAGGCATCTGGGGACTAGATTAGGCTGAAATGTTCCCGATGGTCTAAAGGCCTCATGTGCACATCCAGCTGCTGGCTGCCAGCTGTGAGCTAAGCCAAGGCTGCACAGGAGAGCCTCGTCCTCTGTCAGGTGCCTCCCACATGACTGGATTCTAACAATGAGTTTCAAGAATAAGAAAGAAGCTGCTCATCGGCTTAAGGTTTTGAATGTCACTCCCAGTGCTTTCCATTGGTCAAATGATGTGGGCAGGTTCATATTCAAGGGGCTGGGGGGAAGTTAGCTCCTCCCCCACAGTATGCATGTACACAAAGAGGAGGAATTGTTGGAGGCTGTGTTTGGAGGCTCACTACCACCGGAGGCACAGTGTCAGTGAGGGAGAGAACAGAAGCACTTGGACAAAAGGCCTCTGTCTTAGGGCAGTGGACATTCTCATCTTGTGTATCGGCCTGAGAGTGTTGGAGTATAGGAGCCCCGCTACCTAATAATCTACAGTCACCTGCCTCACCTGCCCTATCTCCCCATCATGTCGAAGGGAGGACAATTCCATTTTCAAAGACATATCTTGAAAATCATTCAGTACTTTGGGAAAAAAATTAAGTAGAGATATGCTTTTATATTTATGCAAGCATGAGAAAACATTTAGGAGATAAGAGTTTAAAAATAGCTAATATAAGGCCAGGTGTGGTGGCTCATGCCTGTAATTTCAGCACTTTGGGAGGCCAAGGTGGGAGGATCACCTGAGGTCAGAAGTTTGAGACCAGCCTGGCCAACATAGTGAAATTACTAAAAATACAAAAATTAGCTGGGCATGGTAACATGCAGCTGTAATCCTAGCTACTGGAGAGACTGAGGCAGGAGAATCACTTCAACCTGAGAAGCAGAGGTTGCAGTGAGAAGGTCAAAGGTAATTTCTACAAGGGTCACTCTTTTTCTGTTGTCATCACTGCTGAATGCCCAGAGCCAAGAAGAATGCCTAGTTTATCATAGATGCTCAATAAGTGGTTGTTTGATTCCTGAATGCCCAAATGAAAAATTAAATGGATGAGTGAATGAAGGAATGAGTCGGTGAATGACAGATCTATAGATATCAGCTCCTGCCTGGCAAATCCCCTCGGACACTTAGTATAAGTAGAGCCTCTGAGAAGACTTGGGAATCAGAAGTTCTTTATCCTGCTGTACCCAGAAAACTCATGCATTCTGGAACAGGTGACCAGAGATGCAGACATGATGCCCACAAGACTTTACTGACCAAAGTGCATTCATCTGGCCCCACAAGTGAGAAAAGCATCACCAGTCCAGCAGTCACAGTTGAGATTCTTTCTTTTTCATTGCCCGTGCTTTTGGCCATGCCCTCCAATAGATTATCATGATTTGAAGTGCTCTTGAGGTCTCCTGGGTACAACCATCATCTCAGTAACTCAGATATGCAAGAAATGTAAATCTCTCTGGAGTTTTCTAATTTTCAACTTAATTTCCATTTTCACCTACATTCCACCTACCTCCCAGATGATCCAAAATCCAAACTCACACTTGCCTCAGGATTGAATATAAACTCAGTGCAGTTTTCTTATTGCCACACATTGAGGTCAGGAGAGGGTCGCCAGATCTCCAGGAAAATAATTTGTTCCACCTGGTCTTCAGTTGTTAGTCTGCCCAGATCATAGCTGGTGTTCATCTGGACCTCAGATGTGTGTCATCCACAGATGTGAGGGCTTTCACTGCTATGCCATTGGGAGCTGCAGGAGACTCTGGATCTGTCCCCAACCTCACTTTCATGCAGATATTTTTTTATGTGCTCAGCTGCTGTCTTCCAGGGGTACTATGAACCTTGTCAGCAGCCAGGCTCTGCCTGGGTTGGAACTGGGGGTGGGGGGAGGGATAAGCCCCCTCTGCTCTCATATTCCCAGTCTCACGTGGAGATACCATTATTCCCCTTAGAATTCAGACCAGGGTTGAGACAAGTAGTAGATGCCTTCTCAGCAAACCTCAGTGTTTCCTCACTCTTATCTCATCTCTTGGTTGTGGATGTTGTAGCTCTGACTTCATCTTAGGTTGGGTTTTGGAGGAGTGGAGGCTGGCCTGAGGTTTCTTGTGGAAGGGAATGATGGAGGGAGTATTCTCAGGAGAAACCTATGAGGAGACAAGGAAGGGAATCAGGCAAGGCAGGAAACCAGGCAACAGAGTGGGTTCATGGAGGTCTAGCCTCCACCAACCCCACAGGGAGGGCTGGAGCATAGATATGATCACTGAGTTGAGCCCCCTCGAGGAAAGACACCTGGTCTTTTGTTTTCTCTTTCAGCCAGGCTTTGGCGGTAGTTTGGGGAGGTTTGAGGGAGGGCATAACCTCCCAGATAATACCAGGAGAAATAGCTTGCATTGGCCAAAGGCAGGTCTTGGCCTTTGGCCAATGAGAACTGGGAGCTGGTATCATCCAGCCTTCACAGTGGATGCAGAGAGGGTGGGGAAGAATTTATTGTACTGTTTATGCTATAATAGAGGATAACCAAATACATATAAGCAGTGTGGTCTACTATGGGGACGTCAAGAAGATTCCTTCTGGTCTCTGAGTTTATGATGTAGATTAACCATATTAAACCAAAGAATGCAAAACAAATGTGTCTCCATCAACAGAATTCACGAACAAGTCTCTGTGGGTGTCAGGACATAACCACAAGCAGCCTTGGCAGGAACTCTGCTCAGCGGACTTCTCATTTTCTTTCTTTCTTTTTTTTTTAAAGATGTTTATAGATTGACAGTAAAAAAAAAAAAAAAACAAACAAAACTGAAACATAGAAGTGCCGCAGTTGTGTGAGTGTTCACATCCTGACAAGACGCAGGTTACAAATGACACCTTCCTGGTTAAGATTATAAATCTGAAATGGGGGTAGGATAAAGTGGGGATCAGGACAGTATGGGGCATCCATTGGGTTTGTATTCAGTGAAAGACAAAGCTCTTAATTCTTGGCCTGCCTTAATGACAGTCCGTTTCTCTGAGAATAGAGTATGGTGAAGACAATTGCTATCCTGAGTTATTTTCTGATTAACAAAGAAGGCCTGGTTGGTCTATAGAAGTAAGAAGAGTCTCAGAAAGTGGCCTTATTTCTAATGGTTTCATAATCGCCAGAGAAGGAGTGAAGAGTACAGATGGCCCACATTTTAAGAAAATAAATTTCCAAACATTTTGGAGAAAATGACCTTAGATATTACCAGCCCATCAAGAGACCTAGGAAATTCCAACAGTTGACATCATACTAGAATCCTGTATTAGGTTTCTCTAGAAAAACAAAACCAATAGGATATATGTTTGTGTGCATATGTATTATATATATGATAGATAATAGAAGATAGATAGATGGATAAATGGGTGGATGAATAGATAAAATGGATAATTAGGTAGATATGTAAGCTAAGATAGAAGATAGTGGACAGATGATTGATAGATGATAGATAGATAGATAGATAGATATCATAAAGAAATGGCTTACATACTTATGGAGGCTGAGAAATCCCAAAATATGCAGTCACTAACCTGGAGACCCATAAGAGCTAATAATATAGTTCCTGACTTCTCACTTTCTGTGGTAGAGTAAGGAAGGTGCTTTTGACTTAGTAAAGGTCCTAAGGAAAAGTCTGTTCTATAAGGAAGCCATCATCTGATTTTCATTTATTTGTTTTGGAAAAAAAGCAAATCTTATATTATGAATCCACTGCAGGCACTGTGTATAATTATATTGTTTTAAATTGTATCTGCAATAATCAACCCGTTTTGTGCATTCCCAGGGTAAATGTATGTGTCATGGATATTGCACATGTTTTATAGATCAGAATCTTTATGTTAAGATGATTCCACAAGTCTTTCACTCCTTTTATGAAATGTCTAGTTACAAATGAGAGGGATGAAGAGAGTACTTAAAGAATTCAACAAGATGGCACTCACGGTTTCTATCTCTCCTGCACGATGTGTATTTCACTGTATTTCCTCAATATTCAGCTACATTGTTAGGCCTTAATTAGAACATTAAATACTATAGTTTCCCTTTATGAAGCCAGCGGGGTTTTCTTTGCTGTGAAATGAGCGATTCAATTACCCTCCTACTAATGGATAAAGTGTAATTAACATTGTCTTGAGGCTAATTTTCATTTACGCTGCCATTCCTTATAAGCCGAACATCATTCTCTGGAAAAGTCAATGTGTCACTTTTATTAGCCTAGTTTGCACTTTAACACCAAGAAAATTAATTCAGCCACATTAACGTACTTAACTTCAGATACAATAGAATTATCTGACTCAGTCCTTTATGAAGTCATGTCATTTAGAAGTGAATTGCACGGGGCTGCGTAAAAAATGAGATCACCATCGGATGCTTGTGCTGTTACTGATTTTTCTAAGTTGTGTAGCAGTGCTGGGGAGAAGAATGAACAGATTCCAAGTTTTCACTCGTGAGACCAAGAGCTCCACATCTGAGGATGCTGGGATTGCCAATGGGTGTATTCCCTTAAAGGATTCGCTCTAATTCATTACCAAATCTCTCTACTGAAAGATGGTGTAGGTTTTTTATTTTATACCCCACCCCCCCCAAAAAAATCAAGTTAAGGAAATCAAATATTAAAGAATATTGCTATTAGAGAATTCTCGGACCCCTTTTCCAAAGACTGTAAAACGTGGCTTCCTACTTCTGTTCCAAGTTTCAGTTCTCTCCTAAATAAGTAAAAAGTCCTCATTCCCAAAAAAATTCTTTAGGAAGAAGAGGAAGTAGAAAAAAAGAATCCTTTTTACAAAGTTTAGTATTTTGCCAAGGTCCATTAGAGTGACACTTACTAAATGTGTTACCACTCCACTGAAGTTTAGGCACTGACTGTTATCCTCCAAGAGAAAATCCTATTTCCTATGTGTGTTTCTTAAACATTAATTAGACAATATTAACTTTTCCCTTTAAATTGAAAACTGCAGACTGCTGTCCCGTGAGTCAGAAGTGTTGTATTTGGGCTACATAGGTTCTTTTTGTGTGTTTTGTTTTGTTTTTAATTAAATTGCATGGCTAAATTTAACATGAGAAAATTTTTCTGAGTTCTCTTACGAAACTAGAAACTGCCACACTGGCTAGAATCCTGCTTGAAACCAACCAGCTGAAGCTTACAGGAGCATCCCCATTCAGATTATAATTTGCATTTGGCCTCAGGACCTACCTAACCAAATTCATTCTTGGCCCCATTCAGGCCTATGTCTGTGACTTTTGATCCAAAGAAGAAGAAGAAAATGGTATCTAAATATTGCCCCCAAATTAAGCTAGCTGTTAACACCCATGACACATATCCTGTCTCCTGCTAATTTCTCTGCATTTCTTTTATCCTCTGGACAGTCTGGGACCCGTTTAGTGGTTTCCTTAAAGGAAAAGGAAGCTTGATCCCTTTTAACAGGCAAAATTGCCTTTATTCCTCCCAGAGCCAAAGCCCACAGAACTTCTTAATATTGGAGGGACCTCATTTAAATGGCAGTGATTTCATGTTTCCTAAAGCGGAATTCAAACATAGTCAAATGGCTTTTTGGCCCTAAACAGTCAAGAGTTCTGTCCTCTCCTCCTGAAACCAAGCCTAGCTGAGACCCAGATGCAAGACGGGATTAAGATGGAGCCTTGCAGTGCATGACGTGAGATAAGATCATGGTGGCTTCTTTCTGAACCAGATTTTTTGTTGACCTTCCAGATGTCCCCAGCAGCTACATAACAGTATGACCTAGGAGAGCCTGGCTGTATATGTTCAGTGTGGTCTGTGTTTTATGTGCACGGTGACCCCATTATCACTGGGTCATTCCCAGGCCAGGAAATGATTGCCCCCGGGTCTCCCTTGCCCAGCACCTAGGAAGTCCATCACTGCGATATGAACTTGACTGCTGCATTTCTCAGGCCACAGGGAACACCCAAAGCAATGCACGTTTATCATTTCCATTGGAGATGGGAGCCTGGAGCTTATGGAAAGGGTGAACAGTTAGAACTGGGCCCTAGCTAGCTGAAGACCAGCTCTGTCTTTGGGAAGACTCATCCTTTGCCCAGTCCTTTTCTGCTGATTCCTGGCTTGGTTCTGGGCTCTCTGATCTCTCACTCCAGCTTGGAGTTTCTCATTGCAAAAGAAAGATGGGCAACCAGAAGACTGGTGGTCATTTAGGACATTTGCTGCTCTCTGTATAGAGAGTGGAGTTTTAAAAGATGCCGTGAGATGAACCAGGGAGTTCTTAAGCCTAAGGAACCATCCTCTGCATCAGTGTTTTCCAAAGTTTATCATATTCACATCATGAGTGTCACTAGAGGACATAGGAGAGGCTTCCGGAGAAATTATGAGGCTTCCTGGAAATGTTGGTTTTTTTCTTCATATGATATGATTCTGATAAGAAAAACACAATACTGGCAATTAAAAAAAATTTAGATACTTAATTTGTTGATAACTTTCAAACACAATCTTTTAAAATTTTAAATGAGCAACTTTGGTTGGCATGACTGAGCACAACTTTTAAATATCTGGCTTTATTCTTGAAATGACTACGTCAAATCATTTTTAACCATTCCTCCAAATTCCTGACAGCATCGATGAGTAAGGGATAAAGAATTTTAAAAATCATTTGTACAAGCATTCAAAACTGGACAGCCGTTGAAATGGTCTCCTTTTCTTTCCTCGACAAATTTAATGTTGAAATTCTTTGTGGCAGTAAGAGTAGATCTCTATGTGAATACAACTTTTTCATATCAAACATTTCAAAATAAAGTTGAAGCCTTAATTTGACACAAATACCTCTAAGTCTGGATCTCATTGTTGAGGAAAATACATCTCTTATTCTAAAGAGACGCAGACACACAAGAACAAATAGCTTTAGTGAGAAAAAATAAAAGAAAAGGAAAAAACCAGGCTTGTTTCCATAGTTTTTGTTCTACACACACCTACTGTTCTCTCCCACACCCAAGTTCTAAGACGCTGAAATTCACCTTTATATTATTAAGCTCCCTTTGTGCTTGCTGGTCCATTATGCTGGCTTTGGAAGCCCTAGCCTTTGGTCAGACTTACAATCTCCTGCAAGACTTGGGTTATTTTCTTGCTTTAAAGTCTTAGGCAGCGGGATTCTGACGGACACAGCAGCCAGTCACGAAGGGCACCTGGCACGGACACATTGAGATACATTCAAGTGAATAGCAATGGTTTTGATTTTGCATAATGAGGCATGATGTACCCAGAGCATTTTGCATAATGTAAGAACAATAAATCCTTTGGCCTTGTCATTAATTCTCAGGGCTGTGCATTAGGTAAACAAATTGCATGTCATTATACTTTAAAAGTTTGCAGGAAACGAGGAGGCAAGGATTCTGTTATTGTACTTTTTAAACAATAAACACTTAGTAATTGTTTAAAACTATCAGTGGAAGTGGGCTGTGATTCATTTGTATTTTCTTCTTTCTCTGGTGCTGAGAGGAGACACAAAAAGCCACCTCCATGAAGTGGCTGCATGCCTGGAACTGATAAATGTATCACACGCCTGCACGACTTTATCTGAGAAACAGACTTTGATAGCTTGCTAGGATTTAGGTCAGTGGATAATTCCACACAAACAGCAAATCTTAATGCTATTGACAAAGAAAGGGACACAAATAACTGACAAATTCCACAAATCCCTGGCTTATAAGTAGCTCTCTTTCATAGATTTATTGTAAGTGTCCTTCAAAGCTATCTGAGAAAAAAAATGGCACGCTCACCACGCTTTGACAGTGTAACGTTCAGAGTTGCCGATAACTGAGTTTCCCATAAAAGCTGCTATTGAAGAAAATGGTGCCTTGGGTGGCAAGTGTTTTATCTTTGGGTAGTAATACAAAGAGAAATCTCATGTGGAAGAAAGTACATTTTCCCAAGTGGACAAATCCTTGGCAATTTCCTTTAGGGGTTAGGGAGGGTGGACGATGAAATCTAGTTTGGGGAAAGAACCTGGCCATCATGTGTTAATATTGGAAGACCTGCTTCTGTCTTGAGAAAACAAACAAACCTGTGCATCCACCTGCCTGGAAAGCAGACTGCGGGATAAGAGATTGAACTCCTGCTAAACACGCCTGGACTGCAGCATGGCCCACACTGTTCCCATCTACACGATCACTCTTGATTTCCAACTCGCCCTCACAGCCCTCTAGGCTTGCTTGGTGGGGTCACTCTAGAAGGTCTGAAAATGTCAAGATCCCAAACGAAGCAACCTTATTCTCTTATTTCTGGGATCTGCTCTTATTCTCCCTTTTTTTTCTGGGATACTTCTAGATGGTGCTCCTCCACGCAGGTGAGATCCCTGCTTTCAGGCATTGCTTTAGCAACTCACGTGGAACCCGAGCCTGGGAGAAGTCGGAAAGTGACTGCGGAACAAACATGGAATGCAGGCGGCCCTGACCTTGCTCTCCTTATTCCACCGTCCCCTGAACTGTGGTGTCTGGGCTGCCGGCTATCCGTCTAGAATGACTTATTTTGTGGTCTCAGCTCCAGGGGATGTGAAGTTTTCTGAGCATGTAGTTTGTGTTTTTAGTTTCTTTTCAGAGTTAGCAAGAAACACAGAAATATGTCTCTACTAGAGAGTGAATCGATATATCATTCTTTCATCATAGCAGCATTACCCAAATTTTAATTATTCAAGTATAAGTCTCATGATTTGGGGTAGTTCTATGTTCCTATTTCTGTTATAAACTTAGTGCTCTTCTTTTTTTTCTTTTGAGACAGAGTCTTGCTCTGTTGCCCAGGCTGGAGTGCAGTGGCACGATCTCGGCTCACTGTAAGCTCCGCCTCCCGGGTTCACACCATTCTCTACCTCAACCTCCCAAGTAGCTGGGACTACAGGCACCCAGTGCCACGCCCGGCTTATTTTTTGTATTTTTAGTAGAGACGGGGTTTCACCGTGTTAGCCAGGATGGTCTCGATCTCCCGACCTCGTGATCCGCCCACCTCAGCCTCCCAAAGTGCTGGGATTACAGGCGTGAGCCACTGTGCCCGGCCAGTGCTCTTCTTTAAATAGACTTGACTTATTTTTATTATTTTATTTTATTTTATTATTTTATATTTTTTAGAGACTGAGTTTTGCTTTGCCACCCAGGCTGGAGTACAGTGGTTCAATCATGGCTCACTACAGCAATTGAACTCTTGGGCTCAAGTGATCCTCCTGCTCAGTCTCCCAATTAGCTGGGGTGACAGGTGTGTGCCAGCATACCTGGATAATTGTTTAATTTTTTTACAAAGGTGAGGGTCACACACTGTTGACCAAGCTAGTCTTGAACTCCTGGCCTCAAGGAATCTTCCCACCTCTGCCTCCCAAAGTGTTAGGATTACAGGCATGAGCCACTGCATCTGGCCAATGGACTCAACTTTTAATTTAATAAATATATTTCCAAAGATATTTTACATCACTTTCATTATTGTTATCATTTGTAGTAAAATAATTGTTAAAATGAATATATTATAAAACAATTCCAGAGCATCTTCTTGCCAGGAAAAGGCCCACTGCTCTTTGTTTAAAACAACAACAACAAAAAAAAAGATGAGGAAGTAGGATTGGTAGGATGAGCAGTGATTAAATAGCTGTGAGGCCGTGTGGGCACCAAACTGATACCATCTCTGTGAAAGACTCAGAACCATGGCTGAAATGGGGGAAGGAAGACCGGTACCTCGCCATGTATCTCAATGCTAGTTTAATGCGCTATCCGTGTGCTAAGTAAAGTCGCTTCTAATTCTATTTGCTGACGAACTCTAGACCCAAGAATGCTGCTGCAGGGACTCCATACATCAGAGCACACATTGTTCTGGCCTATCCGCTGAAGACCTGGCAGGTTTGAGAAAAGAGCCCTGGTTGGATGGAGACACAGGGGGAACAGAGACTCTCCCAGTTCCTTTTAACTCTCATGCCCATAAGACTTCTGGCATCATCTCAGCTCCATGTTTTTTTAGAGCAAATCTGGTAATTTAATCTTTTTTTCCTACAACTATGAAACTCACATCCAAGAGAATGTATCTTGTTAACTGCGGGAAGTATAGGGTATGTCTAAATTAGTGGTATTTTCACATACCTACAAGCAGCAACATAAAAACATATTGACTCCTGAATTAGAAATCAGATGCAAATGATCTTCTGTTTTTTTCAACTTTTGTTTTAAGTTCAGGGGATACATGTGCAGGTTTGTTACATGGGTGTATTGTGTGATGCTGAGGTTTGGGGTACATTGATCCCGTCATCCAGGAAGTGAGCACGGCACCCAATAGCCAGTTTTTCCTCCCTACCTCCCCATTCGACTATTCCCCAGTATCTACTGTTCCCATCTTTATGTTCACAGGCACCCGGTGATTAGCTCCCGCTTATAAATGAGAACATTAGGTAACTGGTTTTTCATTCGTGCTTAAGGTGCTTTCATTCAATGGCTTAAGGTAATGACCTCCGGCTGCATCCATGTCGCTGCAAGGACATGATTCCATTCTCTGTTATGGCTGCATAATATTCCATTGTGGATATGGACCACATTTTCTTTATCCAGGTCCGCCGTGGCTGGGCACCCAGGTTGATTCTGTCTCTTTGCTATTGTGAGTAGTGTCGCAGTGAATGTATGAGTTCATGCATTTTTCTGACAGACTCGTTTATTTTCCTTTGGGTATATACTCAGCAGTAGGGTTGCCGGACCAAGTGGTAGTTCCTTTTTAAGTTCCTTAAGTTCTTTGAGAAATCTTCAAACTTCTTTCCACAGTGCTTGACAAATTAATTGACATTTCCACCAACAATGAATAAGCATTCTCTTTGCTCCACAGCTTCACCAGTGTCTATTATTCTTTTGCTTGTCTTTTCTTTTGTTTGTTTTGTTTTGTGGATTTTTTTTTTTTTTTTTTTAAGACAGAATCTCACTCTGTCACCCAGGCTGGAGTGCAGGGGTGCAATCTTGGCTCACTGCAACCTCCACCTCCCAGGTTCTACTGACTCTTGTGCCTCAGTCTCCCAAGTAGCTGGGATTACAGGCATACGCCACCATGCCCAACTAATTTTTGTATTTTTAGTAGAGACAGGGTTTCACTGTGTTGGCCAGGGTGGTCTTGAACTCCTGACCTCAAGTGATCCACCCACCTTGGCCTCCCAAAGTGCTGGGATTACAGGCATGCACCACCATGCACGGCTAATTTTTATATTTTTAGTGGAGACGGGGTTTCACCGTGTTGGCCATGCTGGTCTCGAACACCTGACCTCAAGTGATCCACCTGCCTTGGCTCCCAAAGTGCTGGGATTACAGGCATGTACCACCATGCCTGGTAAATTTTTGTAGTTTTAGTAGACATGGGGTTTCATCACATTGGCCTGGCTAGTTTCAAACTCTTGACCTCAGGTGATCTGCCCACCTTGGCCTCCCAAAGTGCTGGGATTACAGGCGTGAGCCACCGTGCCTGGCCTATTTTGTTACTTATTAATAATAGCCTTCTAACTAATGTGAGCTACTATTCCACTGTGGTCTGGATTTGCATTTCCCTAATGCCTCCAATTAAGGTCTAATATCTAGAATCTATAAGGAATTTAAACAAATCAACAAGCAAAAAACAAATAAGCAGGCAGAAGATATGAACAGACACTTCTCAAAAGATGAAATCCATGCAGCCAACACATATAAAAAATGCAAATACTCTTAATAACAATATTGTGTCACAAAATAAAGAAATATCCTATTAAGAACCTCGTGGGACTGCATTGTTAAAATTTGTGGCATTTCAGATTAGGAACTTAATTAATCATGTTTCCAGTGAATTCATCCAATGAAGCTTGTAGGTGACGCTCCAATATTACAGTCAAGACTTACTGATGGCTTGGTTCCCTGGCTTACTGGAGGAGTAATTCTCAGATTCGATGTGCACACAAATTACTGATCTGTCTAAAATGCAGACCCTGATTGAGCAGGTCTGGGGTGGGTCTAGGATCCTACATTCCTAGCAAGGGCCCAGGGCATGCAGTCCCTGCTGGTCCTAAAACCACACTTGGAATAGCAAAGCGCTGTGTGGTTTGAGTGTTCTTTTCTTTAGTGTAACATCACTCTTGAGATGTTTTAGTACCTGGCATCCAATCACCCCCAGTTTGCTGTAGAAAAACTGTCCTATGTGGAGAAATAGGAACACTTTTACACCGTTGGTGGGAGTATAAGTTAGTTGCAGCATTGTGGAAGACAGTGTGGCGATTCCTCAAGGATCTAGAACCAGAAATACCATTTGATCCAGTGATTGCATTATGGGGTATGTATCCAAAGGATTATAAATCATGCTATTATAAAGACACATGCACATGTATGTTTATTGCAGCCCTGTTCACAATAGCAAAGACTTGGAACCAACCTAAATGCCCATAAATGATAGACTGGATAAAAAAATGTGGCACATATATACCATGGAATACTACGCAGCCATAAAAAGGATGAGTTCATGTCCTTTGCAGGAACATGGATACAGCTGGAAGCCATCATCCTCAGCAAACTAACACAGAAACAGAGCACCAAACACTGCATGTTCTCACTCATAAGTAGGAGTTGAACAATGAGAACAC
Source organism: Trachypithecus francoisi (assembly GCF_009764315.1). Taxonomy (NCBI): domain Eukaryota; kingdom Metazoa; phylum Chordata; class Mammalia; order Primates; family Cercopithecidae; genus Trachypithecus; species Trachypithecus francoisi. Next base: position 3,922,765 of record NW_022681456.1, read on the forward strand.
ATGGACACAGGGAGGGGAACATCATACACCAGGCCCTGTTGCGGGGTCGGGGGCAAGGGGAGGGAGAGCATTAGGACAAATACCTAATGCATGTGGGGCTTAAAACCTAGATGATGGGTTGATGGGTGCAGCAAACCACCACGATACATGTATACCTATGTAACAAACCTGCACGTTCTGCACATGTGTCCCAGAACTTAAAGTAAAATTTAAAAATAAATCAAAAAGAAAAAAGAAAACCTGTTCTGGGGTCTCTTCTTCTAGAGAAGAGGTCTAAGATTTCGAGTCAGAACACCACAGGACAGGGTTGTGTTCCTGATTTTAGCTTTGGTATCACGAAGCCGAAACTAATGATCTTGAAAATCCATGGAGGGGCTGCCAGTCTTCCAGCAGCAGGTTGTCTGGGCGTGTTATTTTTTTTCCTAACAAATCCCCATCAGTCAGTCCCAGCAAAACACGGCCTGACTTTTTTCTTCAAGTGAGTCTCACAAACATGACTTAAAACCTATTGCTTGGGGAAAAATGCACTCCCAAAATAGATTTGTATGTATGTCTCTGGCGTTATAAAACACAAACGTTATCATATTACTCTGCTCCTAACAATAACGCCTTTGAGGCAGCTGTCACAGGGAGCAACCACAGGTGACAAGAACATTCCTGCCCATCAGAAAGCAAGACACACAGATGCCATTGCAAGATACTCAACAACAACCATCTTTTCACAATACAAGTTAAACCTTGTCGTGACTGTAATTATCTGTGATGAATTCCAAAGGGATGCCAATATTTTGACATGTACCAAATTGGAGGATGAGCACTCATTAGCAAGCACCTCAGCCTTTTGTTAATGGAACACTTTAGAACCCAGTTGCACAGAGAAACAAAAAAGTGCCTAATTGTTCTGACTTAACTTGACCTGCCAGCTGCCTGATACACCCATTCTCCTGACACGCTCTCTCACACACACAAATGATGTGGAATTTTGACTGTAAGGATGTAATGCACTCCCAGAGATCCAAGGGAAGCCCTTGGAATATGCAATTGCATTTCATTCTCCCAAATGACGGAGATTTGTCTAGACGTGATTCAAATGGCATTTGTGTACGGTACATTGCCACACGTTGTTTTCAGGGGAAATATGTGATAAGATTACATTACACACTAATGCCATCCTGTGTAATGATGCAGTCATCTCCCAAATAAATTGTCTAAATACTTTAATTTTCCAGAAGTCATCTTTGACTCTTGAGTCTGAGAATTTAAACTCAATTGGTACCCTGCGTTCTACAGGGTTTCTATGGCAACCAGACCAGACTTGTGGGAGCTGAGCTTCTGGTCTCGATACAGCTTTGTAGCTTTGCTTAGAGGAACCTGCTCTTGACAACACTTACCTTTTCGGCAGAGACACAGATGATAAATTATTGCTAGAAGAAAAATGAGAAAAGAACAAAGGGAGAAGCAGGACAACCTTATCTGCATACAGGACACTGGAACCGATGAAGGAATCAAGACTTGACTAATTGAGACTCTGAAAAGCCAGAGCTTACAGATTCCTAGATCCTTTCATTCTCGGCCTACGGCTTTTCCCGAGTGGCTCGTTTGATTGTCCCATTCTGTTCTGGCTGCCACTGTCACTCACTCATCAGATGAAACCCCTCAGGTTCATGTCACTGCCTTTCCTTTCGGACGCCTTGGTAACATTGCTTTCCATTATTAAGTGGCAATAGCTGAAGCCCTGTTCCCACATTTTTACTAACAAGAAGCTAGGTTCTACATACAGTGTGAAAAATTAGACCCAGCTTCTGCTCTGAGGAAGCTCATGCACCTGCGACCAAATAATGAGACACAAGAGACGAGGATACAAGTGAGCTGGAGCGGAGGAGGCGGAAACAAAGCAGACCCTAGAACAGTGGTAACTGGGGGGTTTTGCTAAGTAAGAAGGTCTCCAGGCTCCTCTTTCCTTTTTGTGGGTCATCCTATCCTGATACTCTTTCTCCCAGTTCTGTCTCTCACTACCATGGCCTCCGTGAACATACCTCACATCTAACAAATACATTCACTCTTTCATTCATCCAAGACTTATCGAGTGTCTACTATATACCAAGCACCATTCTAAGCCAGTGTTGAGACAGGGCTAGCAAAAGTCCTGCCCTCATGTACCTAGGAATCTAACAGGGGAGATGGAAGGAAGAAGGAAGGGAAGGGGAGGAGGAAGGGAAAGAGGAAGAGAGGAAGGGAGGGAGAAAATGTATCAGAAAAAGTACTGTGCAAAAAGTACCATAAGGTAATGGGATAGAAAGGACCAACTTAGACTTGGTGGCCTGGAGGTTTTCCCTAAAAAATCACTACACAAACTGAGATCCAAGTAAAATGAAAGAACCAGTTACACAGAGATCAGAATGCAGAATAAAAACAAGAGGGAAGAATTTTTTTTTTTAAAAGACAAAGATAAAACCCTCAACAGGGACCAGATGAGCCTGTTAAAAGGATAAAAGAAGGCCAGTGTGGCTGGAGTATAGCTGGAGTATAATGAGGAAGAGAAGGGATGAAGTGGCACCAGCCCAGAGACTTAGGAAGGGGCTTGATTGTGGGGCTTGTTAGGACCTCAGTTTGATCCCAAGGTGTAATCAGAAGCAGCTGGAGGACTTTCTGCCGGGGAGTGGTAACCATCTTAAAGGCCATCCTGGTGCTGGGTAAAAAACAGACTGGGGCTGGGATGTCCAAGAATGAGAGGAGGTAGAGCTCTGTTTGGAGACACTTGCTTAGCCAGGTGAAATGTGATGATTCTTTTAATTTGAGTGGTGATAGCAGAGACAGAGGGAGTAGAGGGATCTGTGGCACATTTAGGTCAATCTTAATGTTGGCCAATGGATTACATGTGGGAGGTTGGCTGTTAAGAACTCTAAAAAGTTGAGAAGGGAGATAACAGATGTTGGTCTCGTTGGCAGAGTGGTCCTGTTTAATGCTGGTAAATGGGGTGAGGTCACTGGTGAGAGGGGACAGAGAGAGGAGAGGAGAGAAAGGCAAGGGAGGGGAGGGGAAAAAGAGGAAGAGGAGAAAATGGAGAAGAGAGGAGAGGAAGGGAAGGATAGAGAGGAGAGGGGAGGGGAGAGGAGATCAGAGAAAGGGAAAGGAAAAGAGAGGGAAGAGGAGGGGGGAGTGGAGGTGAGAAAAGAAAGGGAAGACAGGGGAAGGGCAAAACAGGAGAAGAGAAGAGGAGAGAAGAGAAAGGAATGGGAGAGGAGGGAAGAGGAGAAAGGAAAGGAGAGGGATAGAAGGAAAGAACCAAGTCTTGATGCACAGGTACCCAGCCCCTGGCAAGCTGTGCAGAGGAGGAGGAGCGAGCCAAGGAGGCTGAGAGGGGAGCCCCAGTGTGGCCGCAGGACATCCATTAGCTAAGCCAAGAACATATTTCAAGGAGGCAGGAGACATCTCTGCCTAATGCTGCTTCTTGGTCAGTAAAAATAGGAGTACTGAAATGACCATCCAATATGGCAGCACAAAGGCCATCAGTGGCCTTCACAAGAGGAGTCTCCATAGAGGAGCCAAGACAAAAATCTCTCAGAGCAGATTGAAAAGAGAGTTCATTCAGTCACTCAGTGCACCTATTTATTGGGCACCCACTACATGCCAAGCCTGGCAGTAAATGTCACAGACAAAGATCCCCCACATTGCAGTGCTTATATTCTCCTCGGGAAGAGATCATGAATGAGATGAACGAGTAAAATGCGTGTCCTGTGAGGGATGTGTGCTACAAAGTAGAAGAGAAACCTTGTAAGAGGGACAGCTGTGCCTGGGAGGGGAGGAGATAGAAATTTGGGCTAGGCTGGTTTGAGAAGACCTGGCTGAGAACATGGCATGTGAAGGAGAAGAGAGACTGAGCATGTGGATTTCTGGGGAAAGAGCGCTACAAGCAGAATGTGTAGCAACCGCAAAAGCCCTGAGGTGGGAGGGTGTTGAGGAGCTCCCAGCAGGCCAGGACAGCTGGAGTTGAAGACATGAGGGGAGAAGAGGAGAGTGGCATCGCAGAAGCCATGGGGAGCCCAAAAGGCAAGACCCTGCGTGCACAGCCATGAGGGCCAGGAGGGACATCGGGGCTTACTCCCAGGGCAATGGAGAGTGTGTGCATGAGGAAGTGCAGGCAGCTCTTTCAGAGGGCATGGTAGATTACTGACCATGCATATAGTTCTATGTGCCATATTCGGACCGAAATCACATTTCTCCAGGAGATCCGCCCCATATTGTGTCCATTTTCAAGAGCCACCTTGGCTCCCCTGTCTGCCACAACACTGGACATTTGTTCTTTTAGCTTCCTGGCATTCAAACCACTTTTTTTTTTATTGACTCAGGCTGCCCCACCCTAAGTCTACATGGTTCTGATGGGACTAACTCCACTTCCCAGCTCCAGGGTGTCACATGACCCCAGCTGGTCCATGGGAGCCTGACATCCCTTTGGCCGTAATGATTGTCCCATGAATGAGTGTGTGACCCAGCCTGACAGCTCAGAGGTCATTCCTGGATTTTGTAGGAAACATTATGAAAGAAAAGTTTTGTTTTGGTGGATTTTTTTTCCATAAGTTATTGGGGTACAGGTGGTACTTGGTTACATGAGTTAAGTTCTTTAGTGGTGATTTGTGAGATTTTAGTGCACTCATCAACCAAGTAGTATACACTGCACCATATCTGTAGTCTTTTATCCCTCCCCTCTCACTCTTACCCCCAGGTTCCCAAAGTCAATTGTATCATTCTTATGTCTTTGTGTCCTCATAGCTTAGCTCCCACATATCAGTGAGAACATATGACGTTTAGTTTTTCATTCCTGTGTTACTTCACTTAGAATAACAGTCTCCAATCTCATCCAGCTCCCTGCAAATGCCGTTAATTCATTCCTTTCTATGGCTGAGTAGTATTCCATCATATATATACCACAGTTTCTTTATCCACTTGTTGATTGATGGGCATTTGGGTTGGTTCCACAATTTTGCAGTTGTGGATTGTGCTGCTATAAACATACGTGTACAAGTATCATTTTCAAAGAATGACTTCTTTTCCACTAGGCAGATATTCAGTAGTGGAATTGCTGGATCAAGTGGTAGTTTTGCTTTTAGTTCTTTAGGGAATCTCCACAGTGTGTCCATAGTGGCTGCACTAGTTTACATTCCCACCAGCAGTGTAGAAGTGTTCCCTGATCACCGCATCCACGCCAACATCTACTGGTTTTTGAGGAGGATTTTTTTTTTGAGACAGGATTTCGCTCTGTCACCCAGGCTGGAGTGCAGTGACACAAAATCTGCTCACTGCAAGCTCCACCTCCCAGGGTCCAGTGATCCTCCCACCTCAGCCTCCCAAGTGGCTGGTACTACAGGCGCATGTTACCATGCCCAGCTAATTTTTGTATTTTTTAATAGAGCCTGGGTTTTGCCATGTTGCCCAGGCTGGTCTTGAACTCCTGGCCTCAAGCGATCCACCTGCCTTGGCCTTCCAAAGTGCTGGGATTAGAGGCACGAGCCATCTCGCCCTACCAGAAAAGTTCTTAAGGACGATGTCCACCTGGAGTATGGGGCTGCCTGCAGGTGATAGCCAGTGCTGAAGAAAGCACTCAGTCAAGAGACAGAGTGCAGAGCCCAGTGGCCTTACCTTGGCCATGGATGTCAACATCCCTGAAGCTGCATCTTCTCCCTATCTTCAGTTAGAGGAACCAAGTCCCTTCTTTCTCTTGCTTCATCTATTGTTGATTGATTTTCTGTCACTTGCAGCTCACACAGTACTGAATGTACTTCCTGTCTCACATTTAGGCACTTCCTTTCTGTTCTGAAGAACCCTGCCTGCAGGTGTCTTTCTGCTTGCTACTCACCTCCTGCTTTCTTTTCCTCTACTTTGGGATATGTATTTTCCTCCTTTGGAAGCACAAGTGCCTCAGTAGCCACACATCCCCAAAATGCCTTCCTCTGCTCATGGCAGTCTGCTCTTCCTCCCTTCTCCCTTCCTGCCTCCCTATCTATATGCCCGTCCTTCAATATGCGGTTTAGATCTTCGCTTCATCTTTAAGGTCCTCCGGATCACTGTGGCCTCCTCAGATCTTTCTCTCCCCCTAACTTCCCTCCATAGGTGGTCAAGAGCACAGAAGTTGGAGCTGGCTTGCCTGGGTTTCAATCTCAGCTCCACCACTTGCCATTCGGGTGATCTTGGGCAAACTCCTTGCCTTCTTTGTATTTCAGTATTACTTTCTGCAAAATAGAAATAAGATAGTATCTGGTGAAGTAAGCTAGGCACTTAGAACATTGTCAACCTTATTGTCCAAATTCTTTCTGAATCCTACCAGAAAAGAAAACAAAGATACCCAAGTTAGGTCATTAGAACAGAGTATAGTAAAGGAATATCAGGACACAACAAAGCAGAATGTTGTGCAGCAGGATTAGGAACAGCAAGGAGACGTCCCACCCTGAGGTCTGAAGAAGCAAAGACAAAGGATGTCCTGACCCAGAGAGATTGCTTTGTGAAGTGCACAACTAGAGGGGAGCTCTGGCCTTTAGACAAAAGACACAGCCAGCCCACAGTAACCCTGCAGAGAGTCAGTGCTCGGGGAAATGGAGAATATGTTCTCAGACGCGATTTTCTTGTTCCTGTCTGCTCTGTTGGAGCTCCCCATTGGCCAACCCCAACCAGAAGCCAGAGACCAAGGGTGCCATTGATGGTTCATGCTGTCAGCCTCCTGGTCATTGAGCAGGGTAGGGGAGGGTAGGAGTGTTCTGGAGAAGATATCTAGAACTGAAGTATGAGTCGTTGTTATCCTTTGTCCTATATTCTGAGTGCCTCATGCATAGACTTTGTGACCACACCACTTTCCTTTGTATAGATTGTGAGCCCCTGAAAGGAGCAATAAAGACCCAGTGTCTGAGTTACAAACTGGAGACTCTAGGGTCACAGCATTTGAATGCATCTTACTTGGGCCATGTTGCCTTGTTTTAAAAGTTGGAATTACTCATCAGTATTCAAAACATAAGAGATTATGTATAAAAATACAGATTTGTGGTGTTTCCTGTGAGACCACTCAGACATGTTGTTCTTCCTTAACAACATCTGCTGTTGCTTCAGACATGGCACGTGCTCTCCAGAGTCCCACAGCTCTTACCTGGCTGCCTGTCCTCATCCATGCTCCCCTCACAGCCCCATAGAAACTTGAGTTTGGGACATCTGCGTATTCCTTGAAAATGCTGAAAACTCAGTAGGTACCTAGCAAGCTAATGATATACCTATAAGGGTTATAATGTTACTACTAAAGACTAAATCAGCTGATGTTTTTGGCAGGAAAGAATAATTAGCAAATTCATTTGTTATGCTTTTCTGTGCGCCAATATTTTCAAAGATAATTGCTTATTCAATGACAGTCCTTTGCCTTGATCGAGGGTATTACCATAAGAAATTAGCTGATGTATATTATGCTTTATCGGTGCATCCTTTTAACAGATAGAACATGGGAAGCCATCACAGGCAGGGGCATCCAAGGGCAGGCTCTGGATGCAAACTTTCAGCCAGGGGTTTCCAGAAAAAAGACCCATCCCTCTGCAGGTGCCCCCAAGCCCATTCTCTCCCAAGGATGCCTCCACTTGACATTTCTCCCTCTCTCCTGAATCATCAATTTCTCCCTGTTCATTATCAAGAAAATATGTTTTAGTATCCTGTTATGGACTGAAAATGGGTCTCCCCTCCAAATATATTATGTTAAAGTACTACCCTTCAGGACTTCAGAATGTGACTGTATTTGGACATAGGGACTTTAATGAGGTAATTAAACTTAAATGAAGTCATACTGGCATGCCCCAATCCAATATGCTTGGTGTCTTTGTAAGAAGAGATCAGGATGCAGACACACACAGAGGGAAGGCTTTGCAAAGACACAGGGACAAGGCCATCTACAAGCCAAGGAGAGAGGCCTCACAGGAAAGAAACACTGATGGCACCTTGATCTTGAAGTTCCAGCCTCCAGAATTGTAGAAAATAAATTTCTGTTGTTCAAATCACCCAGTCTGTATTAGTCCATGTTCATACTGCTGTAAAGAAATACCCAAGACTGAATAATTTATAAAGGAAAAATAAATTAGTGGACTAACAGTTCACAATAAATTAGTGGACTCACAGTTCCACATGGCTGGGGAGGCCTCACAATCATGGAGGACGAATGAGGAGCAAAGGCATGTCTTACATGGTGGCAGGCAAGAGAGCGTGTGCTGGGAAATGAATTGCCCTTTATATCATCAGATCTCATGAGACTTACTCACTGTCACAAGAAGAGCACAGGGAAACCCACCCCCATGATTCAATTACTTCCCACCAGGTCCCTCCCATGACACATGAAGATTATGGGAGCTACAATTCAAGATGAGATTTGGGTGGGGACGCAGCCAAATCGCATCACAATCTATGGTATTTGTTATGGTAGCCCTAGCAAACTAATAAACAGCTCTTTAAAAAAAAATCCCCCTTAGAACCCTTTTACACTACTGGTGGGAATGTAAGTTAGTACAACCACTGTGGAAAACAGTGGGAGATTCCTTAAAGAACTAAAAGTAGACCTACCATTTGATCCAGCAATCCCACCCTTGGGTATCCACCAAAAGGAAAAGAAGGCATTATAAGAAAAAGATGCATGCACATGCATGTTTATAATAGCACATTTTGCAATTGCAAAGATATGGAACTAACCTCAGTGCCCATCAACCAAGTGGATAAAGAAAATGTGGTGTATATACACCATGGAATACTATTCAGCCATAAAAATGAATGACACAGTGTCTTTTCCAGCAACTTGGATGCAGCTGGAGGCCATTATTCTAAGTGAAATAGCTCAGAAATGGAAAACCAAATATCATATGTTCTCTCTTTATAAGTGGGAGTCAAGCTGTGAGGATGCAAAAGCTAAGAATGATATAATGAACTTTGGGAAAGGTTGAGAGTGGGGTGAGAGACAAAGACTATATATTGGGTATGGTGTACACTTCTCCAGTGAAAGTGCACTAAAATATCAGAAATCACCACTAAAGAACTTATCCATGTAACCAAAAACCACCTGTACCCTAAAAAACTGTTGAAATTAAAAAAATAAAAATTAAATCTCCTTAGATCCCTGCTTTTTGAGCTACAGCCATTTTCCTGTGAACATTTTAAAACAAGCTTCTAGTCACTGTTCAGCTTTCATGTTCTTCTCTGCGCAGTCTGGGCTAGTTGTCACCCCAGCCACTTGACTGAAGTCACCCTTCTCATGGCTACTGATGCTGTCCAGGGTGCTGAAGGAAGGGGTTGCTCCTCTTCGCTCATTTCACCCCACCTCTCAGGGGCATATAATCCAGTGGTTCCTCCCTTGTCTGTCAGACATAGGATGTTCTCTCAGTTTCTGAATCACCCTAATCTCTTGCTGTTTCCTCTCCTGCCTCAAGGACTACTTCCTTGTCTCCTTGGCTAACTCTTCTCCACCCTCCAAATTTAGAGTATCCTAGGTCTCTGTGGTAGACTCTCTCCTCTTCCATTTCTAAGCTTTAACTCCCAAATGTTATCTCCAGCACAAACTTTCCCATGACTTTCAGACTCATTTCAGACTCAACTGCCTATCTGATAGTTCCTTGAGGATGTCTAATGGTCTAATACATCTCAAACTTCACATAGCCAAATGAAAACACTTGGTTCCAGTTCTTCCCAATTTGGCCCTTTCCCTCATCTTTCCCATCTCCGTAAATTGCACCAACCTCAGCCCCATTGCTCAAGTCAAATTACAAGAAGTCAACTTGAACTCTTCTCTGATCCCTCACACCCAAATGTTACATTAGCTTTGCTCCTAAATAATGTGACTTTTCAAGTCACATTAGCTTTTCTCCTAAAATGGTTCCCAAATCTATCTACTTCCCCACCCCCTATCTTCACAACTGCCAAATTAGTCCGTATGACCTCCATTTTACACCTAGGCCATTGCAAGAGCCTCCTACCTGGCTCCCAGCTCCATCCCTGACTCTAATTACCATCTGTTCTCCTTAAATATGTAAAACTTATTATGCACTTTCATGCTTAAACCTGCCACTAAGATTAAAAACACACTCCCAGCACTACAGGGAAGAGACGGTCTGGATCCTGCCTTCCTTTCCAACCTCATCTGCACTTCACTATGCTCTAACCCTGATCATTTTTTTTCCCTAACATACCAAGTTTATTTATACTTTAGGGCTTTTGCAGTAACCACTGGGTTCCTCCCTTGCCTGGAACAAGTTCTCCCAGGTTTGCATATGCCTGGTTCTTCTTTAGGCAACAGCTCAGATGTCACCCAGGCATGGATGCTGACCATTACCAGATGAGCTTCCAACAGTCACCGTATGGATACTGCTGATGCTCAGCCTAGATCCTCCTGCAGCGAGTGTTGGCTGTTAAGGGCACACAGCTGCCCACTTTCTCTGGAAAATGACCCGCAATGTTCAGGAGCCACCTAACCATGAAGGAAATGGCCTTACTGAGGGCGGCTGAAAGATGATAACTAGATAAGAGGGCCTGGGGTGTCTACAACCCTGCTGTGTGGTTAAAGCTCCAGAAGCCCTAATGCTCAGCCATGGCTAGACTCTACCCGAGACACATCCTGGCTTACCTCATTATCTCACCTCCTTATAATTGTTCCCTCAATGACTCATGCACACCCAAATCCCCACCTCAGACCAGGCTTATAGGAAACTGGACTAAAGGCACACATCACCCAACTTTTCTTTTTGTTTATTTTGCAACATGTATTATTATTTGAATTCATCTAGTAGATTTATTTGCTTGCTTATTTTCAGTCCTCTTATCTCACTATAAGTTCTTAAAGGTAGATGATCCACGTCCAGGGTCCTTCAAGCCTAGCACCGTGCTCGGTACACAGTGAGTGTCCAGTGATATTACAGGAGAAAACGGAAGAATGAACAGAAGAATGCATGCAAAGCAAGCCACACATATTACGTGAATGACTAGCAAAATGCCTGTCTTTTGGCACAAAGGTAAAAAGTGAACACATGGCCTGGGTCGTTACCCTTCCCTTCACAGATGTCAATTTGAATTAATTTAGGACAGTCACATAACTTCACCACTCAAAAGATATTTCTCCCAATGGGTATTCATAAGCCAATGTATATTATGAGTGATTTATTTCTCAGTTTGAGGATAAGCAACTTTTAGGCGTAGACTGGAACATTTCTATTTTTGCAGAAAAGATCAAAAATAGTGTCATCCCACAAATATGTGTGCTTGATGCTCCAATTACTATCGATAATGATTATAATAATAATTATCTTTGCTAGCATGTTCTGTGCCTTATATATTTATATATGTGCATAGATTATCTTCTTTAATCCTTGAAACAACCCTGTAAATGAAGTGGGAACTAGCCCATTTACAAATGAGGGTAATGAAGTTCAGGGCATTTAAATGACTTGCTCAAGATCAGCCAGCCGGAAAGGATTAGAGTCAAATAATTCCAGCACATGCATCTAGCTTTATGAGCAAACGGGTCCTGTTTAGACGGAAGGTGGTGGGATTGTGCATCCCTCTTTTAATTGTTGCATCAGTTTAGTTGCAAGAGATAGATAACCTAACCCAAAATGGCTTGAGCAAGAAAGGCTTCTGTGATTCTACATCTCATGTAAGTTAACATGCAGTGGTACTGTCCAGGGAGCCTCTGACATCAGGTGTTGGTGGACCCAGGAGCTCAAGCAGTCGCTAGGGTCTGCTTTTCTCCATTTTTTTTTTTTTTTTTTTTTGAGACAGAGTCTTGCTCTGTCGCCCAGGCTGGAGTGCAGTGGCCGGATCTCAGCTCACTGCAAGCTCCGCCTCCCGGGTTCACGCCATTCTCCTGCCTCAGCCTCCCGAGTAGCTGGGACTACAGGCACCGCCACCTCGCCCGGCTAGTTTTTTGTAGTTTTTAGTAGAGATGGGGTTTCACCGAGTTAGCCAGGATGGTCTCGATCTCCTGACCTCGTGATCCGCCCGTCTCGGCCTCCCAAAGTGCTGGGATTACAGGCTTGAGCCACCGCGCCCAGCCTGCTTTTCTCCATTTCTCAGAGTTATCTCCATGTCCAGACAGCATCTCCACACGTGGTACTGGGATGCCTGCTGTAGGACAAGCTCACACCCTCCTAGACTCACTGCAGTGGCATTTCCTGGAAGCCCTAGTGAAATTCTTGTGTTTCCCTACATCTGTGTGGGTAGCATATCCACCCCCAGATCCCCGCTGCATCCAGAAGAATGCAGAGCCCTGACTGGCCAGGCCTGAGTCACACACTCACACTTGGACTAGACTGAGAAGGGAAGGGGCATAATTCCTCAGGTGAAAATCCAGGTGCCCTGAGCAGGAGAAAGGCAAATCATTGTCAAAACCAGGGGATGGGCTGGGCGCGGTGGCTCACTCCTGTAATCCCAGCACTTTGGAAGGCCGAGGTGGGCGGATCATGAGGTCAGGAGATCGAGACCATTCTGGCTAACACGGTGAAAGCCCGTCTCTACTAAAAACACAAAAAGAAATAAGCCGGGCGTGGTGGCGGGCACCTGTAGTCCCAGCTACTCAGGAGGCTGAGGCAGGAGAATGGCGTGAACCCAGGAAGCGGAACTTGCAGTGAGCTGAGATCGTGCCACTGCACTCCAGCCTGGGCGACAGAGCGAGACTCCATCTCAAAAAAAAAAAAAAAAAAAAAAACCAGGAGATGCCCATAAGAATGCATCCTACCTCCATGGTCAGTTGACTCATCTGCCACTGGCCAGCTCAGTTTACCTTGACTTCATTTCTCTGAGAAACACCCTTCTTCTCAGACACCCATGGTATGTTGTGTGTGGACTGATATACCTCACTTGGATAGGCCAGGGGAATTCTGATGCCACGTGCCCCACCATACTCTCTGACCAGATGCTGAAATATCAGAGTGAGTTCCAGAAGAATCTGCTCAACAAATTGCTTTTTCATGGTACCTGGGATCTCAATAAGGCTCAAAGCTAAAATTCCTGTTGAGAATTAAACAATAAAAATAGGCTGGGCATGGTGGCTCATGCCTGCAATCCCAGCACTTGGGGAAGTCAAGGCGGGTGAATCACCTGAGGTCAGGATCCTGTTTGAGACCAGCCTGGCCAACATAGTGAAACTCTGTCTCTATTAAAAACACAAAAATTAGCTAGGCGTGATGGCACATGCCTGTAATCCCAGCACTTTGGGAGGCCGAGGCAAGAGGATCACCTGAGGTCAGCAGTTCGAGACCAGCCTGGCCAACATCACGAAACCCCATCTCTACTAAAAATACAAAAATTACCTGGGTGTGGTGCCATGGGCCTGTAATCCCAGCTACATGGGAGACTGAGGCAGGAGAATCACTTGAACGCTGGGAGGCAGAGGTTGCATTGAGCTAAGATCCTGCCACTACACTCCAGCATGGGCAACAGAGCAAGACTCTGTCTCTAAATAAATAAATTTAAAAAAGGATTTTACTCTGGATACCCAGAATCAGCTACAGCTACATCACACAGCAACCTTACCTAGGCAACACAACTGTCACCCAGGTGCCCACCACCTCATTCCCCCACTGCATGTCCTCTGCTCCCTTCTTGTCTGTGCATCCTTTAGGAGAGCAAGACAGATGGTGAGCAAACTAACAAATGGACATAATGATTGCAGATAGTATAATCGTGTGTACTAAGAGGCAGGAGAATCGCTTGAACCCCAGAGGCGGAGGTTGCAGTGAGCTGAGATTGCACCACTGCACTCCAGTCTGAGACAGAGTGAGACTGTCTCAATCAATCCATCAATCAATAGTACAAGTCAAGCCCCTGACATGTTTTGTTTGAAACCCACTCCCGTCCCTCTCCTTATGGAATAACACTTCTTCCTTTCCTTTACCAGCCATGTGGCTTGGTGGTATTAACTCTCTCCCCCCTGCAGAGGTGGTCCTGCTCTGATCAAAGCCACTCCACCCTCCCCAAGGGCATAGCAACTGATTCGTGAATAGTGTTTACCTTAGTCATAGTCAGTGAGAGATAAGGAGATATCTCCTGATGCTTCTGTAAAAGAGAACCCTCTTCCTCTATTTTTCCCCCCTCTCTCTCCAAGTGTGTTGTTTGAAAATGTAGAATCTGGAAATGCTGCGGCTGTTTTACTATCAAGAGTGCTGAGTGCTGAATCCGTAGAGCAGAGATGGGATGGGTTTAGGGGGTGGAGTGAGGGACAGGTGGAGGTTGAGGACACATAAAGTCATAAGATTGCCAGATATAAACACAGATAAACAAAAAATATTTTATGCACCATGCAAAATGTCCCATGTAATTTTAGAACATAATTGCATTAAAATTATTTATTCATCTGAAATTCAATTGGGCAGCTTATATTTTATTTGCTGAATTTGCAACTCTATAAAGCTGACACTGTAGAAAGCATAGTTATGAGAGGAAGAGAAATCAGATTCCTACTGGGGCACCAGCTTCAGCCACTGGGTCAAACCTTGCCTGAACACATCAGTAAAAGGAAATAATAAACTCTCTTGTTGGTTTAAGCTTGAGCTGGATTGTCTGGGTCTTGCCTCAAAAAGAGTAGGACTTGGTCAAGTTATTTAATCCCTCTAAGGTTGTATTAGTCCATTCTCACACTGCTATAAAGAAATGGCTGAGGCTGCATAATTTATAAAGAAAAGAGATTTAATTGGCTCACAGTTCTGTAGGCTTTACAGGAAGCATAGTGGCTTCTGTTTCTCGGGAGACCCCAGGAAACTTACAATCATGCAATCACGGTGGAAGGTGAAGGGGAACTAGACACATCTCACATGGCTGGAGCAGGAGGGAGAGAGAGCGGGGGAGGCGCCACACACTTTTAAACAACCAGATTTTGTGAGAACTCTGTCATGAGAACAGCACCAAAGGGATGGTGCTAAACTGTTTGTGAAGGATCCACCCCCACGATCCAATCACCTCCCACCAGACTCTATCTCCAACTCTGGGGATTACAATTAAACATGAGATTTGGTTGGGGACACAGATCCAAGTCATACCACCTAACTACTGCATATGGACAGCCTAGGGTGAGAGATGAAAATTTAAGACCAGGAAGCCTGGAATGCAACCTGGCAAACATCTGCAAAGAAATATCATATAAATCAGAAGAGGACGAGGGTATGGGGGGGGGAAATGAGAAAGGAGAAACAAAGAAGCATGCCTTGGCAGTGCCTGTGCTGGATGTGGGCAGAAGAGCCCAGTCTCCATGACAGATGGGACCCTCTTAGGAGAAGCAAATCCCCTAACATTCACTGAGTCCTAGCATGTCCCAAAGCACTGTGTTAAGCTCTTTACAGACATAATCTCATTTAATACTCTCCCAAATCTATAATTTAGATACTCATATTTATCCCTATTTGATTACGGAGGGATCTGAGGCTTAGAGGGATTAAATAACTTGACCAAGTCCTACTAAGTGACAGAGCTGGGATTGAACCATGGCACTTGACCCTTCTGCTTAACCACTCTGCAATTCTCAAGGATGCCAGGAAGCACAGACACCATTTTATAAATCCTTTATAATTTTTGTATGGATATATAATGGTTGCACATATCTGGGGGTGCATATGATATATTGATACCAGTTTACAATGTGTAATGATCAAATCGGAGTAATCAGGATGTCCATCACTTCAAACATTTATGTTTTCTTTGTTCTGGGAACACTACAAATCTTTTCTCCTATTTTGATTCCGACGTATTCTTTCAATTTTCTGATTTTTTGGTTGCCCACAGCTCCCCGAATGGGGGGAAAGCCCTGGCTAGGGGATACATGTATTTAGGCATCTTGGGCCCTGCATCTCCCACAGTAAATTAAGACATGGGTCATATCAATGCACCAAGTCCCTTTTTGCTTTATCCAAGGAAGTCAGCATCCCTACGCCTGGTCACTTCTGAATCAGAAAGGTTTCCTTTTTCCTTTTGGGCTTTTACATTGTTCACTGTCTTCCAGTTCTTTTCAGATAGCTTTTTAGATTCAAATGGATTTGGTAGGAAGTTAATTTTTTGCTACCGTGTCTGTATTTCTCCCCATGTTAATTCCTGTGGAAGGACTCACCAGACCCAGTCTCCCCTGGAAGTGCATCCACTGAGTTAGGTATATTTAAGTTTACATGAGAGTAGGTCCCTCCCCAAGCCACAAAAAGAAAAGAAAAGAAAAAGGCAGCCCCCAGATAGCACCAGAAGTGATCCAACTGAACCTATGCTTCTTTTGCAAGATGCTGAGTTCAGTTGAGACATGGAGGAGAAAACTCACTGCTGGCTGGTAGACCTAAGGTAGCCCTTTTCCTCAAAGTCAGAAATAGTAGATGTAAAGCCCAGTGGACAGACACAGTTGATCAAGAAATATTTATTTCTTTGTTTTTCTGTAACTCAGTTACTTTTCCAAGACGCTATTTTCTATGGGTTGGCCAGAAATTAACCTCAGCCTCTTTGTGTTTGCTTCTGAGGTCATGTAAAAGGTTGTAGTGAATGAGCTCATAGTGCTCAAGCTTTGGATGGGGTAGGTGCATCTAGTCCTCAAATTGTCTGCCATTTAGCTACTGGACAACCACTGTCTCAGTCATCTTGGCCACATGATTCAGAGGCTTTCTGGTAGTTTCTAGGCAATACTGAGGAATGTAGAATCTTTCTAAGAGACAATTCTGGGTCTTATCTTCCTGGCTTCACCACCAGCTAGTGCCCTGGATTCTTGCTGCTTCCCACTCAGGAAGAAGCTTCACCAGGAACCTGGAGGAGCAAAACTCATCTTCTCTCTTTTATTATCCAACACCCAAGGAAATTGCTCCTCCACCTCATGTGGGAGGAACAAAGCCTACACCCAATCCTCTGCTTCTAGACAAAACATTTTGCTCACACCCTATATTACTTCTCCTTCTTTATTGGGCTGAGGTGGTATGTCTATGTCCCAGCTCCATCTTTTGGTTTTATTTTAAACAATCCTACATTTCTAAGGTTTTGTGAATTTGAAATATAAAAGCCAGAAAGGGTCTTAACTACTCGTGTAGATCCAGATACATAAATTATTATTCAACATGTGTATGATTTGAATATATATTGTTTTGCTAGGTTAAACCAAACTGCTGTAACAAGTAAGTCCCAAACTGCAATGTCTCAAACACAATAGGGGTTTATTTTTCATAAAAGTATGAGGTGGGTGTTCCAGTTACCAAGGAACTCCCATCCACAGGGTGATTCAAGAGCCTAGGTTCCTTCCACCTTGTGGTTCTGCCTTCCCACAATGCCTCATTGTTGCCTGATGATCAAGGGGTCACTGCATCCAAGGTACAACTAGCAGAAGTAGAAAAAGAACATGGAGTAGACACACTTGCTCTCTGAAAGGCCCTGGTCCTGAAATAGGACACATTATTTCCTCCTATTCCATTCTTAGACACATGACGACACCCCACCACAAAGAAAGCTGGGAAATGTAGTCCAACTTTGTGACCCGAAAGAAGAGGAGCGTGGAGTTGGAAGCCATACATTGTCAAAAACACCAACTTAAATACTCATGCTACATGCAGCTTCTGTACCCTATTTAGTCTTCAAAAAGAAACAAATTTGAACAAGCTTTAAAGTTTAAGTGCTTAGTATAAAATTGAATGCAGAAATGCCTGCACGCAAGCAGGAACACTTTAGAGTTTTTTTATTATTTTTTTTTTTATCTATCCTTCCTTTGGGCAAGGGATATGATAGTTAACTCAAAGCAGAAGAAGAAGAGTTTCAATGACCAAGGGTCTCCATAACAGCTTCCCTTCCCCTTTTCTCTCTTCTTTTTCTTTTTTTTTTTTTTTTTTTTTTTTTTTAGATGGTGTCTTGCTCTGTCGCCAGGCTGGAGTGCAGTGGCACGAACTCGGCTCACTGCATCTTCTGCCTCTCAGATTCAAGTGATTCTCCTACCTCAGCCTCCTGAGTAGTTGAGATTACAGGTGCACGCCACCATGCCCGACTAATTTTTTCTATTTTAGTATAGATGGGGTTTCACAGGCTGGTCTCGAACTCCTGAGCTCAGGCAATCCACCTGTCTTGGCCTCCCAAAGTGCTAGGATTACAGGCGTGAGCCACCGCACATGGCTCTCTCTTCTTTAGTCTTGCTCAGTGTTTCCAAATTGTAGCATGCATGGTGATTGCTGTGCAAGGCTGCACAGTGAACCATGCCAAATAAAATGTATAGGCAACTAAGCACATCTTCAAAATGAATTTTGATTATACACAATACCGCTTTACGCACCTGCTGACATAAACTACCTCTATGTAAAACATTATTCCTCTGCACAAGGAAATCCTGGGCGTGGAAATAGTATGATTTGGTATCCCACTACATTCTCTCATTTCATGAGCATGGATAGGTGAGAATTACCCCAAAAGACCAGAGCCAGACTCCAGTGGGGCTCATGTTCTTGTCTTTGGAGGGCTTGGTCATCCTCCCCAGACTCAGCCACTGGAACAGTCCCATGAGTGTGGGCAGCTCTGTCATTAAATCACTTTGAACAAACCCCTAGAGAAAAGAGTGAATCACGCGTTGTATTAAGCATGAGTAGATGTTCTATCTAAGAGGAAGGGCAGTTGAAGTCCTCACAGCTCTTTATCCACCAGGCACAGGGGTGTTCTGGTTCATCCCAGAACCTTGTCAGAGACATAGGAGGAACAGAGTTAGGAAGGACTGGCACTGTTGAGCAAATTAAAATGAGTGCTGGTCTCCATGCAATTTACACAAATAATAAATTGTTCTACTCTGTAGGTCATTCCAAAAGAAGAATTTCAAGGAATATCTTGAGCAATAAAATAGATAACTTTCTCTTTAATGGAAACGGTGATAACTTTGAAGGACCTAGAATGTATCTGCATAAAATTGTGATACATACATTGTGATATCAGCCTCATTTTCTTAGCCATACTTCATTCATGCATTCACTTATTCATTTAGTCATTCGACAAATATATGTTGAATTCCTACCAAGTACCAGTCTTCATAATAGTGCAGGTACAGTCAAGGGTCCTGCCCAGGGGGGATTTATCAATCTCCATGTCAGTCAGAGTTCTCAGTTGCAATAAAGATATTTACTTTGGCCGATGGAGACAGAAACAGAGTAGAGTTTAATTAAAAGACACCGAGTAGCTCACATAATTGCTGTGAACATCTGAGAACCACAATTGGAAAAGGAACCGTGGATCAGCCAGGGTCCCAGCAGGAAACAGACGGCACACTCAGGGTAATTTGAAGCAAGTTTAACAAGAGTTTCAAAAAAATGTTAGCAGGGTGTGACAAGGGCAGGAACAGCAGGCCCTGCGACCTTACAGGGCAAGGGGAGAACGTCATTACCAGAATCCGGAGAGCAGAGAGGGCGGCGTAGAGGAGGTGGGCGTACCCTGCTGAGACCTCCAATCAGAGGAGCAAGCCACCCAGACGAGACTCTGCAAGGAGGTAGGCTGGGTGCCAGATGCCCCAAATGGAGACATCAAGCAGACATCGATGGAGAGGGAAACCCTGCGTAGCAAATACCCCGATTACACCCTCCTCCTGCCCTCACATCTCCTCTGGCTCTTCTCATTGACTGAGCTCAACCAGAAGCCAACAGGGCAAAGGAATTCATGACTGTCGTCCATGCAAGTTACCACCCGGCCTAGTCAGCTGGGAGCTACGTAAGGGGCTAGTGATCGGAAAAGGATAAATGGAGGAAGGCCAGCAGGGGCAGGGGAAAAAAGGCTGGTCATGGACATAAAGACAGGAATAGTAGACACTGTGGACTCTGAAAGGAGAGAGGGAGGGAGAGGAAAAAGGGCTGAAAATTTACCTAATTGGGTATAACATTCACTACTTGGGTTATGAGTTCTCTAGAGCCCAGACATCACCATCACGGAAGTTACCCACGTAACAAACCTGCGTATGTTCCTGCTGAATCTAAAACCCTTTTTTAAAAAGGAGGCCAGGGCGGGCGCAGTGGCTCATGCCTGTAATCCCAGCACTTTGGGAGGCTGAGGTGGGTTGATCACTTGAGAACAGGAGTTCAACACCAGCCTGGCCAACATGGTGACACCTCATCTCTACTAAAAGTACAAAACTTAGCCGGGCGTGGTGGCGCGAGCCTGTAGTCCCAGCTACTCCCAAGGCTGAGGCAGGAGACTCACTTGAACCTGGGAGGTGGAGGTTGCAGTGAGCCGAGAGTGCACCAGTGCACTCCAGCCTGGGTGACAGAGCAAGCCTCTGTCAATAAATAAATAAATAAATGGATTTTTTTCTGGGTAGCCAGAATTAGCTACAGTGATGTCACACGTCAACCTTACCTAAACAACACAACTGTCACCCAGGTGCCTGCCGCCTCATTCCCTCACTGTATGTTCTCTGCTCCCTTCTTATCTGTGCATCCTTTAGGAGGGCAAGACAGATGGTGAGCAAACTAACAAATGGGCATGATGGTTGCAGGTAGTATAATAGTATGTGCTACAAAAGCATTCTTGAAGCAACTACTAAGTGCCTGGACATGAAGGAGGAAGGGAGCTCGTGAAGTCGAGGGAGACTTGGAAGGCACATTAGGTATCTGTAGGAAGTGCCAATTGTAAACATGATTTTTAAAATGTACAATTCAGTGCCCATTCAATATTGTAAAACATTACAAAGCATCTACGCTGGCCCAGGCTCCTGGCAGGTCCTAAGCTGATTTCATTATTGCTGAATGTGCTGTATTCAACATCCTGGGATCTTTAAAGATGAGTTCCTCTGATCACTGTTATCATCTGAAAAGAAATTTTAAGTGCCACATTTTCTTTATCCAGTCTATCATCGATGGGCACTTAGGTCGATTTCATGTCTTTGGTGTTGTGAGCGTATGCCTATGTGAGTCTTTATAATAGAATTATTTATATTTCTTTGAGTATATAAAGTGGTACATATACACGATGGAATACTGTGCAGCCATTAAAAAGAATAAGACTGGCCGGGCGCGGTGGCTCAAGCCTGTAATCCCAGCACTTTGGGAGGCCGAGACGGGCGGATCACGAGGTCGGGAGATCAAGACCATCCCGGCTAACACGGTGAAACCCCGTCTCTACTAAAAACTACAAAAAACTAGCCGGGCGAGGTGGCGGACGCCTATAGTCCCAGCTACTCGGGAGGCTGAGGCAGGAGAATGGCGTGAACCCAGGAGGCGGAGCTTGCAGTGAGCTGAGATCTGGCCACTGCACTCCAGCCTGGGTGACAGAGCGAGACTCCGTCTCAAAAAAAAAAAAAAAGAATAAGACTATGTCCTTTTCAGGAACATGGGTAGAGCTGGAGGCCATTATCCCTTGCAAACTAATGCAGAAACAGAAAACCAAATACTGCATGTTCTCACTTATAAGTGGGAGCTAAATGATGACAACAGATGGGCACAGAGAGGGAAACAACAGACACTGGGGTCTAACAGAGGGTGGAGGGTGGAGCAGGGGAGCAAATCGGGAAAAATAACTAATGGGTACTAGGCTTAATACCTGGGTGATGAAATAATCTGTACAACAAACCCCCATGACACAAGCCTACCTGTGTAACAAACCTGCACGCGTACCCCTGAACTTAAAATAGAAGTTTAAAAAAAATTTTAAATGGGTACTCTAATAAAAAAAAAATCAGCCCCTGTTTCTAAGTTTGTTATGTAGCAGTAAATAGCAATTGAGGGGATCTAGCAATTTCAGAAATTTCCATGCTACAGCACCAGGAGGTTATGCATTAGATTTGAAGGTTAATCCATTCGTGTTACCTTTATTTTACTTTTTGGATATTTTACTTGCAAGGAAGAATGACATCCCTATTTTAAGACTTTCTGCAGAGTCCTTTCATGAGAGTTCAGTTAATTAGTGTGGGATCAGCAGGTCATATTGAGTTTATTGTCATAAAGTTGAAGGGGAAATCAGCCACCTATGACATGGTTTCAGCATTAAGTGAACAAACGCTATTTTCTTCAGCAAACACTTCAGCAAATAAAGGTTCCTCAGAAGTCAGTCTTAAAATTCCAAGTTAAAATTACTTAGAATTATTAGATATTCCAATCTATGTGAAAGCGCTTTGCTACTCTTTGTAGCAGACTTAATGATATCGAGGTAGAGAACAATGGTAGATTTGGCTTGAATTTTATGTTAAAGACATGCAAATATTCAATCAGTGCAACCTTACTTATCTATTAAGGTATAATTGCCATTTGGGAGCTTTGTTGCCTTCCAAGTACCCAAGTTTCCATTTCTTCAAATTTCATTATTAAAAAAAAAAAGTGCTCATTGAAGCTGGCAGCCTCCACCTTCGGCAATGCTTTTCTATCCAGGCAGAATTAAAAGCTATGGGGCACATTGTTTTCTGTTTCCTTGCCAGCCACCTCCTCACCTGGACTTCAGATGGTGAGGGGGCACCCCACTAGTACCATTACGAAGGGAAAGGACAGCAGAGCCCTCACTGGGCTGAGAACCTGACTGTTCTCTCCACTCCGGAGAATACTGTGTCTCTCCTGTGTTCCACAATCATGTGACTCTTACCAGCACGATTTGTAGCAACACCTTGTCTCCTGTCTTTGTGAAGACAGAATGAGAAACCACAGAACACCATTACAGGTGAGAAAGCTGCGGAGGATTTGGCTTTTGTGGTCATCCAAATGCTGGAAAAGTCATGTAGCTGCCAAATCCAGAGCGTGACCTATTTCAATACCATTTCCCACGTTAGATAGGCTGTCGTGTACTGAGAATCCCAAAAGCCAGAGAGGGACAAGTTGGGCGTTTCGTGTACTTGTCCCTTATAAATGGCACCATTTTGGAACCAGATCATGACACTCACCATGGCAAATGTGAGAACTGCCTACTCATGCTCCAAGGCCCGAAATGTAGGAAAACTCTAGGAATCCCAACCCCAATGACTAACCCCAAATTTGAAGAGTTAGAAAGATATAAAGTGATAGCAATTTGTGTACTTCCCAGAGAAAACCTGTACATTGACTCTCAGGATTTTAGCCTTAGCAATATCCTGATATATACTTTGCAGAAAATAAAATCAGCTACCTAGAAGGCTTTTGAAACATCTTTTTAATTAAGGAGGAAGAAACATAACAAGAAAGTCCATATTATAGCTGGTACAGTTTTCATACCTTTGATACCAGCTTAATGAACAGAAAAAAAAAATGGTTGGATGAGTATGAGTATATAATTTATTGTGGACCTTAAAAAGGTCCTTCATTTCCAGTAAATGAACTCAACTAGCATATTACTAAAGAATAATACGTTGGATATGTAACCTTTTCCTATTGCTACAGAAGATATGTCTGTCTTACATATCAATCCTCTTGATACCATGTGCCTACTTTCTTTCTTTCTTTCTTTTTTTTTTTTTAGATAGTCTTGCTCTGTCACTCAGGCTAGAGGGCAGTCAGTGATGTGACCTCAGCTCACTGCAATCTCTGCCTCCCAGGTTCAAGCGACTCTCCTGCCTCAGTCTCCCGAGTAGCTGGGATTATAGCTGGGATATAGCATGTGCCACTACATCCAGCTAATTTTTGTGTTTTTAGAAGAGACGGGTTTTCACCATGTTGGCCAGGCTGGTCTCGAACTCCTGACCTCAAGTGATCTGCCTGCCTCGGCCTCCCAAAGTGTTGGGATTACGGGTGTGAGCCACTGTGTCCAACCCCCAGGTGCGTACTTTCATGTGTGACCTTGTTGAGTTATTATCCCATTCCTTCCCATCAGGTTCAGCTTCTTTTTCTACCAGCTTTGGCCTCTTATGTGTAAAAGCACAGGCGGCCATGGTGCTCATCCTTGGTGCTGTTAGGCCAGCATGCATCATTCTGCCTCTCTCTTCTCATGGGCACTCCTCCCCAGATGTTGAGTACTGCCTCTGTTTCCTCATTTTTAATTTTTATCTTCTATATACTCACAGTTGATGTTGGGTATGTGTAGAAGGAACAGGTTCTGTTCTTGTGACTCAAGACAGCAGCAATATTCAGTTTATAATCTGCACATGAGGATAACTTTTGATGGACCTGGTGACTTACTTTGTGATAGGAAAACTTCAAGTGCTTACAGGAGCCTGTGGATGCTGTGAAGTGGGCCGGGGTGGGAAGAGGGTCCAACATGACAAACCAGCAACTACGTCTTCTAGTTCATGGGGCAGGTGGGGCAGCTGCCTCTCAGTGCAGACAGACGACATCATGCCAGAACTGTACCCAAGAGTGGCAGATTTTCTAGTTTTTCCATAAAAGCCAGAATTGTGTATTTTCATATGAAACATCTTTATTTATAGGCTGGCGACTAACTCTGTTTCTTTTAAAACACTAGGGTAACCAAACAAAACACATCTGCAGGCAGATCTGGTTTCCTGGATGTCCGTTTTCATGTTCTGCTTTGTGTTCTGTGTGTTTTCTTCTTTCTCTACCATCTGATTTCCCACTCATTTTTAGCCACCACGGTGCTGGGGCCTGCCCTGTCGGCCACTCTCACTGCGTTTTACAAACACATCACAACCCCATAAATATAGGAAAAATGGAAGTTGGTAATGTCTCAGCTGATATCAGAAATCTGCTGAGGGAGAGAGCAATCTTTATTCAGAAAAAAAAAAAAGTTCTAATGTAATAAAAAGAATATTGGCTGCACACAGATGTTTATAGCAGCTTTATTCATAATTGCCAAAACTTGGAAGCAACCAAGATATCCCTTAATGGATGAAGAAATAAACTGTGGTACATACATACAATGGAATAATATTCAGCACTAAAAATAAATGAGCTATCAAGCCATGAAAATACATAGAAGACACTGAGAGTCATATTCCTGAGTGGAAGAAGCCAGTCTAAAGCTATGGCTACATACTATATTGATACAAGAATATGACGTTCTGGAAAAGATAAAACTGTGGCGATTATAAAAACATCGGTAGTCGTTTGGAGTTAGTGGGAGGGAGGGTTGGATAGGCGGAACACAAATTTTTACAGCAGTGAGACTGTTCTGTGGGATACTATAATGATGGATACATGATACTATGCTTTGTGTATATAGAACTATACACTACAAAGAGTGAACCTTAATATAAACTATGGACTCTAGTTATTAGTAATATATCAGGATTGATTTTTCTGAAAAATAAGTATTAATTAAAATAAAAGAATATTGTCTTAGAATTTGAATTAAACTAAGCTCCTATTAAATTCTGTGAGCTTTATTGTCCTCATAAAAGAACACCAGGCCAGGCTTGGTGGCTCACACCTGTAATCCCAGCACTTTGGGAGGCAGAGGCTGGTGCATCACCTGAGGTCAGGAGTTTGAGACCAGCCTGGCCAATATGCTGAAATCTCCACTAAAAATACAAAAATTAGCCAGGTGTGGTGGCCCACGCCTGTAATTAGAGCTACTCGGGAGGCTGAGGCACGAGAATCACTTGAACCCAGGTAGCGGAGGTTGCAGCAAGCTGAGATTGTGCCACTGCACTCCAGCCTGGATGATAGAGCAAGACTCTGTCTCAAAAACAAAACAAAACAAAACAACAACAACAAAAAACACCACCACCTAGTTGGATGGGTTTTGTGAGTGCTAAACACAAATACTCTCACAAATCCTTTGCATGGGTGTTTACAATTTCTAACTTTTAACTTTCTAGCCATAGCGTAAGCATCATCTATGCACCCCAGGGGCGAGAAGTTTGCTGAATGAACAAATGAATAAGTGACCTTGTTCCCTTTTTTTTTTTTTTTTTTTTGAGACAGAGTCTCACTCTGTCACCCAGGCTGGAGTGCAGTGGCGTGATCTCGGCTCACTGCAAGCTCTGCCTCCCAGGTTCATGCCATTCTCCTGCTTCAGCCTCCCAAGTAGCTGGGACTACAGGCACCCGCCACCACACCTGGCTAATTTGGGGTTTTTTGTTTGGTTGGTTGGTTTTTTTTTTTTTTTTTTTTGGTATTTTTAGTAGAGAGAGGGTTTCACCTTGTTAGCCAAGATGCTCTCCATCTCCTGACATTGTGATCCACCCACCTCAGCCTCAGAGTGCTGGGATTACAGGCATGAGCCACCGCGCCCAGCCTAAGTGACCGTGTTCTTAAGAGACAGCTACTAAGTTGCTCCTTAGATTTTTATTTTCTGGCATAATGAATGAATCCACCTCAAGTTTGCCCTCTTCACTTTTTCTCCTTTCTAATTCATTTGCTTGTCCCTTTCTAATTTCTCTACGTCTAACTCAAAACTCCTGAAGACACGTGAATTTTTACTGTGGTCTGTGGCAAGCCACTTTCTTGGCTTCCTTAGTACACGAGTATTCTGGAATAATTCTTTTAATTGTTCATGGCTCTTCATTTCCCTCACTGCTGTTCCAGTCCTTGGAAGAATGACTATCAACATAGGACCCCCATCCAACATAGAACCCCTCAAAAGCACTTCCTCCCCCTGAGATTCCAGGTATATACCTAAGTCAGGTACCCACTTCATTTACCAAAGAAAATAAAATCAATAAAAATGAGAACATTTAAACAGTTAATTAAAATGCCAAGATGTAGCATTAATAGAAGTAATTATCTAAGGTGTGTTCAATCAGTTGTTAACTAAACCAATAAAAAATTAATCAAGAATAATTTGCTATTTGATATTGACATTTTATATTTCTCATTCATGCTAAAGAAAATCCCATTAAAGAATCTAATTTACTTTGCATTAAATTCACCTTTATAAGAATTGAAATCAAATCTTTTCAGATGATAATAATGAAAGCAGCAAAATCATTGTGGAGATGAAGCCCTGTGTTAGGAAGGAGATAAACCAAAGGCCAGACTCTTTCTAGTTGTTCTAATCTGGTTTGCAGAAAATATAATTGTTCAGTAGCTGCATGCATATGTAAAGAATAGGACAAGGTTAAGCTGGACTCTGCACCCCCAGAGCTTCTAACCTATACAAACAGATCCACAAATATCAAGTAATTATGCCACATATGCAAATGTATGCAAAGTATGCTTAGCCTGCAATTGCAGTATAGTAAAAATAATAATAACAATAATAATAGACTTGTTCATAAATCCAAGGTCTGATTCTCATGAATACAAACTTAAAAATCCTCGTGTAAAATAGAATCAGAAATACTACAACGAATAACTGATGAAGTGAAAGTGTTTTCAATCACTACAAATCAAAGGGTCCATTTGCTTACATTACATCTGATAAAGTACTTAATGATTGGTACTAAAGCTCATTTGTTTTTGACCTGAGAAGGCTAAAGTGTATGTGTGTGCACGTGTGTGTATACACACGCGTTTGCTTTGCTTTGCCTTGTGTTGGAGAGCTAACTCCAACCATTGGTTTTTAACAGCATTATGAAGCTATGTCTAGACTTTGCAACAAAAATGGGATCCATTAGCAATGACATAAACAGACAAGATATGGGGACAGGCAGCCTTCAGCCTGTACTTGCTGCCTCCGGCTTAGAAATACTGCCTCTCTTACTGGACTGAACTGTCCTCAAGCCTGTTGTTTTATTCACTTGTATATTCTTATTTTCTAGCGTTTTGGAAGAGCTCCATAACAGTTTAAATGATTAAAGAACTTATCAGTGGACTTCATTAGAAATAAAATCTCAGGGATAATTACTGAAAATAAGAAAAAATATTGTGTAACTTCTTAAAATAAAGAAGAAAAACTGAAGGAAGAGAGAAAAATTTCATCCAAAGGAAAACAAAACAGAGAAGAAATAAATTAAGCTTTAAAAGCCCGGGTAATTAGAAATCAAAAATAAATAATAAATTGAAAAACACAAAAAATGAATTCAAATATACAAGTGGTGATAACCCATGAAAAAGAATTATACATTTAAAAGACCAGTGTTGTCAGGGAAAAATAACTGAAAAATAAGGGCATAAAAATATTGAAAATAAAAGTTTGGAAAGTTATATACTATACTAATCAAATTCTAACCAAAAGAAAGTTGGTGTAAATATATAATTATCAAGAAAATCAGACTTTAAAGCAAAAAGTCTACATAGACATAAAAATGATCACTGGCTATCTATCCATATACTTGCATTCTGTGCACTCACTGTGTACTTAAATATTCAATCAAAAATAATATGCTTCTACAACTTTGCTCCTCTTCTTGGTTGAAAACAACTTTATTAGACATAAGAAAGCCCATTGAATAATGGAGGGTTAAACTGTAGAACTTGTCAATGAGAGGAGTTGTAAAACCCCATTCTTCTAAAACCCAAGAAACCTAAGGAAACAGGGCCAAGGGCCATTTTCGGAATGGCATTATGGTTTAGGGACTCTAGTGTCTCAATGGAGATCCTTGAGAATACTTACAATGGATGCCACTAAGTGGCCCTTGGCCGAATCCCTGGAGCCAGTTGCTTAATACTCAAGGGATTTTTCTCTCACACACACAAGAGCCCTCAGAATAGTGCAATTATAGGGTCCAATCCATTTTTTTTCTGTTGCTTAAATAAATTTTGTCTCCCTTTCATGCACTCATCTTATAATTATGGACACCTAATATGTGCCATCCATTCAGCAAATATTTTTGATCATCTACTCCTCTCCAAGCATTCTGTTAGGAACTGAAGACTACTCTTTTGTTATCAAAATGTAAACAAAACATGCATCGTCTATGCCCTTGTGAAGCACAGGATCTGGCAGGAAAGATAGATCTTAATCAAATAATTACAGAAATAAATACAAAATTTTATCTATGACAAGTGCTAGGAAGGAGAGATACAAAGCCAGAGCTACCATTGTTGGAGTTGGCTTATTAAGAGAAGTCAGAAGAGACTTCTCCAAGGAAGTGGTGCTTAATCAGAGATGTAAAGGGTGGATGGGAGGGAACCAGGGTAACAGGGGAGGGAGAGGGTGTTCTAGGCTGAGGAAACAGGATACGCAAAGAATCTGCAGTAGGAGAGGGTGTGCAGACACAGATCAGAAAGCAGGTCGATGGGGCCGAAGAAGAGAGCAAGAAGAGTATTGTGCAGGTGTGTATGGAGAAGAGCGAAACATACGTGCCGTTCAGGGTCTCGTGGAATCATTTTGCCATTCCAAGGCAATCGGATTATTGGTTTTTTGCCATTGAGTTGTTTGAACTCCTTATAAATTGTTGTCATAAATCCCTTGTCAGATGTATAGTTTGCAAATATTTGTCTCCCATTCTATGGATTGTCTCTTCACTTGTTGATTGGAAAAGTATTTCATTCGCTGTTTTGGAGTTTTTTTCTTTCCTTTTTTTTTTTTTGAGGGAAAGGGCTAAAGCATGGTAAGGGCTTTTCTTGGCTGGAGTGTAAAGAACAGATGATTGAATACGATTTAGAGTTGGAATTGCCCACTAACGAGCTATTCATATCACCCAAACACAGGCAGGAGAAAGTGGCAGCATGAATGAGGGAGTCTGGGTTGGGGTGGACATGATGGATATGGAGGGAAAGGTGTGGACTAAACAAGGATTCAGAAGGCAGGATAAAGAGGATTTGGTGATGGATTGACGGGGAGCTAGAGGGATGTCTAGAAGCCTCAGGCTATGGCTTCAACACCTGGCTAGAAGGTGTTGTCTTCCTCTGAGACAGAAAACCTGAAGTGGACCGAGTTTGTGGTGGAAGAGCATCAGGCTGAGGCATGAGTACACTGAGCTCTCAGTGCCTTAGGAATTAGACATGAAATGCGAATATGAACACGTTCCAGTGCCTCAACCTTGAAGAGTTCTGTCTTGGAAGACAATATCTTTACAAGGACAAGGATAACACAGGTGAATTTAACATTCAAAATCATAAAGCTTTTTATGATTTTTAAATCACAAAGAAATTATTCTGCATGCTGGTCTTAACAACCTTCTTCAGTCTTCCTTTATATGATATTATAGTTTGAAAACAATATATGGTCTAGATTGATACCTCCTCATTTGTGACAATTCTAACCTTCTTATTCATTTAGCAGAAATTTTCTAAGATTTTACTATATTCCAGCTACGTCAGCCTGAATTTAATACAGCGTCTACTTAAGTATCATAATAATTGCCACTGTGGGGGGATATTCAAACCAGTTGTCTCAAACTGAAGACTATCATTGAACAAACTTATATGAGCAATAAATTGGAAAATGGAAAGTATCCAGTGGCATAAAAGTGAGGCAGAGAGTCATTTTATACATAAAGCAAATAAATATACACGTACATTAAAAGGGCCCTGTAGGATACACAGCGAAACTTTAACAGTGGCTCTATCTGGGTAGTGGGACTACTGCTCATTGCTGTTTTATTCTTTATGTTTGTATATATTTTCCAAGTGTTCTACAATAAATCTGAGCCAACTTTTATCCCTAATGTTAGAAAATGGAAGTCCACCTATTTGGACTGGAAGGCAGACATCATTGATTGCCAAACTAACAGCCATTTCTCCCTGTTCTTGGCAAAGAGAAAAACACTTTTGCTCAGACACTGAGAGTGAACATCTGGGCCCAGAACCAGGGAACTAAAATCAAAATTGTTCTACACGGAGTATATTGGTGTTCTAGGGCTGTCGTTACCAATTTCACAAACTTGAATCGCTTGAAGCATTGTAAAGTATCCTCTGTCATTTCTCAAGGTAGAAATATGAAATCAATGTGTTAACAGGACCATGCTCTGTCTCCTAAGACTCTAGGGGAAGATCCTTTTTGCCTCTGCCTAACCTCCAGTGGTTGCCAGCAATCCTTGGCATTCTTTGGTGCCTAGATTCATGACTCCCTTCTCTGCCTCTGTGATCAGATGGCATTCTCTCTGCTTCCATGTCTATTCCCAAATCTCTCTCTTCTTATGTGCACAGCAGTCATTAGATTAGGGTCTTAACTTGATTACATCTGCAAAGACCCTGTTTCCAAATAAGGTCCCACTCATAGGTACTGAGGGTTAGAACTTGCACGTATCTTTTGCGAGGACACTGTTCAGTCTTATTTCATCAACAAATGGTGTTGGAAAAGCTGTATGTCTACACACAAAAGAATGAAGTTGGGCCCTTACCTTATACCATCTACAAATTTAATGCAACATAGATTAAAGACCTAAATATAAAACCTCTCAAACTATAAAATACTTAGAAAGAAACATAAGGAAAAAGCTTTGTGATATTGGATTTGGCAAGGATTTCTTAAACACATAAAATTAACCATTATAGTGTTAATGTCTGGAATATATAAATAATTCCTCCAACTACAACTCAACCACACAAAAAAAATTAAAAATGAACAAAGAACATGAACAGACATGTCTCCAAAAAAGATGTGCACATGGGTAATAACAAGCATGTGAAAAGATGGTCAACATCCTTAATCATTGGGGAAAAGTAAATGAAAACCACAGTGAGATGTTACTTCAAACCCACTGGGATAGTCACTGTCAAAAAATAAAATAAAATAAAATAACAAATGTTGATGAGGATGAGAAGAGACTGAAAGTCTTGTGCACTATTGGTGGAAATGTAACATGGCACTGCTTTTGTGGAAAACAGTATGACAATTCCTCAAACAATTAAACATAGAATAACCCTATGATCCAGAAGTTCCACACCTGTATATATATATATCCCAAAGAATTGACAGCAAGGTCACAAAGGGATATTTGTACACCCATGTTCATAGCAGCTTTATTCACTATAGCCAAGAGGTAGAATCAACCCAAATGTCCATCAGCAGATGAACAGATGAGCAATATGTGATCTACAAATACAGTGGAATATTATTCAGTCTTAAAAATAAGTGAAACTTGAGGACATTTTTCTAAGTGAAATGAACTAGTCACAGAAAGATAAATACTGTGTGATTCGACTTATACGAGGTACCTAGAGTAGGCAATTTTATAGAAACAAAAAGTGAAATGGTGGTTGCCAGGGGCTTGAGAGAAAAGGTAAAGGGAAGTTGGTGTTCAATGTGTGTAGAGTTTCAGTTTTGCAAGGTGAAGTTCTAAAGATAGGTTGCACAACAATGTGAAGATACTTATCATTATTGAACTATACACTTAGAAATGGTTAAATTGTTAACTCTTATGTGTATTTTATCATAATTTAAAAGTTGTTTTAAATAATAATTTAAAGTTTAGTTGGAAGTTGACTAAACTCAGATATCAAATACAGAAGATTTTAGTCTTAAAAACCTTATATTGCATTGAATAAAAATGGCCACAAGTCTATGGCCATCTTGCCTGTGTGCAGCCGTCCACCTGTAGTGCTCATTATCACCACCATCAGGAGGGCAAAACCCACAGATTTCACAGTGACTAGGACAGGGGAAGAGGCAGATTTGATCTGGGGATGGTGGTGAAGATCAGGCCCTTTATCAGCCAGAAGAGACAAACTCATCTGAGATGGAGAGGCAAAACCCATCAGCTTTCCCTGTTAAAAGTGAGAGCCTAGCAATCACCTTGACCTAACTCACATATTTAGAACACTCTGTTGAACCACATCAGGATGCACATTTTGGGGGAGAGTTTAAGCGATTATCCTGCCTCAGCCTCCCAAGTAGATGGAATTACAGGTTCCTGCCACCATGCCCAGCTAATTTTTGAATTTTCTAGTAGAGACAGGGTTTCACCATGTTGACCAGGCTGGTCTCAAACTCCTGAACCCAAGTGATCCTCTCACTTCAGCCTCCCAAAGTGCCGGGAATACAGGCGTGAGCCACTGCACCCAGCCAGGATGCACATTTTTAAGTGCGCATAAAACATCAATCAAAGAATATCCTAGGCCATAAAACAGATACCAATACAGTTTTTAAAATTGTCGTCCTACAAAGTATAATATCAATGACATCAAAATTAAATTTAAGATCAGTAACAGAAAGAAATCTGGGAAATTTGCATATGGAAATTAAACAATAAATTTCTAAATATCCAATGAATTAGAGAGGAAATCCCAAAGGAAATTAGAAAATATCGTAAACTAAATAAAATTTCAACACAATATGTCTAAATTTATGGAATAAAGCAGAGCTCAGAAAGAAATTTATAGCATTATAAAAATTAACTCAATATCAACTTTTTTCATGCATTAAACTCTGCCCTGTGATTCTTCACACTTAGAAAACAGAGGATGGTAAATGTATTGCTTCAGGGAAGATAGGGCATGACAAAAAGACAAAAATAAGAATTCTTTTACTTTTGAGTTTCAAAAAATTGAAGAAGAGGTAACTACTACAAGAAAAGAAAACCACAAGTTAATATTCCTGATGAACCTAGATGCAAAAGTCCTCAAGAAAATACCAGCAAACTGTATTCAATAGCAGAAAATACCAGCAAACTGTATTCAATAGCATATTAAAAGGATAGTTCAACATAACCAAGTGGAGTTTGCCCCTGGATGCAAGATGTTTCAATATATGCAAATCAATTAATGTGATACACCACATTAACAGAATGGAGAATAAAAATCACATGATCATCTTAGATGATGCAGCAAAAAAAAAAAAAATTCAACACATTTTTGTGACAAAAACTTTTATCACAGTAGGTATAGAAGGAATTGACCTCAACATAATACAGGCTGTATATGAAAAACTCACAACTAACATCATACTCAAGGGTGAAAAGCTAAACACATTTCCTCTAAAATCAGGAACAAGACAAGAATACACCAATACTGAACTATCTGAAAAAGAAAGAAAGAAAACATTCCATTAGTTCTCTCTCTCTCTCTCTCTCTCTCCCTCTCTCTCTCTCTCTCTCTCTCTCTCCTCTCTCTCTCTCTCTCTCTCTCTCTCTCGCATACAC
Source organism: Trachypithecus francoisi (assembly GCF_009764315.1). Taxonomy (NCBI): domain Eukaryota; kingdom Metazoa; phylum Chordata; class Mammalia; order Primates; family Cercopithecidae; genus Trachypithecus; species Trachypithecus francoisi. The sequence continues at coordinate 3,956,486 of NW_022681456.1, forward strand.
ACACACACACACACACACAAAATAGCATCATAATAAAATACTTTGGAATAAACTTAAATAAGGAGTTGAAAAATCTGTACACTGAAAACTACAACACATATGTGAGAGAAATGGAAGATGCTGCAAATAAATAGAAAGATATTCTATGTTCGTGGATTGAAATAATTAATATTGTTAAAATGTCCACATGACCAAAGCAATCTACAGATTCGATGCAATCCCCCTTGAAATTCCAATGGCATTTCTCAAAGAAATTTTTTTCTAATTCTAAGATCTATATAAGATCACAAAAGACCCCAAATAGCCAAACAATATTGTACTGAGCAAAAAGAAGAAAGCCAGAGGTGTCACACTACCTAACATTTGGCAGATTGTAAAAGTTACATAAACTTCCATATGACCCAGTGATTCCACCTTCAAAAAGAAATGAAGACATATGGCTACACAGAAATGCATAGGTTCAGTATTCAAATCAGCATTATTTACAGTAGCCTAAATGAGACCCACTAAATGTCCATCAACTGATGAATGTGGAACCGAGTTGTGATATAACCACATAATAAAATGTTATTCGGCAACAAAAATCAACCACTGATACCTAACAGCAAGGATTAACCTCAACATCATCATGCTAAGTGAAAGAAATAGTCACAAAAGACTATATAATGTTTAATTACACATATATGTGATTTCCAGAAAATGCAAAGCTATAATAAAATAAAAACCCATTAGGAGTTGAGAGAAAGAATTGCCCACAAAGAGAATGAGTGAACTTTTTTGAGGTGATGCAGTATTCTAAAACTGGGTTATAGTGATTGTTGTACAATTGCATGCATTTATTTCTATTTATTCTTATTTTATTAAAAGTGATCTCTTAGAAGAAGGAAAAAATGCATAAATTTAATAAAACTCACTGAACTGCAATATATGAAGGATGAGTTTGTTGTAGGTAAACTATACCTGAATAAAGCAGTTATGAAATGCATAGCACAGCAGAGACTTGTGTGCTGTGGGAAAAAACTCAATGTAGTAGTCTGCCCTCAAAGATGGAATGAGAGTAGCATAAATTCTAGTTTTAATTTGACTAGAATTTTTATTAAAGTTATGCAGGAAAGCTCACTGTGTCACTCTTAATGAAGTGTCTCAAATATGGCTTAAACACATTTAATGTACATCTAATGAGGTTCTTTGGCCAACTAATTATTGAGCATGTTTAATGGAGTTTAACAATTGCATATAAGATGCTTAACTCTACATAGATCTATCCTTATCAAAATACTTTTAAGATAATGGATTTCACCCACATAGATGGCCTTTGTGAATAAAAATCATTATATTCTCCCACAATAATAGTAGTTACATTTCTATCTGTTATTAAAACCTATCAGATTAACATATATTAATCATTAGTATTGACATCCTGTGTGGATTTGTGATTCTGTGAGCTTACCATATTTTAAAGACATTTAGACAAAACAGGGAATTTCATGCAATATGCTTCATTTTGGTAAAAGCAGAAAATATATACTGGTTTTGTGTTTGGCGCAGGTGAGAACAAGCCTGCAAGTCATTATAAATCAGATGTGGAGAAATGTAGCTTTTTCAAGGCACACATTTTGAAAGCCAAAGTCAAGCCTAGATTTATTTTCTTGAGCACACAGAGTGGGCATTAACATAAATTCTCCTGGAATGGGTGTAAAAAGATTAGTGATTTAACAGTTGCTACGGAGCCTACAATGAGACAGGATCGGAATATTTTACTTGCGCGTCAGTTCTAAGAATTTTATTACAAGACAGATCATGTCTCTTCATAATAGCTTCTCGGGTTCCACATTTTCAAACCCCCTCGGTTTGCAGATGACCAGCAGTGCATTCTCCATGCCTGTTCTCTCCTTTTAATTTCCATTCCTTAATTTCTTAGCATCCTTCCTGCATTGCATTAAAGCAGCTGTGGAATACATTTCTTATTTTCTCCTGCAGTCACTTTTATGAAGTTTTCTAAATGTCAACTTCTAAAGTCATATTTTGCCAGGGAGAATTTACATTTCAAAACCTATATTTATGCACATATCTGACTCAATGAGTGAGAAAATGAAATAATCTTTACAATCCTCATTAAAGATGTGGTTTGAAAGTCAGGATGTGCTTTTACATTTGATATGGTTTTCTTTCTCTTTTGCTTGGAACATCCTTTCCAAAAACTGGGTAGGTTGCGATTTTTTCAAAAAATACACACTTTACTTTTTTTACTGAATCCATTGACCCTTAAAAACAGAGAACCAATGGTGTAAAAAAATAATAATAATAATATCATCTATAGGCCAGGGTTAGCCGGGCGTGGTAGCATGCGCCTGCAGTCCCAGCTACTCGGGAGGCTGAGGCAGGAGAATCCCTTGAAACTGGAAGGCAGAAGTTGCAGTGAGCCAAGATCACACCCCTGCACTCCAGCCTGGGCAACAAGAGTGAAACTCTGTCTCATAAATAAATAAAATTTAAAAGTTAAAAAATAAAAATTAATAATATCAGTTTGTGATGTCAACCTGTGCTTCCATGTTACATTGACATAATTACTTTGTTCTTTTCAGACTTCCTCCAACAAAGCAGGAAGCATGTTTTACAGAATCAATCCTGCCCTCACCAAAAATACATCTTATCATGAGGCAGGATATAAGAGCTTCCAAAGCTGCTACAGCAGAACATCATTTTAAAAGGGTAAATGATCATTTGGGGGGCTTAAGTACAGGAAGGAAGAATAACTCAGGGAAAGAAAAGAACCCTTTTCTGAAACTGTGGTACCATTCATTCATTCATTCATTCACTCAAGAACTGTTGTGTGCAGATGATGACAGCATATACTGTGATGAATTCAGCAGCTGCTGGGGACACACAGGGCCCCCGCCCTCATATATCTTGTAGTCTAAAACAGGAGATGGACAATTTTAAAAGTAATTTAAACATAAATAAACAAAATAAATAGGCATGTACTTATATTAACATAAGAATAAGATAATTTCTAACTAGGGGCTGCAAAAATGAAAAAGGAGGCATCGTGGTGGGGATTGAATGGGGAGGTGACATGGTTTGGCTGTGCTTCCCCACCCAAACCTCATCTCGAATTATAATCCCCACGTGTCAGAGGAGGAACCTGGTGGGAGGTGATTGGATCAGGGTCGCGATTTCTCCCATGCTGTTCTCATGATAGTGAGGGAGTTCTCATGTGATCTGATGGCTTAAATAAAACCTCTTTTGTTTATAAATTACCTAGTCTCGGGTAGTATCTTTATAGCAGTGGGAGAACAAACTAATATAGAATGTGATTGTGAGCTGGGGACCTGGGGCAAATAGTAATAGTTCAGTGGTCACAGAAGCCCTGGGAGGTGAAGATATTGGAGCTATGAGGTCATGCTCTGCACCGGCATCCTGTCTCATGTGGATGGCAACTTAGAATAGAATCTCCCTAGACCAGGAGGCAGTCTGACCTGCAAGGCAGAGCTAGCATGGTGCTTTCTAACCTCGGCTCTGGGCAGAGTGTTTTCCCCTCACTTCTGTGTTTACTTTATGGCACGATCATTGTCTTTTACCATTTCTGAAGCATTGAACAGAAAACATTTTGCCTAACACTAGTTTGCCAATTTGCCCTCTCTGTCCAGTCATCTGTCTTGAACCATGTCTGAGTGTATGTGTGTTCACAGGTCCAGCAGAGTGGAAGGCACTCTGGAAGCACTAAGGAAGGTGACCATTTTTCGTGGATAAAACTCATTCTCACTGGTGCTCACACTTTGCTGCCTATTAGAATCTCTTGGGAAGATTTTCAACCTCCCAAGATCCGGGCTGCAACCCATGACAACGAATTCAGAATCAGAGTGTGAGACCCACTGCCAGTATTGTTGAATCTCCCCAAGTGATTCCAACATCCAGCTAAGTTTGAGAACCACTGAGTGAGAGTTACCTGCAAAGAAATGAAAAATAAATGCTTACTGGTGCCCGAGTCCCACTCCCCAGAGGTTCTGGTATAATTGGAAGAAGTAGGCCCAAGGCATTGAAATTTTGTCAGAGCTCCATGGAGGGTTATATTCTGTAGACTTGGTTAAGAACCACTTCTCTGGACCAACCTCAGGTGCCCCAGGACCTTAGGAAGAAAAGATAGTTTGGTTCTGATATGTTCATATTTGCTCATGTAATTATTAAGCTCTTGGCCATTGTTAGGGTCACCATCTCAGCCGGCTGATTTTCAGCAAACCCATAGCCAAGTGGGGATTGAACCCACGACCTCAGCCTCATTAACACCGTGTTCCCACCAGCTGAGCTCATCCGCCACAGCTGCTTTCTTGGCTGAACGTCAGTTGGGATGCTTCTGTCAAAGCCCTGCTTAATGAAATAAAAATAATAATAATCATGATGTAACACAAAGTGGCTATAGTGTGGACCTCCCAACCAATAAAAGAACAATTGGTTATTTTCTTGCTGTGAACTGGAGGAAATCTGATGACGTTTGACTGCTGTAAACATATAACACATTTTATACCTCTAGCTTCAGGAATGGGACAAGATTTCCCAATTCCAGCCAGAAAATATAAAGCCCTAGAGATATGCACAGGGACCCACCAATGATATATTTTGCTTCCAACATGGATTAAAATATCAAAGAGAACATGGTCATAATGCACATTCTCTGTTACAAATGGAAATTAACTGAAAAAGGCTTCAATGCTGATTCAAGGAGTGCCCCAAGAGCCCTGTGTTATGGCCAAGGACACGCTTGAATCTGGCATGCCAGGAAGGGCTTGCATGAGGCTGCCTGAACTTAGCCCTAGGCTTCGTGTTGAACAGCATGAAAGACCTGCCCGTCTAAAGGTTATATTTTGATGTGGTTGAACAGACAGCAAATTCATAACAAAAGAAAAGGGAGGATTTCTGAGAGTGACGAATGCTATGGAGTAAATAAACAAGATAAGTGGTTTCAAAGGTTTTTCCTAACCCTGGCTACATATCATGATGGCTTCATTGAAGGTGATTACCGGAATGGAGGGAAGTGGCTGGCAGGTTTGCAGTCCATTGAGCATAGTGCTAACCCGATGCTCTCATGGATATGGCATAAGCCATCACTCTGAAGGTTTCAGATTGAGCAACTAGGGTACTGTTGCCCCGTTTGCTGAGATGTGAATACTGATAGCAGAGCAGATTTGAGAGAGGATGTCAAGAGTTGCCTCTTGAACCAGTGAGACACCCAATGGGTCTGAGACACCCGGTGGAGACATCAGCTAGGCAGAAGAATGCTCCTGAGTTCATGGCAGCCCTCAGAGGAGAGATCTGAATCTGGAACTGATCAGAACATCAACACCCCGGGACTGGATGAGATCACCTTCTAGGGTATGGTCTCCACAGTAGTGTGGCTTCACCCCATCCTGCAGAGACCCCGAAAATGGAGCTGCTTTGCTGTAGCATAAATTTCTCTGTCGTTTCAGACAGTTGAGAATGAGACCAGTGTCCATAAACTTGATCACGGAGCTTCATTTTGAAGAAGGGTCTAATAATCATCTTCATTTTCTCCAAGCCCCCGTGACTTTCTTCTGTCATCAGTGGGGTGGAAGGACAGGATGTGAATCATAGAATCGCAGCCCCACACACACAGAAAGAGCTGAGGAAGGGGATGGCCAGGCTGGGGAGCCCCCACACTCAGAAGGAGCTGAGGAGGGGGATGGCCAGGCTGGGGGAGTAGCAGAGAATGCTGATGTTCTTCCTTTCCAAGGAGTCCCCCTTCCCGGGGTGCATTTCCTTGGTCAGCTGGTTAGGAAGTCTAAGTCAATGCATGGGTGACCGTGACCAATATAAAACCCCAGATTGATTTTATCCTGCCTCCCAGAATAATCTTAATTGCATCCACCCTCTTCCCAATTAGTGTGGGCAGAAGACATGCAAATTCATTTTTACATTAGCCTAAGAGAAACATAATTAAGAAGTTGTCTGGTGAAGGCAAGAAAATGCACTTAATGTATTCCAGGGCCAAACTGCAAATGACTTTTGGGCTTTACACTATTTGGGATTAGCCACACCACTGCACCCTCATCAGCATAGATAAACAAGACTTGGCTCCCAGCCCCACCAATACATCTTGCTGAAATCCCTGTGGCTTGCAGGTTAAAAAAGGACTTCTAAGCACTTTAGGTGCCTCTGGAGGGTTAAAATTCTAAACAAGACCCACTTTTAGGTTTACTGATTTAGTTAAATGAAGTCTGAAAGCAGTTCTTTGATGTTTATCAATTTTCTATGTCCTTTCCATACCAATTGAATTAATTCCTTCGTTTCATGTACCATGAGACCGATAGGCTTCTCCCAGCCTATGGAAAATTCTGTAGCCTTTGACAATTTGATATGCATTTTTCTGTAGTGATATAGTAGAGGGCTGAGAACCCATTTACTTAGAGGCTGCAGGCAAAACCTCCCCCCGTTTCAAAGAGCAGACGCTTTATGCTATCAAGAGGACTCTATCAACAGACACAAATTAAATATTCATGCTGGGTTTCATGGAATTGCTGTTTGGAAACTATAAATGAAGTGTACGTTTCTTAAAAGAACCTTCATTATCAACATCCGTAGTTGTCAATCGTTGATATATGCGGAGTGTACTCACCAGCATTTGTGTCATACTGTCAGACTTTTCTTATCAGGGAGACTGATACATCACCGGGTTGAGTATTTCTGATACAAAGAGTAGCTTGTTATTTTAAAAAGTTACACCTGAAGCTGAGTGTTCACGCTGTGCCCGTCACATTTCTTATAAGTTTTAGCCTCCGCTGTTGGAACTGGACAGCGTTTGGCACAGCTGGATCACACGTGTATTGCTGGTCTAGAGGCATCTCAGCAAGGGAGCCTGGATTCAGACCCTCCCAGAGAATCTGAACCTCCCAATTCAATGGAGGAGTCAGCTCTGGAGAAGCGGAGAGAGAGGCCACATTCACTGTGAATGTGAAGGACACATTCACTGAATGATGCTCCGGAATTGCTGAACTTCTGATTTTCCAAGACAAACCAGAAGTCCGGATCTTATGCATATTTTCTCATTTTCAAATGTTGTGATCCACTGAAAAAGAATTAAATCTGTACAGTCCAAACAAATCATTTCCATGGGCTGGATGCTGTCCTCAGAACCCTAGCTGATTAACTGATTGTAACAGCATCAGAATTGATTTTTGTTACATGGAAAGCATTAAACCTGTGTGCCTTGAGGAGTATTATTCAGCCGTGAAAGGAAGGAAACACTGACCTGTGCTGCAGCATGGATGAACCATGATGGCATCACATTATGTGAAAGCAGCCTGTCTGAAAAGACCACATATCACATGATTCGATTCGGGTTGAATATCTGGAACTGGAAAATTCAGGCAGACAGAAAGTAGATTTGTGATTGCCAGGGCTGAAGCGCGGTGGTAGTGAGGGGTCGGGAGGTAGCTAAGGACATAGGACTTTTTTTTCAAGGCAATAAAAATGTTCCAAAATTTTGACTGTGGTAATACTGCACATACTGTGGTAATACTGCACATATCTGTGAATATATTAAAAACTAATGAATGGCACACTTTAAACAGATGAATTTTATGGTATATGAATTTCATCTCAATAAAGCTGTCCAAAACAAAAACCCAAAATGACACAAAAATGGAAAACCTCTAGGTCTTGAGCAAGGAACTGACATTTTCAGCACAGAAAACCAGCCCACGAAATCTGTGGGTTCCGCACCACTCCCCACCGGATTACTAGACTCATCACGCTAAACTCAATTGAAAAGTTAAACTACAGTTTCTAACAACCTTAGGTCCACGCAGGTTCTCCAAAACACACATCTCACGCTTTTTGACGCTGTCCACACCAGGTTTTATTACCATCCACCCAATGTTGCCCAGCTAAGGATTATAAAGGGGCAAAAAAATTCATCATCTTGTGCACAGGGTCAATGTCCTGGAATGCCCAGGCAGCCTCCGCCTCACATTTAAAATCAGGTAAATATTGTGGTTTCCTCTTGGAAATTCCACTTTAAAATCATTAATCTTAAGAATAAAACTGGCTTCAAGTCTTAAACTCATTCACGTGGCTTTGTCTTATTAATGAAGAGAAGGATGTACAACCCCATTACGTGGGGGTCCAAGGTTAATCCAAACCCCTCTCCTAACACAATGCATTGAAATGCCTGGGATTTATAACATAATCAAGTGTCTTCGGAAAAACTCTCACTTGTGCCATATATATACGTATATATGTGTATGTGTATATATACGTATATATGTGTGTGTGAGTATATATGTATATATTTCCTAATGCAGGACAGACGACAGATTTTCTTAGTGGATCAAAAGAAGTTCTTGTTATTATTATCACGTGGCATCTTCTGTAGCAGTTAACATAATAAATAAAAATCCGTATTTGGCCACATGCTTGAGGATGTCAGGAACATGTGGTCGATTGGTTTAGCAGCTTACTAAATTTAAACAGAGGCAGTAACATGGCCTAGGTTCTCCCCAGAGTTAGAAACTCCTCCTTGAGAGGATTTCGGTACCGCTGCCTAATCAGCTTAAGGAGTTAATTAAACAGCTGTCACTTAGCTTCTTAATTCTGAAACTTGATTCTAAATAAGATTTGAAATTAGTTATGCAAAACTAAGCGGTGTGTTTGTGATACAGGAGATTTCTTCAGGCGGCTCAGAATGAAGGACACCTTAGTCCCAGACAGCAGGGGTTGTGGGGTGACCCAGAGAAATGAATCGGGGGTCCTGGGAAAACGTTCACCTCGTTGTTGCGTCGAGACAACAGGGCAAGAGTTCCTAATGAAGCCACAAAGGGGAGCCCTTAGGTCAGTGCACCCTGCAAATGTATTTGTTCAAACTCACAGTGCATTTCACAAAAAGGAAGCCAAATGTAAAAGTTAGGTGATCTCACCTACAAATATTGATTCTTGGCTCCTCTGGGAAAATCAGGACATGGGTCAGTCTGGTTCACATTCCTACAAGGCAGCAATTACCTGGAGCTGTCACTTCCCCCTCTGGCTTAGGTGTGAGGTCCTGGGTCACCAGGTGACCATTACCACCTCCAAGGCCCCGGGTGGAACCAGAGTTTGACACCACATCCTAGGACGATTGTCTGGGCCAAGGTCTGGTGCCATGGCAGACAGGGGCAAATGGTATGAGAATCTTCCTGTCCCTTGAGATGCTTCGTAAGTCCTCACCTGTGGGCTCTGCAAACCCACGTGAGTAGGTAGGTGTGCATGAGAAAAGATGCTCAAGGCCCATGCCCAGGGGCACTGCCCTGTGATCCTGGCCAGGCATTTCCTCCAGAGAGAAAGCAAATGTCAATTTGCGTAGAAATGAAGGTGGCCAAGAACTCATATTCCTATAGTTCATTCACCCTTTCTTATCGCAAGCCTCCAGTGCTTCACTGAGAGTTCACTGTTCTTGGCAAAGAAGTCCCATCCCAGAAAGAAGTTTAGTTTCCAGAGCAAACACATGATGCAAAAATAACACACAATCAACATCACCCTTGAAAGTCCCTCAAACCACTCATAAAATAGAGCTTATAAGGCTCAAAACTTCCCATCTTTCTTTTAGCATTGACACATTATCGTTCCTTGGCTGAACACCAAGTGGAGTTATTGGCTCACGCTCAGGGATCCTGGTTGTGACAAATATGTATCTTTAATACTGAAGCTACTGACAGTGCAGCGAGATGCTCACACTGTGAGTGACTGTAGGGTCTGAGGGCCACTGGGGAAGCAGCAGGTTCCTGCCCCCTATACTGCAGGACAAACTTGAGTGCATTGAAAAGCACAGCAGGTTATATCTCCTCTCCTCTTCCTCTCCTGCCCTTCCTCTCTCTCTTGCTTTTTCCTTTTGCCAGGAACGTACTGAATCCATGTAAGTCATTGCATATGTTAGGATACTACTAACAAGCAGCCTTATTTACAAGTTAATAATGCCTAGCACAGCTTGAACACTTTGCCTACATTAACTCGTTGCGTTCACATAAAGACTCTCTGTGGTAGATACTACTTGGAACCTTGTTTTTCAGATAAGAAAAATGAGATGCAGAGAGTTTCAGTCACTTGCAAAGTCACAAAACACAGAAGTGACAAAGCTGGGATTTGAACACAGGCTGCCTGGGTCCAAAGGCTGTGCGGGTGGCACACAGAAAAGATTCTCCTGCATCTCATTTAACTCCACGGTGAAGATGGGGAAACTTGGCCTCCCAGAACTGACATACCTTGGCCAAAGTCTCACACTGATGCTGTGTAGAGCTAGGACTCAGATCTCTCTCACCAGGTCCCTGTCTCCACTCCCAGGCTGGTTGAGGAGGTCTTAGAGTCAGGCAGTGTGGATGATGCCAACAATGGTGAATATGGAGCTTTGCTTAGCATGTGCCAGTTGTGGCAGTAACCACCTTTCACGCATGAAATCCTTCCCATGAACCCAATAGCATGGAAACTTTTCCAGTCCCTGTTTTGCAGATGAGAAAACAGACACTGTGCAGTCACTATTTTGCCGAAAGTCACAGAGCTAGTCGGCATAGGAACTGAGATTCAAAGCCAGGCTGTCGGACTCCAAAGCTCGCACTCCTCACCCTAAGTTCTCCTGCTTCCCTATTTATTTTATATAATATCTTTAATAAAATACAAACAATGTGCACACTGATGATTTCCACTCGGGGAGATTAAGGAAGATGTAGCATTTGAGTTGGGCCTTGAGTTTGCTTAGGATAATTAACAACAACAAAAAAAACAGTTTCTACCTCCCAGGTTCAAGGGATTCTCATGCCTCAGCCTCCCGAGTAGGTGGGATTACAGGCGTGGCCACCATGCCTGTCTAATTTTGTATTTTGAATAGAGACAGGGTTTTGCCTTGTTGGCCAGTCTGGTCTCAAACTCCTGACCTCAAGTGATCTGCTGCCTCAACGGCCGAAGTGCTGGGATTACAGGCGTGTCCCACAATACCCTGCCTGCTTGGTGTAATTTTTCATAGCAAGCTCCACTGGTACAATAAAATATTATTTCTAAATAGACTATATTCTGTTCTTGGAAGGTATGTCTGTTACCTAAAGCCAGCTCTGGTTGCACAAAGCTCACTGTATACAGTGGAGTCCATACTTGCTGGTGACATGAAGAAAATCAAGAATTTTAGCTGGGCGCGGTGGCTCAAGCCTGTAATCCCAGCACTTTGGGAGGCCGAGACGGGTGGATCACGAGGTCAGGAGATCGAGACCATCCTGGCTAACACGGTGAAACCCCGTCTCTACTAAAAAATACAAAAAAAAAAAAAACTAGCCGGGCGAGGTGGCGGGCGCCTGTAGTCCCAGCTACTCGGGAGGCTGAGGCAGGAGAATGGCGTGAACCCGGGAGGCAGAGCTTGCAGTGAACTGAGATCCGGCCACTGCACTCCAGCCCAGGCGACAGAGCAAGACTCTGTCTCAACAAAAAAAAAAAAAAAAAAGGAAAATCAAGAATTTTTGCATTATTTTCTACATTTTGAAAACTTCTCCCATTTTAAATGTGTGTATTTAAAACAAATCTTGTATCAAGTAAAGAGAAGTCCTGATCTATGCAGCAGGTCTAGAGAACATATTCATTGGAACAGAAGACAAAAGATTCTGATGGGTGGATCCCCGGGAAAATGGCAAGGTCAGTGAAGAGCTTGGCAAAACTGAAGATTATGAACAAGGTAAACTGTATTAACAAAAGAGGAAAAAAAGAAAGGCAATGAGTAACTCCAGGAGACACAAAGTGTTATAATGAAAGGAAATAGAATCCAAGGACAAGTCTTCACCCCACCGCAGTGGTTCTTAGCTGAGAGTGGTTTTTCTCCCTCAGGGGACATTGGCGATGACTAGAGAGATTTTGGGCTGTCCTACTCAGGGGATGAAGGATGCTACTGGCATCTAGTGGGTAGAGGCCAGAGATGCTGCAATGCACATCTTACAAGGCACAGAACATCCTGATAACAAAGAATGATGCAGCCCAAAATGTCAATAGTGGCAAGTCTGAGAAAGCCTGCTCCGCAGCGAACAATATTTGTAAGAGTATAATAGATATATTAGTGGATTTCAACTCTGAGAGCCAACCTTTGTACAAAGCACAGATGATTTCATTATGTTTCAGAACACAATGTAGACGTTATCATCCTTGAGAGCACAAAAGTAAAAGTTAGAAATGAGAAAAGTTAGGAAGTTAACACCAGAGATGAACCAAAGAGGAGCTTTAGCGGGGCTAATATTCTCATCTTGCAAAGCGGGAGGTGGGGGTTATCAGTTATCTATTGCTGCACAAGAAACCAGCAAACCATAGTAGCTCTTATGAATAATAGCTCTTATGTTTAATGTGGAAGAAATAAAAAACCCACAGCCCATCATTATTGCAGTGTTTGCTATTTATTTGGGAGGCCAGGGGTAGGAGTTGGGGGTAGGGTGGCTGGAGTAACAGAGGTTGGCCAAACAAGCAAAAGACAAGGACAGGGTGATTAGTCATTATTCTACTGATTAGGTTACTGACCTTTGTTGGGAAATGAATTGAAAGGGTTTTTTTAAAAAAGTCAACCACAGTTAGGAGGACATATTGAGGAATAAAGGGATGTCAGACCTCCATACTAACTTAGGCTGGACCTGCCTAAGCTCATTACAACAGAAATCAGAGCAGTCAACCAGGAGATGAAGGGCTAGCCACCCAGCCCATGGAGGAAATTTTAAGGTTTCATACCTGAGCAATCTATCCCACAGCCTGGGAGGAGAGTCCGGAATTTAATGATTATGTATAGAGCGAGTTGCTGAAGCTCAATTTGGAAAGTGTTGTGTATTAATCAGGATAGGTTGGGTTATATTGGAATAAAAAGTTGCTCCCAAATCACATTGCCTTAAGACGAGAAGAGCACAGTTATTCCTCCCGCTATATGTCCTGTGTGGGTCAGGCGGAAGCTCTTCTCCACATAGTGACTCAGGTGACCAGGCTAATGGAGGCTCCAGTGTCTCCTCACTGTATCATCTGGAACACAGAGCCTCCTTGGTGGCCGTGTCAGGTGAGGAGAAAGAACAGGCAATTGAACATGGAAGCTGTATTGCTTCAACCCACAGGTAACAAACAACATTGATCCGTAAATTTTAGTGGTTTGAAGTGTTCCCAGGTCTCTTCCTAAATGCAAGGACCTGTAAAATATGAAGGAACAAATGGCGTATTCTCAGAGCATCCTTTGTCCTCTGTAAACGGGAATTGACCTGCGTGGCTGGCCCAACACCACCCAGCATGGTTGCCCAGGCATCACCTCTGATTGGTCAGTGACTATGCCATTCCTGGGGTGGTTGTTGGGCTTTTTTTTTTTTTTTTTCATTTTTAAATATTACATCTGAATATGATATAACAGGAGGAAAAAAAATATATTTTTATACCTGATCTGGACATCTGTCTTTAAGAGGTATATTTCTTTTTCCATGAAACGTAAATTCACAATTCTTATATCCCTTTGACATGTAATGTCCTCAAATTTAGTCTGTGGTGGACAAAAGAATCTTACAAGGTACCATTTCTTTATGTCCTTGGGAGGTGGGGTCAAGCATTAGAGGGAAAATAATTCCAATATTTAAGAGAACGAATAGACTTAGCAGAAAATGCATTTCTGTACTGTAACATCAGGAGAACACAAGGCCACGGAGTGTTGACGCATGTAGTGGAAAACTGTTGCAGCTGCCCACAAAGCACTCTCTGAGCTTTGAGGGCTCTCTCCACTGTGTACATCTCATCCCCCCAAGGTGCTTTCGGAAAATCGACTTGGCTCAGATTTTCCTGAGAGGAGCAAGGTGTCTGTGAGCGTATATGGGCTTGGCTCGGATTTTCCTGAGAGGCAGCAAGGTGTCTGTGGGCGTATATGGGCTTGCAAGCCAGTCCCTGCCGATTGGATGCACCTGTGTGAGATTTGTTTCCAACGTGGGGAGAAGGAAGTATGTGGGCATCCATTTTGCTGGCTCCGATGGTGGGAGAAGCAATGAGGTTCTAGAACCATCCGTCTGATTTGTAAGCTTTCTAGTCATGACAAGTAGCAGGTTCTTGGCGGCCCCCTCTCTGGTTCCAGGCATTGCTCTTGGGAAGTCCGTTGAAATCTGTTTCTTCAATCCCATCCGTAATCCTGAAGAAATCCTTTTCCACTTGAAAGAGGTAGAGTGGATTCTGTTGTCTGCAACTAAGATCCCTGACTGATGCGATATTCTTAAAACTGAATATTACGTGCAAGGGTTTTGAAGAATGGGTAAATATGATGAGAAATGAAGTACCTATTTTAGAAAACAAATATATTAGCAATTCAAGAAGTTGCCCACATACCGGGAAGAGAGTAAGAACGTTGGAAATGGCAGACAGAGGTGAACTGTGGTCCCAAAAGGTGCAAGGCCAGTTCCCTATATGGTGTCAGCCCTACTGATGTGGAGCCTTCATCCAGGGCATGTGCAGCCTTGATCTCTGGATGACCTGTAGGGCTACCACCATGTTTGTGTCCTTGGTTTAATGAAGTATTTGATATGGTCTTATCAAGTGAGTTTTCAGCCTCTCCAAGGGTTATAAGCACACGAGTGAAGAAGTATTACTTCTGAAACCTGCTGTTTAAATCAGTGTAAATGCTGGCCACACACCTCCATGCAAATGGCAGGCCCAGGTGTGCCCCCTTTTCAAAAAGTCAGTCACATTTTTGTTCCCTGCTTTATGGGGAATTTCTCTCCCTGCGTGGGAGCAACTGAGTCCATTTCTGGAGCTGCTGTCTCTGGTGCCCTAACACACCCTCTTGGCCCTCGTTCATGCTGGGCAGTTGCACCCACGTGAGCGAAGACTCGTCATTCCCTGATGTATTAGTCTGTCCTCACACTGCTAATAAAGACATACCCAAGACTACTGGGCAATTTATAAAGGAAAGAGGTTTAATGGACTCACAGTTCCACATGGCTGGGGAAGCAAGGGCATGTCTTACATGGTGGCCAGCAAGAGAGTTTGTGCAGGGGAATTCCCGTTTATAAAACCATCAGCTCTCATGAGACTTATTCACTGTTACAAGAACAGCATGGGAAAGACCTGCCCCCATGATTCAACTACCTCCCACCAGGTCCCTCCTGTGACATGTGGAGATTATTACAATTCAAGGTGAGATTTGTGTGGGGACACACAGAGCCAAACTCTATCACCTGAGCGGGCCCACCTCCAGGCATTAAGGGCATCTTTCCACATTTTGCTCCAGGCTTTTCTGACATCATGGGAACCCATTCCTAAGCATGGAGTTTACACATCCAGGGAAACCTGTAACCCCAGGAATGCAGGCTTCTAGCCTTTAATCAACCAGTTCTGGGAGAATCCTGCCTCTGTAAATCGAGTTCCTCTGGGCACAGCTGCAACCTTGACAACACACGATTGTGTTGGCTTCCCCTGTCACTGTCTCCTGCTGCTCACGCCTCACTCCCACCTGCTGCAAAGAGGTTAACTGCACCCTAGCCCTTTTCTAAGCGTGTTTTGGGGGGAATTCAAATGAACAAGATGTCCACGATGCACAGTGGTGACTGAGGTTGCTAATTGCTAAAGAAACAAAAAGTTTGCATCTCAATGACAGTTTAGAATAAAACCTCAAAAACCAACATACTTTCATCTAATCACCTTTCTGGTCAACTTCATTCAGTAGGGTACAGTTATGTGCCATATAACAACATTTTGGTCAACAGTGGACTGCGTATACCACTGTGGTTCCATAGGATTACACTACTGTATTTTTATTCTGACTTTTCTATGTTGAGACACACAAATACTATTTACCATGGTGTTCCAACTGCCTGCAGCATTCACTGCAATCACCTGCTGTACAGTTGTGCAGCCCAGGAGCAACAGGCTGTGCCATATGGCCAGGTGTGTAGTAGGCTCTGCCTTCTAGGTTTGTGGAATATACTCTATGATGTTCACACAATGATGAAATCACCTAACAATGCATTTCTCAGAATGTATCCCCATTCTCAGCAACCCCTCACTGTTCATTGTAAGCAAAATAAACCGATTCTCACTACCTAACATTTTTTAAAAAATGAATTTATTGCAAGAATATGGGCTCTCTCAGAGGATGAATTAAAAAGCTGGACAAAAAGCCCTCAGAAAAGGTAGGAACCAGGACAATGCTAGAGATAGACCAGGGTAAATGGCATAGAGTTCTCAGGTGCCACAAATGAGACAAATGAAATCCAACTATTCTTGACCTGGCTTCACTCCCTTTGAGTGAAATTCAAGTCCCAGGGAGAGAGGCTGCTGGTCCTAGCTCCAGAGATGCCTGCCTACTCTGCCTACTTCTGAAGAGGGGAGAGAGTTATTGTGCCCCGCCAAGCGTCATGCAAAGGAGAGGTGATAGCTTCCCAAAGGAAAATGGATGTCATCTTATACAAAAGGAGGTAGGAAAGGCAAAAACTATGTATCCTAGTGACTCATTGTTTTCCTTTAAAAATGTTATGAGGAAATGTCTCAATATGTAACTCAAATCCTGTTTGTTTGAAAGTTTATGCCTACTGTCTCATGTCTTTATTAAACAGTTAACCCCTGTAAAAAAAAAAAAAAAAAATGCTACCTTTTTGCAAGTCTCCAAGCTTAATGGGCCAGTTAGCTTTTATGTCCATTTCTTCAAAATGCCCATTTCTTAAATGTGCCTCACACAGAGTTAAGTGATGGGAACACACTGCTTGGAGGTTGAGGTGTCGGGCTGTGAGCTGTTCTAGTTGGATAAGCCTCCATCTTCCTCTGATGCCTTCCCCAAGCCAATTTTCCACAGGGCAGGGAAGGCTGGAGGTTCAGCTGGCGCTCCATTTCATTTGCTGTATGGAATGTTTGCTCCCTCTAACCTCCTCCAATGGAGTGCTCAGATTAGGTGTGTTAATCACTGTGATGTTGAGCCCTGTGTCCTCTCTGTGACACCTCTCTGTGTCCATGTGTTCTCATCATTTAGCCCCCACTTATAAGTGAGAACATGTGGTATGTTGTTTTCTGTTCCTGTGTTAGTTTGCTAAGGATAATGACCTCCAGCTCCAACCATGTCCCTGCAACGGACATGATTTTGTTCCTTTTTATGGCTATATAGTATTCCATGGTGTATAGTTAAGCACTTTGATGCTTTTGTTTAGGAAGGAATCAGTTGACGCAGCTCACATTACACTATTTTTATTTCTTCTAATGTTATTCATCTATTTTAACATATATGGGATCATTTCACAACCATATATTAAAACGGCAAGTGATCTCCAAAGAGGCTGTAGTAACTTTAGGGACAAAAAAGAACAACAGCAACAACAAAATGTTTTTTCTCATTACAAAAAAATAAGTCAATTTAACTTACTCGTTTTGACTTAAGACCGATGAGAAATCATGAGGAGGTCCCCTCTCAGGTTGCATCAGTTAAGATGGTGATTATCTGTGAGTAACAGAACTTGGAAATCAATGGTTAGAATGAGCAAGCTCTTAATTCTGTCTGCAAACGTGCTTGGAGGTGGATGCCGAAGGTGAGTGTGGCCATGCTTCTAGCATCCAGCCACTTCCTTTTTGACTAGTCACTGTATTCGATTCCTAGTGCTGCTGTACTGAAGTGACGAAGTAACACAACGTGGTGGCTAAAAACGAGAAACTCACTCCATCACTGTTCTGGACGCTCCAAGTCTAACATTGTGGTGTGACCAGGGCTGTGCTCCCTCTGGAGGCTCTAGGGAAGAATCCTTCCTACCTCTTCCAGCTTCTGTGGGTTGTGCCAATTCTTGATATTCCTCAGCTTATGGATGGATCATCCCAATCTCTGGCTCCATCTTCCTGTGCCATCCTCCCCGTGTGTCTCTCTGTGTTTTTTTTTCTTGTAAGGACACCCACAATCCCACCTTAATCCATTAAGACCATGTCTCAACTAATCACATCTACAGATATACTGATTCCAAATAAACACACATTCTGGGTCTCCAGGTGGACATGAACTTTGTATTCAATCCACCATGGTCATCACTCATCTGTGCTTATGTATCAGACATTTCGGAGGGCATTTACTAGTTACCAGGCGCTGTTCTAAACACCCTACAAATATTAATACACCAAATCTAGGGCAAACCCAAGAGGTACATTATTATGCTCATTTTATAGCTGAAGAGAATTAGGCACTAAGAGTTAAGTAACTTGCTTGGAGCCACCCAGCTAGTAGTGTCACAACCAGGATTCAAACGTAGGCAGTCTGATATGGTTTGGCTGTGTCCCCACCCAAATCTCATCTTGAATTTTAGTTCCTATAATTCCCAGATGTTGTGGGAGGGACCTGGTGGGAGATCATTGAATCATGCATTCGGGAAGTTTCCCCCATACTATTCTCATGGTAGTGAATAAGTCTCAGGAGATATGATGATTTTATTTGGGGTTTCCCCTTTTGCTTGGCTCATCATTCTCTCTTTACCTGCTGCCATGTAAGATGTGCCTTTGTTCCTTCCTCACCTTCCGCCATGATTGTGAGGCCTCCCCAGCTACCTGGAACTGAGTCCATGAAACCTCTTTTTCTTTATAAATTACCCAGTCTTGGCCATATCTTTTTTATCAGCAGCATGAAAACAGACTAATACACAATCCCATGAGAGATTCCCTGCACTTAACTATTAATAGTTCACTACACTGAAATCATGTGTCTTTTAACCACATACCACCACCTTTGAGTCACAAGATGCGGTTTAACTCCAGCATTATCCGTGCCTAGTGGGCAGGAAGAAAGGAAAAAGGAAAGACAACTTTCAGAATCTGCTTAGTTCTTGTTATTTTTTTCATTTTAATTTAATTTTTATTTAACTTTTATTTTAAATTAAGGAGTACATGTGCAGGTCTGTTACAAAGGGAGACATGCCATGGAGGTTTGTTGTACCAATTATTTCACCACCCACGTATTAAGCTACCACCTATTGGTTGTCCTGATCTTCTCCCTCCTCCCAACCTCCACCCTCCCATAGGCCCCAGTGTGTTTTGTTCCCCTCTCTGTGTCCATGTGTTCTCATCATTTAGCTCCCACTTATAAGCGAGAACATGTGATATGTTGTTTTCTGTTCCTGTGTCAGTTTGCCAAGGATAATGGCCTCCAGCTCCAACCATGTCCCTTCAAAGGACATGATCTCGTTCTTTTTAATGACTGCATAGTATTCCATGGTGCATATGTATCACATTTTCTCTATCCAGTCTACCATTGATGGACATCTAGTCAGTGGTAGATTTCACGTCTTTGCTATTGTGAATACTGCTGCAATATACATGCACATGCGTGCATCTTTATGGTAGAATGATTTATATTCCTTTGGGTATATACTTGGTAATGGGATTGCTGGGTCAAATGTATTTCTGTTTTTGTCTCTTTGAGGAATTGCCACACTGTCTTCCACAGAGGTTGAACTAATTGACACTGCTACCCACAGTGTATAAGTATTCCCTTTACCCCACAATGTCACCAGCATCTGTGGTTTTTAAAAATCTTTTTAAAATAGCTATTCTGACTGGTGTGAGATGGTATCTCATTGTGCTTTTGATTTGTATTTCTCTAGTGATCAATGATGTTGAGCTTTTTTGTATGATTATTGGCTGCATGTCTGTCTTCTTTTGAGTTTTTGTTTTTTCACAAAATTTTCTGGAAGTCTCACTAAATGACTTTTATTGATATCTTCTGGGCCAGAAATGTGCCACAGATTAAGGGCAGCCAAAAACTATAGCCATTTTATTTAGGCATATCACAGCCACAAATGAAATTGGGGTTTTGTTAGGAAAAAAAGGGAAAGCAGGCATCGAATGGGCAACAAACTGTCTAACACAGAGATCAGTCTCTTAAAGTGTTTTAAAACGTGTGCAATGTTTTCTCCATTATTTTCCTCATCTCTGTTTTAAAATTAATTTTCAAAGGTAAACATGAATAAATGACTATGCTGATACTTGAAGCATAAAATCAGGACACCGAAAACATGAGGAAATTTAAAAAACAAAAAATCAAAATAAAGAAACACTCTAATTCTGGTTCCAATCCATCAGACCACCGCATGACAGATTACTTTAGTGATGTAGCAGACTCGGTCAGGGCCCTACATATTTCCCTTGTACCCTAGCACAGCAGTGTGCTCCTGACCAGGTCCAAGTGCCACCCTCCATCGGGAGCTTCCTTTGAAACCGTAGAAGTCTGTTTTGCCTGCACATGCAGTGGGCTGGAAGTGCTAAGCAGTGGTCTGTTTAGGAGCAGCACTCAGGATTTGGTGTATAAATACCCCAGCTCCCTCAGTCCTCAATGAAATTATTCCTAGGTATATATTCCAGAGAATTTCCTTGTGGGGAAATACATCATAATATATTTCAATCCATTGAAATACATACACATTTACACACTGCTATGGTTGGAATGTCTGTTCCCACAAACCTCATGTTGAAATGTGATCCCCAGTGTTGGAGGCAGGGGCATGGGAGGTGTTTGGGTCATGGGAGTGAATCCCTCATGAGTAAGTAAAATCCCTCTCTGGTTGCAGTGGGCGTGGGGCAGCGATGGAGTTCTCAGTGTTGTTAGGAGCCTGACACTTCCCCTGTTCTTCTCCCTTGCTTCCTCTACTGCGGGGTGCTCTCTGCACATGCCTGCTCCCTTCGCCCTCCTCCACAAGGCTTTCTCCAGATGCCCAGTCTTCCAGCCAGCAGAATCATGAACCAAACAAACCATTTTTTCTTATAAATACCCAGCCTCTCTAGGTTTCTTTGTTTGGGTTTCTTGGTTGTTTGTTTGTTTTGAGAGAAGGCCTCGCTCTGTTGCCCAGGCTGTAGTGCAGTGACACAACCATGACTCACTGCAGCCTTGACCTCACTGAGCTCAGGTGATCCTTCCACCTCAGCCATTCAAGTAGCTGGGACTACAGGCATGTACCACCACAGCTGCATAAACTTTTTTCTATTTGTTTGTGGAGACAGGGTCTCACCATATTGCCCAGGCTGGTCTCGAACTCCTGGGTTCAAGTGATCCACCTGCCTCAGCCTCCCAAAGGGCTGGGATTGCAGGTATGAGCCACTGCACCCAGCCTGGTATTTCCTTATAGCAATACAAATGGACTAAGACACACACAGAATATACAATATATTTCATCATCCTCTGCAGGATCCGCTCCAGGTGCCCACTGTGGTAACTGGTTTAATCTACACAACTTGTTAGTAGCCTCCTTTTCCCTGTGTCGCTTGCACACTCTCCTATTGAAGTTTCCTGAACGTCCCAGATACATTTCTCTTGAATCTTTGTCCCAGGATCTATTTCCAGGCTGGCTCAAACTAAGACATGGGTCATTATTTCTCCAGCAAGACAGGGACTGTTACTGCTTCCCTATAATGGATGACAGTGGGTCAACCCCCAGGAAAAATATCTGAAACCTCACTTTAATGGTTATACCTTTCTCAGTGCCACATCCAGTCTATTCTCTGCTATTGTACCTCCTCCTCGGCTCTGGAGTGCCGAAAGTTCTGTAGTGCTTTGTCAGAGATCCTTACTGGCACACAGATAATGCCCAAGTAGCAGAAAGGGTGTAGGAAGTGACAATAAGGATTATGATTGGCTGATGGGAAGGAGATATGTTTTCTAAAGAGAGTCTGTGCCTTTATTTCCTAGGCTCTGAGGTGCTGTGATAAGGTGAACACACAGCAATAAGGAAGCTGAGCTTTCAAGGGTTTTCTGGGGTCCAAAAATCGAGCAGTTATAGGTCATATCTCAAGCAAAGCTAAGGCTTTGCAGGTACTTCTGCCCCTGAACAAGGATCTCCTTTGTCCTCCTCTTATCTAAATTAAAGACTTTTGTGAGTCATCCCCGTACCACTTGCCTCCTGGAAAAAGCAAAGCTGTGCAAAAGAGAAAATTCTTGACGTCAAAGAATTGGAAATACACAGAGGAGGCAGGGAAATACCAAGCCTGAAGGCTCAGTCACTCAGCCTCACTGAGATCTTTGTGGGCAGAAAGACATATGCTATTCAGAGAAAAAGGCAACACCCCAGACACATGGGCTTACAGCTGCTCGTCAGTCATTCCCAGTGTCATTTCTCATGATATTAACCTGAATGTGCAAAAACATGAAAGGCCTTTGGATTTTATCGTTGGAGTAGAGATGCTCTTCACTTTTTACCACGAATGTGAGAAATTGTGTTCCCCGAGACTGATGTCAGAAGTGGCCACACTGCTCCCTTGTCTGTCTCTCCCTTTTGTGATGAGCCAGTTTTGGCCAGAAAGTTAAACAGCATTGTTCCACTTTTTTCCAGAGTACTACTTGTTCCTTTTGATCCTCACCCTTTAGAGGAGAAAAAAAATATTAGGTTGGTGCAAAAGTAATGGTGATTTTTGCCATTAAAGCTAATTTTTCCTGCCTAGAGCAGGAGGAAATGGTATCATATACTGATTTTGCCTCTTCATTTTTGTGCTATGTTTTTATTCGAATTAAAATAAAATCAGGCTGGGAACCCAGAGAGGAGAAAAAGTGTATGGATAATGGGACTTTGAAGGCCTATGCATATTCCAACAGTTTAAAGCATGGTCTCTGAAATTCGGGAGCATTCCAAATTGGAGTCTTGTCTGTTAGAATTAAAATAATGAACAATATATGTATTGCTACATCCAAAGCCTAACCCCAGTGAGCTGGTTATAGACAAATCTCATCCCATAAAGAAAAAATAAGAGCTTATCTAAGAAATAGTTAACATAGGGAAAATAGTTATGTAATTTTAGGATGATAAACTTCTATTCCTTCTGCTGGCATTCTACTAACAGGCATTTTACATTCCACATGAAAATCAAAATAACAAGAATCTTTGCAAGCTCATCTCTCAAAATGACATGGATACAGACCTACTGAGCTCGCAGTCTTAGAAGGAAAATGAAACGATTGAATAACTATGAGCGAAAGTAAAATGACAGTTGTGTTAGATCCACCCTAACCAGCTCCTAGCACCCACCCAGACCTTTTGCTGTTATTCTGTCAAGGAAAAGACAGATACATTCAGAGTTAACAGAAGAAATGCAATGTGGCATGTTGATAAAACACCTCTTAGGGACACCACTGGCCTGTGGTGAGCTGAAACTGAGCAAAGAACGTCGTGCACGAGGACTTGGAAGTTGTATTATACAGAGATGTGTGTTTATATTGGGACTTCTACGTTTTTGTGATAGAAAACGCAATCTCTGCCGAGAAGAGTGAGATTTGCTTACCAGGTCTTGAGGCTCAGTTTTCTTCATCTAAAACATGGGCTCCTATGATCTCTCAGGCCCCCACCAATTAAAAAATCACAAGAATTCTAGAAGAGTAACTGAGGATGGGCATGGGTACCTTGGAGAGAGAGAGGTGGGGTGTCATGAGATCCAGAGATGCTCCATGTCTGGGAAGCACCACCGAGGCATAGGTGTGCCTGAAAAAAAGGGATTCGTGCATAGAGTGTGAGGAGCTGGGGAGCAGGAAGGTGAGGATGTGAGTCCCAATCCTTTCCCTGTTGAGTGCACTCAACAAATATTAACACCGTTCATTGTAGCTAAGCTCTGTGCCAGGTGCTAGTGAGCAGAAAGCAGATACAGCCCCATGGAGCTTACAGTCTGCAAGAGAGATAAAGGGATTAAATAGCTATAGGTAAAACAGCAACTGTTAGGTACTACCAAGGGGAAAGGTTCAGGGCATTCTTCATTCTGAAAGCAGATACTCGGGGCAAGCTGGGACACCCCTAAAGACACACGTCTTGAGCTGCTCTATGAAAGAAGGGTTTGCAGCAAAATGCATGTTGGAGTGAGTGTGGATCTGTGTGGTGCAGCGTGGATCACATCAGTGGGGATGTGGGAGTGCTGCTGGAGCCACAATAACATTCCAGACACGTCTGGAGGCCAGGACCCAATAAAAGCCTGGAAAATTGAAACAGAGTGAAAGAAAGCCAGAGCAAGAGAGCACGGAGAGCGAGGGCTCTCTCCCTGCCTCTGTCTCCCCCACATGCCACACTCGGGCGGTGCAGTGCTGCTCATCTAAGCTTCTTGCACAACACCAGGCCCCTCTAGCCGTCCATCGGCTGCTGAAGCCACCATCGTCGTGTCCATGTTTAGACCTGTTTGAGTTAACATGGACTCAGGAGCTGGATTTCCCAGCCTCAAATCCTGCCTTCATTGATTTCTACCTGGGTGACCCTGGGCAAGCCACAAAACCTCTCTGTGCCATCTGTAAACTGGGAAGAAGAAGAAACTTTGTCTTATCAGGATGCCATGAGGATTGATGAGCTGGTATTTTTAAAGCACTTACAAAGGCGCCTGACACATAATTGTTCGCCAACACAATATTAGTAATAAATTTTCTGCACCACTTTTTCTATCCTCCACCCCTTCGCCATCATAGTTGCCCTGCAGGAATCAGGGTGAGAACAGAACATGATCCCTTGGCTGCCACAGTCACCCAGTGGGTGCTGCCCACCGGGATTTCTGAGCCTGCAGAAGAGGCCAGTGCTGTTTGCAGGGCGGCTGAGGAAAGCAGGCAGCATACTCCCGGGGGCTGGGCCATCTCAGGAGGGGATGTGATGGAAGGGTGTGTTTGGTCTTCCAGGAGGCAGAAATTCTGAACACAGCCATCCTCACGGGGAAGACGGTGGCCGTTCCGGTGAAAGTGGTCTCCGTGGAGGACGACGGCACAGTGACAGAGCTGTTGGAGTCTGTGGAGTGTAGATCGTCTGATGAAGACGTGATTAAGGCAAGTTGACACCTCCCCGCCCCTGCAAAAACCTGCTGTCATGTCAGCTTCTGTGCTCCTGGACCAGCTTGGGACCTCTGGGACCTCTGGGTCCCACAGGATCGCTCCCATCCCATTCTGGTTATCCTGCCACTTAAATCAGGAGACTCTCCCTGGCACAAATATTGGACAGAATGCAAAACTGCTCTGGCTGATGACTCCGAGTCTGGGAGGCTGTCCCTTGACACTCTGTGTTTGCCGAATGCCCTTGGCCTCTTCCCAGATCCCCAGGGAGACTGCGGTGGGAGGCAGGGACCAGCTTACCCTCCACCCACCCCAGGCCAGGGAGATGAGGGGAGGGAGCCCCAGAGCCTAGGCGGATGGGTGTGTGTCCACACACTCCGGGATGATTCTCTAGCACACAGCATTTGTGTGAAATCAATGGTGGTATAAGGTATACAACTACTCCCAGCTTTGATTTACAATACTGGCCAAGGGAGAAAGAGGAAATCGTTCTCTATTCCTCTGCTCAGCCCACAAAATTCCACGTGAGCTAGGGATGTGGATGAACAGCGCTCACCCCTCCTTCCTTCGTCTCGGCCTCTCAAATTGAATGCAAAAATGATTCAAAACAAAGACACACTGGGAGACAGATGGAGGAGGCCGGGGAGATGGAGTCTTGCTCTGCCAGGAACCTCATAGAACACTTCCAGCCTGCGGGAGGTAAATGGGTTCCTCAGGCTGCCACCGCCCACTCCAGAGCCAGGGCTGCAGTGACAGAGGCAGCAGGCACCTCCTTGAAGGAGGAGGCTGCCAACAAAAGCCCGGGACACCGAGAAGGGCTTCACGAGGCTCCGGGAGACTCCTTCCGCGTGAGTCCCAGCCAGGGCCGGGGCACGGGACAATACCCAGGCAGGAACTGGTGTGTTGTCTGCTCTAAAGCAAATGTTCACGGAGCATTTTTGCTTCACTGAAAACACAGTCAACACACGCAAATCTAATCCCCACTAAGTGCTAGATACTGTTCGAAACTCTAGGACCGCACAAATGAGACGGAAAACACAGTCAACACACGCAAATCTAATCCCCACTAAGTGCTAGATACTGTTCACAACTCTAGGACCGCACAAATGAGACGGACAAGCCCCATCCTTAAGGTTTCAGAGAGAAGGCAGAGATGTCAGAAAGCAACAGGGCAGCAGGAACACATGACATCATGCAGCACTCCTGCCTACTCATTCCAGAATCTTCCTCACATCATCACAGGGAGACTTCCTTGACTGGCTCCAGCCAATATCTAGGCTCATCTTACATTTCTCCCCTCTCTGCACTTCCAAGCCTTCAGCAAATCCTGTTGGCAATGCCTTCCAAGGTAATAGCCAGGATCCAGTCCTCCTTCACAGGTCCTGCCACCACCCCGGTCCCAGAAACAGTCACCTCAATCAAAGCACTGACCACCTGGCTGGTGTCCTAGGTCCCATCCTTGCCTCCTCTCCCATAACCCCTCTTTAGTGCCACAGCCAGGGCGGCCACAGGCGATCTGATCATGTCACTCCTCTGCTTGGCCCCTCCCACTTCTCTCACATGATGACCTCCAGGCTGATGAGTGGACACGGATGTGCAGTTTGATAGAAGAAATCAGTCTAATCATGAGGTTAGAGATCTATCTAACCTCATGTTAGATAGATCAGTTGGGTGACGACAGTTTACAACAATCTATTACATATTTCAAAATAGCTAGAGAATAATACAAATGTTCCCTGCATAAAGAAACAACAAACACCTTAGGTGGAGGTTATCTTAATTACACTGATTGGATCTTTACAAATTGTATGAATGTATTAAATGGCCACGTGGACCCCAAAATAGGTATATTTATTATGGATCAATACTGTTTTTATAAAAAAAAATTCACTGGCTTCCCCTCCTCCAAGGAAAAGCCAAAGTGTTTACAGAGACAGAATCAAATCTTTGCAGCCACACCTGCTGTAACGCTGACCTCACGCTACGCACAGCCCCTCTGGTTCCTTCCACTCTGGTCACACTGAAGTCTTGGCCGCTCCTGTAACAGTACAGGCATCCCCTCCCCTCCCTCTGCCTTTAAATTTCTTTCCCTAGATGCCTGCACGGCTCCCTCACCTCATCTTCTCCCCAAGGCCTTTCCTGAGCAGCATCAGCAAAATCTTTACAGACACCCACAGCACTGCCTTCCCCATCCCTGCTGAACTTCTATTTATATATGCATATATGTCATACATAGCATATGTTTATGTATTCACAGATACACTATATATTTTTGTTTATTGTATTCATCGTCTGACTGTTCTCGTTGGAACCTAAGCTCCATGAGGGCAGAGCTATATTCATTGTCTGACTGTCCTCGTTGGAACCTAAGCTGCGTGAGGGCAGGGCTGTATTCATTGACTGTCCTCATTGGAATGTTGGAATGTAAGCTCTGTGAGGGCAGGGCTGTATTCATTGTCTGACTGTCCTTGTTGGAATGTAAGCTCTGTGAGGGCAGGGCTGTATTCATTGTCTGACTGTCCTCGTTGGAACCTAAGCTCCCTGAGGGCAGTGCTGTTTGGGTCCACTTTGTTCGCCACTCTATTCTTATCACAACAGTATTGGGGGGTTTTTTGTTTGTTTTGTTTTTTGTGTGTGTTTTAAACTTTCATTTCAGATTGGGGGTACATGTACAGGTTTGTTATATATTAATAGGCCACCTGCGTGTCACAGAGATTTGACGTACAGATAATTTCATCAGCCAGGTAATAAGCGCAGTATGCAAGAGGTATTTTTTTCTGATCCTCTCCCCCTCCCACCCTCCACTCTCCCATAGACCCCAGTGTGTGTTGTTCCCCTCCTAGTATCCATGTGTTCTCCTTGTTGATCTCCCACTTGTAAGCAAGAACATGCAGTATTTGGTTTTCTATTCCTATGTTAGTTAGGATAATGGCCTCCAGCTCCATCCATGTCCCTGCAAAGGACATGATCTCATTCTCTTTTATGGCTGCATAGTGTTCCATGGTGTATGTGTACCACATTTTCTTTATCCAGTCTAGCATTGATGGTCATTTAGGTTAATTTCATGTCTTTGCTATTGTGAACAGTGTAGCAATGAACATTCACATGTATGTATCTTTATGGTAGAATGATTTATATTCCTTTGGGTATATATCCAATAATAGGATTGCTGGATTGAATGGTAGTTCTGTTTTTAGCTCTTTGAGGAATCACCAAACTGCTTTCCATAGTGGCTGAACTAATTTGCATTCCCAGTTTGCACCGTATAAGCATTCCCTTTTCTCCACAACCTCACCAGCATATGCTTTTTTTTTTTTTTTTTTTTTTTGACTTTTTAATAGGCCATCTGACTAGTGTGAGATGGTATCTCATGGCGATTTGGATTTGCTTTTCTCTAATGATTAGCGATGTTAAGCATTTTCTCATATGCTTATTGGCTGTAGATATGTCTTCTTTTGAAAAATGTCTGTTCATGTCTTTTGCTCACTTTTTAGTGGGGTTGGTTTTTGCTTGTAAAATTGCTTATGTTCCTTACAAGTGTAGGATAGGAAACCTTTGTCAGATGTTTAGTTTGCAAATATTTTTTCTATTCTGTTTGTAGGTTGTCTGTTTACTCCGTTGAGTTTCTTTTGCCCTGCAGATGCTCTTAACTTTAATTAGACCCTGTTTGTCAATTGTTGTTTTTGTTGCAATTGCTTTTGGCATCTGCATCATGAAATCTTTGCCAAGTTCTATGTCCAGAATGGTATTTCTTAGGTTATCTTCCAGGGTTTTTATAGTTTTTAGATTTACATTTAAGTATTTAATCCATCTTGAGTTAATTTCGTATGTGGTGTAAGGAAGGGGTAGGTCATTCAGGAGTAGGTTGTTTAACTTCCATGTAATTTTATGATTTTGGGTGATTTTCCTTATATTTATTTGTATTTTTATTGTGCTGTGGTCTGAGAGTGTGGTTGGTATGGTTTCAATATTTTTTTGAATTTGCTAAGGATTGTTTTATGTCTGATTATATGGTTGATTTTGGAGTATGTGCCACATGGTGATGAGAAGAATGTATATTCTATTGTTTAGGGGTGGAGAGTTTTGTAGATGTCTATGAGGTTCATTTGGTGAAGTGTTGAGTTCAGGTCCTGAATATCTATGTTAATTTTCTGCTTCAATGATTTGTCTAATACTGTCAATGGGATGTTGAAATTTCCCACTATTATTGTATGGGGATCTAAGTCTCTTCCTAGGTCTCTAAGAACTTGCTTTATGAATTTGGATGCTTCTGTATTGGATGTAGGTATAGTTAGGATAATTAGGTCTTACTGAATTGAACCATGTACTATATAATGCCCTTCTTTTTTTTATCTTTGTTGGTTTAAAGTCAGTTTCTTTTTCTGAAATTAGGATTGTAACTCTCGCTTTTTTTCCCATTTTCTATTTCTTTGATAGATTTTCCTCCATCCCTTTATGTTGAGCCAATGGATGTCACTACATGTGAGATGGGTCTCTTAAAGACAGCACACCATTAAGTCTTGTTTCTTTATCCAGCTTGCTATTCTGTGCCTTTTCATTGAGGCATTTAGCCCATTTACATTCAAAGTTAGTATTGATATGTGCAGATTTGATCCTGTCTTGGTGTTGTTAGTCATAGACTTGTTTGTGTTGTTGCTTTCTAATGTCACTGTTCTGTGTATTTAAGTGTTTTTTCAAATTGGCTGGAAATGGTCTTTCCTTTCCATATTTAGTGCTCCTTTCAGTAACTCTTGTCAGGCAGGTCTGGTGGTAACACATTCTCTCAGCATTTGCTCGTCTGAAAAAGGGACTTATTTCTCCTTCACTTATGAAGATTAGTGTGGATATGAAATTTTTGGTTGAAAATTTTTTCTTTATGAATGTCAAATATAGGATCCCAATCTCTTCTGGCATGTAGGGTTTCTGCTGCAAAGTCCACGGTTAGCCTGGTGGGGTTCCCTTTGTAGGTGACCTGCCCCTTCTCTCTAGTTGCCCTTAACATTTTTCCTTTCATTTTGACCGTGGATAATCTGATGATTGTGTCTTGGGGATGTTCTTCTTCTGTAATATCTCCCAGGGGTGCTCTGCATTTCCTGAATTTGAATTTTGGTGTCTCTAGTGAAGTTGGGGAAGTTTTCATGGATGATATCCTGAAATATGTTTTCCAAGCTGCTTGCTTTCTCCCTGTCTCTTTCTGGGATACCAGTGAGTTGGAGATTTGGTCACTTTACATAATCCCACACGCCTTCCTCAGAGGCTTTGTTTGTTCTTCTTCATTTCCTTCCTTTATTTTTGTTTGACTGAATTATTTCAGACAGACAGCCCTCAAGCTCTGAGATTTTTTCAGCTAGGTCAATTCTGCTTTTAGTACTTGCAATTGCATTATTTAATTCTTGTAGTGTGTTTTTTAAGCTCTATCACATCAGCTTGCTTCTTTTTTATAACGGCTATTTTCTTCTTATATCATTTTATTGTGATTCTTAATTTCCTTAGATTGGGTTTTGATGTTCTCTTGAATCTCAGTGATCTTTGTTTCTATCCATATTCTGAATTCTATTTATATCATTTCAGCCATTTCAGCCTCGTTAAGAACCTTTACCAGGGAACTAGTGTAGTCATTTAGAAGAAAAAAGGCACTCCAGCTTTTTTGGTTGCCAGAGTTTTGTGTTTGCTCTTTCTCATTTGTGTGGGCTGATATTTCTTCAGTTGGGTCCTTTGGATGGGTTTTTTTGCTTTTTTCTTATTTGATGAACGTTCTAGGGGGTTTGATTATGGTATAAGGTGTGTTCAGTTGACTGGCTTCAATTCTAGTCTGCTCCTGGGTCTCTGAGGAGCCCCCTCTGATTACTGTTTTCATGCCTGTATTTCTTTTGTTCAGTATGCTGGTCCATGAGGCTCCCTCAGGCAGGAGCCGCAATTGGCACACAAGCTGTATACTTGCCAGGTTGGTCCTAATCTGCTGTCCATATGCTCCCTGGGGAAATATGGGGTTGTGCCTGTCCATAGAGCTCAGGCGGAAACAGGACTGCTGTGTTGGAAGCTCTCTGGGTGTGACACATCTGGCTCTGGGAGGCAAGAGAGGGTGGAGTTCCCTGCCCAGCCATCCACATGTTTCCAGAGCAACAGGAGGCTGTGCCCCTTGGCAAATTTAGGCAGAAGTAGGACCACTGAGCCAGAAGCTCTAGCAGGAGTGACTTGCCTGGTTACCAGTGGCAGGGGTGGGTAACAATGCCTGCCTGCCATCCAAATGCTTCCTGGGACCACAGGAGGCTGCACCCACCAGCTGAGTTCCCACAGAAGCAGGGCCACTAGACCAAAAGCTCTAGCAAGCATTGCCCTCCTGGCTGTCAGTCAACACTGGTGTTAAAAGGAAAACCTGAAACAAATTAAATATAACAGAGTTTAATTGAGCAAATAATGATTCACAAATTAGGGAACCCCCAGTATCTGAACAGGTTCAGAGTGACTCTGGAGCTGCTATGTGGTCAGATGACATTTATAGACAGAAAAAGGAAAGTGGACCACAGAAAACAGAGTGAGGTGCAGATGCAGCCGGATTGGTTACAGCTCAGCATTTGCTGTATTTGAACATGGTTTGAAGTATTGGCTACCTGTAATTGTTGACACTCAGCGATTGGTACAAGAGCACGTTGCAGCATGGTTGAACATGCAGTTAGGTTACTGTTCAGTAGGCATGGAGAAATCTTTGAGCCAAACTTAAGCTGCATGCAGCAGCTTTAGGCTAAGCTTAACACAAGGCACATAGTAGGTGGTCAAGAAATGTTTGCTGTCAGCAAACATTTGCTCAAATATGTTTGACAGCAAACATTTCTTGAGCAACTACTATGTGCCTAGTGTTAAGTTTAGTCTAAAGCTGCCTCACATAGTTTAAACACTGAAGGGAAAACATAACTACATCGCTCAAGGTTTCCCTGGGGGTGTAATACCTGAAGGATGAACCTGTGCCCAGTCTGCCCTGCCAGCAGAGGAAATGGCATGAGGAAGGGGAATAGGAGGTGGTTCTTCCGGCTTGTGGCCACACTTCCAGCCTCCAGGAGTGGTCATGTGATTCAGGGTGGCCAATCAGAGCATTGCAAATTCTGGACATGCCACTGGCTCAGAGACAGACATATTATCCAATCAAAGCCAATGAGATGCAAGCTTGAGACTTGGGCTGGAACTCTTGAGAAAGAAATGTTTTTCCTCCCTTTGTTTCTGAGAATGACTCATGAAACCACCCTTGGAAATATAAAGGGTGCAACGAAAAATGAAAAACCTCGCAGCATTTATTTTACATCCACCAATAAGCCTCAAAGCGCGATGCACAACTTAAAAATCAAAACCCACAGCTCACACAGTTGTCATTGTGCTGCTCTGTGAATCACAGATGTTGACAAAGAACCACCTGGTACGTGTGATGTTTTGGCGTCATTTGGAGGCTGTTAAGAAAGAAAGCCAAGGGATTCTCAGAGATGTGTCACAGCCACCTGTGCAGCCCCTGGAAAGCCTCTGAGTGGAGAAGGTCTGCCTTGAAAGGCCCCAGTCTTTTTATTTTTATTTGCTTTCTCTTCTTTCCTCAGCCAAAAGCCCAACAGGCTGGTGTGGGCTTCCCCAGCCACATCAAAACCTCCTCTCAGGAAATCTACTGAAAACTCATTCATGTTGAATTGTAAATTGCATAAAGGCATGCTCTCTTCTGCCTTTCAATGATGCTCGGTTGTTGGTTTTTTTTTTCTGAGAAGGCAACAGGTCCCCAGTGAAGGCATTTCAGATGTTTGCAATAATATCCATTGTGATTCTCAGAGGCTGGAAATAATAGGAAATGCCACCTACATTAACAAGTTAAAAAAAATTGTCACATGATTGAGAAGTCCAGCTTGGGGCTAGCTTAGGGTGTTTTATTTAGAACTCCAAAATATATCACCAGAACATCCCCTCTCTCCCTCTCCCTCCCTCCTTCTCTCTCTCTCCCCCTACCCCCACTCTTTCTCACTTTTTCTTCCCTATAGACACTCTTCTGTATGAGTTTCATTCTCACAGAGCTGTCCTTGTGGGAGCAAGATGGATGCCTCAGAACTGGCCCACATCCAATAGAAAAGAGTGTTTGTCTTCTAGGACATTCCTGTATAAATCCTGGGATGTGTTCTTATGGGACCTATTTAGGTCACCTCCTTATCCTTGAGCCCAGCACTGCAGCCAGGGATCCAAACATACTGGTTGTCCAAACCCTAAGTCATCTCAAAGCACATGAACTCAATGAGGAGTTTGGGGAGTAGGGTCCCCCAGGGCCAACCTGTGTATTGTCACTACAGAGAAGGGCAGTGGACTCTCTGCAGCAAGACCAGCCCATGTCCCCTGCAGCCTCTTAGGAGTGGGATAGCCTCGGGGTTGGGAACAGTGGAAGAACCCACAGAGCAGCTGATGGGAGAGCTGCTCTCGCCTAAAGCCAGCCACACTTCAAACACTCGGAGGAAGACTGACTTGGGCTCAAGTATTACTCTTGAGAAATTTGCTAAGGTTTTTGTTCTTGTTGTTGCAACTTACAGGCTCAGGTGTTCATTAACAGTCCTGAATAAACCAGTATCCACCAAATATTTCAGACATGTCCACTGATAAAAATCAAAGGGGGCAGGCCGAGGCGGGTGGATCACGAGGTCAAGAGATTGAGACCATTCTGGCCAAAATGGTGAAACCCCGTCTCTACTAAAAAGTACAAAAATTAGCTGGGTGTGGTGGCTTTCGCCTGTAGGCCCAGCTATTCAGGAGGCTGAGGCAGGAGAATTGCTTGAACCCGGGAGGCGGAGGTTGCAGTGAGCCGAGATCATGTCACTGCACTCCAGCCTGGCAACAGAGAGAGACCGTCTCCAAAAAAATAAAAAATAAAAAAATTCAAAGGGGGCTGTAGCCCTACCTGATTACAGCTGCTCTTGGTGAACCTGCTTTATTTTACAGCATTTCAACAGCATCAATATCCACCCTTGCTTCTGCACCAGAGACACACACCAGTGGAAATCAGGTGTAATAAAGCTTGACACATTCCCCTAAGGTGGATCAAAGTAGAATCTTTCTCTCTGTGAGAGTAGCAAACTGCCGTGAGGAGAAGGAGTATAATTTTGGGGATGGGAGCACAACACATAACAAGCTGAATAAACAACTGGGAGGAAGAGAAGAGTGGAAAATCAGAGAGGCTCTTCCGCAGCTATTTTCAGCATCCCTGGTGGAGCGCTTCAGTGTTGGGGCCTGAATGGCCTGACTCCTCTTCCAGCAGCCTGTTCCTGAGGAGAGGAGAGCCGTGGGGAGCTGGCTCCCGTGCGGTTCTGTTTCAGCAATCCAGCTGGACGCCCGACCACCTGCACCGCCACAGGGACAGCCCTCAGGAGGCAGCTTCCTAATTAGTCGCTTCTTTTTTTTCCTCCACCTGCAGATCCTATAACTTCCGATCAGCTTTTTTGTCCGCATCCCAAGAGTTTAGCCAAATGGCTTCAAATATTCAGCTAAGGAATGGAGAAGTTGCAGGGATTGCGCCTCCTCACTGACCCCTGCTGCCTCCTTTGAAGACTTCCTGTGTCACCTGCGGGGAAGAGTTCTCGGGAAGCAGACTGGCCACATAACAATAGCATCCCCCATGTACGAGCTTGATACCTTTGATGCACTGACACAGGAGATGCACTTTTGATTAGTGAAGGAGTGTCTCTGAGGCTCTTTTATTCAGGGGGGGTAATGGTTTAGACTGACCTCCCAATAGACACTTTCTTCAATCCATCATGTGGCCAAAGGGTGGTCATTTTGATAGGAATCCTTCAATATTGGAAAGGACTCTGTAGCTGCAGAGTGGGAGTGACCACCTGCGGAATACAGGGATTGACCCTATTGGTCCCCCCTCCATCCAATGGAGATCCAAGTGGATTCATGGCAGGGAGAGTTAGGGGGAAATAAAGATGCACTGTATCACATAAACTTTGCATACTCACCTGGCATTATTACTGATTTTCAATCATGGCATTCTATTTGGACAACAAATAGTGGTGATTCTTTCCTAAAGTTGACTTCCTAATGTTACGATTTTGTTATTGCTGGATTAGCAGTTGATATGGTTTGGCTGTGTCCCCACCCAAATCTTATCTTGAATTGTTGCTCCCATAATCCCCACGTGTCATGCGAGGGACCCAGTGGGAGGTAATTGAAACATGGAGGTGGATCTTTCCCATGCTGTTCTCGTGATGGTGAATAAGTGTGATGAGACCTGATGGTTTTATAAAGGGCAGTTCCCCTGCACAAGCTCTCTTGTCTGCCACCGTGTAAGACATGGCTTTGCTCTTCCTACACCTTCTACCGTGATTGTGAGGCCTCCCAGCCATGTGGAACTGTGAGTCCATTAAACTTCTTTTTCATTGTAAATTACCCATTCTCAGGTATTTCCTCACAGCAGTATGAAAATGGATAATATGGGAGTAAATGTATTAGTTTAGAGAAAACAACATTTCTGCTTCCTATCCATAGGCTCATCTTGTAAGTTCTTCTTCCACTATATCAATCTGTTTCTAAAACCTAATGTGTGATTTCAGAATTGTTAGTAGATTATTTCACTCCTGATGCAGATTAAAAGTAGTTAGATATAGCCAAGAGTGGTGGTTCACACCTGTAATCCCAGCACTTTGGGAGGCTGAGATGGGCGGATCACTTGAGCTCAGGAATTCGAGACCAGCCTGAGCAACATGGCGAAACCCTATCTCTACCAAAAATACAAAAATTAGCTGGGTACATACCTGTTATCCTAGCTACTAAGGATGCTGATGGAGGAGAATTGCTGGAACCTGGGAAGTCGAGGCTGCAGTGAGCCATGATGGTGCCACTGCACTCCATCCTGGATGACAGAATGAGACCCTGTTTCAAAAAAAAAAAAAAAAAAGTAGATGGACATGTTATAGCAATAAGAATAGAAATTGTGATGTTTTTAATACTTATTGGATGGTTACGTCATAGCAGGTAAGGATTTGCTTCTTTAATCCTCACAGCAACCCTATGAAATAAGTATTTTTATCAGTTATAGTTTAACACATATATTTTCTGTTTTAATTTTTACTTTATTGTAAATTAACAGTTTATAAGTATATATATTTACAGAGCACAAAGTGATGTTATGGTTGATGAATAAAATGTGAAATAATTAAATCAAACTAATTAATATATCCTTCACTTCAGATACTTATTTTTTGTAGTGAGGACAGTTGAAAATTACTCCCTTGACACTTTTTGAAATGTACAATATACTATTATTAACTATATTCTCCACACTGTGAGATAGATTTTTAAAAAATAACTTATTCTTTCTGGCTGAGGCCTTGTACCAAAACCTCAATGTCTGTAATGACCATTGTACTCTCTGCTTTGATGAGATCCATTGTTTTAGTTTAGAGTCCACATATGAGAAAATGTAGTATTTGTCTTTCTGGGCCTTGTGTATTTCACTTAGCATAATGTTCTCAAATTTCATACATATTGTCAAAAATGATAGAATGTTTTTTAATGTCTGGGTAGTATTCCATTGTTTCTATGTGGATGGATTTACCTATCCATCTGTTGATGGACACTTAGGTTGATTCCCTAACTCGGCTCTTGTAAGTAGTGCTGCAGTGAACGCAGGAGTGCAGACATCTCTTCGACATGCTAATTTCAGATCTTTGGGGTATATACCCAGCAGTGGGATTGATAGATTATATGGTAATTCTATTTTCGTTTTTCGAGGAACTTCCATACGGTTCTCCACAATGACCAGATTAATGTACATTTCCACCAACAGTATACAAAGGTTCCCTTTTTGTTACATCTTTGCCCACACTTGCTATATTTTTAATAATTCTTAATGATTTTTTATAATTTTAACAATTCTTAATAATAGCCATTAAGACAGGTATAAGATGATAGTAAAACCAAGGAATGGTTTTAATCTTCATTCCCTAATGCTTCATAATGTTAAGCATTTTTAAATACATCTGTTGACTATTTGTAGCTCTTCTTTTGTGAAATGTCTACTCGGTTCCCTTGCCCATGTTTTAATTGGATTGTTTTCTTACTATTGAGTTGTTTGAATTTCTTATATATTTTAGATGTTAACCCTTATTGGATGTATGGCTTGCAAATATTTTCTCCCATTCCACTGTTTATATCTTCACACTGTCAATTGTTTCCTTTGCTATGCAGAAATATTTATCTTTCATTCAATTTCATTTGTCTATTTTGTTTTTGTTGCCTGTACTTTCAAGGTTAAGTACAGAAAATTATTGCCCACACAAAACTCATACAGTGTTTTCCCTGTGTTTTCTTCTAGTCATTTTGCAGGTTCTGGTTTTGTGTTTAATCTATTTGTCTTTAATCTATTTTGAGTTGATTTTTGGATGTGATATGTGATAAGGGTCCAGTTTTATGCTTCTGCGTGTGGATACCCAGTTTTCCCAGTATCATTTATTAAAGAGACTGTCCTTTCCCATTGTGTATTCCTGAAACCTTTGTTGGAAATCAATGGACTTTACAAGCATGGATTCATTTCTATGCTTTCTGTTCTGCTCCATCGAAAGTGGTATTATTTTTATCCTCATTTTTGAGGTGAGGGAATTGAGGCACAGAAAGTTCTGACGCTTCATCACAGATCACATACATGGTATCGATTTCCAACCCTTTTCTATCTTCCTCTATCACTCATCTTCTAGAATAGGGGTTGGCAAACTATGCCTACTTGGGGATGAGATTAGGCATGTTTACCTGTTGAGTATTGTCTATGGCTGCTTTTGTGCTACAGTGACAGAGTGGACATATAAAAATTATATACAATCCAAAGTTCAGTATCCATAAAGAAAGTCTCATTGCAGCACAGCCACACCCACTCATTTATATCTTGTTAATGGCTGCTTTTGCATGACCAGGGCAGATTTGAGCTGTTGTGAGAGAAATCATATGGCCTGCGATGCTGAAAATACTTACCCAGTCCTTTGTAGAGAAAGTGCCAATCTCTGCTCATGGACTTTACTGGGCCTTTTCTTCATGGGTGGTGACTTTCATGATTATTTACTGAAACTTACTCCCCCAGCCAAAAGTAACTCCTCCACAGATGCTTGCAATTCTTCCAACAAGACTTCATGACATTGGATTAAGCATTAATCTCTCCCTACAATCCTTTATTAAAGTTAATACATTTCTAGGTGAGATTGTATATATCAATTCCTGGAAATTTTTGTCATGATGAATTGTTTAGATCACTTTTCTTTTTGATAGGCAAATGTGGACAAGCAGAGATTAATATCCTGGAGAAATGGGAATACCTCAAAAAAAAAAATGAGAGAAAATGGGTCAAAGATGGACCAACCTTGCCCTATATCTTAAGGTTAGTCTAGAACAGCACCATCAAATAAACCTCACACAAGGTACTCCTCCCAGTACCATACCCAGGGCAGACATCACCAGTCAAATACACCACACCATTTTACTGTGTTCAGACATGGGTTGACAATCCCCAATACTGCCAATCATGGGGCATCTTAGACCTAGAAAGAAACCGCATGACCTCCCCATGCCACCCCACTTACATAGAATTTGCATAAAGGATTTTGGAGAACATTTAGACCAGGAATCACAAGCCCAGAAGAATACAAGAGCCAGGAGATAATTTAAATGAGTAAAAGCAATAAGGAATCATGAGGATTGCAGCAGACTGAGGGACATATGCCCTTTCTAGAGATAAAGCCACAACTGCATCCTACCTGACTGTTGCTACGTGAAAAGAGTGTAACATGTTGCTTAAGCATTTTAGCTCCTGAGTCAAATTGCATGGATTTAAATCCTTGTTCTGATATTTATAAAAAACAACAACCAGGGCAAGATCCACAAACTTTTTTTTTTTTTTTTTTTTGAGATGGAGTCTCGCTCTGTCGCCCAGGCTGCAGTGCAGTGGCACAGT
This sequence comes from Trachypithecus francoisi, assembly GCF_009764315.1. NCBI lineage: Eukaryota > Metazoa > Chordata > Mammalia > Primates > Cercopithecidae > Trachypithecus > Trachypithecus francoisi. The sequence continues at coordinate 3,995,182 of NW_022681456.1, forward strand.
CTCAGCTCACTGCAGCCTCTGACTCCTGGGTTCAAGCCATTTTCCTGCCTCAGCCTCCCAAGTAGCTGAGATTACAGGCACCTGCCACCATACCCAGCTAATTTTTGTTTTTTTGGTAGAGATGGGATTTCACCATGTTGGCCCGGCTGGTCTCGAATTCCTGACCTCAAGTCATCCGCCTGTGTTGGCTTCCCAAAGTGCTGGGATTACAGGTGTGAGCCACCACGACTGGCCCCCATACACTCTTTATTCCTCAGTTTTTTCTGTTGTTGAAGGAACATAATCCATTTAACATGAGAAACTTTGATTCTAACAGACTTTCAGTTCTGTGACCAGAGAAAAACACATGTGGTTGTGTTGGAAAATTAATCAGAATCACTTCAATTATGTGTAAATTCCCTTATAAGTAGGAATATGCCTTCAGCTATGTTCTTAATTTTAGGACTATCTGCACAAATCCTTCCCTGGTTTAATTATTTAGAACCAGATAAGTGGGTCAGGGTCACAAGGTAATATGAATTTCCTATAAGCTTCTCCTTGTTGCTTTTGATCTTGTCCCCCACCCCAAAATCTACTCTCCACTCAAGAGTCAAAGTGATCCTTTTAAAATATGGGCCACATCACATTATTTCTCCACTCAAAATCCTCCCATGGTTTCTGTCTCCAACTCAGTGAAAGCTACATTCCTTACAAGTGCCTCTAAGGCCTATTCCATCTCCCTGCCCTTCCTCTTAGCCCCTACCATCCCGACCTCATTTCCTGCAACTCTCCTTCTGGCCACACTGGGCTTCTTGATGACTCTTGGAGCCTCCCAGGCCTGTGCTTGCCTGGAGACCTCACCCTGCCTTTCTTCCTCCTGCTGGATGCATGCAGCTCCCCCTCACTGTCTTTGGATCTCTGCTCAAATCTCCCCAGTTTCAATAGCAATGCCCCATCTCTGACATTCCCCATCCTTCTTCCCTGCTCTATGTTTCTTCATAGAACTTATCACCAAAGCCTTCCTATATTCTTTGCTTGTTATCTGTTCATTGTCCGCCTCTACAAGGGTAAGGACTAGTTGGTTTTGATCGTTACTGATTCCCCAAGCCTGGAACAATGCCTGCTGCCCACTGGGCTATCAATATTTGTTGAAAGAAAGATCTTATCTAAGAAGTCACAGTGGATGAGGATGGAGAGGGCCATCTCTCTTGGTTGTCACATAGAGGATTCTGATTATCATGGGGAGGAGGAAGACTCCTCTCTTCAGTGGAATAAAACATAGAAACAACTCTGAACAACATTTTCTTCATTTGGATGAGGAGACACCTGTATATTCACTGTAGGGTGGATTTTTCCTGAACCTTCACATAAAAAAGTGAAAATATACCCTGGATGGTGGATGAGACTCCCTCCAGGCCCAAAGAAAAATAAGCACAAGTTTCAAGAGCTGAATTAATGGATAATGTTTCTTTTTATTTTTATTCAACTTTTATTTTAGGTTTGGGGGTACACGTGAAGGTTTGTTACATAGGTAAACTCATGTCATGAAGATTTATTGTACAGATTATTTCATCAGCCAGGAATTAAGCCAAGCGCCAAATAGTGATCTTTTCTGCTCCTCTCCCTGCTCCCACCTCCACCCTCAGGTACACCCCCAGGTCTGTTGTTTCCTTCTTTGTGTTCGTAAGTTCTTATAGTTTAGCTCCCACTTATAAGTGAGAACATGCGTTATTTGGATTTGTATTGATGGGTAATGTTTAGGATTGTATTCAGATGGCTCTATCAGTCCAGTTCAGAAAAGATTAAACCTATGGTGAGAATAGCTGCAGAGTTAATGTTCTGGACATAAAGGTAAGACAACAGGGACGAGGTTAGGAAGAGAGGGGCCCAGCCCTAATTGCTTCTCCATATTTTCTGTTTTCTACATGGAGAAGAACAAATGGGACAGCAAATTAAAATTCTTTATCAGTCTAAATAAAAACAAGGAGCCATGGGCCAAGGATTCCTTTAACAGGTACTGGGTAGATAATGAAAGTAAACCATGAGGATTGCAAATGGTTGCTTCCCAACCCCTGAAGGTCAAAATGACAAAAGTCGGGCTTTAGAGTCCAAACAAGAGACCTGGTCAGAAGAGCTTCAGTTTAAGAGATGTTCAAGAAAAATCTTCACTATAGGCAAATTTTGCCTTTCTGTAGACTGTAACTCTTAGGTAAAATGTGACTTCATTGCACTTAGCACATTGTAGTCCTTAGTTATGTATGGGTGGGCGAATCTGATAGAGTTGGAGGAATTCAAGACTGGGGACATGTCTTACTCATTTCTATATTCCTAGACTTACCAGAAGGCCGGTATGTAGCAGTTGCTTAATAAATAGTGATTTGTTGAATGAATGAGCAACAAACCCATCTTTGTATTAAAAATTGATAAATATCCCATGAGATATAAAGTATTAGATCCTTCATTTGCCTTTTATGGTATTTCCAGTTAGGCTGAGTTTTTAACACACATACTTTGTGTTTAATGGGTTATTTTAGTAAAATTCGATTTTGGATGTGTTATTTGCAAAATGCTCTAAAGCATGGTTGGCAAGATACTACGGGTCAAGGGATTTGTAATGGGTGCCACCTGGTGGCAGCAGTCCAAATTGCAGGCATAGCGCCTTCTGGGTTTCTAACATGCCTGTAAGGGTGAACCTTGCTGATTTGCCTCCATTTCTGTGATGGAGAATTATTTACTTGACTTTTAGTTCCGTGACCACAAAAGAAAATTGCTATATGAAGAAGAAAAACATATTGGCAACAGCTGCATTAAAACATGAGTTATATGCCATAGGTCACCTTAAAACCTCTAACTAAACATGCAGGGAATTAAACACTGTGTATCATGTACAGAGTGCATGTAATTGGCATAAAGCTATTATATGATTTTTGAAGCCCAACGTTAGAATGGTAGTGTTGTATATAGTGATTTAGGATTTGAACCTCCTTTGGTGCTAAAATGAGGCACACAGCTGCCACCAGGCACATCACAGTTAAAATGTGTAACATACCCGCTGTACTTCAAACTTCCCATTTATGCCACAAAGTCTCACCAATGGAAGCAGTGATAGATAGTTAGTACCCAGCCAGCCCTGTCCTCTGAAACAAGAAAATAAAGATTAATAAGAGGAGAAAACAATGGCAAAAATATTTGTACAACCCTAAATTTGAGATTATATTTATCCAAAGGGGGTATTTTTCATGATTAGTCTTTCAGAGCCTTACAGTTTCTGTCTTATAAGAATTTGCCACAGAGTCTTGATTTCAATTTTAGAGACAATTACAGAAGCTTCTGCCATCTTTCCCCTTATGGGAAGGTCTTTGATCCAAGACCAGAGGAAAAACAAGTATCACATAATGAGTGTGTGTGATCAAGATGAAAACCAAGCTCAAAGTTCTTCTAAGTGAAACTAGTGATGATACATTTCTTACTTTGGAGGTCATGGCTACAGTCAAGGAAGAAAATCAGTGGATTTCAAATTCCAAATAAGGACTCCTATTTGGATTCTGATGTTCCTGAGCAAAATTTCTTAGGACAAATTGCCCAGGATGGAGGCCCCACGGGTCTCTTCCAGACCTCTCCAGTGAGTGTAGACGCAGGTCAAGGTAGTAGCAACCATTCGAGGTCCAGCCAAGAGTAAGACTCAGGCCCTGGTGAAGACCAGAAATGAGCACTGTGCCTCCACTAGATGCGAATTTTTTTTCTATGGGGCCAGGTTCAGACTTTAGAGACCCAAGGTTTAGAAGATATGATGGAGGCTCTCATACAGAATTCAAAATTAAAATGTTTGTAACTGATTTAATGAAGAGTCTTCGGCATAAACATAAATAATTTAACACGTGTTTATTGAGTTTCTGATACATGCGAGCCACTGATCAGAGTGCTGGAGATTAAGCAGTAACAAAAAAGTCCCTGCCCTAATGAGTTTCTAACTGAAGGATGAAAACAGGATACTGCGTGTGTGTGTGTGTGTGTGTGTGTGTGTGTGTGTGGTTCATTATACCCTATGATACAGTATCATATATATAGTTTCCTCTTTAGAGAAGAAAAATAGGAGGCATAGAGATATATATATAATCTTTTATTGAGATACATATAAATATACATATATATCTCCTGTATCTTATATAATTAGTATCATATATGTAGTTTCTTTTACAGGGGAGAAAACTAGGATACACACATACATCCACATATATCTCATCTCCTATATAACCTATATAGAGCTATATTTATATATATTTTATTTTCATATATATCCTTATAATAGTTTCATATATACAGTTTCTTCCACAGACAGGAAAATGGGAGATATTTTCATATAGATCTCTCTGTTCTCTATTCTATATGTGTAATTTCTTATACATAACCTATTTTAAATATACGTGTATACATCCCATATCCTGTGTAGAACAGTGTGTGTGTGTGTTGTGTGTGTCCTGTTTCCCTTCTCTGTGTCTGTTCAGCAAGGTATGTGTATGTGTGCACACATATATGTGTAGCATATGTTATATGTGCCTCCCTGGAAAGGTGGCTTTGAGTAGATTCTACATAGGCTAAGTGAGCAAGTCATGTGACGGTCAGAAAGGAAGAACAGTCCAGGCACTGTGGCAGGAAGCAAGGCCCACGTGCCTTGTTGGGGAAGTAGCTAGGTCTGAGGAGCCCGAGATCAGCACCACTGGCAGTGACCCAGAGGGGGCGTCTGGAGCCGGGTCTGGAAGAAGGGGAAACAGCTTGCTAGGAGCCCCTAGCCACACCTGGGGCTGCACCTTTTGTGCCGAGACAGCACCCGGGGCCTGTCCTGAGGTCTGAGGAGGTCTCACCAGCAGGACAGCAAGAGCTCTGGGCTGCTCCATTGAGAACAGAGAGCTGGGACCTGGGCTCGGAATCTGTATTAGTTTCCCACCACTGCTGTAAAGAAGGACCACAAATTTAGTGGCTTAAAACAACACAAATGTATTGTTTTACAGTTCTGTAGGTTAGAAACCAACCTGAGTCGTGCTGGGCTAAAATCAAGGTCTCAACAGGACTGTGTTGTTTTCTGGATGTTCTAGGGGAATATCTCTCCTTGACTTTCCAGCTGTCAGAGGCCCCCACATGTGCAGGCCCTAGACCCCCCACTCCATCTGCAGGCCCCCAAGACCCCTCCCTCCATCTGCAGGCCAAGTCCACTCCCTCCATCTGCAGGCCTGAGACCCCTCCCTCTATCTGCAGGTCCCAGACCCCCTCCCTCCATCTGCATGCCTGAGAGCCCTCCCTCTATCTGCAGGTCCCAGACCCCCTCCCTCCATCTGCAGGCCCCCAAGACCCCTCCCTCCATCTGCAGGCCTGAGACCCACTCCCTGCATCTGCTGTCCATCCCAAGACTCCTCCCTGCATCTTCACAGCCAGCCATGTTGCATCTCTAACTTTTTTCCTCTAGTCTCACCTCCCTCTGATTCTCATTTTCTGCCTCCCTTTTCCACTTTTAAAGGCTCTTTGATTACACTGCCCTACCTGAATAATCAGGATAGCTTCCCCCCCAACATCAGCTGTTAGCAACCCCATTTCCATCAGCAACCTCACTTTCCCCTGTCATGTAACCTAACACATTCACAGTCTGCAGGGGAGAGGACACTAACGTCTTTGCTGAGCTTGACTCTGCCTGCCACAGACACCCTTAACAACATCCCAGCAGACCAGACTTGCTTCTCTTGAAATTTAAACGGCGTTGTGCCACCTGAACCTTCCTTGTGCACTAAATTCCTCAGTTTTGAGGTGACAGAATGAGAGAGGGAAATGTTAAGTGCATTCTCCTGATTTCCCGTGGGGATGCCTAGCCTTCCTCCGGATGGACCTCACACACCCTGGGTCAGATGCACAGTGGGCCATGGGCCAGCTCTCCAGGCCACAACAGCCCTCACAGCCAGCCACGCTGGCAATGACCCTGGAGGGTAGCCCTCTTTCCTCACCATGTGCAGTCCTCACCCCCCACAAAGTCATCTAATCTCTTGGTCCTGATTCTGAGGCCTGAGCTTGGGCCATCTTCCTTACTTCCCAGGGATTGGAAACTTGAAAGAGAGCTTTCCCATCAGCCTGTCGTTTTGTTCTTTCATTATCTCCAGGCAACATCGGGTACAATAACAGCCTGGGCTCCCAAACTTTCAGACTGGAACTGGTCCCCTGTTCCTGAGGCTGAAAAGTGGTGGTTTAGACACCTCCAAAGGCTATGAGCAAACCTTTAGGGCTTCCCTCCAATGGCTTAATGAAAACTCACCTCTGAGGGACTTCCTCCTCCTCATGGGGACCTGAAGGCCAGATGTACTTCCCCTTCTGGATTCCTCCCATCCCCTGTAAAACAGCCTCTCTTGTCCTGCAGTCCCTACTTTTTTGTTGACCTTGTTGACCAGTAAAGGGTGCGTAGCATCAATTCTGTTGTAACCAAATGGCACTGTGGGTCCTCCAGGAAAGTGGGTGGTCTCAGCCACTCAAGCACTCAGAAGTCAGAACGGTGCTCGCCAGGAACATTATACTCTCAGCTACAGCCTTAATCAATTCAAGGGACATAGAACTCAGCACCTAACAACACTGTTTCATTTCTGATTAAGCTCATAGAGGCTGAGATCTCTCTCTCTCTCTCTCTCTCTCTCTCTCTCTCATATGTCTCTCCCTCACTCCATCTCCCTCTCCCCCCTCCCCTCTCGCCCCTTCTCCCTCTCTCTCCTTCCCTGTCTCTCTCATTTATCTCTATTATCTATCTATCTATCTATCCATCTATCTATCTTCTAGTTTCATCTTTTGCCCTTCAAATATCCATCCTGTGCTTCAGACACACCTGTGCCTGACAACTAGTATGTGTCTCCAGAAGCCCACTGGGGACCAAAACTGTCTCTAGTTGGAAACCACAGGGCTAGGAAGATATGCCTGGGTCAGAACATATGAAGCCAGCATGCCATATTTGCCCATGTGTATCTGGTATCTCTTGTCACAATAATGCTACAGAACAAAAATCACAACCCCTAATGACTTGAAACAGTGAGCATTTATTTCACCAAGAAGCCTGCGGGTCAGCTGGTCTATGCTTGAATCTGCAGTCAGCTGGAGTATTGGCCAATCCAGAAAGGCTTCATGCATACGTTGGTGGCTTTGGCAGGCTAGGTGTTGAAAGGTGACTGGGCCCCCTGAGCTGCACCCTCTAGGAGGCCAGCCAGGACCTGCTCACAAGGCAACAGCAGAGTCCTGGAGAAATAGAGCAGCTTCCAGAGGCTTGTGGGGCCTTGTCTCAGGGCTGACGCAAGTCTGTTGGCCAAAATTTGTCTCCATGCCCACGTTCAAGGGATAGAAAACAGACTTCAACTCTTGATGGAAGAAGCTGCAAAGTCCTGTTGCAAAGAGGATGGGTGAGTTGTGGGAGGGAGATTAAAATTGCAGCCATTGTTGCTGTCAGTGTACCGCGTCATTTTAAGACAACATATATAACATGTATTTTGCACGTCCAACTATGATTTCCTGAATATTCTTCTTTCAAACCATATTAAATTGTAAAAGTAGTTGATGTAAAGAAACATATTAGTAAGTAATAATACGGGATAGGGTGACAGTGAGGGTAACACACAAGTGGCCAGAAAAGACTTCTTTACTATGTGACTTCATAAAAGTGGAGAAAGTGTTTCCGTCAGTGGTAAGTGCAGGTAAATCTCTTCGTGGAAATGTGTGATTACTTCATTTTGTCCTATTTGGAAGCATGACTCCACAGGAAAAGGAACAAGGGAAGTTCCAGTGCCACAGGATGACTCACCATTTCTTAGAAGGAGGTGAGAAATAGGATGTCCTACTGACTGTGACTATGCAGCAGTACAAAGAAGACACATTCCCATTGCACAGCTGCGTCCGTTACGATTTGAAAACATTAAATGACTCTGGCTTAGTAATTATGATACAGAATGATAACCTGTGGTAGTTTTTAAGTAACTCTTAAGTAACAATATTTCAGAGTTTCATTCTGGTTCTCTCCTGCTCTTCCACTACCACGTCCCTGACACCCTCAGCCAAGTCCTCCCAGACTCACCTTACCTCCAAGTTCTTGGCTGGTATCGTGAGTTAGTTTTCCCATCCCTCCTCCTCCCACTATATTTGTTAGGGAGAGGCTCGCTTCTATAACAAATAAATCTCCCCAATATTTTGTGTGGCCTAACACAATTGGAGTTGATTTACCTTTTGTATAACAATCCAATATCAGTATTTTTTATCTTCCTCCACTTGATGACTCAGGGATCCAAGCTCTTTCCATCTTGTGGCTCTTCCATCCCCCTTAGGACTCCTCTATCGCCCTCTAGTGGAAAATCACACACAGTGTTTGATGGTCAGTCCTGAAGGCGATTCACTTCTGCTCACATCCCATTGGCTAAAACACAGTCACATGGTCTTACTTAACTGCAAGGGAGACTGGGAAACCCAGGCTACCTTTGTGCCTGGGAAGCAGAACAGAGATATTCTTGGGTGGAGGGGATTGAGATCCAAGAAGTAGGAGAGCCCAGAGCAGGTAATTATTTATATTAAATTGACAATAGTTGTTCAATATGCATTACATTAGAAATTTATGATTTACCTCATATTTTATAATATGCAAAAATAGTGTGTCTAAAATGTATTACTTAGGTTTTTTTTAATTTTGTAATTGAAATGTTAGCATTAGACAAAATCAATTCTGAAAAAATGTGTCACTTTCATAATGACGTTGTTGTTGTTATTACAGTTTAGCAAAGAACAATTACAATGCTAAACCTCCTGCGGAGTGATTGTTCTGATCCTGGCACTGTTAGAAACACTTACATGTGTTAGCTCATTTCATCTTCATAACGTCCCTATGGGGTAGGTTCTGTGTTACAGATGAGGAAACTGAGGCACAAAGAAATGAAGTTGCATGCCCAAGCTTGAACCCAGGCAGTCTGGCTCCAGGGTTCACAGGGTTGCCCATCACAAATAAGCACAGCTCGTGATGACCCAGGAGCAAAGGAAGGAAAAGCCAGGAAAGGGGCCGAGTGAAAACTGGGGAATGGCGTAGAGGGTCAAGTGGGGAGGTGTAAGAAAGTAAAGCCTGGGCCCCTCTACTACATAGAGGATGTCTGGACCCCTCTCAGTGGAACTTAAGGAAACTAGGGGGGCTGGGAGGGATGACGGTCAGAGTCCTTGCGTCAGCAGAGGCATGGAAGGAGGCAAAGCTGAGGGGTCTCTGCATGGGGCTGCCAAGGGAGCTGCCAACCTGGATAAGTTACACAGGACTCCAGAGGAGCAGGATGTGGGCTGGAGATGTACCAAGGTGGCCTTTTACCCACCTGAATTTCACATGTGCAGAGGCTTCTGCACTCTCAATAGATGAGAAGAGAGCATCCCCATGGGGGCCTTGGGTGGACTCCCGCCAGCGGAACACTCAGAGGCTGCTAATGGAAGAATCCAAACATCTCTGTGCTCTGTGGTCAGCAGGGGTCAAGGAGCTCAGAACCACATTCTGATTGTCTGGAGCAACCCTCCAGCAGGTCTGAGAAAGTATGGTTTTTGGCAACTCAAACTAGAGGTTTTTCTAGGGTGTTGTCAGAGCAAAATAGCTTTATTAAAACAAGAACGTTTCCAGGGCTCTGGATTGTATCAGAAGTTGTATATGCACTCCATTTCAGAGCAAAGTGGCTTAACCTCACTAGTAAGAAGAAAAACATGACAGATAGATAGATAGATAGATAGAGGCAGGCAGATAAGATATAGATATTAAATGTTAACATTTCCTAAAGCAAAATAACCGACTTTGAGAAGCCAATTTAGAATATCGGTCACACTAAATTATCTGTTGTTCTGTAGGCCAGATGAAAGTAAAATAAAATAATATAATAAAAATAATAAAGTTAAAATAAAATAATAAAAAATGATGAAAAGTAAAATAAATCATCTTCTGTTGATGACTTGCTAAACAACTGGGAAAAATATTCACTTTCTGGGTGGACAAATTAGTTGGGAATTTAACATGCATTAACTTGTTTTCACCCGTTTTTATTTGTTTTGTTTTGTTTTCAAACGTTCTTTTAAATAGAAAATAGATTTTTTTTTTTTCTGTAGCTACTACACTTTTATTCTTGGTGATGACAGACCCCAGAAATCTCATTTCTTTGAAAGCTTAGAGATGTGTTTTGGAAGGCCAGGGTCCTCACGCCCTGGATGGCCTGTTTATCTCTGCTGTAGTTCTGTGAGGTCGCACAGATGGTCTCCAGGATCTTCTCTCCTGGAGGGAGAACTGGGGATTCTAACCTTTCAGATCGGCAGCAAGTTTAATTCAGAGAATATTCTGTAATTTTAGAAAATAAATAAGTTCAGCGCAGGTTCAACTCAGCTCACGATAATTGGTTTTCGACTTGAGATTTAGTGAAATAATTTCCACCTAGGTTCAGTTTGGTTTGTTTAGCAAATTAGTTCCTTCTCTTCTCATGTGAGACTCAGCTCTGGGGCAGCTCGGGTCCTGATTGTTGAGCCCAGAGCCTGAAGCAGAAACACAGGCTCCCGCCCCCACCCTCACCCCAAACACTCATCCTTTCTTTCACCTGGAACCCAGAGCATCACATTTCTGATGAAACAGCCCAAGGTGCTTGTCCAAGAAAGAGAAAGTATATCCCATGTCATCAGAGCTCAGCACCTCAACTGGATTAACCATCTCCATCTCTGTGCAACCCGGGAGAGACAGGAACACTGAACAAAGACAACAGCCGCAGGCGCTGGCGCGCACGTTGTATCTTCTGAGAGTGGGTTGTGCCTGAGGCGTGAACTTCGTGTTGTAACAGCCACAGAGAGACTAAATTCCGTGTGGGCTACTCACCCCCGCCCGAAATCCACCGCCCTGGCCCTTCTGGGCTGGTCCCATAGGTTACGGGAATCCCATGAAATGTGCCCTGGAGCGGCAGGGTGCTGAGATCAGCCAGACGGCCCAGAAATCAACCCCATCCCGTAGTCAGGTGCTTTTCTGTTTTGTCTGTAAACAGTCTGCACAAAGGACAGCCTGTGGCTGAGAACAGCTCTGGCTAACTCCAGCCTCTATTTAAATGCACACACAGGCAGGCCCTCTTGGAAGGCGACTGATTTCTGGGTTGACATTGGTAATTTATCAGAGGTAAAGAATTCTGACAGTGAGAGCATGAGATAAGGAGAGACTCCCCACACCCCTCCGCCTGCATCGCTGCTGCGGGTGGCCTGCAGAGACCTGGCCTAGATCAGATGTTGTCTTAATGGAAACTGCAGACTCGGTGGTGACAGGAGTGAGCCGGTGACGTGAGTGGGTGACATAGTGGGTCTTCAGAGGTCGTACCTAAGGAACACACTGTCCTCCCAGCCTAGCTTTTTTTTTCTCACTTGTAATAAAAACATGGCCACAGAAAGATTTGCCCCTCCTAAAAGGAAGCCACAGCATTAGTGCAATGGCAAAATACAATGGACAAGCACCTTCGTTTCAGAGACAACAGGGAGTGGTTGGGTCTCTGTTGAACTGACAGCACAGTATGCCCCTACCCGAGGGGACAGCCATCACCCAGCTCCAAAGAATCGTCCCTTTGACAAGACACTGGCTCAGTACTACTAGAGCTAGGGACTCTTCAAGAGAAACAGAAACCCAGACTTTTAGGCAAAAATCTCTCATCGTTTAGATAGCCGCAGCAAATGCATGTTCAAAAACAAAACAAGTCCTGTGTGGCTGAAGGACTGTTGGCATCAACCTCAGACCCAAAACACTAGCAAGGCCCCTTCTAGAAATCCTGTTGTCCGGGAGCTCAGGTGGTGTGAAGACGGAAATATGCCCGGGCTGCAGGAAAGGATGAGTTGAGCTCCTACCAACAAGACAGAGTTTTGAAAACCAAGGTTAGAAATGCCTTTCGGCCACAGAGTGCTTTGACCACAGGCACAAGATAATGACGGATGAGCAGGCTGTCTTTTTAGGAGCAACCCCACGGCAGTGGCCACTCTCACCTGTAACAGGCCCCCCCGTGACATGAAGGACTCTTTGGTTCAGCCATGTGTTGACTGGTCTGGTAGACTGTTACTTTGGCTGTTCCAGACTAACCAGGCCTGCTGGCGGTTGTCCCATTCTGGAGTCTCCTCTATGTTGACCCTGGTCTTGGCCATGTGGCCTGGCCAGCTTTGGCCAGAGGGGTATGAACATGAGTGGTGCACCCAGAGGTTTGGTAGGTGCTTGCACATCGGGGCTTGTTCTTGGAGCACTCATTCTTGGAAGCCAGCAGCCACATGAAGAAGCCTCATTTAGCCCCAAAGAAGGACAGAGAGAAGCCTCAGCCATCCGTGCCACACCTGCTGCAATCTAACCACCGCCCCATGAGCAGCTCCAGCGAAGGCCAGCAGAAGAACCTCCCAAAGGAGCCTCAGTCAACTCACGTGGTCCTGAGAAATCATACAGTGGTGGTGGTTTTAGCCGCTCAGCTTTAGGATTATTTGTTTCTCCACAGCAGATAAACAACTGGAAGATCCAATTCCCTTCTGTGTTGGTTAATTTTATGTGACTGCATCACGGTGCCCAGATATTTGGTCAAACATTATCATAAGTATTTCTGGGAAGGTGTGTACTTAGATGAGATTAACATTTAAATCCATAGACTCAGAAAAGCAGATTAGCCTCCATTGGGTGGGTGGCACTTGTCCAATTAGTCCAAGGCCTTCACAGAAAACACAACTGACTTTTCTCCAGGAAGAGGCGACTTTGCCAGCATGCTCCCTTTCGCATGGTGCTGCAGTGTCTGCTCTTCCTGAGTCTCTCCTACCAGCCTGCCCTGCGGAGTGTGGACCTGCACAAGTGCGAATGGTTTGAGACTTGCCTATGTTCTGGTTGCAGGATGAAGCAGTCAGTGAGACGACTAATTGTCCATGGCTCCACTTTCTTTCTTTTTGCAATGGAATCTCGCTTTGTTACCCAGGCTGGAGTGCAGTGGCACAATCTAGACTCACTGCAACCTCTGCCTCCCAGGTTCAAGCCATTCTCCTTCCTCAGTCTCCCAAGTAGCTGGGATTATAGGCACGCACCACCACGCCCGGCTAATTTTTTGTATTTTTAGTAGAGACGGAGTTTCACCATGTTGGTCAGGCTGGTCTCGACCTCCTGACCTCAGGTGATCCGCCCACCTCGGCCTCCCAAAGTGCTGGGATTACAGGCATGAGCCACTGCGCCCAGCCAGCTCCCCTTTCTATCCATAATGGTTGCAGATGAACCCCTCATCCCTTCATTCTTGCCTGTAGCCACCTTGATTCTGTGTCTGATATTGTCAGATACTTTGCTAGGTGCTAGAGACGCTGAGATGAATTAGACACACCAGTGGTGGCGAGAAAACAGAGAAGTTTGTCTCTACTGAAAGAAAAAAAGTTTTTCAGATCAGCGCAATAAAGTTTCACCAGGAGATGAAAGAAAATGGACACATAGAGGATGGAATCGTCACTTCTACGTAGGGGAAGAGGAAGATCAAGAAAAATATCACAGAGATGATGACTTGGACACGGAATCTTCTAAGAATAAATAGGATCTCTTCCCACAAAGGCATCCTAAGCAGAGGAAACAGCTTTCACGAGAACAGACAGGGAAGAAAGATCCTGGACTCTGTGCCTGGCAGGTTTGTCTTGAGCTGGGGTGGGGCCTCGACAGGAGATGGGGTGGGAGAGGTGGAAAGGATCCACACAGGAGCACTGTGAAAGGATCCATACTCTGCACATCAAGCCAAGGTTGGGATTTGTATCCTGGGAGGACTGGGGGAGCCATTGAATGTCCTTAGTCAGTGGAATGACATGTTCAGAGTTTCGTTTCAGGAAAGTCTCTCTGCTGTTGGAGGATGAATCCCAGCAGGGGGAAACCATAGGCAGGGAGATCAATTCAGATGTGACTGCGATTATCTGGGCAAGAGTTGATAAAGCAGAGATGGAGAGAAGGGGGTGTCTTTCAGAGGCCTGGGGAAAGTGGAATCTATCTTTGATGACTGATTGGATATTGGAAGAAATGGAGGGGGAGGGATTTCAGAAACCTGGCTCAGGAGACAGGGCAGAGAACAATAGCTACCATTTAGCCAAATAAGGAGCAAATCTGGAGAGAAAAATTGGACTTAGTTGGGTTTGAATTGAGTATGAGGTACCGGTTGTGTTTCCTGGATCTGTCCACGTCCCCCGTCTCCACAGTGACTCCTGAGTCCAGCCACCACCTTCATATCCCCAATAATGGCAGCATCCTCGTAACTCATTTCTGTATCTCCTCTTCTGGCCCCGTAACCTCCATCGAATTATGCTCTACCCCTGTTGAAACTCTCTTAAGTCTTCTCATCCCACCAAGACAACATTCTAGACTCCTCTCTGTAGCCCAGAAGGTCCAGGATCATCTGGCCCCTGTGGCTCTCCCCAGCCCTGACTCGTACCACGTTCCCCTTGCTCACCATGCTCCAGCCACACTGGCCATCAGAGGCCAACTCCTGATGAAAGAGGAGACAAGAGAAGCAAGTTAGGGACCTAGCCCTGTCTTTTTCCTGTCTGGAAGATTCTTCCTGCAGATCTGGAAATGGCCTCTTTCGCGTCATTTGGGTCTGATCGTCACCTTCTCAAAGAGACCTTTCCTGACTGCCTGCTTCTTTAACTCCCTCCTTACTCACCCCTATAATCTCCTTCACAAATCTTAGCACTGCCTGAAATGTTTCCCGTAAGATCTGTGAAGGCAAGGACTGTGTCTGCCTCGTTTTCATCATATTCTTGATGGCTAGAACCCTGCAGGGTATACAGTGGGTGCTCAGTAGGTAAACATTGAACAAAATACACATGAATGGATGATTGAGTATGTGAGCAAATGAATAAATGCATACACAGGAACCCGTGTACATGAGTGAGGCAGGGACTCATCACAGAACCATGGACTGCATATAGAAAGCTGGGCATTGTAATCCTGTAAATTGGCTATGGACACCATGTGAATGAATTGATTCCCCAGGAAAATCATACAGAGTGAGAAGAAATATGAAGTGCAGACTGCCTCCTCCTCCTCCTCCTCCTCCTCCCCCCCCGCCCCCCACTATCTGTGCTGCTTACGAATCCACTGGACACCCATTGAATTGTGCTTGCTGGGTTAATGGTCCAGAGAGAGTGGTCAAAGTCCCAGCATGTGGCAGGTGTCCAGCAGGCCAGATTCTGCCATTCATGACAGTGGCTCTTGACCTCCATGGTGTCGCTTTTTTTTTTTTTCTTTTTGAGACAGAGTCTTGCTCTGTGGCCCAGGCTGGAGTGCTATGGTGCAATCTCGGCTCACTGCAACCTCCGCCTCCTGGGTTCAAGCGATTCTCCCACCTCAGCTTCCCGAGTGGCTGGGATTACAGGTGATAGCCACCACGCCTAGCTAATTTTTGTATTTTTAGTAGAGATGGGGTTTTGCCATGTTGACCAGGCTGGTCTTGAACTCCTGACGTCATGTGATCCGCCCACCTCAGCCTCCCAAATTGCTGGGATTATATGCATGAGCCACCAGGCCTGGCAGGTGTCACTTTTTTTAAGCTGGTGACAATGTAAAAGCTCTCAAGCCATCATCCAACCCAAGTTCACATTTCATTAAAAAGAATTAATAACCAGGTTTGTCTGTGAGCACTGAGAAGTAGAAAAGTCCGTGAATTTTGTGGTTCGCTGTGAGTTTATTTTCGACAGGGAAACAATTGTACTACCCGTGAACTGCCTACCAGCCTTCGTGGAATAAAAGTTAAAGTAGTAGCAGCAATATCGCCTGCAGCTCTGGATATGAAACAGCTGGGGAGAATTACTCCATCTCCCTTGTCTCCCACAGAAGAGACACCAGGAATCCCCTATCTCTTGGCTTCCAAACTGGGGAGGCTCTGGAATCTCTTTACAGCTGTCTCTTTGCACCTTGACCTTCTTAGGAAGGGGGGAAAAAAATGTCTCTGGAGGGACCACTCTTCCCCCCGTCTACAAAGTTGTGTCTCAAGCTTATTTCATCATTGGAGCAATACAACAGATAGTCACTCCTCCTGCTCACCCCTCGCCCATTCCATTTCTTCTGCAAATGGCTTTTCCGTCCTCCTTTGAGATCACACTTTGAACATCCTGTTTCTGTATGCTGACGGGCAGTTCTACTCCGAACTCTCCGGGCTCACTCATCTGTTGGCCTATAGTCCCCAAGCAGCTCATGTGCTCTTTCACCCATCTGGCATTTGGCCCCATTTGGTGTGGGTGTGATTTGTGGCTGCATGATTTATGATAAAGAAGCCTCGCGTGGGCCGTCCACACAGTGGTCCCAGAGTCCTGGGTGTGGCGAGAGCGAAAGCTCCATTGCACCAGTGCTTTGTAACCTCTTGCTTGTATCACATCTGCTGACCCACAGCAGTCACCTGTCCAAACCCAGGTTCAAGGAGTGCAGACATAGACTTCACCTCCTGATGGAGAATCAGTAAAGCTCCTGGTTGCAAAAGCATGTATCCATAGGCATGGAGGAATTTGGAGCCATTTTTGCAATTGACCACATCATGTATACTATAATTGGTAAAAGCAGTTTAAGTGATTTTCAGCAGTAATTTCTACTGCCCCCATCTTTTACCCTCTTGAAGTGTTTGCCCAAATATCACCCCAAGAAGGCCTGTGTTTCTTGTTTTTCCTTAAAATCACATGTGCTTTTATGTTATTTAATTTATTAATTTTGTAAGAGTCAGAGATCTCCATTAGAGAAATGGAAATTAAAACCATAGTGAGATACCATCTCACATCAGTCAGAATGGCGATTATTAAAAAGTCATGAAAAGAACAACAGATGCTGGTGAGATTGTGCAGAAAAAGGAACACTTTTACATTGTTGGTGGGAGTGTAAATTAGTTCAACCATAGTGGAAGACAGTGTGGCGATTCCTCAAAGACCTAGAGGCAGAAATACCATTTGACCCAGCAATCCCATTACTGGGTATATACCCAAAGGAATATAAATCGTTCTCTTATAAAGATACATGCACAGGTATGTTCACCACAGTACTATTCACAATAGCAAAGACATGGAATCAACCCAAATGTCCAACGGTGATAGACTGGGTAAAGAAAAGGTGGTCCATAGACACCGGGGAATACTATGCAGCCATAAAAAGGAACAAAATCATATCCTTTACAGGGATGTAGATGAAGCTGGAAGCCATTATCCTCAGTGAACTAATGCAAGACACAAAACCAAACACCCCATGTCCTTGCTTATGAGTGGGAGCTGAGTGATGAGAGCCCATGGACACAGGGAGGGGAACAGCACACACTGGGCCCTGTCAGAGGGTGCAGAGGGAGGAGGCAGAGCTTCACGAAGAATAGCTAATGGACACTGGGCTTAATACCTAGATGATGGGATGATCTAGCAGCAAACCACCATGACACACGTTTACCTAGGTAACAAACCTGCACATCCTGCACTTGTACCCAGAACTTAAAATTTTAAAAAATTAAGAGTCAAGGAACTTACCTATTCTATTGCCCAGGCTGGAGTGCAGTGGTGTGATCATAGCTCACTACAGTCTCCAACTCCTGGGTGCAAGCAATCCTCCCACCTCAGCCTCCCAAGTAGCTGGAACTTCAGGTACACACTGCCACGCCTGGCTAACTTTTTTATTTTTTGTAGAGATGGGGTCTCACTATATTGTCCAGGCTGGTCTTGAACTCCCAGGTTCAAGTGATCCTGCCACCTTGACCTCCCAAAGTTTTGAGATTACAGGTGTGAGCAGTCATCCCCGGCCACATATGCTTTTTAACATCCAAATCTATGTTTCCTTATCATTATCACTTTCTGACATACGATGTAATTTGCTGATTTATTCTAGTGATTGTTTATTGTCTCCCTCCCCTCCATAGAATGTATTCTTCATTGGAGCAGGGTTTTTGTTTGTTTTATTGACTGACATAGCCTATAGGGGGATGTATGTCATTAGGCACTCATTAGGCCCCCAGTAAATAGTGGTGATTTTTTAAAAATAAATGAACGCACTGACTTCAAAATCTAAGTTACAAGCAAGAATGAAATACTCTTACTTGTAATTCCACTTATAAGTATTTTCATTTTTTCCTTTTGTCTAATTAATTCCCCATTTTCTAAAATTCTTGTGGTTTTACTAGCCTGTTACTTTTCAGCATGGTGAGCACCTCCATCCGTGAGGGATTTTCAAGCCATGCACCAAACCAAAGAGAAAGCTCTCAGCATGAAGCACGGTCAAGATGGCTGGGGGCAGTCCTGGCTGTGTTTGCATTTTCCCTTCCAATATGCTCAACAGGATCTTTCCCAAATCGCAGCATTTGTTCTCAGACTAAATACACCTCCGTGCCTGGCACTTTACTTCTTAACAGCTGTCACTGGGCAATGCCCATGGCACATGTCAGGGAAAGAGTTCTGTTTCTTAGGAGTTAATCGCTCAACTTGGTCCTCCCACCTGCCGTAAGCGATGCCCAGCCTGCTCTCATTGGCTGCCCTTCAATGAAGTTAATTACCAACAGTAAGACATTTCGTGTCCTCTCAGAGGCCCTGGCAAAAGTCTTGAAGTGGATTTTAATTCACTGTAATTATTCTCTGCAGTGTTGTGTGGTAGAGAAGCCATCAAAGCAATTTGGGGAGGATACTGCAAATCCCAGGAGGCAAGGAGTCCCATTCCTAGATCAGAGAAGAGAAGACCATCTTCCTGCTCTTCTACTTCCCATGGTGGCTCGCCTTCTTCTGTGGCCTTGGCCAAGCAGAGGGAAAATTTCCTGAAGTCCCAGGAGCTAGAATTATGGGTCCCAACAACGGCCTATGGCAACCCAGTGGTGGCTACATCCCTCTGTTCTTCAGTAAAATAATGACACCTGCTCTTCTAGGCAGTACGGTGGAGTCACACTGTATGTAAATTTGTTGCGGGAATCCAATTGCTTACGTAAGCATGGGGGGGTGGGATATACAGGGAGAGAAAGAATAGTCCCAGCAGTGAGGGAGATTTTGCTACCACTCACACTGAGGAGCTACCTGGTGGCAAAGGGAAGAATGGAGTTGAAATCTGCTCTCCTCCTGATAGTCTGCCTTCCCAGATGCCTCTGGAGGTGTGAACATCTCTCTGCATGTGCATTTGAAGATGTCTAGTTCCATGCAATGTGGTCCTCGAACATAAGCCCCCTCAGTGGCTCCCACGTTCAACCATGGGAAACTGTGACCAATGTACTCACTGGAAGGGAGCACACCTATATTGGAATTACTCCAGACTCCACTTGATGTTTTGCAAGGGTAAGGAGTAAGGAGTTTGCAAAGGTAATGTGGACTCTGCCAGATATTTTACTTCACATCCTAAACCCTTTAAGAGTTTCAACTCTACTAAACCTAGAAGGATTTTGGACATAAAAAAAAAAAATTTGCAAACTAAGGACACTAACTCTGAGAAGTTAGATGGACAAAGTACCATTACGTTTGCAAAAATAATAAATTGTGTAAGCTGCACAGGCCAAGTAGGTACAACAGCAAGATGGCTTTGCCTATTTATTTATTTAGAGATGGAGTTTCGCTCTTTTTTCCCAGGCTAGAGTGAAACGGCGCTTGGCTCACTGCAACCTCCACCTCCCAGGTTCAAGTGATTCTCCTGCGTCAGCCTCCAAGTAGCTGAGATTACAGGCATGTGCCACCATGCCTGTTTTTTTTTGTTTTTTGTTTTTTTGTATTTTTAGTAGAGATGGGGCCTTTTCATAATGATGTCATTTATACAGAACTTTACATGATCTGAGATAATTTTCTCTTATAACCTTTTCACTTAAAATATTTGTAATACAAATAAGGAAACTGAGATACATGCTGTAAGTGGCATACTCAATATCAGATTGGCAATAAGTGCTAGTATCAAACCCTTGGTGTCAAGTTCTGGGCTCCCTTCACTCCAGTGTACTACATCACTCTTGAAAAGCGGGGCATCCATATGCAGAA
This sequence comes from Trachypithecus francoisi, assembly GCF_009764315.1. NCBI lineage: Eukaryota > Metazoa > Chordata > Mammalia > Primates > Cercopithecidae > Trachypithecus > Trachypithecus francoisi. The sequence continues at coordinate 4,015,141 of NW_022681456.1, forward strand.
AACTGAAACTGGACCCCTTCCTTACACCTTATACAAAAATTAACTCGAGATAGATTAAAGACTTAAATGTAAAACCAAAACCATAAAAACCCTAGAAGAAAACCTAGGCAATACCATTCAGGACATAGGCATGGGCAAAGGCTTCGTGATGAAAACATGAAGAGCAATTGCAACAAAAGCCAGAATTAACAAATGGGATCTAATTAAACTAAAGAGCTTCTGCACAGCAAAAGAAACTAGCATCGGAGAGTGAACAGGCAACCTACAGAATAGGAGAAAATTTCTGCAATCTACCCATCTGACAAAGGTCTATATCCAGAATTTACAAGGAACTTAAACAAATTTACAAGAAAAAAGAAAACCCTCAAAAAGTGGGCAAAGGACATGAACAGACACTTCTCAAAAGAAGACATGTACACAGCCAACAGACCTATGAAAAGAGGCTCAATATCACTGATCATTAGAGAAATACAAATCAAAACCACAATGGATACCATCTCATGCCAGTCAGAATGGTGATTATTACAAAGTCAAGAAACAATAGATGCTGGTGAGGCTGTGGAGAAATAAGAATACTTTTACACTGTTGGTGGGAGTGTTAATTAGTTCAACCATTGTGGAAGATAATATGGCAATTCCTCAAGGATCTAGAACCAGAAATACCATTTGACCCAGCAATCCCATTACTGGGTATACACCCAAAGGAATATAAATCATTTTACTATAAGGACACATGCACACGTATGTTAATCCCAGCACTATTTACAATAGCAAAGTCATGGAACCAACCCAGATGTCCATTAATGATAGACTGGACAAAGAAAATGTGGCACCTATACACCATAGAATAATACACAACCATAAAAATAAATGAGACCATGTCCTTTGCAGGGACATGGATGAAGCTGGAAACCATTATCCTCAGCAAACTAACACAGGAACAGAAAACCAAATACCGCATATTCTCACTCATAAGTGGAAGTTGAACGACGAGAACACATGGACACAGGGAGGGGAACAAAACACACCAGAGCCTGTTGAGGGGTGGGGGGCAAGGGGAGGGAACTTAGAGGACAGGTTAATAAGTGCAGCAAACCACCATGGCACACGTATACCTATGTAGCAAACCTGCACATTCTGTACATGTATCCTGGAACTTAAGGTAAAATAAAATAAAATAAAGAAAAGCGAGACATTGTTATTTCAGATGCTCTAATTATTATGTTGGCTGAGTATTCATGTAACCAGGCTACGTTTGTTCTGGTCCAATTTTTATTAAAATAAATTCGTATTTCCCTCTTCTCTTGAAGCACAACTTAAAATTACTCCAAAATTTGAGCAATTTGGAGATATTCCTGTCTCTCTTCAGAACATCTGAAAACACTGAAAAAGAATGACACATTTTCATCACCTCCTCAGCACATGCAGATAGTTAAAAATGCTGGCAACTGGGGGATGAGTGGCCTTGAAGCGGAGACTCCGTCCTAAGGATCCAATCAATGCATTAGTCATTATGGATATTCACAAAAATAAAGTAATCACATGCCTTACCTCTCAGTTCATAAATGCAAAGTGACAGCCTATGACTTAGCTACAAAAATGGAATTATCGAGACAAAAAGAATCTGAGAGGAAATTGAGAATGCAGGAAGGAGAAGGTGCTAGAATTGAACACTGGTGTAAACATAAATCACAAAAGAAAATTGGTTTAATGCAATATGAGAGTCAGAAGCTGAAGGTGTTAAAAAGATCATCCACTCATCAGATGAAGAATCCCTTAGGCTGAAAATCTTTGGCGAGAAAAAGCCAGACTTTGGACAAAAAGAGCCAGCTAGACAGAGGCTGTTTAAGCCTATATGAGAAATAACCTATCATTAGAGAACATCCTATTTTATACATTTTAGGTACAAGGTAAGAAATATTTCTAGGAGTACAAAGTATCACATCTTTTATCTCAAAAGTAGTTTTGCTTAAAACGGCCCATTTTGAAGACTTTTCTTATATCCAAGGCTTATTAATCTTATATAGGCTTACCTAGCTTTACTGTGCTTCCAAGATATCGCATTTGTTGTAAATTGAAGGTTCACGGCAACTCTGTGTTAAGCAAGTCTGTCAGCACCATTTTTGGAACAGTTTGTGCTCACTTCGTGTCTTTGTGTCACCTTTGGGTAATTCTCACAATATGTCAAGCTTTTTCTTTGTTATTATACCTGTTATGGTGATCTGCAATCAGTGATCTTCGCTGTTACTATTTTAATTGCTTTAGGACCCCACAAATCCCACCCATAGAAGATGGCGAGCTTAATCAATGTTGTGTGTCTTCTGACTGTCCCACCCACCCACCATTCCCCCATCTTTTTCCCTCTCCTCGGGCCTCCCTATTCCCTGAGACACAATATTGAAATGAGGCCAGGCCGGGTGCAGAGGCTTACACCTGTAATCCCAGCATTTTGGGAGGCCAAGGCGGGCAGATCACCTGAGGCCGGGAGTTTGAGACCAACCTAACCAACATGAGAAACCCTGTCGCTACTAAAAATACAAAATTAGCTGGGCGTGGTGGTGGGCACCTGTAATCCCAGCTACTCAGGAGGGTGAGGTAGGAGAATCACCTGAACCCGGGAGGCAGAGGTTGTGATGAGCTGAGATCCCACCATTGCACTCCAGCCTGGGCAACAAGAGCATCTCAAAAAAAAAAAAAAAAAGAAAGAAGAAAGAAAAAGAAAAAGAATTGAGGCCAATTAATACAGTGGCCTCTAAGTGTTCAAGTGAAAGGAAGAGCCTCTCACTTTAAATCAAAAGCTAGAGTGAGGAAGGCATACGGAAAGCCAAGATAGGCCAAAAGCTAGGCCTCTCGCCTCAGTTAGCCAAGTTGTGAATGCAAAGGAGAAATTCTTGAAGGAAATTAAAAATGCTTCTTCAGTGAACACACAAATGATGAGAAAGTGAACTAGCCTTATTGCTGATATGGAAAAAGTTTTGGTGGTCTAGATAGAAGATCAGACCAGCTGCAACATTCTCTTGAGCCAAAGCCTAATCCAGAGCAAGGCTATGTGGGCTAAGAGGAGCGAGGAAGCTGCAGAAGAAAAGCTAGAAGCTAGCAGAGGTTGGTCCGTGAGGTTTAGGGAAAGAAGCCATCTTCACAACATAAAAGTGCAAGGTGAAGCAGCAAGTGCTGATGGAGAAGTTGCAGCAAGTTCTCCAGAAGATCTAGCTAAGATCACTGATAAAGGAGGCTACACTAAGAAAGAAACAGCCTTCCAGGGAAAGAAGATGCCATCTACTGCTTTCATAGCTGGAGAGAAGAAGTCAGTGCCTGGCTTCAGAGCTTCAAAGGACAGGCTGACTGTCTCGTCTGGGATTAATGCACCTAATAGTAACTTCAATGAAGCCAGTGCTCATTTAGCGTCCCTCACATCCTAGGGCCCTTAAGAATTATGCTGAATCTACTCTGCCTGTGCTCTGTAAATGGAGCAACGAAGCCTGTATAACAGCATTTCTGTTTGTAGCGTGGCTTACCAAATATTTTAAGCCTACTGTTGAGATCTACTTCTCAGAAGAAAAGATTTCTTTCAAAATATTCCTGCTCAATGACAATGCACCTCATCGCCCAAGAGTACAGATGGAGATGTGCAAGATGAATCTTGTTTTCACACCTGCCAACACAACATCCACTCTGTAGCCTATGAAGCAAAAAGTAATTCTGACTTTCCAGTGTTACTGTTTGAGAAATACATTTTGTAAAGCTAGAGCTGCCAGAGACCATGATTCCTCTGATGGGCCTGAGCAAAGTCAATTGCAAACCTTCTGGAAAGGATTCCCTATTTGCCATTAAGCACATGTGTGATTCATGGGAGGACCTCAGAATATCAACATGAACAGGGCTTTGGAAGGAGTTAGTTTTTTCCAGCCCCCCACCGGATGACTTTGAGGGGTGTAAGATTTCAGTGCAGGAAGTCAGTGCAGATGTGGGGGAAACAGCAAGAGAACTAGAATTAGAAGTAGAGCCTGAAAGTGGGACTGAATGGCCACAATCTCATGACAAAACTTAACAGAAGAAGAGTTGCTTTTTATGGATGAGCAAAGAAAGTGGTTTCTTGAGATGGAATCTACTCCTGGGGAAGATGCTGTGAATGTTGTTGAAATGACAACAAAGGTCTTAGGATATTACATAAGCTTAGTTCATTAAGTAGCAGCAGGATTTGAGAGGAAAGATTCCAATTTTGAAAGAAGTTCTGCTGTGGGTAAAATGCTATCAAACAGCATCGCATGCTACAGAGAAGTCATTTGTGAAAGGAAGAGTCAATGGATGCAACAAACCTCATTGTTGCCGTAAATTTTAAGACATTGCCACAGCTGACCCAACCTTCGGCCTCCACCGGCCTGATCAGCCAGCAGCCATCAACCTCAAGGCAAGACCACCAGCAAAAAGATTATGACTTGTCGATGGCTGAGATCATCATTAGCATTTTTATCAATAAGACTTTTTTTTTTTTTGACTCGGAGTCTCACTGTGTCACCCAGCTGAAGTGCAATGGTGCAATCTCAGCTCCCAGGTTCAAGCAATTCTCCTGCCTCAGCCTCCCTAGTAGCTGAAACTACAGGTGTGGGCCACCACACTCAGCTTGTTTTTGTATTTTTAGTAGAGACTGGGTTTTTACCATGTTGGCCAGGCTGGTCTCAAACTCCTGACCTCAAGTGATCTGCCTGCCTCAGCCTCCCAAAGTGCTGAGATTACAGGTATGAGCCACCATGCCTAGCCCTCAGTAAGGTATTTTTAAATTAAGGCATGTATGTTGTTTTCTAGACATAATGCAATTTCATGCTTAATAGACTACAGTATAGTGTTAACATAACTTTTATATGCACTGGGAAACCAAAAAATTCATGTAACTCTCTTTATTGAGATACAAGCTTTCTTGCAGTGGAGCCAACTCCACAATATCTCCAAGGTTCGCCTGTATCCACAAATATTTTCAGGGCTTATTTGCTTGCTCTCTGCACTGCAATTCATACCCCAACTCTGTTGGTGAATTACTTTCTGCTCCAAGGACCTTTGCTGCCAGCCCGAGATCTCATCATCTTTTATTTATTTGCAGTTTGCATATGGTAAGAGCATGTGGGAACAGCTCCCGCTCTTTGCCTCACCCCTGACCTGGAAGGAGCAGCTCTAGATGAGAAAGGGATTTGGAGACTTTATGATTATTCATGAAGAAGTCAGACTGCCTGGACCCAATTAAGCCCTGGCTATGGTCCAGCGTGGCATCTGAAAAGTATAGACATGATCAGAACCACAGCAAGCGTGAGGATTGCAGGTGCTAAATAGATATTTTTGAAATAGAACATTTGTGTATTTGATGTAACGTGTTAGAGAATTTAAGTACCATATCAAAACTGGGATTGTAAATATTTTACTTAGAAGAAGCTTAAGGGTGTTTTTGTAAAAGAAAAAAAGGTGGAATAGTGGAAGTGGTATTTCCAAAAAAATGGCATTTTGAAAAAATAAAAATAAATGTGAAGATGGTATACACAGATGCTCAAAGCATGAGATGGCCCCTGCAGTACAATTCATTCACTGACTTAAGTGCTTCTTGAATCCCCTCTTATGTCAACCCCTCGTCTTGATGATGGAAATATAGAGGTAAACAACAACAACAAAAAATGATTAAGTAGCTTGTCCCATTGTATTTGCATGATAAGAGGTGAATGTGTCATTTAAGATGCAATCAGATAGAGAACAACAGAACAACAGACTAAAAGTGGTTAATAATAGGAGTTATCATCCATTCTGCATGACATCAAGCTCAGAGATTGCCAGTCCTAGATGTGACTATGTAGCAGTACCATGCAGGGGCAGCCAGGCTGGCTTCCTGGGAATTCCTTTGACTCAGTCCTCACTGTCACATGATGGCTGCCATAGCTCCAGCCACAACATCTTCACACCGTCATGTCTCACAGTTGTGTTTTCTGCCTGGCCACCACAGAAAAGGTGTTTGAGACTCCCAGTTTGCAGACAAGTAAAGGATGAGTGAACGCTCAGATGGTTGTTCTCAGAGCGGGACCCCCAGACCAACTGCATCAGCACTACCTGAGAACTTGGTAGAAATGCAAGTTCTTAGTCACCACCACAGACCTACAAAAGCACAAACTCTAGGGTTGGGGGCTGGAGATCTGTGTTTTAACAAGCCCTTTCAATGATTTGGTTGTGGGTTGAAGTTTAAAAACAGCTTTACAAAAATGCTATTTGGGTAAAAAGCAGCCTGATTTCAGCAAAGGTATATTTGAAAGGTAGATTCCTAGAGTGATACAAAGTAGATATCAAGAGCTAGGGCTCTAGTCCCTCTATTGGCCACTAGTTAACTGTGGGATTTCAGGAAGTCAATTAACCTTCCAGGGTTTTGTTTCTTTAAATGGTGATGGGAGTTGGGTAGTGTTTGAGAAGAGAGTTGGTTAGGTCAGCGGTTCTCAACTAAGAGTGATTCCCCACCCAGGGAACATTTGGCAAAATCTGGATACATTTTTGGTTCCCATCAAAATAAGATGGGATGCCACCAGCATCTGGATGGTAGGGGACAGAGATGACACTAAACAGCCTATAACTCATAGGACAGCCCCACAAAACATAGAATTATCCAACCCTAAATGTCTATAGAGCCCAGGTGGAAGCCCCCTGAGGGAGGTGAACTTGAGGGTCCATCACAGCTCTGGGAACCACAACACCAGTGGACCTTGAGGACGTCACATGAAGTGAAGGAAGCTGGACATGCAAGGCATGTCTTATATGACTCCATGTATATGACATGCCTAGAATAGGAAAATCCGTAGAGCGGAAAGGAGATTGGGGTCCAGAGGGGTTGGCAGGAGCAGGAATGAAAGTGACTCATAGTGGATTCTTTAGGGTGTGGCAAAAATTACATAGTGGTCATGGTTTCATGACTCTATGAATATACTAAAAATCACTTAATTTTATACTTTTAAAGGATAATTTGTATGGTATGTGAATTATATATCAATAAAGCTCTTATTGGGAAAAAAAATCCCAAAAGAGGAGATGGATTGAGCCCAAATAGCAGACTCCTTCGTGGAAATTACAGTTGTACCTCTTAGAGAAATCTGCAATTTTTCCAGGGATAATACCTTCACTGTTTTGAAAAGGGAACACGTTTTCCAAGAATCATCATGACTTTTCCTTCTATTAAGTCTGAACTTGTCATTTTATCTCAGTGAATATGGCTATAATTTTTACCTTTTGCAAAAAGCTCGATTGTTTTGGAAACCACTCAGAGGAAGCCCAGAAGAGAAAGACTTCTTTTTGACAACTTTCTTCCTCTAAAAGATTCCCTCCAACCATGCATAAACATTTCTTGATGGGGACAGTGTACCAGTCCTGATGCTCAGTGCAGCCTCCCTTAGGATTCTGAATAAAGTGAGGTTCTTTGCACTTCCTAGAGCTCCCTTATCTTAGAAACACTGAATTCGGGGCTTGGTGGGGCGGCGGGGGGTGCATTGTGGGGGACTTCCAATGGGGCAAACTGCCATTTGAATTCACATTTAAATTATTTTAATATTAAATAGATGTACATACTCTAGATCTAAGCTGTATCTACTATTGTGCAAATTCCACAGTGTCAGAAGGTATGTGTTAAGGAATAGTCTTCAGTGAAGGAAATGATGAATCAAGAAGCACCAAGAGAAGACAAAGGTCCCCTGATCTTTCTTCATCCTATGGAGAACCCATGCCAGGACCAGTGGCTCCTGTACTCCTGCGGAAGCCCTTGACTCCTGTCATTCCTGCAGCTTTTTCCCAGGCAGGTGTAAAAGCAATGTTGTCACTTGGTAGAGAAATAGACTGCCCAGGTACCAACAGTCTGGTTTTAGATGCCAGCTACTTAGAGGAGTTGTGTAGGGAAGCCAACAGCCACGTAGCTGGAGACTTCTAGCAAATGGACGTTTCTGCCCTTCCTGCTATGGAGAGTGGGCCCCAGATCCTGGGAGATGCTAATTGCAGTGATTCCATCTGCTGGGAGATGGTGAGGCCTCCTCATTCCAGCAGTCTGTGCTTCAGGGAACTTCTAGATTCCTGAACTCTGTTTGCTACCCATGCTGGCACTGGTGCTTTTTGTTTGTTTGTTTTTGTTTTTGTTTTAAACCGAATCTAACTCTATGTCCCAGGCTGGAGTGCAGTGGCATGATCTCAGCTCACTGCAACTGCAGCCTCTTGGTTTCAAGTGATTCTCCAACCTCAGCCTCCCAAGTATCTGGACCTACAGGTGTATACCAACACACCTAACTAATTTTTGTATTTTCAGTAGAGACGGGGTTTTGCCATGTTGGCCAGGTCGGTCTCGAACTCCTGACCTCAAGTAATCTGCCCACCTCGGCCTCCCAAAGTGCTGGGATTACAAGTGTGAGCCACTGCACCCAGCAACTGGTGTGGTTTCTAAGATGCTGAGCTAGCCCAGGAAACTGTACTTGTGTCTCCCAAGTTGACAACTGAAGTGTGTGTGTGTGTGTGTAGTCTTTGTTTCTATGTTTTAGTAATCACATAGCATTGGCTGACTTACAGTGTCTTAATATTAAATTAGATGACAACATTTAAATACTTACACATTTCAGGATAGAATCTAAATTTGGCCTTTACTTGAGATACTAAAAAGCCTGCCACATCCGCCCACATTCATGCATGTCAAACAGTAGCCAGAGATGAAACATATGAAGCCCTTTAGACGGAGCAGGGGTTCTCCACCTTCCCACAGTCCCCTGGCCCCATTGTAGCCCCAACACTCAGTCAAATGAGAGTTAGCAGGTCCCATCGGGTGCATCCATTTACATAGAGCCCATGTCACTTATTTTTACCTGCCTAAGCCCTGTGGGCATTTGAGTTTGTGAAGCCTGCTGTGAAAATTAGAAAGACCAGTTGTCAAGTCCCAGCTCCCCTAATGGTTTGTTCTGTAATTGGGCAACTTACATAACCTTGCTTAACCTGACTTTCATCACCCACAAAACAGTGATAATAATAGCTGCTGTTTCCAATGGTGGTCATGAGAACTAAAATAAGATGCGTATAATGCATATAAACATGATAACCCAGGGTTCAGCCCATAGTCAGCATCACGTGAATAGTCACTATTATTCTTATTGTGAGCATCGTGCCCGGGGTCATGCCAGCATCCTTTTAGTGATTTATTTTTTTCTGTACTTACACAAAGGAAGACAACCTAGAAAAAGTCTAGCCAGAAGGAGTCAAGGCTCTGTGGGATGACACACTTCGTATCATGTTTTCACTTTTTGTCATGGTTTGTTTTTAACATGGCAGAGTATGTCTTTTGTAGGGAAAAAAAATAAAGAATAAGAAAAAGAAGAAGTGTCTGACACTGCTCTGCCCATGGCCAAATTTTTATTTTTAACACCGGTCAATTTCCAGTTCAGAGGAGAACACATGTGGAGAGTGGTGTTAGAGAAATGGGGTAGAGACAGGCTCAAGTTTTGTTTTATTTTGCAATGAACATTTTGCTGTGCTTGTTTTGTCACACACCTAGTGATCCCTGCAAGAACTGACTCATTTCTTTGTCCATTTCAGTTAGTTGCAGACATCACAACACTTTATCTATAAAGTTTTTTATCTATCATTATGTAGAGTTCAATGTTTTTATAGTTCATTTTTATGTAGACTTTACACACCATGAAATGCACAAATCTTAAGAGTACCCAGTGATGAGCTTTGAGACACGTGTACACCTTTGCATCCCAAACAGCCATCCCGATGTACATTACCATTGCTGCAGAAAGTTCTTTCAGCTCCCTTCCAAGCCCATCCTACCGTCTCCAGGGGCAACCACTATTCTGACATCTTCATAATAGATTAGTCTGCCTATTCCTAGAATTTCATATAAATCAGATCATTTGGTGCATATGGAGGGCTTCTTCCATTCCATGCAATATTTTTGAGATTCTCTCATGTTATTTTGTGAATCAATAGTCCTTTCCTTGTCGTTGCAGAGTGATTTTCTCATGTATGAATATACCACCATCTATTTTCCTCAGAGGATTTCAGCTTTTAGCTCGTATGACTGAAGCTGGTATGAACATTCTAGGTGCAAACCTTCATGCAGATGTATGTTTTGACTGTTCTCTAGTAAATACCTGTGAGTAGAATAGGTTGGTGATATGACTGGGCTTTGTATTCCCACCCAAATCTCATCTTGTAATGGTAAAAGTCCCCATGTGTCAAGGGAGATACCAGATGGAGGTAACTGAATCGTGGGGCAGTTTCCCCATGTTGTTCTTGTGATAGTGAGTCCGTTCTCATGAGATCCGATGGTTTTGTCATGGGCTCTTCCCCTTCGCTCAGCACTTCCTCCTGCCGCCTTGTGAAGAAGGTCCTTGCTTCCCCTTTGCCTTCCTCCATGATTGTAAGTTTCTTGAGGCCTCCCCAGCGATGCTGAACTATGAGTCCATTAAACCTCTTTCCTTCATAAATTGCCCAGTCTTGGGCCGTTCTTTATAGCAGTAGGAAAATGGACGAATACAGCTGGGTATATGCTTAACTTTACGAGAAACTGTCAGACTTCATGCTATCAAAGCCTGAGAATTCCAGTTGCTCCAGGTGCTTGCCAACATTTTAGCTGTTTAATTGCAGCCATTATGGTGGGTGGGTAGTGGTATTGCGTTGTGGGGGACAAGCCTATTTTAACCATACAAGGCCAGTGGAGAGCAGTAAGCACCAGTGAGGCTAAGCCTTGACTAAGGTCAGAGGAAAGGCTGTCATATTCCACTTTTGACATGAGTTGACCAGGAAATGCACTCCTGGGGGTCACAGAACCTGGGGCTGGATTATCTCCCACCAGCTTCCAGGCTGTGTTGTGGTTTTTTTTCATCCCAGGCTTTTTTGTGGGGCTTTTTCTGAATAATTTGCATATAAATCGAGCTGCATACTGGGTCACTCCTTGAAGAGCTGGAGAAAGTCAGGCACAGTATTTGGATCCTCAGTTCCCATCAGGGAAGGCCGAGGAACTCATTTGGTGTCACTCACTTGAATAAAGAAAAGACAATAATTTGGTGTCCACTTCCAACCAGCTGGGACATCTCAGTGTTTCTCTTCCCTAGGGAGTAGATTGCAATTCCAGGTGAGGAGGATTAAGGGGTAAACAAGATAAGCTTGGATTAGAATAAAGTAGACAGTTATCGCTGTATCAGTCTGGACTGACAGGAACCTCACAGAAGTGACTGGAAAGAATTGCAGGAAGGGGCATTTTCAGAGGGTGTGCGGGGGTGTGTGGGGATGGGGAAGCACCCAGGGATTCAGAAAAATGGGAAGCCATTAACAACCCAAGGCCTGGAGGGGCAGGGAGCGGGAGCTGGAGCTGGAGCTGGGCCCCAATACAGCAATAGCAGTGAGGGAAGCCTCCCAGGGACCGGAAGCTTTGTCCATGGAGAAATAGAGGCACCCACCACTGCTCAGCAGCAGTCCAAGAGCAGGGAAGGAGAGGCAGCAAACACCCACAGCCTTTCTGTCCTCCTCTGATCCTGTCAATGCCTTTCAGTGGCCAAACCCAACCCCAGATCTCGTGGGAAGAGAGGATCTGGTGATGTGACCCATAGAAGCCTGCCGCCTTGGGGAGGTGGGGGAAGAAAATGACAGAGGATGAATCTGCAGAGGCAGAAGGTGGGGAAACAGCCGAGTCCCAGAACTCATTTAACTCATAATAGCTGTTGTTTGAATGTAGAAGGGAGAAATGAAAAATGCTATTTCAAACAAGAATCACTGCAGCTGTTTTAGCATTGTTAGCTCATGAAACGCTTCATCAATTTTGAGACACAAACACAATTACAACTTGTATTGTTGAAAACTAATTTCTTAATGGTACACCTGCCTTATTATTAGTTTGTCTAGAATCTTCTCTCCAAAGCCCACCCCTTCCGTGTCTTGCCCAGGAATTTCAGGGGCCTGCAGGGTTCAGGTGAGGTCTTGGGGATCCACCCCCAGGATGGGATGTCAGAGGTTCCCTCCTGCTGTTGCACCTTGCAGCCACACAGTGTCACTGTTGAAAGCTGGTCCTGCGCAGTCCAGTGGCCACTTGGCTGAGGCTGGGGGAATGACTGTGCTAGCCCAGGTCCCTGGCAAGTCTGCACAATGATACATTGTTAGACCGTTCTTGCCTTGCTATAAAGAAATACCTGAGAGTGGGTAATTTATAAAGAAACATGGATTAATTGGCCGACAGTTATGCAAGCCATACAGGAAGCATGGCTCTGGCATCTGCTTCTAGGAAGGCCTCAGGAAGCTTCCAAACATGGTGGAAGGCAGAGGGAGAGCAGGCACATCACTTGGGAAAATCAGGAGTGAGAGTCAAGGGGAGGTGCCACATAGTTTCAAATGACCGGATCTCATGTGAACTCAGATCGAGAGCACACTGATCACAGAGGCACTCATGAGGAATCCACCCCCATGATCCAATACCTCCCACCAGGCCCCACCTCCAACACTGGGGATCATATCTCACCATGAGATTTGGAGGGGACATCCAAACTACATCACTCCTGACTGGTGCTAATATTAATGTTCACTTTACTTTCCATGTTCACTGTGTTTGTCAGCTCTGACTGCCATAACAAAATACCATAGACTGGGTGGCTTAAACAACAGTTTTGGAGGCTGGATGTCTAACATCAGGATATCAGCAGGGTTGGTTTCTGCTGAAGGCTCTCTTCCTGGCTTGTGCACAGCTGCCTTCTCTCCATGTCCTCACAGGGTCTTTCTTCAGTGCATGGAGCATGCAAGCTCTCAGAGGCCTTTCTTTTATGTAAGGACATCAGTCCTATCAGATTAGGGCCCCACCCTTATGACCTCATTTATCCTTAATCACTTCCCTAAAGACCCTGTCTCTGAAACAGCCAGATTGGAGTTAGAGCTTAAATATAGGGAATTGAGGGGGGACACAGTTCACCCATAACCCTCACCCATTATTCTCCAAGACATCACACTGTGCAAAAGGAGGAACCACATGTTTCCCAACAAAATTGTCAGGGCTTTGTGCTAAGTAAGAGTCACAGGTCTGCAAGCGTGACCTGCTTTGCACTCCAGAGGAATCCCCCTCTCTGGGTCATTCAATACTTTCATATGATTTTAGAAAGTCTGCCTCCTCCCCAGCAACAAAGTGGCAGTGTGAGGATCCTGCTTTAGAAGACTACAGCGTTTTCAATGCTCCACTCTCAGGACATAGGTGCTTGCCCACACTACGTTTTCAGAATTAAGTGATTCTGACATGGCAAAGTAGGTCAGCCTCCAGGGGGCCTATGGCGACTACACCTAGACAGGGGAGAGGCTGGTGCAAGTTGGATAACAATCTCAGTGACTCTCCAAGTTAATCTCTGTCCAGCAAAAGGACTCAGAGGGGGCAAAAGCCATAACAGAGAAGATGGGTTTAGGACACTATTTTGATAGATTTAGGAAATTACTTTAACAGCTGTTTGAGTACAAAAAGTAAATCAGTACTTCACTCCAACCCTGCACCATCTCCCCACTTCTGCGATCTTAAGTTTTCCCCCAGTCCTCTGAAATATTTCCTGGAGATAAGTCAGTTATGATACTAAATGTCCACAGAAAGCTCAGTTCACTGGAAAGTCCTCGATTTTGATATTTGGAAGCCAACTCTAAAAGTCTGAGGTGTTCAGTTAAATACTTCTGCTCAGGTGTTTTGTTTTCAGAATTATTTTAAACAAAAGGAATCAAGGTCCTTTTTACAATTTATTTAGAATAAATGATAACCCAAAAAATGTGCACAGTCTTTCCTAATGGACTCTCCCAAGAAGAAGCCAGAATGACGTCCCTCCTTCCTGCTTTTCCTCAGAATGTGTTTCCAAACAGGTTTGAGGAAGGAAGCAGGCAGATACCAAACAGAAGAGAGAGATATTTAAATAATTATTTTATAAACTTTTAATCACATCACTTTTTTACTCATTCAATGAGTTTTTAGCACATAGTATGCTCTGGGCATAATCCATCGAAATGGTATTTGCAAATGCTGGATGAATTTTTCTGCAGACAATGATGCAACCACATCTCAAGTCAGTTCATCTAAAGTCAAACTCATCTCCCTCAACTCTTGGCCTGAAATTTCTTTAAATGGAATCAGCATCATCTTGGTCACCCACACATGAAAATTCTAAAAAATCACTTTGACCACTCCTGTCTTCCGTCTCTGATACTCAATTAACCCCCAAGCCCTGTTTCTTTTTTCTTTGTAGTAACCTCTAAGAACTTTCCATTTTTGTGACCTATCTATCTATCAGGCTATGTCCTTCTAAAGTATCCAAGACTCCTCATTTGTAAGGTCAGAAAACTTAAACATGAGGGAAATTGTTGGCCCTTGTAACTAAAAAGTCAAGGGCTACATAGAATGGCTGGGTACATGGGTTCAAACACTACCATCAGGAATCAGTCTCTCTTTATGTCTTGTCTCTGGCTTCCTTCATGTTAGTTTCATTCTTAAGCAAGAGGGATGTCAGCAGATTCAGTTCCATGATCTATTGTGTCAGCAACACAATGGAAAGAGACATTGTTTCACCTACTAATGCAAACTAAAGTCTTGGGACTGAGTCTTTTTGGCTCAATATCGGTGGTTTGTCCATCTCTGAACCAGTCAATGCAAACAGATGGAATGGGATTTACTGATTGGTGAGGCCACATGCCACTTCCCAAGCCAACTATTCCAGCCCACTCTGCCTGGGAGTAGGAGAGAGATGATTCTACAAGAAAAATGTGAATTGAATTCTGTGAAAAATAGAAGACAAAATGGATGTGGTTAAGGCCAAAACAAGTGTCCATATGACCCCAACATACACCAGCAGTTGATGGAGTAGCAAAGCATAGATTCCTTCAGAAACACAGTCCACTGACATAAGTGATTTGCAGCCCCAAAATCAGAGCTCATCTCTGTTCAATAAGCTTTTTCCTCCCCTTTCAGTGGAGGGTGTTTCACCCTTGCTCCATGCTCTTCTAGTCTTACTGTCCCATCTCTTCTACCTCAGGCAGCATCTCAGCTGTTACTTCACAGAGAGATAAGAAACTGTTGTAGAGAAACAGATTCTCTGGCTGCCCACTTGTGTCCACAGCCATTCTAACTCTCCCCTCTCGTCACAGTGGAGGAGGCAGCCTCCCTCCTGTCTTAAAACCATACCTGTTTTCCTCTGAATCCCCATTACTCTTGTCTTATCAATTTCTTTCTTTTTCTTTCTTTGTTTTTGAAACCGAGTCTCAGTGTCAACCATGCTGGAGTCCAGTGGCATGAGCTAGGCTCACTGCAACCTCTACCTCCCAGATTCAAGCGATTCTCGTGCCTCAGCCACCCAAGTAGCTGGGATTACAGGCACATACCACCATGGCTGGCTAATTTATTTTGTAGTTTTTAGTAGAGACAGGGTTTTGCCATGTTGGGCAGGCTGGTCTCAAACTCCTGGCCTCAAGTGATCTGCCCACCTCAGCCTCCCAAAGTGCTGGGATTACAGGTGTGAGTGCCCGTGTCTGGCCAGTTTTCTCTTTTCTATTACGCATATGTCTTTTGTCTTTCTTCATGCATTTCTTCCCCCGTTATGAACATGTTCACATTTCCTCCATGTTAAGGGAAAAAACAGATTGACTTTCTATGTAAGGTGTCCCTCCAGCCACTGCCTGGTTTCAGGTTTTCACAGCTCATCCACATGAATGCATCACTTGCACTCATGTGGTTCCTTGTAATCCACACCCACTCTCAGCCTCAACCTAGTGCACTCAATGTATCACTGAATTAAAATTGCACTTCCCAGGGTAACAGAACCAAATACTTGCTGTTAAAACCAAGAAATACATTGTCTATCCTCATCTACTTGAAGTGTCAGCTGCATTTGAAACTGTTGATGATATAGTTTGGCTCTGTATCCCCACGCAAATCTCATTTGGAATTGTAATCCCAGCATGTCAGAGGAGGGACCTAGTGGGAAGTGATTGGATAATGGGGGTGGTTTCTCCCATGCGTTCTCATGATAGTGCAGGAGTTTTCATGAGACCTGATGGTTTAAAAGTGGCCATTTCCCCTGCTCCCTCTCTCCTACCGCCTTGTGAAGAAGGCACTTGCTTCTCCTTCACCTTCTGCCATGACCATAAGTTTCCTAAGACCTCCCTAGCCATGTGAAACTGTGAGTCAATTAAACCTCTTTTGTTTATAAATTACCCAGTGTCAGGCAATATCTTTATAGCAGTGTGGAAATGGACTCGTACCTTTGATCACTGCCTCTTCTCGAAAGACTCTTTTTTCTGAAATTCCCCAATGTGCTCTTCCAGTGTTTCTCCTAACTTTCTTCATGTGGCTGCTCTTCTTCTGGCAACACTTGAAGACAGATATCCTTTGGGCTTCCATCCTCTGCCTCTTCATTTCTCAGGATGCCACTCCTCTTGAGGGATTTTGTACATTTGCATAGATTAAATTAATGCCTGGATATATATACTTCTATGCCAACAGATGATTCCCTAATAAGAAATTCCAAACCACTTCTATGTTCTGAGCTCCAATTGTCTGTGCCACATACCAGCTTAGTATCACACAGATAACTTAAACTCAAGATATCTAAAAGCAAATGTATTTTTTTCTCAAAAACCTGCTCATGCACCTGTGTTTTATATTTCAGGAACAAGGAGTCCTTCTTGATTTCTCTCTCTTCTTCATTTTGCCTCCTCTCCCCTGCAAATCATGCACATGTGTGTGCAAACACAGAGTCAGTCACTAGGTCTAATGTACATATGTATTCAGTTTCTTTATGCATCTTAGAGCAGTCCTCTCCTCTCCACCTTTATCACCATTCTTCAAAGCCCTGCCACCGTCATCTCTCACTTCGGTTTCTACAACTCCCTATGTAACTTTTTGGTCTCTGAATGGTACCCTTCCCAAACCACTCTCCATGTGGTAATCTTTCTCTAAAATATAAACCTCACCTACCCCTCTGTCAGCATCAGGTGCTTCATGATGTTGCCCTGCTTTATCTCATGTCTCATCTCATCTCCACCCCTCTGACAAATTCTATTTTTCCATGCAAACTGAACAATACCTCCACCAGCGTGCCATGCTAAAACATTCACTCCCCTAATAGGGCTTTCACTCCCTGATAGATAATATCAAGCATTCTAGCAAGTGGATTGACAGCTGCAGAGGAAAAAGCAATGAAATTATATATGTCATAAATTTGAAAGATAAGATTAATTACGATTATCAAAGAAGCCACATTATGTTCTTAATAATCATTACTATTTTAAAGTTACGTAGGCATTACAAAGACCAGATGGTCTCTGGTTTTATTTTCAGCCAGCATTCAGTTATCAGGCTAAAATTATTATCAGCTAATGGAATTTTATATAATTTGTGTGTTTCATTTGCATTTGTAAAGTTTGCAGTGTCTGTTGCTTCCATTGCGTTTGTATCATATTTTCAATTCATAAAAATAGATCAATGGCTTAACACAGGTTAACTGAAGTGAAAAACTTAGTAACTAAGGTAGTAATGTCAGTTTTATGTCCATAATGACGACATGAACATAAAGAGTGGACCAATCTCAAGTGTAAATAGGAATATACTGAGGCAGGTGTATCTGCAAGTATGATGATCAAGCATTGAAAATAATAGGGTGTGCTCTAGTTTGAATGTGTGCCCCAGAGTTTATGAGTTAGAGACTTGATAGCCAATGCACCAGTGTTGAGAGGTGGGACCTTTAAGAGGCGATTAGGTCATGAGGGCCCTGTCCTTAAGAGTGGACTAATGCCATTACCTCCAGAGTGGGTTAATTATCTCGGGAGTGGTTAGTTATCTTGGGAATAGGCTACTTACGATGGGAGTGGGTGAGTTATCTCGAGGGTGGGTTAGTTATCACAGAAGTGGGATAATTATCTCTGGAGTGGGCTAGTTATTTTAGGAGTGGGCTAGTTATTGGAGAAGTTGATTAATTATGGTAGGGGTGGGTTCATTATCTCAAGAGTGGGTTGATTATCGTGGGAGTTATCGTGAATGAGTTATCTCAGGAGTGGGCTAGTTATCACAGGAGTGGGTTAGTTATTTGGGGAGTGCGTTAGTGATCTCAGGAGTGGGTTATTTATCTCAGGAGTAACTTAGTATCTCAAAAGTGGCTTATCACAAAGGTGGGTTAGTTATCTTGAGAGTGAGTTATCATGGGAGTGAGTTTGTTATCTTGGAAGTGGGCTAGTTATCATGAGAGTGATTTGATTATTTGGGGAGTGGGTTATCACAGGAGTGTGATAGCTGTCTCAAGAGTGTGCTGTTTATCTCGGGAGTGGATTCGGTATCACAGGAGTGAGTTATGATGCGAGTGGACTGGTTACTTTCAGGAGTGGATTCATTCCATTGGGAGTGTGTTAGTTATCTGGGGAGGAGGTTGGATACCACAGAAGTGGGTTAGTTATGTTGGGAGTGGGATCGCTATCTTGGGAGTGGGTTGGTTATATTGGGAATTGGCTAGTTATCATGGGAGTAGGTTAGTTATCTCAGGAGTGAGTTAGTTCTCATGAGAGTGGGTTGGTTATCTTGAGAGTAGGTTTATTATATTGGGAGTGTGTTATTTATCTTGGGAGTGAAGTGGGTTGATTATCATGGGAGTATGTTCATTTTATTGGAAGCGGGTTGGGTATCACAGGAGTGGGTTATTTACTTCAGGAGAGGGTTATCATGGGAGTGGTTTGGTTATTTTGGGAGTGGGTTAGTTATCTTGGGGGTGAGTTAGTGATCATGGGAATGGGTTGGTTATCTTGGGAATGGGTTGGTTTATATTGGGAGTGTGTTGTTTCTCTTTGGAGTGAGTCGGTTATTGTGGGAGTATGTTCATTATATTGGGAGTGGGTTGGATATCATGGAAGTGGATTAGTTATCTCAGAAGTGGGTCAGCTGTCATGGGAGTGGTTTGGTTATTTTGGGAGTTGGTTACCACAGGAGTAGGCTAGTTATCTTGGGGATGGATTAGTTATCATGAGAGTGGGTTGATTGTCTTGGGAGTGGATTCATTATATTGGGAGTATGTTAGTTATCTTGGGAGTGGGTTGGTTATTGGGGGAGTGGATTCATTATATTGGGAGTGTGTTGGGTATCACGGGAGTGGGTTAGTTATCTCAGCAGTAGTGTGATTATTTGGGGAGTGGGTTATCACAGACATGTACATGTGTTAGCTATCTTGGGAGTGGGTTGATTATCATGGGAGTGGGCTCCTGATAAAAGGATGCATCCATCCCCTCCTGTCTCTTACTCTCCCACCTGCTCTTGGCCTTTGGCCGTCTGCCCCCTGCTGTAGGAAGATGCAGCATGAAGGCCCTTGCCAGATGACAGCACTTTAATATTGGACTTCCCAGCCTCAAGAACTGTGAGACATAAATGTCTTTTCTTTATAAATTACCCTATCTGTAGCCTTCAGTTATAGCAACACAAAATGCCTAAGCCAGAGTGAGTAGGAAGAATGATAATGACTCTCTGAAAATTGGATTTTATTAAACCAGCATAAAGTCATGACAATGCTCACAACATTTCAAAAAAAGTACCTCTCTACTAAGCAAAAATAATGCTTTTTATACAAAACTAACATTGTGGTTAAAGGTAAAGAAAATAAAATCACTCTATAATCACCATCAAAGATACATGTACTCCTTGTAGCATAAAATGAGTACAGATCACACCAGCCCGGAGAAGCTTGGAAAGTCAGGTGAAAACTGAATGCCAGAGATGGTTGCAGAGAAAGTGCAATATGGTATTAGTGAGTTCCTTTATCAGATGGCATTCTGTGTGGAAAACCAATTACTGGCATCTGTGCATTCTTGCAAATGTTTTGTTTTACAAATGTAAGGAATCATTGATGTGTGTGCTTTACACAAAGCATCTCGTCTGTGCGCTGTACGTCTATGAAAGAGAAATTCTGGCTGACTTCACGTTCTGTTCTGTATTTTGTAGTCAACAATATGGTTCCTGATCTTGATCCTGTAATGCCAGAAAAGTGTAAACATGATCCAAAACATACTGAGAATGTGTCTTTTCAGTGGCATGCACAGAGAAATCAGCAGCAATTGCATAATTCTCAGAAAACAATTGGCAACTAAAAGCCAGGGCAAATGCTCTGGGTCTGTGGGCATTTCAAGCTTCTAGAACTGTGAGAACCAACAGACTCTGGCTGCCATCTCTAAGGAGTCAGAAAGTTCTAATTAAAAAAAAAAAAAAGATAAGAAAAGGAACCAAGTGGTTGAGAAAAACGGCTTAGAGGACCAACCATCTGTTGCTGAACCAGATATAGATATCACAGGGAAAATCACAAACAATATGATCCATCCTGGTAATATAAGTATCATCATTATTAAGTTTTAAATACAAAGTTATGGTTTGTACTCAGTCGCCAAACACTCATTAAGTGACCTCGGGATGCTGGATGTCAAAGACACATTCCCCCAAAGCAGGGGATTTTTATACAGTTCTAGAAGCCTGGTATCACGATGGGTGCTAAGCAGTCCATATTTGTTGAATTAATGAATACATCAGTATCCTCTCACCCTAGCTCCCTGAGTTGCAAAACTGGGGAAATGTAAACATATTTTCTGCAGTTTCTAAAAATGAGAATGAAGGCAGCACTCTGACATGAGTAGAGTGCACAGCCCTCCGGTGTCTGCTGCCTGGTTCTTCTCCTGATGCTCTCTCCCCACCTCCCTCTGAGTTGTGTCCCACTGAGCTGTCATCCTACAAACGCACCACCTCACATTCACTCCCCTTCACTGGATCCTCGGAGCACCTCCAAATGAGGTCTGTGGATCATCATCCATCTATCAAGCTGTTCTCAGCTACCAAAGAAAAGATGATGAAACGCCCTGTGTCACAAATTTTAAATAAGAGTAATGGTGATTTCCAGAGAAGATTTTGACATTGAAAGAGGAACCAGGAGCTGAAGGAATGTCGTGAATGGTTTTGCCTGGAATGGACAAAAGTCTCAGCCACGCTGTGTCATCTCCTTCCGTCTAAGTGTCCCACGCTCCTGATCAGTGCACTTTTGGGGAAACCTTCCAGAGCCGGGAAGTGATTCCCAGCTGAAATGAGAGGAGAGTCATCCAGGACACATGGGAAAAAGTGCAGAACCACCACCCCGGCAAGCCATTGCAATCATGTCTGCCTGATGCTTCTCTTCTGTCATTGAGGTGCACCTGAACCCCTGGCCCTACTGCTGGAGGCACCCCAAACCACTGAGCTTGGCGTTCTATGAAATGTCACCCTCCTGATTTTGGAGTTCTGAAAAGTCACTTATATAATTTTGAGGTGGAATATTTTATATTTGTTTGGGAGTATGAAAATGCCTCATGAAATCAGCTTGTGAAAATCATTAAGAGATGCACAGAAAAGCTGTAGGTAGAAATAATTCGTATGTACCACTCTCCTTCCATTCTTCACAGCAGAGCCTGGAGTGTTCTGACATTTCACGGTGACCCAAACACTGAGACCTGGCATTACAGGGGAAACAGTAAAACCTTCAGAGCATTTATTCCCATTTATTGAGGCCACAATCTCTCATTCCATCATTTTCAACCTTTGTATGCCATGAGCAACACCACATTTAAATTCTGCATTTGGTGAGCACCAACTCCCCCAAAGAACCACAGGCATAGCTCTCTGACTTGTGGCTACTGCATTTGATCATGGCTGACTCCTTCTCTCCCAGTGTCTGGCACAGGGCTGCATGCAAAATAGGTGTGTGGAGCAAAGTCCAGTCAGGACAACAGAAACAACAGCAAAGGACTCAAGGGATGGGGTTTAGGATGTGGAGCCAGTGTGGACGGGCTGTAAGGACAAAGAGGGGAGCCTGAGACACCCTAGAGATAGTCATAGCAGGAAGCAAATACCACTGCCCAGGCTGCAAAGAGAAAGGGAGGAGGTGGCATTGCCAGAGCTCGGAAGAGTTGGCAGCAAGTGCCGGGTGGGAGCTGGAGGGATGGGAAGGACTCAGCTCCTAAGAGACACTGCCCAAAGCACAGAAAGAAAGAAGGAGAAAGATACCCTGGCATCTCCCCTCTCACCAGTGCCTCCCGTTGGCTGAAACTACCAGGACACCAGTTGACAAGGAAGCCCAGGAAATGGTTTGCAGAACCTGGGATTCAGAGCAGAGCAGGGGAAGGGAGAGGAACGAATGTGAGGGCAAATGACCAGCAATGTCAGGTGTCCAGGAAATAATCTCTGAATTACAGAAGATCAAAACGAGCCTACATCCAGGCCCACAGGCTCTTCCCCGGATTGCTCCAAATTCCCTCCACCTGGGAGACCTCTTGCCCCTCCTAGTGAGCAAAACGCCTGCAGGAGTGGTTGGAGATTATGGAAATGGCCCTCAGCCAAGGCAAACTGCTCATTATTAGAAAGCCTTCAAACACCAGCCCAGGCTCATTTCAGGTCAAATCTGGGGGATTTTTGAGCAGCATTTTGTGCCCCTGAGTTACTGAGCAGGAACGTGATGAACAGTAGTGAGATAACAAGCCAGCTGCTCCTGCCTTCCCTCCCCTGACATTGATTACAAGACAAATTGGAGATGAGATGGACGTGGGGCTCTGCCTTGTTAAAACCCAGGCTGGGAGAATTTTTAGGTTAGCAGAGATGTGGAGAAATGCTCTATGACAACACCCCCATTACCCAGTGTGATGGAGTCTGGAGAAAAATTTTCAGCCTGGCCATGGAAGCCTAGAGCCTCTTGGTTGCTTGTTTTAGGTGAGTTGATTTAAAAGTACATTGAAAGCCATAATCTATGCCTATAATCCCAGAACTTTGGGAGGCCAAGGCGGGCAGATCTGGCCAACATGATGAAACCCCATCTCCACTAAAATTACAAAAATTAGCTGAGCATGGTGGCGGGTGCCTGTAGTCCCAGCTACTTGGGAGGCTGAGGCAGGAGAATCGCTTGAACCCAGGCGGTGGAGGTTGCAGTGAGCCAAGATGGTGCCACTGCACTCCAGCCTGGGTGACAGACTCTATCTCAAAAAAAAAAAAGTACATCGAATCACATGGTCCATATTAACTAATTATTGTGAATGGCATGTGGATTTGTCCAAGTAATATACAAATATTAACAAATGAACCAGAAGAGCACAGAAAAATCAAAAGAGAGGCAGACAAGACAGGGAGCAACATCTGGAAAGCTCCTGCCCCTCCTTTTAGCTGCTGGGTAATGGGGAGGTCTAGCAAATCCCAAGAAAGAGTCTGAAGAAGCTGAGGAGGTGCATGGAGTCCTTGGGGAGATGGAGGGCTGTGCCTACTTCTCAGTTATTAGAGAAATATTCCATAATAATACACATGCTGTGACCATACGGGTGCCTTCCAGCCACATGTCACTCCTGGGTGTGGTGAGCGTCGCATCACAATGGCAGGTTGGAACTGAGGCATGTCAGGGAGACAACACAGGTGTGATGGTGTCGGAGACACCGAGGGTGAGCCGTTCCCAGCCCCCTCTCTGCACCTCACATCCCCTTCAGTTGATCATGCTCACTGGGTATCTAAACCAGAATAAGGCAATCGCAACAAATGTCACTGGCTGTTGAAGAGAGTACTGGCTCACTTTTCCCAATGTCTTTAATGAAATAAACTAGGAGAATAACCCCACCTGAGTCATGTTGCTGGAAACCAGAGCTACTCCACTATTAACACCTCTGGATCGCTGTGGCAGAGGCAGGCTGTGTTCACTCATTTGTCAGCATAGCAGTCCATGCCCTGAGTTAGGACAAAGGCTTCGATAGTCTTCTCTTGGGGAGATTGCAGGATGCGCCTCGTGAAGTTGGGAAATTAGATGCATGCTCTGCAAACCCTGGAGAGTGACGTGACCACGTCCATGAGAGCAGCCCTGGGCTTCTGGGATCCTCCAAGGGACAGATGCAAGCCGGCAGCCACTCAGGGCAGGGGAACAGGGCAGGCCTGGCCACCACCAGCCAGGGGAGAGGACAGCAGCTGGCCCTCCGGGGTTGGGACAGACAGGAGACAGGGTGAGGCCAGTGACTCCTGACAGGCCAAACCCCACCTCTAGGTCACTTTAGTCCGAGGCCACAGCTGACCCTGTCATGGGGACAGTGAGAAGAGAAGCAGGGAAGGCTCTGGGACTCTGAACAAAAGAAGTGAAGACTTGGCCGAAGGTGTAGCCTGCCAGCCTCTCTGTGACTGAACCCTCCACGTCTTCAGTGTCTGTGGCTCTCAAGTGGAGAAGCCCAGGGTCAGGAGCACGAGCTCTGGGATCACACCGCCTGGCTTTGAATCCCACCCCTCCTGCTGGTCACCTGGGTGCCCTCTGCAGGTTTCCTTCACCCTGCGAGGCCTCAGTCTTCTCTTCTGTGAAATGAGGCTAGTAAAATCGCCTCACTTTGGGGTATTTTCTGAAGACTAAATGAAATAATGTACAAGTAATAAACCATAAATCATTATAATATACTTATTTTTATGAAAAATAATAAAAACACAAATACATTATAAAGATGATTTGTAAAGCACTATGCAAAATGCCTGATAGGATGGAGTGCCCAGTGAGTGGTGGCCGTTGGCATTGTTGTCTGCCCCCTGTTCATCGCTGTTCTAGGAGTTCCCACCCACGGGGTCCTGGGAAGCTGGAGTGACTTCTCCTCCACCCAGCACACTCTGGATGGAGCTCCCCTAGCATCAAATAGATGCTGCAGTAGATGGCTTTGTAATATACCTTTCGTTCTTAGGTCTTCCCAGATTGCTGGGAGTGAACCCCAGCACCCACATATGTGGGCTTGCCCCTGGCCTGTGCTATCATCTGGGACACAATGACCCTCCTCTGCAGGAGGTGCAGCTTCCTGCCCACTGCCATCTGTAATTTACATCTGGCAAAATGAAATCAGTACCTCAGTCATTGCTCCCCTCTGCTGCTGGGCATGTGTTAGGTTTTAAACAAAGAGTACTGGGCTATTCCCAGAAAGAAAAACCAACGAGCATGAATGCCTTATACCTTGGAGAAGCCGGTAGTTAGCGACAGGAGGAGTGTTCAGGACACACAGGAGCTTGGTCTCACTCCTTTTCCATCTCTGCTGTCTATCTACCCCCATAGCCAGACACCAGAATGAGGTGACCACCCACTGTGGTCGGCTCCCAGCCCCCGGCGTTGCGCGGCTCATGCTGTTCTTGGAGTGAGTGAGGCAGGACTGGAAAGGGGGGCTGGAGCCCTAGTGTGATTGCCCGGATCTCTTCTTCTACCCTGTTTTACTCTTCTCTTCTCCCTTTTGTTTTATTATCAAAGTCAGCAAATCCACACGGTCCCCAGTGCCCTGAGAGGTGCCACACACACTGGACATGGACAGAATAAAAACACGTCTCCTGACTTCTCCAGCAATGTCTGACTGTCCGATGTTTTCTAACTTCAGTCCCAAGCAGTCATAAAAATGTGGCGTATGCATCTTCCTGCTTTTGTTTCAGGGACAGAAAGCCTTGAGCTCTACTTCTCAGGGACAGCATTTTTTTTAACTTTAAGTTGTGGGATACAGGTGCTGAACGTGCAGGTTTGTTACATAGGTATACATGTGCCATGGTGGTTTGCTGCACCCATCAACCCATCATCTAGGTTTTAAGCCCCGCGTGTAGGCCCGGCGCGGTGGCTCAAGCCTGTAATCCCAGCACTTTGGGAGGCCGAGACGGGCGGATCACGAGGTCAGGAGATCAAGACCCTCCTGGCTAACACGGTAAAACCTCGTCTCTACTAAAAAATACAAAAAAAAACCTAGCCGGGCGAGGTGGCGGGCGCCTGTAGCCCCAGCTACTCAGGAGGCTGAGGCAGGAGAATGGCTTAAACCCGGGAGGCGGAGCTTGCAGTGAGCTGAGATCCAGCCACTGCACTCCAGCCTGGGCGACAGAGCGAGACTCTGTCTCAAAAAAAAAAAAAAAAAAAAAAGCCCCACGTGCATTAGGTGTGTGTCCTAGCGCTCTCCCTCCCCTCATCCCCCACCCCCCGACAGGCCCTGGTCTGTGATGTTTCCCTCCCCGTTTCCGTGTGTTCTCATTGTTCAACTCCCACTTATGAGTGAGAACATGTGGTGTTTGGTTTTCTGTTCCTGTGTTGGTTTGCTGAGAATAATGGTTTCCAGCTTCATCCATGTCCCTGCAAAGGACGTGAACTCATTCTTTCTTATGACTACGTAGTATTCCATGGTGTATATGAGGGGCAGCATTTTTCTTCTTTTTTTACTTATTTTTTTCTTATACTTTAAGTCTAGGGTACATGTGCATAACGTGCAGGTTTGTTACATATATACATGTGCCATGTTGGTGTGCTGCACCCATCAACTCGTCAGCACCCATCAACTCGTCATTTACATCAGGTATAACTCCCAATGCCATCCTTCCCTCTTCCCCCCTCCCCAAAATAGGCCCCGGTGTGTGATGTTCACCTTCCCGAGTCCAAGTGATCTCATTGTTCAGTTCCCACCTATGAGTGAGAACATGTGGTGTTTGGTTTTCTGTTCTTGTGATAGTTTGCTGAGAATGATGGTTTCCAGCTGCATCCATGTCCCTACTAAGGACACAAACTCATCCTTTTTTATGGCTGCATAGTATTCCATGGTGTATATGTGCCACATTTTCTTAATCCAGTCTGTTACTGATGGACATTTGGGTTGATTCCAAGTCTTTGCTATCGTGAATAGTGCTGCAGTAAACATACATGTGCATGTGTCTTTTATAGCAGCATGATTTATAAGCCTTTGGGTATATACCCAGTAATGGGATGGCTGGGTCATGTGGTATTTCTAGTTCTAGATCCTTGAGGAATCGCCATACTGTTTTCCACAGTGGTTGAACTAGTTTACAATCCCACCAACAGTGTAAAAGTGTTCCTATTTCTCCACATCCTCTCCAGCACCTGTTGTTTCCTGACTTTTTAATGATTGCCATTCTAACTGGTGTGAGATGGTATCTCATTGTGGTTTTGATTTGCATTTCTCTGATGGCGAGTGATGATGAGTATTTTTTCATGTGTCTGTTGGCTGTATGAATGTCTTCTTTTGAGAAATGTCTGTTCATATCCTTTCCCCACTTTTTGATGGAGTTGTTTGTTTTTTTCTTGTAAATTTGTTTGAGTTCTTTGTAGGTTCTGGATATTAGCCCTTTGTCAGATGAGTAGATTGCAAAAATTTTCTCCCATTCTGTAGGTTGCCTTTCACTCTGATGGTAGTTTCTTTTGCTGTGGAGAAGCTCTTTAGTTTAATTAGATCCCATTTGTTGATTTTGGCTTTTGTTGCCATTGCTTTTGGTGTTTTAGACATGAAGTCCTTGCCCATGCCTATGTCCTGAATGGTATTGCCTAGGTTTTCTTCTAGGGTTTTTATGGCATTAGGCATTTCTAACATTAAGTCTCTAATCCATCTTGAATTAATTTTCATATAAGGGGTAAGGAAAGGATCCAGTTTCAGCTTTCTACTTATGGCTAGCCAATTTTCCCAGCATCATTTATTAAATAGGGAATCCTTTCCCCATTTCTTGCTTCTCTCAGGTTTGTCAAAGATCAGATGGCTGTAGATGTGTGGTATTATTCTGAGGACTCTGTTCTGTTCCATTGGTCTATATCTCTGTTTTGTACCAGTACCATGCTGTTTTGGTTACTGTAGCCTTGTAGTATAGTTTGAAGTCAGGGAGCGTGATGCCTCCAGCTTTGTTTTTTTGACTTAGGATTTTCGTGGCAATGCAGGCCCTTTTTTGGTTCCATATGAACTTTAAAGCAGTTTTTTCCAATTCTGTGAAGAAAGTCATTGGTAGCTTGATGGGGATGGCATTGAATCTATAAATTACCTTGGACAGTATGGCCATTTTCATGATATTGATTCTTCCTATCCATGAGCATGGTATGTTCTTCCATTTGTTTGTGTCCTCTTTTATTTCACTGAGCAGTGGTGTGTAGTTCTCCTTGAAGAGGTCCTTTACATCCCTTGTAAGTTGGATTCCTAGGTATTTTATTCTCTTTGAAGCTATTGTGAATAGGAGTTCATTCATGATTTGGCTCTCTGTTTGTCTGTTACTGATATATAAGAATGCTTGTGATTTTTGCACATTAATTTTTTATCCTGAGACTTTGCTGAAGTTGCTTATCAGCTTAAGGAGATTTTGGGCTGAGATGATGAGGTTTTCTAAATATACAATCATGTCATCTGCAAACAGGGACAATTTGACTTCTTCTTTTCCTAACTGAATACCCTTGATTTCTTTCTCTTGCCTGATTGCCCTAGCAAGAAAAAAATCCCTTTTTGTCTAAGCTGAAGAGACCCACACTGGTGAGCACCTCCCTTCCTACAAGAAAGCAGCCAGCCCCATCTGGGGCTGTTTAGGCGGATGCCCAGTGTTCTGCAAGACAGTTTGGAGAACCAGAAACCCCCAGGGATATCCTCATGGGGGGGCTGGGGGGGGTGAGGGTGTCCCCTGGCCTGCAAGGAAGCCTCTGTTGCCCTACCAGCCGTGGCGTGCAGCAGTGGAGGAGCAGGTAAGGAGAAAATTTCCCCCTGAAGTCGGTGTGTTCGATTCATATTGGTGCTGTAACAAATAACCACACACAGGATGGATTTTTTGAAAATGCACAAAGTTATCATCTTGCAGATCTGGACGTCAGAAGTCCAAACATGGGTCCTGTGGGGAATAAATCAAGGCACTGGCAGGGCTGCGGTCCTTTGGGGGCTTAGGAAGAGCCCTGTCCCTAACCTTTCCCAGCTTCCAGAGGCTCTTCACTTTCTGTGGCTCATGGCCCCTCCCAGGAAAACCAATAGCACAGCCTGCTCCGTCTTCTCTGACCTCCTGCCTCCGCCTTTTAAGGACCCTTGTGATGACTTTGGGCTACCCAGATAACCCAGGATAACCTCCCCATTTTAAAACCCTTAACTTAGTCACATCTACAGAGTCCCCTCTGCCATGTAAGGTGACATATTTACCGGTTCCGGCAATTTGCGCGTAGACCTCTTTGGGGGCCGTTATTCTGCCACCCACATGGGGCTATAGATTTTATCTTAGTCAGAAGCAAATACTGAGCACCAATTTTAGGATATGCTCCTCATACATGCCGTGGATACAAAGAGGAAAAAAATGGGGTGCTTGCCCTCAATAAGTTCAAAAGCTTAATGGAGAAGGAGGTAGACAAAGCAATAGTAAAACAGGCCATTACTATTATGGCAACCTGGAGATGTAGGTGAGGGTGTCTAAGCCTACCTGGGAGAAGGAAGGAAACCATGGCATCCTGTTTAAGAGCGTGGGCTCTGCAGGCACCCATGACAAACACGGAGAAAGTACTGGAGGTGGAACATTCTGATTTTGAAACCATCACATGAAAGTTGGCTAGGCCAGTTCATGATTCGTCAGTTCATGCTAAACCCAAGGTGGGGAATAGGAAATCTGATGTAGCAGGAGTTCCTGTGGTCTTAAGTATCTCCCACAAAAGGCTTGCTGCTTACAAGAAAAATTAAATAGCAACTACAGAGTGGATGTAGCAGACAACACCTTGACCAGGTGATCAAGAGTAACGAAATGACTGAAGGTCAAATAGACATCTTGCACCTGAGGAGTATGATACCCTAGAAGAATACAATACCTAACACCAATACGATGTCTACCACGAACACGATATCCAACACAGCACCCAATCCAAGGCTGGGTCTTGTACTAGAGGGAGAAAACAACTGTAAAGACATGATATGTTAGTTGACAAGATTGGAAACTGGATGGAGTAATGGATACATTTAATAAAGTGTTCACTGAATCTAATAACTATACTGCAGTTGTGAAAGAATATACTTATTTTTGGCCATGTAAGAGTGTATACTTACGTAAGAGGATTTTTATGCTCACGTATCATCTAAGGGCAAAAGGCCAAGATAAATGTAATTTATGCTCAAATTGTTCAGAAAAAATATATGTGTATATATCTACACATATATGTGTATATGTGTAGATATATACACATGCATATATGTATATACATATACGTAAATATATTACGTGTATATGTATACACACACATACTCTCTTATACAGAGAGAGAGAATAGTTTTAAAAATAAGGCAAATGGGTAAAATGGCAGTTGAATCTGGGTCAAGTGCATCCAGGTATTCTTTTCTTTGCGTTATTCTTGCTACTCTTCAGTGGGTTTGAAATCATTTTCACATGAGTTTTCTTTTTTTAACAAACAATGTGGATTCCAGAGTCAAATTGCTAGGTTTGAATCTTTGCAATGCCCACGCGTTCACCGTGTGACCTTTGGCCAGTTTCTTCATTCCTCTGAGCCTCAGTTTCCCCTCTGTAGAGTGAAGATAGCAGTAGTACTTCTCTTACAGGACTGTTGGGGGTGGCTCAGTCAAATTCACCCATGTGAAGCCTTTGGAAGAGTGTGTTGTGCCCAACAAATGCTCATCACCGAAACCTGTTGTTATTAGTCCCAGAAAAGGTCAAACATAGGCTGAGATCTGGAGGATGTGTAGCAGTTTGCCAGCTGGGTAAGCAGGGTAACAGCATTGCAAGAATTGTGTGCAAAAATGTGGGAACATAGTATGCTGGGGGAAATATTGCTGAAAACAACAGTGTGTGTTGAGTCTGGACAGGTAACATGTGGCCAGATCATGAAGCACCCCTCACCCATGCAAAGGAGTTTCTATTATTTGTTACTCTGTCGTGTGGACTATATTTGGGTGACATTTAAGGGTTGATGTGATGTCATAACACCTAATTTTCAAAGACTACTTTGGTGGTCATAGTAGAAATGGGTCTGACCATTGAAATTATATACCTGGAAACCAGTAGGGAAGCTCTAGTGACAATTTGGGAAAGAGATGAGAGGGCTATAAGCAGGAAAATTGCAGAAAGGCTAGATCAGAAAAAAGAACATGAAAGATATCTAGCAGGTAGAATCGGTGGGATCAACACAATTTGGGTGACTGTCTTGATGCATTGAGTGAGTGGTGAGGAGAGATCAGGAGTGAAAGGGGAGAGAGTTTTAGTTATGCTGGACTAATAAGTTCTGGAGAGGTACAGTATGATGACAGCAGTTAATAATAACATGATAGACTGGAAAATCGCTGAAAGAGTAGATCTCAAAAGTTCTTGCTACAAGAGAAAAAAAACATCAGTAAGTGAGGTGATGGTTATGCTAGTTACCTTATGTAATCATTTCACAACATATATGTGTACCAAAACATCCTGGTGTACCCACCTTATTTTGTTGTTGTGGTTCAGTTTTGTTTTGTTTTAGGCTTTTAGCAGCTTGGAGCCATGGTTTTTAGTTTCTGTCTCTAGTAATAAGTGGAAAAGAGGGATGAGGAAGGGGCTTTACTGGCTAAGAACCCGTGAATGTATATCTTTCTTGGCCACCCCTGGGCACACCATAAATAGGTACAATTTTTATTTGTTAATAAGACTTTAATAAAGCTGGGGACGGAGAAGGATGACTTCACAGGCTTCTGACTTGGAAAGTGACTGAAAAAGCTGGGTTTTTGGCAGAGGGTATGGGTAACACAAAAATGGAAAAATTTGGAAACGAATATCTTTAGGGTGCCTTGGGGACATCCAGATGGAAATGTCTGGTAGGCTGTTGGCGCTGAGTCGAGAGCTCAGGCAGAAGATCTTGGCAGGAGACAGAGATTCGGGATCATCGCCTGACAGCTTGTGACGTTGCGACCACGGATGCCATACCCAGGCAGAGTGCACGGAGCTGTGGGTAGTTCTTCACATCTGACAAAAGTCTGTGGCCTCCCCCAGCAAATGCACCTGCCCATGCTCACAGAAACTGTGTAGAAACTGAAGGAACAGCCCCTTGAAGCACATCCCTGAACCCCTCACCCACCAAGTAAAAAAAACCTGTACTCTAGAGCAGGGATTTTCAAGCTGGGAGTAACAATCCTGTAGTAAGTTGTGAAATGATTTTAGTAGGTTATTAATCAGAGTTAGTAAGAGAAACAGAAGAAGCAAGAGAGAGAAAACAATGAAAATGAAAAGGAAAGAAATAGAAACTATTATGAGGCATCGTGTGTGGTGAAAGGAAGTCTTACTTTTTATAACTTTTCTTTTAATTATATGTGTTTATATATATGTATACTGTGTCTTAGCCTATGAATATATAAAATAATATAGTCCATAGGTTTCTATAAATAGAAGCATATATGTAAATATGTACATATACGTAAATATGTGTGTGTATATATACATATTACTGCATGAAAAACTACCCTAAAGTGACTTAAAACACAATCACTTTAGATAGATTAGATGATAGATATATAGATAGAGCAGGATAGATAATAGGTGAATGATATAGATAGATAGATAGATAGATGGAGCAGGATAGATAATAGGTGAATGATAGATAGATCATAGATAGATAGATAGATAGATCATAGATAGATAGATGAGAGATAGATAGATAGATAGATAGATAGATAGATAGATAGATAGAGCAGGATAGATAATAGGAGATAGATAGATAGATGGAGCAGGATAGATAATAGGAGATAGATAGATAGAGCTGGATAGATATAGCTGAATAGATAGATGATAGATAGATAGATAGATAGATAGATAGAGCAGGATGGATAATAGGTGAATAGATAGATAGATAGATAGATAGATAGATAGATAGAGCAGGATAGATAATGGGTGAATGATTGATAGATGATAGATAGATAGATCTATAGATAGAGTAGGATAGATAATAGGAGAGAGAGATAGAGCAGGATAGATAATAGGTGAAAGATAGCTAGATCGATAGAGCAGGGTAGATAATAGGTGAATGATAGATAGATCGATAGATAGAGCAGGATAGATATAGGTGAATGATAGATAGAATAGATGATAGATGATAGACAGATGAATGATAGATAATCAATAGAGAGCTGGATAGATAGATGATAGGTGAATGACAGGTAGTTCAATAGATAGATAGATAGATAGATAGATAGATAGAGCTGGATAGATATAGCTGAATAGATAGATGATAGGTGAATGATACGTAGGTCAGTAGGTAGGTAGATAGATAGATAGATAGATAGATAGATAGATGAATGATAGATACATATGTAGATTAGATAATCAGGAGAGAGCTGGATAGATGATAAGTGAATGACAGGTAATTCAGTAGACAGATAGAGTTGGGTAGATAGATGATAGGTGAATGACAGGTAGTTCGGTAGATAGATAGAGTTGGATAGATGATAGGTGAATGATAGGTAGGTCAGTAGGTGGGCGGGTAGATAGATAGATAGATAGATAGATAGAGATAGATAGATAGATAGATAGATAGATAGATAGAGCAGGATAGATAATAGGAGATAGATAGATAGAGCAGATAGATAATAGGTGAACGATAAAGCAGGATAGATAATAGGTGAATGATATAGATAGATAGATAGATAGATAGATAGATAGAGCAGGATGGATAATAGGTGAATAGATAGATAGATAGATAGATAGATAGATAGAGCAGGATAGATAATGGGTGAATGATTGATAGATGATAGATAGATAGATCTATAGATAGAGTAGGATAGATAATAGGAGAGAGAGATAGAGCAGGATAGATAATAGGTGAAAGATAGCTAGATCGATAGAGCAGGGTAGATAATAGGTGAATGATAGATAGATCGATAGATAGAGCAGGATAGATAATAGGTGAATGATAGATAGAATAGATGATAGATGATAGACAGATGAATGATAGATAATCAATAGAGAGCTGGATAGATAGATGATAGGTGAATGACAGGTAGTTCAATAGATAGATAGATAGATAGATAGATAGATAGAGCTGGATAGATATAGCTGAATAGATAGATGATAGGTGAATGATACGTAGGTCAGTAGGTAGGTAGATAGATAGATAGATAGATAGATAGATAGATGAATGATAGATACATATGTAGATTAGATAATCAGGAGAGAGCTGGATAGATGATAAGTGAATGACAGGTAATTCAGTAGACAGATAGAGTTGGGTAGATAGATGATAGGTGAATGACAGGTAGTTCGGTAGATAGATAGAGTTGGATAGATGATAGGTGAATGATAGGTAGGTCAGTAGGTGGGCGGGTAGATAGATATAGATAGATAGATAGATAGATAGATAGATAGGCAGGCTCAATAGATAGGCTGAGAGAGAGGGATGATTTGGCAATTTGGGCTGGTCTCATGTGGGATTACTTGAGTGACCACAGTCATCTGGAAGCCCAGCTAGGGCTGGATGATCCCAGGTGCCTCCTTGCCATGTCTAGCAGTAAGCTAGGGCTATCTAAGCTGGGGCTGTCTAAGCTGGGGCTGTGTAAGCTAGGGCTGTCAGGTGGGTGTCTGAGTTCTTCTCCCTGAGCTTTAACCACATGACTAGCTTGGGCTTTGACACATGGCACCTAGATTCCTAAAGAACAAGCACTTACCAAGCCTCTGTTCTTATCATGCTTGCTGATGTCAGATTGACCAAAGCAAGTTAGAAATCATTTTGACATTACACCTAGAGTTAACGTAGGAAGGAAACGCACAAGGGTCTGGATACTGGGAGACATGATTTATTGGAGCCGTTAACTTACCTCTACCACAGAATGACAAGCACATAATTCCTTGTGTTCTGCTTGGTCTAGCAGTTTGGGGCTTACCATTCATCCTAGATCGTTCTTGCCTCCCACCCTTCTTTTTTGTTTCTCCCTACCTTACTTCGTTAAGTGAGAATCTGAAGCTAAACCACAGGGCTAGAAGTAGGGGAGGATGTAGCATCTCAGCCCTCAGGTCACTGATAACACTATTTGAGCAGATAAGCGTCCCGCAAGAAAAATGTTAAATAATAAATCAAGGCAGCTGCTCAGCTGCAATTAAATGGCCCAAAAATGGTCCAGGGAATTTCCTCTGGGAGTTCAAAAGTGGGCAGGGTCATCGTGGTCCTCTAGCAGATCTGCTCACCTCATTCTGAAGGGCACAATTTGAGTTCTCAAATTGTATCGACCTTCAGGAGAAAAGCAAAAACAAGACCAAAGCTTAGGAATTCAGTAAAAGGCTTCCTATCTGTATGTATACCGTGCTACCCAGAACTCAGAACCCAAAAATGGCATTCCCTTCTCTTTTTCTGCAGTTTTATGTAAATATCGGATTATTGGCTCTGCCTGGCCACCCCCCTCAGTTTCCTATACGTATATTGGTTTTTATCCACAAGTTCAGGCTCATCACTCCCATAGTTTTTGTTACAGTCTTCTGTTATAATATTGGATATATTAGGCTTTAGGAAACAGAATCTCTCTGCTGTCCTTTTTTCACCAGCCAAAGGCAGGACTCTAATTGATTATGGGTCCAAAGACCCTCATTCCAGAGACAGTCCTGCTGCATATGCTAGGGGAAGGAATGCTGGTATCATGAAGCTTCTGAGGCCTGGGCTCAGGGAACTTCCTGGTCACTGAACACGTGGAGATTTCTGGAGGGCGACATCCAGGGAAGGCATGGAAGCTCCACGCCCCTCCCCCATGCTTCACCCTATATGTCGCTTTGTCTGTATCCTTTGCAATATCCTTTATAACATGCCGGTAAACATAAGTGTTTCCCTGAGTTCTGTGAGCCACTCTAGCAAATTAATCCAACCCAAAGAGGGGATGGTGGAAACCCCAAGTTGAAGCCAGTCAATCAGAAGTTCTAGAGGACCACACTTGCCACTGGTGGGAAGGAGGGGACAGTCTTATGGGACTGAGCCCTCAACCTGTGGGATCTGATGCTATCTTTGGGTAGACAGTGTCAGAACTGAATTAGAGGATACCCCGCTGGTGTCTGCTGCTTGGGGTGTGGGAAAAACAACAGCTTCTTTGTTGATGCTTGTTTTGGTTGGAGCAGAGGAAAACACGGTTTGCAAGATTTTTTTCCTACGTAGACCACAATGAGTCGTTGAGGGATGGTCATGTGACCCAAGGGGGTCCAATGGGACTCCATCTGGAAAATTAGTGGATGCTTTGGGAAAAGTAGCTAGAGCTGCTGGTGGCCGTCTTCCACCAAAAGGGGCCTGCCTGCTTGAGAATATCTATGACTAGAGAACAGCAAAGGCTTGGACAGAGATAACTTCCTCATGACATCATTGGCTTTGAAAAGCAGTCCTCATGACTACCTGTATTTTGTCTCTTGTCCAACTTACCAGTCTTTAAACAGTGAGCATTTCTCTAAACAATGACGTGTTAGTCGCACAACAAATAAGTTTAAAACTGCTGAATTTAACAAATTTTAAAGATTAGCTTTAATTTAAATGTTGATTATAGACTTAATCATAATTTTCTAAACGTATAATTAGAATCACAAGTCTAATATATCAGATCTTCGTACATGCTTGAAACGCTTTAACAAGCAGACAGAACACACAGTAATCAAAGGATATAAAGCCAGCCCATAGATGACAAGGGTGCATATAAATGAGATCTAATGCTGTGACTGTCCATGTGTTCATTATCTCTAGTTTCTGTTTTTATTTCTTTGGGGGATATGATCTTATTCATCGTATCCAGAGAATCAGGGTTGCTTTCAGCTGAGGCTGAAGACATACATGCAGATGATGGTCATCAACGTAAGACAGGGTCAGAAAACTCGCTGCATCTTCCAAGGGTCTTGCACAAATCTGTGACCAGTTGAACAGGATTTTCTTTATAAATACAGTATATTCACATGGAAGGGAATATATGATTTATTACCTATGGCCAAACTTTTTATTTTTTGACAACCTTGTCTTTTCCATCAAATTGGTACTTGTTTTGAAAATCTTTAGAATGCAGGCCAGTATCAGTCTATATATATATGTGTGTGTGTGTGTGTGTATGTGTGTATATATATATATATATAATATAAAATATTATAAGAAGGAAAAGTTCAAGGACGGTTTAAAAATGCATGTTTCTGACTGGAAGTGGTGGTTTATGCCTTGTGGCACCAATAGTTCTAGCAATACCAATGAAGAGTTTGCAGAAAGCAAAGCTTTTTTCCACTTCTCTATTTCTATATATGCTAATGCAAATTAAGATCTTCAGGGTCATCTATAGTGTGTGCAGTGCTAAAACCAAGCCAAAATGCAGGGCCTGTAATATTATTCCCAATAACCGAAACCTGGAAGAAACTCTAATGTCCAATAACTGAGGGACAGATGAACGAGTTCTGACATGGGCTTACAAAAGAATGCTTCCTTGTGATCAGAAGGAAAGAACTATTGATACCTGCAACAATATGGATGAATCACAGAAACTTTTTTTTTTTGAGACAGAGTTTTGTTCTTGTCTCCCAGGCTGAAGTGCAATGGCACAATCTCGGCTCACAGCAACCTCCGCCACCTGGGTTCAAGCGATTCTCCTGCCTCAGCCTCCCTAGTAGCTGAGATTACAAGCGCCTTCCACCATGCATGTCTAATTTTTGTATTTTTAGCAGAGACACGATTTCACTATGTTGGCCAGGCTAGTCTCGAACTCCTGACCTTACATAATCCACCCATCTCAGCCTCCCAAAGTGCTGGGATTACAGGTGTGAGCCACTGTTCCCAGCAAATCTCAGAAACACTATGTAACGTGAAAGAAGTCAAACACAAAAGACTGTATACTGTAAAATTCTGTCTATATGAAACTCTAGAAAAGAATAAAACTACTGTGACAGCAAACAAGTAGTTGCCTGTGGTCAGGGCTTGGGGAGGGGACCAAGCACAGAAGTGCATGGGGAAAGGTTTGTGAGGGGAGACTGTGCCATATCTTTCTATTGTATATATTTAAGGTGTGCAACATGATAGTTTGATACACATGTACACAGTGGAATAATTACTACAATCAAGCAAATTAACATATTCATCTTCTCACATAGTTACCGTGTGCGTGTGTGTGTGTGTGTGTGTAAGAGCGCCTAAAATCTCCCTTGGTAAGTTTTAGTACACCATACAATTGACTGTGGCATTCACAGAATTGTGTATAATTACCCAAATGCATCGAAGTATATGCATAAGATTGTTGCATTTTATCGTATGTGAACAGTATCTTTAAAAAAATGAAAAAGAAGGAAAAGTTCAAGGATGGTTTAAAAATGCATGTTTCTGATTCGAAGTGGTGGTTTATGTCTGTAATCCCAACACTTTGGGAGGCCGAGGCAGGAGGATGGCTTGAGCCCAGGAGTTCAAGACCAGCCTGGGCAACATGGTAAAACCCTGTCTCTACACAAAAATACAAAAATTAGCTGGACATGGTGGCACATGCCTGTAGTCCCAGCTACTCAGGAGTCTGAGGTGGGAGGATCATCTGAGTGCAGAAGAATTGATTGAGCTCGAGAGGTCAAAGCTGCAGAGATCTGTGATGACACAACTGCACTGTAGCCTGGACAACAGAGCGAGGTCCGGTCTCAAGAATAATAATTATTATAATTATTATGTATGTTTATCTGCAGACATTAACAGGTAATAAAATAGGTATATAAAGACAACAGCTTATTTGACCAGGCACCAGATCCACAGCAGAGACAAGATTTGAAATGTACTTTTGCTTGGTGTTTTCTATTAGTGGCCAGTGGAATTGGTTGGGTAAAAAGATCACTTTCTCTCCTGCTGTCCTGACTCTACTGGGAGTCCCTGTGACCCTATGAGCAAGGTTGATGCTCAGCAGGGTTGCACTGGTGCTGCTGAACAGAGGGTTTGTGGCTGGTGTCTGATTGGTTAGGCCATCATTTCAACTGGTTGATACCCGTGCTGTACTGAGAGTTGAATATTTTGTAAATTACCACTGCATGTCACAGCAACTGAAAAACCATTCAAATCTCTTAACACATGCACTTTCTTTGAAGTCAGAGACTACTGGAAATGTTTTGCTCTCTACTGGAAAGAAAGGATTTTGAGAGTCAGGCAGCCCATCACTTGCTCTGGGCAACACCAAACTTCCTCCTTTAAGACTTGAGACGGTTGACTTTTCTCCCCTCCCTGTTTTCCTGTCTGTAAATTGGGACTCATCACTCCTACTCCCTGTGCGCCTTGTGTAATTTTGCAAACCCTATTTCAAAGTTGGGGGAAGGGAAGATTTTAATGTGCTTGTCCTGAAATAGTTTGACCAGGCTGCTGCTTCCAGAGCTGAAAGTCAGGATGTCAAGGTTGAGTCTGTGGGTAGTCATTTGTCATCAGAATGAAGGTAGGATCACGGGGTGGGTGCTGCAATTAAAGATGCTGCAGAGACTAGGCGAACCAGCTTCCTGTCACCATGTTTCATGGTTTCCAGCCTCCGCATTGATGAATGATGGCAATGTGAGGAAATCCTATTTGTCAGCTTGTTTTTGCTGTTTGTTTTTATTACCAGTTCAAAGATCAAAAAAGTTCTAGCCAGCTTTCTTTTTGAAAAGGAGTCTTGCTCTGTCACCTGGGCTGGAGTGCAGTGGCATGATCTCAGCTCATTGCAACCTCCGCCTCCTGGGTTGAAGTGATTCTCCTACCTCAGCCTCCTGAGTAACTGGGATTACAGGCGCACGCCACCACACCTGGCTAATTTTTGTATTTTTAGTAGTCACGGAGTTTCACCATGTTGGCCAGGCTGGTCTCAAACTCCTGACCTCAGGTGATCCTCCTACCTCGGCCTCCCAAAATGCTGAGATTACAGGCATGAGCCACCACCCCTGGTCCTAGCCATCTTTCTTGCAATATTTTCTTTGGTCTATATCCCTAAAATAAATAAACATGATGATGTTTGCGATTGCAAAGTTTGCAAATTGAAGGTCCTTGGGTCATATCTAGCCAATACTTTACACATTGTGTTTGGTCTTCAGGGTTTTGGATAGTGGCCAACATTTAAAAATCTGAAATTACTACTTTAAAATTTACATTAAAAATAGAATTCATCATTTCTCTTAGAAAAT
The DNA here is from genome assembly GCF_009764315.1 of Trachypithecus francoisi. NCBI lineage: Eukaryota > Metazoa > Chordata > Mammalia > Primates > Cercopithecidae > Trachypithecus > Trachypithecus francoisi. The sequence goes on from NW_022681456.1 coordinate 4,055,000, forward strand.
GGAATGCCTGCAGCACTGAGCCCTTTTTTTGCAAGGCAATGGTAAGGTGATCTAACAGTTGCCCTTCTTTACCCTGGGAGGGTAACTTCTAGATCATATTTAACTCATTTATTTGTTATTTACCCTCTATAGTTGTATGAATTTGTGATCCCCAAATTAAACTAAAATTTTAGAAAAAAAAATTTTAATTTTCGAACCTTAAGGAGAAGAGAGCTTTATTTGTGTTTAAGCCTCAGTAAAGACCACACATGGCTGAAAATAACATAATGCTTCCCAGAATACCTGACAATAACAGCATTAAAATAAAAAAACCTCTTATTTGTGACTCATGACAAGGAGTCCAGGGCTATTGTGACTGCTCAGCAATGTTTGTAGGGAGTCAGGCCATTTTTAATCTCTGCAGGACCACCTTTAGCAGGTTGGTTTTCTTGCTCATGTCTGTTGCCTCATGGTTGTAAGATAGCTGTCATGCCTCCAGCCACAGATCTACATTCCAAGGATGAAGAATGAAGCAGGAAGGGCAAAGAATAAATCAGAAAAGCTCAACATTCCCAGAAGCCATAAACTATTTCCTACTGTCTAGAAGGTATCACAGAGCCACTACCACCTGTAAGGGATTACAGAAAGCTGGAAATATGCAGCACATCACTGAACATCAGACTCAAAGAGGGGTGAAGGATGAAATTTTTAGTCACTAAGACTGGCATTCAAGTTCTAATTTAACCACTTACCACCAGTGTGACCTTAAGCAAGTGACTTAGCCTCTCTGACCCTCAGTTTCTCCCTTGATAATGGGGGTAGTATTAGTACCTATAGTGTAAGATTTTCAGGGAGTTTATTGAGTTAGTGACTATGAAGTAATTTGCATAGCACATGATGATGATGATGGTGATGGGGATAGTGATGTTGATGGTGGTGATGATGCTGACAATCGTGATTGTGATGATGATGATGGTGATGATGATGGTGATTGTGATGATGATGGTGATTGTGATGATGGTGGTGATAATGGTGATGGTGATTATGGTAGTGATAACAATGATAGTGATGGTGATGATGATGGTAATGATGATGGTGGTGGTGATGGTGGTGGTGATGGTACTGATGGTGATAGTGGTGATGATGGGATGATGGTATTGATGGTGTGATGATGGTGATTGTGATGGTAATGATGCTGATGCTGTTGATGATGATGATGATGGTGGTGATGATGGTGATGATGATAGCAATGATGGTGGTGGTGATGATGATGGTGGTGGTGATAATGATGGTGGTGATGATGATGATAATGATGATGATGTTGATGTGATGATGATGGTGATGGTGGTGGTGGTGATAATGGTGGTGGTGATGGGATGATGGTGTTGTTAGTGTGATAATGGTGATTTTGATGGTGATGATGATGATGCTGTTGATGGTGATATGATGATGGTGGTGATGATAGTAATGATGGTGGTGGTAATGGTAATGATGATGGTGGTGACGATGATAATGATGGTGTTGATGTGATGATGATGGTGATGATGGTGGTAGTGATGATGGTGATGATGATAGTAATGATGGTGGTGGTGATGGTAATGAGGATGGTGGTGGTGATGATGGTGGTGATGATGATGATAATGATGATGGTGTTGATGTGATGATGATGGTGATGATGGTGGTGGTGGTGATGGTGATGGTGGTGATGATGATGATAATGTTGATGGTGTTGATGTGATGATTATGGTGATGATGGTGCTGGTGGTGATGGTGATGATGATGGTGGTGGTGATGATAATGGTGGTGGTGATGGGGATGATGATATTAATGATGGTGATGTTGATGATGATGGTGGTAATGATGGTACTGATGGAGTGATGGTGGTGGTGTGATGATGGTGATCGTGATGGTGATGATGGTTATGATGATGGTGATAATTGGTTTTAGTTAAATGGAAGCCATAGCTTTCAAATAGTGTTGTTAAAGTAGTGCCAATATATCCTCTATATCATGTACTGAAAAAGGCAAATCATCTCTGTGGTACTCTTCCCAAGAATGCCTAACCTCAATTTAATCCTGAGAAAGCATTGAACTATCCAAATTGAGGAACATTCTACAAAATAACTGACCAAACTGGTAAGGTCAAGAAAGATGAGGAAAGACTGAGGAACAGCCCCAGATTGAAGGCGAGTAAGGAGCTCTGACAAGTAAAGACACTTGGACAATCCCAGATTGGATCCTGGAACAGTAACGGAATGAATGTGTCAATTAACAGCATTTGAATAATGTCTGTAAATTATTCAGTCAATTTGGGTGGAGCTGAGTAGAGGTTATATAGGAACTCTCTGTTCTATATTTTCAACTCCTCTTTAATTCTAAAATTACTTCAAAATTAGAAGTTTAAAAATCATAACAAGTGGTGCCAAGTAAGAAGTTAATAAAAATTGTTCTTGACATTTCCTGGCTCTTAGGTACTCTGAGGGGGTTTTGTAATGTGCCATCTGTTATGGGTTGAATTGTGTCCCCAAAAATTCACATTTTAAAGTCCTAATGACAGGTACTATAGAATGTGACCACATTTGAGAATAGGTTCATTGCGGATATAGTTAGTTAATTACTGAAATAAGGTGGGCCCCTGATCCAATATGGCTAGTGTCCTTATAAAAGAGAACGCTGTATAGAGAGGCAGACACCCACACAACGAGAACACAAGTGACATGAAAGCAGAGACTGAGCTGATGCAGTCTATAAAAGTCAAGGAACACCAAAGATTGCCAGCAAATCAGTGGAGACAGAAGAGATGCATGGAACAGATTCTCCCTCACTTCCTCAGAAGGAACCAACCCTGCTAATATCCTAATTCCATAATTCTAGACCTTCACAACTGTGCAGCAAAAAAAAAAAAGCTATTTGTTCTAAGGCACACAGCTTATAGTGCCTTGTTACAGAAGCTGCAAGAAACTGATACACCATGATTTACTAATCTACAAAACTATCATGCTGAGCAAAGGCCTTTATGCTCAGATAAAACCTTATGCATCACCCACCTGTGCCAGCCATTGCTAACCTTGATATCAGAAGAGCAGAGATGGTCTCCCCAACAGTGCTTCCCTGAAATGCCACCTTCCTGGAGTCAATCCTGTGGGCTCTGACATGTTACCCGGGTAACAATGTAACTAGCTTGAGAGGAATCTAACTCTAGAGGAGTCATCCCTTAATCAGTGATTCCCATGAGGTCATGACCATCATTCCCATGTCACTCAGAACTCTTGGCTTCAAGAGACAGAAAAACAGGGAATATATTGGTTTATATATCCAAACTGCAGGCAGGGGAGATCTGAAGTTTGGCTCTGGGGTTACCTGATGCACAGACCCAACCCCAGGTGCCTCCGTGGTTCTTCCCTACCTCTCCATCTTGACATTGTCTCTGCCCACAGGGCTGCCTCCCACATTCAACAGACTTTTCCATATCACAGGGGGTATGACCACACGCAATTCCATTGATTTCCTCCACCTGTCCCCAAGAACAAGGAGGAGGAAATAGAGACTTAACTTTGAAATAATATATCAGGTGAGGACTCTGATTTGTCCATTGTGGGGTTGGGGCACACCTTAGATCAGTCACTGATGCTGGGCATGATGATTGGCCTGGCCTATGACATGCACCAGGATGCTTGACCTTGCTTGCGACATATGCCAATAGATCTCACCTGGAATGAGACCTATTTTAGAAGAAGAAGGAGAATTAAAGACATAGCCACAAGAGGAATCACTTAGGTCTTTGCCTAGTGCCCCACACCACCCCTCTAACAAGTGATAGCACCAGACCTCAAACCCAGTCTGTCTGTTGAAACTGGACTCCATCAATTACATTCTGAATCACATTGGATAACTTGTTCTCTTGGATCTTCAGTTTTTTAATTATTAAATGGGAAGAATAATATAAATTATTTCACACACTAGTCAACTGGCCTCTGTAAGATAATATATACAAGATCCTTGGAAAAATGCCTGACAGAAATAGGGGCTCTAAATCATTTCCACCCCCATCGAGGTCAATGAAAAAAATTCTCTTGAGCTGAGGATATTGACATAAGGAAGAAGAAGAGCCAGCCCTGAGCCACAGAGTGAGCAGGGGGACAGCAATCAATCACATCCCTCCACAGTTCCACGCTGTTTGTCTGTAACCGTGTCCTTAAAGAAAACAAACATATCCAAAAGTGGATAAAGAAAGTCTGGTGCCTGATGTCATTGTGTCATTTGTAATTTGGGTTTTGAGAACACTTTCTTTGGAAGTCACAAAAACCCAATTCAAACTAGTTTACACACATACACACACACACACAACACAATACTCTGTGGGTTCCTATGAGCTTCAGGTGTTGCTGGAGATATATATATATCTTCATCTCTTAACTCTGCTTTCCTACCCGCCAACTTCTTGCTCAGGTGGGCTCCCTCCCCATGAGGTGGCAGAGATGGTCTTCAGTAGCGCCAAGCGTGCATTCTACCAGTGTACCAACTCCAGAGGAAAGAGCATTTCCTTATTTTCACCACTTCATAAAATAGCCAGGATATAACTTATATTGGCCTAAGTTGCCTATTCCTGACCTAACTAGAGAGTACAAGGAAATGAAGTACTCCACTAAGTGAGACCTGAGCCAAGTGCCTATGCAGGGACTGGGGGTCTACCGCACACCAAATTCCTGGGCTAAGTAGTGGAAAGCAGAATGTCTGAAAAAATAACTGGGATAAATGCAAGAAAGACAAAAGCAATGGATGTCCACCATAATAAAAGCACCACCACCATAATAATCAGACCCAGTCCATGTCTATCCTCAGGTCCTCCAAGAAGCAGATACCAAGACAGACTTCCATGTTTAATTGATTTACTGGGAGCATAAAGGGGGAAGAGCAGGATAAAGGCAAGGGAGGCTTCAGATCAAGAAGCAGGTCTGCATGGTGCTCTCCAGGTTCATCTGCATTGCTGCAAATGCCAATAGTTCCTACTTTTTAAAGGCTGAAAAATATTTGATTATATGTGTGGACCATATTTTGCTGGTCCATTCATCTACTGATGGACATTTGATCTGAGAAGATGGGGAATTGCTGTTCACCAGGTGTAAAGTTCTTGTTATGCAACATAAATAAGTCCTAGACATTTGCTACAGCCTTGTGCCCACAGTTCACAAGACTTATTCTGTGCTTAAAAAATTTGTTGAGGGTAGATCTCATGTTAGGTGTTCTTACCCCAATTTTAGAAAAAAATAGATGCAGATGTGCTGCCTGGGAAAGGAGAGCAGGAAGCAAGAAGGATTGGGGAGGAACCTCTGACTGCGGCACAGGCTGAGGATGTCTCAGGAACCCAGAAGAGAACTCCGGAGCAAAGACTGAGTTCGGAGGAGGTGCACTCAGGCTTCACCTGCCACAATCAGACATCAAAGGAGACAGCAATCTCTGCATGAACATTCTGAATGCTGAGTCAAATCCAACATGACGGCAACTGGAGTGAAGTAGAGTCCGCTACCCTCTCTACAGCAAGCTCTCTGCAAGGGACTCCTCATCTCTGTATCCCCGTGGCCACCACAGCCTAAGCCTGCTAATCCAGGGTCAATTAAATCCTACTTTTTTCCCAGGTTCATTGAAGCCTGATTGAAAAATAAAATGTGTACATAGTTAAGGTGTACAGTGTGGTATGTTGATATACCTGTATAAAACAATTACTACAATTAAACTATTAATAATTAAGATTTCCATCAGCTTACACAGTTACAAGTTGAATTCATAGGCACTGAGAGTAAAAGGCCAGTTGCCAGGGTGAGTGAAATGCAGGGATTGGAGTCAAAGGGTACAAACTTAGAGCTTTAAAACAAGTACCTTCTGGAGACCTAATATACAGCATGATGACCACAGTTAATGATAATGTGTTATATACTTGAAATTTGCTAAGAGAGTAGATCTCAAGTGTTCACAAGTAAATCCTACTTACATTCCCAAATGGCCTATTTTTCTGTTTACAACCAAACCCTTACTTGTCTTTGGAAATAGAAATTGTTGCTTTGAACTCACCAGAGAAATGACTGCTCATAATTTAAATATTCCAAGAGGTATAAAGACCATATTCTTGTTTCCTCAAAACAGTATCTTTCTTATATATTTGGGAATTTAGGATGATAGACAGATAGGTAGGTAGGTAGGTAGGTAGATAGATAGATAGATAGATAGATAGATAGATAGAGATTATAGAGTCTCCTTTTGAACAAACAGGTTACTGCAAGCATTTTTAAAGAAAAAATTTCTAGAGCAATTAACTGCCCCAAATTTTCTTTCCTGTAAAAATGCCTTATAAATTACTTATTACAAATAAGAAAACAGTGAGGTGGAGGATAAAACTTAGAATTCACTCTTTTGTAAATAGAGATAACTACTTTGTCCCAGTGAATCTCTGAGGTCTTGTTTTCATCAATTTAGGAGGGTTAGGTTTGAAAGTCCTTCAAGTGAAGCCTATCTAAAAGTTTACCCTGTGGTCTCCTATAAAAGTTTGGAAAATATTAAGAAAATATTTGCTTTGTTTTTTTTTCATGTAATGTCTCCAAGAGCACATATTGTGTGCTTTTAGTGGGAATTTAATTATTTGACTAAATTATTGGGGTCTAACAGGTCTCACTAAAGTTCAGAAAAGTCGAGCATGATGGTATTTAAGTGTGACATCATCTATATCACCTGGTGATCCCATTATCATAGCTTTCTTTATGCTTTACTGAACAATCTTGAGCGTGCTGGATTCTCATACCTGATAGTAAAACTTTTAGGATTCCTTCCTTCCTTTCTTCCTTCCTTCCTTCCTTCCTTCCTTCCTTCCTTTCTCTCTCTGTCTTTCTGTCTTTTTTTTTTTTTTTTTGAGACAGAGTCTCGCTCTGTCACCCAAGCTGGAGTGCAGTGGCACAATCTTGGCTCCCTGCAACCTCCACCTCCTGGGTTCAAGCAATTCTCCTGCCTCAGCCTCCCAAGTAGCTAGGATTACAGGCATGCACCACCATGCGCAGCTAACTTTTGTAATTGTTATACAGATTTGGTTTCCCCATGTTGTCCAGGCTGGTCTCAAATTCCTGGCCTCAAGCAATCTGCCCATCTCGGGCTCCCAAGTGCTGGGATTACAAGCGTGAGCTACCGCACCCATCCAGATAATTTCTTGTATGTGGTTGTTTGCTTTCTCCAACAACAGTCATCTTTGGACACCAAAATCAGGAAAACGCACTGGAGTCCAAAATGCTCCCTTAGGTGCCCTATTTGTGTGTGTGTGTGCATACATACTTATGCATACATACATATAATGCATATGACTATGCATATATAATTACATGTGAAAACATACTTGGTTTTCAGGTTTTTCATTAGGACCCTTTTTGATCTGCATGCCATGATCTTGCCAATAGGTCTCCCAAATGAGTGTTTGGGTCGCTGGTGTTAACCCGGGAGCACAGAAAAACACTTTGGTCACTTACGGTGCTGATGCCTCAGCCGCACCACTGCCCAACTGAATCAGAACCTCTGGGAATGGGACCTGAGAATTGGCATTGTTTAAAGCTCCCCAGGCAATCCTAGTGGGTGAGACCACATTTGGTGAGCTAAGCTGCTACATAATCTTATTTGTGGTCAGCATCGAAGCATGCATTGGTATAGTCCATAGGTATGTTTTCCAGCTAATTTCTGTAATATGCACCGTTGTACTCCTGATCTGGACATGCTAATTCCTCTCTAGGTCATGGCGTTTCAAAGCCTCCCCTGACCACACTGTCTCCTCTCACTGCCCCAAATCCACTTCTCCTTTCTCAATAGTGTGTCCTACTGCCTGACACTACGCTCTGGACCTGTTGGTCTCTGGTTATTGTCTGTCTCCCTTCCCAGAATGTAAGTTCCATTGGAAAAAGGCTCTTTGTTTTATCTGTTGTATCTCAAGTGTCAAGAACATTCTAGAAAGTGGCAGGTGAGTCCCCTTGGGCAGCAGACCCCGGATGCTGGTTAGCACGCAGGGCATTCATTCTGGAGTGTGCTTGGGTTCCTCTGCAGTAGAAGGGAGGGGCAGAGGCAGGATGGGATTCAGGGAGAAGTCGAGGGCATGCAGTCCCCAGGAGCAAGGATTCAGCAAGTCCCATGACGGGCGGGGAGTAGGGGTCTCTTCAGAGCCTCCCTGAGCTGGAATGAGGAGGCTGAACCTCTCTATCTCCACAGGCATCTCCAGAAGGAGATGGGACCTTGGGTGAGGTGGTTTTCTTCAGCTGAGGCCATCGCTAGCATGCTGCCTGCAGGGTGTCACCCTCCAGCAGAACTCCTGGAGGTTGAAGGAATCCATCCTTCCTTCCTAGAGAGGGGGTTCCAGGGGTACATCACAGTGAACACCCCAGTGGTCAATAAATATTTCAGCAAATGTCTTTCTAGTTCCCACTGGATAAACACACACAGACACACACACACACACACACACACAGCAGAACCTTGATATTTGAGCTCGCATGCAGGTACTTTATCTTGGAAAATAATCACAAAGAATAGGTTGGCCTAGGGAGAATAAAGCAGGGAATGAGATAAGCAAATATGAGGACGTGTTCATCAATAACGCTGTGGCAACAGGGACTCGATCCTGCTGAGACCTGAGGAGGCATAAAAAGTGCACTTTAGAGTTGTGTTCATGAACAGGCACTTCCCAGTAGAAGACATACCAGCAGCCAACAAGAACATGGAAAGATGCCTCATATCACTCATCATCAGAGAAATGCAAGTCAAAGCCACAATGAGATTTCATCTCTCACCAGTCAGGATGGCTAGTATTAAAAAGTCAAGAAAAAACAGATGCTGGCAAGGCTGTGCAAAAAGGGAACTCATATTATACATTGTTGGTAGGAATGTTAATTAGTTCAGCCACTGTGGAAAGCGGTATGGAGATTTCTCAGAGAACTTAACCCAGAACTACCATTCGGCCCAACAATCCCATTACTGGGCATATATCTGAAGGAAAACAAATCATTCCACCAACATGATATATGCACTCTCATGTTTATTGCAGCACTATTCACAATAGGAGACATGGGATCAACCAGCGAGCTCATCAACAGTGGATTGGATAAAGAAAACATGGTACATATACCGTGGAATACTATGCAACTATAAAAAAGAATGAAATCATCATGTCCTTTGCAGCAATGTGGATGCAGCTGGAAGCCATTATCCTAAGTGAACTAACAATGAAACAGAAATCCAAATACTCCATGTTCTCACTTATTAGGGGGAGCTAAACATTGTATACTCATGGAATTAAAGACGTCAACAATAGACACTGGGGACTACTAGACAGGAGAAGGAGGAAGGGAGGCAAAGATTGAAAAACTAACTTTTGGGTGCTATGCTCAGTACTTGGGTAATGGGATCATTTGTATCCCAAACCTCAGCATCATGCACTATACCCAGTTAGAAACCTGTACATGTATTTCCTGAATCTAAAAGAAAAGTAGAAAAAAGAAAAGAAAATGTGGCACATATACACCAGGGAATACTATGCAGCCATGAAAAAGGATGAAATCATGTCCTTTGCAGCAACATCGATGCAGCTGGAAACCATCATCCTAAGTGAACTAGGAAGCAGAAAATAAAATACTGCATGATCTCATTTATAATTTGGAGCTAAACAATGGACACACATGAACATAAAAATGGAGATAAACACTGGAGACTCGCAAGGGTGGGGGCAGGATGGGACGGGATGAGGATTGAAAAGTTACCTATTGGGTATAGTTTTAACCATTTGAGTCATGGGTACACTAGAAGCCCCACCATATGCAATATACCCATGTAACAAACAAGCACATGTATCCTCTTGGTATGGTTTGGCTCTGTGTCCCCACCCAAATCTCATCTTGAATTGTAAACCCCACATGTCAAGGGAGGGACCTAGTGGGAGGTGATTGGATCATGCAGGTGGTTTTCCCCAAGCTGTTTTAATGATAATGAGTGAGTTCTCATGAGATCTTATGGTTTAAAAGTGGGGCACTTCCCCAGTTGCTCTCTCACTGCTGCCACCATGTAAAACGCCACCTTACTTCCTCTACGCCTTCCACCAGGATTGTAAGTTTCCTGAGCCCTCCCCAGCCATGTGGAACTGTGAGTCAACTAAACCTCTTTTCTTTGTAAATTACCCAGTCTCAGGTTGTTCTTTATAGTAATGTGGAAATGGACTAATACACCCCTGAATCTAAAATAAAAAATATTTTGGGAAAAAGGAAAAGGATTTTCTGCCCAAGCCAGGAAAATAGGGAGTGACCATTCACTAGCTCTTGTCTCCACTACTCCAGGTTTGCCTAGAGTCATGAACTCTCTACTTTCCAAGTTTGTACATGCAGCCTCTAGCTGAGCAAGAAGGAGACCAACTGTCCTGGTTTGTCCAGAACTGACCTGGTTTTACCACCGAAAGCCTCACATCCCGGGAAACTCTTTATGCCTGGGTAACGTAGGATAGTTGGTCACGGTCTAGGCAGCTTCCCCCAGGTACCCATGTGACAGCTGCACAGAAGCCTCAGGCCAGAGCAAGAAATACTTGAGGCAGCAGAGGTGAGTGCAGCCTCATCTGCAGGTCGCTGGCTCTGGCGATAACCACAGCAGTTAGAGGGTGACTGGGGGAGTGTGAGACGGGAGGCAACAGGCATCGGGTACAAAGTGTCAACCGCTGTCCTCTGCTCCTCGGTCAGACAGGCATCTCACATTTGGAAACTTAGGTCCTGCAATCTAGGCGAATACCCGTCATGGTTTTGTTGAATGTGTTCCTTCTTTCTCGGCGTAGAGTTCGTGTTTATGTGACCTAATCCCTTCAACCTGTCCAAAAACCTGGGTGAAAAATGGAGACGTGTTTTTTAAAGGCCCTTGTATTTAGCAAATGCCCAGAGAGTGGGCTGTTCACATTGTCTTTTAAATGACAGATTTTCTTGCGCATTGGTCTTGTTTGCTTTCGTTCGTAGATGAACAAAGAACAAAATTTGGCTCTTGGGAAACCTTCTGGACCTGCCGGAAGCGATGGGTGGTTGCCAAGCTTACCCACATCTGACTGTTAATCGAGTCCCAGCCACTATAATGAAATTAGCCTCAGCTGCTCTGGAGTTGTTTGGATTTGGGGCCAATGAGGCATTTGGCACAAAGAGGTATCAAATGTTTGTTTGCGCAATGTTCCACAGTGTGCGTTAGTCTTTCTTTAAAAGATCACAACGTGAGGAGGAAAAGTGCTCTTTGGCTGTGAGTGATGGAAAAAAACAAAAACTCAATCAAGAAAATGTGTGCTTTGGTACATTTAGTGTCAGTGTGGTAGAGCAGCCTTGAAGCCAGTGTGTTCAATCCGGTTATGAATCCGTCTCTCTCGCTCTCAGACTGCATGATTGGTGGGCAGGTCCGTCGTTCCTCGGTACAAAATGTTTTCCCTCTAGAGGTTTCTCTGAAGCAAACAAGGTAGTTCAGACTGCATCCTTGTCTCTCAGCTGGCTGTCCCCAACTGCAGGGCATCACATGCTCAACGTCACTGAGGTGCTGTTCTCTACCCCTCTGGGCATGCCGGCATGCCAGTGTCAGATCGGTTAGCAATAATGACATGTCCCTTCATGGAACCGGGCCCTCGTTTGTCATTGCCTGACACTAATAACAAGGAGGAAAGCTCTTTGCTAACTGATAAATTCTGTGCTACCAAGATACAAGAAAGCTGTACATTACTACCCCATTTTGTCAGACTCCTGGAAAATGTATTAAAGCAGAACCCTGCGTTAATTTGAGGAACGCTAATTCCATACGTAACGTAAACCCCTGCCAAATGCGTATGTATTTTACTGATTATCCCCATACCATTCACCCCCTACCCTGACAGCGCTGGCATATTTTTGCTCTTCAATTAGCCAGATCCCTCCATTGCAGATGGGATGCTCACAGCCGTGAGTGGGTTAGTGTATATGAGATGTTATCTGAGCTAATTAAACTAAGATAGAAGACACCCACTATAACACTGCTCTCTGATGCTTTTGACGTTTCTCTTCCTTATATGTACTCCATGCTGGGAGAAAGGTTGAAGGGGCCAAAAAATGCAAACAGGATTATTGCTAAAGAAAAAAAAAGAGAGAGAGAAATCGAAGCAAGAGAATGAAAGTGATAGCCACAAGATGACAGAGCCACCAAAATATTTTTAATTGGCTTTGTAATGCTTCTGAGACAGAAGCCACAGATAAGAGATGAATATGGATCCATAGATGTAAATATAGAGAGATTTATAGATATTAATATAAGTGGATTTAACTTCCCTGTATGTTTTCCCTTGGCTAATTTTAAAGACACGTACCTTAAGTGACACATGGAGCAAAAGGAAAGTTTGGAAAACGTACAGGCAGAGAAGCATCTGAACACAAGCAATCCCCAAGTGCCCCTTATCTCACAAAGAGGGGTGCTCACATTGGGCATAGCTGGCCCCCCACGAACATTCTCCAGCCTGACCATGTGCTGTATAGACTTGCAGGAAAATTAGGAAAAGAAAGGAACACCCTGCTGACTCTGTTTCAAGAGGAAATTTCTGACCAAGCAAGTGGCCACGTCACAGTGCTCTGCAATGTGTGGTCTGTGCATGAGCCCAGGTTTGCAGGCTCCACATGACTGGTGCTCAATGCGGCAGGTACAGAGTCAAGAGTGAGTATTTAGAAATGTTCACAGTGCACTTTGGGAGGCCAAGGCGAGTGGGTCACTTGAGTCCAGATGTTCAAGACCAACCTAGGCAACATAGTGAAACCCCGTTTCTACAAAAAAAAAAAATAGAAAAATTGACCAAACATGTCTGTACACACCTGTAGTCCCAGCTACACAGGAAGCTTGAGCCCAGCAGGTTGAGGCTGCAGTGAGCTGTGACTGTGTCACTGCACTCTAGCCTGGGTGACACAGCAAGACCGTGTCTCAAAAAAAAGAAAAAAAAAAGGCCACAGCAATTCAACATCATCACATCACCTAAACACATTTTTATTGTATTGTACAAAAGTGTTAGTCTACACTGGGTTGGAAATTTTTTCTTAATCACGCATCAGTTAAGAAGATTTGAGCTAGGGGAATTGTGTCTTACGTCAAAATACCTCAGAACTGCTGAACCAATTCTAGTGAAATTCTGAAAGGGTGGAGGGAATCCAGAATATCTCCTCAACTTCTCCTTTCTGATCACACACAATTTCTATTAGGAGATAGCGTCTCAGAAGTGTGTTTAATAGATGGTCTCCATGTTTGAAATATCAAAGTACGTAATTCCTCTGGAAATGAACACACTTCCAAGAACATGTCACATTATTTCTGAGCGTATTTGCATCATCACCTCTGCAGACCTACAGAAGAGCACGAAGCATCAATAATAAAATGCAGACATCCCCCTCCAGCCTTGCAAGAATGGGCTTTATCCCTGAGGTAAATACGCCATCTCTTCATGTCTTCCTCTTAGGATTAGTTACAGAGGCAGTCGCTTAATTGTAATGAGGTGGGGAAATGTAATTACATTAATAGCTTGCACCAGAATTCCTCTTAGAGCGGAAACTGAGTTTGTTGGCTCAGAGGGAGGAGGAGCCCTTGAAAGTTCCGGCGATGAAGCATAGGTCTTCCCAAAGACCAAGCAGTTTCCAAAAAATGAGGGCATATACTCACCAAAAGTTATGTACAAGGATGTTCACCACAAATTCATTCATAATAGCCCAGAGCTGGAAATGACTCAAATCTCCATCAATAGGTGAACACGTTCGGTGCCCATTCAGTGAAATACTACCCAGCAACACAGAACAGTGAACTACACTGAAGGCAAGAGCATGGATACATCTCACAGGCCGGACGCTGAGCAGTGAAGCCAGAAACAAAAGCTAATAGGTGGCACCGTTTCTTCCATGTGAAGTTCTAGGATGAGCAAAACTAACCTATGGTGAAAGGAACCAAAATAATGGTTAACTTGGTTGGAGGAAGGATGGAAATAAGCAACTAGAGAGACTTTAGGAGAGCTCAAATGTTCCATGTTTTGATCTCATGGATGATACTGGGCTTCACAGACACAAATATTCACTGAGTTGCACAATTAAGATGTGTGCATGTAAACGTTTTAAGGTACAGCTTCCTATTTCCAAATAGAAGTACCTGTACATGCAAGGTGAGTCTTGGGGATCCTGGGTGTGGGTGAGATTAGTCTTCATGAGATGAAGAGAGCTCTGGGCTTGTCATTTTGAGGGAGGAGGCAGAAGTGGAGCAAAGAGAGGATGTGAGGCCACACGGGAGCCACAGAGCCCTTCCTGTAACCCGGTAAATCTGCAGAAAGTTTAACAATTTGTGGAAAACTTACCATGAGGCTACCTGTATTAGTTGGGGTTCTCCAGAGCAGGAGAACCAGTCGGCTGCACGTAGATAGATGGGGAGATTTATTATAGGAATTGGCTCACACAGTTATGGAGGCTGAGAAGTTCCTTGATCTGCCATCTGCAAGCTGGAGACCCGGAAAGCCGGTGCTGGAGTTCCAGTCCAAACCCAAAGGCCTGAGAACGAGGAAGCTGAAGATGTAACTCGCATTCTGAATCCAAAGACCTGAGAAGCAGGAGGGGCACTGTTCAAGGGGAGACAGCGATGGACGTCCCAGTAAAAGGAGAGAGAGAGAGAGAGAGAGAGAGAGGGAGAGAGAGAGGGAGAGAGAGAATGAGAGAGAAGCTAGAAAGAAGCTTTTCCTCCATCTTTGTGTTCTATTTAGTCTCCTAAGAGACTGGATGAGGCCCATCTGCACTGGGGAGGATGAATCTGGTTTACTCGGTCCACTGATTCAAATGCTGGTTTCTGCCAGAAACACCCTCACACACACACCCAGAAATAATGTTTTACCAGCAATCTGGGCATCCCTTAGCCCAGTCAAATCTACACATAAAGTCAACCATCACAGTATCCTTTGCAGAAATCACCGAAGGATCGTTTCCTGAGTTGGCTTGGGATGGACCCTGGAGACCCCACGTAGACAGAACAAAGAGGAGGACAGTAGCATCCCCAGAAATTGCGGGATGTGGTGGACGCAGACCCAGGTTCTAGGGGACTTGAAGCTTCTACAGTTCACCTGGGGGCACATGTCTAAGAAAATAAACACAAAATTATCTACACTGAATGACTGAATATTTATTTAGGTTGAACAAATAAATCAACAACAAATTACAAACTGTTAAAAGCTGGAAAATTCTATAGGCATCACAAAGTATATAAAATATAACACAATATGTATATTAAGTAACAGCTTGAACCACCTGTGTAATACCTTTTTCTAAATTGTTTGGCTTTGAACAGTCATGGCCATGATTTTATAACTGCTTTATTTATGAAAGAACTGAAAGATTGCTCATTTTTTATTTTAGCATAGTCAACAACAATTTATTTTTTATTATTGGTAGTTTAGAAAAGTTCCTTTCTGCTTTATAACTCCATATTTTTAATGTTACATATTTTTATGATTATCCTCAAATTTGAGAAAAACCTATCAAGTATCTTTCTTATATGTAAGCTGTAAGATTTCAGGATCTTTCAAGTTTTTTATGCAAGGTGACCAATCTTAAATACTCTGTACTTTCTGTACTTTCCTGGCAATCATTCACTATAATCAGTTTGTTATCAATGTTTCTTTGGTGTGATGCGTTATGAGTTTTATGTTAACTTCAATATTTCATGTCAAATAAGTAAGAAATGCAGAAATTCTGATAAAATCTATTTTGCATAATTCCCACAACAAAAAATGTAGATTACGTTTATTATTTCGTATGCTCCATTATCAAGTAAATTTTGATGAGAAGGAATTCATGTCTTATGAAGCACAGAGGAGAATAGAATCTTCTACTTCCGATTTCACAGGGAGCATGATGGGAACAATTTTCTGGAGTCGAGCTTCTGATGCCTCAGTTTTTGCCCTCTTGGGGTTTGACTTGATCATTCAACAGATATATATTGAGCATCTATTGAATGCCGTATACCAAGTCCTGGAGATACAGAGATAAATCAGGCAGAGTCCCTGCTTTTGAGGAGCTCATGGTGTCTAGCAGCAAATTCACGGGTGCCAAAACCAATGGTAGTACCAGGTTGTGAGCGTTGAATGTTACTCTCAAGACATTTCCAGTATGTCCTCTTTACCCAGCTAGAGCAGAAAAACTCCTTTAAGCCACTTTACTTTCCTTCTATGTCACCCACTTTCTTTCCCTCACAGCATCTGGTATGCCTGGTGTGTACAATATGCCCGAAGATGAGGACTACATATTCAGCTCTGGAAGGATGGAATGTGAGCTCTGGAAGGGCAGTAGGCCATGTGACCCACATGCTAAATTTACAACAAGGACACAATTAAACTAAAGTCATCTAAACTTAGGGACAGCCACATGGAGTCACACTGGCGGGTCACCCAGCATCACTCTGCAGCAGTGGTGAAAACCATGGAGATGAGCGACTGCATTCTAGGGCTACGTCGGAAGAACAGGGCCAGAATCGGCTGGCTACCATGAGCCCACCACCCCCACCACCCATCTCTTCTCCCTCAACCTGCCCGTTCTCATCCACCCACTTTCTAAAGCCAAAAACCAAAGGCTCAGTCTGGAGCCCTCCCTTTCTTTCACCCTCAATATCGAATCTAGCTGCAGTTCTTGTTGACTCCACCTCTAAAAATATCAAACCTATTTTATCTCTACAGCTCGTCCATTGTCCAAACCACCCACATAAATGTCTCCTGGATGCCTACCACAGCTTTTGAACAGCTTTATCCCTCCACACTACTTTTTGTGTCTGCGTACTGTGGTGACTGGGGTGTGGTGCATTGCTGTATGGGTTTTCCTTCAACTGAATTTTCCTTCTGTGGGTCCTAAGAGAGAATGTGCTTCCTCGCTGCTTTGAATTTCAAGAATCCATCTGCATTCCTGGGCTCGGGGGCCCCATTCTCCATCTTCAAAGCCAGCAACAGTGGGTGGAGTCCTTCTCAAAATTATTCACTCCTACTCTGCATCCATCTTCGTGCCTCCTTTCCCAACTGACTCTTTTGCCCCTTTATAACTTTAAGGATCCTCAGTTCCACCTGGATAATTTAAGCCAATCTTCCTGTTTTAAAATCAGCTGACTAGTGGGCCAGATGCAGTGGCTCATGCCTGTAATCCCAGTACTTTGGGAGGCTAAGGGTGGGGGTGGATCACCTGAGGTCAGGAGTTCAAGACCAGCCTGGCCAACATGTTAAAACCCCGTCTCTACTAAAAATACAAAAATTAGCCAGGCATGGTGGTGCACGCCTGTAATCCCAGCCACCTGGGTGGCTGAGGCAGGAGAATCACTTGAACCCAGGAGGTGCAAGTTGCAGTGAGCCGAGACTGTGCCATTGCACTCCAGCCTGGGTGACAGATCAAGGCTCTGCCTCAAAAAGACAAAATAAAATAATAAAATAAAATAAAATCAGCTGACTAGCAAACTTTTAATTCCATCAGCAGCCTTACTTCTCCTTGGTCATGTAACCTACCTAGCATTTTCACAGGTTCCAGGGATTAAATCGGATGTGAACATCTTTGGGGAGCCATTATTCTGCCTACCACAAAAGCCTTATTGTTTATACCGGCATTTTTATTTTACTCTTTAGCATTTTACCTGGAAATAATTTTAAACTAATAGAAAGTTGTAAAACAAATACAGAAACAAAAAAAGTGAACTGCACTGTGTAAATTAAAAAATAATTTGAAAACACTGTACAAAGAGTTTATGTGTACCTTTCACCTCAGTCTTCCTAATGTTGACAATTTATATAACAATCATGCAATTATCAAAGCCAGGAGAATTATATGAATATTGTACTTATCTATCTATACTATTAACTAAACCACAGGCTGGTTTTTCACCTAATATCCTTTTTCTGTTTGAGAATCCAATCCAGGACCCCACAATGCATTTAGTGGTTGTGTCTTCTAAGTCTCCAATTTAGGACAGCCCCTCAACTTTTTCTAATTTTTCATCACCTTGGTGCTTTTGAAGAGTATGGCCAGGTAGATTTTGGAATGCCTCTGAGTTTGGGTCTATCTTGTGTTTTCTCGTGATTAGACTGGACTTATACTTTCCCAGTAATAACCTCCCTGTGTGATGCTGGGATGTGGCATCAATATGACTAATCATTGGTGAAGTTAGCTTGGATCACTTGATGGCCGTATTAATCTGACACCACACAAGCATCCTGTTCCTTCTCAGACTTTGACCCACTAATGTTAGCATCTGCTGATGTATTTCACTCTTGCCCCCATAGACTGTACCTCGCCATGTAGCTGTAGTGGCTTCTTAAAAATGTAAAACAAGCCATTTCACTCTCATGCACAAAACGCCCTAATGGTCTTATGCAGTGCTTCTAATACAATACAACCTCCTCACCATAATGGTCTAGGATTCATGTGATCAAGCCCCTCCAACTTCCTCTCTCTTTTACTTTGGCTCCAGCCATAGTGTCTTTTTTAAATTATTTCTCTGATTTTGCCCTTGATTTTTCCTCTTCCTACATGCCCTTAGCCTAGGTTTTTCACAGTTGACATATGACTTAAAGTTTGGGTCTCAGTGAAAACATCACCTCTCTCCACTGTCTCCTTCCCCTCCTGCCAGCACCCCTTGCCTCATACCTTTACAGTTTGTCGCCCTATGTTATTTTTCTTAGAGCCCACCACTAGTTGAATTTACATCTGTTTCCCTGACTAAGCTTTCATTAGCTTCTTGAAATCAGAAACTTCATCCCTAGCATTGACTGCTTTATCTCCAGTACCAAGGACAGCGCCTGACTCCCCTGAGGTGCTCATCAGACATTTGTTGGATGAATAAATTTTTTTAACATTGTGTGGTCTTTTTATAGCTCTAGTTAGTGCTGAATTTGGATTAATATTATTGATTCAAATGGCCTTTCTCAGACTCTCAGGTGGCTCCTAATTCTAGCACCTTCAGGTTTGGCAACTAAGTCTCTTTGTGTAAGGCCTGGTCAAGAAACACCATTTCCTTAGGATAATGGCCTCTAGTTCCATCCATGTTGCTGAAAAATGATATGATTTCATTCCTTTCTATGGTGTAGTAGTATTCTACGGTCCATACACACCAGATTTCTAATCCCGTCATTCATTGGTGGACACCCAGGTTGATTCCATGACTTTGCCATTATGAATAGTGTCATGACTGATGTATGAGTGTGGGTGTTTTTTTGATATGTACACTATTTGGGTGATGGGTGCACTAACAGCCCTGACTTAGCACTACACAGTATGTCCATGTGTAGTCCTAAATCCAACTGCATGCATTCCCCCAAATCTATAAAAAGATTTTAAAAAGGAAATTCCATTTCCAAGTTTTGATTTTCCAAGCTGAAGGTCTTTCTGTCATTTCTGTGGTCCCAGCAGCATTCTCCTAGTCGTGGTATCCACCACCTCTCATGAAACAGCCCATGGAAAATGCTTAAAAGGCAAGGGCAGCATAGATGTCATTGTTCCTCTCTTGAGAAGGCTGTTCTGGGGGCAGGTAAGCCTTTCTAAGCACAGTCCATTTGTCAGAGCATCCAATCTGCCCTGTAGAAGGCCCTCTGTTGGAGAAAGAACACATGAGCTGCATGTGAGTAGCTGAGCAGCAGAAATAGACACGCTGTGTTTTCCTTGAAGTTCTTCCCTCCAGGGCCTGAGAGGTGCCCTCCGATGTGAGCTACAGCACCCTGCCACATCCAACGCTCTTACAGCAAAGGCAACACACTCTGTTAGACTTGGACTCTTGCCTGCAATGGCCAGGACATTCAGTGAATTCGATTGATTTCATGGCCATTCATCCAAGGACATTTCACTAAAGATCTTTTTTTGATATCAGAACAGCAGTGCCAGGTACGTTTTGCTTTGATGTTAATTGGAAGTAGCATTGTTTAATTCAGTGCCCTCTGAAAGTCCCACAGGTTGATCCCTAAATGTAGGCATTGTAGAACACATGCCATTTTAATGGGCCACTGGCCAGCTTGCCGTTCCTGTGTTGATGGGCCACTGGAAACTGGAGCTGTCTCGGTGTCATCCCTGGAGTCTAGCAAAGCAGAAGGCACACACAATGAAAGGGGAACACACTGCCCTGGCTCCAAGGGAGCACTGGGGCTGATGAGGGGTGTATCCTGGGCACCAGGTGCTGCCTGAGACCATGTCCTGCAGAGCTTGGCAGAGGCTGTCCTGAGGCAGCTTCCTACCCCAGCTGTGAGGGATGTTTCATAATAACTCAAAGCACCACCTTTTTCATCTCCATCTACTATGTCTAAAGAAAAATTGATATCCATTTTCCATTTATCTAACTATCATTGTCAAAAGTATGGTTTTGAATGTTTGACTTCAGAATGTTAGAATCCTGAAACTTATTGAGAAGTATTTTGCAATATCTCTAAGCTGTATTTTTAGGAGAAAAGCACAGAACATACACAGGTGGCCATTATGTTTCAAAAGAAGGAGAATATATATGGTTAAATACTGGTATATGCATAGACTCTCTCTGGGCAGATGCACAAAATACCAGTAGCAACAGTTACCTTCAGGTTGGGAGCTGAGGGGCTCTCGCCAGGACAGGAGGGGCTGATGTGTCACCGCACATGCTTCCTGCTGTTCAATTTCATTTTAGTCATGAGTTGATATCAACTCCCCATTTTTATGACAAAAAGTAATTAACAATGGAAAACAAAGTCTCCAGTGGTCAGACTTTAAAAGCAAATACGAAACATTTGTAAAATATGACGAAGCTTTGTGAATGAAAGAAAATATCCTTAAAAGGAGACATGTAGTCTTTGTTATAAGTATACTTCCTTTCACTGCCATAGAGTCTGAGATCACACATCATCATTTCAGAGCCTACTGGTCTTTTGGAGTTAGAATACCCAGGGCAGGATCGTACAATGCCTAAAAGTGCAGCCCCCGTAGAAAGGCTGGGTCCCAGCTTTGGCCTTGGGCTATTTCCTTAAGGTCTCTGTGCCTTAGTTGCCTCTCAAAAAATAGTCATGATAATAATGCTTTCCTCATTGGGTTGTCTTGAAAATTAAGTAAACTGATATGTGGAAAACACTTTATATTAGTTCCTGGAACATAGTAAATACTATATAAATGTCAGCTTTTGGGGCAGACCTAAACTGATCCTTTTGTATTTACCAAAGCTCATATTAGGGTTCACTTGTATTGTAAATTCTAGGGTCTTGACTGATACATGACGACATGCATTTACCGTTATAATATAATGCAGAATATTTTCACTGCCTTAGAAATCTCCTCTTCTCTATCTATTCTTTCCTCCCTGCTCCTCCCCCTGAAACCCTAGTAACCAGCAATCAGTTTAATGTTTCTATAGTTTTACCTTTTCCAGAATGTCATACAGAATATATACAGAATATAATATAGAATACAGAATATAGCCATTTCAGACTGGCTTCTTACACTTGGTAATATGGAT
The DNA here is from genome assembly GCF_009764315.1 of Trachypithecus francoisi. Taxonomy (NCBI): domain Eukaryota; kingdom Metazoa; phylum Chordata; class Mammalia; order Primates; family Cercopithecidae; genus Trachypithecus; species Trachypithecus francoisi. The sequence continues at coordinate 4,076,474 of NW_022681456.1, forward strand.
TTAAGGTTCTTCTATGTCTTTTCATGGTTTAACAATTCACTTCCTTTCATCAGTTAATAATGTTCCATTATATAGCACACCACAGTTTCTTTATCCATTCGCCTACTAAAGGATATCTTGATTGCTTCCAATTTTTGGCAATTATGAATAAAGCTGCTCTAAACATTCACGTATAGATAATTTTTTTTGCAGAAATTTTCAACTCATTTGGGTAAATGCCAAGGAGAATAATTGCTTGGTTTAATGTCAAGAATATGTTTAACTTCATAAGAAGCTACCAGACTCTCGTCCAAAGTGGCTGTGCACTTTGCGTTCCTACCAGCAATGAGTAAGAGTTCCTGTTGCTCCATAACCCCAGCAGCATTTGGTGCCGTCAGTATTTTGGATTGTAGCTGTTCTACTAGGAATATAATGGCATCTCATTGTTGTTTTAATTTGCAATTCCCTGGGGATATACACAACACTGAGCATCCTTCCTTAGGCTTATTTGCCATCTGTGTATATTCTTTGGTAAGACGTCTGTTCAAATCTTTGCCCATGGTTTAATTGGGTTTTCTTATTGTTGAGTTTTAAGAATTCTTCGTATGTTTTCTATACTCGTTTTTATTTAATCAGATATGTGTTTGCAACTATTATTTCTCAGTCTGTCTGTGGCTTGTCTTTACTTTCTCTTCCCAGGGTCTTTCTAAACATTTGCTTTTATTACTATCATTCTCCATTGGGCATACAGATTTAGATTTCCAATGTTAATGTGCCTTTCTCTCCAATAAATGACGAGGACTGGCCAGCTGTTGTCTTTACCTGAGAAGAATAGTAGTGAGATGTGACCATGTATCATTTCCCTCTATGTTCCATGCCATAAGGTCTCACTACCTTCCGTCAGATCTTCCCACTTTAACCAGTCTCTCTACCGCTCACCTGCCAGGTGAGCACCTTGGACTCCCCAGGCGAAGCTTCTCAGCTCCATAGATGGAGACAAACCCTAGACTTCTCTGGGTTAGGTCTTCCTCTGGAGGAGGCCCTGGCTGAAGGCAGGAGTCTCAGGGGTGCCTACAAAGAGGCAGCGAGGGGGAATTTCTCTGCAGATGGCCTGCAGAGGCATTTTTATCCTGAATTCAGCCAAAACCAAAGAGTGTGTGCCTGTGGTTTCTGAATAATGCCTGTGTCCAGTACTGCTCCCTTTGTCCCCTTTGTGAGGGCCCCTCCATATCCTCAAGAAGGCTGTATCCAGCCAAGGGGAGGTGTGGCCACCACCACATGCCCCCTGAGAGCGCCCTGCATTGACTTCTCCAGCCAGTCCTTCCAGGAAGTGGCAGACACTCATCCAGGTGAGGCCCACCTGTCTCCTCTGCCTAGAGCTTGTGACGTAGGCATCCCGGGCCCTGGCTTCCACTGGTGTGGGAACAGTGCTCACTTGTCCTGACTGCCCAGTGTGCCTGGGGGCTCCCGGTGTCCACCCAGCCCTTACTCACTGTCCCTGTCCCACTTTTTTCTTCTGCATCTGAAAATATATCTTCATCATGGCAGGACACATACTTTCCACTTCATACACTCCGAGTATCATTATTTAATAACACAGGAATATGTCCTGACCCCAGCTCTCTTTAGTAAGAGATTTATAGTCCATTCCACTGAGTCTCACGATGCATGCATTTGAACAAGCAGTGCCTCTCTCATATCCACAGTCTTCTAGTTCCCCCAGACCCGACCTCCATCTCAAAGATTTAATCACATCCTGGGGTCTTGATAGAGACGCTCTCCCATCATTCCAAGTTCAGGGAACTAGAGAAGGTGAATTGCATCGTCCAGGAAGATAATCATGTTGGCTGAGCTCAAAGATCCCAGCAGAAGCCAGTTCATGCTTGTGGGTCCTGCTAAGAATTTGATGTCTTATCCTAAAGCAATGGAAAACAATTGGTGTGTTTTTAGACCATGTCTGGATAGCGACATGAGATGTCATTGGTAGTTATGTGATAAGTTCATGTTTTTAAAAGAAGGCTCTGGGCACTTTTGCAGAAATAAAGCAGCTTGAGTGAAAATAAAAGAGGATGTATATGAGCTCTGTGACCCTTCCATGCCAAGTATATACCCTACAGAAATGCCTAAGTGTCTTCATCAAAAAATACGTACAGGATGGTTCATGGCAGCATTATCAGTCATAGCCAGAAGCTGGAAACACCCAGATGTCCAGAAATAGTAAAATGAACAAATAAATTGTGATATATTCACACAATGGAATGCTATCCAGCAACGAGAAGGGACAAAATACAACCACACACAACGATGCGAACCAATCTCACGAACATTCTATTAAGTAAAGGGAACTAGGGAAACACATACATCTGGTGTGATTCCATTGACTCCAAAGGTCAACAGCAGGGAAAACGAGGTGGTGACATTCTAAAGCAGGTTAGAGTTTACTCAGAGGATAAGAGCCAGAGTAGCAGCTGGAGGGCATGGGAGGGGCTTCTGGTGGGATGGCAGTGTTCGGGTTGTTGAAGTAGGTCTGGAGGAAGTAAGTTTGTTTGCTTCATGAAATGTCATTGACCTGCACGCTCATGATTTGTACACTTAGCTGTATGCAATAAAAAGTTAAATAAAAATAAATTAAAAGTTTTGTTATAGTAATAAAAGGAGGGAGGGAGAAGAGAAGAAATGAGAGAAAAAGGAAGGGAGGGAGGAAAGGAAGAAAGGAAAGAAGGAAGGAGAGAAGGAAGGAAGGAAGGAAAGAAGGAAGGAAGGAGAGAAGGAAGGAAGGAAAGAAAGGAGTTTGCAACTGTTTCTCAAACTTGACACCATGGACACTTGAGGCTGGATAATTCTTTGTGGTGGGGGCTGTCCTGTGCATTATAGAATGTTTAGCGGCATCACTGTCCTTACTAACTAGATGCTAATAACATCCCCCTCCCCATTGTAACAATGGAAATGTCCCCAGACATTGCCTTATGTCCCCTGGGAGCAGGGAACACATAATTCTCATCCAAGGATCCCTGGCCAGGAGTGTATGCAATGCTGGGTGAAGCCCCAGGTATCAGGCAGGTGTACCTCCGATGCATGGACAACTGGTATTGAACTGGCTGTTGCTGAGGGATGTCTGCACCTGAGGCCAGAAAAGGACAGTTCCTTGGCCCTCACAGCAGGGAAAATGAATGGTCTCCAGGCACTTCCTGGAGCTTGCGTGGGTGGTGGTCTCCTCCTGATGAAGCCCTTACTGTCCACTCCACCCCCTACACAGCTGGCAGAGTCTCAATTTCATCGACATGCTGTGAACTCTTGCTGCGAGTGGCCCCTTGGTCTTCTGTCAAGATCAATGTCTGTGGAATGTCAGAGCCAAGAATGCCCCAAGCCATGTATTGCTCTCCTTCTACAGAGACCACCCAGCCTGGCCTTTCCCCGCCCAGAAGATGACTCTTATCTCTTCCCCCAATACTTACTTTGCTTTCTTCCTGTCTCCTTTCTGGTCTTGACTCAAAGGACACTTTTTCAGTGGGGTTTTCCCTGGCTAACAGGTCTACAGCTACAAACTCTCCACCCTAGAACACTTTAGCACTTCTCACTGCTTTATTTTTCTCCTTAGCACCTGTTGCTAATACAACTTTTTAAATGTGTCTTTTTACTGATTGTCATTTGTTCCCCAGTGTGTAAGCCCCATGAAGGCAGACATTTTTGTTTCTATTCTGTTTCCTCCTGTATCTCCAGAGCCCAGATGTAATCCTGGTTCATAGTTGGTTCTCAGGAGGTTTTTATTAAAAGAGTGAGTGAATCTCTAACTATTTGAAATGGGAGTGTTGCTGAACACCAGGGGTTCAGCCTAAGTCCAGTTGCTCCCTGGACAGAAAGCCAATCACTGAGACAATGAGTATTGCCAGGGAAGAAGGCTTTATTGCTGGTGACATCAGCTGTGAGACAGAAGGCAAATCTTAAATCCGTCTCTCCAACTGACTGAAGTTAGCGGTTTATATGGGAATTGGTCAGCAAGCAGCAGGTGGCCGGATGAGGGTTCTGTTGTCTCGATGTCCAGATGCCATGATCTTGAAGTTCAGTTCCATGATACTCTCTGGGAGAAAAGTTGGGCTGGTTTCAGAAAGAAGACCTTTAGAGTAGAAGTAAAAGCATTTGGCTCAGAGGAAAAAAGAAAACCATGTCAATTAATACATCATTACATCATCTTCCCTTAATAGCAATAGCACAAAGATTGCAAAACCTCGGGACTATGGGATATTTCACATAGTAGAATCAAGGTGGCTTCTCCCTTCACACTCACAGCAAAAAGAGGATCAGGGCTTTCTTGGGTCACAAGGAAGAGAGCTTTTTCTTTTATTCTCTAAGCTAGCACTGTTCACCAGGACCTTCTGTGATGACAGGGATGTTCTCAACCTGTGCAGACCAATGTATCAGCCCCCAGCCACTGTGGCTTCTGAGCACTCCTAGTCTCCTAGTGCAGCTGGTGCAACAGAGAAAGTCAATCTTTAATCTTACTTAATTTTTTTTTTATTTTTGAGTTGGAGTTTTGCTCTTGTTGCCCAGGCTGGAGTGCAATGGCGTGATCTCGGCTCACCGCAACTTCTGCCTCCACGGTTCAAGCGATTCTCCTGCCTCAGCCTCCTGAGTAGGTGGAATTACGGGCATGTGCCACCACACCAGGCTAATTTTTTAATATTTTTAGTAGAGACGGGATTTCTCCATGTTGGTCAGGCTGGTCTCGCACTCCTGACCTCAGGTGATCCATCCACCTTGGCCTCCCAAAGTGCTGGGATTACAGGTGTGAGCCACCATGCATGGCCACTTAATTTTAATTAATTTAAAATTATAGAGTCACATGTGACTAGCAGCTACTACCTTGGACAGCACAGGTGTAAACCCTGGTTCCTACATGGGCTCAAAGCCTGAGGATTCTGCCTGTCCTTCCCAACTTTTCATACATTCACCCCAGAATGCATCCAGACAGGCCTCACTAATATACCCAATCTTTGTCATTGTTAGAATCCTCATTTGCAAGCAATAGAAAGCAACTCTGGCTGATTTATGTAGAAATTGAACTTATTAAATTTATTAAAAGGGTATTGACTACCATGAATCTCCAGGAGGGGTAGAAAACCAGATAAAGAGGCTATGGAGCCAGGAATGATGTCAGAGATACAGCAGACATTTTTCTAGTCTGACACTGCCACCCTCCTCCACCAGCAGCAAAACACGGGCATCAAGAAGAGTGCCAGGGACCTCCGACTGCTGGTCAAGACCTCCATGCCACCCGGGATGGTACCCTTACTGGATAAACACATTAAATATGTAATGCTGGACTGCAAACATGTCACGAGGTTGTGTTTGAAATGCACATTTTGGGCAGCATTCCTGTTAGCCTAGTAAAGATTACTGTTTAGCATTGCTAGATATTAAGCAGAGAACACTCCAGCTCAAAGCAAACGGCAAAGCTAGACTTTTGTTGAGAGACGGAGAGGGAGGGAGGTTTTCATAATCAGTTATCACCCACCTTGGAAGACAAAATCAAAACTGAGCCATTCTTTTTTTTTTTGTATACTTTAAGTTCTAGGGTACATGTGCATAATGTGCAGGTTTGTTACATATGTATACTTGTGCCATGTTGGTGTGCTGCACCCATCAACTCGTCAGCACCCGTCAACTCGTCATTTACATCAGGTATAACTCCCAGTGCAATCCCTCCCCCTTCCCCCTTCCCCCTTCCCATGATAGGCCCCGGTGTGTGATGATCCCCTTTCCAAGTCCGAGTGATCCCATTGTTCAGTTCCCACCTATGAGTGAGAACATGCGGTGTTTGGTTTTCTCTTCTTGTGATAGTTTGCTAAGAATGATGGTTTCCAGCTGCATCCATGTCCCTACAAAGGACACAAACTCATCCTTTTTTATGGCTGCATAGTATTCCATGGTGTATATGTGCCACATTTTCTTAATCCAGTCTGTCACAGATGGACATTTGGGTTGATTCCAAGTCTTTGCTATTGTGAATAGTGCCGCAGTAAACATACGTGTGCATGTGTCTTTATAGCAGCATGATTTATGATCCTTTGGGTATATACCCAGTAATGGGATGGCTGGGTCATATGGTACATCTAGTTCTAGATCCTTGAGGAATCGCCATACTGTTTTCCATAATGGTTGAACTAGTTTACAATCCCACCAACAGTGTAAAAGTGTTCCTATTTCTCCACATCCTCTCCAGCACCTGTTGTTTCCTGACTTTTTAATGATTGCCATTCTAACTGGTGTGAGATGGTATCTCATTGTGGTTTTGATTTGCATTTCTCTGATGGCCAGTTATGATGAGCATTTTTTCATGTGTCTGTTGGCTGTATGAATGTCTTCTTTTGAGAACTGTCTGTTCATATCCTTTGCCCACTTTTTGATGGGGTTGTTTGTTTCTTTCTTGTAAATTTGTTTGAGTTCTTTGTAGATTCTGGATATTAGCCCTTTGTCAGATGAGTAGATTGCAAAAATTTTCTCCCATTCTGTAGGTTGCCTGTTCACTCTGATGGTAGTTTCTTTTGCTGTGCAGAAGCTCTTTAGTTTAATTAGATCACATTTGTCAATTTTGGCTTTTGCTGCCATTGCTTTTGGTGTTTTAGACATGAAGTCCTTGCCCATGCCTATGTCCTGAATGGTACTACCTAGGTTTTCTTCTAGGGTTTTTATGGTATTAGGTCTAACATTTAAGTCTCTAATCCACCTTGAATTAATTTTCATATAAGGAGTAAGGAAAGCATCCAATTTCAGCTTTCTACTTATGGCTAGCCAATTTTCCCAGCACTATTTATTAAATAGGGAATCCTTTCCCCATTTCTTGTTTCTCTCAGGTTTGTCAAAGATCAGATGGCTGTAGATGTGTGGTATTATTTCTGAGGACTCTGTTCTGTTCCATTGGTCTATATCTCTGTTTTGGTACCAGTACCATGCTGTTTTGGTTACTGTAGCCTTGTAGTATAGTTTGAAGTCAGGGAGCGTGATGCCTCCAGCTTTGTTCTTTTGGCTTAGGATTGTCTTGGCAATGCGGGCTCTTTTTTGGTTCCATATGAACTTTAAAGCAGTTTTTTCCAATTCTGTGAAGAAAGTCATTGGTAGCTTGATGGGGATGGCATTGAATCTATAAATTACCTTGGGCAGTATGGCCATTTTCACAATATTGATTCTTCCTATCCATGAGCATGGTATGTTCTTCCATTTGTTTGTGTCCTCTTTTATTTCACTGAGCAGTGGTGTGTAGTTCTCCTTGAAGAGGTCCTTTACATCCCTTGTAAGCTGGATTCCTAGGTATTTTATTCTCTTTGAAGCAATTGTGAATGGAAGTTCATTCCTGATTTGGCTTTCTGTTTGTCTGTTACTGGTATATAAGAATGCTTGTGATTTTTGCACATTAATTTTGTATCCTGAGACTTTGCTGAAGTTGCTTATCAGCTTAAGGAGATTTTGGGCTGAGACAATGGGGTTTTCTAAATACACAATCATGTCATCTGCAAACAGGGACAATTTGACTTTTTCTTTTCCTAACTGAATACCTTTGATTTATTTCTCTTGCCTGATTGCCCTAGCCAGAACTTCCAACACTATGTTGAATAGGAGTGGTGAGAGAGGGCATCCCTGTCTTGTGCCAGATTTCAAAGGGAATTTTTCCAGTTTTTGCCCATTCAGTATGATATTGGCTATGGGTTTGTTGTAAATAGTTCTTATTATTTTGAGGTACGTTCCATCAATACCGAATTTATTGAGCGTTTTTAGCATGAAGGGCTGTTGAATTTTGTCAAAAGCCTTTTCTGCATCTATTGAGATAATCATGTGGTTCTTGTCTTTGGTTCTGTTTATATGCTGGATTACGTTATTGATTTGTGAATGTTGAACCAGCCTTGCATCCCAGGGATGAAGCCCACTTGATCATGGTAGATAAGCTTTTTGATGTGCTGCTGAATCCGGTTTGCCAGTATTTTATTGAGGATTTTTGCATTGATGTTCATCAGGGATATTGGTCTAAAATTCTCTTTTTTTGTTGTGTCTCTGCCAGGCTTTGGTATCAGGATGATGTTGGCCTCATAAAACGAGTTAGGGAGGATTCCCTCTTTTTCTATTGATTGAAATAGTTTCAGAAGGAACGGTACCAGCTCCTCCTTGTACCTCTGGTAGAATTCAGCTGTGAATCCATCTGGTCCTTGACTTTTTTTCGTGGGTAGGCTATTAATTATTGCCTCAATTTCAGAGTCTGCTATTGGTCTATTCAGGGATTCAACTTCTTCCTGGTTTAGTCTTGGAAGAGTGTAAGTGTCCAGGAAATTATCCATTTCTTCTAGATTTTCTAGTTGATTTGCGTGGAGGTGTTTATAGTATTCTCTGATGGTAGTTTGTATTTCTGTGGGGTCGGTGGTGATATCCCCTTTATCATTTTTTATTGTGTCTATTTGATTCTTCTCTCTTTTCTTCTTTATTAGTCTTGCTAGCGGTTTGTCAATTTTGTTGATCTTTTCAAAAAACCAACTCCTGGATTCATTGATTTTTTGGAGGGTTTTTTGTGTCTCTATCTCCTTCAGTTCTGCTCTGATCTTAGTTATTTCTTGCCTTCTGCTAGCTTTTGAATGTATTTGCTCTTGCTTCTCCAGTTCTTTTAATTGTGATGTTAGAGTGTCAATTTTAGATCTTTCCAGCTTTCTCTTGTGGGCATTTAGTGCTATAAATTTCCCTCTACACACTGCTTAAATGTGTCCCAGAGATTCTGGTATGTTGTATCTTTGTTCTCATTGGTTTCAAAGAACATCTTTATTTCTGCCTTCATTTCGTTATGTACCCAGTAGTCATTCAGGAGCAGGTTGTTCAGTTTCCATGTAGTTGAGCGGTTTTGATTGAGTTTCTTAGTCCTGAGTTCTAGTTTGATTGCACTGTGGTCTGAGAGACAGTTTGTTATAATTTCTGGTTTTTTACATTTGCTGAGGAGTGCTTTACTTCCAATTATGTGGTCAATTTTGGAATAAGTGCGATGTGGTACTGAGAAGAATGTATATTCTGTTGATTTGGGGTGGAGAGTTCTGTAGATGTCTATTAGGTCCACTTGGTGCAGAGATGAGTTCAATTCCTGGATATCCTTGTTAACTTTCTGTCTCGTTGATCTGTCTAATGTTGACAGTGGAGTGTTGAAGTCTCCCATTATTGTTGTATGGGAGTCTAAGTCTCTTTGTAAGTCTCTAAGGACTTGCTTTATGAATCTGGGTGCTCCTGTATTGGGTGCATATATATTTAGGATAGTTAGCTCTTCCTGTTGAATTGATCCCTTTACCATTATGTAATGGCCTTCTTTGTCTCTTTTGATCTTTGATGGTTTAAAGTCTGTTTTATCAGAGACTAGGATTGCAACCCCTGCTTTTTTTTGTTCTCCATTTGCTTGGTAGATCTTCCTCCATCCCTTTATTTTGAGCCTACGTATGTCTCTGCATGTGAGATGGGTCTCCTGAATACAGCAGACTGATGGGTCTTGACTCTTTATCCAGTTTGCCAGTCTGTGTCTTTTAATTGGAGCATTTAGTCCGTTTACATTTAAGGTTAATATTGTTATGTGCGAACTTGATCCTGCCATTATGATATTAACTGGTTATTTTGCTCGTTAGTTGATGCAGTTTCTTCCTAGCCTCGATGGTCTTTACATTTTGGCATGTTTTTGCAATGGCTGGTACCGGTTGTTCCTTTCCATGTTTAGGGCTTCCTTCAGGGTCTCTTGTAAGGCAGGCCTGGTGGTGACAAAATCTCTAAGCATTTGCTTATCTGTAAAGGTTTTTATTTCTCCTTCACTGATGAAACTTAGTTTGGCTGGATATGAAATTCTGGGTTGAAAATTCTTTTCTTTAAGAATGTTGAATATTGGCCCCCACTCTCTTCTGGCTTGTAGAGTTTCTGCCGAGAGATCTGCTGTTAGTCTGATGGGCTTCCCTTTGTGGGTAACCCGACCTTTCTCTCTGGCTGCCCTTAAGATTTTTTCCTTCATTTCAACTTTGGTGAATCTGGCAATTATGTGTCTTGGAGTTGCTCTTCTTGAGGAGTATCTTTGTGGCATTCTCTGTATTTCCTGAATTTGAATGTTGGCCTGCCCTACTAGGTTGGGGAAGTTCTCCTGGATGATATCCTGAAGAGTGTTTTCCAACTTGGTTCCATTTTCCCCCTCACTTTCAGGCACCCCAATCAGACGTAGATTTGGTCTTTTTACATAATCCCATACTTCTTGCAGGCTTTGTTCATTTCTTTTTCTTCTTTTTTCTTTTGGTTTCTCTTCTCGTTTCATTTCATTCATTTGATCCTTAATCGCTGGTACTCTTTCTTCCAGTTGATCAAGTCGGTTACTGAAGCTTGTGCATTTGTCACGTATTTCTCGTGTCATGGTTTTCATCTCTGTCATTTCGTTTATGACCTTCTCTGCATTAATTATTCTAGCTATCAATTCTTCCACTCTTTTTTCAAGATTTTTAGTTTCTTTGAGCTGGGTACATAATTCCTCCTTTAGCTTTGAGAAGTTTGATGGACTGAAGCCTTCTTCTCTCATGTCGTCAAAGTCATTCTCCGTCCAGCTTTGATCTGTTGCTGGCGATGAGCTGTGCTCCTTTGCAGGGGGAGATGCGCTCTTATTTGTTGAATTTCCAGCTTTTCTGCCCTGCTTTTTCCCCATCTTTGTGGTTTTATCTGCCTCTGGTCTTTGATGATGGTGACGTACTGATGGGGTTTTGGTATAGGTGTCCTTCCTGTTTGATAGTTTTCCTTCTAACAGTCAGGACCCTCAGCTGTAGTTCTGTTGGAGATTGCTTGAGGTCCACTCCAGACCCTGTTTGCCTGGGTATCAGCAGCAGAGGCTGCAGAAGATAGAATATTGCTGAACAGCGAGTGTACCTGTCTGATTCTTACTTTGGAAGCTTCCTCTCAGGGGTGTATTCCACCATGTGAGGTATGGGGTGTCAGTCTGCCCCTAGTGGGGGATGTCTCCCAGTTAGGCTACTCAGGGGTCAGGGACCCACTTGAGCAGGCAGTCTGTCCCTTCTCAGATCTCAACCTCCGTGTTGGGAGATCCACTGCTCTCTTCAAAGCTGTCAGACAGAGTCGTTTGTGTCTGCAGAAGTTTCTGCTGCTTTTGTTGTTGTTGTTGTTGTTGTTTAGCTGTGCCCTGTCCCCAGAGGTGGAGTTTACAGAGACCGGCAGGCTTCCTTGAGCTGCTGTGAGCTCCACCCAGTTCGAGCTTCCCAGCGGCTTTGTTTACCTACTTAAGCCTCAGCAATGGCAGGCGCCCCTCCCCCAGCCTTGCTGCTGCCTTGCGGTTAGATCGCAGACTGCTGTGCTAGCAATGAGGGAGGCTCTGTGGCTGTGGGACCCTCCCGGCCAGGTGTGGGATATAATCTCCTGGTGTGCCCGTTTGCTTAAAACGCAGTATTGGGGTGGGAGTTACCCGATTTTTCCAGGTGTTATGTGTCTCAGTTCCCCTGGCTAGGAAAAGGGATTCCCTTCCCCCTTGCGCTTCCCAGGTGAGGCGCTGCCTCTCCCTGCTTCAGCTCTCGCTGGTTGGGCTGCAGCGGCTGACCAGCACCGATTGTCTGGCACTCCCTAGTGAGATGAACCCAGTACCTCAGTTGAAAATGCAGAAATCACCAGTCTTCTGTGTCGCTCGCACTGGGAGTTGGAGACTGGAGCTGTTCCTATTTGGCCATCTTGCTCCGCCCTCAAAAACTGAGCCATTCATAAACAATGGGTGGATTTCATCTTGGTAAGAAGCACTCATTTCTAGGAGTGCAAGGATTATAGAACAACTCTTTCTCTGGGCGCCAGATGCCCACCCATCAGGCACTCACGGTGATCGGTGCAAATGAGAAGCTATCCGTCAGAATGCACATTCTCTGGCCTGGCTGAGGTGTCTCACTTAGTAGCTGTTGCATTTCTGGGGCTGCTGTAACAAATTGCCACAAACTTAGGTCACTTTCCACAGCAGTCAGTTGTTCTCTCACAGTTCCAGAGGCCAGAAATCCAAATCAAGGTGTGGGCAGGGCCGCACTCCTTCCAGAGGCTCTGGGAAAGGATCCTCCCTGCCTCCTCTGTCTCCTGGTGACCACAGGCATCCCCTGGCTTGCAGCCCCATCCCTCTTCCTCCCCTGCTTCCTGTAGGTTTTGTTGCTTCCCTATGTATCCTTATGGAGGTCTTAAGTCAAATACGACTGCATAGCCTTACTTTCCTCTGCACTATGGCATTCTATGCACAGATTCCTGAAGGACTCCCTCCGAGCACCTAAATCCTTTCGCTACTGAGTCAAAGGGACAGCCAGGGGTCCTGAAGGTGGCAGGGGGCTGCATCTGGAGGTTGAGGGCAGCGACAACCTAGAAAGCAATAGAAAGGAATCCCCATCAGCTGGGTTGGTTTTCACAGTGGGAGCTGGGCACACAGGCCCTCCTGTATTGCCTCTGACTTTTCCACTTTGAAATCTGCCCTGGAAATCTCTCCATATGGGTAGGAAGAGCACCGGCTGGCTTCTTTTCATAGCTGTGTTGTAATCCAGAGCTCACTGAAGGTGCTTGTTCAGCCAGCGCAGTGACTCTGATGGAGGGTCATGGGTCCATAGTGTGCGGCGTGGCCCTCAGGCTGATCTGTGCCAACAAGGAGAGGCCAGGCAGAGCCAGGGGGCTGAGCCACAGAGTACATCCTTGGTCCTTCCCCTGGCAGCTCCTCTCCCCATCTTCTCTCCTTACTTAGGCACCTCATGGGGAGGGGGTTATTATTCATGGATTGTGGATGCTTCTGGGGCTGTGTGTTAGGATGTTTTCACTTGCTGGTACACAGTTTGCTTTATATTTATTCATACAACCCATTTATATATCTGATGTTCATTAGTATATATGTTGTATTTTACAAACAAAAAACTCAGAAAATTAACTCAAGGTTAATAGGAATCAAAAAGCTTCATGGTCCAAAGGAATGAATCTGTAATGGGGAACTTTCTCAATGGTTGGGAGGGAGGGTAGACAGTGGAGCTGGCTGTTTTCCTCCCCCGCCCCTGACTGTCACATCACAGCACGTGGGGAATTCTCAGAATCCATGAGCATCTTCAGGAAGCAGACAGAGTTAAATGCACCAGAGATTAATTGAGGACTGCAGTTGTGAAGGATAAAGAAAATATGGAGCAGGAGTAGGAAGGCTGAGCTTCAGGATGCAGTGCAGGTCTGGTCCCTGGGAAAGGAGGATGGGAAGGAGGGAAAACTGGGCAGGAAGTACCTGACTGCAGGAAGCCCTGGGAATTCTCGGGCAGCCAAGCAGGAAGTGCTACCACAGAGGTTGTCCATAGAGGAGCCTCGCATGGAGTCCCAGCAGCCACCCTGCACCTTGGCCGTGCTTGGACACTGACCAGGTGCCTTCTGAAGGCCCCTGAGGACAGAGGCTGTGGTGAATGATTCTCCTTCTGGTGACTCCCTCTTGAAGGGACATTTAAACAGCATTCTTCCATGGCTGCCACCCTATGCTGCCACATAGACCTCATCAGACTATACCTGCTGGTAGAGAGAGGGTATATTAGTCCATTTTCACACTGCTGATAAAGACATACCCAAACCTGGGAACAAAAAGAGGTTTAATTGGACTTACAGTTCTACATGGCTGGGGAGGCCTCAGAATCATGGCGGGAGGCGAAAGGCACTTCTTACATGGTGGTAGCAAGAGAAAAATGAGGAGGAATCAAAAGCAGAAACCCCCGATAAACCCATCAGATCTCATGAGATTTATTCCCTATCACGAGACTAGCACGGGACAGACCGGCTCCCATAATTCAGTTACCTCCCAGTGGGTTCCTCCCACAATATGCAGGAATCCTGGGAGATACAATTCAAGTTGAGATGTGGTGTGGACACAGCCAAACCATATCAGAAGGTGACTGCGTGAATTGGATGTTTGCTACATGCAGGCAAAGTCTAAGGAGTTTGTATATATTAACTCATTTACTCTTCAAACCACCCAATGAAGTTGGTCCCATGATCGCCGTCCCCATTTCGCAGAGGAGGGAACCAAGGCACAGAAAGGTTAAGTGACTTGTCCAAGGTCACACAGCCAGAGAGCGAAGGAGCTGGAACAATGTTAACCCAGGACATCCAGATCCAGAGCCTAGCAATGCCTCAGCTTTATCTAGAAGGAAAAACTCACATGACCATTCAGGACTGAAGTATCTTCCTCCCTCAGAAGCTCTGAACACATCCTACTGGTGTCTGCTAACACTACTGTGTTTTTGCTGTCCTTATTTAAAAGGAGTTAATTGTGTTTATGTTCGGTGATAGTCGTCTTCCATCTCTGGTAATAGTATAAAGTTGTGTTTTTTATGTAAAACAAGAAATTGATTATTGAAGTCTAGTTAATAGCATGCAGTCTAGAGCATCGAGATGTTTGCAACCTCCTTTGAAATGAATCACAAAAGAAGATGAATAGAGAGCTGGGAAGTGGACAGATATGCAATAGAGCAAACACAGCAGAATGTCACTTACGGAAGCGAGGCCGTGGGTATGAGTGGGGACTGTACAATTTATCTTTCTCTGTGGTTAACATTTTTCATAATAAAGTCTTGAAAAATAATCAAAATATTGAAAACTCAAGACGATGTGTGGGTATGGCAGTAATTCTGCATGTAGATTGAGCACTGCTGAAGTTTGGGAAAGACTGCATACATCTGAGTGTGTCTATGTAAGAGCCAGGGAGTGCTTCCCCAGAATTGGCAGAGGAGATAGAAGAGTCTGAATGAACCAAGCAGCTCATTATGTTCCCTAGCACCTGAGCCAGCCACAGCCTCTGGGGATGATTCACCTGAGCCAAGTCATCTCTGTTCTGCTGAACATCACAGCCGCAACCTAAACAGGACCAGGGACATTGTCTGCAAGCACGTCATCTACTATCCAGGACTTTGAGATATGAGTCATCTCCCCAAACACAGGAATGCAAGCAAGAAACCAGGTCAGAAAATAAAGCAAGCAGCCTGTCTCGGCCCCCACCTGCCAAAATCAGGAGGAAAATAAAACTTTCAGGAAGTTTTCTAGGTACCACACAGTGGACATGGAGCAGCCAGTAATGCTCAGCGTGCGGGTGGTGTTTGTTTAGGAGAGACAGCACGTGAGCGCCAAAGGCTGGGAGGCGGGAATATTCTGCAGCAACAAGGAATTAGTCTAGTCTTAAGAAATAACTGCCTTACCAGTTGGTAAGCACAAAAACGCTGCCAAATGCTGGTAGATGAACTCTGCCTAATAGCCACTGAGTGCATGCTATGGATATACTACTCAGACTCCATTTCCTGGATTCCAGCCATAAGGATTTCTGCCATATCTGAGGACCGCCTGTATTGTTATCAATACTTGTATTGGTGTATTATTATCTCATCATTAGTAGTAATGCCATGAAACCATAAGCTGACATTCATTATGTGCATTAGTTATGAACATGTGTTCATTTTATGCGTTAGCTATGAACTAGGTTCATAGCTAATGCATAACATAATGAATGCCCGCTTCTTATGAATAAGGACTCTTACAACCATATTAAGTCACTGAACATCACAGTAACCCTAAAATGCAAGTACTGTTATTATCCCAATTTTACAAACGAGGAGACGAAGGCAAGAAGAGATTAAGCAACTTGCTCAACTGTAGCCACAGGGCTACCATTGGGCTTTGAACCCACGCATCCAGCTCCAGAGCCTGTCTCAGATTCTCTGCACTAAACTTCCTTATGCTCATCCACCTTCAAAGTCTGGTGTGCACCACCAGCCACACTTGTCGAGGAGCTGAGAAACACTCCAGTGAGGTCACTGGAAGTCAGACAAGCTCTTGCTCTCATAGTCCAACAACCTGCTGCCCTCTGAGATGTTGGTGGGACTTCTTTCCTTAGAGGTTGGAAAAAGTCACAGATATCTATCTGCAAAGCCAAGGAAGGCTTCCTACTCAGGAACTGGCAGAGAGTGCCTTGGCAGAAGCAGATGAACTGAAGCAGTTTGATAGATGGTCTCTAGTGAAAGAGTTGGTGGTCCCATTGGTCAATAAATACTGAGTAGGAGTAAGTCTTAAGCAGAAGTCCCAGAATGCTTTGTGCTTCACAGCCTGCCAGGGTGACCATAAAACCAGAGGGGAAGCCCAGCACGTATAATGCAGGACAGTTTCTTTCCAGAAAAGTGTTAGAATGAAGGGCCCATGAAGTATTTGGCAAAAGAGCCAGTGGTGTGATAAATCAACATTATTTTTCACTGTTATCAAGTCAAGAACTATCTTCTAGAACCACTGTGCATGGCTGAGCAGGTTGTGCATGGCAGGAGTTGGGCGGAAGGCTGCCAATCACACAGATGTCCAAGTCTGGAAGAAGTAGCCCTCGCTCCTTCTTTCTGAAGGACACCTTGGAGCAATGACCTGGGTCAAGCTTGGGCACCCTCTACCAACAGGATCCACTGGTACAGGGGCCAAAAATGGCCATTTCCTATTACCTAGGAGATTACAAGCGTGGAAGAGGCTGTAGATGACCTCCTGAATGTAGATGGACCATCCTGTTGTTGCGTCATGCTGATTGTAATCACACAGGCAGAAGGTCAGGGTGAGGGTTGATGAAGAGAGGAAAGCCACGCAGAGGAAGGCTGACTCATTCCCATGCACATAGAAGAGAAATATGTTTTGTCTGTGACGTTTCCAGAAGCATCGTCTTCCCTCTGAGGCACACAGGCTCTCCCACCCTGCCGCACCTCCAGGACTTGGTGAATGAAAATGCACTCTTCTTTGCTCATCTGTCCACACTGAAAGCAGTGGATTCTCTTCCTCTTCTTTCCTCTGTGGCCTCCCTTTGGTCACTGTGAGGCAATAGCAGTGACCACGATGTGATGACTCACTGCCCTCTATGGACTAAGATGGGGGAAGGTCTGTGTGTGATGTAGGGACCCTCAGGGATAGAATATTCTATTTAGGGCCACAGATCTCAGTAGGGACATAACTGTCCCCACAGCCATGGAAGTGTTTGGCACATTTTCAGGACTGATTATATTTCACAAGGATTAGGGCATACTCTTGCATTTCATGGTCAGAAGTCAGAGGTACTAAATGCCCTGCAATGTCCAGGACAGTCTCATGTAACAAAGAGTTGTCCTGTGTTCTGGTCGGGTGCAGTGGCTCACACCTGTAATCCTAGCACTTTGGGAGGCTGAGGCAGGAGGATCACTTGAGTCCAGAAGTTCCAGACCAGCCTGGGCAACATGGTGAAACCCCATCTCTAAAAAAAAAAAAAAATTTGCCAGGTGTGGTGATGCACACTCGTAGTCCCAGCTACTCAGAGGATGAGGTGGGAGGATGGCTTGAGCCCAGGAGGTCAAGGCTCCAGTGAACTGTGATTGTGCCACTGCATTTCAGCCTGGGTGACAGAGTGAGACTCTATCTCAAAAAAAAACTGCCCTGTGTTATTCACAACTTGTCAATGTCCCATCAAACTAGAAGGGAAGCTGTAGTTATCTGCACTGTAGTTTAACATCAGAACCATGAATTTTTCACAACTGTAAACTCAGGGTTAATCAGGGAATATTTTGTCTTCGTTATAACTTTATAGAGAGTTGTTCCCCACATGGGAAAATGTCCTCAGCAGCTACTAAGTGGCAACCTGCATTCAATCTGCAGATTTACAATGACTGTGAAGAGGCGTTTTCTCATGTGGTCATGCTCAAATGGCATGTTGAAATATATCTTATTAAATTACAAATGCATTTTTACTTGATTTGATATCCAGTTAGAGCATTATATTAATCTTAGTGAAATTACCTTGTATATATGTGACATTATCTGTGAATTCCATTTCAGTGTTGTAAAAATGGAGCTTTAAAACATTCATTAAGCAATGGAGATCTCATATCTGATAGGGCTGCGAACCACTGCTTTCAGAAACTTTCTGTTTATTTTTCTCTTGTTATGGTTTCAGAAATTTGGTGCCATTTCATTGCTCCTATTAGAACTCTTCCACATGAATTCTCACTTTTATGCATTCATTCATCACCTCTTTCTTGTGTGCGTACTGTATGCCAGGCACTGTTCTAGATGATGCAGTAGACATCAAAACAGCTAAGGTCTTGCCTGCCATCTCAGTCAGTCAGGATCAGTTAGGGGACGCTGAGGTAACAAACAGCACCAGAATCTCAGCATCCTTCCACAACATGCCTCTATTGTTCAGGCAAAGACAGCAGTGGTGACTGTCCAGGGCAGGCATTCCCCATGCAGTGATGGCTCAGCATCCCAGATGGCCTTCATGTTGTGGCACCTACATCGTGGGCCTCCTGGGTAGGAGAAGGAGACAAGAAGAGTGTGCACTGACTCTTAAATGTTTCCAATCAGAGGTGACATCCATCACTTCTACTCCCACATCACTGGCCAGAGCACGCCACATGCCCATACCACACGTAAGGAGGCAGAGCATGCCCTCCTCCAATGTGTCTAAGAAGGCAAGAGAAGTAGGAGGAGATCTGTGTCTGGTCATTCTCAACCTTCTCCCAAGCCCACAGACATCTTTCAGGTATGGTGACTGCACCTGATAATGGCAGTTTCCATTGTATTCATCAGAGTATAACCAAAAGACAGAATCTTCATCAGTCATTTGTACAGAGAGATTTTAGCATAAAGGTGGTTAACTAGGCCAGGCGTGGTGGCTCATGCCTGTAATCCCAGCACTTTGGGAGGCCGAGGTGGGCAGATCACAAGGTCAGGAGGGGAAGCAGAGGCCTGAATGACACCCTGGAACTTGATGCATAAAACAGCCACCATCCCTGGTGCTGAAGGAACAAAGAAAAGGTTGGAATTATCCCAACCTGGAAGCTTATAGATGCCCTGTGGGTCTGGGAGCCCCCTCCAAGGAAAGCTGCTCCTCCACATCTGGGCGTGGAAGCCAGGCCTCCGATGTGGTGGCATGGGCTGGCTGATGGTATTGTCCATGAGAGAGTGAAATGAGGCTGATTCTGCAAGTGCTGGAGAAACTGTGAACTGGATCCAGTTGCTGCTGAGGAAAGGACCTGATGCTGTGGGGTGAAGCATTACTGCCCTAATGCTCATGGAAACAGCAAGAAGACAAGGAGCCCAGAAAGAAGAGATGAAGGAGCAAATGCCTCCTCTTCCTCCAGCCTGGAGGCCTCCTAATTTCCCTTACTGGAAGAGCCTACAAGAAAACAGCTGGTAAATCAGACATATGCTGATTTTGGAGGGTCACAAAACAGAGCATGGAAAGGTGGATTTGCAGCCCAGAGATAATAACTGCCTTCCACGATGTTTAGTTTTGTAAATGTGCTGATATGTATGCTTCCTGTGTCTCATTTCTACAAAACAAAATGCCGTAATTGTTGTTGGCCTATGCTGCCACACTCTGCTTATGGTTACCCTAAATGTGCTGGGAAATGCAGCCTCTATCTCCCCAAGACCATCGCCTTGATTCTGCCAAAGTTTCAAGGGCTGTAAATAGGAAAGTGACATTTGGGCCGCATATGAAGCATGTATTAACTTCATCTTCACTTTTGCAGCTGGTTCAGTGTCGAGAATATTTTATGATCCCAAAGAAAAGAGAAAGATCTTCAGTAGTTTTCAAAAATGGATTGTGGGTTTTGTTTCCAAGGAGTACTAGGCTTAGAGCAAGTTTCAGCAAAAGGAGAAACAAAATTCAACACCTGGTAGCAGAAGAAACATCAGTCCATTTAGAGATTTTTTGAGGTTTCCAGTTTTTCCTCTTTATCTATATTTTTGTCCATACATGTCTGTATGTGTGTGCATGTGAGTGTGTGTGTGTGCATGTGTGTGTGCATATGCAAGTGTGAGTGTGTGTGTGCATTGTGAGTACATGTGTATGCATGTGCCTGCATGTGTGTGTGCGTGTGTGCATATGCTAATGTGTGTGTGTGCATGTGTGCATGTGTGTGTGTGTGCATGTGTGCATTGTGTGTGTATGCATGAGCCTGCATGTGCTTGTGTGCATGTGTACATATGCAAATGCATGTGTGTTCATGTGTAAGTGTGTGCACATATGTGTGTATGTGTGTGATTAAAGGTAAGGGTGTTTTTCCAGCAGGCTCAGAAAGAGAAGAGTGAGTTTCTGCGTATGCAAGACTCATTTGCCAGTTCACTGGCCTGATTCATGAATGCAGCCTCTGTTTACTTTCCTTTGTGCTCCTTGGGGATGAGAAAGGTATCAAGAGCACAGAGGGAAATGGACTAAAAAATATCCAGGCAAGGGTCATCTCTGCCACGTTCTCCATCTCACTTCCCAAGTGTCTAGGTTGTCATGGACCTGGCTTGTTTCCATTTTCATTCCATTCCATGGAGAGAGAGAGAGACAGAGATAGAGAGAAAGAGAGAGAGAAAACAGCAGCTTTGAATCACAAATTTTATCATCTACACAGAGAAGCGGGGGATTATGAATCAGGGAGTCCAACAGACCGGTGGTTTCTCTATATTTTCAAAAATATTGTTTGCATCTAATTGTTTTTATTTATAGTCAGAGATAAGTCAAAGGACCTGGGTTGCTGTCAGCGTTTTTCCTCCTATTTTCCACGATTCTACTATCAGTACAAATGCCATTGTCCCTGGAATCTCACTGTCCTGATAAATTAACTGTCACAGCCTAGGTGGAAAAAATAAAAACAGCATGAGGTAATGAAACAAGCAACAACCTTGGAGTGAGAAAGCCTCCGCCAGAAAGCCCGCCTTCAAACCCTAGATCTGCAGCTTAGTAACTAAGCAACCTCAGGGAACGCAGGGTGTAGCTCTATGAGGAGTTTCAGTTTCCTCTTGTAGACAGTTCTCTAACCCGGAATGCTGGATGTGGAGCCAGCTGGGGTTGTTGATTCTCTTCTTGCTTGGTGCTCACATTTCCAGGGCTGCAAATGCAAGTGCTGGTAGCAAGACAAGAGGGAATTGTGGGGACACCAGTAACTGGAGACCACTGAGCTGGTCATACCATCTACCAAAAGCCATGGTGCCACATTTCTTCCTAACTCTGCATTCAGTGACTTTGGGTTGGCAGCATGAAATCACGAGTGTTTATACTACAGGAATTGGCAAATTGACAAATGCTTGAAGCAAAGAAGCTGCACGGGGCTGTTTGTTGGAGGCTCGGCCAGGATGAACCAATGGGCCATAGGCGCTGCAGAACTTAGATCTCTGCCACTGACTGGCACCGCAGAGCTTAGATCCCTGCCATTGACTGGCACTGCAAAGCCTAGGCTCCTGCCATCAACTGGTGCCACAAAGCTTAGATCCCTGCCATCGACTAGCACTGCAGAGCTTAGATCCCTGCCACCGCCTGGTGCTGCAAAGCTTAGATCCCTGCCACCGACTGGCACTGCAAAGCTTAGATCCCTGCCACCGACTGGCACTGCAAAACTTAGATCCCTGCCACTGACTGACATTGCAAAGCTTAGATCCCTGCCACCAACTGGCACTGCTGAGCTTAGATCCCTGCCACCCACTGGTACTGCAAAGCTTAGATCCCTGCCACCGACTGCACTGCAGAGCTTAGATCCCTGCCACCGACTGGCACTGCAAAGATTCGATCCCTGCCACCGACTGTGCTTCTAAGCTTAAATCCCTGCCACCGACTGGCACTGCAAAACTTAGATCTCTGCCACCCACTGGTGCTGCAGAGCTTCAATCCCTGCCATCAGTTGTGCTGCAGAGCTTCGATCCCTGCCACCGACTGTGCTGCACAGCTTCGATCCCTCCCACCGACTGTGCTGCACAGCTTCGATCCCTCCCACCGACTGTGCTGCACAGCTTCGATCCCTGCCACCAGCTCCCAGACAGCTGTCCTTTCCTCAGTGCCTCCCCCTAGGACTTGACCCTGAGCATCTGAATTCCATTTCATTTAGGCTTAATTTTAAATTGACCTTTATTCTTTGCATAAAAGAAAGTTAATGGCCAAGGGAGTCTTAGATGATAGTTTTCTTAACTAATGAGACCTTTTACGTCAGGAGACCTCTACAAAACCAGCAAGATGGCTTATCCAAGTCACTTAGCCTCAGCTGCCTCATCTGTAAGACATAGGCAATACCTTCATTCACTCAAGAAAAAAGTCATTGAGGCCTTATTATATGTCAAGCATTGCTGGAAGGTAGAATTGGGCGGGATGATTTTTTTTTTTTTTTTTTTTTTTTTTTTTTTTTTTTTGAGGCAGAGTCTCGCTCTGTCGCCCGGACTGGAGTGCAGTGGCCGGATCTCAGCTCACTGCAAGCTCCGTCTCCCAGGTTTACGCCATTCTCCTGCCTCAGCTCCCGAGTAGCTGGGACTACAGGCGCCTGCCACCTCGCCCGGCTAGTTTTTGTATTTTTAGTAGAGACGGGGTTTCACCGTGTTTGCCAGGATGGTCTCGATCTCCTGACCTCGTGATCCGCCCGTTTCGGCCTCCCAAAGTGCTGGGATTACAGGCTTGAGCCACCGCGCCCGGCCGGGCGGGATGATTTTTTAAAGTAACTTTGTCTTCAGATAAGTTCTGCACATTCACTGCCATCCTCAGCTGACTGCACTGCATCAGTCAGATGTAAAAACCCACGGCGGGGATTCTCTGAACTGACCTCAGATCACCATGAGGCACAGCCTGTCAGCCAACCCGTCAGCCTCTCGGACGCTCTCCACGTCTTCTGCAACTTGCTGGGGTCACCTTGACCTTCAGTGACCTATTAAAGTGGGTTTGGCCATGCACAGTGGCTCACACCTGTAATCCCAGCACTTGGGGAGGCCAAGGCAGGTGGATCACCTGAGGTCAGGAGTTACCAGCCTGGCTAACATAGTGAAACCCCGTCTCTACTAAAATTACAAAAAATTAGCCAGGGGTGGTGGTAGGTGCCTGTAATTTCAGATACTCAGGAGGCTGAGGCAGGAGAATTGCTTGAACCCGAGAGGTGGAGATTGCAGTGAGCCAAGATTGTGCCACTGCACTCCAGCCTGGGCGATGGAGTGAGACTCTGTCTCAAAATAATTAATAATAATAATAATAAAATTAAATAAAAAACAAATAAAGTGGGTTTCACTCCCACTTTTAATGGAATGCAGCATCTCTCCTCTCCAGTATATTGCAGATTTCTGCCAAGGTGGGACTGAACATAGAAGAAGGTTTCCTGCCCTGCATCTGCTGAGAATTCGTGTGTTCCTTCATTTTCCCACAGACCACATAGAGCCACCGGGAGGTGGAACTGTGCTGATGTTCAACACAGTCGCCCGTGTGAGTGGTAGTTGTTCTTGGTGGACTGAAGGGTCCACTTGTGGCTCCTCAATCTGGCCTGGGCTTCCCATGACTCAGAGGCTGGCGTCTGTGAGGGAGCATCTGAAGGGCTAGCATTCCGGGAGCATAGGTAGAAGCTTTTTCATGACCTGGCACGAGAAAGCTCAGACTTCTGTCACATTCTATTGGCCGAGTGCAGGGGTCCAAAGGAAAACTTCTGCTTTGCCCTCTGAAGTTTTGCTGAAAAAATCAACTCAAAAAAGGCAGGTTAATAGGAGAAAATGGCATAAAAGTTAATTTGCGTGCATGGAGAGAAAATCGCAGACTGGTTACCCCCGACCTGACACAATAAGGCGTACAGACAGTTATACACCCTTCTTCTTAGGGGAAAGGAAGATGGGAGAATGTGGATGATTTTAGAGGGGTAGTAAATGGTTTTTAGAGAAATTCAATGGGCTTGAGGAATGTACAGTGACCTGGGGCAAAGTCTGTTGGACCTGCACAGCAGGAAATGCTTTGTGACAAAAGTCTGTCCAGCTGTGTTAACAGAGTTCCATCTTTCTTCCTGCAATATGAGTTCAGTAGATAAAAACTCAGGGAAAGCACCAGAGGCTATTATGTTCTTCCTGTGGGGTGCAGACTTTGGGCAGAAAAGGGAACATCAGAGAACTTGATCCTGTACTTTAAGGGAGACAGAGGAGTGAGAGAGGGTAGGAGGGTGATGGTTGGAAAGTCAGAGAGACCTTGAGGCTGCTGCCTCAGCTCAGCATGTGAAGGGAGCATATTTTGAGATGTCAGTTTCTGAGCCCCAACGCAAGCAACTCACTAAGGCCAGCCCAGATGCAAGGCGAGGGCATTAGACTCCACCTCTTCAGTCGGATGTAATAAGGTCACTTCGGGGAGGAGGTGAGCAGGCAGGAGAGACTGTTATGGCCATCTTTGGAAAATGCAGTCTGCCATGTACGTTCACCTCCCAGAGTCTCAACGTTCTTTATCCAGAAGAAAAGGAGATGTAATAGCACCAACCTCACAGGGCTGTTGTGAAGAACAGTGGAATTCTAACTGGTGTGAGATGGTATCTCATTGTGGTTTTGATTTGCATTTCTCTGATGGCCAGTGATGATGAGCATTTTTTCATGTGTCTGTTGGCTGTATGGATGTCTTCTTTTGAGAAATGTCTGTTCATATCCTTTCCCCACTTTTTGATGGGGTTGTTTGCTTTTTTCTTGTATATTTGTTTGAGTTCTTGTAGATTCTGGATATTAGCCCTTTGTCAGATGAGTAGGTTGCAAAAATTTTTTCCCATTCTGTAGGTTGCCTGTTCACTCTAATGGTAGTTTCTTTGGCTGTGCAAAAGCTCTTTAGTTTAATTAGATCCCATGTGTCAATTTTTGCTTTTGCTGCCGTTGCTTTTGGTGTTTTAGACATGAAGTCCTTGCCCATGCCTATGTCCTGAATGGTACTACCTAGATTTTCTTCTAAGAAGTCAGGAAACAACAGGTGTTGGAGAGGATGTGGAGAAATAGGAACACTTTTACACTGTTGGTGGGATTGTAAACTAGTTCAACCATTATGGAAAACAGTATGGCGATTCCTCAAGGATCTAGAACTAGATGTACCATATGACCCAGCCATCCCACTACTGGGTATATACCCAAGGATTATAAATTACTCTACTACAAAGACACATGCACACGTTTGTTTATTGCGGCACTATTCACAATAGCAAAGACTTGGAATCAACCCAAATGTCCATCTGTGACAGATGGATTAAGAAAATGTGGCACATATACACCATGGAATACTATGCAGCCATCAAAAGGATGAGTTTGCGTCCTTTGTAGGGACATGGTGCAGCTGGAAACCTCATTCTTAGCAAACTATCACAAGAAGAGAAAACCAAACACCGCATGTTCTCACTCATAGGTGGGAACTGAACAATGAGATCACTTGGACTCGGGAAGGGGAACATCACACACTGGGGCCTATCATGGGGAGGGGGGAGGAGGGAGGGATTGCATTGGGGAGTTATACATGATATAAACGTCATGCACATGTACCCTAGAACTTAAAAGTATATAAAAAAAAAAAAATCAAAAAAAAAAAAAAAAAAAAAAAAAAAAAAAAAAAAAAAGAACAGTGGAGTTAGTGGAATTCAAATACCGCTTTATCTTACTGTAAGACTCGCTTCTTGGTAGAGACCCTAGAAAAACAGGCATCTGCGCACAGTAGGTAGGCACAAGGACATTTGTCACACAGCGTGGTTTGAAAAAGCAAAATACATGAGAATGCAAGCTCTGTGATCCATTTCATCGTCATCTTTACTACCATTTTTACGAATTTTGATGCCCCGTTGTTCCAGCACAACTTACTGAAAAGGCTGTCAAAAGACTTTGGCTCCATTGAGTTGCCTTTACTCCTTTGTCAAAGGTCAGTTGACTACATTTATGCAGGTCTGTTTCTGGGCTCTCTTTTCTGCCCTATTCATCAATTTTCTGTTCTTTCAGCAATACCACATTGTCTTGGCTATTACGGCTTTCCAGGCAGTCTTGAACTTGAGTCATGTCAGTCCTCTGATATTATTCTTCTGGGTTGCATCCTCACAAAAACTAACTGAAAGTGGGCCACAGAACTGAATGTAAAAATGCAAAACGATAAAATTCCTAGAAAATGACATAGGAGAAAGTCTAGATATCATCGTGTTTGGTGATAACTTTTCAGATACAACACCAAAGGGCAATCCATGAAAGAAAGAATTGATCACCTGGAGTTTATTAAAATTAAACACTTCTGCATATGCAGTTTTTGTTTGCAATACAAGCTTTCAACTTGAGGGAAATCAGAATGTCACTCAAAAATATGTGTTTTTGCCATAAGAATTATGTTGAGTTAAAGGGAATTAACAAGAAACAAAGGTAGGAAAAGTTCTCTCTACCCTCTCATTTTATATCTAAATGGACAAATATAAACTCTCCTTTACTGGATATGACGCTAGACGATGATTAGCCCAGAGTTGACACAGAAAAAATCTGCAAACAAACCTTTCTCCATTAGTTTCCCCATATATTTACCTTTCTGTAGTTTCTCAATCATCGGAGGCCTAAGGCCATTTCCTTTCTCCTGTCATTTCTCTATAAAATTATTGTTTTTTGTGGAAGATGCTACATACACTCGAATTTTAGTCATCTCTTGGAGTTCCTCATTCCTAAGTTTCTTCCATGGATATAGGTGATGTAAGTGTTCATACATTTTTATGTTTTTTTTTAAGAATGAAAAAGAAAAATAAGAATGTCCATTCATTTACAGAGTCCCTTCATCTGTCTAACAGAGAGTCATAGAAGATGTGTCATGGGGCTTGAACAAATACATTTACAAACAGGAGTGAGAATAGTGGTTCTCAACCGGGGGTGCTCTTGCTGCCCAGGGGTTCTTTAGCAATGTCTGGAGACACTGTTGGTCATGACCGCTGGAGAGAGGGATGCTACTGGCATTGGGAGGTGGAGGCCAGGGGTGCCGTTCAGCAGCCTACACTGCCCCGGGCAGCCTCCTACAGCAAAGAACTCTCCAGCCCCAAATGTGGACAGGGCAGGGGCAGAGAAATGCTGGCCAGGACCAGTGCCTGGCACATGGCAAGAGCGACTTGGTTGGATTGTTTTTAAAATGATTTCCTATCAGACTGCTCATCAGTGACTGTGAGAAGACAACTGAGATCTTATGACCCAGGCCACATGGTGGACAGTTTTGAGGACAAAGAAAAGAGAACATTCACTGAATGCATTATTTCCTCTGACCCAGGAAAGGACTGAAAGTGAAAATTTGAGGTTGTGTAAAAATGTTCTGTTTTCATTTTAAAATAACAGAGCTTCCTGGGAATTTGAATTTCTGATTTTAGAAGAAAATAGGCTAAAGGATATGGACTATATACGGAATCTTCTGGTATAGATGATTCTAGAAACACCAGAATATTCCCGTTCCGTGTCATAACTAAGAGGTCCACTGTGGCTGACAGGGAAAGAGACTCAGACTTTCTTCCAGAAAGCACTGTCACTCAGCCTCAAGGAGTTCTGGTAGCGGCGCTTAGCTGCTTGGGGGTTCCTGTGTTTTGAGCTGAGTCCTGCTCTTTTTCGGGTAGCCTCAGCTATTAACAAAGATGGTGGTGGTTCAAGGGTCTGACCACTTTCACCACAGTGGGGCTCCTCCCCACGCACGCAGTCTTTGCTCCAGACCCCTCCGATGAGCTGGCAGAAATGTTGTTGAGTCTTCCTCTTGATTCAAGAGCTCCTGCTGCCTTCCTGGGTCCTTCCCTTCCTCCTTCACAGATATTATGGCCTAATGGGCCTTCTGTCTCAGCCTCTGCTCCCCAGAGACCTCACGATCGCACTGTGGCATGCGAGGGATATGAGGGCCGACTCTGGACCCGGAACAGCCTGTATTCCAATCCCAGACCCAAGGCATCCTAACTGTGTGAACTTTAGCAAGTCACCTAATCTCCTTGTGCCTCAATTTCTCATCTGCACAATGGGGACTGTGGTAATGCCTACCTTGCTGGGTTATTGTCAAAATCAAACAACTCAGGGCATGTGCACAGCTGGGAAGGCTGCCAGGTAGACAGTTGTCCTCGATGGCAGGTTTAACACCTTTGATCTAAGAAGCTCCCACTGCACGCTGGCTCTCCCCTAAGTTTCCAGCTAGCCTCCTCTCCATGCAATGCAGGCTGGCAACTTCCTCCTGGAATAGGAAAGCAGGCTCTAGGGACTGAACGGCTGACTATATTTGTCTGCACAGTTGATTGCAGTTTCCTAGGGTTCCCATAAAAAAAAATGCCAAGGAGCAGGTGGCTTACACAACAGAGCTTCATTTTCTCACAGTTGCAGATGCTGGAAGTCAGAGGTTAGGTATCTGCAGGTTTGGTGTCTCCCTGGCCTGTGGGTGGCTGCTTCTCGCTGTGTTCCCCCATGGCCGCTCCCCTGTGCATCCCTGGTGCCTCCCTGCCCTGAGTACCCTGATGCCCCAATCTCTTCTTAAAAGGAAACCAGGCCAAGCGCAGTGGCTCACGCCTGTAATCCCAGCGCTTTGGGAGGCCAAGGCAGGCAGATCACCTGAGGTCAGGAGTTTGAGACCAGCCTGGCCAACATGGCAAAACCCTGTCTCTACTAAAAATACAAAAATTCGCCGGGCATGGTGATGCTCACCTGTAGTTCCAGCTACTTGGGAGGCTGAGGCAGGAGAATCACTTGAACCCGGGAGGCGGAGGTTGCAGTGAGCCAAGATTGCGTCCCTTCACTCCAGCCTGGGTGACAGAGTGAGACTCTGTCTCAAAGAAAAAAGGACAGCAGGCATATTGTGTTAGGGGCCCATGTTAGTGACCTCATTTTTACTTAACACCCCTGTAAAGACCCTGCCTCCAGATACAGTCAGATTCATTTGAATTTAGGGAGGGAACCAAATCCAGCCCACAGTAGGCTCAAGTTGCCCCTTTTTCCCTCTGCACATGGAGCATCCCTGCTGGCCCAAAGCTCATGTGTGGCATGTCCCTGCTCCCGGCTGCAGCGTGTCCTCCTCCAGGGCGTCCACTTAAAACTGTGTCAGCGTGTCCTCCAGGGCGTCCATTTAAAACTGTGTCCAGCGTGTCCTCCAGGGCGTCCATTTAAAACTGTGTCCAGAGTGTCCTTCAGGGCGTCCATTTAAAACTGTGTCCAGAGTGTCCTCCAGGGCGTCCATTTAAAACTGTGTCCAGCGTGTCCTCCAGGGCGTCCATTTAAAACTGTGTCCAGCGTGTCCTCCAGGGCGTCCATTTAAAACTGTGTCCAGGGTGTCCTCCAGGGCGTCCATTTAAAACTGTGTCCAGCGTGTCCTCCAGGGCGTCCATTTAAAACTGTGTCCAGCGTGTCCTCCAGGGCGTCCATTTAAAACTGTGTCCAGCGTGTCCTCCAGGGCGTCCATTTAAAACTGTGTCCAGCGTGTCCTCCAGGGTGTCCATTTAAAACTGTGTCCAGCGTGTCCTCCAGGACGTCCATTTAAAACTGTGTCCAGCGTGTCCTCCTCCAGGGTGTCCATTTAAAACTGTGTCCAGCGTGTCCTCCAGGGCATCCATTTAAAACTGTGTCCAGCGTGTCCTCCAGGGTGTCCATTTAAAACTGTGTCCAGCATGTCCTCCGGGGCATCCATTTAAAACTGTGTCCGGTATTGAAGGCACCCCTCCCAAGGAAATCTCAACTGCACAACCCCTGCTATGCCCCAGGTCAGCAGGAAGCAGTTAGAGTGGTCATCGGCCAACCTCCCCAACAGCACTTGGGTTTTCCTGTTGAGAGCGGGGACTGAGCGACAGGACTAGCTGGATTTCCTAGGCCGACTAAGAATCCCTAAGCCTAGCTGGGAAGGTGACCGCATCCATCTTTAAACACAGGGCTTGCAACTTAGCTCACACCCGACCAGTCAGGTAGTAAAGAGAGCTCACTAAAATGCTAATTAGGCAAAAAGAGGAGGTAAAGAGATAGCCAACCATCTATTGCCTGAGAGCACAGTGGGCGGGACAGTGATCGGGATAGAAACCCAGGCACTGGAGCCAGCAACGGCCACTACTTTTGGGTCCCCTCCCTTTGTATGGGAGCTCTGTCTTCACTCTATTGAATCTTGCAACTGCAAAATAAATAAATAAGTAAAATAAAATAAAACTGTGTCCAGCATGTCCTCCAGTGCATCCATTGAAAACCATGTCCAGCATGTCCTCCAGGGCGTCCATTTAAAACCGTGTCCAGCATGTCCTCCAGGGCGTCCATTTAAAACTTGCTTATCTCTTGGCCGAAAAGTGTGTGTTGTTCATTAACAGATATACCTGAGTTAGGAAAAGTTGTTTTCCAATAAATAGCCTAGTATAATGAGCTAAAGTTCTCCTCTGATTAATTAGCCCAGTGTGGCACTGGCTACAGGACACTGAGCTTCAATTTTCTTGTCTGGAAAATAGGGGTAAGGGTACCAATCTAATAGATATGTTGTGAGGATTAAGTGGAATAAGTTATCAACACTCAGTACAGTACCTTGCATGTAGCAAACAATGAATATTAGTCACTACTATTATTATTACCACTATTATTAATGTTATCTTTGTTTTTTTGTTTGTTTGTTTGTTTGTTTTTTGAGGCATAGTTTCACTCTTGTTGCCCAGGCTGGAGTGCAATGACACGAGTCTCAGCTCACTGCAACCTCTGCCTACTAAGTTCAAGCGATTCTCCTGCCTTAGCCTCCCAAGTAGCTGGGATTACAGGTGCCACCACCACATCGGGCTAATTTTTTTGTATTTTTAGTAGATACAGTGTTTCACCATGTTGGCCAGGCTGGTCACAAATTCCTGACCTCAGGTGATCCACATTTTTAATCCAAGATCGAGACTAAGTACAAAAAGGCACTACCTAACTTGGAAATTGGATGCAAGCATTCCCGTAGGATGTCTACTCCTGCCAAGTTTGAGGGGGAAAAAAAAAACAGAAATTCAACATCCGTAGCTTTAGCTCTTGAAAAAAAAAAAGGAAAGAAATATTAGAAGAACATAAATTTAACCAAGAATGTTGGTGATATTTAAATAAGATTTAAATTCATACAGCATTTAAACAGAAAAGAAGGAAATGGCATTAAATTCACATAAGTGCCGGATTATGCACACTAGAGCCAGAAATATTAACTGTATCCCCATAATGGAACAGTGCGACTGGCTGGAAATGGATTATGAAAGAAGTTCAAGAATTTTAATAGATCATCCCTTCAAACCATCAGCATTGTAAAGTGGTAGTTAATAAATTATGTGACATGTACAGTTAGTCATATTTTAACAAGAAGTAATGAACAGGTCTTGCCGGCTCACCTAGACCGTTACATTTCTCCAGTTCATCTCCCAGAGGGGGAGTTTGGAATGTCTAGCAATGTAATACAATGAACAGAGCTATGAAGGAAGGATGGATGTCAGAATATGCTGGAAGAAGTTCTGCTCCATCCAGCTGTTTCAGGAACACATCTCAGGTTGTCTCTCCAGACCAGGATGGAGTTGGGGCCAGGTCCACTCATGGGGGACTAGGCTTGTGTCTTCCTAAGCTCACCTAGGCTCAGGATCCTGGGTCCCAAGAGCCTAGGTGAGCTTAGGTAAGGTCTCCAGAGCCTAGATGAGCTTAGGTGAGGTCCCCAGAGCCCAGGTCAACTTAGGTAATATCTCCAGAGCCCAGGTGAGGATAAGTAACATCCCCAGAGCCCAGGTGAGCATAGGTAAGGTCTCCACAGACCAGCCTGATGGAAAATCATAGCAGCATCTTCAGTTGTGTTCATTAGTCAATGACATTCTATTTTTGCCTAGGAGACGCACAGGAATTTTCTTCCCTCTCATAAAACAATGTGCTCTTTCTGAATTATCTTGGAAACACATGGCTCCCTCCCTTTCTGTTTTCTCCACTTTTGGGTGGAGACATGACTCGAGAGAAACATTTCTCTATTCGAAGAGTGGTGAGATAGACCATAAATAAAGCTGGTCAACTCTGGAGTCAAAAAGACACTGTGGGGTAGGAAGGACTGGAACCCTCAGCACCACTCTGCCCCATCAGGGCCAAGTCAGATTGGAGGCTCCATTTCACCAGTGTCTGAATTCTTAAGCGATGCTAGAAATCTAAATTTCTAAGGTGAAATCATAAAAGTTTTGAATGTTGACTCAATGTTCTCCATTCTGCAACCCGTTTTATTGACTTTTTTTTTTTTTCTTTTTGAGACAGGGTCTCACTCTGTCACCCAGGCTGGAGTGCAATGGCACCATCTTGGCTCACTGCAGCTTCCACCTCCTGGGTTAAAGCAATTCTCCTGCCTTAGCCTTCCAAGTAGCTAGGACTACAGGTGCATGCCACCATGCCTGGCTAATTTTTAAAATATTTTTAGTAGAGACGGGGTTTTGCCATGTTGGCCAGGCTGGTCTCAAACTCCCGACCTCAGGTGATCCTTCCTCTTCGGCCTCCCAAAGTGCTGGGATTATAGGTGTGAGCCTGCGCCCAGCCCTTTTCTTTCTTTTGAGAAGTCAGCTCACCTATGAGGATTCAGTCTGAGTTAGAAATGGAAGACCTGAGAGAGAACAAGCCTCCTATTAAAGACATCCTGGCCCCTGAAGCAAGGAGAACTGTGGCCGGCCACAGATGATTAGCCACCGGAGCTCGTGCCATTCAGCTTTTTAATCAGATTTAAGGACTTTTGCTGGTGGCAGATACTGAAGACACAAGCAGCTCCCACTCATAACCGGACCTGGGCCCACGTTTCTCCTCAGCGCCATTGGTCACCCTGGAGACTGAAGCTCATAGCGGCTGCTCTCATGCATTGACTGACTGCCTCATCGTGCAGGTGAAAGAGGCCTGCATGGGAAATGCTCTTTACAATGTTTGAACAACCAAGTAATTTCTGCTGTGCTTTTCCTCACAGCCCTTTAAGTGCTAAAAGGAGGTTTTTATCCTCTAAAATGACAGAATGCAAGAGAGCCCTCCTGTGAGGAAGAGACCACAGGCGCCCGCTTGGGCTGAATCTGGTCTACACCCCTTCCCTGCCCTCCGTGTCCTGGGAAAAGGTTACGTGGTATCTTGGGGCTCTGGCTCCTCACCCGTGAAATGAGGACAGTAACAGTGCCTGCCGGGGTGGCTGTGAGCGCTAGGTGAGATGAGCAGGAAGCGTGTTCAACCTCCAGCCCTGACACATGTTAGGGGCTCAACAAGCAGGGGTCCTAGCCCCTCACGTCCCCCTCTAAGCTTAACCAGCAAGGCCCCCGTCAGGGAGGACACCCCGGTCAGGGAGGACACCCCGGTCAGGATACCCCGGTCAGGGAGGACGCCCCCATCAGGGAGGACGCCCCGGTCAGGGAGGACGTCCCGGTCAGGACACCCTGGTCAGGGAAGACACCCCAGTCAGGGAAGACGCCCTGGTCAGGGAAGACACCCTGGTCAGAGAGGACACCCCAGTAAGGGAAGATGCCCCGGTCAGGGAGGATTATCCAGGTCTCTGGAGTGTGTCACTCCAGGACACTGTGGGGTGTGTCCTGCAGCTGTGATAACAAATCATGACACCACAAACCCAGCAGCTTTGTGAGACGATGGACACCCATGTATTCTCTTCCAGTTCTGAAGGTCGAAAGTCTGAAATCAGCTTCACTGGGCCGACATCAAGGTGTTGGTAGGGCTGCCCTCCCTCCGGAGGTTCTAGTGGGGAACATGCTTCCTCGCATTTTCCAGCCCCCAGAGCTGCCTCCTTCCTTCCCTGGCCTCTGCCTCCATCTTCCAGCGTCTTGTTTCTGTGGTCACAGGACCTGCTTCTCCCGCTGCAGTCAAATCTCTCTCTGCCTCCCTCTTATAAGCACAGTCAACTCCACTTAGGGCCCACCCAAGTACTCTAGGATGCTCTCCCTATCTCAAGACCCTTAATTTAAATACTGGTAACAGCCAAGACATGGAAACAACCTAAGTGTCTCTCAGTGAATGAACGGATAAAGCAAATGTGGTGTCTATACACGGTGGAATACTATTCAGCCTTAAAATAGAAGAAAATCTTAGCATTTGCAACAACGTGGATGAACCTGGAGGACATGATGCTAAGTGAACTAGAACAGACACAGAAGGGCAGATCCTGCATGATATTGCTTATATGTGGGAAAAAGCCCAACTCACAGAAACAGAGTCAAATGGGGGTTTCCAGGAGCTGGGAAGTGGGGGAAATGGAGAGAGGTTGGTCAAAGGACAGAAAGTTTCAGTTATGCTGGTGAATACATGATGGGGTCCTAATGTATAGCATGACTACTCTAGTTAATAATACCGTATGGTAGACTTAGGATTTGCAAAGGCAGTGGGTCTTCCATGTTCTCACACACACTATTGATGGGAATATAACATAGTATGGAAAATTAATTATGGAAAATAGTATAGAGAATTCTCAAGGAACTAAAATTCTCTACAGCAATCCCACTACCAGTATCTACCCAAAGGAAAAAAGATCAGTACATTGAGAAAACACCTGCACTCATAATTTAGACACACACTACATTTTCATAACATTATATACAATGTACATAAATATATAATTCACATTTATATACAATGTATATAATACTATGTATAAACATATATGTATATATAATACAGTAATTTTGTATATAATACAATTTTGTATTATATATTATATGTTGTGTATTATATTGTGTATATATAATACAAATATACAATATACTATATATACAATATATAAACATACAATATATATGGAATAAAATATTTTTCAGTATAAAGAAGAATGAAGTCACCTCTTTTGCAGCAACATGAATGGAACTAGAGGTCATTATTTTAAGTGAATCAACTCAAAAGCAGAAAGTCAAATACCACATGTTCTCACTTATAAGTGGGAGCTAAATACAATGGACACATGGACAAAGAGCGTGGAATAATAGACACTGCATGTTCAGAAGGGTTGGAGGTTAGGAGGAGTTGAGGAATGAGAAATTACTTAATGGGTACAGTGTACATTATTTGGGTGATGTTTACACTAGAAGCCTGGATTT
Organism: Trachypithecus francoisi; assembly: GCF_009764315.1. Classification (NCBI taxonomy): domain Eukaryota; kingdom Metazoa; phylum Chordata; class Mammalia; order Primates; family Cercopithecidae; genus Trachypithecus; species Trachypithecus francoisi. Next base: position 4,111,246 of record NW_022681456.1, read on the forward strand.
CACTGCTGTGCAATATAGCCATGTGACAAAACTCCACCTGTACCCCCTAAATATATACAAACTTTAAGAAATATCTTACACACACACACACACGTGACTATGTGAGGTGATGGATATGTGAGCTAACTTGATTTGTAATTATTTCACAGTATACATGTGTATCAGAACATCATGTGGTATACCCTAGATTGATGCGGTTTTGTCTGCCAAGTACTTACTTGCCAGTAAAGCTGGGAAGGGAAAAGATGCTTAATTTGGTCACACCTACAAAGTCCCTTTTGACGAGTAAGATAACGTTTACAGATTCCAAGGATGAGGATGTGGATATCTTTGGGAGCTGTGATTTAGGCTCCCCCACTCCCCCAAAGACATGTCCCAATTCTTGTTTAGGATGAAAACTAAAGGACTCATTGCCTTCCCCCAGGAAAGCTAGGAGACACAAGACAAGAGAACAAAGTCCTTCCATTGAACTTGGTTCTTCCCATCAGCGCTGGCATGGAGGAGCCATCTTACACTGGGCAGAAGTTGAGAGCCTGGGCTCTGGGGCCAGACTCCCAGGGCTGAATCCTGGCTCTGCCCTTCCTGGTAGAGGAACATAGGCAGGTTCCCCTGCTCCCGGCTTCCTCATCTGGAATGTGAGAATGGCAGTGGTGCCTAGTGCTGTGGTTGTTCTGAGGATGAAATGAATCCACGTTTGGATTCCCTGAAAAGCGGAACCTGTGATGTGCCCTTCAGAGTAGGCGGTTTATGTGGGGAATGATCTCTGGATGCAGAATGAGGGAATGAGCAGCAAGACAGGACACATTTCGGAAAACCAGCAGGAGGTGCATCACTGAGCTAGCGTGCGTGCTGAGCAACTTCTGTGGAATCCCATTGAGCCCCTCTAGGGAACTCTGCAGGACGGGCCTTAGAATCCACCCCGTGCCTGCGGGGAAAGTGGTCTGCACATGCGCTGTTGAGGACGTTCGCAGGATACACCCGCATGGGAGTGAAGAGAGTAGGAGCGGAAGAGGAGGGGCCAAGCAAGGTCGGCTTCCGGTGCAGCACAGCCAGCCCCCTGAGCAGCTCTTAAGCATGAGCTGTGCTGTGTGTGGGTCCCTCCTTGAGGCAAACAGCCGGGGCTTCTCACCCCACCAGGTAGTCACTGGGCAGAGAAGCGGGGTGAGCAGGACATAACTCCCAGGTAACTCTGAGGGACACAGCTCCACTCACCTAAGGGCAGTCTGCTATGGAAGATGTGGCAGGAGCTGTCGGCAACACACACGCAGCCCCTGGGGAGGAGTCCACCAACCTAGCCACAGGGACCCCAGGAAGCTTGGGTACTCAGAGAGCACCTATCATAACAGTGTCTGCTATACTCAAAAGCAACAGCCAATATCTGCTTCATACCAGGACCTCCTCCCCATAGTAAGTGACCTCTACCAGCCAGGGTGCTTCCCTTTCCCCCTCCTTGGGCCATGCAATGGGATGAAAGCTCACCTTCCCCTCCCCTTTTCTCCCTCACCTCGTCACAGGTTTCTGACAGATGTGACTACGTCTTTGTCAATGGGAAGGAAATGAAAGGCAAGGTGAACGTGATGGTGAACTTCACCTACCAGCACCTGAGCAGCCCCCTGGAGATGACGGTGTGGGTGCCCCGACTTCCGCTGCAGATAGAGGTCTCAGACACCGAGCTCAATCAGATCAAGGGCTGGCGAGTGCCCATCGTCTCCAGCAGGAGGTGGGTGTGCCCCTCAAACTCCATGACAGACTAAGAAGGAAGTGTACAGGGTGGCAAATTCGGGCATGACTGGGTCTGAGGATGCGTATGGTACCCTAAGGACCAAATCTCCCTCCACCACTCAGCTTTGATTTGCTCTGTGTTGGCTTCATTCTCTATCAGTGTCTTTTGGGAGGTTCCAGGCTTTCATCCTCTCTTCTCTGCAGCTCCAGCAGGAAGTGCCTCCTCTCCTTCCCACTAGTTCCAGCAAAGTCCTGGATTTAAGTCTTATCCTCACTGGGATTTTGTGGCCTCCCTTATCTAGTTACTGTAGCCAAGGCCCTGGAACACACTGAGTGGCTGGACTCCCCCAACTAGAGCCAGAGGAGCTAGACGAAGAGGTGCACCAAGGCTGAATGAATGGACAAATTCTAGGAGGAGGGAAAATTGATGCTGGAAAGAAGAAGGCAGCAGATGTTCCCTGGAAGGACATCTGACAGGATCAGCCTGACCTGAGCTGCCTCTCTGTGCTCCAGTCCAGAAGCTCTGAGCTCTCTGCCTTGGTGAAATGAGGTCGGAGGCTTGTCCACTGAGTGTCTGATACATTACTCCAATGGTGCTTGGTAGAGCCCCAGGAGTCTCTACCATCTACCATCGGGAACCACGTGAGTACCATGTAAAGACAGTGGTAGGAGCTCAGGCTCTTCACTCACAGACTTTGTCATCTCAGAGAAACGGTGTATAAGAATTCAGGTATAAGGACATGTTGATTGCTAAAAGTATATGTATTATGAGACAAGGAAATATGCCTGGAGTCTGTGTACTCGGCAGGGGGTGGAGAATTGGCGCTCATCTGAGGGATAACTTATATTCCCTCCCCTGCAAGTTCATTCCTTTGGTCCCATGACCCCTGGGAGAGGGGATGCTTCAAGGACAAAAGCTTTGGGTCTCAGGGACAGTTGGGAGCTGGCTTCAGCAATGATTCTTTCTCAGTCACTGGGGTTTCTGGTGTTGAGTTGAGGGCGTGGATTAGAGGGTGACCGTTGGTGCTGCAGAGGGAAGAAACTGTAGGGGAAGATTCACCAGAGACCTGGTTGAGTCTCACCGCAGTACATCCCACATGCTGTCACAGCTGCCTGGTTCAGACATGGCAGCGGAGTGAGTGTGAGAGGGAACAGCTGCTGTTCTGATGGAGACCGAGACAGTGCCATCAAAGGGCCGACTGCACAGAAGGGACCAGATGTTGAGGGAGCAGCTGACATCTGTCTCCTTCCAAGCATCCTGGCCCTCTCTGCCTTTCTTATCACATTTGACCTCACCGTGGGTTCCATATTCACCCGCTTTGTGTGCTGGGTTACAGAACCACACCATTCATCCCTGGCCTTGTTGTGTTAGCTATATCCATTCTGTCTAACATAGTGGCTTATCCCAAAGCTTAGTGGTTTAAAAATTATCCCCAATGTTAATGTGGCTTACAAGAACAACATGCCGGCCAGGCACGGTGACTCACGCCTGTAAGTTCCAGCGCTTTGGGAGGCCGAGGCAGGCGGATGGCTCAAGCCCAGAAGTTTGAGACCAGCCTGGGCAATATTGCGAGACCACATCTCTACACAAAATTTTAAAAAGTAGCCGGGCATGGTGGCTTGCACCATAGTCCAAGCTATTCAGGAGGCTGGAGTGGAAGGATTTCTTGAGTCCAGGAGTTCGAGGCTGCAGTGAGCTGAAATCGCACCACTGCACTCCAGCCTGAATGACAGAGCAAGACACTGTCTCAAAAAGAGAAAGAACAACATGTATTATCGAACAGTTTCCGTGGATCTAGAATCCAGGCATGGCTGAGCTGGGTCTTCTGAGCAGGGCCTCTTACAGGCTGCAGCCCAGGTGTCAGTGGGGCTAGGGTCCCGTCTCAAGGCTCACGTGGGGAAGGATCTACGTGCAGGCTCACTCGCGCCGGTGCTGGCTGGTCTCAGTTCCTCGCTGGTGCTGGCCAGAGTTCACTCTCAGTTTCTAGCTGGCTGGAAATCTCTACAGCTTGGCTCACAGCCTGCAGCTCGCTTCATCAGAGTGAGCAAGTGCAAAGAACCAAGGAAAGAAAACACAAGCAAGACAGAAGTCACCGGCTTTTCAAGTCTAGCCAAGAAAGTGACCATCCAATCACTTTCGCCCTAACTTTTTCACTGGACGAAAGAAACTAGGTCCAGCCCACACTCAAGGGGAGAGGTTTACACAAAGTAGACACCGGGAGGTGGGGGGCCACTGGGAACACCTTACATTCTGCTGGTCACACCAGAGCAGTGGTTAGTATGTCAGGTTCACCTCTGCGTGTCTGGATGTAAACTCCTTGAAGTCTCATGGCCTCCTTACCTCTGCAGCCCCCACCAGGCTCCACACACAGCCCCTTACAGAGAACCAACAAGTAACTGTCTGCAAACTGCACTGCTTCTTTCACAGGCCTGCTGGGGACAGTGAGGAAGAGGAGGACGATGAGCGGAGGGGCCGCGGCTGCACCCTGCAGTACCAGCACGCCATGGTGCGGGTCCTGACGCAGTTTGTGGCTGAGGCGGCTGGCCCTGGGGGACACCTGGCCCACCTGCTGGGCTCAGACTGGCAAGTGGACATCACAGAGCTGATAAATGACTTCATGCAGGTGGAGGAGCCCAGGATCGCCAAGCTGCAAGGTGGACAGATCCTGATGGGACAGGAACTTGGGATGACCACCATTCAGGTAAAAAAAAAAAAAATCCCCAAAGCAAGATCTCTCTGTCTTCCCACCTCTGCTCCGCCCAGAGGAGAAACCAGCTGTTTGTCATTGCTAGGAATGGTATCTATTTTTAGAATGGCTAAATTCAAAGAAATTGTCAAGTAAACAATACAAGTGATGTTGGCTGGGTGCAATGTCTCACGCTCATAATCCCGGCACTTTGGGAGGCCAAGGCGGGCAGATCACCTGAACTCAGTAGTTTGAGATTAGCCTGGGTGACATGGCAAAACCCCATCTCTACCAAAAAAACAAAAATTTACCCGAGTGTAGTGGTGCGCGCCTGTGGTCCCAGCTCCTGGAGGCTGAGGTGGGAGGATCGCTTGGGCCTGGGAAGCAGAGGTTACAGTGAGCTGAGATCGTGCCACTGCACTCCAACCTGGGTGATGAAACGAGACCCCCATCTCAAACGAAACCACAATACAAGTCATGTAATAATGTGACAAGAATCTCGAAATTCCTCACATATTACTTATAGGTGAGAAACTCTGGGCTGACTCCCATGGTGGGTCATGCTTGAAACACACTATTTTGCCCAAGCCATGGTAGGTGTTACTATCTTGGTAAACAAGCTTTTGAGGTGAGCTCATGTGATCTGAATCACAGGCACGGCCAGCAACTTCCTGCTGAGCCCCTTTCCGCCGCCGAGCATGGTCACCTAAACCTTCCCATGGCTTCAGGATATTGTGGCCGCCTCTACCGAGTCACAACCAGCGGCTTAATGAGAACCTGAACAACTCAGACATGTGCTGAAGGAAGGAACGAAGTTATGATGCCTCCATTTGTCCCGTGGGCCCCTTCTGCTGGGGAGCGGGTGATGGAGAGGACCAGCCGCGACACTCGGGTTTTGTAACAAACACTTTTACAAAACAGTATTCTGGGAGGCTTGTAAGGGTTTGGTCATTTACCTCCCAGCTGAGAACAAAGCAGGAGTTTGTTTTCTTTCTGTGTACATGTAAGGGGTGCAAGTGCAGTTTTGTTACCTGGACATATTGCGTGTCTGCCTTGTTAGCGTAGCCATCACCCAAATAGTGTACGTCATAGCCAAAGGAAAAGTGTATTCCCCAGCAGCTGCCCCCTCTGCAGGCAACGAGATTGTCTTATCAGGCAATCTGTGAGGCTTCTAAAACAGCTGTGCATGAAGAATCATCATAACTGAGACTAGATTGGATCGTGGAAGATTTAAAACATATCCATTCTAGAAAATTGGCTGGTATATCTAAAACTTCCTTTTATCCAAGGAGGAAAATCAATGGGTTTGGGCTGTAGACCAGGAGTCACACACTCTAAAGGCTGAGAAGCTACCGTCAGTGAGGAGAGTAGGCTGGGTGTGTGCTGAAAGACAGCAGCTGATTTTCCTCTGAGTGTTAGAGAGACAATAAGGAGTGATGGGGCCTGTGGAAAAGGGGCAAGCTCTTACAGCCAAAAGCTGCCAAGAAGAAATGCAAGTCCACTGCGGCCATATGTTCCAATTTGCTAGAAAAGCTGGAAGTCTGTGTTTTTATATGAGATCTTCCAGCTCTCTAAATGATGATCATTAATTCTACCTTAAAATATGACTTATGTCAGACAAAACATATCTGCCTCATAGATGAGCGCTTGCAACCTCCACAATTGACTAAGAAGTTGAAGGACCTGAATCCCTATCATAAATCTAGAGGCTAAACTGAAACTGATGCCCAGAAACTCACAGTGAGATGAGAATTTGGTATTAACATCTTCCCTTAAGAGACAATTGAAAGGCAGAGGGGAAAAGACATACCGTTCTGAAATCAAGTGTCAGGGAAGAGGAAGTAGGCCAGCTTCGCACACGTTAAACGTGAACATTATTTTGGTGAGGCATCTACTCCTGTGAGCCTTGGTTCTTTTTTCCTTTTTTCTCACTGCGTCCTCCTGAGTCATAAATTCACTTGTCCACTTTCTTCTGGGGACGCATCTCTCCTGCTCGCCACCATTTAAATTGTCCCAATCGAACCAGAAAGTGAAGGTGGCATTCGAATAGAAGTATGGAGCTTTGATTCCTGGTCTTAAAGGGTCCTGGGAAAACTGCTGTCTTGACATACATCATAAATATCACCAAAAACTTGAAAAGAGAAAGAGGTTGAGAAAGCAGGAGAACAGAGAATGAAGCCCTTCCCTTCCAGAAGGTTGAGTTACATGGGGCCGCGAGGCGTCCAAGACAGCTCTTTATCGTTGGGGCGAAGGGTGAGAGGAGGAAGAGGTGATTCCACAGACGTTCCTCAAAAGCAGGATTAATCCCAGCACTTTGGGAGGCCAAGGTGGGTGGATCACGAAGTCAGGAGATCAAGACCATCCTGGCTAACACGGTGAAACCCCGTCTCTACTAAAAATACCAAAAAAAAAAAAAAACAGGATTTCCTGTCCAGGGTCTAAATTGCACATAAGCCTCATTTTCCAGGTCATTCCAGGTGTCCACAGGAGAAATGAGGCTTTGGGTTGTTGGCGTTAGGCATAGACACTCAGAACCTACGTTTATCAGAACATGCTTGACGATATTCCACATCATCAGGCATCATACGCTGTGTTTCCCAAAGTATACAATGTGGCCTCCAGTGACACACATGATTGAGATGGACCAGCAGGATCCACCTTCCAGTTGCGCATTGGTTTTCGTGTGCAAGAGAGAAAGCCGTCAATATGTAACCAGTACACCCAACCCATTGTTTGCTGGTGATAGAAAGGCTTTTGAAAAAACAAATTTTAGTAAAATAAATACTTTTAAACAAAATACACACTGAAGAGTAGAGAGATGATCTGTGATGTAGAAGAATCGTAAAGTTAATAGTCGAATGAAAATGTCAGTTCCTCCTGTCCAGGATGGAGCATGGTGGGAAATGGAGCTGATGTGTGGGGTGTGGGGAGGGGCCAAGCCCTACCTGCCCACTACTTGACACCACCTTGCTTTAGGCAAAAAATGCATTCCATTTTCTCAAGCAAAATATATGATTTAGAAGGCGGTGTGAGTGGGAAAGACCTGTTCTCATACTTTCTGGCTCACACATTGCCCTGTCGCAGCCTGAACACCTGGCACTTCCTCTGCAACTGGAGGCAGTGCCTGGACCACAGAAAGCCTTTCCTTGTCATGTCGCTTCTGCCCTCCAGATCCTGTCTCCTCTGTCAGACACCATCCTCGCTGAAAAGACCATCACCGTGCTGGACGAGAAGGTGACCATCACAGACCTCGGGGTGCAGCTGGTGACAGGGCTGTCGCTCTCCTTGCAGCTCAGCCCAGGAAGCAACAGAGCCATCTTTGCCACTGCAGTGGCTCAGGAACTTCTGCAGAGGCCAAAACAGGTATGGAGGAGGGCTTGAGACACACTTCAGCAGGGGTCCCACACCAAGTGGATCACACACCAGGCAGGCACCACGCCAGGCAGGTCCCATGCCAGGCAGGTGGCACAATAGAGTGGGATCACATATCGGGTGTTTCTCCATCTGCAAAGGGCTCTTATGAAGCAGGTGACTGCTCTGCCTCATGTTTCCCAGCTCCCTCATGCAGAGATGAAAAAAATAAATACAAATATACATAAGTATTGCAACATGTAAAAAGGAGAAGCCACTAAGGGGCAGGAGCCCTGGAGGAAAGGCCCGCCCCTCATCCACCACAGTGCAGGTGCATGCAAGTGGTCACCTGTGCTCTCCACATCCTTCCGGCTTCCATGAGGGCATGAGGGCACGTGCAGGCTCAGAGCAGGTGCACAGCCTGCTGCCGAGGTCCTGATGGAGCGGAGCGTGACAGACCTGCTGAGTGGGGAGCCCGTGGCGGGAGATCGCTTCCAGACCATTCATTGTTCAGCTCAAGGCAGAAACAGAGAATTCATGGGGATGTCAGTCACAATTTTCTTTTACTTTATTTGGAACCAGTGTGAGCTAATGGAGTGTGTTGTGTGTTTCTGTGTGTTGTATGTGTGTATTGCATGTGTCTATGTATGTGTGTTGTATGTATGTGTGCATATGTATACGTGTTGTGTCTGTGTTGTGTACATGTTTTTTGCTTTGTGTGTCTATGTGTATGCATGTGTGTGTCTTGTGTATTTTGTGTTGCTTGTTTTGTGTGTGTTGCACGTATGCTTATGTTATATAGGCACCTGTATGCATGTATATGTGTTGTGAATGTATTGTGTTGTATGTATGTATGCATTGCATGTGTCTGTGTCGTGTGTATGTATGCATATGTATATGTGTGTGCTGTGGGTCTATGTATGTCATGTATGTATGTTTTTGCTTTATGCATGTGTATATGCATGTGTGTCTTGTGTCAGTATTTTGTGTTATATGTTTGTGTTGTATAGGCACCTGTGTGCATGTATATGTGTATGTGTGTTGTGAATGTATTGTGTGTTGTGTGTATGTGTGTGGTGCACGTGTTTGTATGTGGATACAATGGCTTACAAAGGGGACTGTTATAGGGGAGCTTTGAAAGTAGTATGTTCTCCCTCATTAGAGGTAGAGAAACATTATTTCTTAGAACATAGGAATTTGGGTGAGGCTCACTTAACAAAACATGGTGGTTGCAGGTCATTAGTTCTTTGTGCCCCATGAAAAGGGATCATCTTCATGTGGGCAGCTGGAATCCCTCCAGCCCAAATGGGATATTGTTCTCACTGCTTCCCTTCGGGATCCGGAGCCTTTTCTGCACACTCTTCATCAGCAGGATGAGGTACCAGGCCTGCCCTGCCTTCGTGCACCAGCAGCGACTGTGACCACATTCAGAGGAGGCAGGAGTGCTACACTGGACTTGCCAAGAGGCACAAAGAGCGTTCCCACTTTCCCAGCCTGCACCTGTCATGTAATGCTCCCCTCTCAGGCATGAGCTAATCTCCTAGTCCTTATACTACAGTCTTTGTTTGCAGAGTTTTGGATTAGAAAACACTTGAAAGTGGATGATCCCAATAACAGAATCGAATTCTTGGCCAAAGCAAACCTCCTTTTCTCAAGGAAGAGTGCCAGCCGAGAGGCAAGTTACAGATGGCAATGAAGAAATAACCTGAGGCTTTTCTCTGTCTTTGTGGGTGATAGCATCAGCTGACCACCAGCTAGGCGTTAAGGAAGGGATAAGATGCAGCTAGGAGAAGGCCAGAAGGCTAATCCGTTCCTGACATGCAGAGCTAAACATGCTACCCTGAGATTTGCTCCATAGCTGGTTTGCAGGGCTCTCACTCCCTGCCTGCAACTTGGCTCTGACCGTGGTAGTTTCAAGAAGTCCCTTGTGCATTTGAATGCTCTGCTCAGATTTCGTGGCAGATTGAGAGAACCTGGTAAGTCAGTGTCATGTCCAGTAGCTTTTGCACTGTGCCTTGGCAAGGTTCTCTGCTTAACAGGGAGTCCAAGCCTATGTCTAACAGCGTTAAGTATTTCTTGGCTGAGCTGAAGGAAGGAGCAGAGGCCACCAGCCACATTTGAGGAGCCTTTCTTCTTACTTCCAAAGACTAAATAACAACTGTGTAAAATTACTTCTGTCACGGTCAGGGGCCAGTGGGTTGTAAGAGAAAAAAGTCCACCCAAGCAAAAGCTTAAATAACACAGGATGTCTTACGAGGATTGGAGGGATCTCACAGAACCCAGCTGCAAGACCTTGGAGGAAAGGGAAGGTCAACACTCTCATGCCCACTCTCTCTCTCACCTGTGTTTTTACTTTGGTCTAACTCATTATTGTCTTCCTATGGCCATGCCCAAACATTTGCTTACACATAGTCCATCAGAGGGCTTCATTCCCAATTATATGAGCCCCCACTACACATCTTCCCAACCTAACTTTGTCAGTCTTGTCTTTCTGGTTTCAAGTTTGAGAGAGAACGAGAGAGAGGAGAGAGAGAGACAGAGGGTGAGAGTGATGCTGGCTGGCTCAGCGTTGCTGAGATTGATGGCTCTAATGGCAGCAGCTGTCTCATTCCAATCAGCTGTTGCTGTGGCCCAGCGGGCAGGGTCAGGGGCCGCCTAGTGCTATTCATCATCTTGGGCTTGGGGCGGAGCAGGTTCTCCGAGAGGGAGGGAGGAGGGAGGAAGCAACGGATCTGCCTCTGCGCTGTAAAGCATAATGACGTCTTCACTAAAATTAAAGGCTGGCATGAAATTGGAGGTTGTCTCCAATGATCTGCCTGATCAAACGATTTGCAAAGAAAGTTGGTCTAAATCAACAGAGTGAAAACAGCAAGAGACTGAGAGGTACACAAACCCTGGCTCTGGCTGCTTTTTGGTCTTCCAGTTTCCTCCAGTTGGGCTGGGTGAAGAAAGAGACGAAGACTCTCCAATCAAGATGCTTCTCCCTCTCCTGCTGTCAGGCCTAACTACTCCCTCCAAGCCAAGACTATGTCCTGAGGTCAGGACAGATCTACTCCTGCAGGCTCAGAAAAGGCAGGGCTGGCAAAACCACAGCCTGCAGCCCTGCAGTGGGATCTCATCTAGATCAGAGGCGTTTATCTGTGTTGCCAGTAATCAGTGGAGACTCAGTATTACAACTTATAAATAATGTAATAAATATTTTTCATTTGAATGCGTAACACTTGTAAATGATTCCACTAACCAGTAATTTCCTTTGTCGTGCAATTTATTATTGTTCAGAAGTCGATTCTGAACAGCCCAAGGGCCCATCTTCCTTTTAACACCTTCGGGAGGAAAAAAAAAAAAGCAAAATCTTCTTATGGATTGTTTAATACCGACCCTCTTTTGTCATTTTGTTGTTGTTTTATTTTGCTTTTTTGCATCTTTGTGAGAATTCGTTTTCTTTTATACTCTTGGTACATCTTATCGCTTATTTCTACACTGTTTGAAAGGTTTGTCTTTGTTCTCGTAGCAATATTTTTCCATAGTGTGTCTACTAAGACTTGGGGCTCAATGAGCCTTTTGGCCCATTTTAATTAACTTACTTACATATTTTTCTCAATAGGAAGCAGCCATCAGTTGCTGGGTCCAGTTCAGTGATGGCTCAGTCACACCCTTGGATATTTACGATGGGAAAGACTTCTCCTTGATGGCCACATCTTTGGATGAGAAGGTGGTCTCCATCCACCAAGACCCCAAATTCAAGTGGCCTATCATTGCTGCGGAAACCGAAGGACAAGGCGCCCTGGTCAAGGTAGAAATGGTTATTAGTGAATCCTGCCAGAAATCCAAGCGGAAGAGTGTGTTAGCTGTTGGAACAGCAAACATCAAAGTTAAATTTGGCCAAAATGATGCTAACCCCAACACCAGTGACAGCAGACACACAGGGGCAGGGGTTCACCTGGAAAACAATGTCAGTGACAGAAGGCCCAAAAAAACCATGCAGGAATGGGGGAGTCAGGAAGGACAGTACTATGGCAGTTCTTCCATGGGACTCATGGAGGGACGGGGCACCACGACAGACAGGTCCATCCTGCAGAAGAAGAAAGGCCAGGAAAACCTTTTAGATGACGACAGCCACTTGCAGACTGTCCCCAGCGACCTCACCAGCTTCCCAGCCCAGGTGGACCTCCCCAGAAGCAATGCGGAAATGGATGGGAATGACCTTATGCAGGCATCCAAAGGGCTGAGCGACTTAGAAATTGGGATGTATGCTTTGTTGGGTGTCTTCTGTTTGGCCATTTTGGTCTTCTTGATAAATTGTGTGACCTTTGCATTAAAATACAGACACAAACAGGTTCCCTTCGAGGAGCAGGAAGGGATGAGTCACTCTCATGACTGGGTTGGGTTAAGCAACCGGACAGAGCTGTTGGAGAATCACATCAACTTTGCCTCCTCGCAAGATGAGCAAATCACTGCCATTGACAGGGGCATGGATTTCGAGGAAAGTAAATATCTCCTCAGCACAAACTCCCAAAAAAGCATCAATGGGCAGCTGTTCAAACCTTTAGGACCCATCATCATCGATGGGAAAGACCAGAAAAGTGAGCCCCCAACATCCCCTACCTCAAAAAGGAAAAGGGTGAAATTTACCACCTTCACCGCCGTCTCCTCTGACGACGAGTTCCCCACCAGGAACTCCATCGTGCTGAGTAGCGAGGACGACATTAAGTGGGTCTGCCAGGATCTGGACCCTGGGGACTGCAAAGAGCTGCACAACTACATGGAGAGGTTACATGAAAATGTGTAAGCCAGACACACACAGACATTGGTTCTCACTCACCTTTCAGCCTTTAATTCCAGGATGTGTAGCAACGGTGCCCCCGGAAGAGAAACAAAGCAACAGGACAAAATAAGGATGACACTGTCCATGGAGCCTCAGCCAATGACCCCAGTTCAGCGGCGAGGCCTGGAGTCCACATCGACGCACACATTCCAGAGTACAGTGTCTTGCTTAAGAGGTTTATCATGCATGGCAAGATTTTTCAGACTTGAAACAAAAACGAGTTTGGAATCACTGAGCATCTGAGTTTCCAGGAAAGAATAGCCTCTCTCTCTCTCGAATCAAAGCAATTTGGATATTGTAAAATCCACATGGCTCCAATATTCGCTATTGCAGACTACGGGAGAAAAGCGCAACTCAGGTGGAGCATCCGTGGATCAATGGGAGGAAGCGTGTCCTCGAAACTGGAGCAGCACATCTCGCTGTGAGCGCGATCACAGGCGGTCCAGTGCCGCCGTCCGCCGTGGGAGGCATGACTGGGAGTCATTGTCTCTCAAAGGCTGGGCCAGAGCTGGCTCAGATCATGGGCAGGCCAAGGCAGTGGCTGACAAGGACTGAAAGGGAACATGTGGGCTAACAGGCCACAAATACCTTTGTAACTACATGCCAAGGACAAACACATGGACGCAAATCCTCTGAGCCCTTCAGGGTACTTCTTTATTTGTAAACTAAGGATACTGGGCATAGAATTTGAATCAGGTTCAAAGAACCAGGCTCTTTTGATTCATACCAAGTTCACAATGTACCCATTTCTATTCCTCCACTGCATTGCCACCCTCCCCAAGGCCGCTGGTCACCTGTGGGTGGGGGAGGGAGAGGGCAGTTTCTAGTGTTTGCTGAGTCTTTTTTCTCCCTCTGGGTTTTGTGCCAACTCCCAAGTGACATTCTGTAGAGAAGCTCCCCCACAAACCTGGGCATCTGTCCCATGCCGTCCATCTTTGAAGTGGCTGGTCTCTGGGCATGGGCAGTACTCACAGTGAACTCCACCCCGGGGCTATTCATTCCCTTGCTTTTCTAGAAATAAAACAGGGCCACTTGGGATGGGTCTTTCACTGTTCATGGCAGATCTCCTGTCCAAGAATGTGCCCTCGAGGCTGTTGAGACAAATCTGGGTGCCTGTGTGGAATGTGCAGGACGTGTGGAGTTGGGGGGTTCTGGGTGTGAAAGTGGTGGGTCCAGCAGGAAGCCTGGCCTCGCACACACCGGACAGCACAGAAGCCTTCTTCGCCTTGGAGGTGTGAAGGGATGAGGGGTATCTGCGTGTGGTGGAGATGCAGGTCTGCAAGCACTTGGTCCTGTAGTCAGCCCCGAAAGGTTTCGCATTGCTTGAGATCAGCATGACTCGGGATATCCCTGAATCCCCTCACTTATGGAGCCTATGAAGATGGGGGGAAGGAGACATCAGAGAATTTCTGCCCCATCTCATGCTCACTCCAAGGTAGAGAATGGTGTGTTGGGTGATTGCCAGCCAGATAGGATCCTGAGAAAGATGGTAGGGGGCAGCGGGTGGAGGGCAGAAGAGGCCGTGCTGTTGAATCCATTCCATTTTTCCCTCTTTGTCATTTTCTTTCTCTCTGCTCTTTCGATGTCTGTTTTCCAGTCTGTTTGTGTGTCTCTGTCTCTCTCTCCTCCTTTGAACCTATCTCCCTGCTTCCTCTCTGGCTCTAATTTTGAGTGTCTTTACTCCTTCTCCCTCTCCATAGAATTGAATTCTCTTTAGATCATGTGTGTGTAAATTTCACCAGTTTACCCTTCCAACCTTAGCCCTCTCCCCTGCAACTGTGGTGCTATCAGTTTGCTCTTGAGACTGGGGTTTCTGCAGCCAGTAAGTCACCTGCTCCTGTCCGCAAGCTTACCTACCTTGTTTGGTTGGGTGATTAAGCTGTCACCCCTTTTGATGAGAATCCTTTGCTTTCAGTAACATCCTCATATTTCTTTCCATTCTTACCTGTGTCATGTTCTGTTGAGTACTGCAGCCGCTGCCTGCTCCCAAATCCATCTACGTGTAGAATGTACTGTAGATTGTAAGAATGTAATATATATTTATAAACTTACTGACTGTAAATATAAAGTTTGCATTCAGTGGCTTTATGGCTGTCCTTTGTCCTTCTCCACGCTGACCCCCTCCAAGGGGCTTGCATCAACTGCAAATGGCTCTGCAAAAGCTGTGGCTCTAAATGAAATGCAGATTTAAGGATCCCAGCACAATCCAATTACACCCTTACATCGTGTAGTAATGCTCTCTGCATTGAGGGGATGTTGACACGTAATGACAAAGTGCATTGTGTACTAAGTATCTCTCCTTCAGGACCTGAAAGGATTTGCAAATAAATCACACGTGCAATTCTCTCCTAAAAGCCTACTGACTGATAGTGGTAAGTGGAAACTGTGGTAGGCAAGCATGTATTCCAGCCTCCTTTTGGGCTGGAGTGAGGAAAATTTTCTGTCCTTCCTTTAGGTCTTGAGTGTACATACACACAATAACTCTGGGCTGGGTTAAAAAGCTGATTGTAGATTCCTTTATCAACTGCAGCCCCAAGACAATGCTACATAACAAGAAGTTGCATGGAATCCTTATATTCATGCAAACAATAGCAAGTGATAGATCACTCATTTACTCAGCCAGTATTTACTGAGCAGCTACTCTGTACCAGGAATAGCTGTGAGCACTAGAGACAGAGTCATACATACAGCAAATGCACATGCACTCTCAAAAACCTTACATCTATTTGGGCGGGGGGAATAAACAGCACACAAAATAATTTCAGATAGTCTGGGGTTTTTGTTTTGAGACAGGGTCTTGCTCTGTCTTGTCACCCAGGCTGGAGTACAATGGCACAATCTCAGCTCACTACAGCCTCCACCTCCTAAGCGCTGAAGCGATCCTCCCACCTCAGCCTCCCAAGTAGCTGGGACTACAGGCACGTGCCACCACACTCAGTGAATTTTTGTAATTTTTGTAGATATTGGGGGTCTTGCTATGTTGCCCAGGCTGATCTTGAACTCCTGGGCTCAAGCAGTCCTCCCACCTCGGCCTCCCAAAGTGCTGGGATTACAGGTGTAAGCCACGGAACGCAGCCAGTCATAAGTTTTATAAAAGACAATGAAACGGGTTGCAGAATGGAGAAAATTGAGCCAACATTCAAAACTTTGATAATTTCACCTTAGAAATCTAGATTTCTAGCATCGCTTGAGAATTCAGACACTGGCGAAATGGAGCTGCCCATCTGACTTGGCCCCGATGGGGCAGAGTGGCACTGAGGTTTGAGTCCTCCCCACCCACGATGTCTTCTGGACCCAGAGTTGACCAACTCCATTTTTGCTCCATCTCACCACTCTTCTAATAGAGTGGTGTTTCTCCCAAGTTACGGCTCTACCCAAAAGTGGGGGAAACAGAGAGGGAAGGAGCCGAGTGTTTTCAAGATCATTCAGAAAGAGCTCATTGCTTTATGAAAGGGAAGAAAATTCCTGTGTGTCTCCTAGGCAAATAGAGAATGTCATTGTCCAGACAACACAACTGAAGACGCCATTATGATGCAAACAGTCATGCGGTCTATGTGCCCAGAATCCAAGACAGAACTGATAGGAACGTCTGAACTGAAATGTCCACGAGGTGTCTTTTCGAGTGTGAATAAATACATGATGCCGGGTGGTTTCTCTCGCACCTGGCTGGTTCGCTCTGACGCCACCTGCGGGGCCCCTGGAGGCACTGAGTTTCCCAAACTCGCAAGGAAGATGGTGCTGGAAGCTGGAGGGCTGCCGGCCTCATGGGCGTCTCTGTGGGGGTCTGTCCCTCATGGCTTCTCAGTTCCCTCCCTGGACTGAGGCTACAGGTACTTTACCATAACTAAGTACCACAAACTGAGCAGCTTAAATAACAGAAATGTATTGCCTCACTTTTCTGGAAGCCTGAAGTCTGAGCTCAGTGTGTAGGCAGAGCTGGTTGCCTTAGAGGGTTTGTGGGGGAACTCCTGCAGGTCCCTCCCAGCTCCTGCGGTTGCTGGCGTCCTTGGTAGTCCTTGGCTTATAGAAGCATCACTCTGATCTCTGCCTTCAGCTTCATGTGACAGACTCCCTGTGTGTGCGTCCACGTTCAAATTTCCTCCTTTTTGTGAGCTGGGGATCTCACTTCACTACCCAGGCTGGAGTACAGTTGTGTGATCAACTCTCACTGCTGCCTCAACCTCCTGGGCTCAAGCAATCCTCCCACCCTAGCCTCTCAAGTAGCTGGGACTACAGACACACACCACCACACCTAGCTTTTTTTTTTTTTTTTTTTGTAAATATGGAGTCTCACTATGTTGCCCAGGTTGGTCTCAAACTCCTGGCCTCAAGCAATCATCCTGCCTTGGTCTCCCAAAGTGCTGGGATTACAGGATAAGCCACCATGCCCGGCTCCAAATTTCCCTAAGGAAACTAGGGCCCACTGTACTCCCATATGACCTCATCTCAACTAATTACATCTGCAGTGACCCTATTTCCAAACAAGGTCATCTTCTGATACTGGGCGTTAGGACTTCCACTATGAATTTGGGGTGGGGGAGACACAGTTCAATCCATAACACCAACCACTGGTCCTAAGGTCCTAGGCAGCTAAGCCTGTGCACAAGCCAAGGGCAGCCAGTTGTGATTGCCCTGGCACTGGGCTGGTGGGGCCCACTGGCCTTCCAGGAATGTGTCTTATCCCTCAGAGCCTCGCCCTACCCTCGGTTTCACACCCGTTTTACAAATGAGTCTCTGCTAAGGACACCCTGGCAGTGTAAGTGAACAATTTATCTTTTTCCTTCTGGGAAAGCTCAGAACTGTGAATTAATTACCCAACTGGCGCTTCCCAAGGTGCAGTCATTAGCTCCTTGCCACCCTTTGTTTCGCACTTGCAGCAGCAAATGATGCACTGCCAGGAAGATGGGGGAGCCTGGGGTGTCCCCCAACAGAGACTGGCATCCTCTGAGCCAGTGATTACTGTGGATGACTGCTCCGGCGGGTGGAGAGGGGAGGCAGAGGTGAGACGTGCTACAGGCCAGAGGCCCGATGCAAGCGTGACTTGGATCGGCGGAATCTCTGCCTGGCCAACAGGTCCTTCTTCTCAAGCACACTGTGACACGCCTTCCCCACATCCGACCCCACACGATATGTGTCTATGGGAAAACATGCTGATCTGTTCATCAGAAAGTCAGAGATGGGAGAGTGCGGGGTCTGTTCTTAGTACAAAGGCTACCTGTGTTGTGGGAGATGTATTGGTTTCCTGGCTGGTGCACACATCACTCTAGTCCTTGCCTCTGTCATCACATGGCCCTATCTCCCTGTGAGTCTTTGCTTCCAAGTTTTCTTCTCTTAAGCAATTCAGTCGCTGGATTTTCAATATACCCTAATTCGTATGACCTCATCTTACCTTGATTACATCTGCAAAGACCCTATTTCCAGATAAGGTCACATTCACAGGGACTAAGAGGTAAGACTTCAACATATCTTCGTGGGGGACACACTCCCATCCACTCCAGGGAGAAAGAAGTCCCCATGGCAGAGAAGTTGTTCTGTCTTCCTGTTTGCTTTAAAGAGAATCCTTTCATTGCAAGTGATTTAAAAACTAAAGTGGGCTTAAGGGAAAAATAGGAGGAGTGAGGAAGAGGATGTGTTACTTTCTAGGATGGAAAAAGCAGTGGTGCATCCAACATCTGTCCGGGATAGTTGGTCCAGGGGCTCCCTGTCTCTTCTCTCTGTTTTCCTCTGTATTTGCCTATTCGTCTTCATTCTCGGACAGCCCATTCTACGTAGCAGCCTCCGGAAGTTCTAGACTTGGTATTAAAGTCGTGCAGGTAACAATCACAGAGCAAAGACGGTTAACTCCCAACACGTTCAGAAAAAGTCCTCCATTGCCTCCTATTGGCCGGCGTGAGTTACTGGCTAAACATAGTCAGATCTGTTGACGGAATGGCCTGGTCACAAGTACCTTGCCCTAGCCCTGGCACCTGGAGAATAAGGAGCAAGTCCTCATCTAAACCGCAGCAGAGAGACTAGGAGGAGAGGTTCCAAAGGCAGCATGGAGACACTTTGCCGTTAACTGGGGAGATGTATGCTGTTCTTGCAAAGCAATGCACCCCAGTGCGCCCTTTCACTGCCTCCTCCTGGCTTCTGTGCCCCCAGATCCCATCCCCACGAGTTTTGCTTTCTAGACATTCAAGAAGATTCCTGCGCCAATATTAAAGGACCCCAGAGAATGCTGGGCCATGGTGAAGAGTGGGAGTCAGCCTCTTCACAGAAAACCTCTGTGGGGGCCCCTGCAGAGACCCCGTCCTGTCTGGCCCAGTGCCTCTGAGCGCCCCCTGCAGGGCCGGCACTCTGTGCAGCTGTTCTTTCTGCCAGAAATTCAAGCCAGACCTTGAATTTCTCACAGCTGTTTTTCCTGATGTTGAATCAAGCCTGACTCACCAATTATGCTAATGGACTCGGAGCCGGGTGGCTGATGATTGTCTTATGACTTTAAAAGCTTCCGCCTGGCTCTTCTGTGTTCCCCCTGCAGGCAGAGCATTGCGAGGCTCCTGGGTGAATCTTCTAAGTGGGCAATGTTTTCTAAATGAAAATTAACAGAGTGACCTTTAAAAAACATGATTTAAATCATGTCACTCCTGGCTTAAAACTCTCCAGTAGAGGCCCATAATTCCTGGAATAAAATCTGGACTCCATCATATGACCAAAAGGTCTTACATGATACAGAGCTGCCTGCCACCCACCCTCACGCCCACCGCCCTCCCACTCGCTCACGGCAGCTCCAACCCCACCGGCTTCCTTCTGTCTGTTCCTCTGTCAAAAGAAGCGCACTCCCGGCCGGGCGCGGTGGCTCACGCCTGTCATCCCAGCACTTCGGGAGGCCGAGGCGGGCAGATCACCTGAGGTCAGGAGTTCAAGACCAGCCTGGCCAACATGGCAAAACCCCGTCTCTACTAAAAATACAAAAATTAGCCGGGCGCGGTCGTGGGCGCCTATAATCCCAGCTAGTTGGGAGGCTGAGGCAGGAGGGTCGATTGAAGCTAGGAGACGGAGATTGCAGTGAGCCAAGATTGAGCCACTACACTCTAGCCTGGACGACAGAGTGATAGTCCATCTCAAAAAAAAAAATAAATAAAAGAAAGAAAAAAGAAGAAGCGCACTCCCACCTCAAGGCCTTTGCCTATACTGCTTCTTTCTGGAACTCTATTCCCTCAGATTCTCAAGGTCTCACCCCTCCCCATCATGCATGTCTTGGCTCATACTTCTATTCCTAAGAGAACACATTAGAGCAGCCTCACCCCTCCCATGCCATTTTCTTCCATTCTGATCATCTTATATAGTTCATAGCATTTAGAGCACCCTAAAATTGTTCTGTTTGCTTTTAGCTTATTGTGTGTCTTCCCTAGTAGAATGTGAGTTCCAGAGGAGTAAGGAGATAGTTCAATCTGTTCCCTGCTATATACCCTATGACTAGAGTCATGCCTACAAAGAGTCAGCAATCAATAAACATTTTTTGAGTGAATGGTTGCATGGCCAGATGATGGTGGATTGGTGGATGGGTGGATGGATGAATGGTTGAAGGCTCATTGGATGGATGGATGGTAGATGGTTGGATGGTGGATGGATAAATGGATGGATGAAAGTTGACTAGATGAATAGATGAATGGTGGGTGGTTGGATGGATGGATGGATGGATGGATGGATACAGGGATGGATGAAGTTTGATTAGATGGATAGATGGTGGATGATGATGGATGGATGGATGGACAGACAGATAATAAATGGCTTACAGAGCATGAGTGATGAAAGCACAATCTGATAAATTTAAGTGAGCCACCTAGTGAGAACCAGGAGACTGAATGCTGCCTGAGGATTGATTTTATATAGTCCAATTGCTCTGCTATATGGACGTGACACTGGCATCTTTCATTGGGCCAAAGACAAGCCTTCATTATCTCTGTACTGGTCATTTCAGGGGAGACAAAAATAAATTAGATGCAATTTCTTCCCTCAAGAGACACATAGAAAATGAAACCTCTTCTCATCTCTTTCTATAGCAACCTTGCTGGCTTTCTTTCTCGGCCTAGCCCTCTGTGAAGGAAGCATGGTTTAAACGAAACATCCCTTCCTCCCCAGATTAACCTGACTTAATGGAAGCCTTCCCCTTAGCCAGGTTTCTGCCAGTCATATTCCATACAGTTGATAACTCCAGTCTACTGGTGAGTAGACATTTTCGTGGCTGTTTCAACTTTCCAAGAAAAGGGAGGAGGCTCTCTTCTTCCTCTATAGCCCCCCAGTACTTGATACACGTTTGGACCTGGGAGTTGAGGCACAGACAGTGGTGCCCAACGCATTTCCCAGCTGCCTTGCAGTTCAGGTGGGGGCACGCAGCTAATTCTTGGGAATAGCCATGAACAGTAATGAGAGCTGTCACTTCCAATGAGAACAGGTAAGAGCCAGTGTGAGCTCTCCATGTGCATGTTGACGCATGGCATCACACGAGGGAAGCTGGAGAGCACCTCGTCCTCATCAGACTCTTTTCAGCAAGAAACAGACCTTTGTTCTGCAATACCACTGGTATTTTGGGTTATTTACTACTGTAGCAGCCCGCCCCCTGACCTGATGAATACAATACTTCTTAATTTATCAGATGCTGCTCGGCTTAGTGAGTGGCTGCACTCTGACGAGCACATCTTCATGTGGAAGCGGGAACTTGGTGGGAAAGGTGAGGGTTGGATTCAGGCCAAACTTGGTTACTTTTCCCTTTTAAGGTTCTGCCTGACCTGGGCGCCCATGAAGTCTTGATGTGAAGGAGCAGAACAAATGCATCATCCTGAGCGTGAAGAGGTCTCCCAAGGCCTCATTGTGATTTTTGTTAGCAGCTGCAGGAAAGCGACAGTTGCCTGCCTTGCTCCTCGCACTCATGGCGGGTGTGAGCTCATTAGTCCGCTCACTGTCTGCTTTGCTCTGTCTGCAGTGATGCTACCCAGAAGCCTGACTTTCCCCAGAAGGCCCCTGTGCTGGCCAGTCCTCCAGCTGTCCTGCCTGCCCTGCTCCCTTCCTGCTCCATGCAGATGTGCCTTAGTGCGGGAGGGGCTGACCCAGCTCTGAAGAGTCAGGCTCTTCTGGGCTGCACGTCCTTGCGCTTCCCCACAGCTTCCTGGACATGGCAAGCAGCTTAAGGTCAGGAAACAGCAGACCTGAGCTCCGTGCCAGCTGCCTCTCCTTCTGAGAGTGGCAGATGCGAGCCACCTTCCAAGCTCAAACCTCAGCGTGGCCTCTGCTGCTCAAAGAAAAGTGGAGGCTGCCTGACGGCTCCTGTGCTCCCCATTCGTTTTTGAAGTATTTTATGATGCTAAGATCTGATTCCATAAATACAGCCAGGAAACAAACACAAGTCACTCTTGTCCCTGAGCCTCCAGTTCATCACTATAATGTGGAGAGAATGTCACTCGGACTGGGCACCCCTTGAAAAGGCCTTGCAGCTGGTAAAGGTCTGTGTGCACCCCCCAACTTTTCACAATGTATTGGTGGCTCTGCCTGAGCACGCCTCTGTGGACCCCAATTCCTGTGGTTTGGTTGGTAGTTACCGCTGCTACTTAAGACACACCCTTTTCTCATCTGTACGTCCAAAGCTTTTTTTACTCCCCAACTTCCACTTCCGTGACCCCAGCTGAGCCCTACGACTTCAGTCTGTGCCCGCTGCTTCCCTGTGCCAAGCCTTTGCTAGAGCAGGTGAGTCCCATCCTACCACAAGTCTGGACCACCTCATTAAAGTGGCTGGAGTGACCTTACAGGGGCAGCCACAGGACCTCCACCAAGCAGCAGCCTCTTCTTGGCATGCAGGAAGAGCTGTTCAAACCAAAAACCACTCAGCAGAGGTGACCATCTTGAACTGGATACAAGGGTCCCTGAGACTGTGTTATGTGGCATCGTCTGGCTGAGAGCTGGCTCTACCTTGGCCAGCCCTTGGCCTCCCCCTAGCCTGGTGGGTCTGTAGAGAAGCTGGAGTGACGTAAGCCCACTGCCTCAAGCCAGCCTTCTCTTGAACTCCAGGCCTTGTAACAAAACAGATCATGGTCTTCCAGCCTCAAGAAGGGTAGTGAAGGCTACACCCCAGAAGAGAGATGAATGCCAATGAAAACAGAGATTCTTGTCCTTCCCAGCAGGTCGACAGAGGTCCCAGAAGACAAAATCACCGGCGCCTTCTTCTATCCCTATCATTTTAGGAGGATGTAAACCAAGAATATCTCTCAAGTCACCAGATTAAGCTAAATATCTCAGTGCATAATTTCCCTTTTCAAAATTTCCATTGCTCCATGAAAAGGAACCATCCCTATCTACCTTCAGAGTGGTTTTTCTGGGTGCCTCTGTCCTGAAAGGGCGGGAGGTTCCTTCCCATCCTCCTCCTGCCCTGGCACCTGCAGTGGCTTCAGACACCACACAAGGTAGACTTTGCTGCTCTCTCGGGCTGGTTCCATCCATTCCCAAGGGGCATTCTCCCCGCCATGACTGTCACCTATGATTTACCGTGGGGAGGACAGTTACCGAGCCTGGAGGGGCCCTGGAGCAGAGCTCAGACACCTGTGAGATGACTTCCCGAATTATATTTTTCTCCTTCGATAAATAAACAAAATCTAAATCCTCCCAGTTTTAAAGAGCCTCGAGGAATATGCAGAACTCACTGTTGTCCCTTAGGTATTTGAAAATAACTATGCTTAACAACAGCAACAAAAATCATCTGGATCCATGGCCTAGCAAATCCCTGCTTCTTCCCTACTTTTGAGATGCTTTAAAGTATACCAAGGTTTTGAAAATAATTCCCCATCTGTCTTGCTGCTCCTCAAATAACTGAGATGTAATCAATATGTGCAATTAAAATTTTCCATTTGTTGATATATAATTGGACAGACAAATAGCCTGAGCTCTAAGTGTCAATATATAGATCTTGGCAAGGAGGATCATCTGCTACGAGCAGCTATTAATCATATCGTACACCTGCTTGGGAAGATTTCAGTAACTTTGTGTTGGAGAATATGAATCATTGGAGATTCCAGTCCATTAAAGATTCTAGTCTTGATCTTCAGGCTCCAAATGTCGAAGGAATTTTATCAGAGTCACACAGTAAGTAGCAAAGCTACACGTTTTGGGTAAGCAG
Source organism: Trachypithecus francoisi (assembly GCF_009764315.1). Taxonomy (NCBI): domain Eukaryota; kingdom Metazoa; phylum Chordata; class Mammalia; order Primates; family Cercopithecidae; genus Trachypithecus; species Trachypithecus francoisi. Next base: position 4,134,974 of record NW_022681456.1, read on the forward strand.
TGATTATTGGGTAGGGGCATAATAGCTTCCGAACCCCTTTTTTACCTTCACAAATTCCCTGGGGCATCACTTGTCCTCCTTGGGCATATTCTTGATAGAACAGTAAAGGCCAGGCCGGGCGCGGTGGCTCAAGCCTGTGATCCCAGCACTTTGGGAGGCCGAGACGGGCGGATCATGAGGTCAGGAGATCGAGACCATCCTGGCTAATACAGTGAAACCCCGTCTCTACTAAAAAATACAAAAAACTAGCCGGGCGCGGTGGCTCAAGCCTGTAATCCCAGCACTTTGGGAGGCCGAGACGGGCGGATCACGAGGTCAGGAGATCGAGACCATCCTGGCTAATACAGTGAAACCTCGTCTCTACTAAAAAATACAAAAAACTAGCCGGGCGAGGTGGCGGGCGCCTGTAGTCCCAGCTACTCGGGAGGCTGAGGCAGGAGAATGGCGTAAACCCGGGAGGCGGAGCTTGCAGTGAGCTGAGATCCAGCCATTGCACTCCAGCCTGGGCGACAGAGCGAGACTCCATCTCAAAAAAAAAAAAAAAAGACCAGTAAAGGCCAGTGGCTGAGCTTTTGCCACTGAAGTTAAAGGGTTGGGGCCTTCCTGCCAGCACTGGGTGCCCGGCCAGCAGGTGGGCGCAGCCTGATCCAGGGGAACCAGGCAGATGCTCTTTCGTGGGCCAGGGACTCTCAAACAAATGACCCAGAGACAAAGGAGCAGATAGAATGCCCCCATCCCACCAGGAGCAACTTGCCCAGTTGTTCCTGCTTGGGATCATTCTGCAGTGTCTGCCTTCCAGCCTCTAAAGCCACCTTGTTCCCTATTTCCAAACACCCTGGTGATTCTGCGAGTTCCCAGTGGCTGTCCAGTAAAGTGTATTTTACTTTAGTAATGAGGTCCATTTCTTGCTTACAACTAAACATCCTATCTGATAAAACTGGTCTTCCTCTCAGATGCTACCTGATAAGAAAAGGACGTCTGTTCTCTATGTGACATCCAGGCCACCATCAGCTGGGGAATCTCGGATGCCCTACATTTTGATAAGGCCCCATATCACATAGGGTACAAGCCACACCTCCAGGGAAAAGAAAATTGAGATATTTATTTCAAGTGCTAGTTTAGAAAGGAATGGTCCATGGCCAGGGGAGGCTCCGCCTCTGACCCACAAGCTCATCTAGGGATGCATTTCCTTCTACCAAGATGCTTCTCCAAGAATCACCCTCACCTACAGCCTTGCTCCACCCCAGCACTGCTGGCATTTTGGGGTGGGTGATCCTCCGTAGGGGGACCATCCCTTGCATCACACAGTTTGTTGTAGCACCCCCTGGCCTCCACCCCCCAGAGCCACGGTCACCCCTGCCACTGGGACAAAACTGTGTCACAACCTCAGTGCCCTCATTCCAGCCCGCAGGGAGAAAGGAGGAAATAAAAGGCAGTGGTGGCTGAGCGAGCTCTTTTGGGACCTGGCCAATGCCAGGCACCTCCCTCTGCTCCATTAGCACCAACTTGTCCCGGTCACTCCAGCTGGAGGAGAGGCGGGAGGTGTCTCCAGCTGAGCAGCGTGGGCCTGGCTAAAGCACAGGGGGTCTTTTTGCTAAATGGGGGGGAGAAGTCATAGATTCTGGAAACAAACAGCAGTCTCTGTCGCAGGCCCTGACAGACCACTCCAAATGCCCTCTCACGGGATCAACGAGAGGCAGGGCAGAGAGACCTGAGTTCAGGTTATCTCAGCTGGATATGTGTGGAGATAATTATGTATGCACATGTGTTTAACACACATACACACAGCACACATATAAAGCATACATGTACGTAATACATACATGCACACATATACTTATGTTTATATAACATCACACATATACATTGTACCTGCATGTACATTGTTATATTTACATTCATGTATATACATAGAAAACTCCCATGTACATAACATACATGCACACATATATGCATAAATAACACACATATTTAACATATATGTATACTCTGTTTCTTGGGTTCTCTAGGGACGGGAGACCTAGAACATAGAGAGATTGTAAGAAAAGTCAGTGGGCATCATTTCAAATGGGCAAAAGTATACTCGCCATTGCTGCAGCAAAGCCAGTAGGTTCAGAGCAGGAGCTTTGGGGTCATAGGGACACGGATTTGAGCTTGCTGCTGGTGCTAATAAACCCATGGTACAGAAGATGCAATGAAGGTTTAAAGAGCGGAGGTTTTGACGGCGGACAGTCACTGGTTGGAATCTATGCTCTACCACTTCCTAGCTGAGGAAGTTTACTGACTCTCTATGCCTTAGATGACTATTCCCTTGTTTACTTCACTCTAATCCTCAATCATTTCATATGTGAAATGGGATGATAGTTGTTCAAACATCGTAGGGTTGTGAGGAGGGGTAAGGAAATGGTGCACATTGGCTGGCTATAGGAAGCGTTCAGTCAACAGGAGTTATCACAGCTGTAAATATTACCAGGTTAGCCCTTCACGGATGCTGAGGGGTGGATTATGGCACTGGGCTAGGTCAGTGGTTCCTGAGACCTACTTGGAGAAGAGCTTTTACAAAATCTAGATAGAAAAGCACCCCCTGCCCAAGGAATCTGCAGTTGATTGATTGGGGCAGGGCCTAGGAGTTTGCATTTGTAAAGGCTTCCCCAGCTGATTCTGATGTACAGCCAGGTTTGGGAATTGGCCTTCCATTGCTAAATTTTCTATTCCAATTATTTAACTTCACTCTCTGCCCTTTTATCTTCATGCCAGAAATCCCAACCTTGGTCCCTTCCCAAGCCATTAATAAGCATTTACGACTCTCTGCCGTCCTTCCTCCTTCCAGTCCTAGATCAATAGTTCTCCTCTTAGTATTTGGCACTCCTCTTCATGCACTGGGCAAGCTCTCAAGGCCAGTGATGGGCAAAGAATCTTCTCTTTAAACAATAGTGCTGACCTGCAGGATTCTGTGTTCTGAACCATTCTGCGGTGACTGGATTTAAAGCAGCCCTCTGCTCTATGTGCATGGCAGCGTGAGACAGAAGCCACACCCAGTGGAATGCTGTTGGGTAGACCAGCGCTGAATGCTGCAGAGGTGTGGCGAGCAAATGAATTCAGTGCAGAGGGTGGCTGCCGGCCCCAGACACTGCTGCCACCGATGAAGAATGAGCCTCCAGACGCCGGCTGCAAGGAGCTCCGCTCCTGTATGGACCCCACATGCAGTTACTTAAACAGCTCACCAAGTGACCCCCAGAAAAAAGGCAAGACTTGACTCTTCAAAGTACATGAGGTAATTTATCCTACAATTGGACCTGTGCATTTGCACAACAGATAAAGGCATCAGGTTATTTCCTGCAGAGCTTACTGTCCTGATGAAACACTGGGAACGACCTAAATGGCCTTCAGCAGGAACCTAGCGAAGGAGTTCATGGGGCCTCTGCTTCTCTGGGGTTATGACAGCACCTCAGTCCCCATGGACATAGTACTGGTTTCCAAGGCTGGAAAGGGCTGATATGGGCTCTCCCGGCCTTGTGTGGACCCCATCAGTGTCTCCAAGCTTCGAGGCCAGTGTGGACTCCATTGTCTAGTGGTGTGGACTGGTATAATGGGTTGATTACATCGAGAAGCCCCGATTCTTCTCCCCAGGTGCACACCACTTCCCTCTTTTCAGTTTGAAATATTTAATAAAGATCCTATGTACTCAACGCATACAACATGATACTTTGATATTATATATACGTTGTGTAGTTATTTTCAATATATCTCTGAACTCTATTGGTGGGGTGGGGAGTGTATTTCTCCACGTTTGGAATCTCAGCTGACCTCTCCACTTGCCTTAGTTCACAAAATACAGTCGATGTAACATTGTGCCAGTTCCAAACCTACGTGTCAAGAACCCTTGAATGCTTCTGCTCATTCTTTAGAACTTTCTGGCTCCATATTCACAAGTCCAGGCTAGCTTGCTGAGGAATGAGTCATGTAGAACAGTTGCCCTTGTCAAGGCTGCAAACATAAGACAGCGCAGCCAGCTGACCACAGCAACCTCAGTAAACTCAGCCAAGATTTAAGAACTGTCCAGCCAATGCACAGATGCATGTATTGGATAAATGTTTATTAATAGTGGTTATAGCGCTTGTGGGTTTAGTGCTTGTATATCGGGCTTAGTGCTTGTATATTATGCAGCAGGAGCTAACTGATACACCTGGGTAGGGCTATGGTGGTTCCCTAATCTTTATTATAGAGTCAGTGTGGCTTCCTGTTATCACACAGCATTCTATAGGACCCATAGTATAAAGGATCTGTGGAGTCTGTTCTCTGGACACATAAAGTCACCCCAGGCTTCCAGGACCATATATGCCCCAGGAGCAGAAGATTCAGACCTCACCATCATCAAAATAAGTGTCTCTGGCACTATGATGATCTCTGGGGAAGAAGGCACCGGCAGCTGTGATCCAGAGCCAGCAGAACAGTGGCTGTCATTGTGGCTGGCTTTTTCAGTGGGAATATTAAGGTTTACAAGGGAAGTCACTCTCATCAGTTTACACGGGTGGTGATACATGGCAAAGACAAGGTTGGAATCGGGATGGCAACATTGTCTCCATACTGTCCCCCTGGGGCAGAAAACTCAAGCACCTACCAGGGCCAGCCAGGTAATGAAATGTGTGAGTCGTCAGACCTGACTGCATTTTCTTCAGCACAGAAGCACGTTGCTTGCATATTAAACAGCTGCACAGAATCTTTACTTACACAGAGAATTAGCCTCTCTATCATTGTTCTTGGAACACAAGGATGATTGGCTTCCCTCTTGACTCTCCCATAAGAAACACATGAGCACACACATCATGATATATAGCAACTGACAATTGGGTTTAGTGTCAGGAAGACAATTAAGAGGGGTAGGGACTGAGGAGATGTTTTTCTAAAAGGGGTGACCACCCCCTACACACTGGGCATGTGGAAATGCAAGCTCAGTGTCTTCAAGCTTTTCAAATTTTCAGGAGAATCAGGAAGTTTCAATCTGTATGTGAAACTTTCAGATAGGCAATTCTTCGTAGCTAACAAATAAATCATGTTGGGATTGTAGGAAATAATAAATGAAGGAGGTTATACTCTTTGACAGTGTGGTTAAAATAAAAATAACAGGTAAAGTGAATTGAGTGCTCATAAACACAATGTTAAGCAAAAGAAGACACAAAAGAGCAATATACTATATGATTGCATTTGTCGGAAGGTCAACAACAGGTGAAATAACATATAATGATATGAGTCCAAATAGTGATTACTGTCAAGGTTATATTGCCTAGAAGGGGTATGAGAAAGCCTTCAAGGAGTACTGCTAATGTCTTATATCTTAATCTGGGTGGTGGTTTCATGGGTGGTTACATATTTAAAAATTTGTAGGCTGGGTGCAGTGGCTTATGCCTGTTATCCCAGCACTTTGGGAGGCGGAGACAGGCAGATTGCTTAAGCTCAGGAGTTCAAGACCAGCCTGGGCAACATGGAAAACCCTGTCTCTTCAAAAAATACAAAAGTTAGCCAGCTGTGGTGGTACACACCTATAGTCCCAACTACTTGGGAAGCTAAGGTGGGAGGATCACTTGAGCCCAGGAGGTTGAGATTGCAGTGAGCCAAGATCATGCCACTGCATTTCATCCTGGGCAACAGAGTAAGATTCTGTCTCAAAAATAAAAATAAATACAAATTTTAACAAATTAAAAATAAAAATATGCAGTTCTGTCCATTTTCCTAAACTTAAATTATAACTCTATCAATATAACAAAAATAATAATATGAACTATAAACAACTGTATGTTATAAATATGAAAAAAAGAAAAATAAGCAAAATGTATAGAGCACTATGTGGCAAACACTGATCAAGGATAGTTCACATATTTCATTCTCACAACTACCCTATGGTGGCAAATTTTACCATCCCTAATCTATAAATGAGAAAATCGAGGTTCATAAAAACCATGGAACTTTCCCAAGTTCATGCAGCTCATACATAGCAGATGTGGGCTATGAAATTAGTGCACCTGGCCCCAGAGCCTGCATTCGTAACCCCCATCCTATGCACAGACGTGGTGTGCCTGCACACTCTCGCACACACACTCTCAAGGTAACAAACCCAACTTATATCTCTATATGCCCACTATAGAGAGGACCCAATTTAATTTCCTCTTTTTACATTTTTGTTTACAAAGCATTCAGCTGTTCAAGTGAGGCTATAACTTCTAAGTGATTCAGAGTTTTCCACAGCTGAAAACAATGCATGTTTCCTGTCATTTATATCCATAGATAAAATGTCCTGTGTGAAAAGTTATCATATTAATTGCAGCCTCTCAATTTGTTAACTGGGCTGGGTGAGTAGTGACCATGCATTTATGATACCAAGGCTGAGCCCAGAAGTCACCCAACTTGGTCATTACCACAACAAGGCAGGGGCCGATGGGCAGATCTGTCCATGGTGCTGATTGATTCACTAGGGAATAAACAAGGCTATTCCTGCCCATCCAGACGCAAGCTCTGGTATTTTCCCATGCTCTGAAGAGGAGGAGTTTAGGATCAAGATCACTTGAGACAAATTGGATTCTATTTTCCAGCCGGATCAGGGTGAAGTTGGCTAAGCTTTTCCAAAAGCTGTACTTGAGGAGAAGGTGGCAAGGCAAGGCTTAAGTAGACCCATGAAGAACAGAGGTTGAGGCTTGATTAAAGAAAAAAAAAAAGAGAATTAAGAAAAAGTACTTTGGCTGGGTGCAGTGTGCAGTGACTTATGCCTGTAATTCCAGGACTTTGGGAGTCCGAAGTGGAGGATTGCTTGAACTCAGGGGTTCAAGACCAGCCTGGGCAACAAAGTGAATGAAAAAATTAGCCAGCCATGATGGTACATGCCTGTAGTCCCAGTTACACGGGAGGCTGAGGTGGTGGGATTGCATAAGCCTGGGAGGTTGAGGCGGAAGTGAGACATGATTACGCCACTGCACTCCAGTCTGGGAGACAGAGCAAGACCCTGCCTTCAAAGAAAGAAAATAAAAGAAAGAAAAAGGAAAGAAAAGGAAAAGGAAAAAATAGTAATTTGATGCATAAATCTTATGCTAGTTACAAATTCTGAAGCACAAATGATACGTTGTCAGCAAAGGATTATATAGGTCTGGTCAGGAGGACATTTATTACAGTCTCTTAATTCCCCACAGGAAATGGTATTCTGTCTGTTCCGGATTACAGGAAGTCTCATATGGGGTTTACCAAGGCTCTTGCAGCCCCGGCTATGTTACTCTGAAGTAGTCGTGAGGTAGCAACCTCAAAACTCCCTTTCCTGGTTTCAAAAATGACTTAAGTAAGCCACAGCTCCTAAATCTCACATGCCATTTTGAGTGTAATTTTTGGTATCTCCCTATATTGTCCACAGATTATATGAAAATGACAAAGCATCACCTGTGCACAGTTATGCTTCAACTATTTAAGAAAGAACTATTTAAGACAGAAAGAATTCAAATTCTACAGGGCTTGAGAGGGACTGGGCACAGTAAGCCTAGCCAGGACCTACACAGAACTGCCATGGTCACCAGATTATTGCAAAAAGCAGCAAATATTTTCTCCACTATTCCCCAAATAAATAATATATCTAGCCTACGTTGCGATATTAATGTTATCGTATGGCGTATACATACAATTGGCAATAGGGGAAGTAGAATTGCTCTCAGGTATTTTATTTTGGGGGATGTCTAGGGAACCCCAGTAGCACCAAAATCAGCTGCATCCACCAAATCAACCACTATTCTTGTGGCCACACTGTAAGAGACTCTCCCCACTGGCAGACATGTGGTTTGCAATCATCCTGAGTATGGGCAGTTTTATTGTTTTGTAGAGGCAATAGAATATGGCACTTAAAAAGTTAAACTAGAACCAGACTACCAGGGTTCAATTCTTGGCCCTTCCCTTCCAGTCCTATACACCAAAGTAATTTATCTACCATCCCTCTGCTTTAGCTTTCTAACCTGTAAAACGAGAATAATAATGAATGATCTCAAAATATAGTTGTGAAGATTGAGTAGATATGAACTATTTAGAACAGTTCAATGAAGTAAGAGTTAAATGAAGTCGTTGAACATTGTCTTCTTATCTTTAGCCCCTTCAGGATGTTTATAAGATACCTTGCCTTTTTTTTTTTTTTTCATCTGAGCCAAAATAAATAGCATTTGCCACTACAAAGCTTGTTGGAGATGGCCAGATTTCTTGGTTGCAGGCAACAAAAGTTGACTCATTACTGAGATGAGAGGCTCAGAAGACAAATGACTAATGATAAATGCTTGGGAAGTAAACAGAACCAAGGAAACAGCAAAGAGTGAGATGTTGGATACCACAGCAGAGGAAAAAAAAAAAAGCCACTTCTATTCCTGCCATGGGTGTGACCTCCTATAGCCCTCAGCCTCCCTGCACTTCTGGTTCAAGAATCAAAATTCCTGAAGAAAGACTCAGGTTGACCAAGCCCTAGCCATGTACTGACCCAGCTGTGAGAAGAATCTCACGCCTTCAGCTTCCAACTCTCTTGAAGGGATCATTGGTGTTCAACAGTCAAAAAGTGACAAAATCCCACTGGGATGACAGGCACAAACTTCCGAGAAATGTTCTTCCCTAGAGCAAAAACATTTCCCATGGGTCATCCACCAAGAGATCTAGAAGAATTAAAATACAAAAGCAGGTCTGCTGCTATCTCATTAAATGTAAAGCAACAACTTGAACATGAAAGGGCTGTAACTTTTCTTCACTCTTTTCCCATTTCTTCTCAGTTCCTGGACTCCAATAATTACTGAAATTAAATATAGCAATTGAGGCTGCCTATTGTTTCTTGCTATGTAATACGTTACAGAGGCACCTTCAAACTCAGCCATCTGTCTGAATTGCCTCTGGTGTGTGGCTCACACAATGGTTATTGTTGTAAAAAAGAGACCCAGGAAAGCGTTCTTGCATTATTCACTTCATTTATTTTGATACAATATTTGGAGCTACTTCATTAAATTTGCTTAGAATGTCCTGTCATTTTTTCCTCTGCCAGCATCTGTTTCACACAGATAATATAACACACAGAGAGTGAAAAAAAGTTGCCTGCAGAAGGGAATAGAAATTATTTAACTTGATTTATAGATTTGGGTTAGCTTTTTTTTTCTTCTCCTCTCAAAGAATCCAAATAGCATAAAACATTTCATTAATGGACATATCAATGTATTTGGTTACTAAATGGTTACTAAATGGGGAAAGCAATTAAGCTGCTGTTCCCTAAGATGAAAAGAGGCAGTGTTTGGCTTTGTGTGGGGGAGGGGTTTCATCTAACTAAAGCTGGCTCTGACAGCAGAAATGCTAAACAGGAAGCCCACGTGTGCACTTTTAACTTTTTTCGACGTGAGAGACTGAAATCTTCAAGTTCTGGGAGATTTTGCATCTCAGTCTAACAAAACAAGCAAGAGACAAGCAGCTGTCTTTTTCGGAGACTGTTGCTTTTTTACAGTTAATACATTTGTCACTTGTGGTTGAGAGATGCTAGGCAAACAGGAATTGAATTTCACTGAATATAAAGGTCCCCAGTCTCACGTTTACGGTAGGAAAATAGACCAAGATAAGACAACAGGACCCAGTTGAAGAAGAAGAGTTGAAATGACAGAATGTCAGAATCCCTAGCCCAAAGCTCTCCTGGTTAGACACACTGGTTCCAAAATTATCCAGAGATGAATATTTAGGAAGGAAAGACAATGTAAATAAGAAACCAGTGTTTTTTAATTTTTACTTCTCCAGCTTTGAGAAAAAGAAAACTAAATTCTTTACAAGTGAAAACTACGTCTACCCGCAGCTGTGGCTGATGTTCAGTTCGCATCCCCCAACAGGGGCATCCCAGATGTTTATGGCCAGTTCCATTCTGATTTGTCAGTGTTCATACTAGTTATTAAACATTCTGAATGCAATCCCTCTGTCAACCAAGAGGTCAAAGAGGATGGAGTAGTCAGCTCCTGTTTTGCTGTCAGGATGTATCCTGTTTGATGTATCCAACATCTCACTCTTTGCTGTTCCCTTGGTTCTGTTCACTTCCCAAGCATTTATCATTAGTCATTTGTCTTCTGAGCCTCTCATCTCAGTAATGAGTCAACTTCTGTTGCCTGCAACCAAGAAATCTGGCCATCTCCAACAAACTTTGTAGTGGCAAATGCTATTTATTTTGGCTCAGACAAAAAAAAAAAAAAAAAGAAAAAAAGGCAAGGTATCTTATAAACATCCTGAAGGGGCTAAACTTTTCCACCTTTTTCTGGTAATAACATTCCAAATTTCCTTTGGGGCAGCTACTTTTCCCCTCTCAGATGCAGTCTGGTGAAGCTCTCAACCAGGATGCTTTAGTTTCCTCCACTACAGGATGTCTCCTTGGTGCCCTCAAGAGACCAGCCATTGGTTTCTATTTCCTATTCCTGCTCTGCTACCTGGATTTTCTCCTGTCCATTTTAAGTCTCATTTTCATTCTACTTTTCCATTTTGTAAGATACCCTCTAATAAAGCCCATTCCTCTCGAAGTTAGTCAAAATCCATTTCTGTCACTGGCAACCCAAAGAACCGTGGATGAACCCCAAAATATAAGCCCCTTAGTCTTCTAGAAATGATAGGTCAATCCATGAGATAATAATAGTAAGTCACATCCCACAGGTGGAATTAGCTGGCTGCAGGAATGCTTCCCAAAGCAAACCTTCCTGAAAATGTAGCTTGGAGACAAGTTTTTGATGAGATTAAAGTGCCTCTCTATGTCATCAGGAAGCATCAACTAGGAAGAAAAGTCTGTAACAATGAGACTCTTAGTATGTTATTAAATGTCTGTTGAAAATACAATACTGACTGACAAGTGTGGGCCTCAGATCAAATAAGGTCTGGGAAGAATTTAATCAATATTTATGCAGAACTGTGCAGAAAAACTGTTGCTTATTTTATTTAAAAATTATTTTTCAAAGGCTTGCATGAGCATACTTGAAGGCGTCTGTCCATCTGCATTTGTTCTGTTTCCTGATGAAAACAACCCTCGACTTGCTATTAATGATACTCATGATGCCTAGATTGATTAGGATACACCCAGGCAGTTGTAAATGACAGAATCTTGGCTCAAATTGTTTTAAGCAGAAAAGGGAATTCATAGGCACATGTAAAATAAAACGGTGTCCGGAGGGCACCAAGACTTAGATTCTCTTAGTCTTCTGGCTCAGCTTTCCTCTGAAATGACATGACTCTCAGGAAGCCTCTTCCAACATGGAAATTGCCCCAGAAGCCTCACACACACACATTCTCCTGCTTTCATTCTCTAAAGAAAGGTTCTCTCCTCTTGGCATTTCCATGAAATGTCTAAGAATTGAGCCTCATTGACCGACAAGAGTCATGTGCCCATCCCTGAACCAATCACCTTGGCCATTTAGATTCTACCTTCTGAGTGGTTAGGTAGGAGCCTCCCCTCCCCTCCTGGGGGTGGCCTAGAGGCCCATGCAAGAGGAGAGCTTTCCCAAAAGAAGGCCAGGATGCTATTACCAAGAAAAAGGGCAAACTTAAATGTCCACTGGCCTCTCTTCACACTAGAACAAGACGTCTATGGTTCATTTCTGAAATGGCTTATTAGTAATTGTCTTTTTGGATTTATACGGAATTATTTTTCTTTTCTTTTTCCTTTTTTTTTTTTTTTTTTTTTTGAGACAGGGTCTTGCTCTGTTGCCCAGATTGGAGTGCAGTGGTGCAATCATGGTTCACTGCAGCCTTGACCTCCCAGGATCAAGTGATTTTTCCACCTCAGCCTCCAGAGTAGCTGGGTCTACAGACACACATCACACCCAATTACTTCTTTATATTTTGTAGAGTCTGGGTCTTAGTATGTTGCCCAGGCTGGTCTCAAACTCCTGGTCTCAAGTGATACTCCTGCCTCGGCCTCCCAAAGTGCTGGGATGACAGGCATGAGCCACCACACCTGGCCAAGAATTCTTGTAAGCAGGAGAAACAAATATTATTTTGCTTGGTCCTGAAGTCTTCCTATTTCTCTACCAACTACAAACTGGGTAAAATGAAGCAAGTGTGATTTGAAATCCTCACAGCTGAAGGTGTCTTTCTCCTTAGCCTTTCCTGCTGAGTGCCTTTCCTCCAAACAGCAAATGCCATCCATGGTGTAAGACTCTTCACTGGCCGCACCTTTCCACCTGCCTTTTAGTCCCCTTTGCCTCCTTGGGCCACACTCCTGAAAGATTCAACTCCTCTCTTCATCCTCTGCCTTTCAAAACTTGTTTTCATCCAAGTAATCGCGAGCTTAAAAATGTCCAATGAGGTAAACAGCAGTAGATAATAGATGTTTATCTACTAATAGAGAATAATGAAGCATCAACTATATATTGTGCTTTTGTCCCCAGTCCCCCATAAATGTGCCTGAAGTATCTGCTGTTTACTATATAACCAGAAGGATTGCCTGTGGCCATGGAAGTTTTAGAATTGAATGGGGTTGGGGTGGTCACATACCCACAGAGACTCTGCGATGGTGATAGGATGGGGTGCTTTGAAGTCTGAGCAGTTTTCGCCAATGGGAGATATACTTACTCCTGGGTTGCTTTTCATGATTTCAGCAGGCAACATTACTTCATTCATAGAATGACCTCAAGGGGCTTCCCTGGGCATCTGTGCCCAAGAATGAGCCTTACTAATCTGACATTTTGTAATGGAAACAAGGGGTCTGCCATCAAGGTTCATTCTCCCTGTTCGTTCTCAGCCCAAAAGATGGGCAAGGAGGCAGTGTCCGTGGCCCCATTCGCATAATGGCCTGTGTAGCAGGCCACCCAGCCACACTCCTCTCATTCATTCACCATGTGCTTACTCATTCAACAAATACCAAATCCTTCCTCCTCTCATTCATTCACGATGTGCTTACTCATTCAACAAATACCAAATCCTTCCAGCCTCACACCGTGATCAGAACCCCCTAGAGGCACACAGTCATGTGAAGGATGGCAGTGGCATGACCAGGATGACAAGCGGATAGTCAGCGGGTTTCCTCCTACTCCTCAGACAGCATATTCACTTCTTAGGGTTGCCATAACAAAATGCCACAAACAACAGAAATGTGTTCCCTCATAGTTGAGCCTAGAAGTCCAAATCCCAGAGGTCAGCAGAGCCCCATGCTCCCTCTGCAGGGCCTGGGGAGGGAGCCTTTCCCTCCTGCAGCTTCTGGGGCTCCCTGAATTCTTGGCTTGTGGCCACGTCACCCCAATCCCCACCTCTGCCATCCTATGGCCCTCTTCTCCCTGGGTAACCCTCTGTGCCTTTTCTTTTATCCTTAGGCCTACTGGCCTTGGGAATTTTTTCTTTTTTTTTTGACAGAGTTTTTCTCTGTCACCCAGGCTGGAGTGTAATGGTGCAATCTCAGCTCACTGCAACCTCTGTCTCCCGGGTTCAAGCGATTCTCCTGCCTCAGCCTCCCAAGTAGCTGGGATCACAGGCACGCACCACCATACCCAGCTAATTTTTGTATTTTTAGTAGAACTGGGGTTTCACCATGTTGGCCAGGCTGGTCTCAAACTCCTGACCTCAAGTCATCTGCCCATCTCAGCATCCCAAAGTGCTGGGATTACAGGCATGAGCCACTGTGCCCAGCCTTCTCCTCTTCTTATAAGGATACCGAGTCATTGGATTTAGGGACCATGCTAAATCCATGTCATCTCTAGACCCAAGATGATGTCATCTCTAGACCCTTAACTAATGAATCTGCAAAGACCCTAATTTCAAATAAGGTCCCATTCTGAGGTTCTGGGTGGACATGATTTTTGGGGGAATGACATTCCACCCACTACAGACAGGGACAAGCCCAGGAGTAGTCAAGGGAGCGATATGGGATGAGGAACAGAAGAAACATAAGAAGTCCTGCTGTCAGGCGCTGAGTCATATTGAAACTCCAAAGAAAATCGAGCAAACAAGAATCTGAAACTAAGATGACAATGTAGCACCTTGCATCCTAGTAGCCACAAAAGGCATTTCACTGACAAGTTGTTTTCCTGGTGCTGATGGGTGCTGAGAGGGTGTATGTGCACCTGTGTGCATGCGTGTACATGTCTGTTGCCATCAAGTCTGTGTGTGAAGGGGGGTGTCCGGGGACAGAGTAGCAAATCAAGGAGGACGAATCCTACTTCTGTTTTTTTGACTGTGCAAATACTTTCCCTTACTCTAGATTTTAGAGTAAAATCTGGGATCACTGCCTCTCCCAGCAGCACTCAATGTAGCTCCACAGACAGTTTCTTAAAACCAGTGCTGGCTGGACACAGTGGCTCACACCTGTAATCCTAGCACTTTCAGAGGCCAAAGTGAGTGGATCACATGATCAGGAGTTCGAGACCAGCCTGGCCAGCATGGTGAAACTTCATCTCTACTAAAAATGCAAAAAATTATCTGGGTGTGGTGGTGTGCGCCTGTAGTCCCAGCTACTTTGGAGGCTGATGCAGGAGAATTGCTTGAACCTGGGAGGCGGAGGTTTCAGTGAGCTGAGATTGCACCACTGCACTCCAGCCTGGGTGACAGAGCGGGACTCCACGAAAAAAAAAAAAAAAAAAGTTCTTCATCCAGCTGTATCTGTAAAGAATGCACCTCCATTTATAGATTCAATGCCATCCCCATCAAGCTACCAATGAGTTTCTTCACAGAATTGGAAAAAACTGCCTTAAAGTTCATATGGAACCAAAAAAGAGCCCGCATTGCCAAGACAATCCTAAGTCAAAAGGACAAAGCTGGAGGCGTCACGCTACCTGACTTCAAACTATACTACAAGGCTACAGTAACCAAAACAGCATGCTACTGGTACCAAAACAGAGATATAGACCAATGGAACAGAACAGAGTCCTCAGAAATAATACCACACATCTACAGCCATCTGATCTTTGACAAACCTGAGAGAAACAAGAATGGGGAAAGGATTCCCTATTTAATAAATGGTGCTGGGAAAATTGGCTAGCCATAAGTAGAAAGCTGAAACTGGATCCTTTCCTTACTCCTTATACGAAGATTAATTTAAGATGGATTAGAGACTTAAATGTTAGACCTAATACCATAAAAACCCTAGAAGAAAATCTAGGTAGTACCATTCAGGACATAGGCATGGGCAAGGACTTCATGTCTAAAACACCAAAAGCAACGGCAGCAAAAGCCAAAATTGACAAATGGGATCTAATTAAACTAAAGAGCTTCTGCACAGCAAAAGAAACTACCATCAGAGTGAACAGGCAACCTACAGAATGGGAGAACATTTTTGCAATCTACTCATCTGACAAAGGGCTATTATCCAGAATCTACAAAGAACTCAAACAAATATACAAGAAAAAAACAGACAACCCCATCAAAAAGTGGGCAAAGGATATGAACAGACATTTCTCAAAAGAAGACATTCATACAGCCAACAGACACATGAAAAAATGCTCATCATCACTAGCCATCAGAGAAATGCAAATCAAAACCATAATGAGATATCATCTCACACCAGTTAGAATGGCAATCATTAAAAAATCAGGAAACAACAGTTGTTGGAGAGGATGTGGAGAAATAGGAACACTTTTACACTGTTGGTGGGATTGTAAACTAGTTCAACCATTATGGAAAACAGTATGGCAATTCCTCAAGGATCTAGAACTAGATGTACCATATGACCCAGCCATCCCAATACTGGGCATATACCCAAAGGATTATAAATTATTCTACTACAAAGACACATGCACACATATGTTTATTGCAGCACTATTCACAATAGCAAAGACTTGGAATCAACTCAAATGTCCATCTGTGACAGACTGGATTAAGAAAATGTGGCACATATACACCATGGAATACTATGCAGCCATAAAGAAAGATGAGTTTGCGTCCTTTGTAGGGACATGGATGCAGCCGGAAACCATCATTCTTAGCAAACTATCACAAGAACAGAAAACCAAACACCGCATGTTCTCACTCATAGGTGGGAACTGAACAATGAGATCACTTGGACTCGGGAAGGGGAACATCACACACTGGGGCCTATCATGGGGAGGGGGGAGGGGGGAGGGATTACATTGGGAGTTATACATGATATAAATGATGAATTGATGGGTGCTGACGAGTTGATGGGTACAGCACACCAACATGGCAAAAATATACATATGTAACAAACCTGCACGTTATGCACATGTACCCTAGAACTTAAAGTATAATAATAATAAAAACACACACACACACACACACACACACACACACACAAAGAATACACCTCCATTAAGGGTTTCTGACTATTCCACTAGCTAATTGTAATAACTAGTCCTTCAGAAAAGACTCATGGCCAAAATAGGCCTGTTTAGATCCGTTCATTCCTGTCTGCTTTTCACAGAACAGGGAGAAATTTATCTGCCTTTGCAACAAGCCAAGAGTTACAGAGTAAGCCCTGTGCCAGCCATTCAGTTGCTGCATCCTACAGCAACATAAATTCTCCTGTGGGACAGGGTAGAAAGCTTCATAGCCATCGGCAGCCCACACGCTTTTTCATCCTAATTGCTCTGCAGACTACTCCTGCTCAGAGGGGCCCTCCACTGAGTTACTGCAGGAACTGTAAATTGCATGTGCACGGAAAGGCTACAACCATCATTCGGCTGTTAGAGGCTGGCTTGGCCCACATATGTGAGGCATGGTGGGGAATGAGGGGAGATCTAGGGGCTGGAAGTTAGGGATAAGGAGTTCTTTGTTGTTCTCTGCTTTGAGGGGTGACGAGTCCTGGTCATAGCTGATGGGGAACAGCAGTGCCCAAGAGCTTCTTGTTCATCCTCCGGTCTGGCAGTTAGACTCATATTTGTCCCCATCCTTCTCCAGGCTAACCGTGGAGTGCTGGAGGCCAGGGTGGGATGCTGCCTTCTTACGGGCAGGGAGACTTCCAGGCATCTGAGAGCTAGAAGGCAACTAGGATTTACGGGAAGAGTGGACTCATCTCACTTGCAGGCTGGGTGCAGGGAGCTGGTGGCTGGCAGCTTCCTGGAGGGGAGGCAGCCGGCCAACATCACCCACCATCACCACATCCACAGACCCACTGGGGCTGCTTCAAGCAGAAAGAAACCCCAAGGACACTGCTCTATGGCTCAGACCAGAGAGCTGTGCGGGGTCCAAAACTATATCTGTGGCTGCAGAGGAACAAGGAAAAGGAGTTTGGGTTTTCTGCAGGCTCCACACCCCAAGCCAGCCTCTGCTTCAGAAACTAAAACATTTAAGAATCAAGGGACTGGGCACAGTGGCTCACGCCTGTAATCCCAGCACTTTGGGAGGCTGACAAAGGAGCCCAGGAGTTACAAACCAGCCTGGGCAACAGAGCAAGACTCCCTCTCTTCAAAACATAAACAAAATTACCCAGATGTGGTGATGCACGCCTGTAGTCCCAGCTATTCAGGAGGCTGAGGTGGGAGGATCTCTTGAGCCTGAGAGGTTGAGGTTGCAGTGAGCCATGATTGCACCACTGCACTCCAGACTGGGAGACAGAGCAAGGCCCTGTCAAAAAAAGAAAAAGAAAAAAGAAAAAAGAAAGAAAGGAAGGAAGGAAGGAAGGAAGGAAGGAAGGAAAGAATCAAGGGTCCTACTCTGATTGCCACATCTCCATCCATCATACAAACTCAGATGCTACCAGGGCCAGATAAAAAGCAGTGACAAGGCTGGGAGTGGTGGCTCACACCTTTAATCCTGGCCCTTTGGGAGCCCAAGGCAAGAAGATTGCTGGAGCCCAGGAGTTTGAGACCAGCCTGGGTCACACAGCAAAGATCCTGCCTCTACAAAAAGAAAAAAACGTAGTGAGAGTGGTGGGGGCTGCTGTGAGCTGGAGACACACTCTCATCAGATAAGAGCAGGCAGGTGCCACTCGGCACCAGCCAGTGGTGGTCATGTGAAAGGTGAGGCTGGTGTTGACAAATTTTCTGATTTTGAAGGATTGCAGGCCTCTGGAAAACTATTTAGAAATCAGGATTTAACATAAACCCCTCCAATGCTTTCATATCGGTTAAATTTTTAAAAACATTCTGAAATACAAACCAAATTGGTCTGTGGCTCAGATTTGACCTGGAGGATACCAGCTTGCAGGCACCGCCTCCCAGTAAACCCTCTTAATAATGATAGTCAGTGCTCACAGGACACCAGCTTCACATCAAAGCCTTGCTGAGAACCTTGCATGAGCCATCTCATTTAATTCTCTAGCAACCCTGTGAGGTGCTTATTCATGTATTCATTCTTTCAGATCTCTCTTGTGCACCTACGATGGGCCCAGCAGCACTCACAGTGCAGGATCCAGCAGCAAACCCAGTATTACCCCTTCTCTTGGCAGCAGCACCCTGGACTTCCTTTGAGAAAACCTCCTTCTTGCATGGGCCTCCTAAACCACCCCCAGGAGGGGAGGTGTGACTCCTACCTGTCCAAGCAGAAGACAGAATCTAAACAGCCACAGTGATTGGTTCAGGGATAGGCACACAACTCTGTCAGCCAACAAGGCTCAATCCTTAGACATTTCACGGGAATTCTAGGAAGAGAGAACCTTTCTTTAGAGATTGAAACTAGGAGCACCTAAGGCTGAGGCTTCTGGGGAAATCAGCATTATAAGGGGCAGAGCGAGGGCAAAACAATGAAAAAGGGTGTAAATAAACAAGGTCATCTCGAAACTGATGAGTGGCTCTCCGGAAAAAGTCCTGGGACTGGTGGCTGTTGGGGACAGGTAGTTGATGAAGGTCTGCATGGAGGATGCACATTTGAGCCAGCCTTGTGAGCAGAGGTATGCAGGTTGTTGCAGGAAGGCAGGAGTGCTAGGTCCAGGGGCAGTGTGTCTGGGGAGGCCAGTGAGGCTGGAGGAGAGAGCAGGGAGGACCATGCTGGGAGATAAGAGAGAAGCCATGGGCAGGGCCACATTCGGAGGACCTGGTGGCTATGATAGGAGCTGGAACACAGCTGGGTGCGGTGGCTCACTCCTGTAATCCCAGCACTTTGGGAGGCCAAGTCGGATGGATCACTTGAGATCAGGAGTTCGACACCAGCCTGGCCAATATGGTGAAGCCCTGTCTGTATTAAAAAATTTTTAAAGCAGCCTGGCATGGTGGCAGGCACCTGTAATCCCAGCTACGTGGGAGGCTGAGGCATAAGAATCACCTGAACCCAGGAAACCGAGGTTGCAGTGAGCCAATTGTGCCACTGCACTCCAGCCTGGGTGAGACTCCATCTCAAAAAAATAAATAAAAGAAAAGAAAAGAAAAGAAGCTGGAGTGTTACTGTAAGTGCAGCAAGAAGCTCTTGGTTGGCAGGACCTTGTCTGCAACCTTTGCAGGTCACTCTGAGTGCTGGGGACATGGAATGTTGAGGGGCAGCAAGAAGAGACCAGCTGAGAAGGGTCTTTGCAGAGGAAGAATGTGAGCACTGTGTCTGCAAGGTGCATCCAGAGAAAGCACGTTACCTGAACAAAAACTTCTAGAGGAAAGCAAAGCACCCGCTGTCCAGCCGGGAGCTGCCTGCAGAAAGGGCCGACTGACACCCAGGCGTTACAAGCTGAGACTCACAGAGGCAAACTGAGGACTGAGCATGTGCAGTGAAAAATCCTACTCATTTCCCCAAAGTCTGAAACTCAAATATGAGCCATATGTCTCTCCCTGAACCGAGCGCCACAGACCTACACACTGCAATTCCCCAGTTTGTCATTAACTCGCTGAAAAAATGCCACGTCTTTCAAAAACAAAAGTGACCTTTGAGTGGGTTTTCTGGTTGTTAGTAGGAAAAGGGAGCTGTGAAGGATCGCCTGTCTTTCAGGGAACCTAGGGTTCCCTGGCAAAGCAGCTGCAAGCCGGGCCACTGTCCAGGGCTGAGGGCGCAGCATTGGTCGTGGGCTGCAAATGTGTCTTCGTGCAAAGCTGAGAGATCCGATTGACAATCAAACGTTCTCCCAAGGTAGCTTTCTGACCTTAGGGGGTCCTCAGACTCAAATGATCCTTCCCTCCAACCGGGTAGCTGGAGGCCAGCAATTTCTGCTTTAGAAATTCCTTTAAGTTCAGATGCTTCCAGTCCTATGTGAATGCAAATGTCCTTCCAGGGAAGAGCGGCTTTAGGCCAGTATTTTTGAAATAGCTTGATACAGTTGGCTGTCATTGCTCAGCAGGCCTTAGAAAGATGGCACAGAGGCCTGGGAAGGTCACCGTGGGGGCTGAGAGAGGCAGCAGAAAGGGAATGCCTCAGTGGCGGTCCCCAGATCCAAAGGAGAATATAATTTTCCAATAATGATGAAAGGGCTTTGCTGAACAACTAATAACTTAGAAGAATCCCAGAGTAAAGTAGAGACAATTAAATCCAATGATTTCATCTATCCTTGTTCAGAAGAAAAGAAAAAGAGAGACGTCATACTTCCTCTAAGGGCATGGAGCACGTCAAGCTGAGGACATCCAGGTGTCCGATACGGTGTTCTGCAGACCGTCATTGTCTTACTTGAATCATCTTTTCACCTGTCGTTGGTTTTGCTAAGGGGATGTTCCAAACCCTTCTACCTCTTATAAATTAATATCAATATTTAATTGATACAGTTCCTGCTACATGCCAGAGTTGCAGTAAGGGCTTTTACACAGTATTTTTTCCTCCTAACAGATCTGCAATGTCTTATCCACAATTCTGAAAATTTTTTGAAAAAAAAAAAATCACTCTCAACTTCACAATTTTTCTTCATAGGTTTGCATCAAAATATTGGGTGGGAAAATTTGCAATAATGCAAAACTATATAAAGTGCTTTTACAGCACACTTACTGTTGCTGTCTTACATGTTTTACTACAGAAATACTGTTTTTATATTATAGGGTTCTACCTCAGATTGGAGGTAATCCTGAGTATGATACCATATATTATTATGTATCCATCTATGTGTAGAATTGTGTGTGTGCATACAACTTTAAATTTCTAAATTTTTTTTTTTTTTTTTTTTTTTGAGATAGAATTTCACTCTGTCACCCAGGCTGGAGTGTAATGGTGCAATCTCGACTCACTGCAACCTCCGCCTTCTGGTTCCGAGTGATTCTCCTGCCTCGGCCTCCCAAGTAGCTGGGATTACAGGCACCTGCTACCACGCCCAGCTAATTTTTGTATTTTTAGTAGAGACTGGGTTTCACCATATTGGCCAGGCTGGTCTCAAACTCCTGACCTCATGATCTGCCCACCTCGGCCTTGCAAAGTGCTGGGATTACAGGCGTGAACCATCACACCTGGCCTAAATTTCTAAATCTTAAAGCTCAATGGAGCACCAAGGTTTTCAATGAATGCCTGTGGACCTGGGATAGACTGTGCAATTGTTTAAAATATTCACTCTCGTTCCTTCCTTAAGAACAGTCCCTATGGGAGAATCGTACATCACTGCCCCGCCCACATCGACACAGCCATATGACTTGCTCAGTTCACTGGAATGGGAACAGAAGTGACTTTTTTGCTGCTCCCTGGAGTTTTAAGTGCCATGAAAAGCTCCCCCACTTCCTTTCTTTTTCTTCTCCCACAAGACCAGCAACACCCCAGGCAAGAGCTGTTAACACAGTTCACAGAATGAACAAGATGCGACATCACAATAGATACAAAACGTGGCCCTGAAATAAATCTCTGATGAGTCACCGAGATGGTGGGCGGTGGGGGGAGTCCTATGTTTCTGCAGCATAAACCAACCTAAATTGACTGATATGGGACTTACGACCTCCATTCTCCATGTAGGTAACTGAGGCACAGAGAGGTTAAGAATTCTGCCCAAGATCACAAAGCCGGTCATTGGTAATGCCTGACCTTGAATTGGGGGAATCTACGTCCCAAATATACTTTGTTGAGCATCACACTTGATCACCTCTCTCTCAGCCCACTTGGTATTTTATTATTATTATTATTTATTTATTTATTTATTTTGAGATGGAGTCTCGCTCTGTTGCCCAGGCTGGAGTGCAGTGGCGCGATCTCGGCTCACTGCAAGCTCCGCCTCCCGGGTTCACGCCATTCTCCTGCCTCAGCCTCCCGAGTAGCTGGGACTACAGGCGCCCACCACCGTGCCCGGCTAATTTTTTGTATTTTTAGTAGAGACAGGGTTTCACTGTGGTCTCGATCTCCTGACCTTGTGATCCGCCCGCCTCGGCCTCCCAAAGTGCTGGGATTACAGGCATGAGCCACCGCGCCCGGCTATTATTATTTTTTCAGACAGGGTCTTGCTCTGTCACCCAGGCTTGGAGTGCATTTGTGTGGTCATAGCTCACTGCAGCCTCAACCTCCCAGGCTCAAATCATCCTCCCACCTCAACCTCTAGAGTAGCTAGGACCACAGGTGCCCACCACCACACCCTGCTAATTTTTATAATTTTTTCTGTAGAGATGGGGTCTTAGTATGTTGCCCAGGCTGGTCTCAAACTCCTGGGCTCAAACTCCCACTTTAGCCTCCTAAAGTTCTGGGATTACATGCCTGGCCATAAGCTCACTTTTTCAAAAATGACTTTTCCTTGCCTGCGAAGATCCAAGCTCCCAGGGTCTATTCCCCTCACACTGCCCCCAAGTCCAAGAAAGCTCTCACGTGAGGCTGATTCTAATTCCATGGAAGCCAGTTTGCTTGCTGCCTTCAGACCAGCAAGACCCACGGGGTCTCATCAGAGCCTGGCCTAATGAGGGAAGATTTTCAGAGTGCTGATTTATTTTCCTGCCTCCTGAGGTGTGCGCCATGTGGGTTAGAATAACTTACCCTGGTCTGCTGAAGAGCAATTACCCTTCTACAGCTCCCCAAAGGACAATTGAGTCCCCTGTCCATATGTAAAGGCGGCTGCGGGAATGTTCTGTTCCGCAGCCATAAAAGCAGCACAGAGTGTACCTTATTATCACACTTACAGCAGCCGCCTCCTTCTTTAATGGTAAACTCTCCTGACATCTCCAACCAAGATAATTATGGTGCTTAGGGGAACTTTTGGCCTTACTAAAAATACTTAGCAACAGTTTGCACAGCAAGGAATGCACTTACAGGTGATGCAGTAAAGATGCTGGAGCCAGCGTTTGCTCATTCATCAGGGAGCCCTCGAAGCTGCCGTCTGCCCCCAGCGTAGACGCATCTCCATTCCTCCTGCATGGAGTCCTCCCTGACGTCACATCCCTGCTGTTGAAGCCAGCACACTCAGCCCACCTGGATCCTACCTAACAGGGAGTGGATAGAGAGGAAGGAGATGCACCTGCTTCATTCCACGGCTGTGGCTGAAGCTGCAAGATGTCCACCAAAACCAACTTCCTTTCCTCTTGGGAACGCAGCTCGACAGGATTTCTCAGTCTCCCCTGTAGTTAAAGTGAGATGACTGAGGTTTCATCAGTGGAATGTGAGTGGGAGTGAATTCATGGTTGAATGAAGACCTGGCTTATAAGAACCTTCTCAACCTGATCTCTCCCTTGCCCCATCTGCCAGCTGAATGAAGAAGCCCCACAGGAGGTCAGAGTCCCAAGATGGAAAGGACCTGGGTCCCTGAACACCATGTGGAAGGAGTTCCCCAACGCAGTGGCACTAACTATTATGTGAGCAGGACATAAGGTGTGTTGAAGCGCTATTTACAGCAGTCAACTTTGCCTAACACCACGGCCCTGAGCCAGGGCTGCCCTGACTAAATCCCAGCTGTCTTTAGCTGAGCCATTGGAGAATCCCCGAGGTGCCCTAATTGAGATACTCCTCTAACCTGGGCCACAGTGTTTGCTAAATACATGAAGAGACTGTCTCTTCATGTATTTAGCAAACACTGTGGGTGCTTACAGTTTACCAAGCATTCACTGGGCACCGACTTGGTGCAAAGCACGGAGACAAAGACTCATGGGCAGCCACTGTGTACAAAGATTGTCAGATGGGCTCAGTCTCAGCCCCAGGAGTCCACACACCAGTTCAGGGCAGCAAGGCCATGTTCAACTCACATAATTCTACCCGAAGGGGCTGCGCTCACCTATTTGGTCTCCTGAGAAGGAAGTTCAGCTGGGTTTTTTTTTCTTTTCTTTTCTTTTCCAACTTTATGGAGGCATAATTGACAAATAAAAATAGTATATATTCAAATGTGTCTAGTGTGAGGTTTTGAAGTATGTATACACTTTGAGATGATTGTCACAACCGAGCTAGTTAACATATCCATCCCTTCACATAGTTACCTTCTGTGTGGTCGAAACACTTGAGAGTTATTCTTTTTGCAAATACTGTTAACTCTATCAGCACACAGCACATTAGGTCTCCAGAACTTATTCTTCTTATGACTCCAAGTTTATATCCTTTGAACAACATCTCCCCATTTCCTTCACCCCTGACTCTTGGTCAGCACCCTTCTGCTCTGTTTCTATGGGTTTGACTACTTTAGAGTCCACCTGTGGGTGAGATCACGCCATATTTGTCTTTCCGTGTAGGGCTTATTTCACTTAGCATGATGTCCTCCAGGTTCACCCACGTTATCCCAAATGGCATCATTACCATCATTACCTTCTCTTTAAGGGTGAACAATACTCCTGTGTGTGTATACAGATGCCACATTTTCTTTTTCCATGCATCCATTGGCGGACATGTGAGTTGATTCCATGGCATGGCTACTGTGAATAGTGCTGCAGTGAACTTGGGTGTACAGCTGTCTCTTCAACGCACTGATCTCATTTCCTTTGGATACGTACCCAGAAGTGGAATTCCTGGATCATATGGGAGTTCTAATTTTTTTTACTTTTTGAGGAACCTCCATACCATTTTTCATCAAGGCTGTACAAATTTACATTCTCACCAACAATGTGTAAGTGTTCCCTTTTCCCCCCATCCTTGCCAACACACCTTACATCGTTTTAATACAGTTTTAATACTAATAGCCACTGTATTCGTCCATTTTCACACTGCAGTGAAGATACTACTTAAGACTGGGTAATGTATAAACAAAAGAGGTTTCATGGACTCACCGTTCGGGAGGCCTTAGGAGACTTACACTCATGGCAGAAGGTGAAGGGAAAGTAAGGCACCTTCTTCACAAGGCAGCAGAAGAGAGTGAGAGAAGCCCACGGGAAACTGCTGTTTATGGAACCATGAGCTCTCAGGAGAACTCCCTCACTGTCAACATGAAAACAGCCTGGGGGAAACCGCCCCCATGATCCAATCACCTCCCACCAGGCTCCTCCCTTGACACATGGGGATCATGGGGATTGCAACTGGAGGTGAGATTTGGGTGGGGACACAGAGCCCAACCATATCAGCCACCTAACAGGTGTGAGGTGACATCTCACTGCGGTGTTGATGTGCATTTCCCTGATGATTAGTGAGGTTCAGCACCTCTTCATACACCTGTTGGAATTCAGTTTTCTCCTAATCCCCCTTTAGCCAAGAATGGGAAGCTTTCTTTTCACACCACCACTCTTCCAAGTGTCTTGAGCCCTCACATCGGGCCATCCTGTAAGTCATTTGAGCCTGTCTGGGGTACTGCTCATGCCGAAGAGTCTCACCACCATCTCTCGGTCAGCAGCCCTCACTGGACAGGGGCGAGAAGGAAAGCAGGCCCTGACCCAGCTGTACCCGGCTCCCAGGCTCTGCCACAGCGGGTGCTCGTGGTCTCCATCTTGCTCCTGTGTGCAGGATGCTTCTAGGCCAGCTCCTCCCCCAGCCATGCTGCCTTGTACACAGAGCAGGGGCAGAGAAAGCTTGGCCTGCTAAGGTGCCTCTGCTGCTTTCTTGCACCATTGGCCTTGAATACAAGAATTGATCATCTGCTGCCCTTACAGCGGCCAGTCTCTTTCAAAAGTCTGGCTGTCTTAGGGAGAAGAAAGGGCCTTTAAAGAATTTGAAGAACACACAGGAAGAACATAAAGCACATTGGTTTGTTTAACAAATATGTTCTGAGCACTGCCACATGCCAGGTACCATTCAGGTTGCTAGGAAGAAAGTCATGAAAAAAATACAAGGTCTTGGGCCGGGCACAGTGGCGCATGCCTGTAATTGCAGCACTTTGGGAGGCCGAGGCGGGCAGATTACCTGAGGCCGGGAGTTTGAGACCAGCCTGGCCAAAGTGGCGAAACCTCATCTCTACTAAAAATACAAAAAATTAGCCGGCTGTTTTGGCAGGTGCCTGTAATCCCAGCTATTCTGGAGGCTGAGACACAAGAATCGCTTGAACCCGGGAGGCAGAGGGTGCAGTGAGCTGAGATTGTTCCATTGGACTCCAGCCTGGGCAACAAGGGCAAAACTTCATCTCAAAAAAAAAAAAAAAAGACTTTATATATGTATATAAAGTCTCTTCTCTCTTGGAACTTACATGCTAATGGAGAGAGACAAATACAAGAGATGTGTACATGAGTCTGTGTGGGGGGGGTGTGAGTCTGTGTGTGTGGGGGGATGTGAGTCTGTGTGGGGGGGGTGTGAGTCTGTGTGTGGGGGGATATGAGTCTGTGGGGGGGGGTGTGAGTCTGTGTGGGGGGGGTGTGAGTCTGCGTGTTGGGGGATGTGAGTCTGTGTGTGGGGGGTTGGATGTGTGTGGGGGTGTGAGTCTGTGTGTGGGGGGATGTGAGTCTGTGTGTGTGGGGGGATGTGAGTCTGTGTGGGGGGATGTGAGTCTGTGTGTGGGGGTATGTGAGTCTGTGTGGGGGGGGATGTGAGTCTGTGTGTGGGGGGATGTGAGTCTGTGTGTGTGGGGGATGTGAGTCTGTGTGGGGGGATGTGAGTCTGTGTGTGGGGGGATGTGAGTCTGTGTGTGGGGGGGATGTGAGTCTGTGTGGGGGGATGTGAGTCTGTGTGTGGGGGGGGTGTGAGTCTGTGTGTGGGGGGATGTGAGTCTGTGTGTGGGAGGGTGTGAGTCTGTGTGTGGGGCGGGTGTGAGTCTGTGTGTGGGGCGGGTGTGAGTCTGTGTGTGGGGGGTGTGAGTCTGTGTGGGGGGGTGAGTCTGCGTGTGGGGGGTTGGATGTGTGTGTGGGTGTGTGAGTCTGCGTGTGGGGGTGTGGATGTGTAGGTGTGGGTGTGAGTGTATGTGGGGGCATGGGGGCTGTGAGTGTGTGTGGGTGTGTAGGTGTAAGTATGCGGGTTGTGAGTCTGTGTGGAAGTGTGTGTGGGGGTGTGAGTCTGGGTGTGGGGGTGTGGGAGTGAGTGGGTGTGTGAACCTGTGTGGGCAGTGTGGTGTGGGGGGATGTGAGTCTGTGTGGGGGGGTGTGGATGTGTGTATGGGTGTGTGAGTCTGTGTGAGGTGTGGGTGTGTGGGTGGGTGTCTGTGTGGGTGTGTGTATGGGTGTGTGAGTCTGTGTGAGGTGTGGGTGTGTGTGAATGTGTGCGGGGGGTGTGGGGGTGAGTGTGTGTGTGGGTGTGAACATGTGGGGGCGAGTGTGTGGGGGTGTGAGTGTGGGGGCTGTGAGTGATAAGTGTTACAAAGCAAAATAAGTAAGGGGAGCAGAATGCCTGCAGCAGGGGTGCTCTTATTTACATGGTAGTCAGAGAGAGTATTTGAGAAGATAGGTGAAGGAAATGATGCAGAAAGACACAAAGAATCCCAGGAAAGAGTGTCTGAGGCACGAGTGATGAGCTGGGTGGGCAGAAGGACACGCTAGGAAGTGAGATTAGAGAGCAGACAGGGGTCAAGGATGGGGTAGGGTGAGTTTAACTTTCCCTCTGAGTGATATGGGAGTAATCAGACGATTCTGAAGACAGGAGAGGCACAATCTGGCTGATGTCCTAAAAGAAGCATTCTGGTTGCTCTGCAAAAAATACATGAGAGGGAGTCAAAGATGGGAGAGGGGAGACCAGGTAGGTAGCAGACCATCGCCATAATCCGGGGAGGTTTGGGGCAGAAGAGTGCCATAATCTGACTTATTTTTAGTAGATTTATCTGGAGCAGGGCAAGAGTGCATCAAGAGAGAACAGGCAGAAAATCAGTGCAACAATCCCCAGAGATGAGGGTGGTGAGAAGCCCTCAGAGGCTGCCAGAGCCAGAAGGGTTTGCTGATGGGCTGATTGTGTGGCGTGAGGCAAACAGAGGAGTCCAGGTGACTCCAGGGTCTTCAGTTGGAGCATCAGGATAAATGAAGTTGCCATTGACAGAGATGGGGAAGATGGCTGCATGAGTGCACTAACCCATGAGTTCTGCCTTAAGCATGTTAAATTGAGATCTATGCTAGATATGCAAGGAGAAATATCCGGAAAGGTGCTGCATGTGAAAATCTTGAGTCCGAGGTAGATGTCCAGGCCAGATACATAGACAAGAGAGTCACTAGCCTGTAGATTGTATTTAAAGAGAAGGAAGAGAGGAGAGGAGAAAAAAGAGACCTAAGGAATTGAAAAATGAGGAAGAACTTGCCCACGAGAAGGGGAGGGAGGTGCTAGTGGAGGGAGGTAAGAAACAGGAGGGAGTGGGGTCCCCAAAGGAAGAAGTTGATTCCAGAAACAAGAAACGATCAATGGTGCTGTATGCTGATTAAAGGCAGATCAAGATGAAGACAGAGAATCGAACATGAAATTTAGCAACCCTGAGATCACTGGTCTTCTGGACAGGAACTTCTTTTCTTGAGTTCTGGGAGCAAAAGAGTAGCTTAACAAAAGAGTGAAGAGAGGAAAATACTGTGGACAGTTTTTCTAATGGGTTTTGCTAAAATAAAGAAGAGGGGAGGAAAGAGAAAAGGTGGGATAGCAATTTTCTTAAAAATTAGAGATATTATAAGATATTGCAGGACTGATCAAGTGGTGAGAAGAAACATAATATTGCAAGGGGACAAGAGAACCACTTCTGGAATGTGAATTTCCTCACGTAGTTGATAGATGGAATGTACTGACCAAGGAGAAGGGGTGACCTTAAATCAGAGCGCAAACCATTCATCCATTGTAATAGGATGGAACCTATCTGTAGGTTGAGAGATATGGCTCTGAGAACTCACAAAATTCTTCTCTTACTATTTCTATCGTACTCAGTGAACAGAAAGCAAATGGCTTTGGGAGCTGTAAAGGGGCTTCTAGACTGCACCGAGGATCCACTGAAATTCATGGCCAGACAATTGAAGCAAGGCCAGTAGGCATGAGCGGGTGTTTCCCCAGTTACTTTCAGCTGCCTGCATGCAGGGGCGATGTAGATACACAGTTGGATTTACCTGGAATTGCTGTTTTTGCAGGCAAATCTAACAGATGGAGAGAGAGGCCAGAGCACTGAGGGTATAGACAAGAGTTCAATGATTACTGTGGAACATAGTGTCTAAGTTCAGCACAGAGAGGTGAAGATGGA
Organism: Trachypithecus francoisi; assembly: GCF_009764315.1. Lineage (NCBI taxonomy): Eukaryota > Metazoa > Chordata > Mammalia > Primates > Cercopithecidae > Trachypithecus > Trachypithecus francoisi. The sequence continues at coordinate 4,164,195 of NW_022681456.1, forward strand.
CTGTGTGTGTTCTGATTGGAGGTCAACCTCTCCTCCCCAAGAGGAGAGTGATGAAACATGAGAAGGAAGTAGGAGCAACGGAGTACAGATCCAGGTGAAATAAAAGAACGTCAGGATTTGAAGAACGGGGGGCAGTGAGCTACACAGGTGAGAAGTGGAGACCAGAGAATGATGAAACATTTGGAATTGAGAGTGGGGTGGGTGTACTTTTTTGATAATGCAAAGACATCTAAAGGGTGATATCAACAAGGGGCTTCTTCACGGCCTCTCAGTGTGCAAGGCTAATATCTGTCACAGAGGGTCATGAAAGGGCTTTGGGAGCATAGAAATTGGGAAATTAATTCTAACTCATGCTCACTGAGGACGCTGAAGAAGGCTGCACAAATGAGGTGGGTTTTTGGGGGGTCTTTTTGGCTGGGTCTTGAAGCATGCACAGAATCTAAATGGGTGGGGATTGTGCAGTAGAGGACTAACCTTGCCCCAAGAAAGGCTTGGCTGCTGACCAGCCAGCCTCTAAGTCCTTGGGATGTCCTGCCTGAAAAGAGCATCTTTGTTTACCGGGGACCCTTTTCCCACATTAATCAATGTGGTTCATGGTGGGGGGTCTTGGACAAAGCAGTTATCTGCTCAACCTCTGTAGGGCCTGGAGAATAAGGTCAGCCATGAGGGTGGTCAGGTGAGTCTACAGGACCATCACCCAGTCAGAACTCTGCCCACCAAGGCTAGCGGAGCTTCACTGGCCGGCAGGAGTCTGTGCGTGTTGCCACACTTCATGGCTGGGGGCAGTAAGTGCTGTGCCTGTGACTCCAGCGGGAGAGGACAACTGGAACTCTCCTGGGCTCCCCCATGCACTGCTTCCATATGCTGGGTTCAGTCTGCACACTTTCACTGTAATAAACTGTTGCTGTGAGCATACCTGCTTTGCTCAGTCGTGGGCCTTCTAGGAAGCCACTGAGCCTGGGGGTAGTCTTGGGGGCCACAGTATTGGAGATAAAGATGAAGGCCAAGAAACTCTAGTGAAGGACCTGGTATGAAAAAAAAACCAAGAAACTTGGAAATGTCATTTTCACATGAATAGACAGGACACAGAAAGGAAAAAAAATTACTCTTAAACATATGAAAAAAGGGTCCAACCTGACTTCATAATATCACAAGTATAAAAGCATATTGAGATACCATTTTTTTAACCTAGGAGATTGGAACAAATCCCAAAGCACAGTAACACACTGCATCGTCAAGGCCGTGGGGACCCAAGGTCTCTCACACACAGCTGGCGAAAATGTGAACCAATTTAATTTGGCAATATCCATTAAAATTACAAGTACAAAGACATTTGACCCATCTATCCTGTGTCTGTAAATTTATCCCACCCAAATACTTGTACATGTGAGAATGCCTGTGCATAAGAATATTCATAGCAGCTTTTTTGTGTAATAGAAAAAGATGGAAAGTAACTCATATGTCTATCAGTAGGCGACTGATTGAATAAATTGCATTATACATCAGAATAAATAATGCAATGCAGCACATCTGAAAAAGAGGAATAAGAAAACTGTGTATTACTGTGGAAAGAGATACATTTCAATGAAAAAAAGCAAGTCGCAATACAGTATTAGAGCAGGCAACTATTTATGTTAAAAAGTGTGGAAAATAAGAATACACATTGTATTTGCATGTGTTTGCATAAAGATACCATGTAATAATACACAAATAATGAATAAATGTAATGGCCTCTTTGGAGGTGAAGAGAGGAAGGGGAAGGTATTATTTTTGTACCATGTGAATGTATTATTACATGGATTAAATTTAAAAAGAAAGAACTGCTATTTTCTAAACTGCAGTACATTTTTGAATGCTTCTAAATGACTGAAATGAAGTTGACAGCAGAAATATGTTTTGTGCCCTTTCTGCTGGTTATCTGCTAATGTACTAGGCAGCCTCTATGATGACCCCACAAATGCCTGCCTCCTGGCATTCATGCTCTTGTGTAATCCCCTCTCCTCACATGTGAGCTGATCTTACTTCTAATAAATGGAACATGGCCCATGTGATGATATGTCACTTCCAATGTTGGGTCATAAAAAGGCTGTAACTCCCACCTTGGGTAGCAATGTGAGGTGAAATGTGTCCCTTTACAATTTATATGTTAAACTCCTAACCCCCAGTGTGAATGCATTTGGAAATAGGACCTTTACAGAGCTCATTAAGCTTCAATGAGGTTGTAAGGACATAATCTGATAGGATTGTGTCCTTATAAGAAGAGGAGCCAGGCACTGTGGCTTACTTCTGTAATCCCAACACTTTGGGAAGTTAAGGTGGGAGGATCACTTGAGCTCAGGAGTTGGAGACCAGGCTGGGCAACATAGTGAGCCCCCATCTATTAAAAATACTTTTTTAAAAATTATGGCTGGGTGCAGTGGCTCATGCTTGTAATCCCAGCATTTTTGGAGGCCAAGGTGGGAGGATCGCATGAGCCAAGGAATTTGAGAGCAGCCTGGGCAACACAGTGAAACCCCAATTCTACAAAAAAACAAAACAAAACAAAACAAAAAACAAAAATTAGCCAGGCATGCTGGTGTACACCTGTAGTCCCAACTACTTGGGAGGCTGAGGCCAGAGGATCGCTTGAGACTTGGAGGTTGAGGCTGCAGTGAGCCATGATTGTGCCACTGCACTCCAGACTGGGCAACAGAGCAAGACTCTTTACAAAAAGAAAGAAGGAAGGCAACACCAGAGCTTTCTCTCTCTCTTTACTATGTGAGGACACAGAGAGAAGGCAGCTATCTACAGGCCAGGAGGAGAATCCTCACTAGACACCAACACTCTGGGACCTTGACCTTAGACTTCTAGCTTCCAGAACTGGGAGAAAATAGATTTCCTGTTGTGTAAGCCACACACAGTCCGTAGTATCTTGATATGGTAGCCTGAACGTGCTCCTTCAGGTGACTGGTGTGCTCTCTCTCTCTCTCTCACTCTCTCTCTCTCTCTGTCATTACTGGTTCTAGAGGGAGTCAGGAGCCACATCACAAAACAGCCCCATGGAGAGGTCCAGGTGACAGAGGCCTGAGGCTCATTGACAGCCATGTGAAAGAGCTTGGAAGCCAATCCTCTCCACATCAAGCCTTGAGATGACTTTACCCCCGGCCAGCATCATGAGAGGCCCTGAGCCAGAGCAACTTGATTAAGCTGCTTCCAGGCTTCTTACCTACAGAACCTGTGAGATACTGAATGTTAGTTGTGTTCAGCTGCTATGTTTGGGGGTAACTTGTTACGCAGCAATAGATAACTGATGCATCCACACAGCAAGTTATTCCAAAGCTTAGCAGCCTGAAACAACAACAAACACTTATTACGGCACACAGTTGCTGTAGCTTAAAAATTGGTACTGGCGTAGGCACTGGTCTAGCTCAGGACTCCCCATGGTTGCCATCAAGGTGTTGGCCAGGGCTGCACTATTGGTTCAACTGGGGTTCGGAGCCACTTCTAAGGTGGGTCACTCACAGGCTGCTGGAAGGAGGCCTCTGTTCCTGACTGTGGGCAGAAGGTCTCAGCTCTCCATCACATGGGTCTCTCCACTGGTCTGAGAGTCCTTTCAACATGGCAGCTGGTTTCCCCCAAAGCAAGTGATGCAAGAGAGAGATGAGAGAGTGTGTGGCCCTGGATGTCACGCACTATTTATAATACCCTGTTGGTGACCCAGGTCAGCCCTATTCAGTATCGGGGGGAACTTCCCAATGGAGTGTACTCCAGGATCAGTGACCCTTGGGGAGCAGGTTGAAGACTCTATTGAGATGGGATTTTTCCCTTGACCTTGACCCTTCCGGAGTGTTCATTTCACTCAGCCTGCAGTCTGTGGACAGCTAAGTATTAACAGCTCAGTGAAAAGTGAGGGTGACAGACTCCTCACCTGCCCTTTTTGACACAGTTTTTGTTGGGTGTTCAGGAAGAACCAAATCACATGAACTGTTTGAAAGATGATGAATGTGGAAGGCTTTATTGAACAGTGGAAGTGGCTCTCAGTGGAAGGGGAGCTGGAAAGGAGATGGTGCAGGAAGAAGGTGATCTTTCCCTGAAGCCCAGCCGTCTCTGACTGGGCTCCCCTCCAAAGCTGCATCATCTGAAATTCTCCCTGGCTCAGTTGCTGTTTCTCGGCTCCCCACTCAGCTGCTTCCATCCTGGCCCATCAGCAGCTGTGTTGCTCCCTTCTTTTTTTCCTGCCCGCTGGTCTGGCTTTTGTGGGCACAGGACAGGGGGCAGGGTGGGCCAAAAAGGCAGTCATTTGCAATGGGGTCAGCTGCTTTCATTTAGGGTAGAGGGTCCAGCTTGAGGGTGGAGTTTAGCTGGGAGCCCAGCCCTTCTGTATAAGGATCAGCTGTTTTTACTTACGGCCTAAGGTGAACAGAGCCCGACTAAAAAGCCTGTGTGCTTTGGCTGCAGAGGGAATTTGGACACATAAAGGGATTGTGGCACAAGATAAAGAGCGGTCCAGTATCTCTCACAAAATTGAAGGCTTTCAAGACTTTATTCTTCTCACTGAAGAAGTAGGAGAAATACAGCTTCCTTTCAAGTTCAGTGAATCCTGGGAGCTTTATGAGTTTTGGATGCTACAACATAAAATAGTTTTTTTGCATATCCACTTTTCCTAACGCAATAAGCAGAGAGGATTCTGGAATCATCTTTTTTTGCAACAAACTGCTCAGGATAATTTGTGTTGGCTGCTGCTGCCTCCAGTCATCATACAAGTCAGCTTTAAGTTCCAAGTCAAACTTCAGTTGCTCAAAGCCATCCATGATGAACAGAATTTGCTCTGGCTGGGAAAAAAACGTCTTTGATCTTCTCTGGAGACTCAGGCCAGTCCCAGTCCCTAGAGAGGAGCTCCAGTAAGCTGGTCTCTGTGATACCGTTCGTTTCACAGACATTAAGGAAAAAAACAAATGTGAATCTATCCTTCCATAACATAAGTTTCCCTCTGCCCAGTCCAACACCACTTTTTTTTTTCTTTTTTTTTTTTTTTTGAGACTGAGTCTTCTCAGTCTCAGCCTGTTCTGTCGTCCAGGCTGCAGGGCAATGGTGCGATCTCAGCTCAGTGCAACCTCTGCCTCCCAGGTTCAAGTGATTCTCCTGCCTCAGCCTCCCAAGTAGTTGGGATTACAGGCATGCACCAGCACACCCAGCTAATTTTTGTATTTTTAGTAGAGACGGGGTTTCACCATGTTGGCCAGGCTGGTCTTGATCTCCTGACTTCAGGTGATCCGCCTGCCTTGGCCTCCCAAAGTGCTGGGATTACAGGCGTGAGCCACTGCACCCAGCCCATCACTTTTCTTAAAAGGGTTGTTCTTCCAATTCCATCAGAGCCTTCCAGGACCACAGTGAGTAGTCTAGCTTCAGCAGTATATGCATCATTCAATACTTGGACTCATTTTTCATGGTTTCTTTGTAGAAATGCTCAAGGACATGAACACAGGTTTCCCTTTCCCATACAAGTTGAAATTTTTCTTTCATGTCCTTTCTATATGGGTTTAGCTTATTTCTCATCTCTTCCTGAGCCTTCGTCCAGAGATCTTTCCTACTGATCTGTGGAAATAGGTTCAGTGTCAGCTTCCATGCCTGCTCTCCTGCATAATGTTTGTCCAACAGCTTTGCTACATCTTCTTTGGAAGGCTTCTTTAGCTCAGGCCAGGGCTTGAGTTTAGATGTCAAAGGTTCTTGTCTGAGACAAAACTCTTACATTTCCAAAACTCTTCCTTTCTGAGCTCCTTCAGCTACCACAACAAGCCAAAATCTGAAAAGAAAAAAAAACAAAAAAAGGATTCCACCATATTGTCCCAGATTGTGAGCTCAGATGTCTCCAGAGGGAAAAGAAAGATCCTCAAAAATGAAGAATAAATGATACCCAGTCCTGCTGCTGGTCCTTCTGGCTGGTACTCATCCTACTTTATGCTATTTTAACTGGCATTTGGCATTTCACAGGATGTTTATAGACTGTTTTATGTAACTATTCACTTATTGGTGTACTTTTCAGTTAGTTCACGTTTCGCACTGTGAAAAATAATAATAGACAATCTCCAAAGGTTATGTACCATATGATTCCATTTCTGTGATATCCTCAAAAAAAAAAAAAAGAAAAAACCTATAGTGATGTAGAACAGATGACAAGGGCCAGAGGTAAGGGGTGGGGGAAGGAGTATGTTACTACAAAGGGTTAATGTGAGAAAATTTCCAGTGCCCTGATGGCGGTGCCAGTTGCACCAATCTATACCTGTGTAAATTTCATGGAACTATACAGAGATAACATGTCAACTTTGATAAGTGGTAATTTTTTTAAAGTAAATTGATGTTTTAAAGTAATCATATATGTACAATGCTGCTGTGACCATCTATGTAATGCCCGACACAGGAAGGCTGCTCTAGAGCAGCCCATAGGAAGAGAGATGCCAAGTCACAGGTGATCACATCTTTGATTTTGATATTTTCTGCCAAGTTCCCCTTGAAAGCAGCTACACAGATGGGCTTTTTTTAATTAGCAAATTTTGTTTCATATATTTGAGGTTTACAATGTGATGTTTTGGGGTACATACAGATAGTAAAAATGGTTACTGCAAAAGAAAAAAGAAATAGAAAAGAAAACAATTAGTGCGGTGAAGCAGATTGACATGACTGTCATCTCACATGGTTCCTTTTTTGTGACAAGAGCAGCTAAAATCTACATACTTAACAAAACCCCAATACAATTTTGTTAACGTTCGTCCTCATAATGCACCTGAGACCTCTAGACCTGTTTATTCTGCATATCTGCTGATGTGTATCCTTTGACCCACACTGCAGCATTAGTAACACAGTCAAAAATAACCAAGACACCACACAACCTGAATGCCCATGAGTGGGTGAATGGATACAGACAATGTGGTTCTGTAGGGAGAGAGAACGGAATAGTATTCAGCCTTTAAAACAGCGGCCAGGCGTGGTGGTTCACACCTGTAATCCCAGCACTTTGGGAGGCTGAGGCAGGCAGATCATGAGGTCAAAAGATCGAGACCATCCTGGCCAACAAGGTAAAACCCCGTCTCCACTAAAAATACAAAAATTAGCCAGGTGTGGTGGTGCACGCCTGTAGTCCCAGCTACTCAGGAGGCTGAGGCAAGAGAATCACTTGAACCCAGGAGGCGGAGGTTGCAGTGAGCTGAGATCGTGCCACTACACTCCAGCCTGGGTGACAGAGCGAGACTCCATCTCAGGAAAAAAAAGGAGATCCTGCCATGTGCCACAACATGAATGAACCTGGTGGACATCATGCTAAGTGAGATCCAAACACAGAAAGACAAATCCGGCATCATCTCACTTACATGTGGAGTATTTTCTAAAGAGCTCAAATATGCAGACGTCAAGAATGAAGCAGTCATTACACAGGTGCGGGACTGGGGAAGCAAGGATGTGTGGGTCAAGGGATACACAGCAGATAGTAGCATGGGTTTTTCTTAAAAGCAACATGGCCTCAGGGATAGTTCCTGCTAGGGCTCTATAGGGGACCTCAACAGAGAAGTGAAAATCTATATATTAAAAATCCTAAATATCCCAAATATATTTTCCAAACTGCTGTCCTTTCTTTTTACTGGGGTAGGTTCACAACGCAGGGACAGAATGAGAAATAAAGCAGAAAAAGAGGAAATGAGAGGAGTTGAAAACTCCAGTACCTACCAGGCCCAGCTGGTAACATGAAAAAACAATTATTATCATAGTATAGCCAACATTGAGAGAGATCTTTCAAGATGTCAGGCACTGGCTGATAGGGTTTGCCTCTGTGTCCCCACCCAAATCTCATCTCAAATTGTAATCCCCACATGCCAAGGAGGGACCTGACGGGAGGTGATTGGATCTTGGGGATGGTTTCCCCCATGCTGTTCTCATGATAGTGAGTTCTCAGGAGATGTGATGGTTTAAAAGTGTGTGGCTTCCTTCATGCTCTGTCTCTCTCCTGCCACCATGTAGACTGCCTTGCTTCCCCTTCCCCTTCTACCATGATTGTAAGTTTCCTGAGGCCTCCCCAGCATGCAGAACTGTGAGCCAATTCCACCTCTTTTCTTTATAAATTACCCGGTCTCAGGTGGTATTCTTTATAGCAGTGTGAGAACAGACTAATTCACCGGCCAAATGACTTTCCACATCACAATGGATTTGATCCTCACAACACACCTCTAAAGCAGGTTACCTTCATATCCCATATATTACAGGTGAGGAAACTGAGGCACGAAGAGAGTGAGCAATATACCTGATATTACACCTAGAAAATGGCAGAAGCAGAACTCAATACAAGGCAGTTCAGAATGCACAACCGTACGTGGATGAAATCAGCCAGGAGTTAGAATCCTGACGTTCCATGTTGCATTGTCAACACCACACCTGACAATCAGAGTGAGGATCGAGGAGGTGAGGGCAGATGCGGCAGGCAACAGCTCCACACACGGCTGTCTTTGGAAAACACACCCTTAGCATCAACAGATATTTCATCTTTTTGTGGAAAGAGCTCAAAGTTAGGATTTCTTTATAAAGTGTCTCAATTTTAAAATATGGACTCAGTTGACTTGTAATAACTGTAGATCTTCTTATGATCTCTGAATTAGAACTAGCTAATGTTGTATTGACACAAATTGCCAGCCCTCTGTGATTCATTTAGACCCAGCTTGAGGAACTCGCCCAAGGATACCCTCTCTTTATCTGTTATTGCATCACAAAACTAACACATTAAGTCTTAGTGACTTACAGTGAAAACAGTTTGCTTATTATGATGGTTTATTGATTGTAATTTATTATGATGGTTTATTAATTACTATAACTATTGCTCATGAGTCTACAGCTCTGCTGATCTAAGTCATGCTCGGCTGGTTGTGACTGGACTCACTCACACATCTGTGGTCAGATGCCTGGTCAGCTGGGGGCTGGCTGGTCTAGAATAGCACACAAGACACTGGGTCTACTGCATGCTGTTAACAAAAGCAAGTCAAGGGACCAGGCTGTGTTTTCCACTCAGGCATGAAGAAATAGACAATGAAGTCCTAGGTGTGGAGCCCAGGCAGGGGAGGTGATAAGGCTGCAAAAATAACCCCACTTCCTTGCCACTGCACTAATTTTGTGGCCTTACCCCCTCCTTGCCCAGGCTCTGCACCTAGGACTTTGTTGATTGCTTTAATGAAAGCCAAAGGCTAGAAATGAACAATTAAACTTTCACAAGTGCTAGTAAGTGAAATTATTCATTGACATCTGATAAATTCAAACTATTCAGGTCCAATTTTATTGTTTGCTCCTATTCCCATTGAAATAGTCATCAAAGGAAGCTGAAGGTAGAAGTCGAGCCCTATCATGAGTTAATTCTATGGATTGTATACCTTAAAGGTAGTAGGAAAAAAGTGAATAAATAGCCTTAGCTGAGGCAGAAGTTCAGCACTATACGAAGACCATCACCCTCTGAGAAGGCTTTTCCCACCTTCCTCCTAGAATGTGTGGAGTTGTGTGAATCTAACATGCTAACATATGCAGAACAGTGCTTAGAACAAAGGGAGGACAATGCAAGTGTCAACTATTCCTCTTATTTCTAAGTCCCACCATGTTTTACTAAGAACCTACTTACTGCACGATGTTGTGATAAATGTGTGTTGTGGGATTTAATAAATGCTCCCTGAGTTGAAAGGAGCCTGTCACTTTCGTTTGCTGCTTCACTTTCCTTCCTTCCTTCCTTCCTTCTTATTCTTCTTTTCTTTCTTTCTTTCTTCTTTCTTTCTTTCTTTTCTTTCTTTCTTTCCTTTCTTTCTTTCTTTTCTTTCTTTCTTTCTTTCTTTCTTTCTTTCTTTCTTTCTTTCTTTCTTTCTTTCTTCTCTTTCTTTCTTCTTTCTTTCTCTCTTTCTTTCTTTCTTTTTCTCTTCTCTCTCTTTTTCTTTCTTTCTTTCCCCTTCCCTTCCCTCCCTCCTCCTTCCTTCCTTCCTTCCTCCTTCCTTCCTTCCTCCCTCCCTCCTCCTTCCTTCCCTCCCTCCCTCCTCCTTCCTTCCTTCTTCCTTCCTTCCTTCCTTCCTTCCCAGACTCATGCTGTATCACCCAGGTTGGAGTGCAGTGGTGCCCAGCTCAATGCAACCTCTGCCTCTGGGGTTCAAGAGATTCTCATGCCTCAGCCACTCAAGTAGCTGGGATTACAGGCACACATCACCATGCCCGGATAATTTTTTGTATTTTTAGTAGAGACAGGGTTTCGCCATATTGGCCAGGCTGGACTCGAACTCCTGGCCTCAAGTGATCCACCCACCTTGGCCTCCCAAAGTACTGATATTACAGGCATGAGTTACTACATGTGGCCGCTGCTTGACTTTCTAAGTGAGACATTCACATTCTGGACCTGCAGTAAACAGATTTGCAAAAGCCAGGAAGGCAGATTAGTAAGGTTAGTTCCACGTTCTTCTCCCCCTCCACACACACATTCTTTAGATTATGTGGTAAATATAAAATGACACCCCAGAGATGTCCACATCTTAATCCCCGGAACCTGTCGAGGTGTTACTGACATGGCCAAATGGATTTTGTAGGGGTGACGTATTAGTCTGTTCTTGCACTGCTATAAAGAAATAACTGAGGGTGGGTAATTTACAAAGAAAAGAGGTTTAAATGGCGCTCAGTTCTGCAGGCTGCACAGGAAGCCTGGTAGCCTCTGCTCCTGGGGAGGCCTCAGGGAGCTTTCATTCATGGCAGAAGGTGAAGTGAAAGCAGGTGTCTTACATGGCAGGAGCAGGGTCAAAGGCGGGTGGAGGTGCCACACACTTAACCCGACCGCATAGGAACTCACACACTCTCCTGAGAACAGCACGGAGAGAATGGTGCTAAACCACTGATGAGAACTCTGCCCCCATGATCCAATCCCCTGCCACCAGGCCCCGCCTCCAACCCTGGGGAGAACAACGGGGTAGGAGACTTGGGTGGAGACACAGATCCAAACCACATCAGGTGATTATGTGAGGAGATCATCTGGGATCATCCCAAGAATCAAAATGTTTGTATTAGGGAGACAGAGTCCCAGAACAACAGGAGATGCAAGGACATGCAGAGGTCAGAGAGACCTGAAGACGCTGTCCCGCTGGCAGTAAAGATGGAAGAAGGGGCTATATGAGTCCATTCTCTCAGGGCTATGAAGACATAGCTGAGACTGGGTAATGTATGAAGAAGAGAGATGTCGTTGGCTCATGCTTCCGCAGGCTGTACAGGAAGCAGAGTGGCTTTTGCTCCGCTTCTGCGGAGGCCTCGGGGAGCTTTCAATCATGGTGGAAGGCAAAGGGAGAGCAGGCACTTCCCGTGGCTGGAGCAGGAGGAAGGCAGGTGGCGCTGCACACTTTTAAATCACCAGATCTCACGAGAACTCACTGTCACCAGGACAGCACCAAGGGCGATGGTGCTAAACCATTCATAGAGGATCCACCCCATGACCCAGTCACCTCCCATGGGGCCCCACCTCCACACACACACACCAGGTATAACCACTCTACATGAGATTTGGGCAGGGACATGGATCCAAACCACATCAGCGGTCATGAGGCAGGGAATTGGGCAGCCTTTACTTAGGAGCTGCCAGAGGCAAGAAACTGATTCTCCCCAAGAGCCCTCAGCAGGAAGGGAACTCTGCCAGCACCTTAATGTTAGGACTTCTGACCTTAGAACAGTCTGATAATAAATGCATGCTGTTTAGAGTCACCAGATTTGTGGTGATTTGTCACTGCAGCAGTAAGATACTAATACAGATGGAAATGGGGTGGCGTACCCTCATCAGTTCTCAGCCTCCCCAGTCCTGTCAAGAAAGAGCCCAGCACAGGGGCTGCCCTCAGGGTCTCTGGGACCAGCCTGCGGGTGTGAATTCCCAGCTCTCACACCAGTCATTTGAATCCCTTGTATCTCAGTTTCCTTACCCACACAATGGGCGTAATACAAGCTCATGCCTCATAGCGTTGATAGAAGGATTTAGCGAATTAATGCATGAAATATGTTTCCAGTTTCCAACACATATAAAAAATATGTCCTGATTTCTAGGGATCTGCAAACCAGTTTGAGAAGAAAGACGTAGTTCTTGGTGTTAGTATTACGTATTTCCATTTCTAATTAAATTCAAAGAGAGAAGAAAAGAAACAACAGCTTCTGCAAACCTGGGTACAGCGTTTCTCTGTGCAAGTCTGAGAGATCTGTGCGCTAGTGTGTGTTGTGTGGGCCTGTTAGCACGTGTAACTTTTGATGGACCACTTATCTTAGTTATTGCTTTCTATTTTATTTCCCCTGGATCCCAGTAATAAATTGGGCCTTTCTGTGGTATGAAAGATCTCTGAAAATAGTTCAGACTCTGTTGGATGCCTACTAAAACATGATTGAATTAAGCTTAAACTCCAGATGGCCTTTATCTAGAGGGGTAACACAAGTAAAAGATTTTTTCATGTAAAAGGCTAGACATCACATTGCTTGCCATCTCCCTAAAGCCCTTGCAGACCTAGAAACATTAAAAAATAAATAAGTTTAAATTAAAAACAATAAAAACACCTCACGCATCTCATTGATGCCCATCCTTCTCTATGGAGAAACATGCATTTGCTCAGATCCAGGAAGAGCCCACCATAGTGTCCCCCTGTGTTGCCCTCTGGCCCTTTTCTCCTCACCCCCACCTCGGTTCAGGTGCTCAGTGGTCAGTGCTGTGTGGAAGGGTGGAATGGAAATTGCCCAGACATTGTACCTATGCAAACAGGGTGACCAGTTGATTTGTAATGGTCATTATGGTACAAATACATTTCATCTGGAACATTTCTTGAAGGACAGTCCTTGTTATTTGACTTTGCAAGCTCATGAGGAAAGTAATTTGTAGGACATGAAAAAGAGACTTGTTTCTTATTGTGTGGCAACAGGGTTAATAACTAATCAATGAATTAGCCCTAAGCTCCATTCACGTGTATGTAATTACCTATTCCACACCTCTGGATGGGGATCTAAACGGCACCTGTAACTCATTCTAACAACACGGGTTCTTGGTTTTTGTTCTACTGTTCATTTCTCCCCCTAAGAGTAGACTCAGTGGCACAGCACGGAAATCACAAAAGAACAGCTGCATAAACATAACGGGCCTTCTTCTCCCACACAAAAGGCATTGAAAATGGACAGCTCAGGCCTGACACAGAGGCCCCATGAAGTAATCGGGGAACGAGGCTTTTTCTACCCCAAGGTCACAAAGTGGCCCCTGAAGCTCCAACCAGCATACAGTCATTCCAGGAAGCCGGAAGGAGAGGCAAGAGGTGGCCCCTCTGGGCTGAACCAGAACCTTTAAAGGCCCTTCCTGGAAGTTCCTTCTGAAGATGCCACTTTTATCTGATTGGCCAGGACTTAGTCACATGCCTACACCCAGCTACCAGGAAATCCAGAAGGTGCAGACTCTTTGATCTCAGCAAGTTGCCACCCCTGAGAAAGGCTGGGCTCTGAGGCTGAGGGAGGACAAGGGAACACCAGCGAGGCAACAGCAGTCTCAGCTACCCCCTCCAAACTGCTTCTCTCTCAGCTACCCTCTCCAAACTGCTTCTCTCTCAGCTACCACCTCCAAGCTACTCTTCCATCAGCTACCCCCTCCAAGCCACTCTTGTCTTAGCCACCCCCTCCAAGTCCCTCCTCTCTCAGCTACCTGCTCCAAGCCACTTCTCCCCAGACTTGCCCACTTCATGAATGGCACCCCCAGCTGCTCCAGCCAAAACTACAGCAGCACCCATGGCTCACTTGCCTGCATCCTCCACACCTAATTGAACAGCAGGATGCACCAATTCCACACCCAAAATACACCTCTTCCTGCCCACGTCTCTCTGCATCCCCGCTGCTAACGTACCCCTGAGATGTTACTGTAAGTGTAAACTATTGCTATTATCGTTCCTAAGTCCCACCGTGTTTTGTTAAGAAACTACTGACCGGGCCGGTGGCTCACGCCTCTAATCCCAGCACTTTGGGAGGCCAAGGCGGGCAGATCACAAAGTCAGGAGATCAAGACGATCCTGGCCAACATGGTAAAACCCCGTCTCTACTAAAATACAAAAAAAAAAAAAAAAAAATTAGCCGGGCGTGATGGTAGGCCTGTAGTCCCAGCCACTTGGGAGGCTGAGGCAGGGGAATCTCTTGAACCTGGGAGGCGGAGGTTGCAGCAAGCAGAGATCGCGCCACTACACTCCAGCCTGGCAACAGAGTGAGATTCCGTCTCAAAATTTAAAAAAGAACCTACTTAGTGCACCATGTTGTGATAAATGTGTGTTGTCGGATTTAATAAATGTTCACTGAATAGAGAGCAGCTGGTCACTTTCGTTTGCTGCTTGACTTGAGACCCAGCTGCTCTCACTTTCCTATAGCCCACTCCCCACAGAGCACCAACATCTCACCATGCCACTCCCCTACCTAGACCGCTCCTATGGCGTCCTTTGAGAGTTAAAAAACACCACCTGGCCACTGCCAGCCAGACCCCCATGATCTCAGACCCATAAACCCTGAGCACGTGTCCTGCCTCCACACCGCTCACTCCTGAGCTCCAGCCACAGGGGGGCCCTTCTTCTCCTGTTCCTCCAACAGCCCAAGTCCTTCCTACCTGGGGTTTCTGCACGTCCTCTTCCCTGTGTCTGGACAGTTTCACCTCAGCCGTGAAAGTACGACCTCATCACAATTCCACCTCAATACAATGCCCCTCCTCACAAGCACCTGCTCCCATCACCTGAGACCAAGTCTCACCCAACTCATACAAGCCCCAGTCACTCTGTAGCCCTGTTTTGTGTTTTTCGATTTTTAATTAATTAATTAAATTAATTATTGAGACAGAGTCTCACTCTGTCGCCCAGGCTGGAGGGCAGTGGCACGATCTCGGCTCACTGCAAGCTCCACCTCCCGGGTTCACGCTATTCTCCTGCCTCAGCCTCCTGGGACTACAGGAGCCTGCCACCACGCCCGGCTAATTTTTTGAATTTTTAGTAGAGACAGGGTTTCACCGTGTTAACCAGGATGAGTCTCGATCTCCTGACCTCGTGATCCGCCTGCCTCGGCCTCTCAAAGTGCTGGGATTGCAGGCGTGAGCCACCGCGCCCGGCCAGCCCTGTTTTATCTTCTTTACAACCTGGCCGGGTGCAGTGGCTCACATCTATAATCCCAGCACTTTGGGAGGCCAAAGCAGAAGGATCAC
This sequence comes from Trachypithecus francoisi, assembly GCF_009764315.1. Taxonomy (NCBI): domain Eukaryota; kingdom Metazoa; phylum Chordata; class Mammalia; order Primates; family Cercopithecidae; genus Trachypithecus; species Trachypithecus francoisi. The sequence goes on from NW_022681456.1 coordinate 4,179,397, forward strand.
TTGAGCCCAGGAGTTCTAGGCCCACCTGGATAACACAGCGAGACAGGAAAAAATTAGCTGGGTGTGGTGGCGTGTGCCTGTGGTCCCCAGCTACTTGAGAGGCTGGGGTGGGAGGATCGTTTGAGTCCAGGAGTTTGAGGCTGCAGTCAGCCGTGGTCACCACGGCACTCCAGCCTGAGTGACAGAGCAAGATGCTGTCCCAACATAAATAAATAAAACCTATCATTATCTGCAATTCCCTTTTTTCAAATGTACTGGCTTACTGCTTCATAGTTCAACTCTACCTGTTAAAACACAGGCCCCCATAAGGACAGGGAGCCCGTGTTTCTTGAGGTCAGATTCCTTGATGTGTAGGAGTGCATTTGATGCATAATAGGTGCTCAAAAGCTGTTGAATAAACAAATGAGTGGAACCCTTCTGAGGCAAACGTGCATGAGACCAGAACGGATGGGCACTGGAGAGGTGGAATGGGCCTGGGGATAATAACCCACCTCCCTGGGAAAGAAGAACAAGTCATGAAAATGCCGACAAGTCGACCAAGACCAAAGCAGGACACGATGAACGCCAGGCGTTCCCTCTGAGAATGCTGCCCGGCCACTCAGCGGGACGCCAGATAGAGCTGTTGACTTTCTCGTGACTTTGCATCTGACCTGGAAGAACAGGAGAAAGAGGGAAGCTTCCTGGAATGATGAAATTACACCAGACAACTTAATGAAAAATTCTCAGTTCCCACTGAGGCATTAAATAGTTGATTTCCACATGGAAGCCTCCATCGCTTGTGACAAACTATTTCTTTATTTTTCCACAGAAATGTTAGAGATGAAAAAGATGAACCAAGAAGACCTCCTCTGACTGCAGCCTTGCCGGTGAGCTTCGTTGCTCAGCAGTGAAGATCCAGCCAGCAGCGGAAGAACAGGAGCATCCAAAGATGGATTATGCTTTCGCTTCCAATTAGAATGGGCTATTAATTACATGTTTGGAATTGACTTGAGTTATAAATTGCTCATAGGGAAAGAGAGCTGTTTTCTTTTTTCCACGTAGTTCAGCATCGCCACCTTCCATCGGCAAAAAATAAAGTCTTCTCTTGAGAGATTTTCAAATTTCAGTAACTGAGGTTGTTAAACAAGGAAAGGCGAGTTTAGCTCTGAGAGCTCGGAAGTAATTCACATTTGGCTAATTTGGGACTCTCAGGCTGTCCATTACGTCTTTAGATCACTTGGGTCGACTCTGAATTAAAGGTGGCATGCCAAATCGCTGCAATTAATCTGCCAAGTACACTCGCCACCGAATGTCAGGATTTCACCCGGTAGGGTCTTCAAAAAGCTTAGCACGGTTGATACACTGACAGACGCAAAACAGCTAATTTCGACTGAGTTAAGAACTGCAACGGCCGTATTGATCTGTTAAACACCGCGCCATATTTGAGTGGGAGGTTACTCCTGATCTCCCTCTTAAAACCCTTACAGATTAAAGTCACGTGCCGGTCTGTGTATGAAACGAACATTTCAACATTTAATCCCGGGGCACTGTATTTGAGGTGCGCCTGACTTTTATGTCCAGCTCTTTCTCTCTGCCATTTCATTAAGTACTGGCTAGAAGACCAAAACACAGCCTTAAGCCAGAAGCCCGGGAAATACCTACACAAAACACGATTTGAGCTTTGGATCAAGATTTCATGACTTTTTAGGACGAAATACCTCCAGTGAGACACCGGGGAAGAAGAGGGAAAGGTGCCCTTCATTTTATGCCATGCCCTCAGCTAGTTCACTCTGCAAACGACACAGTCGTCTCTCCTATTGGCATTTGGACCTGGTAGGAACCGGAGTCACAGTCACTGAGGGATGAGTCAGAACTTAGTAATTATGTTTTCTGCTTCGTTCCCTTAATTCTTTTTAAAATATCATTTTTTAACCTACCAAAAAATGCTCACTTTGGAAAACCTGAAAAACTACAGAAAAAAATGCGTAAGAAAATAAAAATTACCCATAACCTTATCACCCAAATACACACGTGTGTACCACCACAAGCTCTGGTTTATGCATATATATGCATCATTTCAATAAACATATATGCATGTTTACCTATTCTATATAATAAATATATGTGTGTGTGTGTGTATATATATATAAAACCAAGTAGTTCTAAAGAAAGCTTGTGCCAAGCTACCAATGACAATCCCGCTAGCTGCGCGTGAGAGCTTGGTGATTTTGAGGTGCTTGCGTCTTTAGCCAGCACTTTGATGTCTTCCTTTCTTCCACCAACCTGCCTTCTAATTCCACAGGGCAGAGAACAAATGCTCTGACTGATTCCATCAGGATTTGGTGTAAAATGTCCCCACTCCCCACCCTCTTGCCCCCACCCCTGCTATAGCAGTGGCTAACTGCCTAAGCAATCCACATAGTGGACAGCTTGTTTGTGCAGGGGGCCCAGGTGCATTGAGAAGCTCTGGAGGGTGACATGCACATTTTATTCTGGAAACATGGAGGTCCTGGGTTGGCACATAAATGGATGGTCTTAACTTGGCTAAAACGTATCTGCGCTGGTGTAGATGGTCTTAACTTGGCTAAAACGTATCTGCGCTGGTGTAGATGGTCTTAACTTGGCTAAAACGTATCTGCGCTGGTGTAGATGGTCTTAACTTGGCTAAAACGTATCTGCGCTGGTGTAGTGGGTTGAATCGTGGCCCTCCAAAGATATGTCTACCCAAAACCGAAGCATGAGATCTTATCTGGAGCACGTATCTTTGCAAATATAATTAAGGCAAGAATTTTTTTTTTCTTTGAGACAGAGTCTCACTCTGTCACCCAGGCTGGAGTGCAATGGTACGATCTCAGCTCACTGCAACCTCCGCCTCCTGGGTTCAAACAATTATCATGCCTCAATCTCTAGAGTAGCTAGGATTACAGGCACCCACCACCACGCCGGACTAATTTTTGTATTTTTAGTAGAGACAGGGTTACCCCATGTTGACCAGGCTGGTCTCGAACTCCTGGCCTCAATTGATCAACCCGCCTCAGCCTCCCATAGTGCTGGGATTACAGGCATGAGCCACTGCACCCAGCCAAGGTGAGGATCTTGAGATGAGGTCACCCTGGATTTGGCCCTAAAGCTGAGAATGAGGATCCTGACAAGAGAGAGAAGAGGAGAAGACAGAGAGACACAGGGAGGAGGCCACGTGAACATAGAGGCAGAGATGGGAGCAATGCAGCCTCAGGCCAAAGAATGTCTGGAGTCACCAGGAGCTGGAGGAGGCAGGAGGGAGCCTCCCCTAGAGCCTCTGAAGGGAGTACAGCCCTGGCCACCCCTGATTTCAGATTCCAGCCTCCAGACTGGAGTGACAACCTCTGTTGTTTTAAACTTCTAAGTTGTGGTGATCTCTTTTTTTTTTTTTTTTTTTTTTGAGACAGAGTTTTGCTCTTGTCGCCCAGGCTGGAGGGCAGTGGTGCGATCTTGGCTCACTGAAACCTCTGCCTCCTGGGTTCAAGTGATTCTCCTGCCTCAGCCTCCTGAGTACACACCACTTTATCTGTCCCTCAATGTGCCTGTGGCCCCTGTGGACGCCTGTCCCACCTTCCCTGTCCTGCATTCAGCGCCAGGGACTCACTGGTAAGGATGGATGAGCCGCTTGCTCACCCAGTGGCTTCTAGGAATGGGGGTACCAGCAGCCAAGCAGAAGAAGGAGGAGAGTGGGTGTTCCTCCCTGCGGGGGCTGGGACTGGAGAGGCTGCACCCCTCCACACAAGGCTGCAGCTCCTATCAAAGCACCCTCTCCACACAGCTTTCTCTCTGCAGGTATGGGGACCGCTCCCACCCCTGCTCTTCGGGTCTATAGATTTGAAGCTTCCCCCTCTATTAGTCCCAGAGATGCACCAACCCATGTGATGTTCCTAGACTCCGCCGCAACTGTGTAAGTCATCCTTGTATGAAACTCTTCTCAAAGCTGGATGGGGCCACCTATTTCTGGGGCATGGTTACATGAGTATATCATGGTATTATTGCATGCTTTATGTATGTTCAAAGTTCTCCATGACAAAAAGTTTAGAAAAATATAACAGAAGTTTTTTAAAAAAGAAGGCTGAGGCAGAACACTGCTCCAATCTCCTGCAAGATGATCCAGCTGCCGCCTCCCTCTACCTCCTCATGCTTGCAAGATGACTGCTGGAGCTCCAGCCATCACACCTGAGTTCTGGACAGGAAGAAGGCACAGGCAAAGGGTAAAAGTCATCTGTTTCTGGTAATGTCACATCTAGTAAATTCTGTTTACAACATATATGCTGGGACTGTGACTCATGATCACAGGAAGACCGGAGGGATGTAGTATTGCTACCTGAGCACATTGGCTTCTTTGAACAAAACTGGGGTTTAGTTGGTAAGAAAAGAAGAGACAGTAGGTATTGGGTATGCAATTAGCATTCTCTGCCACTGAGGGTGAATTCACGTAGAGGAAGCAAAAAGGTTACCAGTGAGAAAAGGTCACCAGTGAGAAGATCTCGCAACAGGTTCAGAAAGGCATGAGAGCACCCTCAGTCATGGCCAGAGCAAAACCCATGGATTTAGTGACGGGATTCACCAAACCCAAAGCTTGACTGCACTCAGATGGAAGCTTTTACACTTGACCTGTCAGTGCCTTGGACTAATCCCATTCCAGACTTCCGAATAGCCTTGTTCACCAACAGCGTTCAAGTAATTATAAACCGCTTTCGTTGCAATCCAACCCATACTAACGTAAGCAAAAAGAGAGGTCAGTTGGAACCAAAAGATAAGAACTATCTCAGGAACGACCAGAATCAGGGACTGGAGTGCCTTTGGATCGCTCCCTCTCTCACATTCTGCTTTTTTCTGTACCCTTTCTTATATTTTCTTCTCTCCTTTGTGGCTCCAAATTGTCAGGGAAAGATTCTGATTGCCTGTGGTCTTGAAACAAGCATTTATTCCTGGTCCAACAAACTGTGACCAGAGGAAGAGTTCTGAGGAAGAGGCTGTATATATCATTAATAACCATATTAGTCCGTTCTCACATGGCTATAAAGAACTGCTTGACACTGGGTAATTTACAAAGAAAAGAGGTTTAATTGACTCACAGTTCCACATGGCTGGGGAGGCCGCAGGAAACTTACAAGCATGGTGGAAGGGGAAGCAGGCACATCTTACATGGTGGCAGGTGAGAGAGAGTGTGTAGGAGGAACTGCCAACACTCATAAAATCATCAGATCTTGTGAGAACTTGCTGTCACAAGAACAGCATCGGGGAAATCACCGCCATGATCCAATCACCTCCCACCAGGTCCTGCCCTCAACATGTGGGGATTATGGGGATTATAATTTGAGATGAGATTTGGGTGGGGTCACAGAGCCAAATCATATCAATAACTATAATAACTACATATTGATACATATCAATAACTACAAATATATATATATATATTCTTGATGATAATTCAGACATTTTAAACATTTGCAACATTAAAGACTAAAAATGATCTTAGTCAAAGGGTGATGCAAATGCTTTAGACCAGTCAACCACAAAGATTATGACTTTGATTGGTCTTATTTGACCGTTTTTGAAAACTTCACTGAGAATATAGACATTGGTGTCTCATAATCTTCTTCAGACTGACTTTGTTTTCCACTGGTCCCCTCATTAAGGTGTTAAATGAAACTTAACATAGTTTCATTGAATTGTATTTGTAACATTTTGAAATTTCTATTTGTAACCTTGCTCATGTGGTAATCTTCCACCTTCTGTAAAATTCATGCTTTAACATCTGCCTGGTAAGCACATGCTGGGCATTCCTGGTTCTGGACAGGATATCTGAGGTGTCTAAGGTCACCTTGCCTTGCCTTGCCTCCTCATTCCCTAACCCTCACCACCACTTGCCACCACTTAGGAGCACTTTTCAAATACAAACCAATCAATCCAGAGTCCATACCTACAACTACCTTCCTTATCAGGCTCTCACACCCTAGCGGTCAGTATCCACCTGCCCAATCACCCCAAAGCCAGGCACCAGACAACTAGAGGCAGCCCCTGTGCTCAGCACTATTCAAGCAAGTCAATACTAAGCCTCACTTATTCCTGCCCATGGAAACCACAATAAAGTGTCTTCCTTGCATATTCCTCTCTCTGTGTCTCCTGAGCAACCCTGGTGCATCCTGTGGGGTGAGACGTGTCCCCTCCTCTTAGGAACTGTGAGTGACAGCTATCATTTGAATGGCAGTCATCTCAGATCTGTTGGTCTTGCCATAACCAAAATTTCCTATTCATACTCTGTACTTGAGAATAGACAGCACCAAGATCATCTCTTCCTCCCCTGCCGCAAGGTCACTGGGCCCAACACCTCCCCCAGCTGTGTCCTCTACTCTCAGATCACTGTGTTTAGTTGATCTCAGGGATGGCGACAGAGGGGATGTGGCACACACCCCGCCCCTCCTGCATCCCACTCCCGGCTCCCACCCTGGCCCCTATCCCAGCCTGGGCCACCTTCTCATAAACCCGGGGGACTTGATTCATCTATTTTCTTTCCAATCTGTTAATTAAAGCACAGACTTTAAGCCTGAGTCCTTCAGGATTTTGAGTCTAATACCCATCTAGACCTTGCATTTTGAACATTAAAATCATTCTCTCTCAAAAAAGCCCTGCTTTGCAATTCAGTAGCTTTGTTTCTCAAGACTATTGTTTCCTCTCTCATAACATTCAAAAGCCTCCTCAGACACTCAGAGCCAAGAATTTGACTCTTGATGACCTGAATTTGGCTGTGTTGATGGCCACCTCCACCCCCAAATGCAGTAAGCTCAGAATAGTGTAATTTTCATAGTGAATTATACGTGCATGTATGTGTATATGTGTGCAAAACAAAATACTTACCAGTTAATATCTGAGTTTATTATTCTGCCACTAAAAAACAGAACAAATGTTTACCACAGGCAGTATCATAGCTTATGAGGTTTATCCAAAGAATAGTTATTTGTAGATTACTAAAGACATTCTAAAACCAATAAAGTCTCATTGTATTGAGAACCCAATAATCAAAATTCCTTCTCCGTGCCTCTTATCAACAAATAACAATCGTTATGTCAGAGGCATTTGAACCAGAGCAACTCCATCTTGAACACGGGCTGGCTAAAATGAGGCTGAGACCTACTGTGCTGCCTTCCCAGGAGGTTAAGGCATTGTAAATCACGGGATGAGATAGGAGGTCAGCGCAAGACACAGATAATAATGACCTTGCTGATAAAACAGATTGCATAAAGTAGTCAGCCAAATCCCACCAAAACCAAGGTGGTGACGAGAGTGACCTCTGGTCGTCCTTACACAGCTCATTATGCGCTAACTATAATGTATTAGGAGGCTAAAAGACCCTCCTACCAGTGCCATGACAGTTTACAAATGTAACTTCCTGACATTACCCTATATGGTCTTAAAGGGAGAGGATCACTTGGTTCTGGGAATTGCCCACTCCTTTCCTGCAAAACTCATGAATAAATCACCCCTTATTTAGCATACAATCAAGAAATCACCATAAAATAGCCAACAGTAACCCATACTGCTGCTCTGCCTATGGAGTAGCCATTGTTTATTCCTTTACTTGTTTTTTTTTTTTTTTTTTTTGAGACGGAGTCTCGCTCTGTCGCCCAGCTGGAGTGCAGTGGCCGGCTCTCAGCTCACTGCAAGCTCCGCCTCCCGGGTTCACGCCATTCTCCTGTCTCAGCCTCCCGAGTAGCTGGGACTACAGGCGCCCGCCTCGTCGCCTGGCTAGTTTTTTGTATTTTTTAGTAGAGACGGGGTTTCACGTGTTAGCCAGGATGGTCTCGATCTCCTGACCTCGCGATCCGCCCGTCTCGGCCTCCCAAAGTGCTGGGATTACAGGCTTGAGCCACCGCGCCCGGCCGTTTTTTTGAGACGGAGTCTTGCTCTGTCGCCCAGCTGGAGTGCAGTGGCGCAATCTCGGCTCACTGCAACCTCCACCTCCCAGGTTCAAGTGGTTCTTCTGCCTCAGCCTTCTGAGTAGCTGGGACTATAGGCGTGCACCACCAAGCCTGGCTTATTTTTTGTATTTTAGTAGAGACATGGTTTCTCCATGTTGGCCAGGATGGTCTCAATCTCCTGACCTCGTGATCCACCTGCCTCGGCCTCCCAAAGTGCTGGGATTACGGGCATAATCCGTGAGCCACCAGGCCCGGCCTATTCCTTTACTTTCTTAATAAACTTGCTTTTGCTGCAGGATTTTTCCTTAATTCAGCTAAAGACAGGGTCCTTGTCACATGGCCATGAAAACTTAGGCTTGCAGACTATTTGAAGGGTGAGTAGGGCAGGGTTTTATTGGGTGAAACGGAAGAAAAGAGGAAACAGGGACTCTCCCCAAAGACACAGTCCTGGCTGGGGCTCATTACAGAAGATGGGTCAGGCTCCTCCATGCTGCAAACAGTGTAGACTTTGGTGGCTCCACCCCAGTGTGCACTCCTCCCCGTACACAGGCCGGCTGGAGTTCTGCCAGGGAGGCCTTCCCACCTGTCTTCTCACTGTATGGACTTGCTCCGAATTATTTCTTGTGCAAGATCCAGGAATGCTCTCTTGGGGTCTGGATCAGGACCCCTTTCTGGTAACACTTATGCTATGCACTTCATTCAAAGTAAATGTGAGAATATTGAAACTGATGGTTTCCTTTGGCCTGAGTTGGACATTTGTCTAGCCCATGTGCAAACTGGATATCACAGGGTACAGCTGGCAACTGTATGAGGGAGGAGTTGGGGGAGAGAGAGACAGAGACAGAGAGAACCAGAGAGAGAATGAGAGAGCACAGTAGGCTGGGGGCCATGGCTCACACCTGTAATCCTAACACTTTGGGAGGCCGAGGTGGGTGGGTCGCTTGAGATCAGGAGAACAGTCTGGCCAACATGGTGAAAACCCACCTCTACTAAAAATACAAAAATTAGCCAGGCATGATGGTGCACACCTGTAATCCCAGCTACTTGGGAGGCTGAGGTAGGAGAATCACTTGAACCTGGGAGGCAGAGGTTCCAGTGAGCAAAGATTGCACCACTGCACTGTAGCCTGGGCAGTAGAGTGAGACTCTGTCTCAAAAAAAAAAAAAAGGAAAAGGAGAGACAGCACAGTGGACACAGGCCAGCTGGCCATGCTTCCCAGCTCCTGCCCTTCCTCCCCCCATCTCAGGACCAGGTTCAGAGCCTTGGCTTTCTCACTCGTAAATATATGGGGTGGTTTGAGGATTAACTGAACTATTGTGGATAAGATACTGTCGAATAACAAGTAAACCTGGACTCTGGAAGGGACTTTATTCTAACGGATCCCTAAGGGGGCAGGATGGGATGACGGCAATGTGGAGAGGGGTCTAACTGTGAGTTCTGCCAGTCTCCAGGGTCAGGCAGCCTGGACTTTTCTTTTTCTTGGGAGGCGCAAGCAAGCTAGGAAGAGTTGGTGCAGTGCGAGGAGCTGGTGCAGTGTGAGGAGCTGGGGTGAGGGTGGCAAAAACCAGACAGCAGATCCAAACAGTTTTGCCTTGGGGCTGTCTGCTCCTAGGAGGGGCTGCTGGGGGCCATCTGCGGCTCAGGCTGGGGAGTGAGGCAGGCCTGGGAGAAGAAGAGGAGCTTTAATAAAGTTTGGTTCACATGCATTTTGTTCTGGTCCACCATGGGGGTACAGCTCAGCTCAGTCACCGATGAGGCAAAGATTGAGATTTTGGAGGGGCTGTATCTGGCATTGTCACAGGTAAACATAGGAGTGTCTGCAAGTCTCATCCCATTCGGGGAAGGGGCTCTTTGCAATGAGGGGTGTCCTGACCTTTGCTGTCTTCCAGGGTCAGCAGGCAGGGAACATCTCCAGGGACTATGGGAAGCTAATCCACTTGAGCATCAGCTGGTTTTACAGTCTCCTGCCCCACAGCCTGTTCTTCCCCAAACCCTGGGTAGAATGTGGTCACCTTGTTGGCTGGAATTCTCTCCTGACAGCCCCAGCAACTTATAGATGAGCCTGACTGAGCCTTCCTCAGTGCCGTGCTAAAGCCTCCATCCCGGGAGGCGCTACAGCTTCATCACCATCACACGTGACCTGTGCTGACATGGGAGGGGCCACAGCTTCATCACCATCACACGTGACCTGTGCCGACATGGGAGGGGCCACAGCTTCATCACCATCACACGTGACCTGTGCCGACATGGGAGGGGCCAGAGCTTCATCACCATCACACGTGACCTGTGCTGACATGGGAGGGGCTACAGATTCATCACCATCACACGTGACCTGTGCCGACATGGGAGGGGCCACAGATTCATCACCATCACACGTGACCTGTGCCGACATGGAAGGGGCCACAGCTTCATTACCATCACACGTGACCTGTGCTGACATGAGACTCACTGTGTCTTTGCAGCTGCGGCCCAACCTCTACATGCAACACCACACCATCTCCCCTGTCGCCGACCCCATAGGCCCGCCTGTCACTTCCCCCAAGGGAGACACTGCTTTGAGGAACCCTCCCCAGTGCTCTCCTTACTTCAGTCCACTAGTAAAATTCCTATTGATCAAAACCTGCATTGTGGTGGAGTTATTTATAACTCGCCAGGTGAATGAACCTGGGTATTTTTCAGGCATCACAGAGCTCGAGAAGTTCCATGTTGTCAGCACTGAGCACTGCCTGGCACACAGTAGCTGTTCAGTTAATGTTTTCTGCGGTGGACAGAAGTGGAGCACTGTCCCCATCTGACGGTGTCTGAGTCATAAACGCGGCTTTGTTCCAAATCCTCTCATGACTGGCAGTTGTTGACAGAATGGCTGAGCCCTTGAGTGCATTTAGACATCGGGAGAGACAGGACAGAGAAACAGAGAGAGGGACACTTTCTTCACAAACCCAAACCCCGCTGGTGATTAGACTCAGTAAGCTGTTTTTCCATATATTTCTAAAATCAAGGAATTTGCACCAAATACTGAGTCAGAAACCTATTATAGTCGACTGTACTATCAATGACCGGCCTGTGGTCTGTTAGGAACAGGGCTGCACAGCAGCAGGCAAGCGAGCAAAGCTCCATCTGTATTTATAGCCACTCCCCATTGTTCCTATTACCACGATCCACCTCCAGTCAGGTCAGCGGCAGGATTAAATACTCACAGAAGCGTGGACCCCATTGTGAACTGCATATGCAGGGATCTAGGTTGTGTGTTCCTTACGAGAATCTGATGCCTGATCATCCGTCACTGTCTCCCATCATGCGCAGATAGAACCATCCAGTTGCAGGAAAACAAGCTCAGTGCTCCCAGTGATTCCACATTATGGTGAGTTGTAGAATTATTTCATCATATGTCACAATGTAATAATAATAAAGTGGACAATAAATGCAATGTACTTGAATCATCCTCACACCATCCCCCCCACCCCAGTCCACGGAAAACCTATCTTCCACGAAACCAGTCCCTGCTGCCAAAAAGTTTGGGGACTGCTGAACTATACTGCTTGGCACCCTGATCTCTGGATTCTTGCAAACATCTGGCTATTAACCTTTCTGCCATATTTTTATATGAGATGGTAAAATGAAAATACACATGCTAAAGACAACAATCTGTTTTCAATGAAGCATGACGGTTTTACTAGTTGAGGCTTTCTAAAGTGCTTAGGGTGATTTCAAAGGCCTCTAATGAAAAAGGCATGACTATGGGATTTTTTTTTTCTTCTTCTTCTTTCTTTTTTCTTTTCTAAGGAGAAAACTTTTGAAGCTTTTGTAATTTAGCAGAATTGTGTTATATTTTAGGAGGACAATTCTCTCAGCCTAAATTTTTAAGGACCATTTATGAGTCTGAAAGAAGTAAATTATAAAATAATCTCCTTAAAATAGATTGTGGCCACAGAGGCAGATGAAGTCGTTCCTTTTAACAAACCCCTCCCTTTTTTTTGTATTCATTTTTCCCAGAAATTCCTTTACAAAGATTCTCTTAGAAATTATTTGCAGCATCTTAGATGTGGTTTTTATCCTGAAAAATTGTTGAGGCTGAATAGCCCTTAGGTCATGTTCCCAGTGACTTTTGATCCTAACTTCTTTGTTAGGGATGACTCCGTAACATCGTGGAACACTTTCCATGAGAATGCATTAATGTTCACGCCTGTCATCCCAGCACTTGGGGAGGCCAAGGTGGGTGGATCACAAAGTCAGGAGTTTAAGACCAGCATGACCAAGATGGTGAAACCCCATCTCTACTAAAAATACAAAAATTAGCTGGTGTGGTGGTGGGTGCCTGTAATCCCCAGCTACTCAGGAGGCTGAGGCAGAAGAATCGCTTGAATCTGGGAGGCAGAGGTTGCAGTGAGCCAAGATCATGCCACTGCATTTTAGCCTGGGCGACAGAACAAGACTCCGTCTCAAAAAAAAAAAAAAAGGAGAATGCATTCTGACAAGATTTAATTAATACTAATTAATTAAATTAGTGAAGCACCCCGGAAGGTAACCCCAGCCCCCAAAACACAGCCTGAGCCAATTATTCTAATAAAACCTTATAGAATTAATGAATGAATGGTTAAATAGATGCTGTCAGAACAGGAAAAAATAAACTCCACAGGAAGATGGGAATATTTCCACATTTCCTGCTGGAGATTCAGTTCTGAACCTCAAAACAGAATGGCTTGGAGAGTCAGACGGTCAGAGGTTGACTTTCTTTCATTGAGCTTAGGGGCTGAAAATCTTGACTGTGCATAGGATATGATGTGCAGGGCTGTACATACGTGATCAGACATGTACATACGTGATCAGACATGTACATACGTGATCAGACATGCCATACGTTGGGGAGTTTTCAAGGAGAATTTTGACTATACGAGATTTTGGTTTTAAATGCTACCTCTAGAACCTACACTCTGCCTAAGATGGCCTTCCATTGTATCTCATTTTTAATATCAATTCTTGATTTGTTTTAGTCAAGCTGACTCATGGATCCCTTCAGAAGAGATTTCTATTTCCCAAGATCCTCCAACAGGAACAACAATGCACCTAGTCATTCAGGATAGTCATAAAAACATTCAGAAGGGCCAAAACTGGGCCGGGTTCAGTGGCTCACACCTGTAATCCCAACAATTTGGGAGGCCAAGGCAGGAGGATCATTTGAGGTCAGGAGTTTAAGGCCAGCTTGGCCAACACAGTGAAACCCTGTCTCTACCAAAAAATACACAAAAATTAGCTGAGCATGGTGGTGTGCACTTGTAGTCGCAGCTACTTGGGAGGCCAAGGCAGGAGGATCATTTGAAGTCAGGAGTTTGAGGCCAGCTTGGCCAACACAGTGAAACTCTGTCTCTATCAAAAAACACACAAAAATTAGCTGAGCATGGTGGCGCACACCTGTAGTTGCAGCTACTCGGGAGGCTGAGGCAGGAGAATCACTTGTACCCAGGAGGTGGAGGCTGCAGTGAACTGAGATCATGCCATTGCACCCCAGCCTGGGTGACACAGTGAGACTCTGTATCAAAAAAAAAAGAAGGGCCCAAATTATAAATACAGTTGATACATTTAATTGTGTTGTGTTTTCCAAGATTGTGTCTCACCTAACATGGAGGGACATCTTAGGAGATTCAAATGAAACCCTATGTACTCTTTCACTCTGAGTTTTTAATTTATGAGCTGTAGGGTTTGAAGCACTAATCAATACAAGCAGTTGGCTGAGGACTCATTTTACAAATGAGGCTCTTGGGGAGGAAAGGTGGGCTGTGTCACAGTGGACTCAAAGGCTAAATTAAAACCTGCTGGAAAACACTTTTCTTGGCACTAAAAGGTATTTAGTGATTAATAAAAAGTAGGGGCCGGGCACAGTGGCTCAAGCCTGTAATCCCAGCACTTTGGGAGGCCGAGACGGGCGGATCACGAGGTCAGGAGATCGAGATATCCTGGCTAACACGGTGAAACCCCGTCTCTACTAAAAAATACAAAAAACTAGCTGGGCGAGGTGGCGGGCGCCTGTAGTCCAGCTACTCAGGAGGCTGAGGCAGGAGAATGGCGTAAACCCAGGAGGCGGAGCTTGCAGTGAGCTGAGATCCAGCCACTGCACTCTAGTCTGGGCAACAGAGCAAGATTCCATCTCAAAAAAAAAAAAAAAAAGTAGGATGCCTGTAACCATTGGAGACACTAAACCCAGTTCATCTCAATAGCTGCTGCAGCTGCAAGCTGCCCCTAAAATATGCATTCTCCCTTTGTTTGTCATAGATCCCAGCTTTTCAACCAGACACATGGCTGCTCAGAAAACCCTGCATTTCCAAGATTCCCTTGCAGCTAGGTGTGGCCATGGGAAGTAAGTGGAGGTGGAGATTGTCCTGAAAGGAAGGAGAGAGAAGTTTTCATTCCTGCCTTCCATTTTCCTGCAGCCTGGAATTCAGGCATGATGCTGGAGCATGGGCAGCCACCTTGCACCATGAGGTAGAGACAGCCACATACTGAGGATGGAAGAACAGGATGGAAGGAGCCTGGATCTTTGCCCCATACCTGCTCAGTGAATCTCTTGAAAGAGAGAAAATATGCATCCTCTTTTGCTTAAGCCACTGTTTATTATGGATCTTATGTCTGTTTGAACCAAATGTTATCCTGATGCCCTCCCACTCCATAGCAGTGTCAAGTCGGTCCCTCTTCCTGACTCTTAGGTGTGTAAAATGTTTAAAATAAATACTAACAGGATGTAAATATATTGAAAGGTAAAACTGCAAATGTTGCAAAAGATGCAGGATTTGTTGAAATTGGTGAACTGGATGTTGGAGAATTACTTGGACCACAGGCACGTTAGGCTCTGGCAGTGCTGGAAACTGGCTAAGAATTGAGGACAAACCCAGCAGGAGAATGAGGGGACAGGCCTCGCAGAAGAAAACTCAGTTTCAAAGGAAGAAGAGAATCTCTGAGGGGTATTGATGAGGTCCTAGCACGTTGTTTCTTACTTATTTGTATGAAATATCTCTTGGCCTGGTTGGGCATGGTGGTTCATGCCTGTAATCCCAGCACTTTGGGAGGCCAAGGTAAGCAGATTACTTGAGGCCAGGAGTTCGAGACCAGCCTGGTCAACATGACAAAACCCTGTCTCTGCTAAAAATACAAAAATTAGCCAGACATGGTGGTGCTTGTCTGTAGTCCCAGCTACTTGGGAGGCTGAAGCAGGAGAATTGCTTGAACCCAGGAATCAGAGGTTGTAGTGAGCCGAGATCATATCACTGCACTCCAGCCTGGGCAACAGAGTGAGACTCCATCTCAAAAAAAAAAAAAAAAACCAGAAAGAAAAGAAAAGGAAAAAGAAATATCTCTTGGCCTTATACTCATAATGTCGTTTTCTTTTCTTTTCTTTTCCTTTTTAAATAGAGACAGGGTCTGGCTCTGTCTCCCAGGCTGGAGTGTAATGGGGCCATTATAGCTCACGACAACCTCAAACTCCTGGATTGGAGCAATCCTCTGGCCTCAGCCACCCAAGTAGCTGGGACTACAGGCATGTGCTGCCATGTCTGGCTAATCTGGCTAGTTTTTTGCTATTTTTTGTAGACATGGGGTCCCACTATGCTGCTCAGGCTGGTCTCAAACTCCTGGGCTCAAGTGATCCTCCCACCTTGGCCTCCCAAAGCACTGGGATTATAGGTGTGAGCCACAGGATACTGTTTCTGTTATGCCCACACAAATAAATTTTGTTCAACATAAGACAGATTTAACCTATTTTCATAATTTTGGGCTTCATTTTTCAGTATGAAGTCACAATCCAGCCTTTTCTTAGACTGTCCTTGTTTTCCATGAAATTCTGGTCCCTGTTCGAACGGATGATGTCAGTTAGCAGCTGCCAGCTTCTGCTGCACACGGGGTCCCACTGGGGTGTTTCGGGCCTGGGTCTCCCCTGACAGTCTGATTCCTTTGGTCAGGGACGCCGCCTGAGTATGCAGATTTCTCAAAGACAAGGCTGGGAGCCGCTGTTTCCAGTGGCCCTGCCAGCTGCAGCTGATCCCAGGTAGGCAGATCTCGGCTCACACCATTCCCACATCAGCTCCTACCACTGACCGACCATTTAAAGTGACATTAGAATCACAGAGGGGAAGTGAGGATGGGGACTGGGAAGATGCAAGGAAACAAAAAAAGGAGAGAGGGAGGGAGGGGGAAGACAAACGTTTCTTCATCAGGAAACGGATAAGAAGAGCTAGCTCTCCCGTCTCATAAGAAGCTCCAGATAAATGCTAAAAAAGGCAAGTTCAACCACAGGGACGCGTCAAGGGAAGAGGTCCTGTAGCTCCATGCGAAGTACTACTGCAGAGGCCAAAAGAGGAAAGCAATGAACACCTGACACCAAGACACCTGCTGTGAGCTCACATTTTCAAAATTGCAGCCTTAACTGTATCCGAGGAGGGCGGTCTTCACCACACTTTCCAGATCCGCAGGCCTGGCAAGGTTCTGACTGCGCCCGCGCGACCCCAT
The DNA here is from genome assembly GCF_009764315.1 of Trachypithecus francoisi. NCBI lineage: Eukaryota > Metazoa > Chordata > Mammalia > Primates > Cercopithecidae > Trachypithecus > Trachypithecus francoisi. The sequence goes on from NW_022681456.1 coordinate 4,195,815, forward strand.
TGGCAAAGGGAGCCCATGCAGTCTGGTTTTGTAAACTGTAAGACGCACGATGAACCTCTGAAGGTGGAAAAGGTACCCTGTCTTACTGCTTTACTGTGAGAGTGTGGGAAGGGGCTGAAGAGTGGTATTTAAGGAGAAGCTGTAAGCCTCAACTCATCACTCGGACCTGCAACCCAGTGTCAGCCATGCCTCTCGCTACATGACACTAAGTTATTAGATACATATATGTATATGTGTGTATATATGTATATATATGTGTGTATATATGTATATATACCCATAATATATGTATATATACATAAATGTACATATTACATTGTGTATATATAGTGTGTATATACACATACACACAATATATGGTGTATACATATATGTGTATTTATATATACATACACACACACACATATATATATAGTTTGTTTGTGTTTTATTTCTGTTTGAGGCAGTCTTGCTCTGTCACCCAGACTGGAGTGATGTGGCATGATCTCGGCTCACTGCAATCTCCACCTCCTGGGTTCAAGCGATTCTCCTGCCTCAGCCTCCCTAGTAGCTGGGATTACAGGCATGTGCCACCATGCCTGGCTAATTTTTGTGTTTTTAATAGAGACAGGGTTTTGAACCATGTTGGCTAGGTTGGTCTTGAACTCCAACTCCTGGCCTCAAGTGATCCGCCTGCCTGGGCCTCCCAAAGTGCTGGGATTACAAGCATGAGCCACTGAACCTGGCTTAGTGTTATTTGTATTAAAAGTATTTCCCTCAATATGTAAAGGTTATAGTATCTCAGTTTTATCCTGAAATGTATTTTTGAGTCATTCAAACCTGTACATCAGCAAACTAAAAACTACACACAAAATGTTTGAACATTTTATCCACAGGAAAAGAAATCATTATATCCAAAGGACAGCTGTGCTCATATGTTTATTGCAGCACTATTCACAATAGCAAAGATACAGAATCACCCTAAGTGTCCATCAGTGGAGGACTCGATAAAGTAAATGTGGGCCGGGTATGGTGACTCACGCCTGTAATCCCAGCACTTTGGGAGGTCGAGGTGGGCGGATCACCTGAGGTTGGAAGTTTGAGATCAGCCAGGCCAACATGGAGAAACCCTGTCTCTACTAAAACTACAAAATTAGCTGGGCATAGTGGTGCGTGCCTGTAGTCTCAGCTACTTGGGAGGCTGAGGCAGGAGAATCGCTTGAAGCTGGGAGGCGTAGATTGAGGTGAGCTGAGATTGGGCCACTGCACCCCAGCATGGGCAACAAGAGCAAAACTCCGTCCAAAAAAAAATGTGGAATATATATACACAATGAATACTATTCAGCCATGAAAAGGAAGGAAATCATGTCTTTTGCAGCAACATGGATAGAAGTGGAGGTCATTATTATATTCAGTGATACAACTTAGAAAGACAAATCTTGCAAATTTTCCTTGTAAGCGGGAGCTAAATAATGTGTACACATGGAAGCAGAGTGTGGAATGCTGGGCCTTTGAGGGCTGAGAGGGAAGAGGGGAGGATGAGGGTTGCTTGGCGGGCACGGTGTGCATTGCCCAGTGATCGATGCCCCGAAGACCCTGACCTCACCACCGTGCAATGTATCAACAGAGCACAACTGCATGTGTGCCCCATGAATATATACAAATAAAAATAAATACATGTTTAGGTCAGGCGTGGTGGCTCATACTTGTAATCTCAGCACTTTGGGAGGCCAAGGCGGGCGGACCACTTGAGGTCAGGAGTTCGAGACCAGCCTGGCCAACATGGTGAAACCCCATCTCTACTAAAAATACAAATAAAAATACAAATACCATATACAAATAAAAACAAATACATGTTTAGGCCACGCATGGTGGCGGGCGCCTATAATCCCAGCTACTCAGGAGGATGAGGCAGGAGAATCACTTGAATCCAGGTAGCAGAGGCTGCAGTGAGCTGAGATTGCACCACTGCACTCCAGCCTGGGTGACAGAGCAAAACTCTGTCTCAAAAATAATAATAAAAATAAATAAATGTTTAAACATAAAGTGAACCAAGTGTGAAACTGACACCATGTAGAACCCTCATGGAAAAGCCCTGGTTTTACATCTATACTTGGGTATTAAAATAGTGGCTGCATTTTAACCCCCACTTAACTAGATGCTAGAGTGTCTGTGCTTCCTTTGAAGATGTGAGGTCTGGCGGGTGGGGAAGGGATCTGCTCCCTGCAGAACACTGCTGACCGTGGGAAGAAACAGAGGCTACTTTCATATGGCTAATGGTGACAGACTTTATTAATGTAAAAACACGCCCTTCCCCCACAGTGCACGGGGCGTGTGCACGTTTTCCTACAAAGACATAACTGGTGATGTGGAGGTACAGTGGAGGTCAAGCATCTACAGGGTCATTCAAGGAGGAACAGATTCAAGCTTTTGGATGATCAGCGTTTTGTAAATAGCAGCATCTTCAGATCTAAGACAAGACTGGACCTGGCAGGACCTTTTCTTTGGGTGGTATTAATTACTCCAGATTCAGACCCGGCCGTCCGCTCCGGGCCCAGGCTCTGCCTCTCCCTCCTCTGTCCCACGCCTAGACATGAAAGCCATAACCCTTGGGTCCCTCAGAGGACAAAAACAAGGGGCGGGGCTACGATGGGAGGCATTGTTGACCAGCCCTCTCACTGCTGGGAGCCTCTGCTGTTTCCAGCTAACTGCCTTTCTGGAAAGCGATTCTGTTCCACGATGGAGGCAGTAGAATGAAACACCATATTATACGGCATAAGATCCAAGCTAGCTGTTTCTTATCCCCAGGGCATCAGAGTTTAAGAAGTTTCATTTGAGGCTACTTCTTTTAAAAACAAGATGTAGGTTGTGCCATTAAAAAAAAAAAAATGATGGTTGAAAACATGAAAGCAGAAAGTTCAGACATCCTAAAACTTGAAGCCAAGACAGCGCCGGTGGAATCTTCTCCCTTGGCCCTCCTAAGCGCCTGCACCCGCTTTCACTGAATGCTTCCCATGGCAACGCTCTGCCCTGGCTGTGCCTTCTCGCCTCCCTAAAGCAGACTGCTTTCTACCCACAAGAGGTGGGAAACACCGCCTTCCCCATTTGTTGTAAGGAACCTACCGGCATGCAACCATTTCAGTCTTCAGTGGAGGTTTTCCCAGGCAAATTCCAGTAGCAGAGGACAAGGAAGACTGCACGTTCTCATGTGACATGGATGACATGGATGGGGCGAGGCCACCATTACCATGATGGCAGGGCTGGCACGGGCTGACCTCACTGTGTGGCTGCAAAGCCCTGCAGAACTGAGCTCCATCCTGCCAAGGGCTGGAGGCTGGTGACCCTTCCAACACCCATTCCTGGGTTCCTGATGTGGGAAGGGGAAGGGCCCACCCTGGACCCAAAGCCCCAGGCCTCCATCTCAGGGTCACTTGAGTGTTTTCCAGGCTACGTGTGACATGGCACTTGTTCCTACCTGGTTTTCCACTCGAATTCAGCCAAGAGGTGGGCAGGGCCTACAAGCAGCCCGGCCACTTTTCTAAAAAGCACAACTTTCAATTCCACCATTGAAAAGTGAGATGTGCTGGGCGTGAGCTCACTCACAGCACTTTCTATTGTTCAGAGAAGCCTGGGGCCACCCACATGCCTGTCAGAGTCCTGAGATCACAACAAAAATCCTGCTAGGAACCGGCTCAGCTGACATGTCTGTGTTTTGCTTTTGCCTTTCAAACTGGCAATGATGGGTAGAGGTCAGTCAGAAGGCAGGTCGGGGGAGTCTGAACCGTGACTGCTTGAAAATAAGCCTCTATGGTCTGCACCAAAGCCCTAAAGCAGGTAATCAAATTCTCTCCCAAATTCCCTGAAAACCAGTTCCCCTTTCCCTGTCCCAGTCAACCCAGTCACTCATGCACCTCCATCAGGACTGGCCGGTGAACACACCTGGGACAGCATCTGAACGCACAGAAGGATATGGGATAAACGCAGTGGCTCTGGGGACTCACGACCAACATTTTCTAGGATTCTGCTGAGGCTGGTTTTATATGAACGGCACGGGACCCACGTTACCCAGAACTCTGTCTCTGAGTGTCCACCAGAGCCGTGTGTCGGAGAGCAGGTGTCTGATGAGGCGGGGCCCTCAGTCTTCAGTGCTTCCTTCCAGCTTGCTGATGAGCTGTTGGTAGGTGTCTCTTTCCACCTGCCACGAATGATACATTCTCACGTATTCCCGTCCGTTCCCTACAATTTCCTTCTCTAATGCAGGATCACTAACCAGTCTCTTTGCCAGATGAACAAACTCCTGCAGAAAAAGGAAGCAGAAGTAGACATAAATCACTGATGAAGGGAGATTTTGCAAATGCACCCAAGACCCTGTGTCTGCATTAGCTGCTGGTCTTGCCGTTGTCTGCCTCCTGGACCTGGAGAGAGTGACTTTTAGGAGGGATGGGAGTTAATGCAAACATTGAGACTGAATGGGAAATAATATATATGCACAGACACACACACAGAGACACATGCACACACACACGCACACACACGCACACACGCGCGCACACACGCACACACGCGCGCACACACGCGCACACACACGCACGCGCGCACGCACGCGCGCACGCACGCACGCACACGCGCACGCGCGCACACGCGCACGCGCGCACGCGCACACGCGCACACACGCACACACACGCGCACACACGCGCACACACGCGCACACACACGCACACACGCGCACACACGCGCGCACACACGCACGCGCGCACACGCACACGCACGCGCGCACACGCACACGCACGCGCACGTGCACACACGCGCACACACGCGCACACACGCACACACACGCACACACACGCACGCACGCACACACACGCCCACACACACACACGTGCACACCCACATGCACACACACATGCACACACACACATGTACACACACGTGCACACACACATGCACACACACAGACACATGCACACACACATGCACACACACACGCACACACACATATGCTGGGATGAACATCATAAAAAATACTGGAGCCACCAACTCCCTTCCCTAGATCAACAAGACCACTTGTCTTCCCAAGGACTCTCAGATCCACAATTTCTTCCCTCTCATAAGTGGAGCCTCAGATGTGAACTTAGGTCTTACCCCAGAGTCTGAGTCCCACACAACATGACCCCCACCCCATTTATTTTCCTTTGTGTTGTTCTGTCCTCTTCCCTGGGTGCAGAGCCAAGCCTGTCCTCACAATACAGGTAGTGTCTGGTGCAGTGGAAAGCACTAGTGCTTCAGAGCCAGATCTGGGTTCAAATTCTTCTGAACGACCTCACTTTGCTGTGTGGCCTTGGGCAAGCTAGTGAGCCTCTCTGGGTCCCACATTTCCCAACTGTGGAGGAGTGATGGGTACTTAATCGGTAAACCCAGCCCTGCCCCAAGTCCCAGGGGCTCCCAGAATGAAGAAGCGAGGGAGGGGGATGTAACAGCCATTTGTTCTTCTGGTCTTTCTGCAGCTCAGCTTCCGGCTGTGTTTCCGCTTAGGCTCATTACTGAGGAAGGCTTGCAGACCCTTGGCGCAGCCACGAGAGAGTGCTCCTGCTGACCTGGTTTTAATATCAAAGCCCTTCAGGATTTCAGGATTGGAGAAAAAAATTAGAAGTATTTTGACTGTTAAAGGGTATTTAGGGAGAGGAGGGGACCAGTCATTACTCTTCATGCGTGCACATAAATCAACAGCAGAGTTCTTGATGCAGGAGGCACGGGTTTATATTCACACCCTACCCTTCACGTGAGCGGCAGTGGGTCAGTTTCTAACCCTCCCTGTGCCTCAGCTCCTCAACTGTCAATTAGGGGTAATCACATACTTCTTTCCTAGGGTGTTGAGAGGATAGCAAATGAGTTACTGCAAACAAAGAATTTTGAGCAAAGCCCAGCACATACTTAGCTCTCGTTACCATGGTTATTCCCCTACAGCCCACGTAAATTCCAAGAAGGCAGCAATGTCTAAGATCAATACACAATGCTCTTGCTGTTTAAAAGGAACATAAACATATTCTCCAAATTATTGTTAATTAAATGTTGAATGCCTTTTATAGCTGGCAATATACACAGTAATATTTATGGTACAATAGAATTATATTTTTATAGATTATGTTTATACTTTATAGTAAATTGGTGGTCGTTTTATAATATAAATATGTTTATTCCCGTTTCAGGGCAGAACAACATTCTTATTAAAATTATTTCAGATGCTTATAGCTGGGTATATTATTTTATGATGCCGGCCATATCTTTGATTTATCTCACGTGGAGACGTTGGTGGAAACCCAATGCCCTCCTTCCCCACTCTGTTTGCTATTCTTACAGAATGTATGGCCCTTTTACCACAAAATCCTGAATTACAGAGTTTCTAGGAACAGGTTGTGATAAAACATACTCTTCTTTTCTCTCTGCAGAGAAGAGCGAACAAGAAAACATAGACTTAAATAAAGCAAGAGAGAGGGGGGTTATGAGTAAGCAACATCTTGGCTGCTGGCTTAATAAAACCCTGGATGACTGGCAGAAAGAAAGGAAAAGAAAACCACTAGAAAAAGCAAACACTCTCTTGAATCATAAGTCACTCCCTGAAGCTCTGGGATTCTTTTCTTCTGGACTAAAAGCTCCTATGCAGCTGCATTGGGAATCTGCTGGACACGCGCCTGTGGACATGAGAAATCCACGTGGACACAGACTCTGTCGTTTCCTTGCCAGTGTAGACGGTTTGTAAAGGTGGCCACACCCTCTACCCCTGTATGCATGTCTCTTTGCAATATGACACTGCCACTCTCCCCATTGAGCGGGTGTGGTCTATTCCCCACCCTGACCCGATGACTCTGACTTGGTCGGTAATTTGCTTTGACTGACAGGACATATCAGAAGTGATGCGGTCTGCCTTCCACACAAAGCTTCAAAAGTTCTTAGAGCTTCCATAGCCCCCAGCTCTGTTAGAGCCCTGGAGACCGCCAGGTAAAGCAAAGCCTGGGCTAGCCTCCTGGGGGAAGGGAGGCCATGTGAACACGGGCACTGACCAATGACCAGCACCACGAGTGAGGCCGTCTAGGACTATCCAGCTCCAGGCCAGCTGCCAGAAGACCCTCGCTGGACCAGTGGCCCCAGGCCACGCCCCAAACCAGCAGAAGCACCACCCTGCAAACCCAGCTCAAACTGCAGACTCAGAAAATTGCAAACAAATAAAATAGTGGTAGTTGTAAGGCACTGACTTTTGGGATTCTTAGTTACACAGCTATGTATAACCGACACTCTCACCAGGCACTCAGCGCCTCCTCTTCAACAAGAGAACCGTGAATGTTTGAAGTTCTACCCCTCTGCAACACGGTCTGGGAAGAAGACCCTGTCTCCACTTCCAAAAGTTGGTCCTGATTTGTCCGAGCCAGTTGTGGTGTGGCAGATGCACCCTGGGCTGACCCCAGGAACCCCGGCCCGTGACATGAGTGTGGGTGGACTTGCCTCCAACCAGCAGAATATGGTAAAGGTCCGGGGATGTGGCTCCCTCGACAGGGTGATGTCACACAGGACATCATCTCAGCAGAGCAGAGCAGGGGACACCCGTGTTGCCAGGCCGAGGGGCAGCAAAGCACAATCAGTCCTGACTTATGATGGTTCAGCTTCAAGTTTTTCCATTTTCCAATGGTGTGAGAGTGAGACGCTTTCGGTAGAAACTGAACTTCAGGCACCCATACCACCATTCTATTTTTACTCTCAGTACAGTAGTTGATAAATTATATGAGATATGCAAAACTGTACTCTAATACAGGCTTTGTGTTGGATGACTTTGCCCAGCTGTAGGTTAGTGTAAGAGTTCTGAGCACTGTTGAGGTAGGCTGGGCTAAGCTGTGATGCTCCGGAGGTTGGTGTATTAAGTGCATTTTCTCTTCTTCTCCTTCTTTTTTTTTTTGAGACAGGGTCTCGCTCTGTCACCCAAGCTGGAGTACAGTGGTGCGATCACAGCTCACTGCAGCCTCAACCTCCTGGGCTCAAGAGATCCTCCCACCTCAGCCTCCCATGTAGCTGGAAATACAGGCACATGCTTCTTATCTGGCTAATTTTTGTATTTTTTCTGAAGATGGGGTTTCACTGTGTTGCGCAGGCTGTTATGTGCACTTTTAGCTTCCAGTGGGTTTATTGAGATGTAACTCAATCACACATCCAGGGGCATCTGTTCCGTCAGCTTCTAAGAGCTGAGGTGGCCTCTGGCCAACAACCAGGGAGAAAACAATGGCCTTAGGAAACTGAACCCTGCCACCAACCATGCTCTAGATGAGAATGTGGCCTGGCCACCCAGAGTGCAGCCTGGTGGGACTTGAGGCCCTGAGCTGAGGACCCACCTGGGCTGTGCCCAGAGCCTGGACCCGCAGAAACTGCCAGATGGCAGATGGGTGTGGCTTCAAGCTTCTGAGTTTGTGGTGATTTGTTGCATGCAATAGGGAACGAACACTGTCATCCTGTTCTCCCCTGCCAACGTTTGACCCAAGTCTGGCCACTGAGATTGTCAGAGGCGTTTGAACCAGAGGAACTCCATCTTGAATAGCAGCTGGGTAAACTGAGGCTGAGACCTGCTGGGCTGCATTCCCAGACGGTGAAGGCATTCTAAGTCAGGATGAGACAGGTCGGCACAAGAGAGAGGTCATAAAGACCTTGATGATAAAACAGGTCGCAGTAAAGCCGGCCAAAACCCACTAAAACCAAGAGGGCAGCAAGAGTGACTTCTGGTCGTCCTCACTGCTACACTCCCACCAGTACCATGACAGTTTACAAATGCCATGGCAATGTCAGGAAGTTGCCCTATATGGTCTAAACATGGGAGGTGTGAGTCATCCACCCCTTGTTTAGCATATCACCAAGAAATAACCATAAAAATGGGCAACCAGCAGCCCTCATGGTGCTCTGTCTACAGAGTAGCCATTCTTTATTCTTTCACTTTCTTAATAAACTTGCTTTCACTTTATGGACTCGCACTGAATTCTTTCTTGCGACAGATCCAAGAACCCTCTCTTGGGGTCTGGCTCGGGACCCCTTTCACTTAACAAGATGGGAGGGAGAGACCAGCAGTCGGTGTCTTCTGGAAAAAGTGGTTTCCTCCTTCTAAGAGAACACTGGGAACCACTGCCCCTTCCAGCCTCTGAGGCCACCCAGGTCGAGCGGGGAGCCCAGATCCACTGCCGCGATTCCCACCCACCTCAGGACGACGCGGCACACAGGAAGGCAGGGCCAGACACTCACATGGAGGGGGAGAGCCGTGCCCGCCCTGACATGCCACGCCGGACATCAGCAGTAGTTCTGGAATCTGACACCGGACACCTCATCAAATACACTGAAGAGCTACATAGCAGGACTTGCGGCCCTGAGTGTCCCTGAGACAGATCCTTCCAGCCCAGGTGCTGCAGGTTTCACACAGGTTTCAGCCAGGAGCTGCGGAAAAGCCAATTGGCTGACAGCCACACACACGCGCTGTAACCCTGGAGGAGGGGCGTCCACTCAGGATCTTCCACTGGCTATGCAGTGATCTACTCTTGAAAATTATTTATGAAAATAACTCAGAGGCCGGGTGCAGGGGCTCATGCCTATAAACCCAGCACTGCGGGAGGCTGAGGTGGGCAGATTACCTGAGGTCAGGAGTTCCTGACCAACCTGGCCATCATGGTTAAACCCTGTCTCTACTAAAAATACAAAAAAATTAGCTTGTCATGGTGGTGGGCACCTGTAATCCCAGCTACTCAAGAGGGTGAGATAGGAGGATCGCTTGAACCTGGGAGGCAGAGGTTGCAGTGAGCTGAGACAGCACCATTCATTGCACTCCAGCCTGGGTGAGAAGAGCAAAACTCTGTTTCAAAAAAAAAAAAAAAAAGAAAAGAAAAGAATTCACGGGGCATTACAGAGGGCAGACGCTAAAAACTCAAAGCAAAGCCAAGTACGGAAATTCCATCTCTCAAGAGACTTAAAAAACACAAGCCTCACCTCTGTTCCTGATCAGCAGTGGGAGGCGTAAACGCCTTCCGGGGCCCAGCAGGTGGAGTGGGAGGTGAACACAGCCACCGTGGTAAATACAGGCCTATGCTGGTTGCTGCATTTCTTTCTTTTCTTTTCTTTTTTTTTTTTTTCCAAGAGAGGTCTAAATTCTGGATATTTATGTAAAAGTGTTCCATGTTAAATATCAACAAGTAATTCAATATGGTAAGAATACAGCAAACTAAACAAAACACATGTGCAGACCAGACCTAGGTCCAGGGCCACAGGTGTGCCAACCCTGGCTCAGGTAATGCACTTGTGATGTTAAAAATAATAATAATAATGCAAAAGAGCATAGTTTTGTCTTTAGAGAGTAATTACTCAATTAGTAGAGGACCGTCCTCAGAGCTTCTTCCTTTCTGAGGAGTCTGGGGCTGCTGGTGGAACATTTCTCATTGAATCCTTTTGACCTGCTCCATCTCCCTGAGGTTTCACCAAGATCCAGAGGACAAGAAGTCGTGCCCTTTTGTTTTGTTTTGCTTGTTTGTTTTTGCTTTTTTGAGATGGAGTCTCTGTCGCTCAGGCTGGAGTGCAGTGTCACAATCTCGACTCACTGCAACCTCTGCCTCCCGGGGTCAAGCGATTCACCTGCCTCAGCCTCCCAAGTAGCTAAGAGTACAGGCTTGTGCCACCACGCCCGACTAATTTTTGTATTTTTAGTAGAGACAGGGTTTTGCCATGTTGGCCAGGCTGGTCTTGAACTCCTGGCCTCAAGTGATCCACCTGCATTGACCTCCCAAAGTGCTGGGATTACAGGTGTGAGCCACTGCGCCCAGCCAGTACCCGTTTTATAAAATGAATATTAGAACCCCATTACAATCCTTCTCATGATGATGTCACCTCAAAGCCACAGAACAGAAGGGAAAAAAACTCCACGAGAAGAGAAAGCCTTGAGCAGGACGCATGCTGGGGCTGGCAGATTTAAAATGTTATGGTTTTAAAGAGCATTACATTCTGACAACCTTCAGCAAGTGATACATACTTATTTTTCCAAGATGAGCTACAGTCAATCACAGGAAAACTCTGAATTTCAGGCTTGGTGTGTTAAATTAAACAGCCCCGAAGCTCCTCTCCCGCTGCTTCAAATACAACAGCTTATTGATGGGAGACGTTGACAGGGAAGTGTCTCAAGACTGGCACAGGCTGCCGTCGTTAAAGATCTCGGGTGTTCCTCAGGCTTTTCTGGTTGCAGCCTTTGAGTTAATTAAGGCTTCGACGGTGGCTTTGCTTCTCAAACCTTGCTGTAACACTCTCAAACGGAGCTTGTAAAACACACACGCCCCACACACCTGCCCTCAGCCCCCAAGAATACTGATTGGGTGGGTGGACGGTGGGGTTCAGGAAACTGCATTTGCTAACAGGGCCCAACAGCGCCCCCAGGGGGTTGTAGGAAGCCTGACAGGTCTAAGGCAGCCTGCGGTGCCTCCCTCATTTTCCACACATTTGGTCATAGGACAGATTTCCTGTGTTCGAAACCGCAAGTTGTGAGGCTCCTCCTTCAAGACCTCAATGCCTAGAAGAGGAACATGCACCTGACTGTGACTTTTCTCGTACACGACACCATCCCTGTGGTCACATTTTACGGCACTATCCAAATTGTCAAACTGTCACCGCTGACAACACATCAATGTGACCATGTCATCACCCCGACTGCCAGCGTATGTTGATCATTCTCCCAGTGGCTCCTGCATCAGGTAAAGTTGGGACCACACAAATGAACATGCAACTCTTCTCTAAACTCTTCAGCATGAACCCTCCATCCACCTCTTAAAACACAGAGTAGTCATTGATTTATAGGAGAACTGATGTTCATTCACCCTGAACATCATGGTTACAGTTAGGGGCTCACTTTAAAATAAGTATCAAAACCAGCCATTAGGGGGCCGGGCACTGTGGCTCACACCTGTAATCTCAGCACTTTGGGAGCCCGAGGCATGTGGATCACTGGAGGTCAGGAGTTCGAGCCCAGCCTGGCCAACACGGCGAAACCCTGTCTCTACCAAAAAACACAAAAATTAGCCTGGTGTGGTAGTGGGTGCCTGCAGTCCCAGCTACTCCAGAGGCTGAGGCAGGACAATCGCTTGAACCAGGGAGTTGGAGGTTGCAGTGAGCTGAGATAGTGCCTGAGTGACAGAGACCCTGTCTCAAAAGAAAAACAAAACAAAACAAAACAAAAAACAGCTATGGGAATCTTCTGCATATAGAGACTGAGCAAGACAACAGGATAGGGTCAGAAATAACCTCTTGGTCAATGAGCCCTGTGCGTAGCAACTGCTCAATATAGAGCCAGAGGACAAGGTGGCGGGGTGGGGACTCTGACCGCTACTCACGATGCTTGACCCCTCTGCCCCCAGTCACGATGCTTGAGTCTAATGTCCATTCCCAGACTGACCCCCGTGAATCTGCCAGTGGGCCCTGTGCATGCACGCTGAGCCAGGGAGGCTCCATGCTCAGGCCCTTTGCCGGGACAATGCCTGAGCGTGTATCTAACAGGCCACTCACAGACATGGTGGGTGCTCAGGAGTGACGGTACGTGGGAGTCTGTAGCATGCGGAAGGAGGGTTGCAGGTGCAGGTGCAGGTGGGGACACTAAACTAAGGAGAGCCAGCAGGTGAGAACGCTAATTCCTTTCCAGTTCATCTTCGCTGCTGGTGGAGGTGAGGACAGCCTCAATGAGGGGCAAATCCTTTCTTCAACACTTCTTTAGCGAAGAGGGAGCCAGCCTCTGGCCAAGAACCTCCAGTGGAGATCGGGATCCAGCCAGAAATTAACAACAGCAGCCAACCACATACACGGAATGAGGCTTCAGAATTCAGGACCTGGGGGATTTTAGTAATTTGGCTGCTATAGCCTTCTATTATGTATCATCTCCAGCGAGGTCTAAGGCCATGCCTGTCAACAACAGATCCATGTTTCTTAACCAAAATGTATAAAGAGTCCCGTGACGCAGGACAAACAAAGCCCTAGGTAACTTTACATCAGTTCAGAAAGGAATTATGGCACCAAACTCACTAAAAAGAGCAGTCTTATGGGTGGTGAGACAGTAAAACTCCTCTTTCCCTTATGGCATTTGCACACCAGAGGTCAATTGTGCTGGTCAAAGGACAGCTGTTATTTGAGGAGGGAAAACAGTGCATAGACCTGGGTAACTAACAGCAGGGTCATTGACCACGGGAGAACTTGTATTTTATTCCTGCCATTCCCAGGGCTCTGTGGCTCATGAAATACATGGTGCAGGGTTAGTGTGGTTCAAAGGTGTTGATGTGGCTGAGGTAGGAGGGAGCAAGAGCCCTCGTCCTCTGTAAGCCAGGTAGGTCCGTAGACGTCCGTGTGAACAAGGACTCCGGTCATCAGTCAGGTACCTGCTAGTAAAAATTACAGAGCTGGCGGGTGGGCCCCAATCGCAGGTTTTTCAAGCACATGTTTTCGAAGCGCTTTTTGGATTCTGAAATTGCAGAAAAGGAACTAGGAATTTGGACTATTCCTATGCGCCCTCTCCCCCTCCACACACACAGATCAAGAGATGGGAGCCTAGGTCACCCAGGAATCTGCCTGAGGTTAACATCACTGAGTGGCCACATCACCGAGTGGCAGAAAAGGCATCTAGACCCAGACCGTCCCCCTCCGAGCACCACCCTCTGCACGCCTCCTCCGCGCACACACACACAGACAGGGGAAACCTGGGAGCCACCGATGAAACTAAAAAAACAACCTCAGGAATATTTTCTGTGCTTCTCATTCGCTCACTTTCCAGATGATGGGCCAAGCAGAACACTAGCCATTTCAACACACAACTGGCAGGCTGAAAGGTGCTTCTGCTGCTCTGGTGTGCTTTAGGGGTTGGTAGGGAGAAGATGGGCATCTTGAAGGAAAGAAGAAGGTGAGAGGCAGGGAAGGGAGGGAAGAGGGGGCCCGGGAGACTTTCTTTTGGGCTCGTGTGATGGCTTGGTGGGTTACAGCAGGAGGAAGTTGGAGGGAAAGATCAGCCCATTAAAGTGTGGCAGTAAATCTGCCATTCATTCTGGTTATGCCTCGGGGAGAGAAAAGAAACACAAGCAGGCTGGGGTGGTGGCTCACGCTTGTCATCCCAACACTTTGGGAAGCCAAGGTGGGTAGATCACTTGAGGTCAGGAGTTTGAAACCAGCCTGGCCAACATAGTGAAACCCCATCTCTATCAAAAATACAAAAAAAAAAAAAAAAAAAAAAATTAGCCAGGTGTGGTGGCACATGCCTGTAATCCCAGCTACTGGGGAGGCTGAGGAAGGAGAACTGCTTGAACCCAGGAGGCGGAGGTTACAATGAACCAAGATCGTGCCACTGGACTCCAGCCTGGGTGATGCAGTGAGACTCTGTGAAGGAAGGAAGGAAGGAAGGAGGAAGGAAGGAAGAAAGGAAGAAAGGAAGAAAGGAAGAAAGGAAGGAAGGAAGGAAGAAAGGAAGGAAGGAAGGAAGGAAGGAAGGAAGGAAGGCAGGAAGGCAGGCAGGCAGGCAAGCAATGGCAGAGTTGGGCGAGGGGTGGGGGTTTTGGGGGATTCTCAGGCCACATTGAATTCTTGAGAGGGCTCCTGAGCAGCACACCTGGGTGACACTGCCATGGCTCACAAACCTGCAATCGGGGCCCACCCGCCAGCTCTGTCCATTTATACTAGCAGGTACCTGGCTGATGGCCGGAGTCCTTGACTACACGGACATCCATGGACCCACTCAGTTTACAGAGGGCAAGCACTCTTGCTCCCTCCTACCTCCGCCAGAGCAATGCCTCAGGCCACACTAACCCTGCATCATGCATTTCAGGAGCCGTGGAGCCCCAGGAATGACAGGAATAAAACACGGGTTCTCTGGTGGTCAGTCACCCTGCTTTTATTTATCTAGGACTTGCACTGTTTTCCCTTCTCAAATAACAGCTCTCCTTTGACCAGCATAGTCAGCCTCTGGTATGCAAATGCCAGAAGGGAAAGGAGAATTTTACTGTCTCACCACCCTTAAGAGACCAACCAGGATGGACTTGCCATGCATTTCTCTGCCCGACAGTGGTGACAGCTGAGCCCGCATAGCTTCTGGCACGTGCCAAGCAACTGAGAGGCTGCAGAACTCCCTGGGTAGAGGGGCCTTTTGCAGAAAGGATACATCACGCCTGCATAAGTCCTAACAAGAACATTCTGGGAAAATAGGAGGCGGTCTCCAAATTGTAAGTTATGGATATTTTTAATTTGTATGTTTTCAATTTTTCTGTAAAAGTGTTCATATAACATAAAACTTAATTAAGATCAGATTCCACTTATTCTAATATAGACAGTAGTATAATGGTTAAGCACACAGAAAGACATACCCCTGACGCCATTATTATGCACTACATGTCTGTCAAAATGTGAACCTCCAAAACACATATACCTACTATGGACCCACAAAAATTAAAACCTACATTTAAAAAACACAGAAAGATGGGCCAGGCACAGTGGCTCATGCCTGTAATCCTGGTACTTTGGGAGGCTGAGGCGGGTGGATCACGAGGTCAGGAGTTCAAGACCAGCCAGCCTGGCCAACACAGTGAAACCCCATCTCTACTAAAAATACAAAAATTATCCAGGTGTGGTGGCACGAGCCTGTAATCCTAGCTACTGGAGAGGCAGAGGCAGGAGAATCACTTGAACCCAGGAGGCAGAGGTTGCAGTGAGCCGAGATTGTACAACTGCACTCCAGCCAGTTTTGAGACTCCGTCTCAAAAACAAAACAAAACAAAAACCAGAAAAGACAAATACTTCATAATTTTACCTATAGGCAGACTCTTAAAAAGTCAACCTCATAGAAACAGAGTGGGAGGGTGGTTACCAGGGGCTGGGGGGCTGCAGGAGAGGAAACGAGGAGATATTGGTCAACAGTTCCAAAGTTTCAGTTAGGAGGGTCACATTCTGAAGACCTATGGGGCAGCCTGGTGACTCTAGTGTACTTGAAAGTTGCTAAGTGAGTGGATCTTAAATAGTCTCATTACAACAAAAAAGTATGTGTGGGGATGGAAATGTTAATTAGCTCGATTTAATCATTGCACAATTGACGCACATAGCAAAACACTAAGTGGTATACCATACATGTTGACAATCTTTAAATTTGTCAATCAACCTTAATAAAGCTGAAAAGCACAGTATGACCCTCAGCGGCACCTTTTACAAGGCTCTGGGCCTTGAGGAAGTTAACTCCTCTGTGCCTGGTTTGCTCGTCTAGGAAATGGGGCTGGTAAGAGCTCATTTGTCATTGTGCAGGTTAAACAAGATAATCTATGCATAACATTTGTATCTGTAGAGCAAGCATTCAACAGATGCTAGCCATCTTCTTTATGACAGGTCTTGTTTTCTGTTTTTTTCTCCCAGAACACATTAGCCTCAGTCTTTGGGGATGAAAGGAGGAGCACCCAGTCATACGGTTGCTCCCCAGTTCTTCCTAGGCCACAATTCCCAGCCTCCCTCGCAGCGGGCGTGATGTGACCAGGTTCCAGCCAAGGGAGCATGAGCGGAGAGGGGCATGTGCTCCCTCCAGCCCAGGTCACACATACCTGTCTTCTCTCTCCCCAGCGGCTACATACAGACGGAGCTGGAACCAGGTCACGGAAGGAGCCAGGGCTCTGAGTGACTGCATGGGCACTGGTCACAGACCAAAACAACCAGCTCTGACCTCCAGGAGAGCAAGAAATAAGGTCTCCCAATGCTGCCCTCCTGAGGCGATGGGGTCCATCAGAGCAGCTGCCACTTCCTGTTGGCATGCTGGTCATCTCATGGCTTTGCTCCGAATGCAGCCCAGTTCCGCTGCAGTCCAAGGTCCCCAAGGGACAGCTTGCTCATTCAGACACGTGGTAGCGACACTCTACAGAGATTCAGGGAACACCAGAGACCATGCTCCTGTATAAAGTGCAAACAATGGATTCTCCTGGCAGAACTCAAAGGAAGATTGAGCTCACTAATGAGGAATGATGAGAGCAGTGGCCACAGGAAGGGAGAGAGGAGGGGAGGGAAGGAGAGAGGAAGGGAGGGAGAGAGGAAGGGAGGGAGAGAGGAAGGGAGGGAGAGAGGAAGGGAGGAAGAGAGGAAGGGAGGGAGAGAGGAAGGGAGGGAGAGAGAGAGGGAGAAAAGGAGAGAGGACGGGACAGAGGGCGGGACAGAGGGAGAAAGGGAGTAAAGAAGGAAGGAAGGGAGGGAATTAGGGAGGGAGAGAGAGAGGAAAGGAGGGAAGAAGGGAGGGAGAAATGGAGGGAGAGAGGAGGCAAGGGAGGAAGGGAGGGAGGTAGATAGGGAGGGAGGGAGAAAGAGGAAGGGAGAGAAGAAGAGAGGGAAGGAGAGAGTTGGGAGGGAGGTAGAGAGGGAGGGAGGGAGGGAGGAGGAGGGGAAGAAGGAAGTCAGGAGGGAGGAAGGGAGAAAGGAAGGAAGGAGGGAGAGAAATCAAAGAAAATGGGAGCAAAGAACAGATGAAGAAAAGGAGGGAAGAAGAAAGCAGGGAGATGAAGGAAGGAAAAAGGGAGGGAGAGAGGAAGGGACGGCAAAAGAAAGACAATTTCTGAGCCAAAGAGATTTACATGGGATCTAAGCACCCAGGCAGGAGAAGGCAATCCTGTCGTTTTGCCGCGTGGCACTCAGCACCAGTACCTGTGATTGGCATGAAACTGTCAGAGACTACTTGCTAGGCATGGGGATAAAATCTGACAGGTGCCAATGATTGGGCAGGATGACTGCTGTCATCTGCGACTTTGAAAAGAAAAAGAGAGCAGTTAAGTACAACTGTGTGGCGTGCTGCATCGCTCACTATCAGATGAAAATAGCGAAACATGCCCTCTGGAAGGGTTGTCCCTTGTACGCTGGGGCATAACCCCTTCCAGTGCTCACTGACCATCCAGTCCACACTAGGGTCCCTGCGAGGGAGAGCTGATGAGTAAACATGCCTGACTGCTCCCCTCACGAAGCTTCCAGGCTGGGGACTGGGGTTTATAGATGGCGAAGAGTGCAGTGTATTCAGACACACGTGCAGGGACAGAGGAAACCTAAGTGGGAACCCCAGTAACACTGGGTGGCCAAGGAAAGTCCTTCCAGGGTGATTTCAACCAAGAAACAATTGAGGAGGCACCCGCCGCGGGCACAGCTCAGTTAGAGACCGAGGGTGAGCAGAACTCAGGTAGTGGACAGAGAAGCCTGGAACGAGGAGGGGCAGCGCGGGCCGTGCAAGGTCTCAGAAGCCAGGGAAGAAGTAGCATTTCTTCTAGGTCCAATGGGGAAGTCACCAGAGGGATCTCAGCTGCGGGATAGAAGCGGACTTTCCCTTGGTGCCTGTGGCTGTGGGGAGGGAGTGGGCGGGCTGGAAGGGGGAGGCTGCTGAACAGCCGGGGCAAGAGCCCACAGCGCCTCAGTCGGGAGTGCAGTGGAGATGGGGTCCAGCTGCGTTTGGAGACAGAGCTCAGGAGAAGTGGGACAGATGGGAAGCAGGGCTCAGGGAAGAGAGTGCGGCGGGCTTGGGAGCCCAGGACCCAGGACGGTGTGCCTGGCCGCTTGTGCACGCACCTGCAACAAGCAGGGGCTGAGGCTCCAGGCAGGCTTCCCCCTGCGGCGTTATCCCTAAGGCTGCAGCCCACGGGGGTCCTCCACAGGACCCTGGCCCGGCTTCTACCAGTGCCAACAAGTCACCATCCTCCTTCTGAATTCCAGGATACCCCAGAAACGGCCTTCGGAGTTGATTCCTACAGCAATGTTGTTTTGATGCGAGGCAAGCACACCGCCTACCAGGGACTGCATTTGTCAGTGCTGACAGAGATCACCAGGAGGCCTCCAGGAAGCGCACACAGGCAGAGGCAGGGGGAGGGGAGGGTCTCGCCATGCCTGGCCCCTCAACTAATCACAGTTCCCAGCTGGAGCCTGAGGGCTCACACTCCTGGCAGGTGCCCAGCAGGCTTTGCACAGCAACAGGTGCACCCACGCGAGGGCCCAGGAGATGGCGGAAAGCAAGTGTCAGGATGACGCAGAGATGCCTCCTCCTGTTCTCACAGGTGGGGACTGAGCTCACAGCGGGAAGGAAGCTCTTCTCTCTCTGTATTTTCAGAGAATTCCAGACGCGATGCAAGCAGGATGCTCCCTGCTTGGTCAGGAGTGAGGCGGCCAGGAGGAGCCCTGAGGGCCTCTGCACCTTGGTGACAGCCCAGCATCCGTGTCTGAGCAGTGAGCCCCACCTCGTGGCTCACCCGTGTCCTGGTCCTGCTCGCCGCGCCACAACTCAGTGCACACTCAGCTCGGTGCACACCCAGCTCGGTGCATACCCAGCTCGGTGCACACTCAGCTCGGTGCACATCCAGCTCGGTGTGTACCTGCCGCAGGGGCTGCGCAGTCAGCCAGGGGCTTTCCTTCCCACCTCATGCTGCATCCAGGGGCATCTACACCCAGGATGGGGCTCAGAAATGGTCCCTTCTGCCACGAACATAGACAGAATCAGGGTGAGAAGAACAACTTTAGAAAACGGTTAGGTGGAAAACAAAAGCGAAGGGGAGGGAGGGAGACAAAGAGAGAGACAGAGAGACAGAGAGAGCGAGAGAGAGAGCTAGAGACTGAGATAGAGGTAGAAATAGAGACAGAGGAACAGACAATGAGAGACAGAAACAGAGACTGAAGGGGAGGAAGGCTACAGAAACAGAGACAGAGACAGACAAGGAGATGATGAGACAGAGGGAGGGGGAGAGAAAAAGGGAGGCACAGCAGGAAAGGGGAGGCACAGTGAGGAGGAGCTGCCAGGGCAGCAGCAGGGAAGGGGCAGAGCAGGGCCATTTGTGCTCCCGGCCTGAGCTCAGGCTCTGCAGTCAGACCCAGTTCTCACCCAGTTCCTCAACCCACCCAACTGGCCCGAGGCAAGGGACCCACCCTCTCTAGCTCACTGGAGAATCTGTGTCCCTAAAAATACACCAGCCTGGGCACCCAATCACAGCCCCCACACAGGCTGTCCCTACGCTGCTCCAATGAGGTTTACATCTGTTGTCCTAGTATTATTATTATTATTATTATTGAGACGATGTCTCGCACTGTCACCCAGGCTGGAGTGCAGTGGCATGATCTTGGCTCACTGCAACCTCCACCCTCTGGGTTCAAGTGATTCTCATGCCTCAGCCTCCTGAGTAGCTAGGATTACAGGCGCCTGCCACCCTGCTCAGCTAATTTGTTGTATTTTTAGTAGAGACAGGGTTCTGCCATGTTGGCCTCGAACTCCTGACCTCAAGTGATCCACCAGCCTCAGCCTCCCAAAGTGCTGGGATGACAGTCGTGAGCCACTGTGCCCAGCCTGGTGTGCTTGTATTATTATTATTCCACTCTCAAATGCTTCCCAATATCGCACAATAAGCAAACAGGTCACACTACTTCCAAATCCATGTAAGTTTTGCATTAACCTCCAATTTAGTTCACACACGCTTTGCCCCACGTTTCCTCTAGGCTTAACTGGAAATCCAATCAACGCAGCAGGGTCTCCATCTCGGATTTCATGCTGAGGACCTACTGTGTGCTGTGCACTGGCTGGAGCTTACACATCCTGGATGCGTTTAATTTCCAAGAATTATAGCCGTTATGTGAAAACATTTTTTAAAAATGAGAGAATATTTTACGTAATGTTGGCCAGTCACCTCCCCAAATCCGTAAGTAGAACGTGACTCGAAGTGAGAGTGAGACAGACAGGAATTACTCCCTGGGTTCGCAGCGCCCTGCACTAGGCGGGAATCCTGCTGAGGGCTGGTCCCCGCACTTAAACATAAGCGCTTTCCATACTCCACGGCTCCCCCTAGTGCGCAGCACCGCAAGCCGTGAATGCGGTGGACTAGTCTCCGTTTTTGTCCCAGGGAAGAGAGAGGCAATAGTGCATGTGCCCTCCCTCAGCTATTCCCCAAAAAGAGGTCATTATCTCCACTCTCCCGAAGAAGCACCAAACAGAGGACAGGAGGAGCGTCCAGGATCACTCAGCTTCCAAGTGCAAAACTTGAGATCTCAGCCCAGCCCTGCCTGAATGAAAGTTTGGAGGTTGATGTTTTCCACAGGGCCTCACATTTCCCAAACGTTAAACTGTTGATGTTAAAGCCATTAGTGTTTGAAGAAAAATAAGCTATCTTTAGTGAAAATGCCAGTCACGTAGAACACTACAGCCAGAGCCCGGCCCAGAATACCCACTGGACAAATGCTAGCTCTGGTCATTGTCATTATTCCAGAACTTACGCTTTTCTGTGCACCATCCAAACAGAACCTCCCAGCAAAATAGGTTTGAGCTGCACTTTAAAAGTCTGACCCTGGGAGAGTGTATAGATTCACAGTTTCTATTAAATGTCAAATGGATTTTAATTTCGAAGCTATAAAACAGAGCAATAAAATACCTAGGAAAATAGCTCAACACTTTTCTACTTCTTAAAAGGAGAAATAACAGGATTGTGGTGGTAATGAAAAATCAATCTTTAGTAGGTCTGGAAAGCTTTGCTTAAATTGAAGTTTTCCAGGGGTGAGGTATATAAAAATAGAGATTATTCTGTTCCTACCAGGGCTGAATATGCTTAATCATCATTTTTTTAAAAAATGGTTTTTTTATTCAGTTCGGTAGGCTGTCCTCACGAGCTCCCTAAGGCAAACTTCCCTCCAGATTCCCATCATCTTTGCGCCAACAGCTGCCACCCCCACCCCGGGACCCTGCGCTTACCACTCACCTGTCAACACACATTCAGTGCCAGGCACTGCCCTGGTGTTGGGGCTGCACGCAGAAGAGCACAAAACTCCCAAGGGGAGGCCTCGCTTCCCCGTTTTACAGTTGGAGAAATTGCTCTCCTGGATCTAACAGTCTGAGGGGTTTGGGGAGGAGGGTGTGGGGAGCAAGCCAGGACGGAAATAAGAAAATAAGATGGGGAAGGGTGGTGAAAAGAGGCTGCAGACTCAAGTTACCCGTGAGGGAGGAGCAGAGATGCCCATGTGGCCGCAGAGCAGCAAAGGCAGAGTGGTAGGCAGTGGTTAGCTCAGGGACAGCTTGGTGGCCATCAGAAAAAGTCTGGACTTTCTTCCAAGTGCAGCCGGCCATCCCTGGGGCATCTCAGGCAGGGATGCTGGCTGGTCTGCACGCCCTCTCAGCTCAGCCCTGGCTCCCAGGAGCACTCTGCTGTCTCCTCCTCTCCAGTTGCACCAGGGACTCCTACTCCCAGCCCCTCATTGGATAGAGAAAGACGCAGTGATTGCAGGGGAAACAAACATAAGGTTTTCTCCAACAAGACCCTATGAATCCCCTTGAACGATCTTCCATAATCTCAAATGTGATGCATTAATTACCTGAAACAGTCCTCTTTCTGGAGGTCCCATCTCTGCCACTGTGAACACATTCTTTCCTCCTCCGCAGCCAGCTGCATTGGCACCACTGAAAACTCTTCCCCTGCCTTCTTCCTAGAGCTAGTTCTCTTTTTCTTTATTTCTAAGACAGGGTCTTGCTCTGTTATCCAGGCTGGAGTGCAGTGGCAAGATCTAGGCTCACGGCAACTTCCATCACCCAGGTTAAAGCGATCCTCCCACCTCAGCCTCCCCAGTAGCTGGGACTACAGGCACGAGCCACCACATCTGGCCAATTTTCTTTTTCTTTCTTTCTTTCTTTCTTTCTTTCTTTCTTTCTTTCTTTCTTCTTTCTTTCTTTCTTTCTTTCTTCTTTCTTTCTTTCTTCTTTCTTTCTTTCTTTCTTTCTTTCTTTCTTTCCTTCTCTCTCTTTCTTTCTCTTTCTTTTCTTTCTCTTTCTCTCTCTCTCTCCCTCCCTCCCTCTTTCCCTCCCTCCCTCTCTCTCTTTCTTTCTTTCTTTCTTTTCTTTCTAGCAGAGATAGAACTTTGCCATGTTGCCCAGGCTGTTGTTGAACTCCTGAACTCAAGCAATGTGCTTGCCTCAGCCTCCCAAAATGCTGGGATTACAGGCGTGAGCCACCACGCCTGCCTCTGGGACTAGTCTTCTATTGCTGCATAACAAATAGCCACAAACTTGGGACTTAAAATGACACCCATGTATTGTCTCATGGTTTCTGCAGGTCAAAATTCAGGCACAGACATGGCAGAGCTGACTTTTCAGCTCAGCGTCCCACGAGCCTGAGATCAAGGTGTGGGCTGGGCTGGGCTCCCATCTGGAGCTTGGAGTCTTCCTTGAAGCTCACAAAGTTGTTGGCAGAATTCAGTTTCTGTGGTTGTAGGACCCAGGCCATCTTTCTCCCACTGGCTGTCAATCAGGGGCCGCCCCCAGGTCCTAGAGGCTGCCCAAAGTTCCTTGCCATGTGGCTCCCTCCACAGGTCCCAGTCTCTCTGAATTCTTCTGTCCTTGGCCTCTAGATCTAAATTTCAAAGGCTCTGACGACGAGGTCAGGCCCACACAGTTCATATATTTGATTGATTCAAAGTCAACTGACTAGTTACCTTAATCACATCTGCAAAATCCCTCTTGCCACATAACCTACCACAACAGCCGAACACCAGGAGGCAGAGGCCACAGGGCATCTCAGAACTCTGCTCACCACACTCCCCTATGTCCCATGCCCCTTACGTCTGAGTTCCCTTTCACTTAGGCCATTCCTTCCCTAACACCTCCCACACTGCACGACGCCTAACTCTTCCAATGCATTGCACTCTCACACCCAGCTCCCACACTGCACGAACCTAACTCTTCCAATGCATTGCACTCTCACACCTCGAAACTTTTGCCCAGGTGGCTCCCGCTACTGTGAATGCCTTTTCCTGCCTAGGGAGTCTCATCCTTTGAGGCCCAGCTCAATGTCCCTAGCAATCTCTTCACACTAATAACACAACCTGCCAGGGTGACGAGGCTCCGCGTCTGGCTCTGACACTTACAAACTAGTTAACTGGGCTTCTCCATGCCTCAGTTCCCCCACCCGTCCAACGGTGATTATGAAGGTGTTGGCATCATGGCATCATTGTGAGAGTTCATGGAGTCCATCCATGTAAAGCAGCGGGAACCATGTCCATTACAGGGTGAACATTTGACAAGGGGTCATATTGTGGGTTGAATGTTTGTGTCTCTGCAAATTCATACGCTGAACTGCTCACCCCCAAGGGGACGGCAGGGGGTGAAGTCTTTGGGAGGTGACTGGGTCATGAGGATGGAAAGACTGGTGTCTAACTTACTGTTTTGAGACAGGGTCTCACTCTGTCACCCAGGCTAGAAGACAGCCACGCCTTCACGGCTCCCCTGTAGCCTCCACCTCTCAGGCTCAAGTGATCCTCCCATCTCAGCCTCTTGAGTAGCTGGGATTACAGGCATCTGCCACCACCCCAGATAATATTTTACTTTTTTTGTAGAGACAGGGTTTCTCCATGGTGGCCAGTCTGGTCTCCCAAAGTGCTGGGACTATAGGCATGAGCCAGTGCAACTGGCAGAGATTAGTGTCCTTATAAAAGGGACCCCAGAGAACTGTCTCGGCCCTTCCACCATGTGAGGACACAGGGAGAAGACAGCTGTCTATCAGGTGCCCATCGTGGATTGCAGCCTCCAGGACTGTGAGAGATAAATGTTTGTTGCCTAAGTCCCCAGTCTATGGTGCTCTGTTACCACAGCCAGAACAGACTAAGACAGGTGTCACTCATGATGGGCCAACAATGCAGACGGCACGCTACCTGATGCTGTGCTCTGCCATCTGCGCACCACCCACAGCCGACTGTGCATTCCTGAGGACTTGCACCCTTTCTGTTTCGTTTCTTCACCTCCAGGACCTAGCTCAGTGCTGGGAATATAGTAAGAACTCCATAAAAGCTTTCTGCCTAACATGCCTGTGCATGATAGGAGCCAACACATGTTAATTTTCACGTAGAGAGAGAGAAAAAAACACCTTTTTGTTTTTGTTTTGAGATGGAGTCTCACTCTCACCCAGGCTGGAGTGCAATGGTGCAATCTCGGCTCACTGCAATCTCCACCCGCCAGGCTCAAGCGATTCTCCTGCCTCAGCTTCCTGAGTAGCTGGGATTACAGGCACCCGCCACCATGCCCAGCTAATTCTTGCATTTTAGTGGAGACAGGGTTTCACCATGTTGCTCAGGCTAGTCTCAAACTCCTGACCTCAAGTGATCCACCCGCCTCGGCCTCCCAAAGTGCTGGGATTATAGGTGTGAGCCACCGCGCCCGGCCTCCCACTGTTGTTTTATCACATCAAGTCCTTCCTATTTTCTGGCCCGTATGACCCTGGAATCAACCCCACTCCACTCCCGACCCCACAGCAGGCCCTCCTGCGACAGCTGACACCTCTTCTGTCTGGAGTGAAGAGGACACTGATGGCCAGAGGCAGCCCTGACCTGGGACCAGATGTCACCTTTGATGTGTCCTCCTCGGGGAACCCACTGTCATTGGTGTGCACAGTGTACTCTGGCTGAGTTACATTTCTCATTTGTCAGTGGAAAAGGGGTATCCCTGATCCAGAGCAGAGGTCACAGGCTGGCAGTAAATCTCCCCACGAATGTGTAACTAGGTCCCTATCATGTTTAGAAGAATCATTTTGGCCGGGCGCAGTGGCTCACACCTGTAATCCCAGCACTTTGGGAGGCCAAGGCGGGCAGATCATGAGATCAGGGGTTCAAGACCAGCCTGGCCAATATGGTAAAACCCTGTCTTTACTAAAAATACAAAACTTAGCGGGCATGGTGGTGCACACCTGTTGTCCCAGCTACTTGTGAAGCTGAGACAGAATAATTGCTTGAACCCCAGGAGGCCGAGGTTGCAGGGAACCAAGATCACACCACCACACTCCAGCCTGGGCTGGATGGAGAGAGACTCCATCTCAAAAAAGAAAAAAAAAAAAAGGAATCATTTTAGAATTTGACTGAGTTGTCTACATGTATAAATTGGTAATACCCACATAACAATCAGACTTTCAGCTGCTCTTGCAGCAAGGGCTGCACGTCTGACCCAGGGTCCCTAGGGTTGCACCTGACCAGGCCGCTTCACCCCCTGCATACCTGTGTGACCTCCAGACACCTAAGCTTGAACCTCCTGCCCGGCACAGGCCACACTGTGCTCCACTCCCTCCACTCATTCCTTGCCCACATCTGTTTGTCAGGAAGCCTTTCCCTAAAGACCTCAGTGCTGCTGCCCAGGCTAATTGATGCACTGCTATAACCATTGCTGGTGTCTTAGTCCTGTTTCTTCTTAGACGAGATGTGAATATTCATTCCAAGACCCTGGACATGGTGTCTGGACCCAGAACTAGCCCTGCAGGTCTGCAACAGACAGCTAGGAGAACGTGTGACTGCCCCGATCCCACCATACAAGGCAGCTCACTCCACCCTCGAAGGCATGACGTGTGTGACCCCTCACTGGAGCGCATACACACGGGGCCACTGTAGGACACAAGCGCTGGGAAAGGAGGAGGGGGACGGGGCACACACACAAGGCCACCGTAGGACACAAGTGTCAGCAAGGGTGGAGGGGGACAGAGTCCTGGTTACCAGAAAAACTGCCTGACCTACAGAATGTGTGTTATGGTTTCCAAAAAAAAAGGTCACATTTCTTTTCCTTTGTTGGTTTAGTTTTCATGATGGTTAATTTTATGTGTCAGTGTGCCTGGGCTGAGGGACGCCCAGACGGCTGGGGATGCCTTATTTCTGGGTGTGTGTGAGGCTGTTTCTGGAAGAGACTAGCATTTGAATCTGTGAACTGAAGAGGGAAGCTGCACCCTCAGCAATGCAGGCCAGCACCATCCAGTCCGAATAGAACAAAAAGGTGGAGGAAGGGAAATCTTCCTGCTTCTTGAGCTGGGACATCCATCTTCTTCCGCACAGAGACATCTGAGCTCCTGAGTCTCAGCCTTTCAGACTCCAAGAATGTACGATATTCATCTTTCTTTGCCTGCCTTATTCCACTTACTATAATTTCCTCCAGTTCCAGCCATGTTGCCATAAGCGACATAGCTCCTTCTTTTTTATGGCTGAATAGTACTCCACTGGGTATATGTACCACATTTTCCTCATATATTCATCTGCTGATGGACACTTAGGTTGATTCCATACCTTGGCTATTGTGAATGGTGCTTTGATGAACATAGGGATGCAGGTATCTCTTCCATATACTGACCTCCTTCTTTTGGATTCACACCCGATTCTTGGGCCCTTTAGCCCTGTACTGAATTGCACCATTGGCTTTCCTGCATCTCCAGCTTGCAGACAACAGATAATGGAACTTTCTGGCTTCCATAATCATGTCAGCCAATTGCTATAAGAAATCTCCTCACATATTTATATATATATCTCCTACTGGTTCTGTTTCTCTGGGGAACCCTGACTAATACCATTTTATAAAAGATTCACAAAATGAAAAGAATAAGGAATGCCCATTAACAGTCACCCACACCCTTTACTGTATGTAAAATCAGTTTTCTGTTTTGAAACATAGTTAACTGGGGTATTAAACGTACAGTCTAACATGTTGAACCTCACCTTTTTATACCGGGTTTCTTTACATTCTCAATTAGAAAATAAAAGTGAATGCAGAACTACTAACTGTACATTTAACACTGATTTGAATAGCAAGCATGGTAAAATATACTCCTTATGCGTACATCACTAAGGCTGCCGCTCTGACATGGACATTCCTTCTTAAAAAATGGAATGCAGGTTCCAACGCATACGGAAATATTTACTTATTTATTTATTTGTTTTTGAGACACCCAGCTCTGTCACCCAGGCTGGAGTGCACTGATGCAATCTCAGCACAATCTTGGCTCACTGCAACCTCCACCTCCTAGGTTCAAGTGATTCTCCTGCCTCAGCCTCCTGAGTAGCCAGGGTTACAGGCACCCGCTACCACACCTGGCTAATTTTCATATTTTTAGTAGAGACAGGGTTTTGCCATGTTTGCCAGGCTTGTCTTGAACTCCTAACCTCTGGTAATCCACCCACCTCAGCCTCCTAAAGAACCGGGATTACAGGCGTGAGCCACCGTGCCTGGCCTCATATTTAACATTAATCTTGCCAACACTGGCAACCCACTAGTGGTTCCTTTCATCTGAGTTTCTTAGTCAAGATTCATAGAACCATAGTCCCTGACTTATTTAAAATGCATATTGTTTTTAAAGCAACAGCTCCTACCCCGTGCTAGGTAAAACTGGAAGGAGACTGTAAAGAAAACCAAACCAAACCAGGTGCGACATCCATGTCTAGCGCACTCTTTCAACATGTGTTAAGAATCGCAGCCTCCCCCAACATAAAACCAGAAGAGTTTGATTTTTTTAACATCTTTTGTGAAATGAACATGAAAGTGCTGGAATCAAAATAAGTCTGCAACTAGAGTCCCTGAGTGCTGCGGAGCTGTGTCTGATGGCTCACAGGAAGCCGGTAACTAGCAGAAATGACCTGAATACATCGGAGGCACAATAGTGATTTGCAAACATTAAAAGCAATATCTTACAAGAGGTTGTGTGAAATAGGAAGAGCCAAACTGCTTTCATTCTCCTGTTCAGCCTAATATATCCACTTATAAGGGATTGCTATTCAGACGTTCACTGATAAAGTTGGAGTGCTTTCTTTGGTCCTTTGAAATTGAGCTATAAAGTAAATAGACGTTGCCTTTTGGGAGATGGAAAAAAAAAAATCCAGAACACTTTGCCAGAGTGGAGATTAATTTCGCTGACCTGAAGCTTGGCTGGAGTTGATTTCGAGAGATACAGAATATGGTAAAAAGCAATAAGCCTTTGTTTGGAGAATCAACAAGTAACTACTGAAAACTCTTCCTATCCGGATATTATTTGGGCTTTTAGATATTACTATCAAAAGAGAAGCCTTCAGTGCTACCTACACCTTTTGTAGACAATAACAAATGCCTGGGTCCCACCTTTGCTATTCCCTTCCCCTTCCCAGGATGGTCAGTGCATTCATTCACGACTTGCTGATACCTCACGACTTGGAATCTCTATCCCCACCCCCCTGCCACCCCCCACCCCCCGTCACCCCCCATCACCCACTGCCCCCATGACACTTTCATGTTGTTTGTGCTGGAATTTGTTTACAACTCTGTAAGAAGCAGGCAGTGAAAAGCATGACACGTCATCACACTACAGAAAGGGAAAGTGAACTTGAATTAAACATCTGCTGTAGGAAATCTTAAAAACTGAATATCAAGTATTTGAGTTTTCAGTTTAGAAGCATAGCTTTCTGGATTTTGGAATAGCATACGTGCTTTAATAAAGACGGTTAGTAGTAGAAGCTAATTTTTTTTAAGAAGCTAATTTTCACTGAACGTGGTGCTCATGCCTATAATCCCAGTACTTCAGGAGGCCAAGCAGGTGGGTCGCTTGAGGCCAGAAGTTTGAGACCAGCCTGGGCAAAAAGGCGAGATCCTGTCTCTACAAAAAATAAACAAAATTAGCCAGGTGTGGTGGCGCATGCCTGTAGTCCCAGCTACTTAGGAGGCTGAGGTGGGAGGATCGCTTGAGCCCAGAAGGTCAAGGCTGTAGTAAGCCATGATCACACCACTGCACTGTGTCTGGGCTACAGAGTGAGACCCTGTCTCAAAAAAAAAAAAAAAAAAGATTTTTATTTACTAGGGATACGAAGTGACAATGCTTTCCTTTTTTTTTTTTTTTCTTGAGACAGAGTCTCACTCTGTTGCCCAGACACAGTGCAGTGGCGCGATCTTGGTCCACTGTAACCTCCCTCTCCCGGGTTCAAGTGATTATCCTGCCTCAGCCTCCCGAGTAGCTGGAATTACAGGCATGCACCACGACGAGCATTTTTTTTTTTTTTTAAATCTTTTTAGTAGAGACAGGGTTTCACCATGTTGCCCAGGCTGGTCTCAAACTCGTGACCTCAAATGATCCTCCCACCTCAGCCTCCCAAAGTGCTGGGATTACAGGCATGAGCCAGTGCACCACTGCACCCAGCCAACACCTTCCCTCTTGATAACATCGGTGTTTAGTGAGCTCTGAGCACATGTCGTGCACACCGCTAAAGCTCTGCCATCAATGCATTCAGCACGTGTCACAACTCTAAGAGGCGGGTGTTATGATAAGCTTCACTTATCCGGAAGGCAACGTGGGGCTTGGAGACTTGGCCAGGGTCACTCTCTGCAGGAGGCACTCTGGGTGTCGGATGCAGGCAAACCCTGGAGGACGAATCCCCAGAACCATCTGTGGCCCCTACACTGGGCAATACCTGTCCATGCTCCTGGGAGGTGATGGCACACATGTGTACCCCAGAAGTCACCGGATAAGCAGCTGGACCGAGGGACAGGTACATGGCCCTTTCTTCTACTTCCCGGTGTACACATATGGTCATGTATTTACGCAGGAACCCTGCATAGTTTGTGCATCTGTTTCAAGGAATAAAAAGTGATCGCATAAGCACGCGTCCTCTGAAAGCCAGCAGATGTCCCATAAATACAAGGTTGTATCTGAGACTGCCCACGTCAGAAATCGGAAATCCCAACAGCTCAGAGGTGACGTATCTTTCCCAGCTCTGTACAGCAACGTGGCAGCAGAATCAAGAATGGAACTCATGCTCCTGTTCCCTAGGCTTCTGCGAGTGGCACACCCAGGCAGCTGCCCAGGTGGGAACAGAAGATGGCACGCTCTCTGCAGGGCTCCGGCTGGGACAGGAATACCGAGCGCTAACAGAAAGACTCTCTCCATTAAACACAGAGGAAAACTATTCAGACGAGGTGAGTGAATGGAGGGAAAGAACTTTTCTTTACCTGAGGATTGGAAAACAGTAGCCCTGTGACTTCATGCTTCACCACAGCAGCATTCCCGGGGATGTTCCTGGCCAACACCGGAACTTCTAAATCCATCGCCTGGAGGAGACAGGAGGAAAGCGGGCAGAAGGCAGTCACTTCAAGAGCCTCTGTGGCAAGGTGAGCCAGTGTGGGTCAGCATAACTTCTTGGCTTAACTGGACTGCTGGCACCTCACAAAAAATACGCCTTGCCAAAACGATATCCCAATCTCAATAGCACGTTTCAAAATACATCTGAATTGTAATTATTTACTATGTTTGGAAGCTCTGAAACACTATATACTGTAATCGCTTGTCTGACACAATTATTGCAGTGTCACAAAGAACCCCCCTCTCTGAATGCTCATTTAATACCTCGTCACCGACCACCTGGAGGATGTGTTTTTAATTACCATCATCTCTTTCCCTGAGGAGCCATTTCCTTCTAGCACAGGCAAGGGAGTATGAATGCCACAAAAACCAAACTCAGCTCTCTGGCATGCAGACAAAAGTAAAAGGAAAACGATTTATCCTTCCGATGAGTCACGAAGCCGACTCCATTTCTGAAGGTCTGGAGATAGGCACCTGATACCCCACAGCCTGGCAGCAGCTAGCAGCTGGTCCACAAGACGACAGCCCGACAGCACAGTGTGCAGCCCTGGCCCCGCCTGCCCGGACAGGAGGCATTTTGCGAGTTCTCTTTCTACAGTGCTCAAAGCTCAGTGATGTCAAGTCAAAAGGAAACAGAAGCCAACTTCAAGGGGATCCCACCGACCACAGCAGGACAATTTTGCAACTTCCAAAAGAATAATGATTGTAACAGATGGTAACACACTAAATTTCAAAAATACCTGATCCCCTAGTGATGAGACGGAAATGAAAGGAAAGAGGAGGAGGAGGAAGAGGAAAAGTAGGAGGAAGAAAAGGGAAGGCTCTTCTCTGCAGAAGAATCTGCGTGAATACTAAGTATAGACAGAAGAGCAGAATTAGAAAACCATCACACTGTAACCCCCAGTGTAATAAGTGATTCAGGCGAGGATTGGGGATCAACAGTGGATCCCAGTGGATCCGGATCAAATCCATTGAGTAAAAGGTCATCGGGAAACAGGATGGTCTCCGACTTACAATGATTCCACTTAAGATTTTTTTACTTCATGGTGCTGCAAAAGCAACCCATGTTCAGTGAAATCCATATTTCAGCAACAATATAACCATTCTGTTTTTCACTTTCAGTACAGTATCCAATAATACCTTCCATGAGATATTCAACACTTTATTATAAAATAGTTTCATGTTAGATGATTTTGCCCCACTGTAGGCAAATGCAAGTCTTCTGAGCATATTTAAGGTCAGCTAGGCTGACCTTAAAATCTACTTGGTAGATTACGAGTATTTAACGCATTTTCAACTCACAGTATTTTCTTTTTTTTGAGACAGAGTCTCACTCTGTTGCCCAGGCTGGAGTGCAGTGGCGTGATCTCAGCTCACTGCAAGCTCTGCCTCCCGGGTTTACGCCATTCTCCTGCCTCAGCCTCCTGAGTAGCTGGGACTACAGGTGCCCGCCACCATGCCCGGCTAATTTTTTGTACTTTTAGTAGAGACGGGGTTTCACTGTGTTAGCCAACTCACAGTATTTTCAACTTGTGATGGGTTTATTGGGATGCAGCCCATCATAAGTCGAGGAGCATCTGTGTCCCCAAAACCCAAAGCACCACTCCACGGATGACTTATCAGTCACAGAGAAGAGGTAAGGCTTCACAGTGGAGCCATCTGTCACCAACAGCCGGAAGAGCTGACCGATGTGTCTCCCGTTTGACGTGGTGGGCAGCACACATCACCTGCGTGGAATCCCAGCTGGAGGTGGGATGTAAATCCAACCCCAAGGAACGCATCAGCCAAATCTATCTGTATGTTCTCTAGGACAACTGACCAGGGTCCTTCAGAGGGTTCGATGTCATGGAGAGCTATGGGGAGCTGGGCTGGGGGACACTAAAGAGACACAAAGCCAAATGCAATGCATGAATGTTGTGTGGATCCTGCCTGGGGAAAAAAAAAAAAATACAACACTGAGGGAATTACGCATGGCGTGCATATCCAGTGATGTAATTTGACTAACACTGAATTTTCTCAGGTGTGCTCATGTCTTGCCAGGTGCAGGAGAGGACACCTGTTCCGCAAAGTTTCAGAGAGAAATATTAGCTGTGCTGTGATCAACCACCTTCTTTCAGATGATCTGGCAAAAGAAAGAGAGAGGAAGAGAGTGTATGTGTATGGAGAGAGACAGAGGAGAGGAAGAGGAAGCAGGAGGATGAATGTGGGTGAAGCGTACACAGGTATTCACTGCACCATTCTTTCAGTTATTCTATAGATTTTATACTTTTTAAAAGTAAACAAATGATAACATTTGTAAGGGAAGCTTACAAATTGTACCATCTTGGGTCAACATCTCAACCTCCCCCAACTGTCTGACTGTTTCCCCTGAGGTAAAACAGAGATACAAATATCTCCTTCATAAGAGTAGTGCGGAAGATTAAATAACCTTTTTTGCAGGGGGAAGGGGGCACAGGGTCTCACTCAGTGGCCCAGGCTGGAATGCCGTGGCTCAATCTCAGCTCACTGCAACAATCGCCTCCTGGGCTCAAGCAATCTTCCCACCTCAGCCTCTCTAGTAGCTGGGACTACAGGCACATGCCACCATCCTCAGCTAATGTTTTTAAAAATTTTGGGTAGTGATGGGGTCTTGCTATGTTTTCCACACTCATCTGAAACTCCTATGATCAAGCAATTCATCCACCTTGGCCTCCCAAACTGTTGGGATTACAGGGGTGAGCCACCGTGCTTGTCCAGATTAAACGGTTTAATACTACGGAATTTACATCTGTCTCTGGGCATTGTTATAACTGCAAATGAGATTCTAGTAGCAGCTGGGCTTCCTACCTAACTCAGTAAGTTTTATAGAGCATAGTGACCTGTCCTCGGTCTTGAGAATGCACTTCACACCCACAAATCCCAAGTAAAAAACAGGTGACCTTAGAACCAGACATCGAGATAAAGTAAATTAAAATTATATTAAAGCTATATTAGGCAGGGCGCAGTGTCTCACGCCTGTAATCTCAGCACTTTGGGAGGCCAAGGTGGGCAAATCACCTGAAGTCAGGAGTTCAAGACCAGCCTGGTCAACATGGTAAAACCCCATCTCTACTAAAAAGACACAAATTAGCCAGGCATGGTGGCATGTGCCTGCAATACCAGCTACGTGGGAGGCTAAGGCGGGAGAATCACTTGAACCTGGGAGGCAGAGGTTGCGGTGAGCCGAGATTGGCTATTGCACTTCAGCCTAGGCAACAAAAGTGAAACTTTGTCTCAAAAAAAAAGAAAGAAAGAAACTTCCCTTTTTAGCCTCCCCCTCCCCACCCCACACCCCTGCCCAGGGACGTCATTCTCACTTGATTACCTCTATCTCCAAATACATTCCCATTCTGAGACGCCGGGGCGAGGACTTCAACACAGGCATTTGGGGAGGGGCCACCGTTCAGCCCATGCCACCACGGAGACTCCCTGAGCACATCCCCACCGCCCACTGTCCCGTCTGTCTGCTGCTGTGCTTCCTCCTCAGCACTTACTACGTCCTAAAGTTCTCTGTTCACTCTTCCCTTTGCCTGCTTCCTGCCCGTCTCCCAGCTCCTCTTTCAGTCCCTCACAAGGACATGGGCTCCATGATAACAAGGCCCTTTAGCGTCTGTCCGCTATAGCGTCTCCAGAGCCTGGCAGACCTGGCACTCTACCCACTTCTGCTGAATGACAGAAGGCATGAACACACTCATCCCATCTGACAGTCCACGGCACAAGGGGAGACGCAGGGAAGGACTCCACACCATGGAGGGCACGGCCCTGCCTGCAAGGAAAACCGCAGTTCAGCAGACAAGACGCAATGCAACCTGCTCACGACGTTGTGAAATGAACAGAGGGCAAAGAGACTTCCGTGGAATCTGAGGGTTGCACATTTACAGAAAACTAGTTCTGAAGTCACCTCTTGAGAAACCAACAAAAAGTGCCTTTAACAAAGGAAATGTCTTCAGGAGAGAAGAACTCCTGGACAATGGCGACGGTGTGCAGCTGGGCCTGACAGGTGCGGAGACGGCCGGTGCCTGGGCAGATGGCGCACAGAGGTGAGTGTGCTCGCCCTCAGAACGTGCCCCTGAGTCCACAGGGGGGCACCGTGCACGACTCACAGGCTTGAGAGAGAAAGCAGTTCAGAGCCAGCGTCAGGGATCCCACTCTGGAACTAAGACAAATGAAATGTCAGGATCCAAGATGCACCTGACACCTTTGTGTTTGAACTCAATTGATTAGAAAAAAGAAAACCTGACAAGCAAAAATTGCCTACATTTACAGTGTACAACACGATGGGTTTTTGTTTTGTTTTGTTTGAGATGGAGTCTCGCTCTGTCACCCAGGCTGGAGTGCAGTGGTGTGATCTCAGCAACCTCCGCCTACCAGGTTCCAGCAATTCTCCTGCCTCAGCCTTCCTAGTAGCTGGGATTACAGGTGCAAGTCATCACACCCGGCTCATTTTTGTATTTTTAGTAGAGACAGGGTTTCACCATGTTGGCCAGGCTGGTCTCGAACTCCTGACCTCAGGTGATCCACCTGCCTCAGCCTCCCAAAGTGCTGGGATTATAGGCGTGAGCCACCGCGCCCGGCCACAACATGATGTTTTGATACACATCTACCCTGTGGGATGGCTAAAGCAAGCTAATTAACATACGTATTACTTTATACTTGTTTTGTGTGGTGGGAACACTTAAGATCTACTCTTAGCGATTTTCAAGGATACTATATATTGTTATTAACTATAGTAGCCATGATGTGCAGTACACATCTTTTGAACTTATTCCTCCTAATTGGAAGTTCAGGTCCTTCAACCAACATCTCCCCACTCCTCACACTCCCAGCCTCTGCTACCCACTATTCTACTCTCTGCTCCTATGAGAACTCACTTGATTTCTTATTTTCCCTAGATGAGCTCTCCAAGCTCTTATCAGGCAGAGGGAAACTTCAGATGAGACTCTTTGTAAAAGCCTTTGTGGCCAGGATGCCATTTTCAGCAGAGCTGATAAAGGTTTACACAGACACTGCCTCTGTTCTACCCTGCAGAACAGTCATAAGAAACTCAGCAGCCAGGCCCCTCCTCAAAACAAGTGAAGCCTGATTTGTGAGGGGTGGGCACCATCACCTGTACCTATGATTTTTTAGGCTTCAAGGTAATTCTGCTACATACCTGGGCCTGGAAACCACCATGTCTAGATTTTGTTGCAGAGAGGTTGGCTTGCATTTTAGTGGTCTTTACTGGGCGCCTGTCAAGTCAGACAAGCATTGCTTGTCACGTGGCGATGGAGTTGGGCTGGATATACCCACAGTGCATTTGGATCTTACATAATTGGGGTTACAGTGATTCTCAGTGGGGGTGCCAACAGCATTTTGGGTACAACTCTGATGCAATGAATTGATTAGAATCAATTCAGATAGCCAAAGTGTTCAATCATGGGGTAAGTGTCACTTTTGAAGGAATTGATCTTCTGACCTTTCAGAATTAGCTGTATTCTGGCACCTTGAACCGGCACCCCACCTCCCTGCAGCTGCTCCATCCCAAATACATGCCAGTAGCATCTTCCTAATGATGAAAACTCAAAAGGCCCTTCACTTTTCAAAGTGGCAAAGGCATCTCACCGCCGAATCCACACACACACTTACAAACACACAAACACGCTGACACACTAGTCGAGGTTAAAGTGACACAGAGTCACAGAGTCACCTTGAATGACCTCACATCCTATTTCAATCACTAGGGCTGGAGTCTGGACGCCAAGGGGCCAGGAATCACCTCCTTCCTGCAGGTGCTTCTCTCTGCTTTAGAAGATGGACTTCCTCTCTCAGGCAAAGTGTGTGCGTGCATGCATCTGTAGGTGCATGTGTGTGAGCGTGTGTGTGCGCCTATGTGTGTACGTGTGTGTGCGTGTGTGCGCATGTGTGTGTTCTGGGGCCGGGAAAAGAGCCTGATCATGACGGCTGGGATGAGCAAATCATTGTTTATATACTTTTAATGTAATTTTCTGCAGGATTCAACTCTAAAAAAGCACAAAACTGGAAACAACTGATTAGTTGTAGAAGTGTTCACCCCGCTGCCCACGCATCCAGCTCAAGTTTGATTTTCGGAGTTTATCAGTAAGAAACGTGTTTCTGCAAATGGGATGTTTCTATGCTTCCATGGGAAAATACAGCTAATTCTGAAAGGTCAAAAGATCACTTCCTTCAAAAGCAACAGGCACTTATTCCATGGTTAACGCTTCGGCTATCTGAACTGATTCTAATGAAATGCACCCTTACCACTCCTCTAACATCAGCTTCATTCAAAACCCTTTGCCCAAAGGTTATTCGGGAGTTTTCAAAAGGAACACAACATCAACATTTTAAGGCAGTCGGAATTGCCAACAGCTGCCTTTGCTTTGAAGTAAATGAGGTTTGACAGCGGCAGTGAAATGCTGTGTGTGCTGGTTGTAAAATCATTCCCGAATTCCACTCTACCTTTCCTTAAGAAGTTGAAAAAAAATGTATATTTACCTACAAAGGAGCAATTCACAATGGCTCAAATACTGGTACCATCAGCATATACACTTTTAAAGCTAACATATTGCTCGGAGGACTGCAGCTGGGAGCTGATTTGAAAAGACAACGGAGATTAATACTAGTGACAACCCCTAAGCTGAAGTGCTGACGTCTGGCTGAGGATGATCATGTTACAAACTCACACTTTGCACTTTGAAAGCATCCAACAGCAGATTCACGAGCACAGATACACAGCTGCTACCATCTCCCTCTGTGTTTTTTTCTTTTGAGGTTTTTTCTTCTTTTATAAATGATGCCAAATTAAGAGCAAATATTATGCACACAATGTCAGTCATTTCTTAAATGTAAGGAGAGGATTTTTTTCCTACTTTATTTATCATGTTCTCTCTGGACCCCTAAGGTTTGCAGATCTTAACTCCTGTTAGTAAGTTCAGTAGTATCCAAGGGGATACATGGATATCCCAAAGACTTATGATAAAGTAACAGCATTAATTTAAGTAGACACTGATAATAAGAAATCCACATATTCAGAAAGAACACATGAAACCTGGGCCAAAGACCTCGGGAAGCAGTGGCCACATGTTTCTCTCGACAGGAAAACAGGCTTTATCATGTGCCCATCAGTGCATGCTTACGCCATGTCTGTCGTGTGCAGCGTGTGTGCTGAGAACCACCAGGGGTACCATGCATGCGGTACTGGGTGCTCTAATCGCATGGCGAAAACCCAGTGCCAAAGGCTGGTGTTGGCATGAGTGGGTCCAGCCTGCCCTCTTCTGGGTTCATTCTTCGGGAGCCCCCAAGGCAATGAACTAACACCAAAACAAGAGAAGGAACGTCTTTTTCTGTTAGACACAGGCCGGTGATTCTCTCTAGGAGCTAACATCAAGCACCAAAGATCATGGTAAAATGCCCCAGTCAAAAACCTCTCAAGGAGGAGGAGATGTTGTAGGTGGTCCCATTGCAAAGGGGATGCAAGGATTGCCAGGACCTTTTACAGAAGAGGGGACACAGCCCAGCCAGAACCTGCCCAGGTTTCAAGAGCACGGCCTTCCCACTCCAACCTCGGTCCTGAAAACACAGATACGCTGGTGGGGAATTGCAGAGTGGTGCTGGGATAGACATATTTTGTCAAAAAAGATGAAGTGATTTTATAGAGTTGACTGCTAGATAAAGAGATTAGATCCACCCTGGCCCCCACGCCACCCCGTCATCTATGATCACTACCCTGCCCCTGTCTCCTGCCACCTGCAAAGTCCAGCCCTTTCTTCTCCTCCCTTTGGAGTTACAGAAAATATGGAAAAGAAAAAGAAAAGAAAAGTAAAAGGAGGCTTCCTGCAAAAACACCTTCATCTTGTTTCCTGTCCCAATCTTTCGTAACCTTAGCTGCCTTCCTGTCAGAGATATTTAGAGGGTCAGAGAGGCAATGCCATCCCAGTTTTATTTTACATCATTGTTGGCAAGGAGAAATAGCAATGAGAAATGAAATGATATTTTTAAACTTCCAGATAGAACTTCAAAAGTACTTTTGAACTCCAAAGGGTATTCTGCTTGGCCTTTTTAGCTTTGAGAAGTGCAGAATGCTATTGACAAAGACGCCACCTCCATAAATAAGAAAAGGAGTGATGGACAATTTCACACTCCCACTTTCAGTACTCGAGTTACATAATTACCTCCAGAATTGCAGCTGACATGCCTTCAGAGACAGAGCTGTTCACCACCGCGAAGCAATTCTTCACCACCGCGTGCAAATCTTCCTGAGGCATCTCTCCGATCAACCGAACCCCAGCGGCCCTGAAACACAAAGCAGGAAGAGGGGCTCTAATTCCAAGAATCTCGTGGATAGGCAGCTGGGAGGAGGAGAGATGACAATTTGGGTGTCATACTTCAGATCAGCAAGTAAGCACTGTTGACCAAGCGTTCAGCCAGGAGAACTATACTGGGGTGGAAATCCTTACAGCTCATGTCCCTGACAAGGGAGGGGGGAGTTGCTTAACATGTCTGGTTTTGTTTTCAGTATGCTCAATAAAGACACTTGCTCTCAAGGGCTAGGAGAGTCAGAGATAAAGTTTGTGCCATTTTCTCTGTATGATTTAGAAAACATTATTCTAATAATTCAACTTTTTTTCAAATACTAATAAGATAATAGGAATAGAAATAATGGAAAATAGGCCAGGTGCAGTGGCTCATACCTGTAGTCCCAGCACTTTGGGAGACCAAGGCAGGTGGATCACCTGAGATCAGGAGTTCAAGACCAGCCTAGCGAACGTGGCGAAACCCCATCTCTACTAAAAATACAAATATTAGCCAGGCGTGGCAGTGTGCACCTGTAATCCCAGCTACTTGGGAGGCTGAGGCAGGAGAATTGCTTGAACCCGGGAGGCGGAGATTGCAGTGAGCTGAGATTTTGCCACTGTGCTCCAGCCTGGGTGACAGAGCAAGACTCGGTCTCAAAAAAGAAAAAAAGAAAAAAGAATGGAAATAGAAATACTAAATAGTGATGATAATGTCACAAAAGCCCTGTTCTCAGCACACAGCGCTGACACCTATTTTGTCATAGACATTTTGCCTTGTTCTATTTTTTTCACCACACAATGTAAATCTTCGTCTGTCTTTGATCTTCCCAGTCCCCACCACTGGCCACCACTCTCACGGCTCTGCCACGCCTCCCTTCCCCGAGCGGGTGATACGTTTGCACACATGCGTCTGCACCTAGGAGCAATCTGAAGATCCCTGATTATAGATGGGGAAAAACCAGTCTTTGTCATGCCCTTGGCAGTTGGTGTGGCCAGTGAGTCTGGCTGGAATCCCGGGGCTGTGAGGACACCGCTTTACAGGGGGCTGACCCAAAGGAGACCCACATCCTTCTGGTCTGCTCATTCCCATCGCCCCACTTACATCGCAGACTGATGACACAGCTCTAAAGCCACCACGTCACCTTCAGAATGGGAGCCACAGGCCGAGGAAGGCAGGACAGAGAAAGAGCCAAATCCCTGAGGTCTCAGCGAAGCCTCCACTTTGCTCCCTGACTGACCACCCTCAGACTTGTTGATGTGAGCAGTGAAACCTCGATGTGTTCAAGCCCGTGCTGTTGGGTTCCCAGCTGACAAATGCAACTTACAACCAACACTCCAACAAATTGCTCCCCAGGCAGGCTGTGACAAAGGGCAATACCCCTCCATTCTTCCAAACCCTTGAGAGTTTAAATCTTTCCATTTTGGCCAATGTGATCGGTTAAAAATTATAATCACAAAGTGGTTTTTATTGGCATTTCCCTGGGCAAATACCGGTGCCTAGGATGCCATGGGCTCGCTGGGAGGATGCACCACACAAGGAAACACTTGGAAACTGCTTGGAATCGTGTCTGGGACTGGATAAATGTGAGTTCAGGTAACTCAGGGGCCACTCAGGCTTCCCGTTCTGCAAAATGACTGGTCTCCACCAACTCTTACCTTCTCACTTTGGCTTTTACTTCCCTTGTAAACACTGGATCGACCTGAAAAGAGACAAAGATAAATGTCAGTGGTAGCCACCTGCTAGTGGCGCTGCCAGCCGGCCAGCACGGGCCAGGCCAAAGCCCTGGTGCCAGTGTGGCGCGGGCCCCAGTCTGCGGCCATGGGGATGTCCTCGTGGCTGCTGTGCGCAGTGACTATGGGGGCCCCAGGCTCAGGCAAGGGCACTGTATCATCGTGCATCACCAAACACTTGGAGCTGAGGCACCTCTCCAGTGAGGACCTGCTCCTGTACAACATGCTGCAGGGCACAGAAATTGGCCTGTTACCTGTTCTCACTCATAAGTGGGAGCTGAACAATGAGAACACATGGACGCAGGGAGGGGAACATCACACACTGAAGCCTGTTGGGAGGTCGGGGGCTGGAAGAGGGATAACGTTAGGAGAAATACCTAATGTGAATGATGGGTTGATGGGTGCAGTAAACCAACATGGCACATAGATACGTATGTAACAAACCTGCATGTTGTGCACATGTACCCCAGAACTTAAAGTATATATAAACATAGAAAGAAAGAAAGAAAGAAAGAAAGAAAGAAAGAAAGAAAGAAAGAAAGCGAGAGAGAGGGAGGGAGGAAGGGAGATAGAGAGAGAGAGAGGAAGGAAGGAAGGAAGGAAGAAAGAAAAGAAAGAAAGAAAGAAAGAAAGAAAGAAAGAAGAAAGAAAGAAAAAGAAAGAAAGAAAGAAAGAAATTGGCATGTTAGCCAAGGCTTTCATTGACCAAGAGAAACTCATTCCAGATTATGTCATCTCAGCTGACCCTTCAGGAGCTGCAAAATCTCACCTAGTCTAGCTGTTGGATGGTTTTCCAAGGACACTTTCACAGGCAGAAGCCCTAGATAGAGCAGATCAGATCGACACAGTGATTAACCTGAATGCGTCCTTTTAGGTCATTAAACAATGCCTTACTGCTCGCTGGGTTCATCCCGCCAGCAGCCGAGTCTACAACATTGAATTCAACCCTCCCAAAACTGTGGGCACTGATGCTCTGACAGGGAGCCTCTCATTCAGCGTGAGGATGACAAACCAGAGACAGTTACCGAGAGACTACAGGCTTAGGAAGCCAAACAAAGCCAGTCCTGGAATATTACCAGAAAAAAAAGAGGTGCTGGAAACATTCTCCGGAATAGAAACCAACAAGATTTGGCCCTATGGTTATGCTTTCCTACAAACTAAAGTTCCTCAAACAAGCCAGAAAGCTTCAGTTACTCCGTGAGGAAAAATGTGTGGCACTATTAGTAGTAAGATGGACACATCTCATAGTCCTTGCATTTAGAAGCTGTTTTTCCTAAGACTTCCAGTATGTATGAATTCTTTGAAAATTATATTACTTTTATTTCTGCTGATTTTATTCTAGATGCTAAGGATGTGCCAAGTGAGTCAGATACTAAGATTCATCCTTTGAAATCACCTAGTGTGTTTTATGTAGCTAGCTTCAAAAACATCAGTGATGTCTGAACTTTTAAAACATCTGTTAGAGCAAAATTTAAAGAGCGTTTGGTAGTAATCTAACTTTTTGTTCAGTTAATAAGTGGTTGATAAAGTTCCCGTATTTTCCTGCAAAAGTTAAAACAAAGTTACATGCCATTGGGAGAAAATAGGTGATCAGAAATGTTTGCACAGATTGATGGCAAAAAAGACATTTCCAGCATTGTGAAACATGGTGAGACACTATATAAAATTCCAGAAAGAAAGCAACTGGGTTTACAGATTTGTTGTAAGACACAAATTCTCTGCTACTAAGAAATGTATATGCTAACCATACATGCTGTATTTATTCTGTTGTTAAGCATACTTTCAGTTTACTCAGAATTTTCAATTTGCTACAAAAATGTATCCATTAGCATATAGAAAAATATTACTTTAAGATGACTTGTTTCCTTTGAAAATACATATGTACGGAGGGTTATGATTTATGTCAGAAATTGACATTATGAGTCCTTGGAAAAGCACCAAAGTTGAATGAATTTTCTTTTTTTTTTTTTTTCTCTTTGAGATGGAGTCTCGCTCTGTCGTCCAGACTGGAGTACAGTGGCCAGATCTCAGCTTACTGCAAGCTCCGCCTCCCGGGTTCACGCCATTCTCCTGCCTCAGCCTCCAGAGTAACTGGGACTACAGGCACCCGCCACCTCGCCCGGCTAGTTTTTGTATTTTTTAGTAGAGACGGGGTTTCACCGTGTTAGCCAGGATGGTCTCGATCTCCTGACCTCGTGATCCGCCCGTCTCGGCCTCCCAAAGTGCTGGGATTACAGGCTTGAGCCACCGCGCCCGGCCAGTTGAATGAATTTTCAACAAAATGTAATTAAAATCTGTATGTTTTCAGATGTGACTCAGGTTAAGAAATGTGTTTTAGGATCTACTTGCCAGTTTCTCTTTTTGATCCAAATGTATGATCTGCCCTGATAAATAACAAGTTATAGTACCACCCCCTGCCAAAAAAAAAAAGAGAAAAGAAAAAAGAAAACCCACGGTGCTATGTAAATAAAGTAAGCACGCTTTGTCGTGAGTAAATAGATGAGAGATGCCTGGGAAATGCTCCCTTGGCATAAATAGCAATCAATCATAATTAGTAAACAGGTGTGCCAATAAAAAGAATGTACACAATAGGTTAACAAGGACCAGGAAAGTAAGTGAGTTTCCTGAAGGAGTTCTTTGTTCCTGATCAAAGAAATCGATACCTGTGAGCATTCACTGCCACTTTATTTTAAGGGGAAAGAAACTTTGTTGGTGTCATCTGAGAAGCCACTTAAAAACTGGAACGTAGGCCGGGCGCAGTGACTCACGCCTATAATCCCAGCACTTTGGGAGGCCGAAGCGGGTG
Source organism: Trachypithecus francoisi (assembly GCF_009764315.1). Classification (NCBI taxonomy): domain Eukaryota; kingdom Metazoa; phylum Chordata; class Mammalia; order Primates; family Cercopithecidae; genus Trachypithecus; species Trachypithecus francoisi. The sequence continues at coordinate 4,239,518 of NW_022681456.1, forward strand.
GATCATGAGATCAGGAGATTGAAACTACCCTGGCCAACATGGTGAAACCCCGTCTCTACTAAAATACAAAAAATTAGCCGGGTGTGGTGGCGAGTGCCTGTAGCCCCAGCTACTCAGGAGGCTGAGGCAGGAGAATGGTGTGAACCTGGGAGCCGGAAGTTGCAGAGAGCCAAGATTGCCACCACTGCACTCCAGCCTGGGGGGCAGAGCAAGACTCCATCTCAAAAACAACAACAAACAAACAAACAAACAAACAAAATTGGAATCTAAAGTGATTCCTGAGTGGGGCAGCAAGGACGGTTGCTGACGTGCTGTGTGGTCTGGTAGAAGTGGGGCAGTATGAGAGGTGGAGGAAATACCTGACGGCGTCTTCCATGGCATATTTACTCTTGACTTGGTGCCAAATCAAATGAAACAAGCCCTCATACAAGCTGTTATTAACTGCCTTTAAAACTCTGTTCCATTTTTTTCCAGGTACTTAAAATACAAGTGCCAGTAAGTTAGTTCTTATGTATTTTGGGGGAAAAATTTTATTTTCCTTTTCTTCTGATATTTTAAAAATTCACCGAGCTTTCAAGATGAACCAAAGTTTCTCAAAGAATTATAGTAAACACTTCATTCTTTATAAAACTTTTTATAGTGCCTTATTTGAATGTTAATCATATGTGCTTTCTAAAAATGTTGCGAATTACCAAACTTACGGATTATTGCTAGGTTATCAGGCATACATTAGTCTTTATCAGAATAATATGCAATTTCATAACCGCGGCTATTACTTTGTCCTTGGTCCTTCCCAGGGCCTGCTCCAGCCCACATTCCTTCCTGCTGCCTCATGTCTCAATGGCTTCTGAATGACTGTGTTCTAAGAATTGATCTTAAAACAGAAAAAAAAAAAAAAAAAAAGAAAGATTCATGTTAGCAAAAGCCTGAAATGAGGCTAAGTCTCCAGCGAATTACATCGAATGGCAGCAGAGCCAGACTCAACAATTCAGAGGGAAAAAAGTAGTAGGAAATGGTACTATGAGCCCAGCTATTAAATAACAAAAATAGTAGTAAAAAAAAAAAAAAAAAAAAAAAAAAAAAAACAGAGAGAGAGAGACCGGGCATGGTGGCTCAAGCCTGCAATCCCAGCACTTTGGGAGGCCGAGGGGGGGGCAGATCACGTGATCAGGAGTTCACCACCCACCTGCTGGCCAACATGGTGAAAGCCTGTCTCCACTAAAAATACAAAAATTGGCCAGGCGTAGTAACAAGTGCCTGTAATCCCAGCTACTCGGGAAGTTGAAGAATCACTTGAACCAGGGGCGGAGGTTGCAGTGAGCTGAGATTGCGGCATTGCACTCTAGCCTGGGTCTCAAAACTCTGTCTCAAAAAAGAGAAAGAAGAGAGAGAATGTTCCAAAGAATACATATAGGCTCTGGTTAGGAGCCTGTATGGTTACACCTGAGTGTGGCGAGTGAGACCCCTTCAGTCAACTTAAGGTCTTGAGACAGAGTTGTTTCCAGAAATGGGACAATTGGACAACAACCGAATTTTGCAGTGAAAGTGTTGCTTACATGGTGCAGAAGGATTTTGTCATAAAATCATTCAGGCACAATAGGTTGGAATCCTTAGGAAGTCTATGACTAAAGGTCTGACCATCAAAATATTTTTTAACAGGATGACTTCTCAGAAACAGTTGGAAAGGCCAGGACCTGATCATCAGCTGATGAATGAGTAATCGTGACATGCCTGTCCATACAAAGGAGGGCCACTCAGCCATGACAAGGAAGTGCTGACTTAAGCCACAACAAGGGTGAGCTTGGGAAACACGATGCCACATGAATCACACCAGACAGAAAAGACCACAGAGCGTACGACTCCATGTCTATGACATGGCCAGAGCAGGCAAACCATACAGACAGAAAGTAGATTAGCGGTTACCCAGGGCTTGCTTAGGATCTAATTAGGGGTTATTGGGGTGAAGGGGAAATGGGGAGTGACTGCTTCGTGGATAGAGGGTATCCTTTTGGGGTGAGAAAAATATTCAGGAATGAGATAGGCGTGATGGTTGCACAACTTTGTGAATAGACTAAAGCCCGCTGGCTTGTGCACTCTAAAATGGTGAATTTCGTGGCATGTGAATTCCACCTCAACTTTTTAAAGGCCGGGGCAGCCTTTGCATTAGTCACAACCTAACATCCTCCAGTCCCAACTTGACTCCTACTTTGCATCTGGAAGGAACAGGTCTTTGGGGCAGGGACTGTGTTCCATCCTGTTGCATCCCTGAAGGCTAATAACACAATTGTTGAATTCACACAAAAATTAATGGCAACGTGTTCAAACTTATTGCTCCTCAAAGACAGGCCACAAATTTTTAAGCAAACTCGTAGTGGATAGTGGATATGTGGAGACCAGAAAGAGGCAGCACCAGACTGAGGGGACTCCGGATACAGAGGGCCAGGGTCAAGTCCCCTCAGGCACCAAACTAGCCTCATGCACATTAACGGACCTCTCCGCGTGTCAGTTTGCTCATCTGTCCAGTGAGAACTCTAGAACCTTGGGATTGCTCGGAGGAGTAAATGACTTAGAAGATGTGAAGTGTGGAGCCTGTATTCACATTCAGGCCCACTCCAGGGGCTGAATTTGTAAAACTATGCTCTGCTGCCTCTCTGGTTGCTGTTAGAACTGTGCCTGGGACATAGTAACTGCTATACGTGTTGCAGAAGAAAAAAGTCAAATGTCAATGTCTTATTAGAAAAATACTGGAAGAAGGCCGGGCGCGGTGGCTCAAGCCTGTAATCCCAGCACTTTGGGAGGCCGAGACGGGTGGATCACGAGGTCAGGAGATCGAGACCATCCTGGTTAACACGGTGAAACCCCGTCTCTACTAAAAAATACAAAAAAACTAGCCGGGCGAGGTGGCGGCGCCTGTAGTCCCAGCTACTCGGGAGGCTGAGGCAGGAGAATGGCGTAAACCCGGGAGGCGGAGCTTGCAGTGAGCTGAGATCTGGCCACTGCACTCCAGCCCGGGAGACAGAGTGAGACTCCGTCTCAAAAAAAAAAAAAAAAAAAAAAAGAAAGAAAAATACTGGAAGAAAATAACAATGAGAGCTACAGACAGCACCACCAATACAAAATAATCTATAAGCTTAATGTCACATATATATGTATATAGTACATAATATGTAATATATGTATTGTATGTATACGCACATGTATATTATATGTATATGTGTACATATGCATATATACACATATATGTGTACATATATAAGATATAATATATATACATATTAGAAATGGGGTCTGATGGTTAGAATCTGTGTCCCCACCCAAATCTCCTGTTAAATTGTAACCCCCAGTGTTGGAGGTGGGGCCTGGTAGGAAGTGACTGAATCATGGGGGTGGTTTCTAACAATTTAGCATCATCCTCCAGTGTTGTCTCGTGATGGGGTTCTCGGGAGATCTGGCTGTTTAAAAGTGTGTAGCACCTCCAGCCTTGAGCTCTTCCTCCTGATCCAGACACGTAAGACGCGCGCCTACTTCCCCTTCGCCTTCGCTGTGATTGAAAGTTTCCTGAGGCATTCCCCGGCTGTTCTTCTTGTACAGCCTGAGGAACTTGAGCCAACTAAACCTGTTTTCTTTATAAATTACCCAGTCTCAGGTAGTTCTTTATAGCAGTGTGAGAACTAATACAGGGTCTCACTATGTGGCCCAGGCTGGTCTCGAACTCCTGGGCTCAAGCGATCCTCCTGCCTTGGCCTCCCAAACTGCTGGGATTACAAGCATGAGCCACTGTACCCGGCCAAGCTTAATCTCAAATGTGTACTTTTTTTTTTTTTTTTTTTTTTTTTAGTAGAGACAGAGTTTCACCATATTGGCCAGGGTGGTCTCAAACTCCTGACCTTAAGTGATCTGCCCACCTTGGCCTCCCAAAGTGCTGGGATTACAGGTGTGAGCCACTGCACCCAGCCTCAAGTGTGTACTTTTTTGATTAACTACACATCTGAGATTAAGTGGCATTGCCACACTTCTGAACACTCCAGAACTGGGAAGTAGAGAGAAGCTCCCTGACTGCCTGAAAGGAACCCCTGTGTTCCCAAGGGCAGAAGCCACACTCCTCACCACCAGAAACCTCACCATGACATGACCTCGTCTTGTGCAACTTCATCTTGTGCAATGACCTGGCCTCAGGTAAGTTTGCTTACTGAGGTACTGAGAGGACCTTCCTAGGGTGCTGTTTCACCTTTTCCAGCCCACTCAGGACAAAGCTGCAGTATATAGTTACCATATCTGGCTCATCCAACAGCAAAGTCTTCAACAAAACAACCAACACCCATGCCTCTCCAGGTGTTATCGACAATGAATAGAACTTTAAAACACTGAAAAAAAATTCCTAAATGTATGCAAGTGTAACACAAAATTCTAAGCATTTATTGAAAGATACAGGCAGAGGGTCTAAACGTATTTTGCTAATGCCATGCCTGCAGTTTCTTCCCAGCTGCTACTCCTGATGAGCCAGGAGTGAAGGCATATTCAATTTCTATTCTCATTTACACTTTACCAGTAGGCATTATGAATTACAAACCAAGTTGGTTTAAAGAATATGATGATATCCCAACAGTTTATAATACTAACTGAAATAATGCTGCTTTTTAGAAACTTTGTTTCCTTTCTTCTGGCAAGGAGCTGTTTCACGTGTTTATTAAATCCCAGCTCCTTCAGTTGACCAGAAAGCCTGAGATTTAACCCAAAGGATTGGTAATGTTAAGCTTGTTGACATCCCTGAGGTCACCAAGTCACTGAAAATTTGCTGTTAGCCTTCAGTAAATTTGGATGCATAAGAAAATTTAAAAGAATTCCTAGAAATCTATTTCAAGAGAAAAATTCATAGCCATACACAATTGTTTTGTTTACTGCTGTTGTTGCTGTTAATAGTCTATACTTCTCGGCCACCTACTCTGTGCAGAACATATGCTGAGTCCTTTACATGCATTAGCTTATTTCTTCCAACAGCCTGGTTATTATTACCTGCCTTTTACACATGAAGACATTGAAGCTCAGACAGTTCTATAACTTAACCAGGATCACACAGCTAGAAAGTTGCTGGGCCAGTACTCACAGTCAGGCTGACTCCTGGGGCTGAATTTGTAAAACTGTGCTCTGCTGCCTCTCTGGTTTCTGTTCAAAGTATTTCATCAGATATAGTTCATAAGCTTTTGTAGATTACGGAAAGCCTACCTACTGATTAATTCACCCACTACACCCCATCCATGTCTGTATTAGTCTGTTCTCACACTGTTAATGAAGACATATCCAAGACTGCATAATTTACAAAGGAAAGAGGGTTTAATTGACTCACAGTTCCAATGGGCTGGGGAGGCCTCAGGAAACTTACAGTCATGATGGAAGGGGAAGCAAATACCTCTTTCTTCACATGGCAGCAACAAGGAGAAGTGCAGAGTCAAGGGGGGAAAAGCCCCTTATAAAACCATCAGATCTTGAGAACTTATTATCACAAGAACAGCATGAGGGTAACCACCCCCACGATTCAGTGACCTCCCGGGACACGTGGAGATTATGGGATTGCAATTCAAGATGAGATTTGGGTGGGGACACAGCCAAACCATATCGGTGTCTGTGTCCCTGCATTCTCTCTACCAGGAATGTCATCCTCTGTCCCCAAAACCTATTCATCCTCTGAGATGAAGGCAATGCCCCCTCTCTGAGACACTTTCCCATCACCCTGTCCAGATGTAACATCTCCACCCCACGCTATCATAACACCTACCACAGGGACCAACCTCTTTTGATACCTGCCCACATTCTCCTCCTATCTGCATGTCCCTCCCAAGGCCATGCACAGGGCCCTGCGTACAGTTCTGTGCTCATAATATCTGCAAAAAGAATGATCTCCGGCTGACCCTACTTTTCCATTTCCCATTTCTGATGCCTTTTGCTCGAATTATCCTAAACAACTGAATTACTCTTTATCCACAACATCTTACCATGAAAAAGCACACAGTCCAATGAAAGCCTTTTTTGGGCTCTATGTATTAATTTTCAAAATCACATTTTATGAGTATTTTTAGTTAGAAATTTCTCTTATTTTTAATGTTATTAGCATGCCTCTGCTCTCATGAATAACTATTTAGCGAAAAATAATTTATCAAGGAAAAAAATCAAATTGTATAAAACCACAAAAACACTTCATCTAAAACTTAACTGAAGGCATAACAGCAACTTTCAAGTTGAAACTAAAAACTGCATTACATTTTTCTGGATTTACCTTCCACATCAGTTCACTTTCAAATTTCTTAGTGAAGCCACGTGGAACCAAGTGCGAGATAAAGAAAAAAAGAAGGGGGGATATTTGTATTTAATGAAAGCACATGTCATGAAATTTTAAAAGGCAAAAGCATCGCAAGCCACAATGATAATTCTCATTTCCTCCTTCCAAGCTTATTTATTTTCTAGAGCAAAATACATTGTTTCAACTGCTAGGCTTAAGGGAAATAATCTTTGATATAAGAAGTTATCGTGGAAAGTCATTAAGCTGTCATGCTCAAACCAAATGTTCATACCCTGCTCCTTATCAAAGAGCATCAGAAAATGCACCCACACAAGATCCCCTGCAAGCAGACACCATATGCTTCGTTGAAATGGTTGAGCTGAGAGATCAAAGAAGCTTTAATAGAAAACCAAAGCCACGCTCAAACCATCCTGCAGCTAAAACAGAATCTCCGCATGTCAAAGCAGAAAAGAAACATCAGCATGAAAAGGTATTTTATTTAACACTCACAGGACACTGCCTAGGAACGAGGCGCTATTCCAGGCACCGTCTAAGTCTTCACTCGTCAACTCCCCGCTGCAAACTGTGAGGCAGGTAGTATTAGCTCAGTCATCCCCATTTTACAGATGCGGAAACTGAGGGATGGACTGTGCACCCAGGTAGCTGGATCCAGAGTCCATGACATGTGTGTGACCACTCTACTACACAGCCATGTGGCTGTGGTCTAGGAGTGTTAACTAACTTGTCAGCGGTTAGCACCGAATGATCGCATGGATTTCCTACGAGACTATGACCCATCTTTTTAAAAAGTTCTTGCTAAGAATTAACACAAAAATAAACATGTGTGTGGCATCTGAAAACTAAACCAGTGCTAGGCATGATGGCGTGAGCCTGCGGTCCCAGTGACTTGGGAGGCTAAGGTGGAAGGGTTGCTTGAGACCAGGACTTCCAGATCAGCCTGAGAAACATAGAGAGATCCCATCTCTACAAATAAATACGTAAACAAACAAATATACTTTAAAAACGCAGCCTCAGCGACATTTTAGGCAATCCAAGAACATCTCTACTACTTTTTTTTTTGTGAGAGTCACTCGGTCACCCAGGCTTTCTTTGAATATCATCTATCTGCTTTTTAATTTGCATTTTCTACTCTACCAGCGTTTTATAAAATGGTAGAGTAGCCCAGCACAGTGGCTCATGTATGTAATCCTTTTGGAAGGCTGAGGCGGGCGGATCGTTTGAGGTCAGGTGTTCGAGACCAGCCTGGCCAACATGGTGAAAACCCATCTCTACTAAAATGTCCAGATTCGCTGGGTGTGTTGGCACATGCCTGTAATCCCAGCTACTCAGGAGAGTGAGGCAGGAGAATGGCATGAACTCGGGAGGTGGAACTTGCAGTGAGCCGAGACTGCACCACTGCACTCTAGCCTGGGTGACAGACCAAGACCCCGTCTCAAAAAAAAAAAAAAAAAAATCAGCCAGGTATGGTGGCACGTGTCTATAATTCCAGATGCTCAGAAGAAGAATCGCTTGAACCCAGGGGGTGGAGGTTGCAGTGAGCCAAGATCGTGCCACTTCACTCCAGCCTGGGCAACAGAGCAACAATCTTAAAAAAAAAAAAAAAAGACTATCTCTTTGAAGACACAGTAAGTCAATGCAATTTTGTACTAAGTGGCACCGAACGTGACCTGGAAAAACTCCAGCCCTCCAAAGTGTCTAGCTGATACCTAAACGGTGTGGTCATTGAGCTCTGCAGTTAACAGAGAAAGAAATGGGCCAAAGCAGAGTGCGCTCCCGTTGGATGTCACAAATAGTGGTGAGATTTAGGGTGTTAAATCTAATGTATGCCATAGTTTTTCCAATAAGAATTTTAATGTGTCCCAAGACTTGACCTCTCACCCACTTCTCAGATCTACCTCCCAGTCTTCAGAATGTACACTAGTCACACTGCAGGCAACAGTCAACTTGAAGCATGAAATCGTCTTAGTCCCCTCCTAGTTCTGTATTCAGAAATGATGTTAAATTGAATGCTTGCCTCTAAAAATTAACCAATGTTTGGAAATGTTCTAATCATGACGGAAGACAGGGAGTTTCAGTTGAGTACTCAGGAGAAGCATATCTGAGAGGGTGACATCTGAGCCAGACTGAGTTCTGCAGAGAGAGAATTGCACCCCAAGGAAGCAGCAAGTGCACTGGCCCTAACCAGAGAATACCTTTGGCAGGTCCAACACACCCACAGACTCACACACAGACCCTCCACCCGGGGTCGCCCAAGTCACAGCTTTTCAAACTACACCCTAGGTAGCAAATTATAAAATCAATTTTGGGGTAAAATGAAAACAAGCATTTCTCAAAATGGCATAGAATAGAATAGCATATCATCACAAAGAGCAGCCCGGAACAGTTTTTTAAAAATCAGAATGCATGAACTGCATGAAGTAAAAGAAAGCGTATTGTTTAATAGAGCTTGTGTCTGACGTGCACGTGTGTGGGTGTGTGCGCGTGTGGCGGGTTACTGTGTAAAATGCGTGCGTGGGAATCGGCTCCGCCTGCGCACGGGCACTGCCTGCGTATACCCACATCGCTTCCCCACTCTGTGTTCAGTGATGTCGGCGGAGGAACTGGAAACTGGCCTTGGTAACGCATTGACACCATGGACACTGAGCAACAGGGCTTTTAGGAAACAGGGCTCCCCCACTTTCTAAAAGCTGTCTCTCCCAGAGAGGAGTGGCACCCTGCTTACAGTTAAAAACAAACAACACGTGAAGACACCAGCCTATCTGCAGCATGGGAGGCACTGAAACACCTGCCCAGAGGCACCCAGTCTGGGAGGCTTCAGTGGGACAGAGGGAACCAAGAAGTAAACAAGTTATTGGATGGGGCTTGTAATTTGTTAGATTCAGTGCGGCCTTAGAAATGTAGAAACTCAAATTATTTCATCCACTGAGATGACGTCAAGGTTTTTGCGGTGGTGGCTGTTACTTCTCCCTTAGATTTGAAAGACCTTCGACGAGGCAGAGATCTTAAAGTAGGGTCGTACCCAGAGCCTTTGCTTCTGCTAAAGGCCCACCGAGGCTGGCAAGACCGGCGGCCTCACTGTAAACCACGACTGGAAGTGGAGGACTCAGTTTCAGCAAAGCCCAGGACAGCTCGGGGCTACGTGTAAACAGGCACAAACCTGGCGCTTATGACCTGTTTGCTTAAGCAACAAATCCATAACCAAAGGGTGCACTTTTCCCTTTCCTAGGACTGCTTTAATTATACATAGCAAAGTGCCTCATGAAACAGGTGCTTTAGAATTCTTAATAATTTATGGCGGCCGGGCGCGGTGGCTCAAACCTGTAATCCCAGCACTTTGGGAGGCCGAGACGGGCGGATCACGAGGTCAGGAGATCGAGACCATCCTGGCTAACACAGTGAAACCCCGTCTCTACTAAAAAAACTACAAAAACTAGCCGGGCGAGGTGGCGGCGCCTGTAGTCCCAGCTACTCGGGAGGCTAAGGCAGGAGAATGGCGGGAACCCGGGAGGGGGAGCTTGCAGTGAGCTGAGATCCGGCCACTGCACTCCAGTCCGGGCGACAGAGCGGGACTCCACCTCAAAAAAAAAAAAAAAAAATAATAATAATAATAATAATTTATGGCAATGAATTAAAAAAACTCTCAGACCACCGTCCTTCCCACCCGGGTCTCGGACACTCTGCTGCAGCGCTGCCTCTCCTAGCCTACCCTTTCCTCTCACTACTTTGTGTTCTCTGCTCCACCCAAGCCAACGAACATGCTGGGCTGGACGTGCAGCTCCAGACGGGGACATGGAGGTTTCAGGGACGGCGATCTAGTTGGGGTGTGGGCTCCAGGGGACTCATCTGGGACCTGGACTTGCCTACCACGTATCTTTTTTTTTTTTTTTGAGACAGAGTCTCGCTCTGTCACCCAGGCTGGAGTGCAGTGGCGCGATCTCGGCTCACTGCAAGCTCCGCCTCCCGGGTTCACGCCATTCTCCTGCCTCAGCCTCCTGAGTAGCTGGGACTACAGGCGCCCACCACCACGCCCGGCTAATTTTTTGTATTTTTAGTAGAGACGGGGTTTCACCATGGTCTCGATCTCCTGACCTTGTGATCCGCCCGCCTCGGCCTCCCAAAGTGCTGGGATTACAGGCGTGAGCCACCGCGCCCGGCCGCCTACCACGTATCTTGTCATCAGATATGTTACAGATGTGTTAGACTAGCTTGGAAATGGAGAGGGGGGCCTCTGGAAACCATGGCGGAGCTAAAGCTTCCCCAGACGGGGCTTTCCATCACCGACAGGAGCCGGCAGCACCTTCAGCCAGCCCCATGCCCCCGACTGTTCCCTAATCCTGGAAAGTCAAGTCCCTGTCAACTCCTCAACAGGCAAAGCCATGGCAATCCTTGCTCAAAACCATTTTGCAATGACCTCCTTCCAGAATTAGGAAAGGAAAGAAAATACAGAGATGCGTTTTGTAGGACATACAAGGCCAACAGGGTGTGTGTGTGTGTGTGTGTGTGTGTGTGTGTGTGCACGTGCACATATGCTCACATGCACACAGTGTTTATTAGTTCCCAGCCCTTGAAAATAAAGGCATTTCACTGGCGTTATTTTTAATAAAAACACACACACATTCACCCCTTCAAATAAAAAGAGGAAGCCTCTGGACTTGTGGCTTGTCCTGAAGAGTCAGCTCCCAGCCCTGCAGGGACAAGATTCCTAACAGCCACTTTAGGAGGGAAGACAAACACTTTTTACACTCACTGTGCTTTCAAAAGCAGGCAAACCAAAGTTAGAGGGGAGGTGCCGTGTTCCATAAAGAAGTGGTAGAAAGGGGCCAGGCGCGGTGGCTCACACCTGTAATCCCAGCACTTTGGGAGGCCGAGGCAGGCGGATCACTGGAGGTCAGGAGTTCGAGACCAGCCTGGCCAACATGGTGAAACCCCATCTCAACTAAAAATACAAAATTTGCTGAGCGTGGTGGTGGGCACTTGTAATCCCAACTACTCGGGAGGCTCAGACAGGAGACTCGCTTGAACCCAGGAGGTGGAGGTTGCAATGAGCTGAGATTGCACCACTGTACTCCAGTCTGGGTGGCAGAGTGAGACCCCGTCTCAAAAAAAAAAAAAACAGGGCTGGGCGCAGTGGCTCAGGCCTGTAATCCCAGCACTTTGGGAAGCCGAGGTGGGCGGATCACAAGGTCAGGAGATTGAGACCATCCTGGCCAACATGGTGAAACCCCGACTCTACTAAAAATACAAAAAATTAGCCAGGCGTGGTAGCACATGCCTGTAGTCCCAGCTACTAAGGAGTCTGAGGCAGAAGAATCGCTCGAACCCAGGAGGTGGAGGCTGTTGTGAGCTGAGATCACGCCATTGCACTCCAGCCTGGGCGGCAGAGCAAGACTCCGTCTCATTGAAAAAAAAGGTGGTAGAAGAGACATATTTCCTCCGGGAAGTGAAAAACATTTCTGATTGCTTCATATGAAAACAACAGCAGCAACGATGGCGTCTCTCCTAAAAGACTATTACTTAAGAAGTCATTAAGAAACAGAGTACCTGCTCCCTCATCAGCAGGCAGCCAAGTTAAAGAGGAAAGACCAACGCAGGCAGTGTCCTTTGTTCCAGCAGCTCTCTCTTCTCCTGCCTCTGCAATCAGCTCACATGTGCCCCGAGTCTTTTTTTTTTTATAGATATATAAATATTATTATTTTTTATTATACTTTATGTTCTAGGGTACATGTGCACAATGAGCCTTTACTTCTCTGGAAGAGGGCTCTGTCACATACCCAGTGCTGTGTACCCCTGCATTTGCCCCCCATACCAGCTTCCTGGAAAGGAAATGTGATCCAGAAAAAGCCAGACGTTGTGACCAGATGATCGTCAGTTCAGTGTTTGGATGTTCTTCTCCAGCGGGGGTTCGTTTTAAGTATTTCCAGCCCACACGCTAATGCCGTACAGAACTCTCCCAAACTTTGGCTAGTCGCATGCACTTTCATAGTTTGTCATATCTACATGCACTGCTGCTTATTTAATACTTTCTGTGAAGTCAATTTATTTTGAAAGGAAATTTTCATAATTGGAAAGCCGGTATCAAGCATTATAAATGGGATGTGATCATCAGAATGAAAACAATGAAAAAGAAAACCACGTTATTCAATGCCTGCTAGATACTGTTGTTGCCTGCCCATGGCTCCATGTCTGAGGCCTTCTCTCTTGATTAGCCAGAATTTTAGCATCAAACTAGAAGTTTTTGTTTCAGTGTTCTTCAAACAGAAAAACGAAACGAGAATTTTTAAAAGTAATAATGATAACCGTACCTCTATGGGACTTAACATGAATGAGCGCACTGGAAATTATCTTGTTACTACTACAATGCTAGCACTTAACGTGTGTGTGTGTGTGTGTGCACGTGCACGCACATATGTGTGTATGTGTATATGTGGGTGTATGTTAACGAACTGCCACATTTAAGCGTAATTTATCTTCCATATGGTATTCAATGTGGCCACACAGATTCTAGCCCTTGGTGTTTTTATTTGTTTGTTTGTGCTGAAACGGAATCTTGCTCTGTCACCCAGGCTGCAGTGCAGTGGTGCAATCTCGGCTCACTGCAACCTCTGCTTCCCAGGTTCAAGTGATTCTCATGCCTCAGCCTCCCGAGGAGCTGGGATTACAGGGGCAGGCCACCACGCCTGGCTAATTTTTGTATTTTTAATTTTTGTACTTTTAGTAGAGATGGGGCTTCATCATGTTGGCCAGGCTGGTGTCAAACTCCTGACCTCAGGTGATCAGCCTCTCTTGGCATTCCAAAGTGCTGGGATTACAGGCCTGAGCCACCACACCTGGCCTAGCCCTTGACATTCTTAATTCCTTATGTGGCCCTTTCTAGGTAAATATTTCCAAAAGCCTTTGAAAATAATGGGAAAAGCTTGTAACGCCATGTTATGCTTTTATGGGTCCCTAGGGAACTAGAAAAAACTATATAAAGAAAAACCACAAAACAGACAAGGCTCCTGGCAGCTGTGAAGTTCCCTTCACTCGGATTTTCAGGGACACTGCTGCTTTAGGGACCGGAAACAGAACGCCCCCTCCCCCCGAAGAAACGGAGTTGTCACTGCCAGTGGTACACCCCATCTGACTGGAAACGCTAAGTGTGTCTTGCTTTTCAAACTGCCTGGAGTCATGCAAGCTCTTTCTCATGAGATGACCAGCGCAGCCACACAGATTTTATTTAACACTGCAGACCAGGCAGCTGTCTTAGTCCATGGGAGCTGCTATTGCAAAATACCATAAAGCAGAGGCTGACAAACAACAGAAACATCGAGGTGCGGGAAAGATGGGTGTCTGCGAGGCCTGCTTCCCATCCAGATGCTTGCTGTGTCCTCGCTTGGTGGAAGGGGTGAGGCAGCTCTCTGGGGCCTCCCTAATGGGCACGAATCTGCCCTCATGCCTGAATCACCCCCAAAGGCCCCACCTCCTAATACCCTCACAATGGGGAATAGGTTTCAACACAGGAATTTGGAGGGATGCACACACTCAGGCCACAGCAGCAACCCTGGAACAGAAACCCCACAAAGAGGCCAGGTGCGGTGGCTCATGCCTGGAATCCCAGCACTTTGGGAGGCCAAAGCGGGTGGATCGCCTGAGCTCAGGAGTTCGAGACCAGCCTGGCCAACATGGTGAAACCCTGTCCCTACTAAAAATATAAAAATTGGCCAGGTGTGGTGGCGGGCTCCTGTAATCCCAGCTACTAGGAAGACAGGCTGGAGAATCACATGAACCCAGGAGGCAGAGGTTGCAGTGAGCCGAGATCATGCCATTGTCAGCCTGGGTGACAGGAGCAAAACTCCGTCTCAAAAAAAAAAAAAGAAACCCCACAAAGACATGGAGCTGTCACTGGCAGCGGTTCACCCTGTCTGGCTGGAAAACTAGGCGTATTCTGTTTTCCAAACCACCTGGAGTAAAGACAAGTTCATTTTCATGAGATGACCAGCGCACCCACAGATTCTGTGAATCCTAAGCGCTTGGGACTTCTGTTAGGACCAACGTGGAACACAGCACGTGTTGGATCCTGATCTGGTGAGGCATGAGTGACTATCCTGGAGTCCCCGCAGAATGGGAGGTGGCGTCTGCAAGCGGCTCCCGGGGGCTCCATTCCTCGGTCACGGCCACCATGGTTGGGTAACAATGTCTCCCATCCCAGCATGTTTCTCGGATTTACAGATACTCATTTTCCACACAACAAGACTCCCAAAGGTGTCACCTGCCATCTGATGCTAGGTGGAAGGAATGGCACCAAGTTTGTCGAGCAATTTAAGGAAATTTCAAAGATAATTTGGATCACATATAATATTTGTCTTATGCAGCAAATTAAACTAATTTTCACTTTATATAACTTTAATTTTCTTTTTATAGGACTCCTATGTATTTCTTTTCTTTTTTCTTTTCTTTTGAGACAGAGTCTTGCTCTGTCACCTAGGCTGGAGTACAGTGGTGCGATCTTAGCTCACTGCAGCTTCCACCTCCCAGGTTCAAGCGATTCTCCTGCCTCAGCCTCCTGAGTAGCTGGGATTACAGGCACCCACCACCATGCCCAGCTAAATGTATTTTTAGTAGAGACGGGGGTTTCACCACGTTGTCCAGGCTGATCTCAAACTCCTGCCCTCAGGTGATCCACCGGCCTCAGCCTCCCAAAGTTGCTGGGATTACAAGCATGAGCCAGTGCGCCCGGCCAGACTCCCCTGTATTTCCATACAAGTTATTAGTTATCCTTTGTAGCAATAAATTAGTCGTAAAGATTCATTGTCGTTGTAATGATCTGTAACCTTGGTCTAGTTTTCATTTTTTAAGAGGCAAACTGACTTCATTTACTTCAAAAGAGGAAAACCCACTTGGTAAGAAGAGTGATGGAGGCCAGACGTGGTGGCTCACACGTGTAATACCAGCATTTTGGGAGATGAGGCAGGCAGATCATGAGGTCAGGAAATCAAGACCATCCTGGCTAACACGGTGAAACCCTGTCTCTACTAAAAACACAAAAAGTTAGCCAGGTGTGGTGGCGGGCACCTGTAGTCCCAACTAGTCGGGAGGCTGAGGCAGGAGAATGGTGTGAACCCGGGAGGCGGAGCTTGCCGTAAACTGAGATCGCGCCACTACACTCCAGCCCAGGCAACAGAGCGAGACTCCGCCTCAAAAAAAAAAAAAAAAAAAAAGAAGAGCAATGTAAACTAATTGTAGAAAACACATGAAAAATATAAAGAGGAAAACAGATGAGATAAATGTTTACTGCACATCAACTTACTTCAGGGCCTGCAATCACCAGGTACACACTGGGCTCCTCCTGATGCCATTCTTGGGAAGAAAAAAGAAGACAAAATGAACACTTAAAATGGTTTTACGTCACAGCTGCAAGCACAATTAACTTCAATATAAATTTCTCAATAATATAAATTAGTTCATGTCATTTGGCTTTCATTCATAGTATTAGTCAATTTAAATTACATTTCTTTAGAATTTCTGTATTTGACATTTTATGATTTTAAGTAGAATTTTTTTCTACAGTATTACCCATTGTCCAGATTTCGAATTTACTGAATAACTAGGACTACTCTCCAATATCACCATAATTCAATGTGGCTTTGGAATATACCAAAGACTATATAGATTACCTTAAACAATAAACAAAACTCCAAATGCATCACACAAATCGGCATGTGTGAAATATTTTCAGGTAAAATTCTTTTAGTCTTTTTTTTTTTTTTTTAAGACAGAGTCTCCTCTATCGCCCAGGCTGGAGTGCAGTGGCCGGATCTCAGCTCACTGCAAGCTCCGCCTCCCGGGTTTATGCCATTCTCCTGCCTCAGCCTCCCGAGTAGCTGGGACTACAGGCGCCCGCCACCTCGCCCAGCTAGTTTTTTGTATTTTTTAGTAGAGACGGGGTTTCACGGTGTTAGCCAGGATGGTCTCGATCTCCTGACCTCGTGATCCACCCGTCTCGGCCTCCCAAAGTGCCGGGATTACAGGCTTGAGCCACCGCGCCCGGCCTAGTCTTATAATTATTTGCTATTGTTATGAATTTCTCAGAACCTGAGGGCACAGGACAGTGGAAACTTAAGTGGAAATTCCTCCAAAGAGCTGCTGATCCCATACATTATTTTTCTGTCTTTTTCCAAAGTAACAATCTAGAAACAGTTCTGCTCATGTGCAAAGAATGAGGAAAGAAAACCCAGTGCCCTGAAGACGGAAATGTTGAGATGGGTGCCCACACGGAATTCCATACACAGTGGAGGAAGGTAGCCAGCAAACGCACCTGAAAATGCATCCACCAGATAGAGAGGATCCTTAACTTGTCGAAGTCCACATATCAGAAGAAATATGTGCAAATTATCAGCACTTTGGTTAATCTCTATAAGAGAAGAGTTCAGAATGTTTTCAGTGGGGAGGGCTCTGGATGCTGTAGCAGCCATATCATGGATGCACTCAGAAGTAGAGGCCTCTGACTTCGAGGCCAGCTGCTCCTACTTTTTTTTTTTTTTTTTTTGGAGACAGAGTCTTGCCCTGTCGTCTAGGCTGAGTGCAGTGGCGCAATCTCAGCTCGGCTCACTGCAACCTCCTCCTCCCGGGTTCAAGTGATTCTCCTGCCTTAGCCTCCTGAGTAGCTGGGATTACAGGCCTCCGCCACCACACCCAGTTAATTTTTGTATTTGTAGTAGAGATGGGGTTTTACCATTTTGGCCTGGCTGGTCTTGAACTCCTGACCTCAAGTGATCCTGGTGAACCACCATGCCCGGCCAAAAAGCCTCATTCTTAAGAATGAGAACAGAGGTTGCGGGGTCAGATCAGAGGGTACTGGTGTGAACGGGGAAGCGGGGAGAGTGGAAAACACGAAGTCTTCCCCGGCCCAGGCTTGGAAATCACATATCGCCACTGCCACTGACTCTATTGGCCATCGGAAGTCCCAGGCCAGCCCAGGGTCTTGGGGTACAGAGATCCGTTCCACTTCTGCTGGGAAGGGCTGCAAAGACTGTGGCCATCCACCACAAGTAGCCTTAGTGACAGATTCCAACCTGGGAAACAATGCTGCTTCTTTCTTTTGTTCGTATATAAACATATTTTTTTATTTTTATTTTTTACTTTTTCCATATTTATTGAGTTATAATTGACAAAAATTATATGTATGTGAGGTGTACAATGTGATGGTTTGATATCTGCATACATTTTCTTTTTATACCTATGGAGATGTGTTTATTTTTTCTTCAACTTTTATTTTAAGTTCTGGGTACACGTGCAGGATGTGCATGTTTATTACATAGGTTAACAATGTGCCGTGGTGGTTTGCTACACAGATTATCCAATCACTTAGGTGTTAAGCCCAAACATCCATTAGCTATTCTTCCTGATGGTTTCCCTCCTGCCACCCCCAACCCTCCAACAGGCCCTGGCGTGTCCTTCCCCCATGTGTCCATGTGTTCTTATCATTAAGCTCCCATTTATAAGTGAGAACATGCAGTGTTTAGTTTTCTCTACGGTAGTCTGCTGAGGATAATGGCTTCCAACTCCATCCATGTCCCTGCAAAGGACACGATTTCGTTCCTTTTTATGGCTGCATAGTATTCCATGATGTATACGTACCACATTTTCTTGATCCAGTCTATCATTGATGGGCATTTGGGTTGATTCCAGGACATGCATTCATTTAGGCGTGTGGATCTCTCTATGCATATATGACTTCATGAGGACATTAATATATAAACCATTTTTCTAGTTTTATCAAGACATTAAACCTCCTATCTGGAATTGTATCTAAATCTTTTCTAGAATGTCTGGCTCCTATTTCAGTCATAGTTCAGTCAGTTCCCCCTTGCCTCATCCTTTTTCTTTGCAGCAGAGATGAAGTTGCATTTTACAGCCTGAGCTCAGCTCCATTTTCCCCACCAGAAATAATTAGTTTACAGCAAGGAAATTAATATAAAAGTAAGAGTAGGGGTGGGACGTGGTGGCTCACGCCTGTAACCCCAGCACTCTGGGAGCCCAAGGTGGGCAGATCATCTGAGGTCAAGTCTCACTCTGTCAACTAGGCTGGAGTGCAGTAGCACCATCTTGGCTCAATGCAACCTCCACCTCCCCGGTTCAAGCAATTCTCATCCCTCAGCCTCCCAAGTAGCTGGGATTACAGGCACATACCACCATGCCCAGCTAATTTTTGTATTTTTAGTAGAGATGGGGTTTCGCCATGTTGGTCAGGCTGATCTCCAACTCCTGACCTCAAGTGATCCACCAAACTTGGCCTCCCAAAGTGTTAGGATTACAAGCATGAGCCACTGCTCCAGGCCAAGAATGAGGCTTTAGTCTGGAGACTCCCGGCTGCATGAGGCCCTGAACACATTATGAGCTCATGCTGGACCCAGTGAGGGTTCAGCCCTCTGTAAAAGTCCAGGTGAGCCCAGCAGACACACATGAAGCAGCCCTCACAGGGCCAAACCCCAACATCAGGAGAAATGCAGGGGTGCTGCTTTCAGCTGGTACATCTTTTTTTTTTAATGAGAAAATATGTTTAATTTTGTAATAAAAGTTTCTGAAAAAGAGGCGTAAATTTAGACACATTTGCTTCACAGTCCAAATTTCCTATATTGCACCTGCTCTCTAAAGTGAGGGATCCTGGCCAGGCGCAGTGGCTCATGCCTGTAATCCCAACCTTGTGGGAGGCCAGGCGGGCGGATCACCTGAGGTCAGGAGTTCGAGACCAGCCTGACCAATGTGGCGAAACCCTGTCTCTACTAAAAATACAAAAATTAGCCAGGTGTGGTGTCGCGCACCTGTAGTCCCAGCTACTGGGGAGGCTGAGGCAGGAGAATTGCTCGAACCCAGGAGGCGGAGGTTCCAGCGAGCGGAGGTGGTGACACTGCACTCCCAGCCTGGGTGACACTCCATCTCAAGGAAAAAAAAAAAAAAGAAAAGAAAAGAAAAGTGAGGGATCCAGACCAAGACATCTGCAGATAGAGGAAAAAGCTAAGCCTTATTAGCAAAGGACTTTGGAGGCATTAGAAGATCCATACCCCCCACCACAGAACAAATGGGAGCAGGTGGTACATCCTGAGGTGGCTTATTACAGCTCAGTACATGACGCATGCAATAGAAATTGCTAATACATTTAACACAAGCAGACCTAAAACTTCAGCATTTATAACCTGTATAATTGGCCATAAAATCATGCAGGTTCAAGGTTTTTTTTCCCAGGACAGGCATTTGTCCATTATTTAATTCAAACACTTTCATTTTCTATATGCTATTCCAAATCCTGAACAGGAATACAACTAGTGTGAATATAATGACTTATGGCGACACCAATACACTCACAAGAGCTTCAAAAAATTAATACGTAACTGGAGAAAATCTTTACTGAAATGTTAAGGTTGAGATGTCGCTCTTAGAAAAGCTTTGGAAAACGGTCACAGCCTCTGAATAAGCCGCTGACAATCTGCATTGCCAATTTTCATTGAAATATGTTGAGTTTTTAATATTTCCTTAAGACCCTTTTTTTTCTTTTTTTTTGAGATGGAGTCTCAGCCCATAGCCCAGGCTGGAGTGCAGTGGTGCGTTGCAACCTCTGCCTCCTGGGTTCAAGCGATTCTCCTGCCTCAGCTTCCCGAGCTGAGACTACAGGCACAGGTCACCATGCCTGGCTCCTTTTGGTATTTTTGGGAGAGACGAGGTTTCACCATGTTGTCCAGGCTGGGCTTGAACTCCTGACCTCAGGTGATCTACTGGCCTCATCCTCCCAAGGACCGGGATTACAGGCATGAACCACCACACCTGGACCTTTCCTTAATATTCTAAGTATCCTGAAGCTAACTTTAGGAATGCAAACCTTAGTGAGTCCTTGTTTCACCAAAAGTCTAAGCTAGATGCTACATGCAGAATTTTGAGTTGGAGGGCAGAAGAATTTGAGGTTAGGCATTTGAATATGAGGTCAAGAGTCAAGCTATTCATTTTAATACATGATTTTTAAAAATGGAGAAAACTTTTCAAGATTGCGATGTCAGGAAGGAGAAACAGTCTGAGCCTACGCTGCTAGGCAAGAGCCACTAACGAAGGCTAAAATTTGCAAGTGAAAGTTTGATGAGGATAGAGATTAAGAGCACCCTCTCAAAAATTACTTATTAATTACAAAGGAAATATAATGCCAGTACAGTACACGGAGAAACCAGGGGATACCAGCTTAACTAAGGGAGGAAGCCTTAGCTGAGCACACATGGCTGGTGTATACACACACACACACACACACACACACACACACACACACAGAGTTTACATAGTCAGAAAAAGAGCTCCGTTATTGGAACAAGCTGATGCTTTACATATTCAGATGTGATACACTGAGAAGAAGCAACGTCACTTCCATCACATTCTTGATGTGCACGAATATCTATTCACATACACAGCAGGAGGAGGAGGGAGAGAAGAAAGGTACAAGGAGAATCACAAATGTGCCAAAAAGAGGGGGAAAGTCGAGAATCGGTATGACTGAACTGGGAAAAAAAAGTAGATGCCAAACAAACCAACAATCTACAAAGATGGCATCCAGAGATGGTATTCAGAGCACTGTGCAAAGAACGCAGGTGACGTCAAGGTGAAGAGACTCTGTTTAATTCTTTACTTTTGCTGTGTGAGAAGTATGAGTGATGGAAACCTATTTTGTTCCTGTACTCTGACACACTTAGCTACTGAGAACTCGAGGTTCTGAAGACACATTGGCATTTTGGTCACGTAGGCTGTAAACAAGTGGCCCTCTAACTACCCCTGTCCTGGGATCCTTTGGAAAGATGGCCCTGAGAAGAGAATAATCCATAAGGTACAATATTGATTTTCAGAGTTTTTTGACTATGACATACAGTAAGATAAACATATTGTGTTGCAACTCAGTCACACGAGATATATAAATACACACATACATAGACACAGAGTATTATATAT
Source organism: Trachypithecus francoisi (assembly GCF_009764315.1). Classification (NCBI taxonomy): domain Eukaryota; kingdom Metazoa; phylum Chordata; class Mammalia; order Primates; family Cercopithecidae; genus Trachypithecus; species Trachypithecus francoisi. The sequence continues at coordinate 4,260,771 of NW_022681456.1, forward strand.
GATTAAAAACATACTTCAGGCTGACTACATGCAAGCCACTTTGATGTTTTCTATTTGACTTCACTTCAATGTTTAAAAGTGCTGGTCCCTAAAGCCCCTGACAGCTTTAAGGTGGTATAAATTCTTAGGCTTTTAACAAAGAACTATTAAATAAGGTTGGCCTGCTGATGCTCAGAGGCAAGGCACATACCTAACTAATTTTTTAAGTAAATTTTGTCTTCTCCTTTTAGCGCCAAACTTATTTTTATTACCTTTGCCTTTCCTCTAACGTCTAGTTTATCCATGAGTCAAGATTTGAACTCGTCACTTAACAAATGCACACATTTACACGTCTTTCCGATAGAACCATTTCCTGGAGAACGGTGTTTTTATCTTCAAAACAAAATGTGTTGTTTTCACGATCTGGCATATTGCTGCCAAAAGCTACATTCCACATTGCTTCATCTCCCAAGTATGAGTCATGGGCGGGCTCAGGAACAGAAGCCCAATCCATGCTGAGGCAGTCTTTATGTCCTGTATTCCATTCTAGAAGTTGTCTTTATTATTTTCTTTTTTCTTTCTTTCTTGATAAAGTTTCACTTTTGCTGTCCAGGCTGGAGTGCAATGGCGCAATCTCGGCTCACTGCAACCTCCGCCTCCTGGGTTCAAGCAATTCTCCTGTCTCAGCCTCCCAGGTAGCTGGGATTACAGGCATGCGCCACCACACCTGGCTAATTTTTGTATTTTTAGTAGAGACAGGGTTTCACCATGTTGGTCAGGCTGGTCTTGAACTCCCGACCTCAAGTGATCCGCTGCCTCGGCCTCCCAAAATGCTGGGATTACAGGTGTAAGCCACCACGCCCAGCCACTATCTTCATTATTTTTCATTTGTTATTACAAAAAAAAAAAAAAAAAAAAAAAGTACTTCAGTTGAACACATTAGACTTACTAAATTACAGCTGAAAAAGCTGATTTGGGGGGCTGTGCAAGAATAAAGGCTTCTACTAACACTAGTTTTCCAAATGAAAAACAAGTGAGTTTTCTTAGGACTAGCCTGAGGAAGAAAAGTGCTACAATCTGAGTTAGGCAAATTTGAGTTTCCATTATAGAAATACAAATAGAGTTGACAGAGAGATAGAGATAGAGATGAGAGAGAGAGAGAGAAATGAGCAATAAAACTAGATATACAATAAAACAGAAATCAGAAAAATAGGAAGGAGTTACCTAGTCAAATTTAAGCTTTCATACATTTTAGGTTTGATAGCCTGAAAGGAATCATGACTTTAGATTGTGTTGGTCGTTGGAATTTAAAGGCAAAACTCACAGAACATGGAATTATCACACTTAAAATGTATCTGGAAATGCACAGAAAAACTCAAAGACCAGGTAACTAATTTGATGTCTACACATCGATCTTTCAATCAGAATAGCTATTGCCAATATCGTGTGAAAAAACTGTAACAATGCCATTTACTACATTTAACCTGCTTTACTATATATTTGTTCTTAGTTCATCTGTTTGCATGTGATATAATGGTAAGCGTAAGAGGGGTTTAAGGTTTTAAATTAAGGAGACTTAGTAATTTGTTAGCTGGGGCTTAGAGATAGAACTGAGAATGGTCAGAAAATCTGTGACATGCCGCAAGAGGAGAATGCGTCGTGACGCGGACATCAGACATTTAAGAAGCACACTACAAACCCTGGTGATTACTCAATTACTCAACTGTTTACATGCAGTGTTAAATGAGGCTCTTCCCACCCACTCCCCCTGATTTCAAGGTTAACAGTTGGTGAGAAGGCAGAGGGTATTTGATCACTAATAATCTCTGCCAACTTCACTCTATCTTCTGTTTTCAGTGTCTGCAGCTCCAAGTGGGAGGGACAAATCACAGTCACAGGTTTCCAACGCTCCAGAGGCCAAGGGAAGATAAAGTAAGGATGATGAGGACGGCCCATCCCCAGAGCCTAAGAGATGACAAAGACAAATGACAGCACAAATGCGAACAGACGCCTGATCATAAAACCCAGAGACAGAGATTAATCCTACATCTACCCTTAAGCCATTATCTGCCACTGTCAGCTACCAGAGCCACAACCAGTCTCTCTAAGCCCGTATATTCTGAATACATTTACAACTTCTAATTGCACACATTAAGATTAAGCAGCAGCCAAGTAGGTCTCCAGAGGAAAACGCTTTCTAAGGAGTGTTTAAAATCTCCTGGCTGTTCCCTTAATCATTCAATAGCAAGACCAACGGAACAGTCAACCCTGAGACGACGGAACGTGACGACAAATCGTTCTCCTACTGGAAATTATGAATCTTAGTGACAATGCCATTGCGTCCTGTGATAGATTGAAGACAGACTAGCTTTACAACAGGAAATTGAAAATGGGCCCCTCATTCTGAATAATGGGACACGTAACCGACATGACAAAGCAGCTGAGGTCGCGTGGGTTCATCTGTAACACTGAGAACAACCATGCTAGTGTGGCTGAGATTGATGAGTACACTACGAAAATCATTTCTGATAAAATGCTTGGACCTTTTTTTTTTCAATAGAACTTAAAACTGACACATAGAGTATGTGGTAGAGGCTTTGTTTCAAGTCTTTTTTGTTTCATTTTATTTTATTTTACGTTCCGGGATACATGTGCAGGATGTCCAGGTTGATGGCATAGGCAAACGTGTGCCATGGTGGTTTGCTGCATCTATCATCCTGTCACCTAGGTATCAAGCCCCGTATGCATTAGCTAGTTTTCCTGATGCTCTCCCGACGCCTCCACCCCCGCCCTCCCCTGACAGGCCCCGGTGTGTGATGTTCCCTTCCCTGTGTCCATGTGTTCTCACTGTTCGGCTCCCGCTTATAAGTGAGAACATGCGGTGTTTGGTTTTCTGTTCCTGCCTTAGTTTGCTGAGGATAATGGCTTCCAGCTTCATCCATGTTTCTGCAAAGGACATGATCTTGTTCCTTTTTATGGCTGCATAGTATTCCATGGTGTCTATGTACCACATTTTCTTTATCCAGTCTATCATTGATGGGCATTTGAGTTGATTCCATGTCTTTGCTATTGTGAATAGTGCTGCAATGAACATACACGTGCATGTATCTTTATAACAGAATGATCATATCCCTTTGGGTATATACCCAGTAATGGGATTGCTGGGTCAAATGGTATCTTTGTGGAATTGCCACACTGTCTTCCAAAATGGTCGAACTAATTTACATTCCCACCAACAGGGTAAAAGCATTCTTATTTCTCCACAAGCTCGTCAGCATCTGTTGTTTCTTGGCTTCTTAATAATTGCCATCTGACTGACGTGTGATATTCTCATTGTGGTTTTGATTTGCATTTCTCTCATGATCAGTGGGTGATGAACTTTTTTCATATGTTTTTTGGCTGTATATATGTCTTCTTGTTTCAAGTCTTTAGCATGAAAACAGACTTGGGGCGTCTTTCTGTAGGCTGAGGGCAGAGAACTGATTTTGTATCTTCAGTCTTTTCTTAGAAGTTTGCAGCATGAGGCCAGGTGAGGTGGCTCATACCTATAATCCCAGCACTTTGGGAAGCTGAGGCAGATGGATTACTTGAGGTCAGGAGTTCAAGACCAGCCTGGCCAACATGGTGAAATCCCCCTCTCCAAAAATTACAGAAAATTAGCCGGGTGTGATGGGGCATGCCTGTAATCCTAGCTACTCGGGAGGCTGAGGCAGGAGAATCGCTTGAACCTGGGAGGTGGAGGTTCAATGTAACAAGATTTTGTAGAAATTGATAAGTTGAGCCCAAAATTTAAATTGATATGCAAAAAACCTAGAATAGCTAAAATAATTTTGAAACAAAGTTATTGACTAACACTACTTGGTTTCTAGACTTACTATTAACCTATAGCAACAAAACAGCATGGTATTGGAATAAAGACAGGCATAGATAGTGGAACGCCACATACAGTAAAATGACTTTCAACGAAGACACCAGAGCAATTCAATGGGCAAAGAAAAACATTTCTAATAAATGACGCCAGAACCATCTGGATATTGTTAAGAAAGAAAAAAGAAAAAAAAAAGATCCCTACCTCATACAACACACAAACAGTAATTTCAGATGGATTTATAATCCTAAATGAAAGAGCTACAGCACTAAAACTTCTAAAGACATTTAAAAAAGAAAGAAAAACATCTTTGTGACCTTAGGGTAGGTAAAGATTTTCTAGACAGGACTCAAAAGCACTAACCATCAAAGAAAAAGTTTGATAAACTAGACTTCAATAAAATTTAAACCTCTTCTGCTCTTCAAAAGACATGGTTAAGTAGGTGAAAATATAAGCCAGAGAACGGGAGAAAAATTAACGATATATTTATCTGACAAAAGGTTTGGACCTAGAATATAAGGAAGTTCTACAAACCAATCATTAAAAGACACACATACAATTGGCTAGACACTCACCAAACAAGATACATGAATGGCCAACGTGCACATAAAAAGGTGCTGAACAAAATTAATCATCGGGGAAATGAAACTTAGAAGAATGACAATGAGACACCATTTCATTATCTACCTAGAACAACTAAAATTGAAGACTGTCTACTCTACCGGTGGGCGAGAACGTGGAGTAACTGAAGCTCTTGCCAGCTTCTGCGGAAGCGTAAGATGGCACACCTTGGAGAACTGTTTGGATTTTTTTTTATAATGTTAATCATATAGTCAAGCTATTTGACTATATGATTGGATAAATTAGAGGCATTTATCCAAGAGAAGTGAAAACACAGGTCACTAAAAAACCTTGCACAAGCATATTCATAGTAAATGTATTTGTAATGGTTAAAAATGGAAAACAAGCTAAAAGTTCATCAATAGAAGAAGAGATAAACAATTTGTGATATATGGAATGGGATACACCATTCCAAAATAGAATACTAAGAAGAAAAGGACTACAGATACACACAATAGGGATAAATCTCAAAAACATTAGTTGAACAAAGAAAGCCAGATACAAAAAATTATTTAATGCATGACTCCACTTAGATGAAGTTCAAGAACAGGTAAAACTAATCTAAGATAGGAAAAACTAGACTAGGAGTCACCTATAAAGAGACAGAAATCAAACATGGAAGAGGGCATGAGAGAACTTTCTTGACTGGTGGAAATGTTACCTGTCTTGATTAGGGTATTTGTCACATGGGTATATACATTTGTCAAACATTTACCTAATTTTGTGCTTGAGATCTCTTCATTTCACTATACAGAAACTTCAGATTTTTTTTAGACGAAGGATGAGTTCACTCTATTCTACTGACATAATGAGCAAAGAAGGCAGGTTAGAGTAGTAAGTGAAGCCTGATTTTGTCTTTTAAAAATCATGATTTACATGTAAATTGTTGAGAAAGATTACATCAAACATTAATAGCAGTTCCTTTTTTGGTGATAAAATTTCAAGTGATTTAAATTTTTGTTGCATTTTTGGCCAGGCCCGGTGGCTCATGCCTATAATCCCAGGACTTTGGGAGGCCGAGGTGGGTGGATCACCTGATCAGGAGTTCGAGACCAGCCTGGCCAATACGGCAAAACCCCGTCTCCATTAAAAATACAAAAATTAGCTGGGTGTGGTGGCACATGCCTATAGTCCCAGCTTCTTAGGAGACTGAGGCAGGAGAATCGCTTGAACCCGGGAGGCCGAGGCTGCAGTGAGTCTAGATCACACCACTGCACTCCAGCCTGGGCAACAGAATGAGATTCCATCTCAAAAAGAAAGAAAAAAAAAAATGTGTTGCATATTCTGAGATTTTCTCATTTTCCTACAAGGGTAATTTAATTATGTGTGTAATTAGTAAAGTAAAATAAAATGAACACATGAGGTTGTTATACTTATAAAGAACAAATGTCACAGGAAATGGTACTGAAAATTTGGGAAGCAGGTGCTAAAAACAGCATCAGAAAGGGCCGGAGCCCCTGTCTCTCTGGCTTTCTAGCCCTGCTGTTCCTCAAAAGGGTAAAACTACTCATGAAGTCACAGACAGAGGGAAATCAACCTTGTTCTCCCTGACAACCACTTTTTCAAAACCACACGAACGTCACAAGCTCCTGAAAGTAACTGACAAGATGCACTTCCTCAAAATCCTCTAAGAAGACCTGATCTCTCACCGGAGCGTTGAAGAAAGGTATTCCAGTTAAAAGCGGCGTTTGGTGTTGTTGCAATTCCTGGGTCAAAGAAACCAAAAAAGGGCAAATTCACTTTGATGCGATTGCTGAAATGCAAGCAGTTATTTTGTGTTGAGGCTTAGTATTATTATTACTGTAATTATTATCATTTTGAGACGGAGTCTCGCTCTCTCGCCCAGGCTGCGGTGCAGTGCCACAATGTCGGCTCACTGCAACCTCCTCCTTCCGGATTGAAGCAATTCTCCTGCCTCAGCCTCCGGAGTAGCTGGGATCATAGGCACCCGCTGCTACACCCGGCTAATTTTTGTATTTTCAGTAGAGACAGGGTTTCGCCATGTTGGCCAGGCTGGTCTCGAAACCCTGACCTCAAGTGATCCACCCGCCTCAGCCTCCCAAAGTGCTGGGATTACAGGTGTAAGCCACCATGCACGGCCCACTTGTGTTGCAGTTTAAATAATGGTACCAACTGGTTTTTATAAAGCCACTTGATGCTCTGAGTGCGTCACTGAAGTCCCATGAATCCTTCAGCACGGGAGGGTTAAAAAGAGCCCACGGATTCTACACGAGAAAAGACCCACCCCTTTCAGCCCCAGGATCCATGACAGGCCCAAACTGGGTTAGACAAACCATGAGTTCCTTAAAAATGCCAGGAAGTAACAGGTTTCAAAAACACTGTGAACTAAGCTCCATGTGAAAATTATACCTCCCTTTAAAATCCTCACTCTCAACCCTCACCAACTCATGCCTGATGGTCTGTTGGCTATTACTTTCTCAGAGAGAGAAGTTACATTTAATTTTTGCTGAAAAAAAAAAACAAATATTTTACAATTTAGAAAATCCAGAGGCAATATCTAACACGTTATCTTGGTAACAGAAACATTTTGAAATTTTATAAAACGTAAGTAAATCAAGTCGTCTAACCACATCTAAAATCCACCTGCATAATCATTATTCACACTGAATGATACTGACAAGGGCTATTTAACAAGTGTCCGCTTCAAGCCAGCCCTGGGCTCCGACTGCATGTAGGCACTTTCCATACTCCCCTGTAGCCCTTAAAGGCCCACTGAGCAGACTGGTTCCTCCAGTTTATCCAGCTGGACACTGAGGTTCAAAGAGGTTAAACGGGCTTCAAAATGCGCAGGGTGGAAGTGGTAGACGCTGTGTTCAAACCTACGCACTGCCTCAGAGCCCAGGTCTTTCCTGCTGCACCTGCTAAAAATGTCACTGAGGCCAGTGCAGCCAGGACAAGGTGATGACAGGATGGCATGCCTCACGAAGGTGTGCCTGAGCACCATGGAAGTCCTCAGGAGGCACGAACGCCTGGCCTCAGCGTCTGCACTCGTTCTAACCTGAGCTTGGGGCGAATTACACATTCTTCCAGGGATCTAGGCTTTCCATTATTTCTATCGTGTAGTACGGTGGTTTACAAACTCTGTTTAGAGAGGCCAGGCACAGTGGCTCACAGCTGGAATCCCAGCAATTCGGGAGGCCGAGGCAGGCGCATCACCTGAGGTCAGGAGTTCAAGATCAGCCTGGCCAACACGGTAAAATCCTGTCTCTACAAAATATACAAAAATTAGCTGGGCGTGCTGGGGGGCACCTGTAATCACAGCTACTCGAGAGGCTGAGGCAGGACAGTTGCTTGAACCCAGCAGGCAGAGGTTGAAGTGAACCAAGATTGTGCCACTGCACTCCAGCCTGGGCAACAGAACGAGATTCTATCTCAAAAAAAACAAAAACAAAAACAAAAAACGGTGTTTAAACCTCAGAGGGTTTGATGAAGGGCTTCGGATGCCACCATAGGGGTAGGATTGGGCAGGGAGGAAGGGGGAGGATGAAGGGAGCAGAGTTCCAGGTCCCCCAACTCAAGTCAGCCAAAACAGAAGCCCGCATTTGGTTTGGTTTGTTTTGTTTTTTCCAAACATACTGCCGATGGAGTATATCATACTTCTACTGGTGGAAAATGTTAAGTGATCTGCATTTTAAATCATTATTTTATAATTTCTCCTATTTATCTTTTATTCTAATGTTAGAAAAATTATAACAATGTAGCCATTCTCAGGCAGATTGCTTGAGCCCAGGAGTTCAAGACCAATCTGGCAACACGGTGAAACCCCGTTTCTACAAGGAATACAAAAAAAATTGAGCTGGGCATGGTGACTCACGCCTGTAGTCCCAGCTACTTGGGGGGCTGAGACGCTAGAGAATCGCTTAAACCCGGGAGGCAGAGGTTGCAGTAAGCCGAGATCGCACGACTGCACCAGACCTTGTCTCAAAAAAGAAAAAAAAAAAAAGTAGCCATTTCACTGATTATTTTTAAGTAAATCTCAGAAATCATATTATCTCCTTCATAAACATCTCAATATATGTCTCTTAAGGGTGCAAACTTACTCTTTGAAATATATATATTTATCACATATAAATATACATCTATTTATTCATTCTCTATCCCTGTACATAAGTAAATAAATATTTGAAAATGCTTACCTTGACTCTGGACGTAGATCTTACCCTTAGCATGCGGCTTTTGAAAGGAGGGGAGAAAGAAAAGAGAAGTACATTGGAGAGTGCATGACAACTGCTTTTTAGAAATAAAATGAAGGTCATTAACAAAAAAAGCCATCCTGGAAAACATCACTGAGAGTCATCTACACAGCTGCTCACAGACTTACCACTCTCTAAGAGCAAAGCATTACTTCTGCTTTTAATAGGTTTTGCCATTAAAAATACAGCATCTATAAGGTTAAGAAGCACACACAAAGAGTCTCTTAAAATGAGGCCTAATGCAATTTTGCAATGTTACACTTGCTGTGTTAGTGGAGACATTACTGAGGTTCAGCCAGAGAGCATGCCAGAGCCGGCCCAGCTGCAGCAGCTCCTGCCCCAGCGTGGAGGTGGAAGCCTGCGGAAGCACGGTATGACTTATGCAACCCTGAGGGGAAGAGTACTTCCACCATCCCCAGAAAAAATGAAGAAAGCAGTAGGAGGAGAAGGAGGAGCTGCCAATGTGTTGGGAAACCAAAGACAGGCCCTAGGAGGCAGATCCTTCCAGGCAAGGGAGGACAGCGGAGGGAAAACGTCTGGTAAGGGCCTCCCCAAAGGCCTCCCTGGCACCAAGGAAAAGGCGGCCCTTGCATGACTGACTTGGGTATTTGTACCAAGATATCAACTTACTATTCCTTGCCGTGTTTTCTGGCAGAATGTCACAAAACTGCTAGAGAGAAATATAATCCACTTCTCCAGTTCATTTTGAAACAGTGGCAGGAATATTTTTAAGATGACGTTTAGATGGAAAGGTGGAGGCAGGAGCAGAGTGAGGCTCTCTCCGGAACAGCTGGTGGAGCAAGTCCATGCCAAGGATGCTTTCTCTCAAGTGATCAAAATAGGCTGTCATTTTGGTGAAAGAGTCCAAAAATGGATGTCTTTTTGTCATGTGACATAAGCCTAATCAATGCATACAATGACTGAACTAGCTAGATCCCTGGAGGTCACAGAAGGCACACCCCTGTCCTTTCTCAGTGTAGGGATACAGTGCGGTCTTTAGGGTACCAGGGAGCCCTCGGCACTGCATGGGGTATGCTGGTCCACGTTGGAAATTGTCCCCATGTTAGTTTTATATTTTGGGACACAAGCCAAGGGTGAAGCAGCCCTGCCAAGGGCAAGTCAATCAACAGGAAGGAGACTGGCCCTCCCCAAACCTGGAAAGGTTTGGCAGAGGCAGCATCCAGGCAGAAGGTAGGTGGCATGACCAGGCACAGTGGCTCACCCATATAATCCTAGCACTTTGGGAGGCTGGGGCAGGCAAATTATTTGAGGTCAGGAGGTCAAGACCAGTCTGGGCAAAATGGTAAAACCCTGTCTCTACTAAAAATACAAAAAGTAGCCAGGTGTGGTGGCACACACCTGTAGTCCCAGCTACTTGGGAGGCTGCGGCAGGAGAATCGCTTGAACCCGGGAGGCGGAGGTTGCAGTGAGCCAAGATTGCGCCACTGCACTCCAGACTAAGCGACAGAGTGAGACTCTGCCTCAAAAATAAAAAATAAAAAAATAAAGAAGGTGGTGGGTCCACACAAGGCTTGGTGTGGCGTTGGTTTTGTCCTTATCACATTTTGTATTTAACTACAGGAAGCATCTCAAGCCTCCAGAAGTCTTGCCTCTCCTCCCCACTTAACCATGCAAGCGCATATGCGTGGTATTCCAAAAGCCCTTAAAATAGTAAATCTTCAAGAGACAGTTTCAAAAACCTCTTCTCCACCAGTTAAAAAAGACATTAACTTTAATGAAAAAAAAAGGCTAATGGCAACCACTGAAATTAGAAATTGCAGTTCAGAGCCCTGAACTACTCCTTTTGCTGAATTATAATTTCCCTGAAAAGCTGGAAGAGCTGTTACTCAAGTGTAGTGGAGGCTCGGAGTGCTTTTTCCTGAAACAATCCTGTGTCCAAAACACTCGCCTGGCAACATCTTGAAGATGGATGGAAAAGCACTCACAATAGAACACCACGGCATGTAACTTTCAAGTTAATATAAGTGTTTGACAATAACAGATTCAGCATAATCCTAGATAAATATAAGGGAGGCAACATAAAGTTTTTGTCACTATTTTCATTGGAAATATGCTCTGCAATTAGCAATACATAAACTCAAAATGTTCCTGTCAAGAATCTCCTTTTTCCACCAAAAAAAAAAATTGAGTTAAACTTGTATCTCAGCTCTGTAAGCAGAAGGAATTGACTGAATGTGAAGATTTCTGGACTTATCTGCTGATCTTCCCACATCTCTGAGCATCGTTTTTCTAAAGTCAATTGAAAAGCATTTCATAAATGGTATTTTCAGATCTCATCCAGGCAAACAGAGGAAATTGAGTTGCAGTATAACGGAAGTCTAGACCTGAGTTATTTTTAATCATTGCAATAAAAGAAATCTGGCAAAAGCCAATTGGCTTATATTAATTTTGAAAAACATTTTCTATATGAAAATGTAACAAATGCAAATTAGCTTTCTTTGCTCAATATTTATTATTGTTCTATCTGCCTTGAAATAACAAGAGTCAAAGTCCTGCCTTACAGATAAGGTCTGCCTTGCAGATTAGGTCATCAGTGCACACAATGGCAAACACTGAGGTGTGTTTAGCAGCAACTGTTACCTCTTTGGCTCATTACTGGATATAAAAAGCCAGGATCCTATAGGCTAGATACCTATAAATAGACGGACTTCTAACAGACCCAAGGGCTAACTGATGCCTTTTCATGCTGGAATAACATCAGCCAAAGAACTTCCCATTCTTTGACTACATATAAGCCAGAGATTCATCTAAAATTAAACTTTCCGCAAATGGAAACTGCAATAGATTATTTTTGAAATATAGGCACAATTTTATGCTCTACAGATGGCAAAAATAAGTTTTTGTTCTGAAATTATAATACAACTTCAGATTGTGGCTTTGTTAAAACTACTTCTAAAATGATTACAAATCGCTTAAAAGACATGATGGCCCACATACATAAAGTTACAAAATAGATTTATGCCACAAAACACATAGAAACTGGGCACTTTTCAAGGTCATGGTGTCTTTTTTCCTCCCTCTACTCTTTTGCCTTAGAAATCTGTTATCGTGCATAAAAAAAGAAAATAATATTCAAAAGGAAGGGGAGGTGTGGGGAGATTCAGCCTTGCCACTGAACTCCTGCAATGGTACCCGACAAAGAACAATTTTCCTTTTCTTTTTTAATAGGAAGTAATCATTTTTCCTAGAAAAAAAAAAAAAAATGTCCAGACACTAACACTTCACAACATTGTAACAACAAAGAAAGAGGTTTTCTAGAGTTGGGATTCTGGAACATGAGGAAGAAGCACGGGTGTCCTGCTTCATCACAGATGGATGGCACAGGTCAGAAATGGAAGACTGGCTGCAAAGCCAGTATCGAAACCCAGTGGAATGACGCTTGGACTTATCGTGTTTATTTTCCTTCCTGTTGTCCTCCCTGTCCCACAGAAACACCAGTCACCACACAGAGCCCAGTGGCACCTAGCTGAACTGCCAGTCTTCCCTTGGGTAGAACAATTAAAAAAAAAAAAAAGAATATACATGGGTGAGATGAGAAACAAATGTTAAAACCAGTCACCATACAGAGCCCAGTGGCACCTAGCTGAACTGCCAGTCTTCCCTTGGGTAGATTAAAAAAAAAAAAAAAAAAGAATATACATGGGTGAGATGAGAAACAAATGTTAAAACTAGACTGGGATAGGATTCTGTCAGGTCCAACATGAACAGGCATAGAGATGAAATTAACAAAATCCAGCCAGGCGCAGGGACTCACACCGCTAATCCCAGCACTTTCGGAGGCTGCAGTGAGCTGAGATCGCGCCACTGCACTCCAGCGTGGAAGACAGAGCAACACTCGTCTAAAAAAAAAAAAATAGTCAAATAATTTTTTAAAGAACAACCCATGACCCTTCACAAAATCAGAGAAGATTTTCGTTTTTTAAAACAATTAAATGTATGGAGTAAACAACTCAGAAGGCCTGTTCGTTTTATTCAGAAGATTCCCCTACCATGCTCTGCCTTGGCAATTTAATGAATTAGAAACAATTCTTGTGATGGTACCACACATTTGAGCCCCGGGTCATGGAAAAAGTAAACTCAAGATCTATGGTCTGGAATGGATGCATTTTTCATACTTTTAAGTTCCTTTAAAACTTCTCAATTCCCAGGGATCTCACGTGGCGGGAAACAAAAAAAACCCACACAGACGTAAAGAACATTTGCAGTTCCATCCAGAAATCTCCAATGAAGGCTCAGCTTCATAGACGCTATTAAAAAGGATTAGCTTCCTGGGACATGATCCATGCCTGGAGCTTCTCCTGCAGAGGTGCGAGGGCTGGCCCAGAAACGAGGAATTCTAGAGGCGAAGCCCATGTGCTCAGTGCGTTTTTACGTTTCCAGGAGGGTGGCACTCTAATAACAGGTGTGGGCTGTGTCGTTTCAGCTGCTACCAAGATGACTTTCTGAGGTAATCAGACACAAAGCAATGGGCCATGCGGGAAGAGAGAGAAGTAATAAGTAGCTCATAAGACAACATGCTTCTACTGCAGACTTCAGGGATAAGTCGACACGCAGCTCATTCCGATTACGCCAGCGCTAACATCTGCGCTGACTTGTGGAGCTCACCTGTACAGGAACTGCACGTGTGACAGCCAGTGAGATCTGTCTTGCCTTCTATATTTTAATTTCCAAAAGAATTTTGATGAGTCAATGTACACAAAGTAAAATTACACTGTAGGTATTGCCTAATACAACAACTTCCAGAAGTTACTTTTCTTTAACAAGTGCCAAGGCAAAGTAGATAAATTAGGCCCCCAGAAGGTGGTAACTCAAAGTTTCCAGAAAAAGAAAAAAAAAAAAAAAGGAAAACCTCACTCTAAAGATAACACCTGAAAACTTAGCTCCATGCTTGCAAAGCATATTGATGGGCCATTATGAATGGCACTGTGCTTTTTTTGTTGTTATTGAATTTGATAACTGCTTCAAGCAATATTTACTTAAACAGGATTTTAAAAATATAGCTCATATATAAATATTTGAGTTTAGATTACATGTCCTCTTAGAAGAATGCTTATTAGGAAAAAAAGAGTGTGAAAACAGGCATGAGGGGTTTTGAACTCACTGGAGACATATTAAACCATAATCATTGCTTCTCCTGGTAGAAGCTTCCATTAAGATATACATTTAATTTGTTTGTGGGTGTTTTTTTTCTTTTTGGTGAAATTTTTACATTTTCTGGTGAAATGCTGAGGAATTTAGACAAAGCACTCTAAACGTGGACTAGAACTAGAAGTACTCAAGTTTGCATCCTGAATATCTATTACATATTGTAACAAGCAATCAAAATCCTACATAAGATATTTTCAAACTTTCCACAACATATATCTCAGGATCAGAAATGTGAAGTGAATCAAACTCTTGGAAAGGTGAAATCAGTATTATAATATCAGAAACTGGCCAGCACAGAGGCTCACGCCTGTAATCCTAGCATTTTAGGAGGCCGAAGCAGGGGAACTACTTGAGGCCAGGAGTTCAAGAGCAGCCTGGGCAACACAGTGAGACCTCATCTCTACAAAAAAAAAAAAAAAAAAAAAAAAAAAAAAGTAAAAATTTCAGCCAGGTGTGGTGGCATGGGCCTGTAGTCCCAGCTACTCAGGAGGCTGAGGGGAGAGGATCGTTTGAGCCCACGAGTTTGGGGATGCAGTGAGCCATGATCATGCCTCTGTGCTCCACCCAGCCTGGGCAACAGAGTGAGACCCCTTTAATAAAGAAAAAAAAAAAAAAAACACTTAAAAGATATATTGTAATATCACAAACCAACACAGTAATGCCATATCCCAAACCATGACCTACGTTGATCACGTGCGCTAGGCATTAACAGCGTAGCATGCTGACCTTGTGAGGAGCCCACTAGGATTGTATATTTTACAAAGTAGGTACAATGTCAAATTAAGGCTGATATAAACACACTAAAAAATAACGACCTGAGCATAAACAAAGGCATTTCAAATTAAAAGAGATAAAACCATCTTTATTGAAATCCAGTCAAACTAATTTGTGAAGGGTCAGTCAGAGACAGGTAGCTCCCAAGACAACATTTCTGTAAGAGCACCCCTGGGGGCTGAAGTTCACTCACGGGTTACAAACGAACTCTCATTTGGCACATGTCTGTTCATGTGTCCTCCATGATCAGATACCGTGTGAGTAAGTGATTCAGAAATCCTGAAACAGAGCTGCCTTGAGCACACAACAGCCCCCGCCACAGGCGGCTGATCCAAGGCACCTGTAAAGCAGCCGGTTTGAATTAAGATGTGCTGTGAGTGTAAAATACACTCCAGATTTCAAAGACTTCATACAAAAAAAGAGGTAAAATATGTCACTAGTAACTTTCACATTGATGACATGTTGAGATAATGTTTTGGAATATAGTGAGTGTGTACTAGGAAATTTGACCTTGACCAAAGAGAGGCATGATCTGCCCCCTTACCTTCTGGGAAACGGTGTAAGTGGTGTGATACCTGACAGCAGAGTGTTTGTTTAGGGTGGGAAATGGGCCAGGCGCAGTGGCTCATGCCTGTAATTCCAGCATTTTGGGAGGCTGAGGTGGGCAGATCACTTGAGGTCAGGAGTTAGAGACCAGCCTGGCCAACATGGTGAAACCCAGTCTCTATTAAAAATATAAAAATTAGCCAGGCACGGTGGCAGTCACCTGTAATCCCAGAACTTTGGGAGGCCAAGGTGGGTAGATCGCCTGAGGTTGGGAGTTCAAGACCAGCCTGACCAACATGGTAAAACCCCATCTCTATTCAAAATACAAAAATCAGCTGGGTGTGGTGATACACCAAGCACCTATAATCCCAGCTACTTGGGAGGCTGAGGCAGGAGAATTGCTTGAACCCGGGAGGCAGAGGTTGCAGTGAGCCGAAATCATGCTACTGCACTCTAGCCTGGGTGACAGAGCAAGACTCTGTCTCAAAAAAAAAAAAAAAAAAGACTGTTTTCATGCTTTAACCATCACCTGGACACCAGTGACTCACACGTCTGTGTCCCTAATTGTGCCCTCCTCTAAGGACAGTCCCACATTCTCAGCTCCATTCCCCTCTGAGTCCAATATTTGTTTCTAATTCAATACATCTGGAATTAAATGATTCAGTTCCTCTCCTTTTCCCCATCCAAATTATTTTCCATGATCTCTTCCAAACTGTACTGATAAAAACGTTAGGTTGTATGAACATTCTTAAACCCTTCTTTATTTCTTCCTTACTGACTGTGGTCTGCCAATATAAAAGTTACCTGTACCATGGTGTTTATGTTTTTTAAAAAAAGTCTTTATCGAAGTACATTTACAGGTAAAATGGCACCTAATTATAGGTGAAACGACATGATACTTGTGATTTTCCAAATTATTCTAGAAAACATTGTATGTGTGTGTGTAGGTGAGTATAAGTGTGTGTGTGTATTCAGGAGGAAGTCGAGTAAGAATCGAGGAACGGTAAACTGGGTGGTGGGCACCTAAGGGCTCACTCTACTATTCTTGCTACTTTTATGTATGCCCAAAAATTTCTTTAATAAAAAGTTCTGGCCGGGTGCGGTGCCTCATGCCTGTAATCCCAGCACCTTGGGAGGCCAAGGCGAGTGGATCACGAGGTCAGGGGTTTGAGACCAGCTTGGCCAACATGGTGAAACCTGGTCTCTAATAAAAATACAAAAATTAGCTGGGCATGATGGTGGGCGCCTGTAATCCCAGCTATTCAGGAGGCTGAGGCAGGAGAATAGTTTGAACCTGGGAGGTGAAGGTTGCAGTGAGCCTAGACTGCGCCACTGCACTCCAGCCTGGGTGACAGAGCAAGACTCTATCTCAAAAAAAAAAAAAAGTTCTGCCTGAGCGCAATGGCTCATGCCTCTAATTCCAGCACTTTGGGAGGCCAAGATGGGTGGATCACAAGGTCAGGAGTTCGAGACCAGCCTGCCAACATGGTGAAACCCCATATCTACTAAAAATACAAAGAAAAATTAGCCGGGTGTGGTGGCACACACCTGTAATCCCAGCTACTCGAGAGGCTGAACCAGGAGAATAGCTTGAACTCGGGAGGCGGAGGTTGTAGTGAACTACTGCACGACTGCAATTCACCCTGAGTGAAAGAGCAAGATTCCATCTCAAAAAATAAAATAAAATAAATAAATAAATAAATAAAAAGGTTCTAAAGGAGGAGTCATTCCTAATCAATCAATTTAATGGATATTCATTGGGCATGAGACAGTATACTCTTCTCCAGGGATGCACGAGTGACTATATCATATCCCTTCCTCAAGAAGCTCACCGCTTGAGAAGCACAGGGAAGGAAATAAAACAGGTTACACTCATTAGAGACAAGCAGGAAGTGTGGCAGATGGTAACAGAGGCCATCAATTCTTCCCCTCCCTGCATCCACACCCTTTTAGTTTTAGTAAGGCAGCATTAAAGATCTTCTCATTAGGAGGTAGGGACGGTATCTCCACCCGTTGAGTTGCTTTGGTCAATGGGAAGGAGGCAAGCCTATCACAGGCAGAGGCCTGGAATGTGCTTGTGGGTTGGGGCCTGTTCTCTCCTCCTGCTGAGCCTAAAACAGGATGACAGACACCGTGGAGACAGGCCTCAGGGGTCCCCACCATCCCAGCTAAGGTCCAGGCATGGAAGTGAGGCCACCCTGTGTGTTTAAGGCAACTGGTTTGTTAAGCAGCAAAAGGTAACTGACAGAGGAAGGGAACTCATCTATGCCAATTCTGGAGGGTCAAGGAAGGATTTGTGGTGGAGGATGACATTGAAGGCTGACAAGTTAGAGAAAAGGGCAGTGAATTCATGGAGAAGGAGCATGCTTCCACAGGTAAAATATTTCTTTCTTTTTTTTTTTTTTTATGAGACAGAGTCTTGCAGTGGCTCCATCTCTGCTCACTTCAACCTCGGCCTCCTGGGTTCAAGCAATTCTCTTGCCTCAGCCTCCTGAGTAGCTGGGACTACAGGTGCACATCACCATGCCCAGCTAATTTTCTGTGTTTTCAGTAGAGACAGGGTTTCATCATGCTGGCCAGGCTGGTCTTGAACTCTTGACCTCAGGTGATCCACCCACCTCAGTCTCCCAAAGTGCTGGGATTACAGGTGTGAGCCACCATGCCTGGCAATTATTTCTTTAATATCTGTCTTAACCAACACAGTTGGGTTCCCATGTTTGCTGTTTCATTTAATTTGTTGCAACATGTTGTTTTGGTTGAGGTTTATAAAGAACATCTTACATCTTGCAGACAGGTAGTAGGGAAAGAAACAGTATTTTGATAGCCTTTCACATCACGGTAGGCATCATTCTTGGGCGCTGGACCCAAACTCAACAAGTGGCAATTTCTCAAGTTTAGCTGCATTAGGGAACGTTTTATACTCAGTTATATTAAAGTCTATTAGTCTACCTGGTACTTTGAACTGATCTTTCACTTATACCTGATTCTATAGGTCACATATCGGTCATTTAAAACATACTGGCTCGGCCGGGCGCGGTGGCTCAAGCCTGTAATCCCAGCACTTTGGGAGGCCGAGACGGGCGGATCACGAGGTCAGGAGATCGAGACCATCCTGGCTAATACGGTGAAACCCCGTCTCTACTAAAAATACAAAAAAAAACTAGCCGGGCGAGGTGGCGGGCGCCTGTAGTCCCAGCTACTTGGGAGGCTGAGGCAGGAGAATGGCGGAAACCCAGGAGGCGGAGCTTGCAGTGAGCTGAGATCTGGCCACTGCACTCCAGTCCGGGCGACAGAGCGAGACTCCGCCTCAAAAAAAAAAAAAAAAAAAAAAACATACTGGCTCACCGAGTCATGTAGATCTTTCAAATGTTTAAACATTTCATTATACAACATCCAAAAAAGTCACATTTGTTAGTATAACCACCGATCTCATCAGGAAAGCCTTCAGATATTGGGAAACCAACAACCTCATGCTGGCTTTCCAAAATTCTAATCTTTACTTGAAAATTCAAATTTGGCCACATACAGTGTGGCTCATGCCTGTCATCTCAGCATTTTGGGAGGCCGAGGTGGAAGGATGGCTTGAGCCCAGGTGTTCAAGGCTCCAGTACGCTGTGATTGCACCATTGTACTCCAGCCTGGTTAACAGAGTGAGAGCCTATCTCTTAACAAAAAAAAAAAAAAAAAGAGGGACTGGGCACCGTGGCTCACAGCTGTAATCCCAGCACTTTGGGAAGCCAAGACAGACAGATCACAAGGTCAGGAGTGTGAAACCAGCCTGGCCAACATGGTGAAATCCCATCTCTACTAAAAATACAAAAATTAGCTAGGCGTGGTGGTGGGCACCTGTAATCTCAGCTACTCGGGAGGCTGAGGCAGGAGGATAACTTGAACCCAGGAGGCGGAGGTTGCAGTGAGCGGAGATCACACCACTGCACTCCAGCCTGGGCAACAGAGTGAGACTCCATCTCAGAAAAAAAAAAAAAAGAGTAGAGAGAAAAGGTCAGGTGCGGTGGCTCACGCCTGTAATCCCAGCACTTTGGGAGGCCGAGGAGGGCAGATCACTTGAGGTCAGGAGTTCAAGACCAGCTTGGCCAAGAAGGCAAAACCCCATCTCTACTAAAAAAACAGTAACAACATGTATTCAAAGGTTAATATTTGAAAAGCTAATAATTTGTATTTTTTCATCAAGGACATTTTTAAGTGAAATTGACTTAAGTGGGTGACGGTGACTAATCAGTGAATATTAGCACAGATGGGCCTCCTGCCTTTATTAGTATTAAGGCAGCAGCACTTTTACTCATCATGGCGTTTTACACCATGAGAAACGCCAAAAGAAAAGGCTTCGCATTATTATTTAGAAAAGGCTTGACTTGGTGGAGGCCCTGAAAGAGTCCGGGGGAACCTCAGAGCTCCAGGGACCCCATTTTGGTAACCACTGGTTTGAAAACCACCTTAAGAAGCCAGACAGATAGTCCAACAGATAGGCCGGGTGCAGTGGCTCACATCTGTAGCCCTAACACTTTGGGAGGCTGAGGTGGGTGGATCACTTGAGGTCAGGCGTTTGAGACCAGCCTGGCTTACATGGTGAAACCGTGTCTCTACTAAAAATACAAAAATCAGCCTGATGTGGTGGTGCATGCCTGTCTTCCCAGTCACTCAGGAGGCTGAGGCAGGAGAATCGCTTGGACCCGGGGAGCAGAGGTTGCAGTGAACTGAGATAGCACCATTGCACTCTAGCCTGGGTGACAGCATGAGACTCTATCTCAAAAAAAAAAAAAAAAAAAGTACTACCGTAAAACTGGAAACCAGGATGCCTGTTGGGTTTTCTAATACTGAGATTGACAAGTCATTAATTTGCACTAGGAAATACAATCTCCATGCTCTGCCTGGGAAAAGTCTGACATAAAGAGTAAGACTATGTACAGTCAGGGGCGTGTGCAACTTTTTTTTTTTTTTTTTTTTTTGAGACGGAGTCTCGCTCTGTCGCCCAGGCTGGAGTGCAGTGGCGCAATCTCGGCTCACTGCAAGCTCCGCCTCCCGGGTTCCCGCCATTCTCCCGCCTCAGCCTCCGAGTAGCTGGGACTACAGGCGCCCGCCACCTCGCCCGGCTAGTTTTTTGTATTTTTAGTAGAGACGGGGTTTCACTGTGTTAGCCAGGAGGGTCTCGATCTCCTGACCTCGTGATCCACCCGCCTCAGCCTCCCAAAGTGCTGGGATTACAGGCTTGAGCCACCGCGCCCGGCGGGCGTGTGCAACTTCACATTCACAGATATCTAGCATCCTGAGCTTTCGGAAGAGACCACAGATGACTGGGTTCTGCCCTTGTCCCAATGCAGCAGTTCCCAAGTACCACCATTTTGCAAATTGCAATTCCATAAAGGCAGGGCACAGCCTGCAAATGATCAGGGCATACACACAGTGCACAGTGGATGAACCGGCGCAGCACAAGCCCTAACAGCACTGGTGGAGCAGGCTCAGTGCAGTTCCCACCGCCAGAGACAGCAACCTCGCCCACCAAAGGGAACCTGACCTTTGGCTTTTTTCTTTAGTTTTGCAGGCACCAGCTGTATGGTGCATTCACATAGCTCCTTACTGAGAATTCAGTTAGGCTCCCACCAGCTCATATACCTGCCCTCTGAGTCATCATGAATAAAAAGTCAATAAATGAATTAACTTATGGATCTACAAACTCTTGTCTGTTTAAAGCTATTCAAATAAATTAGGTCCAACCCAGGAAACTACCTCTGTCACCTAAGCGATGGTTACTCTCATGTATACAAGGTTGCCGCAACATTTATGCTGCAGCTGATAAATCACCCCATCTGAGAACACAGAAGAAATCAGGGCCAGGTTCGGTGGCTCACACCTGTGATCCCAGCACTTTGGGAGGCTGGGGAGGGGGGGCAGATCATTTGAGGTCAGTAGTTCGAGACCAGCCTGACCAACGTGGTGAAACTCCATCTCTACTAAAAATACAAAAAAATTAGCTGGGCATGGTGGTGCGCACCTGTAGTCCCAGCTACTCAGGAGGCTGAGGCAGGAGAATTGCTTAAACCCGGGAGGTGGAGCTTGCAGTGAGCTGAGATCGTGCCATTGCATTCCAGCCTGGGTGACAGAGCGAGACTCCATCTCAAAAACAACAACAACAACAACAACAACAAAGAAACACAGACACCACATTACTGAGCTATTTTTGTCGTTCAATAACAACATCAAAAAATATCAGGGACATTTCAGGTGCATCTACACACACAAAATCAATCTATGGGAAACAACACACTATTGTGGCCACAACAGGCACCACCCATGGGAACACTGTCAGCTTGGTAAGGCTGCCTTTCAGTTCTCGAATTCTGCAATTTCTCTTTTTTTTTTTTTTTTTTTTTGAGACGGAGTCTCGCTCTGTCGCCCAGGCTGGAGTGCAGTGGCGCAATCTCGGCTCACTGCAAGCTCCGTCTCCCGGGTTCACGCCATTCTCCTGCCTCAGCCTCCCGAGTAGCTGGGACTACAGGCGCCCGCCATCTCGCCCGGCTAGTTTTTTGTATTTTTTAGTAGAGACGGGGTTTCACCGTGTAGACCAGGATGGTCTCGATCTCCTGACCTGGTGATCCACCCGTCTCGGCCTCCCAAAGTGCTGGGATGACAGGCTTGAGCCACCGCGCCCAGCCGAATTCTGCAATTTCATCAGCACGACCAAAATAACACCACCAGATAAACACATACCCACTGCGCTTGTGCCATTTCCTTCATTGACTCTGTGAAAGCGACAGCAAATCTAGTAAATGAACAAAAATAATAGAAATAATTAGGCCAGAATTCAATTAAAAGAACTATGAAACAGCTCTTTGGAACAAATTATGAGAGACAAGGTAAGACACTAAATTTAAAATGCAATCAATCTTTATTACTTGTGGTCATTGGCCATTAGGTTTAATCTCAACTCACATCAAAAAAAGTTGTATATGCAAGAAGTAAACCAAACGAAGTTTAAAACTTCCTGTTTTTTTCTCTTCCTTCCACGCAAGTTCGGAGAGGCAGAGATAAAATCAAAAGCAAGAAATCAAGATGCAGGAGAGAAGCAAGGAACTTGCTTGGTTAATCCACCCTGAACATTCAAGGGCAGCCTGTCCACTCCACTAACTCTGCCAAGGGAAGACTATAGGGACACAATTACAATTTACTGAGTGCACATGGGTGCTCAATGTTATCATCTCCCTCCTTTCAACTGCTTCTTTAGGAAATGCACAAGGGCCCTCAAAATTAAGAATATAAAGGTAATCTATTTATTAACTTTATGTTTGCCATGAAGTGCAGGAGTATTAACAGATACTTTTCCATGGAAATGTGGAGCCCATTCTTAGATGGGAAGCACCAATACTACCGAAACGTCCATTGTTAACAAACTACATGACAAAATCAATAATTCAGACAAAATCCACAAGTGAACTTCCATTGAAATTCGACAAAATAATTTTAAAGTTTACCTATACATATAGTTGGGTGACAAACAATCAGAATACTTTGATAAAGAAGAATTCAGGCCAGGCACAGAGCCTCACACTTGTAATCCCAATACTTTGGGAGGCTGAGGCAGGAAGATCACTTGAGCCCAGGTATTCAAGACCAGCCTGGCAACACAGGGAGACCCCCATCTCTACAGGAAAGAAGTTTTTATAATTAGCCAGGCATGGTTGAGCACACTGTGGTCCCAGCCACTCGGGAGGCTGAGGCAGGAGGATCACTTGAGCCTGGGATGTCAAGGCTGCAGTGAGCCATGATTGCGCCACTGCACTCCAGCTTGGGTGACAGAGGAAGAAGAAAGAAGGAAGAAGGAAGAAGAAGGAGGAGGACGAGGAGGAAGAAGAGGAAGAAGAATTCAAAGATGAGACTTGTATTAACAGATATCAAAATAGATTAAAAATATAATAATTAAAACAGTGTTGGCAGTGAAGAGAAGATAGAAAGATCAAAACCAAATACAAGGCCAGGAACAGACTCAAATACATTGAAGAATTTGACAAAGCATAGGCCGGGCGCGGTGGCTCACACCTGTAATCCCAGACTTTGGGAGGCCGAGGCAGGTAGATCACAAGGTCAGGAGACTGAGACCATCCTGGCTAACATGGTGAAACCCCGTCCCTACTAAAAATACAAAAAAATTAGCCAGGCATGGTGGCATGAGCCTGTAGTCCCAGCTACTCAGGAGGCTGAGGCAGGAGGATTGCATGAACCTGGGAGGCAGAGCTTGCAGTGAGCCAAGATCGCGCCACTGTACTCTAGCCTGGGCGACAGAGCCAGACTCCGTCTCAAAAGAAAAAAAAAAAGAATTTGACATAGCACAAAGCCAGAGAAGTGGTTCAGTACATGGAAAAAGTTAGTTTCCTACCTTATATCACATATCTAAAAAGGTGGTTCAGAAGCTAAGTGAAAAAAAGGTAAGATAACAAGAGGAGTCTGGAATGATACAAGTGACCAAGCAACTGGCCTCAGCCCAGGAAAGGTTTTCTGAGTATTAAAAGCTATGACAGGCCGGGCGCGGTGGCTCAAGCCTATAATCCCGCACTCCAGCCTGAGCGACAGAGCGAGACTCCGTCTCAAAAAAAAAAAAAAAAAAAAAAAACAAAGCTATGACATTATTGGATACCACAGGCAGGGTATGAAAAGGAGAAAGAAAAAATTATGAAATTAATTCTAAAGATAAAAAAGCTTCGATTATATTAAAATTAAAAGACTGGCCGGGCGCGGTGGCTCAAGCCTGTAATCCCAGCACTTTGGGAGGCCGAGACGGGCGGATCACGAGGTCAGGAGATCGAGACCATCCTGGCTAACACAGTGAAACCCCGTCTCTACTAAAAATACAAAAACTAGCCGGGCGAGGTGGCGGGCGCCTGTAGTCCCAGCTACTCGGAAGGCTGAGGCAGGAGAATGGCGTAAACCCGGGAGGCGGAGCTTGCAGTGAGCTGAGATCTGGCCACTGCACTCCAGTCTAGGCGACAGAGCGAGACTCCGCCTCAAAAAAAATAAAAAATAAAATAAAAAAATAAAAGACTACTGAAATACCACAAATTAATGTGGAAGAAATATGTGCAACTGACATGGAGAAAAGAAGAATACTATCCTGGGGCAGGAGCTCTTCAAAATTAACAAGGAAGCCAAACATCCCAAGGGAAAAAAAAAAGGATGGGAAAAATGGGACATTCACAGGAGAGCAAATACAAGGGACCATAAAATGTGAGGAAAAGTAAAATTTCTCTAATAACAAATTAAATCTAATTAGAACAATAGGAAAGAATTGCATCACATATAAGGTTGGCAGTTTTAAAAATAAAAATGCCCAACATTGACAAAGGTGAGAAAATGAAAACATATACCCACTTGGTGAATTAAAATGCAAATATTCTTTCTGAAGAGAAATCTGAGAAACTGCATCAATATACTCACATGTTCATATCGTTAGACCTTGCAATTCTACCTCCATGAATTCAACCTAAAGATAAAATCAGACAACTACACAAAGACAGACACAGGTTGTTCCCTGTGGTGTTGTGTCTAACAAAGATATAAATGCCCAATCTCAAAGGATCGGTTACAGAATTTATGAGAGAATTCTATGCAGCCATTCAAACCATGTTTGGAACCTTAAAATTATCAAAAATGTAGCTGGGTGTGGTGGTGCATGCCTGTAATCCCAGCTATTCAGGAGGCTGAGGCAGGGGGATCGCTTGAACCCGGGATCCTGGCAGAGGTTGCAGTGAGCCAAGATCGCGCCACTGCACTCCAGTCTGGTGACAGAGCAAGACTCTGTCTCAAAATATATATATATATATATACACACACACACACACACACACATATCATATACATATATATACGTGTATATATATATAGTACGTGTCATTCAGCCCAAATTTTCAAAAATAATAACAACGAAAATACAGTCACAATCATACAAATAAAAGTAATTAAAAGATCACCTAACAAAAAGCTAGTCATGGTTAAAGTACACATAAAGTACAAAAAAAATAGGTAATTTGCTTTTCCCTGGCTTCTTCAGTACTTTCCAAACTTTCTTTTTTTTTTGGAAATGGAATCTCGCTGTGTAGCCCAGGCTGGAGTGCAGTGGCACGATCTCGGCTCGCTGCAACCTCTGCCTCCCGCGTTCAGGCGATTCTCCTGCCTCAGCCTCCTGAGTAGCTGGGACTACAGGCGCCCACCACCATATCCGACTAATTTTTTGTATTTTTAGTAGAGACAGGTCTTCACCGTGTTAGCCAGGATGGTCTCGATCTCCTGACCTCGTGGTCCGCCTGCCTCGGCCTCCCAAAGTGCTGGGATTACAAGCATGAGCCACCGCACCCAGCGTTACTTTCCAAACTGTCTACATTGTATTGGGACAGACTTTTTTTAGTTAAAAAGAAAATTCTTAACAAAACATTTTATAAAGTCAGGACTTTCAATCTTTCAAGACTTCCTGTAGATAATATACATCCTCCTACCTTTCTCCCACATCATTATTTCCCCCTCTACTCATTATAAAAATGCTATTATTTCTCTTATCTTAAAAACAACTATCTTAATCCCACAGTCCCTGCTTCAATTACTGTCCTTTTTCTCTTTTCTCCTTGACAAGAAAAGCCCCAATGTTACCTTGACTCAACACCTCCAATGCCTCTCTTCTCATTTAAACCATTCCAGGCAACTCCCCTGACTGCACCATTGAAATTGCGCTCAAGGTCACTAATGACCTCCATGTTGGTAAACTCAACGGTTCCATCCTCAGTCTTCATCTTACTTGACCTATCAATAGCAACAGACACATGTGCTCTCTCCTTCCTCCTTGGAATGCTGCTTCCTTGGTTTCCACCACACCATTCCATTTCATCTTTCTGGCCACTCAGTCTCAGTCTCACTCATTCCTCTTTCTGATTTCTCAAAAATGGGCTGCTCCAAGACTCCGTTCTTGGGCTTCTCTTCTCTGTCTGCACTTACTCCCTTGGTGATCTCACCAGTTTTCAGTTTTCAATAGCATCTGCAAGGCTGGATGCGGTGGCTCATGCCTGTAATCTCAGCACTTTGGGAGGCCAAGGTGGGTGGATCACCTGAGGTCAGGAGTTCGAGACCAGTCTGACCAACATGGAGAAACCCCGTCTCTATTAAAATTACAAAATTAGCCTGGTGTGGTGGCGCATGCCTGTAATCTCAGCTACTCAGAAGGCTGAGGCAGGAGAATAGCTTGAACGTGGGAGGCGGAGGTTGTGGTGAGTCGAGATCATGCCATTGCACTCCAGCCTGGGTGACAGAGCGAGACTCTGTCTCAAAAAAAAAAAAAAAAAATAGCATCTGTATATTGACCAACAAACTCCCGACCCCTCCCCTAACTTGCCCAGACTTCTACCTACTTCTTACTTCCATTTGGATGCCTAACACAAACCCTAAGCTTTATACCTATGTCAAATAATGAGAACCATATTTCTAGTGACGAAATAAAAACACATATAGCTGTATATGTGCATATGTACATACACACATTTCCAAGCTCTAAGAGGGCTTACAAGAAATGACACTGAGTAAGCAATAAGCACAGAGCTTAGTTTCTAAATAGTATTCTCTAAAAAGACAACAAAAATTATAAAGGACCAAGGACTCCTTTGAGAAATAGCCATTTCCAGAAGTAGGACACAGTACAAAGGAGATGAATCAGGAACATTTTATACCAGAAAGTAGAAAAGTGCTCAGAAAATGATGAATGATGAGAGCATGTCAAAAAAACTCAGGCATCAGCTCAAAGCATCTCCTGTGGGCAAATCTGGGACAATTTGAGCAACCAAATAAACAAAAATAGTAACAGATAACCTGTAAAGGAAAATAAGATAAATATCCATGAGTCCATGTTTTTATATATATATAGTATAAATATATTTCATATTTTTATTTTATATAATTTAAATATAAATTATAAATATAATTTATATTTTATATTTTTACAAAAATGTTTTATAAATATATATATTTTATATGCATATATATATATTTTTTGAGATGGAGTCTCGCTTTGTCACCCAGGTTGGAGTACAGTGGCGCAATCTCAGCTCACTGTAACCTCTGCCTCCCGGGTTCAAGCAACTCTCCTGCCTCAGCCTCCTGAGTAGTTAGGATTATGGGCACGACTAATATTTTCTTTCTTTCTTTCTTTTAATTTTTTTTTTTTTTGTATTTTTGGTAGAGATGGGGTTTCACTGTGTT
Source organism: Trachypithecus francoisi (assembly GCF_009764315.1). NCBI lineage: Eukaryota > Metazoa > Chordata > Mammalia > Primates > Cercopithecidae > Trachypithecus > Trachypithecus francoisi. The sequence goes on from NW_022681456.1 coordinate 4,288,188, forward strand.
GGCCAGGCTGGTCTCGAACTCCTGGCCTCAAGTGATCCACCCAACTCAGCCTCCAAAAGTGCCGGGATTACAGGCATGAGCCACCACACCCGGCCCCCACGATCCTTGCATACTGAATAACAAATAAATAAATAAGTAAATGGGATCAAAGGGGAAAGTCTTCCGTAAGGTAGAATTCCAGTTAATAAACAAGATGCACTGCGAATGGAAACATCATCACCAGGCAAATACCGCAGGAATAATTACTGCAGACGAGAATCAGGAAAGGACGATTCCTTCCCTGTAGCAGGACCCAGAAATGGCAGATTCTTCCTCCAGAAGGCCCCGCTTCCCCCGCCTGTGTCTGCCCCAAGCTTTCCTTCTGCCTCCTCTACAACCCTGTCACCAGTCGAGGCACATTCCATTGCAGGTCCCCTACTGAAGCAAGAAGTAAGGAAAGAAGGACGGAGAGGAGATCACGCTGGACTTCCCACCAAGGCTCACTTTCATAATCCAAGCGCTCCACAGCACTGATGCGGAAGGAGGCTCGAGCCCAGCACAGGTTGTTCTGCTGGCCTCAGTTATGGGAAGCTCTCCATTTGCTCTGAAAACTAACAAGGGGTGCAAGGAAACTGTGTCTGGGGGAATAGACTTATCCTGTGAAAATAAGATTAAAAAGAAAGAAAAGTAGCTAAATAACAATTGCCTGACAATGGGCCCTTCAGGGGAGTGTATAAACCTTCCTTTGCCAGGAACATTGGAAACTGAGAAACTTAAGAATTGAACAATTGGTGGGGTGCGGTGGCTCATGCCTGTAATCCTAACCCTTTGGGAGGCTGAGGCAGGCAGATCACTGTGGTCAGGAGTTCGAGACCAGCCTGGCCAACACAGAGAAACTCCATCTTCACTAAAAATACAAAAATTAGCCGGGCGTGGTGGTGCACACCTGTAGTCCCAGCTACTGAGGAGGCTGAGGAAGGTGAATCGCTTTAACCCAGGAGGTGGAGGCTGCAGTGAGCTGAGATCGCACCACTGCACTCCAGCCTGGGGGACAAAGCAAGACTGTCTCCAAAAAATAATGAAATTAAATTAAATTTTAAAAAAACACACATTTCTTATGACAAACATAAAGCTACTATTTTTGCACTTTCAGTTGAACATTGCCATTTTGAAATAGATTTACTCACTTTCACATGTGATTTTTTTGTAAAAAATATCTTTGGGCTTAAATATCTACAGCTTAAAACTTGTGAAAACTGGCCGGGCGTGGTGGCTCACACCTGTAATCCCAGCACTTTGGGAGGCCGAGGCGGGCGGATCACGAGGTCAGGAGATCGAAACCATCCTGGCTAACACGGTGAGACCCTGTCTCTACCAAAAATACAAAAATTAGCCGGGCGTGGTGGTGGGCACCTGTAGTCCCAGCTACTCGGGAGGCTGAGGCAGGAGAATGGCGTGAGCCTGGGAGGCGGAGGTTGCAGTGAGCCGAGATCGCGCCGCAGCGCTCCAGCCTGGGTGAGAGAGCAAGACTCTGTCTCAAAAAAAAAACTTATGAAACTACCAGTATTCAGCCATTTTATGCACACAAAACAGCAAATTCACCTCGTTTAACCTATCGTGTGCTATATATTTCCTATTTATGAGGCTATTTTTGAGGTGTTTCATTTTATACAAACTCTCTTGCTCATTTGCTTCACAATAATTATTTCTTTTCTTTTTTCTTTTTTTTTTTTTTTGAGACAGAGTCTCCCTCTTTCACCCAGGCTGGAGTGCAGTGGCGAGATCTCAGCTCACTACAACCTCTGCCTCCCCAGGTTCAAGTGATTCTCCTGCCTCAGCCTCTTAAGTAGCTGGGATTACAGGCATCCGCCACCATTTTTGTATTTTTAGTGAAGACAGAGTTTCCCCATGTTGCCCAGGCTGGTCTCAAACTCCTGACCGCAGTGATCCACCCACCTTGGCCTCTCAAAGTGCTGGGATTACAGGCGTGAGCCACCCACCACACCTGGCCAACAATATTTTCTTCTAATATGTACCTGGATGATCCTTCACCAAACAATTTCCATAGGTTTCAAATACTCTTCATTTAGTTTTGATATTGATAACATAATTATCAAGTACTTATTACACTATAATATGTATAAGCCAAAAAGCTGAAGCTAAAGTAAGTTCAAATACTATATAGAAAAAAAATGTTAATACTAAAAAAACTTCAAAAATAGACCCTATAGGAAAAATATAACTATTTAAAAGCATTTGATTAAAAATTAAATACTCATTATAAAGCTAGACAAGTTCAATACTTGCTTTTACAGAAAAGTGTGCTATATTGTATTGGACAAGGAATCTGATTCATGCCGCTTTCCTGCCCACTAACCTCGATCAATAACCCCCCAAAATAGAAATCAGTGTTTGCTTTAATAACACAATGAATAATATTAATGATAATACTGTAAGATGGATTCATTCAATGTTGTTTTTTGTAAACAGAATTATTTTCCTTCCATAAGGAAGTGTGTTACCAACTACAGGAATCTAAAGGTAATGAATGTGCAGACTGTAAGAACAACAGCAATAAGAAAACCTGTAAGAAAAGATCCCCAAGGTAACCCCAATGTGTTTTAATGCCTTTTTTTATTGTAACACACACAGGCACATGTGTGTGCTCTCTATTATGATCAGGTGGTGTGAAAGGAAAATATCTTGGGACCCCAGATCACTAAGCTAAAGGGAAAAGTCAAGCTGGGAACTGCTAAGGGCAAACCTCCCTTCTATTCTATTCAAAGTCACCCCTCCGCTCACTGAGATAAATGTGTATCTGGCCTCCTTGGGAAAGGCCAATCAGAAACTCAAAAGAATGCAACCTTTTGTCTATCACCTACCTGTGACCTGGAAGACCCCTCCCCACTTTGAGTCTTCCTGCCTTGGCTTCCAGTTGTCCCGCCTTTCCAGAACGCACCACTGTACTTCCTATACATATTGATTGATGTCTCATGTCTCCCTAAAATGTATAAAACCAAGCTGTGCCCCGACCACCTTGAGCACGTGTCATCAGGACTCCTGAGGCTGGGTGCGTGTCTTCAACCTTGGCAAAATCAACTTTCTAAACAGTAACTGAGACCTGTCTCAGGTTTTTTGGGTCCATACTTGCATTGCCACAACATATGTTCAGGGGTTCTCAGGAAGGACTAGGGTCCTAACTGCAGTGATACCTCTCAGTAATCCTGGATTTCAGAAGCGAGACTGACACTTACATTACCAAGCAAGGAATCTGAGGCTCCAGACAGAACTCTGAGTGCTGTCTCCAGTATGGAATAGGGTGATCCAGCTACATGAAGACTTGAAGTGTCCCAAATTCCCTGGCCAGAGCTTCCCAGCCACGAGGTGAGCTACAGAAAACTGATGGCTAGTGATTGATTGGGTTAAAATCAATGATCAGTTTTACTTTGTTTTGTTTTTTACAACGATTCAAAGATTTAAAAAGGTTGAAGGGATAGTTAGGCAGTACTCGTTGGGCCATCTGTAAACTGTGAATTCAGGGTTATTGTTCTAGACATAGGTGAGGCTTTCTTCTAACATCAGCAGCCAGTGAACATGTGGGAGGACAAACTGCACAGAAGCCCCTCGACTGTCTGGGGAAACCCCGAGGAAGCCCACTGAGCACCTCGTGACTCATCAGAAAAGTTCTTTCTTCGGGGTATGCATGTACAGTTAGTTCTTTCTTTGGGGTATGCATGTACAGTTAGTTCTTTTGATTTAATTTCTGCTTTTTTTCACAATTTTCATATGATCATGGAAGATTCATATTGCTTTTATCATTATTTTGTTTGATTTTTTTATTTTTTAAATTAATTATTATTATTTTTGAGACAGTCTTGCTCTGTAACCCAGGCTAGAGTGCAATGGCAAGATCTTGGCTCACTGCGACCACCACCTCCCGGGTTCTTTTGTTGTTGTTGTTTGTTTTTGAGACAGAGTCATGCTCTGTCTCCCAGGCTGGAGTGTAATGGCATGATCTCGGCTCACTGCAACCTCTGCCTCCTGAGTTCAAGCAATTCTCCTGCCTCAGCCTCTGGAGTAGCTGGAATTACAGGTGCAGGCCACCACGCCCGCTAATTTTTGTATTTTTAGTAGAGATGGGGTTTCACCATGTTGGCCAGGCTGGTCTCGAACTCCTGACCTCAGGTGATCCACCTGCCTCAGTCTCTCAAAGTGCTGGGATTACAGGTGTGAGTCACCACACCTGGCCACCTGCTGGGTTAAAGTGATTCTCCTGCCTCAGCCTCCCAAGTAGCCGGAATTACAGGCACCCACCACCATGCCTGGCTAATTTTTGTAGTTTTAATAGAGATGGGGGTTTCACCATGTTGGCCAGGCTGGTCTCGAAGTCCTGACCTCAAGTGATCCACCTGCCTCGGGCCTCCCAAAGTGCTGGGATTACAGGCCTGAGCCACCATGCCCGGCCTGCTTTTATCATTATTTTAATTCTTATTATTGCATTTGTTAGACAAAGAAATGGGAGTGACTTTTTTAATCAAGCCTTTCAATCCACCTTAAATTGCTATACAAATATGATAATTTTCTAAGTATGCCTTGTCAAAAGACACAATGACAACAAATTTAGTTCAAAGATTAGAATGGGCTTTTATTAGCAGTTCTAGAATTGGGCAGCACCTCATTCTTCAAAACAGAATGAGTGTTCTGATGAGCTGAGCAGAGGAGGCGTGTTTTACAGACAGACAAGGGCTGAAGAAAGCAGACACAGAAAACAAAAAGCAGATGGGACATTTCAGAGTTAGTTGCCCCACAGGGTTAAAGCAGAGAAGACTTCCCTATTCTGCTGACTGAAGTTGGCTGGAATTTCTTGCTTTTTAGAAAACTGGCCCATTTCAGGCTGGGCACGGTGGCTTATGCCTGTAATCCCAGCACTTTGGGAGGCTGAGGCAGGTGGATCGCTTGAGGCCAGGAGTTTGAGACCAGCCTGGCCAAATGGTGAAACCCCGTCTCTACTAAAAATACAAAAATTAGCCGAGTGTGGAGGCGGCCGCCTGTAATACCAGTTACTCGTGAGCCTGAGGCACGAGAATCGCATGAACCCTGGAGGTTGAGGTTGCAGTGAGCCAAGATCATGCCACTGCACTCCAGCCTGGGCAACAGGATGAGACTGTCAGGAAAAGAGAAGAGAAAACAGAAGAGATTGAAAGAAGACTGACCCATTTCAAAGTTCAGTTTATTACACAGTGCTCAGCACAAGTGACCCCTTTCTGTCATGGGCTGGTCTGCTGCGGCACAGTGCAGGGGCCAGTGCAGAACAACGGCCTCCGATGAACCTCCTTTTGCCACGTCGACATGGATAAAGTTGGGAAGTACAGCGCAGGAAGGAATTCTCACCTGGGGATAACTTCCCCCCACCGGGGGCATTAGAATTGTAGGCAGACATACTAGGTAGCTGTGGTACCTGGAGGCTGCTGCCCATGGTTAGTATCTGGGATCAGAGACGTGCAGGGCAGCCCCAAGGATTATCACAGTGACCCCTGTGAGAAGCACCACTCACAGCACATAGAGCTGTTCTCACAGCAGCTACCTCTCAGGTCCCCGGGACAGCTAGCGGGACATCCCCAAGGAAAAGGCCTGAGCCACAGTTTAGAAATCCCGTTGGTGACCCTTCTTGCAAATGGCATTTACAGCTCAGAAAGCTACACAGATAAGACCCATGCCAAAGACAGTCTACTTGGGCAAACCTGATGCAAACTAGACCCTAATTTGTGTGCTGCTAAGGCTGGAGTTTGTCTGTGATCTGTGTTTTCTACATTCAGAACACCTCTTTTTTGAGAAGAGGGCTTTGGTCTACCACCCAGGCTGGAGTGCAGCCATAGCACACTGCAGCCTTGGGCTCCTAGACTCCAGCAATCCTCCCGCCTCAGCCTCCCAGGCAGCTGGGACCACAGGCATGCCTCACTATCAAGCGATCCTCCTGCCTCAGCCTCCCAAGCAGCTGGGACCACAGGTGTGCCTCACTATCCTGGCTCCATGCAGACCATTCTAAAGAGGCTTATCTAATATTAACTGTAGTTGAAGACTTCAGTGCAATAACCTGTTAGCAATGACGATTTGTGGCAAAATAAAAATGTACCAAATTAAAGAAAAGGTTACATGAAATTGGTTTTAAGTGATAAGATGTAAACTTTCCCGACAATTGGTGCCCTCGGTCTTTGGTTTCCATTAATTCCATCCACATAGTTTAAATGTTTGGCATGGGTGAAATTCTCGCAAGTATTACCTGGCTTCCTCAAGAACTCTGCCCATGACTGTGTTCTTTTCTCCCTGGTTGGCGTCTTCATTTACATCAGTTCCTCCAAAGATGATTCCAAAAGGGATTCGGTGGCCTGCAAAACAATGACAGTCACAAAGCAGAATTCACCCCTAGAAACAGCCTTCACCCACCATTCCTAAGCAAGGATCTTAAACACTGAAGTTCTCAGATCACAGGAGCTGTGTGTTGCTGCATGTTCAGCTGCATCCACCTCTCCTGGATAGCAGAATGGGTATCACTACAATAAACACAACATCAACAGGAACATGGGAGGCCCTGACCACTGTTGTCAGGGCTATCTTTCAATTAATTCATTTTACACTTTAGCAAATGAAAAATATTGTTAGCCATCATCTATCAAAGCCAAGCTTATCATTCCTAGGAAATGGGCTAATCTGGCATCATCAAAATTCATGACAAAAAAAAAAGGACTCTCCAAACTGAGTCCTATTGTTCATCAACACCAACAGGCACCGTGCTAGCTTGGGACAAAAACAGGGGAGAGAGAGGCACAGACAACCTTGATGATATCCTCAAGAACTGCTCAGTACAGCAGGGATGATAAATTATGACAGGCACAACCAGGATGAGGGCCAAAACAACACAAGGTGCTGAGCGCATAAAGTGGGAAAGAATTTGCAAAGGGAGTATGTGTATTCTGAGTGACGGGTCCTGTGCAGATGGGAGGCAGTGGGTGAGTCCACTCCCTGCTTCCTCGATGAACATTTCATAAGCGCAGATGGGCAGGGCAGGGCATTAGGCCTTTTGATGAGCACATCATAAGCGACTCCCCAAAAGGACTCCCAAAGGTCAACTAAAAATTTCAAAGAGACTATGGCCTACAAATCACCCCATAGACCAGATCTAACTGGAGTTCACCTGGTTAGATTTCTCAAACAAGCTATTTTTATCAAGATATTTAAAGGAGACTATACTGATCTTTCCTTTCATTGGCCTTTGAATTGTTTTTGTCATGTAAATTAGCAGATCCCATCTTCTTTCTCTCTGTCTAGGTCTCTCTCACCCTAGAATTCCACTGCTATGAATTCAGCCTCCAGATATCAAGCCCAACAGTAACACGTTCAGCTCCAGCAAAGCTGCTAAAAGTAGCACAATTTGAGAAGCAACTTACTTGTGCATTGGTGAAGACCACTTTTTTTTTTGGAGCTCTGTGTGTGTGTGCGTGTGTGTGTGTGTATACTCACACAGAAAGACTGGCAAAAAGAAAAACACATATTGGTGGACAAAAGATGCTTGCACAAAAACAAAAGCCATAAACACACATTTCTATATGCACAGAACATCTGATGTGACAGTACACAAAATAATAACTGTTGTCACCTCTGGAAAAGAGACCTGGAAGGCTACAGATCTGGGATGGACCAGGCGTGGTGGCTCACGCCTGTAATCCCAGCACTTTGGAAGGTCAAGGTGGGTGGATCACCTGAGGCCAGGAATTTGAGACTAGCCTGAGCAACATGGCAAAACTCTGTCTCTTTTTGTAAAAATACAAAAATTAGCCAGGTGTGGTGGTGCACACTGTAATCCCACCTACTCCGAAGGCTGAGGCATGACAATCACTTGAACCCAGGAGGCAGAGGTTGGAGTGAGCTGAGATCACGCCACTGCACTGCAGCCTGGGTGATAGAACGAGACTCTGCCTCAAAAAAAAAAAAAAAAAAAAATCTGGGTTAGGAGTGAGACTTACATTTCACTCTGTAACATTTTATATTGTTTGAATTTCTTACTGTAGACCTGTAAGAACTTTTCCAAAAATACAGAGAGATATAGAAATGCCCACCCAGTAGAGATGGTTCATCATGGGTGATGGATTTAGGCTTTGGGAGATGTTGGGACAGAGTGAAGATTTTTCTCATATGGGAAGGACATGAATCTGTGGTAGGGAGAATAATTGCTCCCAGAGATGTCCACATCCTAATTCCCAAGACCCATGAGGCTGGGACAGGGGAGGGGCATTACAGTAGACTATCCAGGTGGGTGGGACAGGGGAGGGGCATTATGGTAGACTATCCAGGTGGGCTCAGCCTAACCACAGGGGTCGTTAAAAGTGGAAGAGGGAGGCCAGAGAGTCAAGTTCAGAGTGAGGAAGACCTCACCAGTCAGATGGCTCTGGAGATGGAGGAAGGGCCATGAGCCAAGACATGTGGATGCCCCTTGAGGCTGGAAAAGACAAGAAAACAGATTCTCCCCAAGAGCCTCCAGGAAGGAACGCAGCTGCTGACACCTGAATTTCAGCCTGGGAGACCCACTTCAGCTTTCCAACCTCCAGAACAGACTCCCGTCTCCCAGCCTCAGGGGTCCTGGGAAGTAGGATGTGGACATCTCTGGGAGCAATTCTTCTCCAGAACTGGTGGTCAGGTGATGAACTGGTGTTGTCTGAAGCCACTGGGTTTGTGGTAAATTATTACAACAGCAGTGGGAAACTGATACACCCTATTGCCAGAAAGGGACTGTATTAGTCCATCTTCAAGCTGCTGATAAAGACATACCCAACTGGCATGGCCATTGGATATGTCTGGGCAATTTACAAAAGAAAGAGGTTTAATGGACTCACAGTTCCACGCGGCTAGGAGGTCTCCCAATCATGGCAAAAGGTGAAAGGCACATCTCACATGGCGGCAGACAAGAGAAGACAGCGTGTGCAGGGAAACTCCCCTTTATAAAACCATCAGATCACAGGAGACTTAGTCACTATCATGAGAACAGCAAGGGAAAGGCCCACCCCCATGATTCAATTACTTCCCACCAGGTCCCTCCTACAACACATGGGAATGTGGGAGATATAATTCAAGATGAGATTTGGATGGGGACACAGTCAAACCGTATCTGGGATGTTCCCCCAGTAAAAACTGCTACTGAAGGAGGCTAAGGAAAACAGTGGGAAAGTCGTTTTCAATGAAATTCCCAAAGACAGAAAAACAGACACCTAAAAAATACACACTATCAACGAGGTTGCTTAAAAGGTGTGAGCATATTTAGTACGTAAGATGACAGCCCTGGCCGGGTGCGGTGGCTCAAGCCTGTAATCCCAGCACTTTGGGAGGCCGAGACGGGCGGATCACGAGGTCAGGAGATCGAGACTATCCTGGTTAACACAGTGAAACCCCGTCTCTACTAAAAATACAAAAACTAGCCGGGGGAGGTGGCGGCGCCTGTAGTCCCAGCTACTCGGGAGGCTGAGGCAGGAGAATGGCGGGAACCCGGGAGGCGGAGCTTGCAGTGAGCTGAGATCCGGCCACTGCACTCCAGTCCGGGCGACAGAGCGAGACTCCGCCTCAAAAAAAAAAAAAAAAAAAAAAAAAAAAAAGATGACAGCCCTTTCTTACTCTATCAGCCCAGCAGCAATAACTCATATATGTCAAAGCTAATTTGGCCTATTTTGAGAAATCACAAGACTTTCTCTCCAGACAGCCCCAGGTTAGAATCCTGCTTCTCCACCTAGAACAGGCATGACTTTGGCCAAGCTACTCAGTTTCTCTGACCCCCAGCCATATCATCTGTGAAACGGAGATAGTAATTAGTGGACTGGTGAGATGATCTATGACATTCTGGTACGAGGCACACCCCGTAAGTGAGAGCCGGTTTCACCACGTTTTACACTAAAGAGGTTTTAAACACATAAATCCAGAAATTAGCACTTAGAAGAATGGAATACGGGATACTTCACTTAGTTTTCTGTTTTTTTTGATGCTCATTCCGTTGTTAAGAAAATAAAGTTTTAAATAAGTAGCATGCTAGCCTTAATGGCAAAAGACTATTATAAGGGTGGGCGCAGTGGCTCACGCCTGGAATCCCAGCACTTTGGGAGGCCGAGGCGGGTGGATCACTTGAGGTCAGGAGTTCGAGACCAGCCTGGCCAACATGGTGAAACCCCGTCTCTACTAAAAATACAAAAATTAGCTGGATGTGGTAGCGCACGCCTGTAATCCCAGCTACTTGGGAAGCTGAGGCAGGAGAATCGCTTGCACCTGGAAGGCAGAGGCTGCAGTGAGCCAAGACTGTGCCACTGCACTCCAGCCTGGGTGATAGAGCGAGACTCTGTCTCAAAAAAATAAGACTCTTATAAATTCACCCATGATTGCAATTGAAAAATTCTGGAAGTCCTGTACTGTAACATGATGTAGATAAAATATTTTTGCAAACTCTCTATTATTGTACATATATGGTGTACAACATGATGTTTTAAAATATGTATACATTGTGGAATGACTAAATCAAGCTAATTAGGTCAAGCGTGGTGGCTCACACCTGTAATCTCAGCACTTTGGGAGGCCAAGGCAGGAGGAGTGCTCCATCCCGGGAGTTTGAGACCAGCCTGGGAAACACGGCAAGATCCCATTTCTTAAAAAAAAAAAAAAAAAATCAAGCTAATTGACATATGTATGACCTCACGTATTTATCATTTATTTTGTGATGAGAACACTTAAAACCTACTACTCTCTTAGGAATTTTTTTTCTATTTTTTGAGACAGAGTCTCACTTGGTCACCCAGGCTAGAGTGCTGTGGTGCTATCTCGGCTCACTGCAGCTTCCACATCCCAGGTTCAAGTGATGCTCTTGCCTCAGCCTCCCAAGTAGCTGGGATTACAGGCAGCGCCACCACGCCCAGCTAATTTTTGTATTTTTAATAGAGACAGGGTTTCACTATGTTGGCCAGGCAGGTCTCGAACTCATGACCTCAAATGATCCACCCACTCAGCCTTCCAAAGTGCTGGGATTACAGGTATGAGCCACCACGCCTGGCCCATCTCTTAGCAATTTTCAAGTATACAATACATTGTTATTTACTACAGTCACCATGCTGTGCAATAAATCTTGAATGCATTCCGCCCAATCGAAATTTTTTTTTTTTTTTTGAGACGGAATCTCGCCCTGTCGCCCAGGCTGGAGTGCAGTGGCGCGATCTGGGCTCACTGCAAGCTCCGCCTCCCGGGTTCACGCCATTCTCCTGCCTCAGCTTCCTGAGTAGCTGGGACTACAGGCGCCCGCCACCTCGCCTGGCTCATTTTTTTGTAGTTTTAGTAGAGACAGGGTTTCACTGTGTTAGTCAGGATGGTTAGTCATGCCATCTCCTGACCTTGTGATCCGCTGGCCTCGGCCTCCCAAAGTGCTGGAATTACAGGCGTGAGCCACCGCACCCAGCCCCTAACTGAAATTTTGTACTTTTAACCAACATTTCCCTAATCCCCTCATAATCCTGAGCACCTGGCAGCCATTCTACTACTCTCTGCTTCTACGAGTTTGACTTTTTAGATTTCACATACAAGTGAGAACCATGTGGTATCTGTATTTCTGTGCCTGGCTTATTGTATTTTATTTTGCATTATGTCCTCCAGGCTCATCCATGTTGTTACAAACAACAGAATACCCTTTGTTTTCCATTACATATATATACCACATTTTCTGTATCCATTCACCATCAATGGACTCAGGCTGATTCCCTGTCCTGGCTATTTTGAATAGTGCTGCAGTGAACATGGGGTTGCAGATATCTCTTCCACACAGTGATTTCATTTGCTTTGCACATATACCCAGAAGTGGGATTGCTGGATCCTACGGTAGTTCTATTTTTCATTTTTCGAGGATATATTTGCAAACTCTTATTCTCTCTTCAAAACCCTATTCAGTCATCCCCTCGTTTCTGAAATCGTCTCCAGGTCTCTCAGAAGCAAATCCTTTTCCTTCTATGTCATGCCATGTATCATAAAGTCTTGGGTTTTATTTGTAGACTGGAAGATTCTCTTATTTATGTCTGCATCCCATGCTCTAATATGATGGCTACTCAAAGTTAGGTCCTCAAACAGTATTTGCTGAAATGCACTGAGAATGAAGAGTGGTACACAAGCTATTTTCCAAGTAGGTTGACTCAGAGCCACCCACGTAACGGGTCTCATTCATAAATCCGTGCTTGTGCTAGAGGTTTGTCTCTCCCAGTCGTCTGCTGAGAAAAACAGAAAATCATAGCTTCCTAAAATTGGCTTCTTTTTTCTTTTTTGAGACGGAGTCTAACTCTGTCACCCAGGCTAGAGTGCAGTGGCGTGATCTCGGCTCACTGCAACCTCCGCCTCCCAGGTTCAAGCTATTCTCGTGCCTCAGCCTCCCAAGTAGCTGGGATTACAGGTGCCCACTACCACACTCAGCTAATTTTTGTATTTTTGGTAGAGAAGGGGTTTCACTGTGTTGGCCAGGCTGGTCTCAAACTCCTGTCCTCTTGATCCCCCCACCTCAACCTCCTAAAGTGCTGGGATTACAAGCATGAGCCACTGTGCCTGGCCCTAAACTTGGCTTCTCAATCATCCACCTGACCCTATCTGCTTCCTTATTAGACTCAAGCCTAAAGCATATTCTTAAAAAGAAACAAGGCTAGGTGTGGTGGCTCATGCCTGTAATCTCAGCACTTTGGGAGGCCAAGGAGGGCAGATAACGAGGTCAGGAGTTCGAAACCAGCCTGACCAACATGGTGAAACCCCATCTCTACTAAAAATACAAAAATTAGCTGGGTGTGGTGGAGCATGCCTATAATCCCAGCTACTCAAGAGGCTGAGGCAGGAGAATCACTTGAACCACGGGAGTCGGAGGTTGCAGTGAGCTGAGATCCCACCACTGCAGTATAGCCTGGCGAAAGAGTGAAACTCTGCCTCAAAACAATAAATAAAAAACAAAAATAAATAAATAAATAAAAATAAACAGGAGGAGCTTCACTAACACACTCTTGGCCAGCATCAAATTAACCTGTAAGTTTTTCCTTGTGTGCCATTTAGGGTACATAGGAAAGAGTCCAGAAAGCATACTACCTGGGAACAGGTTCTAGTCCATCTAAGTTAAGGACACCTATAAAGTTCTGTTCTCATATACTTGAAATGATGGAATGGTATGCATGTCAAAAATATTTTACAGACATGCCCAAGAGGGAGAAACAAATATAATGTGTTACTTTGACGTTCATATAATAATTAATCCAGAGCTTAAGGAATTAAAGTTGATATTGTTCTTTAAAACATTTCCGGCCGGGCGCGGTGGCTCACACCTGTAATCCCAGCACTTTGGGAGGCCGAGGCAAGCAGATCACGAGGTCAAGAGATCAAGACCATCCTGGCTAACATGGTGAAACCCCGTCTCTACTAAAAAAAAGCAAAAAATTAGCCGGGCATGGTGGTGGGCGCCTGCAGTCCCAGCTACTTGGGAGGCTGAGGCAGGAGAATGGCATGAACCTGGGGGGTGGAGCTTGCAGTGAGCCAAGATCACACCACTGCACTCCAGCCTGGGTGACAGAGCGAGACTGCATCTTAAAAAAAAAAAAAAACACACACACACACACACAAACATTTCCAGTCTGGGTGAGGTGGCTCACACCTATAATCCCAGCATTTCGGGAGGCCAACACAGGTGAATCACCTGAGGTCAGGAGTTCGAGACTAGCCTGGCCAACATGATGAAATCCCGTCTCTACTAAAAATACAAAAATTAGCAGGGCGTGGTGGCACGCACCTGTAATCCCAGCTAATTGGGAGGCTGAGACAGGAGAATTGCTTGAACCCAGGAGGCAGAGGTTCAGTGAACTAACATCTTTCCATTATACTCCAGCCTGAGTGACAAGAGCCAGACTCTGTCTCAAAAAAAAAAATGTGCATTACACCTGCAATATATCTGTAATGTGTATTAATGTTGTTAATGTGCTATTTCCCATTATTTGCATACTCTACTTAGCTATTTTATTTAATTATTTGCTCAGCAAATACTGATTTTAAACAGAAAAGCAAACTTCCACTTGTCCAAGATGTTAAGGTTTTACTTAGCAATATTTAATATACACGGTTACATAAATGTGACTAGTTATTACTTGGCAATACGTATCAAAAGCTTTAAAAATGCATATGCCCTTTGATCCTGCAAGATTATTTCTGGAAAATCCTAAAGGAAATGGGCTCCAAAGGTTTATGCAGAAACCTGTTCATCACGATATTATTTATAACTGAGGGGAAAAATGGAAATAGGACGTGACCATTCATAACTATGCTGCAAAAGAACATTCAATGACAGAGGAAACATATACAATCTATTTCTAACACATTGTAAAATAGGTTACGAAATTAGAAGTATATGATTACAATTTTTAAAATATACACACAAACTACAGAGCAAGAGTCAGATAGAGCAATATCTCTACATTCAAAGCATTTATCACAGTGCTTAGCACATACTAAATATTCCACAAAAAATGTTTTTTATATATTATATATAAGAAATATATATTTATATAGATATAGAAATATATTTATTTTTATAAATATATTTATATTTTTATATATTTGATATATTTATATATAACATATTTTTATATATCTGTATCTATAAAAAATATATACATATATATGTATATATTTTTTTCGATACAGAGTCTCACTCTGTTGCCCAGACTGGAGTGCAGGGGCATGATCTCAGCTCACAGCAAACTTCGCCTCCCGGGTTCAAGTGATTCTCCCGCCTCAGCCTCCCAGTAACTGAGATTACAGGTGACCGCCACCACGCTCAGCTAATTTTTTTTGTATTTTTAGTAGAGATGGGGCTTCACCATATTGGCCGGGCTGATCTCAAAATCTTGACTTCAAGTGATCTGCCCGCCTCGGCCTTCAAAGCGCTGGGATTACAAGTGTGAGGCACCACACCCGGACTACAAACATTTTTCAAAAGAAGTTGCAAGCTTATATTCTAAAAGTATACCTTTTTTTGCAAAATTAATTTTAAATACAAAACATAAATAAAACCAAAAACACAGACACAAACAGTGGTCATTTCTGGGTGGTGAAATTGCAGGTACCATATTTTCTTCTTTGTATTTTTACGTCGTTTCCAAGTTACCTCTGTAAGTAATTTAAAAATCAGTAAGTGCTATATATATTTAAATACAGTTTAATGAACAGAAGGCTAAGAAATGCATAGTGTATGCATAGAATGAAATATCACACAGCCAGTTAATCACAGGGTAGGGCAACTCGATGTCTGCAGCTCATGCAGAGAAAGTCCCTGGATACTTTGTTAAGTGAAAACCTCACAGTGCAGAAGGGCATCTCTTCTTACTGACAATGGTTCTGGTGCTTTTTATACATGATGCTCCACAGAGAGACTTTAACCTTCAAAAACATAACTCTGAGGAATAAATACTGTTTAATTTCCATATGGACAACAACTAGGAATGAACAAGTAAAAGTTTAACCACACTGACTAAGAGTAGCATGGCTTCTGTTCTCGCTATTTATTAGACTGAGCAATGTGATTGATTTGTTTCCTCTGGGCAACAGGTTGGTTTTGCAGAGGGCGCTTCTCCTCTTTCAACTGTTACAAGAAGCAAACCTAACTTCAGATGACTTTGTGTTTATTTGAAGCAGAGGTCAAGCACGGTAAAATTGAGAACTGTAAGTTTGAAGGAAAAAACAAAAATCCAGCCATCTGACTAGAGGAGAAATAGGTCCTTGCCCATCTGTTAGAATATGAACTGGAATAACCTTTCCATATAGCATTTTGTCACTATCAATCAAAACAAAAGTTACACAGCCCTTTGGCCCACAGGCTTTCCTAGGAATTTGTATTTCCAACATCCACATACAATGGAGTAAAGACATAAAATAGAAAATACTTCAGCCTTGCTTGGAATAGCAAAAAACCAAGACAGAGACTTATTAATAAGTATGGTGCATTCTCACAGAATACCTCACAGCCAATAGAAAGAATAAGATAGATGTAGCTTTGTGGATTTGGAAAAAAGCTAAGATATGAGTTAAATGTACAGACCTAATCCCACTTATGGGAATAAAATGTTCCACATGTGTGTGTAAAACATTTAAAAATAAATAACAGAGGCCGGCTGCACTTGGTAGCTCCAGCCTGCAATCCCAGGACATTGGGAGGCCAAGGTGGGCGAGTAACTTTAAGTCAGGAGATGGAGACCAGCTTGGCCAACACAGTGAAAGCCCATTTATACTAAAAATACAAAAATTAGCCGGGCGTGGTGGCACGCACCTGTAATCCCAGCTATTCTGGAGGCTGAGGCACAAGAACTGCTTGAGCTTGCTAGGCAGAGGTTGCCGTAAGCCCAGATCATGCCACTGCACTCCAGCCTGGGCCACAGAGTGAGACTCCATCTCAAAAAAAAAAGGAAAAGAAAAAAAAAGAATAATAAATATCACTTGACAGAAAATGACACAGACACAACCTATTGGGGGTGGGGTGGGAGAAGGGAGAGCATCAGGAAGAATAGCTAATGGATGCTGGGCTTAATACCTAGGTGATGGGATGATCTGTACAGCAAACCACCATGGCACATGTTTACCTCTGTAACAAATCTACACATCCTGCACAGGTCCTGCTGCTGAACTTAAAATAAAAGTTGAAGAGAAAAAGAAAAGAAAACAACACAACTCACAGTCAACAGAATCACTAAACTCAGGGCCGAGGCTTTGTGACTGCACAAAAGAGTTGCAACAGTCAGCGACAACCTTTCAAAGGTTCCTACTGAGCTATCGGGGGTTGGAACGTCATCTTGGCCTATAAGGAAAGTTAAACTCTACACTTCTTTCACATTCAGAGACAAAGCTCAGACTGTGTTTCACTACACTTAAAACTGAATTCAAGGCTGGGTACAGTGGCTCATGCCTTTAATCTCAGCACTTTGGGAGGCCAGGGTGGGTGGATTGCTTGAGTCCAAGACTTCAAGACCAGCCTGGGCAACATGGCAAGACCTCGTCTCTAAAATATACCAAAAAAATAGCCGGGTATTGTAGCACATGCCTGTAGTCCCAGCTACTCGATAGGCTGAGGTGGGAGGGTTATTTGAGCCCAGGAAATGGAGGTTGCAGTGAGCCGAAATTGTATCACTGCACTCCATCCTGGGCAACAGAGTGAGATCCTGTGTCAAAAAAAAGAAAAAAAAAATTCAAAGTCATATACTTGTTCAGCAGAAAATAACTCTCTAGAAATAATACTTTCAGAAACACTGTCTACATATACAGAAAACAGTTAGTTTAGATTGTTCAGGCATGGATGCAAAAATATGGAAGTACAGATATATTCTCCCAAGTTCATATGCTATGAGGTCTGCACAGACACACACAATCTAATGGGTGAAATAGAACAATTAAAGACAACATAAATGTTTATTAATTGAAGACTTTAAATGATGGCATCTCCGTAAAATGGATGAGATAGATCTATGTTAAGTGCCATTATGGGAGAAGGTTCCCGGAAGTGTGGCTGAGTGGTGAAAAGTAAGATGCTGAATATATATTCAGCAGTAGGCTTCCATTTGTGTGTGTGTGTTTAAGGTGGGGGAGGAGGTACATGTAAATACATGCCCGGGTCATGAAAAATAAGGCAACTTCCAACTTGCTTTTCTTCTGATGGTTCTCTCAGAGAGAAGCTGGCCATCACATCATGAGGACACTCAGAAGCAAAGCAAAGAGATTATTGCATGTCTCCCATTTCTGAACTGGATAAACAGGAGACACTGTTTCCCATATCATTGGACATTACAGGTGCTTCTGGTTTTCAGAATTTCTGGTGTTTTACTTTTGAAGAGAAAGAGGATTACCTTGCAAAAGCCTGCCTCCCCTGTAGAGATGAAGAGCCAGGGCAGCCTCGCAGTTCTCAGCCAAGATGAGGTTTGCAATCTCAGATGGGCTTTCAAAGTCAAAGGCATCTTTCAAAACGCACACGTGCCCTGCAGCCTCTAGATGCGCCCTTTATCAAAAAATACAGAGAAAGGAGAAGATGAGAGGAAGACGTTAATATGTAACAGGTTACTGCTACAGTAAAGCTTTTTTTTAGTTGTTGTTGTTGTTGTTGTTGTTGAGACAGAGTTTCACTCTTGCTGCCCAGGCTGAGGTACAATGGTGTGGTCTCAGCCCACTGCAACCTCCGCCTCCCGGGTCTCCAAGCGATTCTCCTGCCTCAGTCTCCCGAGTAGCTGAGACCACACGTGCGCACCACCATGCCTGGCTAATTTTTTGTATTTTTAGTAGAAATGGGATTTCACCCCGTTGGCCAGGCTGGTCTCAAACTTTTGATCTCGGGTGATCTACCTGCTTTGGCCTCCCAAAGTGCTGGGATAACAGGCATCAGCCACTGTGCTCAGCCGCTATGATTAAGATTTTGAATGAATTCCATAAGATTACTTATTTACTGAATTGCCCTTGGTAAGCACCCTGCCTCAAAATACAAAAGAAGGCCTAGAATCAATGACATTAACCATACATCTGCCCGTCTCAGATACCCAGGACTATGGCTGCGACCGAGGCCATTGGAAGGAAGGTGGACCCAGGAGGCCTTGAGCTTCAGACATGGGGCACACACTGCCACCTCCAGTGGCATTTGCCGTACCAGACAATACCTTTTCTATTTCCTTAATTCCACGTTTTCTCTCCTGTCCCTGAATTGTGGTATCTAAAGATTGTTTTCGGACCTCTGTTGCTCAGTTCTTTGAAAAGGCTTCAAAAGTCACATATTATCATAGATTCAAAAAATACTTCCTGGTCTTTCCATTCTACCTGCTACACACACACACACACACACACACACACACAATACTTATGTCTTTCAAACATGTCTCTTCTCTTTCTCTCCACCTTAGTTTCACTTCCTGCTAACATAAATATAAAATATCTCATAAACAAAAAAGAAATTTTTTCAATAGTGACAACAACATGAACAAAATTGGAAGACACATGAACAAAATCAGAAAACAAATGAGAAACTGGGGAAGAAACTATTTACGACTCTTACTAAAGAAAAAAGTTCATCTGCTTAATATATAAAGAGCATTTGTAAATCAATAAAGAGAAAAGGCTAACAACACAGTAGGAAAACAGAGATGAGGGCTGGGTGAGGTGGCTCATGCCTGTAATCCCAGCACTTTGAGAGGTCAAGGCAGACAGATGGCTTGAGCCTAGGAGTTTGAGACCAGCCTGGTCAATATGGTGAAACCCCATCTCTATAAAAAAATTTTTTTAATGCACTGGGCATGGTGTCACATACTGGTAGTCCTAGCTACTTGGAAGGCTGAGATGGGACAACTGCTTGAGCCTGTGAGGTCGAGGCTGTAGTGAGCCAGGATTGTGCCACTGTACTCCAGCCTAGGTGACAGAGCAAGACCCTGTCTCCAAAAAAAAAAAAATTTTAAGCCAGCCACAGTGGCTCAAGCCTGTAATCCCAGCACTCTGGGAGACTGAGGCAGACAGATCACTTGAGGTCAGGAGTGTGAGACCAGCCTGGCCAACATGGTGAGATCCCATCTCTACTAAAAATACAAAAATTAGCCAGGTGTGGTGGCACACACCTGTAATCCTAGCTACTGGGGAGGCTGAGGCACGAGAATCGCTTGAACCCAGGAGGCAGATGTTGCAGTGAGCTGAGATCGTGCCACTGCACTCCAGCCTGGGCAACAGAGTGAGAGAAAGAAGAGGAGAGGAGAGGAGAAGGGAGGGGAGGGGAAGGGAGGGGAGGAGAGGGGGACGGGGAGGGGGACGGGGAGGGGGAGAGGGAGGGAGGGAGGGAGGGAGGGAGGAGGGAGGGAGGAAGAAAGGAAGGAAGGAAGGAAGGGAGGGAGGGAGGGAGGGAGGAAGGGGAAAAAGAAAAATAGAGATAGGCACAAAATTGCAGTCCATAGAAAAAGAAATATACTGGACTCTTGAACAAAGAAAATGATGCTCAATATCAGCCATCTTTTTAATCCAGAACATCTGTAAAGATTAAAAAGTTAACTGGAGGCCTCGTGAAATCAACACTCCTATACATTATCTATGCGAGAGCAAACTGGTACAACCTCTCTAGTGGGCAATGTAACAGCAGCTAGAAAATTTTAAATGCACAAACCCTGTGACCAAATAACTCCACTTCTAGGAATTTATTCCAAAGGTATACTTGGATATATGTGCAAAAGCCTGCACCCAGGAATACGCACTGCAGCTGTGAAGTAGCAAAAAGACTAAAAAACTACCTCAACGTGCATCCACAGGGCACTCGTTATATTATGGTAGATGGACCTAATCATGTTCTTTTGCCATCAAAAGAATGCAATAGATCACTATGAAGTATTAAGAATGAATTCCAACATTCACTATTAATGAAAACAGAGCAAAGTGAAGATACTTTTGGGTACATACACTGTGTGCACATAGAATACCTCTAGAAGGATACATTAAAAAGAGATAACAATGATTGCGTCCAAAAAGGAGAATCAGGCCAGGTGCAGTGGCTCCCACCTGTTATCACAGCGCTTTGGGAGGCAGAGGTGGGAGGATCATTTGAGCTCAGAAGTTCGAGACCAGTCTAGACAACGTGATGAAACTCTGTGTCTACAAAAAATTTTAAAAATTAGCTGGGTGTGGAGACATGCACCAGCTGTTTGGGAGGCTGAGGTGGGAGAATCGATGAGACCAGGAATTCAAGGCTACAGAGAGCCATGATCACGCCAGTGCACTTCAGCCTGGGTCTCAACAGAGTGAGACTCTGTCTCAAAATGAAAGAAAGAAAGAGAGAGAGAAAAAGAGAGAGAGAGAGAGAGAGAGAGAGAGAAAGAGAAAGAGACACACAAGCTTTTGTATTGTTGGATAGCTTTTACCACATGCATGTATTATCTTTTTTAATTGTTCAAGGTGTGTGTGTACATGTGTGTGTGCGCGCATGTGTGCATACACAACAAATGGGACCTGGTCTCTTTTCTGATTAAAACCTGCAAAGAGCTCACTGTATCCAGTTCAACTGTCAACCACATAAGAATGGGGACCATTTCTATTCTGCTTAGGGAATAAACTAATGGCTGAGTGTGTCTCTGGGATAAATGCCTCAGCTCAGAACACAGCTCACCCTGCGTGGCAGAAGTGCACTCCACTCCAACCACCCCCCACGGCAGGACCTCTGGCACATCACGCTCCCTTCTTGAGTCTCCACGCCTCTGACATGACACTTTCTAATGCCAGCTCTTTCCAGAGAACTCTCCTGACAGCCCCAGTTCCTACCACATCGCAGTCTCTCAAAATTTCCATTTAGTTTTGAGCCTGTCTCTGTTATAACCCTTCTGTACTGCATTTATATGGAAGATGGAGTTCACATCTTACTTGGGGCATTGATTACAAAATCAGCACATACAAGAAAATCAAGTATACTTAAAATTACCCTTGAATCGGCTGGGCACGGTGGCTCACGTCTGTAATCCCAGCACTTCGGGAGGCTGAGGCGGTTGGATCAGGAGTTCAAGACCAGCCTGACCAACATGGTGAAACCCCATCTCTACTAAAAATACAAAAAGATTATCCAGGCATGGTGGCGTGCGCCTATAATCCCAGCTACTCGGGAGGCTGAGGCAGGAGAATCACTTGAACCTGGGAGGGAGGAAAACCACCAGCCCCAGGGAGACAGGGAGAGCGTGTGCGGTGGAACGGGCTGCCATTTGAGAAGGGTGGGTATGGGAGGTCCCACTAAAGAAGGTGACCTGAAGGTGGCTGGCGTAGTGGCTCATGCCTGTAATCCCAGCACTTTGGGAGGCCGAATCGGGTGGATCACCTGAGGTCAGGAGTTCAAGACCAGCCTGGCTAACATGGTGAAACTCCGTCTCTACTAAAAATACAAGAATTAGCCGGGTATGGTGTCGCACCCCTGTAATTCCTGCTACTCAGGAGGCTAAGGCAGGAGAATCACTTGAACCAGGGAAGTGGAGGTTGCAGTGAGCTAATGTCACGCCACTGTACTCCAGCCTGGGTGACAGAGACACTTGGTCTCAGGAAAAAAAAAAAAAAAAGCCTCAAGGTGATGAGGGAGGAGCCACGTGGATACTGTGGGGGAAAAGATGAAGAGCTAACAGAGTCCAGCACACAGAAGTGGAGAGCAGAATGGTGGCTCCCGGAGGTTGTTGGGGGTTAGTGGGGGGCAGGAGGAGGAACAGGTTGTACAGCATGGTGACCATCGTCAATAACAACATACTGTATTTGAAAATTGCTTAAAAAAAGATTTTCAATGTTTTC
This sequence comes from Trachypithecus francoisi, assembly GCF_009764315.1. NCBI lineage: Eukaryota > Metazoa > Chordata > Mammalia > Primates > Cercopithecidae > Trachypithecus > Trachypithecus francoisi. The sequence goes on from NW_022681456.1 coordinate 4,310,511, forward strand.
ACTACAAAAAGTAATAAGTACAATCATCCCTGGGTATCTGTTGGGGACTGGTTCCAGGACCCCTGTGGATAACAAAATCCAAGGATGCTTAAGCCCCACATATAAAATGGCACAGCATTTGCATATCACCTTCACACATCCTCCTGTATACTTCAAATCATCTCTAGATTACTTATAATACCTAATACAATGGAAATGCCCTGTCAATAGTTGTTCTGCTGTATTGTTTGGGGTTTTGGGTTTTTTGGGTTTTGTGTGTGTGTGTGTGCGTGTGTGTGTGTGTGTGTGTGGCAGAGTCTCACCCTGTCACCCAGGCTGGAGTGCAGTGGTGCAATCTTGGCTCACTGTAACCTCTGTCTCCTGAGTTCAAGCGATTCTCCTGCCTCCACCTCCCAAGTAGCTGGGATTACAGGCACATGCCACCATGCCTGGCTAATTTTTGTATTTTTAGTATAGATGGATTTTGCCATGTTGGCCAGGCTGGTCTCAAACTCCTGACCTCAGGTGATCTGCCCAATTCGGCCTCCCAAAGTGCTGGGATTACAGGCGTGAGCCACTGTGCCTGGGCTGTGTTATTTTTTATTTCTATATTTTTTTAACACTTTGATCTGTAGTTGCTTGGAACTGCAGACGTGGAACCCACAGATACGGAATATCGCCTGTCTTCGAGGTGGTAGACATGTTCATTACTGTGATATAATCATTCCACAATGTATTTATAGTCCAAAACACCACACTGTATCCCATAAATATATACAATTACTAGCTGTCAAACTAAAAAAAAAAAAATGTGAATTTTAGAAATAAGTAAATTCAAATAAACAAAAAAATAGTATCAGTGGGCATTATATCAGAATATCAGAAAAGCAGGTGCTATGGGCCTGACGTGGGATGTGCTGGGCTTTGGGAGGTCACAGGGGTCTGGGAAGGGTATGTCACTGAGGGGCCCATAGCGCAGAAGATAGCAGGTCCTGGCAGAAACCTCGGTGTGTGCTGGATGTGAAGCAGAGAAGAGATGCAATCTGGCTGAGCATTTCAGCAGACTCAGTCTGACTGCTGTGTTGAAAGTGAAAAAAGACAAGCTAAGAGGCTTTGGCAATGACCCAGGGAGGGCTGGGGTGGTGACACCTTCCCTCTCCTCCAGCCTCTGCAGTCCTTATCCATCCTGCCACCAGCAGCTCATGGCCTTGCCTCCTCTACAGAGAAAGTTACAGCTGCAAGACAGGCATACTCTCAATTGCCCCCCACCATGCCCACCCCCCTGGCACCTGCAGACCTCTGGGCCTCTCCCAGGGGTCCCAGCAGAGGCCACACTCCTTCTCCAGCGCCCCCCATCCCCCAACCAACTGCTCAGGAGTTAACCACCCCACAGTCATGCCTTCTCCTGTTTCCTCTCCCCACTCACCTTCAGGCAGCATCAGATATGCCCAAGTCCCTTAGAAGGTTCCCCCAGCAACCCAGCAATCTCCCCCAAACAGGCTCTACTCTCTCTCCCCTGCCCATCACAAAAGGACTTCTGGAAATGAAAGGGTGGCACACATTGGCCGTCTCCATCTCCCATGCCTAACCACTCCTGGGTTTCCACCTGCCACTGCCCCTGCAGAACAAGATCAGACAAGATCTCCACGGACCTTCAGGTGCCAACTGCCATTGCCCTTTTGACTTCTTGAGCAGATGGACCTGTTAGCAACATCCAGCATCGCTAACTAGCCCCCCTGCTTAAGAAATTCCTCTTCTTTGGCTTCCATAAGTTTTCTGGATTTCCGGGGCCCTCTGCCTTCCCATCGTATCTCCTTTCTGATCATGTAATATTCCAGTTTGTCCTACCCCTAGTGCCCTACCCCTAAGCTAACTTCATCCCACTCTCAGCTTCTTATCTTCAGCCCAGAAGCCTCTCTGAGTGCCCATGGTTTCCAACTGCCCTAATTCAACAAAAACTTCCAGAGTGTGTCGTCTGACAGGCACCTCACAGTCAGCATGTTATGACTCTCCTGCCCCAGCCAAGCTGGCATCAGCCAGTATTCTAAATGCAGGGACCTGCCCACCGTGCACACAGTGGCACAAGCCAGACCCCGGGAAGTCCCCCTAGTGCTCTTCTCTCCCCGCTGCCACAGCATCGCAGGGTCCTTCCAGATAGGATGCAGATCTATATACTTTTTTCTTATTTTTTTTTTTTTTTGAGACAGAGTCTTGCTCTGTCACCCAGCCTGGAGTGCAGTGGCACGATCTCGGCTCGCTGCAACCTCTGTCTCCTGGGTTCGAGCAATTCTCCTGCCTCAGCCTCCCGAGTAGCTGGGATGACAGGCATGCACCACCTTGCCCGGCTAATTTTTGTATTTTTAGTAGAGACAGGGGTTCACCATGTTGGCCAGGCTGGTCTCGAACTCATGACCTCAGGTTATCTGCCGACCTCGGCCTCCCAAAGTGCTAGGATTACAGGCGTGAGCCACCACACCCGGCAGATCTCTACACTTTCTTTGTTCTTAAAGCAGCAATCTCCATCCCTCATCCTTCAATCCTGACAGCTTTAAACCCAGAATCCACAAGGTGACAGTGACAGTGACTGGATTCCACCCCCGAGCTGCCCACTCAGGTCCTCAGCCAACTGCTCTGCGGGGTCTCACAGGCTCCTTCCTGGCTCAGGGCGTCCTCCACACATACAGGTCCCTCTGCCCGGAATGCGCTTCCCAGCCTCTCCCCTCGCTAACCCTGATGGCCCCAGCTGAAAAGGCTACTTCCCACGTGCAAAGGCTCACAGCAGAGGACTCAGGATAGCCCCAAAGTGGAAATGTCCCAAAGGCCCACCATTCTCCAGTTGAGGAGTGGACAAGGAAAAGTGTACATCTGGCCGACGGGGCATTCCTCAGCCACACGGGAATGAAGGACTGACACTTTAGGCCAAGCCAGCAAAAGGGACCACATAGTGTATGATCCTCTTCCTATGAAACATCCAGAATAGGTCTATTCATAGAGACTAAAGGAAGCTGACCATTTCCCAGGGGCTGGGGGAGCAGTGGAAGAGGAGTGTCTGCTAACGGATATGGGTTTCTTCTGAGAGTCATGGAAATGTCTGGAAATCAGATAGGAGTGACAGTTGCATGACTTTACAAATACACTGAGAACCCCCGTGTGTACATTTTGAAACGGTGAAGTTTATGGCATGTCAATTATATCTCAAAATTTTTTAAAAAACTATATGGGGCCGGGTGCAGTGGCTCACGCCTGTAATCCCAGAACTTTGGGAGGCTGAGGAGGGCAGATCATTAGAGGTCATGAGTTCGAGACCAGCCTAATCAACATGGTGAAACCCCCGTCTCTACTAAAAATACAAAAAATTAGCTGGGCGTGGTGGTGCATGCCTGTAATCCCAGCTACTCGGGAAGGCTGAGGCAGGAGAATCACTTGAATCTGGGAGGCGGAGGTTGCATGAACCGAGATCATGCCAGTGTACTCCAGCCTGGGGGACAGAGACTCTGTCTCAAAAAATAATAAAAATAAAAATAAACTATATGAGAAATAAAATGTTATTTCTTGACAAAGTCTTCCCAGACCCTGGTTGGGGTTCAGAAAAAAAGAAACCCCAAAATGAAGGCCTCGGCAACTCTCTCTGACCCTCTCCCGCCCTCCTGTCTCTGGTCCCTCATTTTCCCCAGAGGTTAACCAGAGAAACTAGAATTCCTCTTCCCCATGAGGGTTCATGGAAACCAGAACTCTTTCTCCCCAAAGTCAGCCATAAAACCCAAAATTATTACTCTAACTTTCCCCTGCCTTCCTGTGTAAAACCATAAAGACATTATCCCAGGCCAAGTGTGGTGGCTCACGCCTGTAATCCCAGCACTTTGGGAGGCCGAGGTGAGTGAATCACCTGAGGTCAGGAGTTCAAGACCAGCCTGACCAATGTGGTGAAACTCCATCTCTACTAAAACAATACAAAATTAGCTGGGTGTGGTGGTGCATGCCTGTAATCCCAGCTGCTTGGGAGACTGAGGCAGGAGAGTCGCTTGAATCCAGGAGGCAGAAGTTGCAGTGAGCCAAGATCACGCCACTGCACTCCAGCCTGGGCGACAAGAGCGAAACTCCATCTCAAAAAAAAAAAAAAAAATTATCCAAACTACCTTGTGTTGATTGTAGATCACAAAGCTCCCATTCCAGAGAGGGCCTGCCTTGCACCAGAAGGAAAGAAGGCTGCACAGAGGGGCCAAGATGAATCCAGACTGACTCGCCTTGCTGGGCTTCCCCAAGCAGTCTATCAGTGTTCAATCAGACCCTTTTCACTGATCCTATTTCCATGTGGCTGTCCATACCTTGTTGAACCTAAGCATAAACTGGCCAGTCTCTCATGTCTCTCTGGGTCTTCATTCTGAAGGCTCCCATGTCATGGAAAACCATGACCAATACAGGTGTGTGCCGTGTCTCTTACGAATCTGTCTTTGGTCAGTTGGTTTTCAGTGAACCGTCAGAGGGGGAAGGAGAAGTTCTTCCTTGGACCCTACACCCTCTGGAACTAGGTCAGCTCTATTCAAAGTCCTCTCTCTGTCGTCACCCAACACTTCTCTGTCACAGCACTGATCATATCACAGTCAGACAAACGTTTGGGTAATTACATGCTTGTGTCTGTCTTCCATGCTAGAATGCTAGACTTGTCTTCCAAATGACAATGCTTAGCATCAAGCTGATGTGCAGAAGTTCTCTGTGGTTGAGTGGCTGCCTCCTGAGGGCAGGGGCTACATGATGCCGGCTCTCTGTGTAGTGCCTACACAGCACTGTGCCCATGGGAGACACTCAAAAAATATCTGCTAAATGAAGATATTAACAACTTTCTTGTTTGTGTGTGATACAGGGTCTCATTCTGTTGCTGCCCAGGCTGAAGTGCAGTGTGCAATCATGGCTCATTGCAGCCTCAACTTCCCTGGGCTCAAGTGATCCTCCTGCGTCACCCTTCTGAGTAGCTGGGACCACTATGCTCAGCTAATTTTTGTATGTTTTGTAGAGATGGGGTTTCACCATGTAGCCCAGGCTGGTCTCAAACTTCTGAGCTCAAGCAATCTGCCTGCCTCAGTCTCCCAAAGTGTTGGGATTACAAGAGTGAGCCACAGAGCCCAGCAACAACTTTCAATGGCTATCTTTGTGTTTGTTTGTTTGTTTGCTTGCTTTTGAGACAGAGTCTCCCTCTGTCACCCATGCTGGACTGCAGTGGCACAGTCTTGGCTCATTGTAGCCTCCGCCTCCCAGGTTCAAGCAATTCTCCTGCGTCAGCCTCCTGAGTAGCTGAGAATACAGGCATGCACCACCATGTCCAGCTAATTTTTGTATTTTTAGTAGAGACAGGATTTCACCATGTTAGCCAGACTGGTCTCAAACTCCTGACCTCAAGTGATCTGCCTGCCTCAGCCTCCCAAAATGCTGGGATCAGAGGCGTGAGCCACACACCCGGCCTCAATGGCTATCTTTGAAGGTGGAAAAATTGGTAACAAGCTCTTAAAAAAACAAACAAAACAAAAGAAGGTGGAGAAAATAAAATAGCCTCCTTATCTCGACGTCATATGCATTCACACTTTCCTTTGACTCCTTGAAAGAAAATCCAGAAAAACTGAAAACTTTTCCTCATACTTTTTTTTTCTTCCCAAATGCTTGGCAATCACAGAGAATTCAGAATGATGCGGCCAGAAAGTAGCTGGGCCTGGAAGGGAAAGTACTGCCTTGCACACAAAGGATGTTTGCATTTCTTCCTTTGCTTTCTCTCCCTTCTGGTCAGTGTCCTTTAGTGCTCCAGTCTGCCCCCATTATCTAAAATGCTTCCCATTCCAACAAACACACTTTTGTACTCTCTGTTCCAGATGGACAAACAGAACAACCACACAGTCACCACCCCGCTGCACCAAGTCCAGCTATCAGCGTGACAACATTTGCCATCATTCTGATGTCAACACACTCCTGGCTGGACTGAACTGCCCCTCGGGCTTCCCTGCTCTGGGCCAAGGAAGCCTGAATGCTCTACTTTGTCCATTCTTTCCACCACCATCTTCATGCATTTCCCCAGTACCCTTGGCAGCTCTGCAGACAATACACTAGGCATGCAACTCAGTTATCTAGCGAATATCTGATATCGTGATGTAGAGCACGGGTCAGGGGGCCTTTCCTGGAAGCAGACAGAGAGGAAATACCTTTGGGTTTGTGGGTCAGAGGGCCTGTGTTCTAACTACTCCATTCTGCCCCTGAGAAGCAGAAGCAGAAACCCAAACAACATGCAAGGATATGGTATAACTGGGGCCACTAAAACTTTATTTACAAAACTGGCAGGGAGGCTGCATTTAACCGCTGGCAGGCAGCAGTTTGTTGCCCTGGGTTTAGAAGATGATTTCAGTGCTTCCAAGGACTAGCCTCCTATTTTAGCCTAACAGGGGGCGCCCTTTGAAAGAACTCCACGACTTACTCTCCACGTGAATATTTTTTACATCCACTCCTCGTGCAGTTTACCCCCCTCCCCAGGTGAAATGAACTTGGTTCTCTAGGTGTCAGACTCTAGTTTTTCACTTACCAGAGCTGCTTTTAATTTTGAACTTCACTGTTAGAAACTGACCTAGACCAATTTCTCCGGTTCCAGGAGGATGGCCTGGCTCTCCTGGCAAATGTTCATTCTCAGGGGATCCGAAGGGGTGGGGACCCTGCTGACCTCTTCCTTCTAACCTCACCACCGGTTGTGCCCTACAATGAGAGGAACTCTCACTCCAGGTTCAGCCGTGCACACACTAAATGGTCTATTCTGCTGGGCTGCAGAACTCTGTGTTCTCCAAGCACCCTGCCCGAAGGGTCGAGTCCACACTGGACCATACTGGCAGCCACACTAGCCAATCTAGTTAAGCCAGATAACAGAGGGTTATGGCAGGGACGCAAGACCAAATAGAGCTGTCAACCTCAAGGGCTGCCCAGCAGGTGAGGGTTCCCTGACTTCTTGGCCAAAAGCCTGTGTCATCTTCCCAGTGAACCACATATCTTAGACACCACTAATTTCTTTTTGTTGAGACAGAGTCTCACTCTGTTGCCCAGGCTGGAGTACAGTGGTGCAATCTCATCTCACTGCAACCTCTGCCACCTGGGTTCAAGCGATTCTCCTGCCTCAGCCTCCTGAGTAGCTGGGACTACAGGTACCAGCCACCATGCCCAGCTAATTTTTGTATTTTTAGTAGAGACGGAGTTTCACCGTGCTGGCCAGGCTGGTCTCGAACTCCTGACCTCAGGTGATCTGCCCACCTTGGCCTCCCAAAGTGGTGGGATTATAGGTGTGAGCCACCGCGCCCAGCCTAATTTCTGAAATACTTTATGCTAATGAACAAATCTTCTGATGTGGGTTGCTAATGGTACAGTGCTTAGGAGACATCTCTAGAGAGTAGGTCTAGCAGAGAATACTCGCTAGCAGCTCACAGGTTATACTTAAAGGAAACTTACACACCCAGAACACTTTATACTGAAGAATATTCAACGTGACACACAGACAATGTAACATCAATTCTCAAGTTATTGATCCCCTAGATTTTTTGCCCAAGAAACACATTATTCCATTCTATCACCTACATCTTCTAAAAAACTACTAGACAGCAGAAGCCTTAGATGTTCCTGTCTTTTTCCCAGTATTTTCCCTCTATCATGAAGGAAATCATGGGTTTTTCTCTCCTTCATTCCCAACCCCGAACTGCCAAGGCCTGTTCGTTTTACTTCTTAAATATGTCAAACCCAAAGGCATACATGATTTCCAAATACACACAAGTCTCATGGCCTTTCATGGTGCAGTCCTATTGTTGGCACAAAATTGAAAGTGTTGCATGGCCCTGTCTCCCTCACCAGCCACATCTCCTGACCCCACCTAGAGAAGGATTCATCAGCAAAGCCCTGTTCACATGTCAAGCGGGGTCACTCTTGGGGAGGGGCCGTCCTGTGCACTACAGGGTGTGGAGCAGCGTCCCACTCAATGCCAGTAGCCCCCAACACTAGCGGTGACGGCGAAATATGTCTCCAGACCTTGCCCAGTGACCCTGGGGGCAACATGACTCCCCCTTCTCGGCACATCCTCTGTGCCCCATGCTCTTCTGGAGAGTCACTGATCTACAGGATCCTGTGCCCTGAAGGCTGTGTGACTCTCAGCTCTGGAAGAGATGGTCTCTTCCCATCCCATTGCCTGACCCTCTGCCTAGGATGCCTCCCCCTCCGTTCTCCCACCTTGCTCACTAAGGACTATTATGCTGATTAATAGCTCACAACTATTGTCCATGAAAAGAGTCCAACTCTGTAAAATATTTTAAGAGATTTATTCTGAGCCAAATATGAGTGACCATGGCCTGTGACACAGCCCTCAGGAGATCCTGAGAACATGTGCCCAAGGTGGTGGGGTGCAGCTTAGTTTTATATATTTTAGGCAGGCATGAGACATCAATCAAACACATTTAAGAAATACATTTGGTTTGGTTCAGAAAGGCGAGACAACTCAAAGCAGGGGGTGGGCTGCGGGGAGGAGGGACAGTTCCAAGCTATGGGTCAATTTAAACATTTTCTGGTTGACAATTGGTTGAGGCTTGTCTTAGTCCCAGCTACTCGGGAGGCTGAGGCAGGAGAATGGCGTAAACCCGGGAGGCGGAGCTTGCAGTGAGCTGAGATCCGGCCACTGCACTCCAGCCCAGGCGACAGAGCGAGACTCCGTCTCAAAAAAAAAAAGACCTGAGATCCATAGAAAGGGAATGTTCAAGTTAAGATAAAAGACTGTGGAGACCAAGGTTCCTTTGAAATCTTACAGTGGCTGCCCTTAGAGACAATAAATGACAAATTTTTCCTCTTCCGATCTTTAAAACGTGCTAGACTTTTAGTTAATCTCTTCAGGATTGGGAGAAACTGGAAGAAAAAGGTCTAACTATGTTAATAGAGTTTTTTTTTTTTTTTTGAGACAGAGTCTCCCTCTATTTCCTAGGCTGGGGTGCAATAGCATGATTTCAGCTCACTGCAACCTCTGCATCCCAGGCTCAAGCAATTCTCCTGCCTCAGCCACTCAAGTAGCTGGGATTACAGGTGTGTGTCACCACGCCCAGCTAATTTTTGTATTTTTAGTAGAGACAGGGTTTCACCATGTTGGCCAGAATGGTCTTCAACGCCTGACCTCAAGTGATCCACCTGCCTTGGCCTCCCAAAGTGCTGTGATTATAGGCGTGAGCCACCCTGCCCAGCAGAGATTCTTTACAGAGGCAGATTTTCCTCCCACAAAGGATGGCTCTGCAGGGCCATTTCAAGATATGGCAGAGAAGCATGTTTTGGGGTTAAATATTTTGATTTTTTTTTTTTTTTTTTGTCTCATAATGTTATGCCAGTCAGATTGGAAAGTAAATCACAATATATGGGGTCAAATAAAACCCACCTAATGAGAAATTATGGTTTATAGGGCATGACTTCCCAGACCCCTTAGATAGGAATCTGGGAAAGATTTTTAAAAAATCAGAGCTTAGTCCTATGTTCCAGACACTGCTTTAAAAATGCTGAAAGTGTATTAGCTCATTTAGTTGCTTTCACAACCCATATTGGCATCATCATTATAAATAAGAACACTGAGCCACAAAGCAAACCTGGTCTGGACTGTGCAATTTTTCAGCAGGGAACGGGCTTGGAAGGCACCAGAAGGCTTTCCCTGACCTCTGATCTGGGATCGGTCCCCACCTATATGTCCCCAGAGGATCCTGTGCTTCTCTGGCCAATACATTTATCAGAATTTTGCACCATTACTTATATACGGGGTGTTGATTTACAATGACCACCTTGTATAAGAATAGAACCACTTCATTTTTTCTTTAAATCCAGTCTTACCTAGTTCTGACCTCCTATTCTGCCAGGCTGACGGGAACTCCAGATTTATGCATTTGGTTTAAATCCAGTCTTACCTAATTCTGGCTTCCTATTCTGCCAGGCTGATGGGAACTCCAGATTTATGCATTTGGGGCACTCCCTCCCCCAGGGTCCAGGGTCAGTTGAGGGTGGTCTCCAGGGTCTTTGGCAGGGATTGTGGAGGAGAACGCCCGGTCCTCACCGCTCACTGCTGATTAGCTCACAGGGACTCTCAGTCACCAAGGGAACCTCCCTCCCTGCCCGTCCAGAACACCAGCATCATTTCCTCAAGGAGCCTAAGCTTTCACAACGCAGAAGATGTCTTCAAGCAACTTCTGCTTTTTTCTTTTTCTTCCGCCAGCAATCCTTCCTGAGGTGAAGGACCACAAAGCTGGGTCTGAATACACATCAAAGCATGAAGAGCAGCCTTTATTCTGCTTCTGCACAGCCAGGAAAAGAAAGAACAAAGTGACTAAATAGCCCTCCACTCCAGTTTAGCTTAAGTCAACCTTCTGCGTAAGCCCTGCCCACTTCCGCCCTCTCCAGAGCCCCAAGGCCTAGGACGATAGACAACTTCAAAAGTGCACCACCAACGAAATGATGGGAGAGGGAATCTCAGGAGAGCAGCTAACATAGTTGTTTTTTCTATTAATTCACCTCTGAGTTGGGACAAAAGTAACGTGGCCTTGTGGGTGGGTGTGAGTTTGGGCCCTCGGAAGATGTGGGTATATAGCTCAAGTTAGGAGCAAAATGTGAAATAACAGGTAATAGTTCTTTCTTGCCTGAAGCTTTTAACTCTGTGCCTGTTCAGGTTCTTTGGTCACTCAACATTTTTTTGGTTTTCTTTTTTTTATTTTTATTTATTTATTTATTTATTTTTTATTATACTTTAAGTTCTAGGGTACATGTGCATAACGTTTATATCATGTATAACTCCCCAATGCAATCCCTCCCTCCTCCCCCCTCCCCCTGATAGGCCCCAGTGTGTGATGTTCCCCTTCCCGAGTCCAAGTGATCTCATTGTTCAGTTCCCACCTATGAGTGAGAACATGCGGTGTTTGGTTTTCTCTTCTTGTGATAGTTTGCTAAGAATGATGGTTTCCAGCTGCATCCATGTCCCTACAAAGGACGCAAACTCATCCTTTTTGATGGCTGCATAGTATTCCATGGTGTATATGTGCCACATTTTCTTAATCCAGTCTGTCACAGATGGACATTTGGGTTGATTCCAAGTCTTTGCTATTGTGAATAGTGCCGCAATAAACATACGTGTGCATGTGTCTTTGTAGTAGAGTAATTTATAATCCTTTGGGTATATACCCAGTAGTGGGATGGCTGGGTCATATGGTACATCTAGTTCTAGATCCTTGAGGAATCGCCATACTGTTTTCCATAATGGTTGAACTAGTTTACAATCCCACCAACAGTGTAAAAGTGTTCCTATTTCTCCACATCCTCTCCAACATCTATTGTTTCCTGACTTCTTAATGATTGCCATTCTAACTGGTGTGAGATGGTATCTCATTGTGGTTTTGATTTGCACTTCTCTGATGGCGAGTGATGACGAGCACTTTTTCATGTGTTTGTTGGCTGTATGGATGTCTTCTTTTGAGAAATGTCTGTTCATATCCTTTCCCCACTTTTTGATGGGGTTGTTGTTTTTTTCTTGTATATTTGTTTGAGTTCTTTGTAGATTCTGGATATTAGCCCTTTGTCATGAGTAGGTTGCAAAAATTTTCTCCCATTCTGTAGGTTGCCTGTTCACTCTGATGGTAGTTTCTTTTGCTGTGCAAAAGCTCTTTAGTTTAATTAGATCCCATTTGTCAATTTTGGCTTTTGCTGCCATTGCTTTTGGTGTTTTAGACATGAAGTCCTTGCCCATGCCTATGTCCTGAATGGTACTACCTAGATTTTCTTCTAGGGTTTTTATGGTATTAGGTCTAACATTTAAGTCTCTAATCCATCTTGAATTAATTTTCGTATAAGGGGTAAGGAAAGGATCCAGTTTCAGCTTTCTACTTATGGCTAGCCAATTTTCCCAGCACCATTTATTAAATAGGGAATCCTTTCCCCATTTCTTGTTTTTGTCAGGTTTGTCAAAGATCAGATGGCTGTAGATGTGTGGTATTATTTCTGAGGACTCTGTTCTGTTCCATTGGTCTATTTCTCTGTTGTGGTACCAGTACCATGCTGTTTTGGTTACTGTAGCCTTGTAGTATAGTTTGAAGTCAGGTAGCGTGACGCCTCCAGCTTTGTCCTTTTGACCTAGGATTGTCTTGGCAATGCGGGCTCTTTTTTGGTTCCATATGAACTTTAAAGCCGTTTTTTCCAATTCTGTGAAGAAAGTCATTGGTAGCTTGATGGGGATGGCATTGAATCTATAAATAACCTTGGGCAGTATGGCTATTTTCACGATATTGATTCTTCCTATCCATGAGCATGGTATGTTCTTCCATTTGTTTGTGTCCTCTTTGATTTCACTGAGCAGTGTTTGTAGTTCTCCTTGAAGAGGTCCTTACATCCCTTGTAAGCTGGATTCCTAGGTATTTTATTCTCTTTGAAGCAATTGTGAATGGAAGTTGATTCCTGATTTGGCTCTCTGCTTGTCTGTTACTGGTGTATAAGAATGCTTGTGATTTTTGCACATTAATTTTGTATCCTGAGACTTTGCTGAAGTTGCTTATCAGCTTAAGGAGATTTTGGGCTGAGACGATGGGGTTTTCTAAATATACAATCATGTCATCTGCAAACAGGGACAATTTGACTTCTTCTTTTCCTAACTGAATACCCTTGATTTCTTTCTCTTGCCTGATTGCCCTAGCCAGAACTTCCAACACTATGTTGAATAGGAGTGGTGAGAGAGGGCATCCCTGTCTTGTGCCAGTTTTCAAAGGGAATTTTTCCAGTTTTTGCCCATTCAGTATGATATTAACTGTGGGTTTGTCGTAAATAGCTCTTATTATTTTGAGGTACGTTCCATCAATACCGAATTTATTGAGCGTTTTTAGCATAAAGGGCTATTGAATTTTGTCAAAAGCCTTTTCTGCATCTATTGAGATAATCATGTGGTTCTTGTCTTTGGTTCTGTTTATATGCTGGATTACGTTTATGATTTACGAATGTTGAACCAGCCTTGCATCCCAGGGATGAAGCCCACTTGATCATGGTGGATAAGCTTTTTGATGTGCTGCTGGATCCGGTTTGCCAGTATTTTATTGAGAATTTTTGCATCGATGTTCATCAGGGATATTGGTCTAAAATTCTCTTTTTTTGTTGTGTCTCTGCCAGGCTTTGGTATCAGGATGATGTTGGCCTCATAAAATGAGTTAGGGAGGATTCCCTCTTTTTCTATTGATTGGAATAGTTTCAGAAGGAACGGTACCAGCTCCTCCCTGTACCTCTGGTAGAATTCAGCTGTGAATCCATCTGGTCCTGGACTTTTTTTCGTGGGTAGGCTATTAATTGTTGCCTCAATTTCAGAGCCTGTTATTGGTCTATTCAGGGATTCAACTTCTTCCTGGTTCAGTCTTGGGAGAGTGTAAGTGTCCAGGAAATTATCCATTTCTTCTAGATTTTCTAGTTGATTTGCGTAGAGGCATTATAGTATTCTCTGATGGTTGTTTGTATTTCTGTGGGGTCGGTGGTGATATCCCCTTTATCATTTTTTATTGCGTCTATTTGATTCCTCTCTCTTTTCTTCTTTATTAGTCTTGCTAGCGGTCTGTCGATTTTGTTGATCTTTTCAAAAAACAACTCCTGGATTCATTGATTTTTTGGAGGGTTTTTTGTGACTCTATCTCCTTCAGTTCTGCTCTGATCTTAGTTATTTCTTGCCTTCTGCTAGCTTTTGAATGTGTTTGCTCTTGCCTCTCTAGTTCTTTTAATTGTGATGTTAACGTGTCAATTTTAGATCTTTCCTGCTTTCTCTTGTGGGCATTTAGTGCTATAAATTTCCCTCTACACACTGCTTTAAATGTGTCCCAGAGATTCTGGTATGTTGTATCTTTGTTCTCATTGGTTTCAAAGAACATCTTTATTTCTGCTTTCATTTCGTTATGTACCCAGTAGTCATTCAGGAGCAGGTTGTTCAGTTTCCATGTAGTTGAGCGGTTTTGATTGAGTTTCTTAGTCCTGAGTTCTAGTTTGATTGCACTGTGGTCTGAGAGACAGTGTTATAATTTCTGTTCTTGTACATTTGCTGAGGAGTGCTTTACTTCCAATTATGTGGTCAATTTTGGAATAAGTGTGATGTGGTGCTGAGAAGAATGTATATTCTGTTGATTTGGGGTGGAGAGTTCTATAGATGTCTATTAGGTCCGCTTGGTGCAGAGATGAGTTCAATTCCTGGATATCGTTGTTAACTTTCTGTCTCGTTGATCTGTCTAATGTTGACAGTGGAGTGTTGAAATCTCCCATTATTATTGTATGGGAGTCTAAGTCTCTTTGTAGGTCTCTAAGGACTTGCTTTATGAATCTGGGTGCTCCTGTATTAGGTGTATATATATTTAGGAGAGTTAGCTCTTCCTGTTGAATTGATCCCTTTACCATTATGTAATGGCCTTCTTTGTCTCTTTTGATCTTTGATGGTTTGAAGTCTGTTTTATCAGAGACTAGGATTGCAACCCCTGCTTTTTTTTGTTCTCCATTTGCTTGGTAGATCTTCCTCCAACCCTTTATTTTGAGCCTATGTATGTCTCCGCATGTGAGATGGGTCTCCTGAATACAGCAGACTGATGGGTCTTGACTCTTTATCCAGTTTGCCAGTCTGTGTCTTTTAATTGGAGCATTTAGTCCATTTACATTTAAGGTTAATATTGTTATGTGTGAACTTGATCCTGCCATTATGATATTAACTGGTTATTTTGCTCATTAGTTGATGCAGTTTCTTCCTAGCCTCGATGGTCTTTACATTTTGGCATGTTTTTGCAATGGCTGGTACTGGTTGTTCCTTTCCATGTTTAGGGCTTCCTTCAGGGTCTCTTGTAAGGCAGGCCTGGTGGTGACAAAATCTCTAAGCATTTGCTTATCTGTAAAGGATTTTATTTCTCCTTCACTGATGAAACTTAGTTTGGCTGGATATGAAATTCTGGGTTTAAAATTCTTTTCTTTAAGAACGTTGAATATTGGCCCCCACTCTCTTCTGGCTTGTAGAGTTTCTGCCGAGAGATCTGCTGTTAGTCTGATGGGCTTCCCTTTGTGGGTAACCCGACCTTTCTCTCTGGCTGCCCTTAAGATTTTTTCCTTCATTTCAACTTTGGTGAATCTGGCAATTATGTGTCTTGGAGTTGCTCTTCTGGAGGAGTATCTTTGTGGCGTTCTCTGTATTTCCTGAATTTGAATGTTGGCCTGCCCTACTAGGTTGGGGAAGTTCTCCTGGATGATATCCTGAAGAGTGTTTTCCAACTTGGTTCCATCTTCCCCCTCACTTTCAGGCACCCCAATCAGACGTAGATTTGGTCTTTTTACATAATCCCATACTTCTTGCAGGCTTTGTTCATTTCTTTTTCTTCTTTTTTCTTTTGGTTTCTCTTCTCGCTTCATTTCATTCATTTGATCCTCAATCGCTGATACTCTTTCTTCCAGTTGATCGAGTCGGTTACTGAAGCTTGTGCATTTGTCACGTATTTCTCGTATCATGGTTTTCATCTGTGTCATTTCGTTTATGATCTTCTCTGCATTAATTAGTCTAGCTGTCAATTCTTCCACTCTTTTTTCAAGATTTTTAGTTTCTTTGCGCTGGGTACGTAATTCCTCCTTTAGCTCTGAGAAGTTTGATGGGCTGAAGCCTTCTTCTCTCATCTCATCAAAGTCATTCTCTGACCAGCTTTGATCCGTTGCTGGCGATGGGCTGCGCTCCTTTGCAGGGGGAGATGCGCTCTTATTTTTTGAATTTCCAGCTTTTCTGCCCTGTTTCTTCCCCATCTTTGTGGTTTTATCTGTCTCTGGTCTTTGATGACGGTGACGTACTGATGGGGTTTTGGTGTAGGTGTCCTTCCTGAAAAATATGGAACGCTTCACGAATTTGCGTGTCATCCTTGCGCAGGGGCCATGCTAATCTTCTCTGTATCGTTCCAATTTTAGTATGTGTGCTGCCGAAGCGAGCACTGGTTTTCTTTTTTCTTTTTGAAAGGCAGTCTTGCTCTGTCTCCCAGGCTGTTGTGCAGTTGCGCCCTGCAACCTCCGCCTCGCGGGTTCAAGCCATTCTTGAGCCTCCGCCTCCTGAGTAGCTAGGATTACAGGTCTGTGCCGCCACAGCTGGATAATTTTTGTATTTTTAGTAGAGACGGGGTTTCACCATTTTTTTTAAAGGGTAATTATTTCTTAAGCACAAAGTGTTTTCCCCACCACATGTACAAGCCAGATTTGGCCTCTCGCTCTGGCTCATTTACTAGCACTGGCCCCAAACTCTCTACAGTCCAGTGACCCTGGCTGCCTTTCTGCTTCTCATATAGCTCATGCTTCCTCCAGCCCAGGGCCTGGGTTCTCACTATTATCCCTTCCTGGGACCGCCCCTCCAGATCTTAGTGACGGCCTATTTGCGGTCTTAGCTTCAGTGTCATCTCCTGAGACAGCCTCCCAGACCACATTCTCTAAAGCATCCCAGCCATCATCATGCCTCTCAATCATTTTATCTAGTTTTGTCAGAGGCGTCTGAATCAGAGCAACTCAATCTTGAATAAGGGCTGGGTAAAATGAGGTTAAGACCTACTGGGCTGCATTCACAGATGGTGAAGGAATTCTAAATCACAGAATGAGATAGGAGGTCAGCACAAGATACAAGGTGATAAAGACCTTGCTGATAAAACAGGATGCAGTAAAGAAGCCAGCCAAGGCTGGGCGCGGTGGCTCAAGCCTGTAATCCCAGCACTTTGGGAGGCCGAGACGGGCGGATCACGAGGTTAGGAGATCGAGACCATCCTGGCTAACACGGTGAAACCCCG
Organism: Trachypithecus francoisi; assembly: GCF_009764315.1. Classification (NCBI taxonomy): domain Eukaryota; kingdom Metazoa; phylum Chordata; class Mammalia; order Primates; family Cercopithecidae; genus Trachypithecus; species Trachypithecus francoisi. Next base: position 4,327,310 of record NW_022681456.1, read on the forward strand.
TCTCTACTAAAAAATGCAAAAAAACTAGCCGGGCGAGGTGGTGGGCGCCTGTAGTCCCAGCTACTCGGGAGGCTGAGGCAGGAGAATGGCGTAAACCCAGGAGGCGGAGCTTGCAGTGAGCTGAGATCCGGCCACTGCACTCCAGCCTGGGCGGCAGAGCGAGACTCCGTCTCAAAAAAAAAAAAAAAAAGAAGCCAGCCAAGACCGACCAAAGCCAAGATGGCAACGAGAGCGATCTCTGGCTGTCCTCACTGCTACACTCCCACCAGTGCCATGACAGCTTACAAATGCCATGGCAGTGTCAGGAAGTTACCCGATATGATCTAGAAAGGGAAAGTGTGAATAATCCACTCCTTGTTTAGCATATCATCAAGAAATAACCATAAAAATGGGCAACCAAGTCCAGGTGAAGTTGCTCATTCCTATAATCCTAGCACTTTGGGAGGCTGAGGTGGGTGGATCACCTGAGCTCAGGAGTTTGAGACCAGCCTGGCCAACATGGTGAAACCCTGTCTCTACTAAAAATACAAAAATCAGCTGGGCATCGTGGCAGGTGCCTGTAATCCCAACTACTCAGGAGGCTAAGGCAGGAGAATCACTGGAAACTGGGGGGGGAGGTTGCAGTGAGCTGAGATCCCGCCATTGCACTCCAGCCTGGGCAAAAGAGTGAAACTCTGTCTCAAAAAAAAAGGGCATTCCACCTCAAAAAAAAAAAAAAAAAAAAAAAGGGCAACCAGCAGCCCTCGGTGCTGCTCTGTCTATGGAGTAGCTATTCTTTTATTTGTTTATTTTCTTAATAAACTTGCTTTTACTTTAAGGACTCTCCCTGAATTCTTTCTTGTGCAAGATCCAAGAACCCTCTCTCAGGTTCTGGATCAGGATCCCTTTCCAGTAATGGTTTTGTTTTATTTTTTAGTTTCGATCTGCCACCCAGGCTGGAGTTCAGTGGCGCAATGTCAGTTCACTGCAGCCTCGACCTCCTGGGCTCAAGCAATCCTCCTGCCTCAATCTCCTGAGTAGCTGGGACCACAGGCACGCACAACCACATCAGCTAATTTTTAAATTATTTTTTGTAGAGGGTTTCACCATGTTGCCCATGCTGGTCTTTAACTCCTGGGCTCAAGCAATTCTCCCACCTGTCTCCCAAAGTGCTGGGATTACAGGTTTGAGCCGCTGCACCCGCCCGCCCTAGGTTTTTTTTTTTTTTTTTTTTTTTTAGAGTGCAGTGGCGTGATCCCGGATCAATTGTCTCACTGCAACCTCTGCCTCCCAGGTTCCAGCGATTCTCCTGCCTCAGCCTCCTAGTTTTGCTTTCTTAATAGCACCAATCCCTACGTGAAATCACCTCCTTCATTCCTCTCCCGTACTGGTATGCTGGATGCTGATCCATCCAACAGAGCCAGGAACACAAAGGGCTCCTCACTGCTAGACCCAAGCGGAGCATCACTGACCTATTTAATAGAAACCTGCACCATGAAACCTGAATATAAATTTTCCAGCAAACTTCAGAAAACGAATGTATCTTCTCTTGGTCATTTCTGCTTGTGAGCTTTAGGAGAAATCAGCTGAAAGGGACATGAAAGGGTTGGTGGAGTCTCAATCGCTCATTTTAATGATGAGGAGGCCGGGCACAGTGGCTCCAGCCTGTAAACCCAGCACTGTGGGAGGCCGAGGCAGGCGGATCACCTGAGGTCAGGAGTTCGAGAGCAACCTGGCCAACATGGTGAACCCCCGTCTCTACTAAAAACACAAAAATTAGCCGGGTGTGGTGGTTCGCACCTGTAACCCCAAATACTTGGGAGGCTGAGGCAGGAGAATCGCTTGAACACGGCAGGCGGAGATTGCAGTGAGCCCAGATCGCGCCACTGCACTCCAGCCTGGGCGCCAGGAGACTCCATTTAAAAAAAATAAATTGATGAGGAAACAGGCCCGCAGAGGGGAAGTAAATCGGAAAATCTATTTCATGAAGCAAGTCCATTTTTCTTCACACACACACACACACACACACACACGGCTTCTGTTAAGCTGCAGGCTCTAATCCTGGCACTTCCCAGGCTTCGCCTCAAGGAATATGTTTATCCGGCTAATACAGGCGGAGCGCCCGCGGTGCAGGCGGGAGGTGGCGGATTAACGCGGCAGCCCCTCCCCCGGCCCCCGCCGGGCTTGCGCTCCACCGACCAGAACATAGACCAACAAGTAAACAAATGAGACAAAGGCAGAAAAAGATGAGTGTGAAGGAGCTAGGAAGTCGAGAATAGAGAGGGCGGAGGGGAGGTGGGGAAGGGATTTCGGGAGACAGGACTCCGGACGCCGGCACACAGCCGACACCCGATCCGCGAGGGCAAGGCTGGCACCGCGGTCCCCGGCCTGGAAACGCGCCCCCGCCCAGAGCTCCGCAGACCTTGCTGCGCATCCCTGCGAACCCTGCTGCGCATCCCAGCGGATCCTGCTCCCATCCTGCTTCTGCAGCAAAGCCTTCCCGGGCCCCTCCGCGGGCGGCCCCGGGCCTGTTCACCTGCTCAGTCCCCTCCGGAGAGCGCGAGGCCAACGCGCCGGCCGCACAAAGACCCGGGGACACGCGCGCCGGGCTGGAGGCACCGACCACCGCGCGCCCAGCAGGCGGCACCGGCCGGTCCGTTTGTGCGCGCGGCTCGCGGCGGCCCCGGCGCCGCTGAAGGGGGCCTGGCTAAGCGCCCCGCGTCCCCGGGTCCCGCGTCCCCACCCCCTAGACCCCGCTCCCGACTTCGCAGGCCCCGGCGCCTTGCACCTACCGGACGCGCTGGGCCGTGACCGCGTTCCCGGTGTGCGGGCGCAGCACTGCCAGGAATAGGAGGCGCATACCGCCGCCGCCGCCCGGGCCATCGACCAGCCCAGCCGCCGCCGACCAGGCCCCGGGGGCGGCGCAGACGCAGACAGCGGGGGAGCCGGGGCGGCTGGGTCTGTGCCGCCCGCCCCTCCCCGAGGCCGCGCCCGAGCTCGCAGGTTCCGGCGCCAGGCGGGGAGGAGGACGGGAACCAAGGGCCTCGGATGGCGCGAGCTCTGGGTGCGGGTTGGCGCGGGTGCGCCCCGTGGGGTCCATCACCAGGGTAGCCGCGGTCCGCTCCCACCTGGACCAGGATGAGCGGTGACCACAGTCCCTTCCGCGGCGACCAGTGCCAGCGATTACCACGGTCCCTCCCTCGGGGACCAGGATCAGCGGTGACCACAGTCCCTTCCGCCGGGACCAGGACCAGCAGTGACCACAGTCCCTTCCCACAGTGAGCCGGACCAGGGGTGGCCTTGGCCCTTTCCCACAGGGAACAGGAGCAGCCATGGTCCGCTCCCATGGAAACCAGTGATGGCTTCCATGGGCTTCATGGGGAAATCAGTGAGCTTCACGGAGCACCGGGATGGCTGCAGGTCTGTACCCACCAGGACCAGCAGAGACCTCGGGTTCCCTCCCACAGGGTGCTGCAGAGAGGGGCTCTCAGCCTCATTTTCCATGACAACCTGAGTGGGGCCTTGGTCCCCAGGAAGCCCAGGATTCCTTTCTAGTCCCATTCCAGGGGACGTGGCATGATCAGTCCCAAATTCCTTCCCAGGCCAGACTACCCTAAAACTAACCAGAGGCGGGGAACATGGGGACTGTGTGAGGAGACAGTAGAAACACATTTCAGGGCCGCACCTGTGGGGTGAGTAAGATGATGGAGAGGGGAACCCGGGGTTCATCAGGATACATGGGCTGCACCTGGTCTGGATCTCCAAAACAGGATACCTTGAGTGAGAGAAATAGGGAACTAAAGGAGGCCTCTGGCAAAATACCATCTGTGGATTTAAACAAGCACCCCCCAAAACAGATGTTACGTGTTTACAAAGATGCATTCGTATTTACAGATGTGGAACATTCTAGTGGGTGCCCAATATTTTCATTTACCTTCAAACTCGATTTTCTCTCACCCCCCAAATATCTTCCAGCCTCAGAAAGGGAAAGCGGGAATGAAGAAAGTCATGACATGTGATAACCACCATCAGTGGCAGGTCTCTAGCCTCATTATACAGCATGGTGACCCCTAGGCTTATCAAGACATAAAAGTCCATCCTGGAGGGCGCATTCAGCTCCACAGGCCTTCTCCCAGTTAGATCCACCACTCTGTCTCTCAGTGTGGCATGGAGTAGGGGAGAGTTTTATATCATTGTAGAACAATCAAAATCCTGTCCTCCTCTCACTCTCAATAGAACACCCAGGATTTTGTTCTTCTTCCTGGTATTTCAGCTTCCCAGGCACTGGGCAGGCAGGCCACATCCTTTTTTAAGGACAAAAGCAATCTGAAAATATTATCACTCTGCTAAACTATACTTTCCAACAGAATTACACGAGGAAACAGGAAAGGGGACAAGTTGCACAGAGCTGCCACAACCCCCTTCTGATGAAATTTTAGAAAGAGAGTTTTGACACCGGGCGCGGCAGCTCATGCCTATAATTCCAGCACTTTGGGAGGCCGAGGTGGGTGGATCACTTGAGGCCAGGAGTTCAAGACCAGTCTGGCCAACATGGCAAAACCCCGTCTCTACCAAAAATAGAAAAATAGATGGGCGCGGTGGTACACGCCAGTAGTCCTAGGTACTTGAGAGGCTGAGGCATGAGAATCATTTGAACCCAGGAGGTGGAGGTTGAAGTGAGCCGTGATCACACCACTGCACTCCAGCCTGGGCAATAAAGCAAGACTCAGTGTTAAATAAGTTTTGAGTGGACTCCTGCTATATTTGCTACACACCATGAAGAGGCAATAAAACGCAGTGTCTTGTGTGGTGTGCAGAAGTAGAGGGGTGGCATCTGCCCATGATCTTCCCCTATTTCACCTTGCCCATGGGATATTAAAAGCTAAATGTGAATAGATACATTTCTGATTTTACAAAGGCGACTTCAGCATGAGCCCAGAAAGGAACCTCCCTAAGCAGAGTTCAACTCGCAGCCCTGTGGGCTAAATATCATCCTTAGATGTATTGTATTTAGGCTACACCATGTTTTTCATGAAAGCTGAGCTATGATTTTTTGTTTGTTTTAAGACTGTCTCACTCTGTCATCCAGGCTGGGGTGCTGTGGTGTGATTATGGATCACTGCAGCTTTCACCTCCTGGGCTCAGGGGGTCCTCCCACGCAGCCTCAACAGTAGCTGGGACCACAGATGTGCACCATGATGCTGGGCTAATTTTTTGTAGTTTTTGTAGAAGTGGGGTCTCACTATGTTGCCCAGGCTGGTCTTGAGCTCCTGGGCTCAAGCAGTCAACCCACCTCAGCCTCCCGGAGTGATGGGATTACAGGCGTGAGCCACTATACCTGGCCAAGCCACCATTTTTAAATTGGGAGCTTTCATATAGAAGTTGGAATATCTGGTATCTGCTGACAAATGAGAGATCTGATTAAATGAAGCTACGGTCCTGTGGCTGAATGAAGCTGGGAAGCAGCTGCCTGCTTTAGATGAAATCCGAATGCGCCATTTCACACTGTGGTTGAAGGCTCACTTGTATTCCTTGATAACCTCGATCTGGATTCTTGTTTTTAGAAAAACATTGACGTTTATTTTTATGTAAATTAAGTTCAGAAGTAGGTGGCCCAAGCCTAATATAGTGGCTGTACTATCACCAGGAGCCTAGACTTTCCTCTATCTACTCCGTCATGCTAATGTTTGGCTTCTAGTCTCAAGATCACCTTATCAAGGAATTGATAAGGAGTAGGACTGCTGCAGCTCCACCCATCACATCAACATTCCAGGCAGCAGGAAGGAAGGAAAGGCAAAAGTGGTGCACTCCAATGGTGTATTTCATTTTAAAGGGTCTTCCTAAAAATGCAAACTGCCCTATGCCTTTATCGTATTGGCCACGTGACCACTTCTTGCATCCAAGGAGGCTGAGACATGCAGTCTATTAACTGGGTACACTGCCACCTAAATACAATCATGGTTACTAAAGAAAAGTGACAGAATAGGTTTGCAGTAAGTCACCTCTGCCATAGCAATATAAATTAATAGATTAAAAGAGAAAATGGCAGAGGCATTTGAACCAGAGCAACTCCCTCTCAAATAGGGGTTGGGTAAAATGAGGCTGAGACCGGGTGGGCTGCATTCCCAGGAGGTTAAGGCATTCTAAGTGACAGGATGAGATAGGACGTCGGTGCAAGATAGAGGTCACAAAGACTTTGCTGATAAAACAGTTTGCAGTAAAGAAGTCAGCCAAAACCCACCAAAACCAAGACGGCAATGACAGTGACCTGTGGTTGTCCTCACTGCTACACTCCCACTAACGCCATGACAGTTTACGGATGCCATGGCAACGTCAAAACAGGGGAGGCATGAATAATCCACTCCTTGAGCATATCATCAAGAAATCACCATAAAAATGGGCAACCAGCAGCCCTCGGGCTGCTCTGTCTATAGACTAGCCATTCTTTATTCCTTTACTTTCTTAATAAACTTGCTTTCACTTTACTCTATGGACTCGCCCTGAATTCTTTCTTGTGTGAGATCCAAGAACCTTCTCTTGGGGTTTGGAATAGGACCCCTTTCCAGTCACAGAAACACATATGACCCTCTCGGTGGGTGGACTAAGAACATTCAGTAGGATTCAACGCTCATTCTTGATGATACAAAAGAAGTAATAAAAGTAAGAAGAAAGAAAGGAACAAGTGAAGGAAGGAAGGACGGAGAGGGAGGGAGGCAGGGAAGGAGGAACGAAGGAAGCAAGGAATGAATTCAGTAATAGAAGAAACATGAAGAACTTTAAAAACTCTGTTTTTTAAATTCTTGCAGGTAAAAATGGCCTGACTCTGTGATTATCTTTTCTTGTCTCTCTACAGCTTACGAGTGGTTGAACCAGATGCAGCACTGCTCTCCAGAGGACTTTGGGAAATTTGGGGGTGAAGAAGGAAATCTGTTGTCAGAATGATTAAGGAATGTCATCAATATTTCACAACTAGGCCCAGACGTTTTAACACCTTGCAACATATAGGACATCCCTGCCTAAAGAAAAAATGCTCTCCCCCAAATGCCAGTAGATACCTGTATTAGGGTTCTCCAAAGGAAGCAGAACTAATGAGAGATTTCTATTTGTAAATGGAGATTTATTATGAGGCATCAGCTCATGTAATCATGAAGGCTGAGAAGTACCATGATCTGCTGTCTGCCATACGGAGACCCAGGAAAGCTGGGGGTGTAATTCAGTTCCAGTCTGAAGGCCTGAGCAATGGTGTAAATCCCAGTTTGGGGGGTGGGGGGGAATGGTGGGGGTGGAGGCTGAGAGGATGACATGAAATGTGCCAGCTCAAGCAGTGAGGCAGTGAGGAAAACAGGGGCATGGGGGTGCGGCGCAAATTCCTCTCTGCTCCTCCTTTTTTTCTTGAGACAGGGTCTTACTCTGTCACCCAGGCTGGAGTGCAGTGGTGGGATCCCAGCTCACTGCAAACTCCGCCTCCTGGGTTCAAGCAATTCTCCTGCCTCAGCCTCCTGAGTAGCTGGGATAACAGGCAAATGCCACTATACCCGGATAATTTTTGTATTTTTAGTAGAGATGGGGCTTTGCTATTTTGGCTGGGGTAGTCTCGAACTCCTGACCTCAAGTGATCCGCATGCCCGCCTCGCCTCCCAAGTGCTGGGATTACAGGCGTAAGCCACTGCGCCCGACCTTTTTTCCTCTACTTAGGCCTTCAACAGATTGGATGAAGCCCACCCACACTGGGGAGGGCACTTGCTCAGCTGAGTTCACAGATGCCAATCTCATCTGGAAACACCCGCCCAGGTCCACCTTGAAACTATGTCCAATGGGGGCACCCGATATGGGCTTGGATCTGTGTCCTCGCCCAAATCTCATGTGGAATTGTAGTCCCCAGTGTTGGAGGTGGGGCCTGGTGGGAGGTGGCTGGATCATGGGGGTGGATTTCTCATGAATGGCTTAGTGCCCTCCCCTTGGTTCTGTCTTCATGAGAGTGAGTGAGTTCCCGCCAGCTCTGGAAGTTTACAGTGTGCAACACCTCTCCATGCTCTCTTGCTCCTGCTCTGGCCATGTGAGACGCCTCACTCCCCATCTGCCTTCTGCCATGATTGGAAGCTTCCTGAGGCCTCCCCAGAAGCAGAAGCCATGGTGCTTCCTGTACAGCCTGCAGAATTGCAAGCCAATTCAACCTCTTTTCTTTAAAACTACCCAGTCTTGTGTATTTCTTTTTCTTTTTCTTTTTTTTTTTTGAGACAGGGTCTCACTCCGATGCCCAGGCTGGAATGCAGTTGTGCGATCTCAGCTCACTGCAACCTCCACCTCTTGGGTTCAAGCGATTCTCCTGCCTCAGCCTCCTGAGTAGTTGGAATTACAGGCACGTGCCACTGGCTAATTTTTGTATTTTTAGTAGAGATCAGATTTCACTGTGTTGGCCAGGCTGGTCTCGAACTCCTGACCTCAGGTGATTGCCCGCCTCAGCCTCCCCAAAGTGCTGAGATTACAGGCGTGAGCCACGGCACACAGCTTTCAGGTATTTCTGTTTGTTGTTGTTGTTGTTGCTGAGACGAGGTCTCATTTTGTCATCACATAGTCTGAAATGCAGTGGTGTGATCTCGGATCACCGCAGCCTCCGCCTCCCAGGTACAAGCGATTCTCCTGTCTCAGCCTCCCGAGTAGCTGGGATTACAGGCATGCATCCAGCTAATTTTAGTATTTTTAGTAGAGACGGGGTTTCACCATGTTGGCCAGGCTGGTCTCAAACTCCTGACCCCAGGTGATCTACCCACCTCAGTCTCCCAAAGTGCTGGGATGACAGGTGTGAGCCACCATGCCTGGCCTTGGGTATTTCTCTATAGCAGTGTGAGAATGGTCTAATATAGCACCCCATGCTCCCAGTCAAGCTGACATATAAAATTCACCACAATAGGTGATTTTATATCTGGTTAATTCCTCATGGTTAATTCCTCATGATTGAAGAACAAATACAGTGAACACTTTTTTGTTTTGTTTTCTTTTTTTTTTTTTTGAGACAGAGTCTTGCTCTGTCGCCTAGGCTGGAGTACAGTGGTGCTATCTCGGCTCACTGCAACCTCTGCCTCCCAGGTTTACGCCATTCTCCTGCCTCAGTCTCCTGAGTAGCTGGGACTACAGGCGCCCGCCACCATGCCCAGCTAATTTTTTGTATTTTTAGTAGAGACGGGGTTTCACTGTGTTAGCCAGGATGGTCTCGATCTCCTGACCTCGTGATCCGCCCACCTCGACCTTCCAAAGTGCTGGGATTACAGTCGTGAGCCACTGCACCCGGCCACTATTTTGTTTTCTAAAATGGAAGTAGTTCTCTACTGCTGGGCATGGCCTCCTTCTCCTCCAGACTGGACTTTCCCTCACTCAAGGCTTCCTGGGGCTGCATAACAAAGAACCACGAACTCCTCCATGGCCTAAGCCTTTCCTCTGGAAGCTCTGGAGGACAGACGTCTGGGCTCACGGTGTCACAGAGTGGCCCTTCCTCTGGCTCTGGAGGACAGACGTCTGGGATCACGCTGTCAGCAGAGGGACCCTTTCCTCTGGCTCTGGAAGACAGACGTCTGGGATCACGCTGTCAGCAGAGGGACCCTTTCCTCTGGCTCTGGAGGACAGACGTCTGGGCTCACGGTGTCACAGAGTGGCCCTTCCTCTGGCTCTGGAGGACAGACGACTGGGATCACGCTGTCAGCAGAGGGACCCTTTCCTCTGGCTCTGGAAGACAGACATCTGGGATCACGCTGTCAGCAGAGGGACCCTTTCCTCTGTCTCTGGAGGACAGACGTCTGGGCTCACGCTGTCACAGAGGGACCCTTTCCTCTGGAAGCTCTGGAGGACAGACGTCTGGGCTCACGCTGTCACAGAGGGACCCTTTCCTCTGGAAGCTCTGGAGGACAGACGTCTGGGCTTACGCTGTCACAGAGGGACCCTTTCCTCTGGCTCTGGAGTACAGACGTCTGGGCTCACGCTGTCAGCAGAGGGACCCTTTCCTCTGGCTCTGGAGGACAGACGTCTGGGCTCACGGTGTCACAGAGTGGCCCTTCCTCTGGCTCTGGAGGACAGACGTCTGGGCTCACGCTGTCACAGAGGGACCTTTCCTCTGGAGCCTCTAGTGGGGAACCTGTTAGTTGCATCTTTCAGCTTCCAGTGGCTGGTGTTTCTTTTTTCTTTTATTCATCTTTTTTTTTTTTCATGTAATTAGAGACAGGGTCTCCCTACGTAGCCCAGGCTGGGCTCAAACTCCTGGCCTCAAGCAATCCTCCTGCTTTGACCTCACAAAGTGCTGCGGTTACAGGCCGAGTCATGGGGCCCAGCCTGTTGGTGTTTCCTGACTTGTGGCCCCATCACTGCAGTCTCTGCCTTTGGGGTCACATGGCCTCCTCCTCTGCTGGGGCATCCCCTCCTGTAAGTTTGTCTTTTTTTTTTTTTTTTTTTTGAGATGGACCCTCACTCTGTCACCCAGGCTGGAATGCTGTGGTGGGATCTCGGCTCACTGCAACCTCTGCCTCCAGGGTTCAAGCAATTCTCATGCCTCAGCCCCCCAAGTAGCTGGGACTATCAGTGTGTGCCACCACACCTGGCTAATTTTTGTCTTTTTAGTAGAGATGAGGTTTCACCATGTTGGCCAGGCTGGTCTCAAACTCCTAACCTTAGATGATCTGCTTGCCTCAGCCTCTCAAAGTGCTGGGATTACAGGCATGAGCCACCATGCCCAGCCTCCTGTAAGTTTAGGAAGGCACTTATCATTTGATTTAGGGCATGCTGGACAATCTAGGATGATTTCCTCATCTTAGATCCTTATTTTAGTTACAACAACAATTATTTTTTCTCATAATGTCACTGTTGTGGTTTGAATGATGGTGTCGTCTCTAAAATTGATGCTGAAACTGAATCCTCAATGCAACAGCATTAAGAGGTGGGGCCTTTAGGAGGTGATTAGGCTATAAGGGCTCTGCCCTCATGGACGTGATTAGTGTCTTATCAAAGGTCTTCAGGGGTGAGTTCATCCCTTCTACCTCCTCCGCTATGGAGGACCCAGCGTTCATTCCCTCTGGAAGATGCTGCAGTAAGGCGCCATTGTGGAAGCAGAGAGCAGCCTCACCTGCCCCCACAGCTGCTGGTGCCTTGATCTTGAACTTCCCAGCCTATAGAACTGTGAGAAATACATTCCCGTTGTCAGAAAATCACCCAGTCTACGGTATTTTGTTATAGCAGCACACGTGGACTGAGCACATCCGATTTACAGGTTCTGGGGATTACGACACGGACATTTCTTTCGTGGGGCCACCCTTCGGACCACCACAAAATCCCTCTTCAAAGATGACTGCATTTTTTGTTGTTGTTGTTGTTTGTTTGGTTGTTTGTTTGCTTTTTGAGATGAAGTCTGGTTCGGTCACCCAGGCTGGAGTACAGTGGTACAATCTTGGCTCACTGCAACCTGCGCCTCCTGGGTTCAAGCAATTCTTCTGCCTCAGCCTCCCAAGTAGCTGGGACCACAGGTGCGCACCACCATGCCCGGCTAATTTTTGTATTTTTAGTAGAGATGGGGTTTCACCATCTTGGTCATGCTGGTCTTAAACTCCTGACTTTGTGATCCACCCACCTTGGCCTCCCAAAGTGCTGGGATTATAGGCATGAACCACCGCGCCTGGGCAGATGACTGCACTGATGAAGGCCCCCCAATCGCCTCATCTGGGACTATTCTCCATCTTCCCTAACCCTGAGGCTTTTTGGTTCTGTCTCCTGTCCTGATCCCATTGTGCATTATAACCATGGAGCAGTCAGCCCTTCCCCTCAACTGGATAGTAACCTCCTGGACAGCCAAGTCATTTGCACCTATAATCTCTGCTTGCCTGGGACAGTGACATGCCTGGGTAAAGGCAGTCAATCAATGTTTGTTGAGTTTCATCAAATCTTTAAATGTGCACTGTTACAAGATTTTATTCCTATAAGAATGTATTTCTGACTTTTTTCAGATGGTGTCTCGCTTTCTCACGCAGGTTGGAGTGCAATGGCTCGATCTCAGCTGTCTACAACCTCCCCCTCCTGGGTTCAAGCGATTCTCCTGCCTCAGCCTCCCAAGTAGCTGGGATCACAGGCACATGCCACCATGCACAGCTAATTTTTTGTATTTTTAGTAGAGATGGGGTTTTACCATGTTGGCCAGGCTGGTCTCGAAGTCCTGTCCTCAAGTGATCCACCTGCCTCAGCCTCTCAAAGTGCTGGGATTACAGGTGTGTGTCACTGCGCCTGGCCCATTTCTGATGTTTTAATGGGAGTCAGTGTTACAAGGGGATTTGCTGAGCTGAAATTCACATATATCTGGTTGTTCTGGAATACACCTGTTCCACGAGGTAAGATATTCTGACATCTCTTTTGGAACCCATTACTTTACACACTCATGGCTTCAGTTTACCCATTTGTAAAACGAGAAAAAACTATAAACAGTATCATAGTTAATTAGTTCTTTTGATGGAGTCTTTTATGATTCTCTCAAGTAGGTAACATAAAAGGGTACAAAGGCAATGTGTTATTATGGGATAATGTAGAAATAATTACTGAGGAGGAGAGCAGTAGAACAGAAAAAGTTGTAGACATCTCTCATAAGATTTCTCCAGATGATTCTAACATAAGAGTCTTACAATACATGCAAAGCAAAATCTGTTTTTTTCTTTGATCACAGTGTTTGCTCAGACTATTTTTCTAGTTCCTAGCGCCAGGGAAAACAAAACTTTATTATCTACCCTGTATAAAAATGATAGCATTTTCAAGAGAAAGCCTGGTGGGCATACTGACTTCAGAAGTGGCTCTGTGAGAAAAATCAACACAACTTCTCTCCTTTTTTCCTTTAGAGCATTAATGAGAAAGACACTCTGCTTCTTTGCTTCTATCAGAGTTTTTAGTTTTTGTACCATCATTTCTCCCCCATGGTACAGCAAGCTACGAATGCTGTGTGTGTGTGTGTGTGTGTGTGTGTGTGTGTGTGTGTGAGAGAGAGAGAGAGATACAGAGAGATACAGAGAGACAGAGACAGGGACAAGAGACAGAGAGGGGTAAGAAGAGAGAGGGGAGAGAGATACAGGAGACAGACAAGGACAGAGACGGGAAAAGACAGCAGGGGTGAGAGATGGAGAGAAAGATAGAGAGAGACAGAGAGGATGAAGAAGAGAGGGAGGAAAGAGAAATCTGCATTTGAATAAAGCAGGTGCATGTGGAATTGTGGTTTATTGCCCTACTTATGCTTCCTTTTCCTGACTTTTATTAACAGCATTTGAAAGTGACCGGCTGCAAAAAAAAAAAAAAAAAAAGAAAAGAAAAAGACAATGTTATTCTAGAAGTATCTAGTTCCTGCGAGGGTTGTTTAATGAACATGACGATGTCAACCAACCAGAAACAAGTGATTTCTTCCATCTGAGCTTTTGGCAAGAAATCGGGGTTTCAATTCCCACTGCTGTTCTGATGACAGTGCAGACCCAATTCTTAACTTTTCAGCACAAAGCCACTCATCCCGAAGATGGTCGTCCCTGCAAAGGAGACAGTGAGCTCAACAATGCAAGGCACAGTCATAAGGATGAGAGGTTTACTCAAGGGATGATGGGCTCCATTTGAACAGCTTCCAGTAGCAACCTGTTGTGGGCAGAGACCCGTATTTATTGTTTTAACATTTTAACTTATTTTTTATTAAAAAATAAGATATGTTTAAGAAATTCAAATAAGCAAAAAACAATTATAAAAATCACACGCAGTGGCTCGTGTGTAATCCCAGCAATTTGGGAGGCTGAGGTGGGAAGATCACCTGAGGTTAGGAGTTTGAGACCAGCCTGAACAACATGAGAAAACCCTGTCTCTACTAAAAATACAAAATTATACCTCGATGTGGTGGTGCACGCCTGTAATCCCAGCTACTCGGGAAGCTGAGGCAGGAGAATCGCTTGAACCCAGGAGGCGGAGGTTGCAGCAAGCTGAGATAATGCCATTGCACTCCAGCCTGGGCAACAAGAGCAAAACTCCATCAAAACAAACAAAACAAAAAACAAAAAAACCCACCAAATTTTGTTTCCTGGAGATAACTACTATTAATATTTTGGCATCAAGTTTTTCCTGACTTGACATACAATCATCGTAATAGCCCACTTTACTGGGTGTGCACCAGGAGCCTAACATTTTTCTAAGCACTGTTCAGTGTCCTTCAATGAATCCTCCCAAATCCTAAACTTCAGGGACGGTTCTCACCATTTCACAGCTCTTCTCACCATTTCACAGATGAAGAGCTGGAGACACAGGAAGGTGCCATGCCTCCCAGAGGTAATACAAGCAGTGGAAACGCACTGCTACAGTGCTTCTTCAGCTCTGCTGTATAGACACAGTAGGTAATACAGGCAGTGGAAATGCTACAGTGTTTCTTCAGCTCTGCTGTATAGACACAGTAGGTAATACAGGCAGTGGAAACGCTACAGTGTTTCTTTGGCTCTGCTCTATGGACACAGTAGGTAACACAGGCAGTGGAAAAGCTACAGTGTTTCTTCAGCTCTGCTGTATGGACACAGTAGGTAATACAGGCAGTGGAAACGCTACAGTGTTTCTTCGGCTCTGCTGTATGGACAGTATTCTTGTTGGTTCTTGTTTTGTTTGTGTTTGTCATTTTTGCTACAAGAAATAGAAACACTCTACATTTTTGGTATTATGCTCTTTATTACTTAATAATTGTGGTAGGCAAAATTCTAACAGGGCCCCCTAGAGTTCCCAACAATGGTGTCCAACACACCTCCTCCCGATTCCATCACACATCAATCCAGGGGCTGGCACGGAGAGAATTTACAGATGAGACTTGAATCCTAAAATTAATTGATCTTAAAATAGGAAGATTATTGCAGGATAAGCCTCACTTAATAATTGTCTCCTTGAAAGGACTGAGCATTTCCTCAGGTCAGAAAGATTCAAAGGGTGAGAGGGACTTGACGTCAGGGAGATCCTCTACTGCTCCTCCGAAGATGAAGAGGACAGCGTGATGACGGAGGCAGGCCAGCTCCAGGAACTGAGAGCAGCCCCCAGCTGTCAGGCAGCAAGGAAACAGCCCTTCAACCCATCTCCTTCAGGAACTACCTTCTGCCACAACCACATGAAAGAGAGCCCTGACCTCCCGATGAGATCTCAGCCTGGCCAGCACTTTAATTTCAGCTTTGTGAGACCCTGGACAGAGAGGCCAGCCACGCCAGTGCCTAGACTCCAGCCTCCTGAAGCCTGTGAACTCATCAATGGGCGTTGTTTTAAGTGGCTAAAGTAGTGGTTATTTGTTACACAACAACAGAAAACTAATACAATAATAAGTCATGAATACTTTTCCAACTCATAATCCTACATCTGCCGTATCATTTGAATAACGACATAGCATTCCAATATATGTATGCACTAGAACTGATTTGATCTCTGCCTTGTTGTTGTACATCTTTGCCATTTCCAATCATTTTGCGATTTTATGCAACATTGTAATGAACATTTTATTGGTAACTCTGGGCACACATTCTTTAATTTCTAGAAGTGGAATTGCACATTCAAAGTGTAAGCCAATATGTTTTTGATACAAGTGACGAATTGCCTTCCAGAAAAGCTGCGCCAATTTACTTTCCATTGGTCATTTATGAGCATACTTATTTCCCAGAACATTGCCAACACGGGCTATTTTTCAGGTCAAGTGACAAACCATGTCTCCTCTTTTTGCATTTTAAAATTATTGGTGTAATTTGTCTTTTTTTTTCCATGAAAGACATTTGTATTGTTTTCTGTGAGTGTGTATGCTTGTATTGGTTCACACATTTTTAATTTTAAAATTTTTTCTTTTTAATTTGTATGGGTACGTAGTAGGTGTACATATTTAAGAGGCACATGAGATATTCTGATACAGGCAAGCAATGTGTAATTGCATCAGGGTAAATGGGGTCTCCATCACCTTAGGCATTTATCATTTCATTTTGTTATTAACAATCCAATTATACTTTTAATTATTTTTAAATGTACAATAAATTGTTGTTTATTGCTGTGCTATCAAATACTAGATTTGTTCGTGAGTTATTTCATTTTTTTTGAGATGGAGTCTCATTCTGTCACCCAGTCTGGAGTACAGTGGCTCGATCAGTCTCACTGTATCACCCAGACTGGAGTACAGTGGCTCGATTTCGGCTCACTGCAACTTCGGCCTCCCGGGTTTAAGTGATTCTCCTGCTACAGCCTCCCAAGTAGCCGGGATTACAGGCACGTGCCACCACGCCCAGCTAATTTTTGTATTTTTAGTAGAGATGGGGTTTTACCATGTTGGTCAGGCTGGTCTGAAACTCCTGACCTCAGGTGGCCCGCCTGCCTCGGCCTCCCACAGTGCTGGGATTACAGGTGCGAGCCATCGCACCCAGCCAGATCCCTTTATTATCATACACTGAGATTTTCTTTTTTGCTTTATTTTTAAATTTTTAATTATTATTTTTCTTTTGAGATGGAGTCTTGCTCTGTTGCCCAGACTGGAGTACAGTTGCACAATCTTGGCTCACTGCAACCTCTGTCTCCCAGGCTCAAGCAATTCTCCTGCCTCAGCCTCCTAAGTAGCTGGGACTACAGGTGCCTGCCACCCTGCTGTGCTATCAAATACTAGATCGTATTCATTCTATCTAACTATATTTTTGTACCCATTAACCATCTCCATTCCTTCCTTTCCCCCTACTACCCTTCTCAGTCTTTGGTAACCATCTTTCTACTGTCTATCTCCATGAGTTCAACTGTTTTAATTTTTAGCACCCACAAATGAGAACATGCACAATTTATCTTTCTGTGCCTATCTTACTTCACTTAATATAATGTCCTCCAGTTCTATCCATGTTGTTGCAAATGACAAGATATCATTCTTTTTATGGCTGAATAGTATTCCAATGTGTATATGTACCACACTGTCTTTATACACTCATTTGTTGATGGACAGTTAGGTTGATTCCAAATCTTGGCTATTGTGAGCAACGCTGCAATAGATAAGGGAGTGCAAATATCTCTTCGACATACTGGTTGTCTTTAATTTGGCTGTTTATCTAGCAGTGGGACTGCTGTATTATATGATAGCTCTATTTTTAGTTTTTGGAGGAATCTCCAAACTGTTCTCCACAGTGGCTGTACTAATCTACATTCCCACCAATGATGTACAAGGGTTTCTTTTCCTCCACATCCTCACCAGCATTTGTTATTGCTTGTCTTTTGAATAAAAGACATTTTTTTTTTTTCAAGAAGGAGTCTCACTCTGTCACCCAGGCTGGACTGCAGTGGTGTGATCTCAGCTTATTGCAACCTCCACCTCCCAGGTTCAAGCGATTCTCCTGCCTCAACCTCCTGAGTAGCTGGGACTACGGGTGCACATCACCACGCCCAGCTGATTTTTCTTTTTTCTTTTTTTTTTTTTTTAGTAGAGACGAGTTTCACCATATTGGCCAGGCTGGTCTCGAACTCCTGACCTCAAGTGATCTGGCTGCCTCAGCCTCCCAAAGTGCCGGGATTACAGGCATGAGCTACCACACCTGGCCTCATTGTAGTTTTGATTTGCAGTTTTCTGAGGATCAATGATGTTGAGCACCTTTTCATATAGCTGTTTGCCATTTGTGTGCCTCCTCTTGAGAAATGTCTATTCAGATCTTTTGCCCATTTTAAAAATGAGATGATTAGAATTTTTCCTATTGAGTCATTTGCACTGTTTATATATTCTGGTTAGTAATCTCTTGTCAGATGGGTGGCTTGTAAATATTTTCTCCCATTCTGTGGGTTGTCTCTTCACTTTGTTGATTGTTTCCTTTTCTGTGAAGAAGCTTTTTAATTTGATGTGATCCCATGTGTCTATTTTTGCTTTGGTTGCCTTTGCCTGTGGTGGAGTTTTACTCAAGAAATTGTTGCCCTGACCAATGTCCTGGAGGGCTTCCCCCACTTTCGGTATTTGTTTTGTTTTGTTTTGTTTTGAGACAGTCTCAGTCTGTCCCCTCGGCTGGAGTGCACTGGTGTGATTTTGGCTCACTGCAGTCTCTGACTCCAGGGTTCAAGGTGGAGTTTTACTCAAGAAATTGTTGCCCTGACCAATGTCCTGGAGGGCTTCCCCCACTTTTGGTATTTGTTTTGTTTTGTTTTGTTTTGAGACAGTCTCAGTCTGTCCCCTCGGCTGGAGTGCACTGGTGTGATTTTGGCTCACTGCAGTCTCTGACTCCAGGGTTCAAGGTGGAGTTTTACTCAAGAAATTGTTGCCCTGACCAATGTCCTGGAGGGCTTCCCCCACGTTTGGTATTTGTTTTGTTTTGTTTTGTTTTGAGACAGTCTCAGTCTGTCCCCTCGGCTGGAGTGCACTGGTGTGATTTTGGCTCACTGCAGTCTCTGACTCCAGGGTTCAAGAGATTCTCCTGCCTAAGCCTCCAGAGTAGCTGGGATTACAGGCACCCACCACCACAGCCGGCTAATTTTTGTATTATTAGTAGAAACGGGGTTTCACCACGTTGGCTAGGTCTCGAACTTCTGACCTCAAGTGATTTGCCCACCTCAGCCTCCCAAAGTGCTGGGATTATAGGCATGAGCCACCGCGCCCGGCCTCCCCTGTCTTGTGTTGCCTCTTCTTTTTGCTTTTTTTTTTGAGATGAGAGTTTTGCTCTTATTGCCCAGGCTGGAGTGCAATGGTGTGATCTCAGCTCACCACAACCTCTGCCTCCCAGGTTCAAGTGATTCTCTTGCCTCAGCCTCCCGAGCAGCCGGGATTACAGGCAAGTGCCACCACACCTGGCTAATTTTGTATTCTTAGTAGAGACAGGATTTCTCTACGTTGGTCAGACTGGTTTTGAACTCCCGACCTTAGGTGATGTGCCCGCCTCAGCCTCCCAAACTGCTGGGATTATAGGCGTGAGCCACCATGCCTGGCCCTCCCCAATGTTTTCTTGTCGTAGCTTCAGAGTTTTAGGTCTTAGATTTAAGTCTTTTATCCATTTTGATTAGATTTTTGTACATAGCTGGTTGGGACTTTTTCTATTGCAATTGACAGAATCTCACATTTGCTTAACCAAAAACAGAATTTATGGTCTCGCAATTAAAATGTCTAATTTTGAAGAAAAAGCTACTTTTAGCTATGATCAGAACCAAGATCTATAAACAGACCTTTTTTTTTTTTTTTTTTTGTCTTTTGCTCTGTTGTCCAGGTTGGAGTGCATTGGCGTCATTTTGGCTCACTGCAACCTTCACCTCCCAGGTTCAAGCAATTCTCCTGCTTCAACCTCCCAAGTGGTTGAGAATACAGGCAGACACCGCAATTAGCCTGGCTAATTTTTGTATTTTCGTAGAGACGGGGTTTCACCATGTTGGCTAGGTTGATCTTGTGAACTCCTGACTTCAGGTGATCCACCTGCCTTAGCCTCCAAAATGCTGGGATTTAAACTGTCTTTTGAAAACAAGTGTTTCTCTCATCTCTATCTCCTTCTGGGATGCTTAGTTGTTTGGTTTCACAAGATGGCCTCTGGCAACTCCAAGCACGTATCTCCATAATCTCAAACCCAATAGAAAAGAGATTCACTTCTTCCTGCTCATTCCAGAATAAATTCTTGGATTAGCTTTGACCAGCTAGGATCACATGTCCATCTCTGAACCAATTACTTTATTTTTGTTTATTTATTTATTTTTTGAGACAGAATTTCACTCTGTTGCCCAGGCTGGAGTGCAGTAGCATGAACTCAGCTCACTGCAACCTCTGCCTCCAGCATTCAAGTGATTCTCCTGCCTCAGTCTCTGAGGTAGCTGGGATTACAGGCACGTGCCACCGTGGCTGGATAATTTTTCTATTTTTAGTAGAGACGGGGTTTTCTCGAACTCCTGACCTCAGGTGATCTGCCCGCCTCGGCCTCTAAAAGTGCTGGGATTATAGGCGTGAGCCACCGCGCCTGGCCCGAACCAAGTACTTTAGCTCAATAGATGGGATACTACTGATTGGATAGGTGTAGGTCAACTGCCCACTCTTGGACTGGAGGGTCAAGCCGCCCTACCTACATCACAGGCAGCATTGATTAGGTAAGGAAAATCAAGGTGCAGTCACCAGAAGGGAGAATGGATGCTGAATAGGACCCCAACAACTGCTGTCCGCTAAAGAGCCTGGCCACTCACTGTGCCAATATTATTTGCTGGGTGTTTATCCTTTCATAATATTCTTTAGAACTCTTTATAAAATAAGAACATTAACTTTTGGGAGGCTGAGGCAGGAGAATCACTTGAACCGGGAGGTAGAGGTTGCAGTGAGTTGAGATCATGCCACTGCACTCCAGCCTGGGTGACAGAGCAAGACTCCATCTCAAAAATAAAATAAAATAAAATAAAATAAAGGCATATTATGGAAAGACTGTCATTCTGTACATACTTATAATAGGATAAACAGAACTCAGGAATATGGAGATATAAAAAGTTCTGTGAAAGAGAGTTTATAGAATGGGTGGCAAGACTCTGTCTCAAAAAAAAAAATTGTCTTATGTACCTCAATTTTTTTTTCTTAGTTTGTGTGCTCTCAACAGCAATTATTATTTTTTATGCACATAAGTTTTAAATCTTTATGGAGTCAAACTAATTTTTTACTGCATGCCTTCTGCCTTTAGTGTTAGGCTTAGGAAGGAATTTTCTCTCGAAGATTATATATTTGCCAATATTTTCTCCTAGTGTTTTTATAGTTTTAGTTTCTTAATTTTAATATTTAATCCATCTGGAATTTATGTTGGTACAAAATATGAAGCCTATTTTCCCCCATGTTTACTCATTCATTCCAACATAATTTGTTTAACAATCCATCCTTTCCCCATGAATTGATGAATTGCTGATCTTTTCTTTTGGAGACGGAGTCTCACTCTGTTGCCCAGGTTGGGGTGCAGTGGTGCAATTTTGGCTCACTGCAAGCTCCGCCTACCGGGTTCATGTCATTCTCCTGCCTCAGCCTCCCCAGTAGCTGGGACTACAGGCGCCCGCCACCATGCCTGGCTAATTTTTAGTATTTTTAGTAGAGACGGGGTTTCACTGTGTTAGCCAGGATGGTCTTGATCTCCTGGCCTCATGATCTGCCCGTCTCGGCCTCCCAACGTGCTGGGATTAGAGGCGTGAGCCACCAAGCCCGCCTCCCTGTCCTTTTTTTTTTTTTTTTTTGAGACGCAGTCTTGCTCTGTTGCCCAGGCCAGAGTGCAGCGGCATGATCTCGGCTCACCGCAACCTCTGCCTCCCGAGTTCAAGTGATTCTCTCACCTCAGCCTTCTGAATAGTAGCTGGGATTACAGGCTTGCGTTACCATGCCAGGCTAATTTTTGTAGAGATGGGGTTTCACCATGTTGGCCAAGCTGGTCTCAAATTCCTGACCTCAGGTGATCTGCCTGCCTTGGCCTCCCAAAGTGTTGGGATTATAAGCATGAGCTACCACACCCGACCAGAACCCTTTATTAACATACACTGAGATTTTTCTTTTTTGCTTTTTTTTATTATTAATTAATTTATTTATTTATTTGAGGTGGAGTCTCACTCTGTTGCCCAGGCTGTAGTGCAGTGGCACAATCTCAGCTCACTGCAGCCTCCACAGGTTCAAGCATTTCCCCGGCCTCAGCCTACTTAGTAGCTGGGATTACAAGCGCCTGCCACCATGACTGGCTGAGTTTTGTATTTTCAGTAGAGACAGGATTTCACCATGTTGGCCAGGCTGGTCTGGAACTCCTGACCTCAAGTGATCTGCCCAGCTTGGCCTTCCAAAGTGCTGGGATTACAAGCGTGAACCACCGCACCAGGCAGGCTTTCATTATTATTATTATTATTATTTTTGAGATGGAGTTTCACTCTGGTTGCCCAGGCTGGAGTGCAATGGTGCAATTTCAGCTTACTGCAACCTCAGCCTCCCAGGTTCAAGAGATTCTCCTGCCTCAGCCTCCGGAGTAGCTGAGATTACAGGTACCCGCCATCATGCCTGGCTAATTTTTTGTATTTTTAGTAGAGACAGGGTTTCACCATGTTGGCCAGGCTGGTCGTGAACTCCTGACCTCAGGTGATCCACTGTCCTTGGCCTCCCAAAGTGCTGGGATTACAGGCGTGAGCCACCACGCCTGGCCTCATTATTATTTTTAATTGACATGATAATTGTACATAATTATGTGGCATAAGGTAGGGTTTTGAAACACGTACTTTTATGAGATCAACTTTTTTAGCTTCCACATATGAGTGAGAACATATGGTATGTATCTCTCTGTGCCTGGCTGATTTCACTTCATACAATGAGTTCTTTTGTATTAGTGATTCTGTTCTTGTTCTTTGTATTCATTTCCTTCATCTTTCCTGTAAGGCCTAATCTAGAAAACAAATTCACTTATAATTACTAATGAACTATTATATGATTACAGTTTTGGCTAAGATTGCTTACAAGGAATTGTGAAAGTGGTGGTTAAAATAGGATCTTAGGTGTGGTCACACCATCTTGCGCTTCTTGCAATAGAAGGAAGCAGAAGTTCATTTTCTTTCACTTACTCTCTCTTCACCTCCCTGCTTCTATTGGCAAAGCCCAACTTTTGCAAATGTCTTGGGGGTTTTTTAAACACAGGTGGAAAAGTACCCAAGAAACAGACGTTGCTACTCGCAAGGGTCAAATAAAATGAGTGCCTGAAACAAGTCAAATCAAAACCAGCTCCCTGACCGTACACTCTCACATCCTCTGTTAAAATAAATGCCAAGTCATTCTGGGAGCTGAATTAGTTCATGCTAAAAGTAGGTTAGTGTGGCTTTGGTTTAGGCTCAAGGATTTAATACCTGATTCTATTCCGTTGGTTGCCTGTGTTTTTATTGGTTTCACTTTTTATACCTTCTGCTTCTATCAAGATTATTTGTAGCCAGAAAGAAGGGTTGCAACAGCGACTCCTTGAAGTAAACAGAATTTATGGCAACTCTCCGTACCTAAGGAGATTCAAAAGATGTATGGCATGGCCTGTGGCTGTACTATGGCTAATGACTTAGGCTGTGGCCTGACGCACGAAGATGAGGAGGGCCTATCAGAGTCCCTCCCGAGGGAACTGGGAAATCGGAGAAGCCGAAGCCCTGGCCGAGAGTGCAGAGGCTGAGGTGAGCTGAGGCTGAGCTGTCATGACTCAGCGGGCAGGTGTTCAACAGTTGTTTGTTGAGTGAAAGAGTGATGTATGGATGGCACAGAAAGGCTATGATGGCTGCTTGTAACCCGAAGTTTTGAGGAAGCTGAAACTGTGAGTAAGGAGAGGCAACTGTCTGGCAGCGAGGTGTGAGCAACTCAACAGAGATGTGAAACAAGAGGCAGAAATGTCATGAAACAGCCAGAGGAGTCAGGGAGTCCCTGAATGTCCTGTCTCTGACGGTTTCTCAACTCACTGCCACAAATCGCACCCACTTGAGCTCCGCACTGGGTGAGGCTCAGGAGACAAGGGGGTACCAGAGAAGGGAGAACCCTGTGTTTCCAAGTCTAGTCCACACCACGGGCACCTTTGCAAAGAGTGTCTTTGCCCCTTTTCCAGAGGGCCCTTGAGGTGAAGAGCCAACAGACAAAAACGCTATTTTGGAAGACACGGTTACCTATCCCTTAGATGCTGACTGAATGGGTCAGGTCATTTATTAATTTTAGCTGCAAAGGAGAGACTCATAGGATCACTTTTTGGGGCAGGAGTACATTGCAAGCATATCCAATAAAGTGGGAGGAATCATGTTACATCAATTCTTTAGCTATCCCATCACTGGGACTCAGTACAAGGGCTGCGAACCCAATCACTGCAGGAGCCAGGCAGAAAACTCATGGGTCAGGCATGAGAAAAAAACCAGGCTGCCCTGATAGAATTTTGATAGAATTACGATAGGTGGCTTGGGGCCACAAGTAATACAAAGAACAGAAAACCCAACATGGTGGCTTAAACAATGTTAAGACTTATTATCTCACTTCTCCCTGAGTCTCCTGTGCCATCCCCCAAGTCAGTCTCATCCTAAGCTGGTTCATCTCATGGTTGTCAATGGCCATCAGGAGCTATTAGAGCTGCAGGCTTCCTAACTCATGTCTAGTTTGGGAGCATATGTCTCACCCACCGTCAGCAGATAAGTGGCCTTGCCTCTTGTCTGACTGGGTCAACTCATTCCATTTGTCCAATCCTGGGTCAGTAACCACAGGCACCAGGGAAATTTCGTGTCCTGAAGGGTTAGAGTCTGCGTTCCTGAACTAGTCACCGTGAAGAGGCATGAGACTAGTACTGGTGCGGGCTAGTTTCATTTGGGAACAAGGATGAAGTCAGGTTCTCCTGAGCTACACGGGAAGCTGGTAGGGGCAGGGGTGGGTTGAGGAAGACAAATACCTGAAGAGAATCAGGATTGTTTGGAAAAAGAAAGAGTATGGATGTCGGCTAATTAGTCAATCATATCCATTACATTTTAGTATGGAATGGTGTTGCTGGCCGGGCGTGGTAACTCACACCTGTAATCCCAGCAGTTTGTGAGGCCAAGGCAGGCAGATCACCTGAGGTCAGAAGTTTAACACCAGCCTGGCCAACACGGTAAAACCCCATCTCTATAAAAAATACAAAAATTAGCCTGGTATGATGGCAGGTGCCTGTAATCCCAGCTACTCGGGAGGCTGAGGTGGGAGAATCACTTGAACCTGGGAGGCGGAGGTTACGGTGAGCCGAGATAGCGCTATCGCACTTCAGGGGGCATAGTGAGAAACTGAGCAAGACTCCGTCTCAAAATAAATACATGATACATTTATTTTTAATAAATTTATTTATTTATAAATATATAAATAAATAAAGGATGGACTTGCTGATAGAAGTTACTGCAATGATGGTGTGAACTAAACTATGCTGTCCAATATGGTAGCCACTAGTCACAAACCACTTGAAATATGGCTAGTGTAAGTGAGGAACAGAAGTTTTCATTTTATTTAATTTTAACTAGTTTCAATAGCCACACATAGCTAGTGGCTCCTGCACTGGACTATGCAGATATGGAGAATGTTCTCTATGATAAGAAAAATAATAGTGAGTGGGGAGGGTTTAGGAAAGTCAGAAAGTGTCTGTCATCTAAAGACAGTGGCTGCTGCTGAGTGTCAGCAGATTGCGGCTATGGCGGAAGCAAATGTGTTTCCATTACCTGTTGCTACATAATAAACTGCCCCAGAATTTAGTGGCTTAAAAGAACAACCATGTTAGTTGTTTACAATTCTGCTATCTGGGCTGAGGCTCAGCTGGGTGGTTCTTCTGCTGGTCTTTGTGTGGCTGCATTCAGTAGGCAGGTCATCTGGGATGCTGAGAATCCCATCTCCATATAGTTGCAGACTCCTCCTCAACCTATGATGGAAGGTAGGTGGACTTCTAATAGGATGGCTCAGGACACCCCAGTCATGAAAGTGGAAGGTGTCAGACTTTAAGCCTGTGCCCAGACCAGGCCCAGAGACACTTTCGATGTATTCCCTTGGTCAAAACAGGTCATAGGCCAGGCCTTGTGGTGTGACCTGTGAGGAATACACAAAGGCTTGAATACTATGGGGCACGGTTCAGCGTGGTGGGATCATACTAATGTAACAGGTAATCACAAGTCCAGCAGTGCCAGAGCTCCCATTTTCCCCAAATAGCAAGGCATCCAAATTTATACTTGAAACCTTTCAAATTGTAACTGTTAGTTCACTTTCTTTTGGTACCAGCTTTATTGAGACATATTCGCATACCATATAATTCATGTATATAAAGTGTAGAATTCAGTGGTTTTTAGTACATTCACAGAGATGTGCACCAATCTTCCCCTCCCCTCCCCCAGTACCGGGAAACTGTACTAATCTGCATTGTCTGTATGGATTTGCCTATTGCCTATTTTGGCCATTGCCTATAAATGTGATCTTGCAATATGTGGTCTTGGCTTTTTTTTTTTTTACTTAGCTTCAGTCTTCTCAAGCGAGGTAATGCAATTGGATTAGTTACTATCGCCCAAAAATGGCAGAGCGTATTCAGCACTGTTTGGACCTTCAGTCTTCTCAAATGGGGTAATGCAATTGGATTAGTTACTATCACCCAAAAACGGCAAAGCGTACACAGCACTGTTTGGACACTGGGTTTACTATCGCCCCAAAACGGCAGAGCGTATTCAGCACTGTTTGGACACTGGGTTTACTATCAACCAAAAATGGCAGAGCGTATTCAGCACTGTTTGGACCTTCAGTCTTCTCAAACGAGGTAATACAATTGGATTAGTTTACTATCACCCAAAAACGGCAGAGCGTACTCAGCACTGTTTGGACACTGGGTTCACTATCGCCCAAAAACGGCAGAGCGCACTCAGTACTGTTTGGATACTGGGTTATCACGTGATTCAAGGCATTTGCTTTGCTTTCATTCCATGTTTAATGTTACTTTTACTCTAGACTTTGCCTGAGCGTCAGACTTATCAGTCTTAGAGCAAATACTCAAAGATTCTGTCTCATCTGCCAACCACAAAGTGGAAGCAGCACTGGACTCATAGACATAAGCCTTTCACTGACGTCTGAGTTCTGTTGCTTCCTCTATTTTTTGAGACACTTTCGCTCTATCACCCAGGCTGGAGTGCAATGGCGTGATCTCAGCTCACTGGGACCTCCACCTCCTAGGCTCAAGCGATTCTCCTGCCTGAACCTCTTGAGTAGCTGGGATTACAGGTGCGCACCACTATCACCCGGCTAATTTTTATAATTTTAGTAGAGATGGGGTCTCATCATGTTGGCCTGGCTGGTCTTTAACTCCTGATCTCAAGTGATTTGCCTGCCTCAGCCTCTCAAAGTGCTGAGATTATAGGCACGAGCCACCGTGCCACTGCACTCCAGCCTGGGTGACAAGAGCGAAACTCTATCTCAAAAAGAAAAAAAAAAAGGCATATATGTGTGTGTGTCTACATGTACACGTTCAAGGACATATATTAGTATCGAATAATAAGTTAGGATACTAATATATGCTCTTGAACATGTATAGACACACACATATATACACACATATACATACACGTACATATGTATGTACACACAGATATACATATATGTATGCACACACATATATGAAAACATAAGGTGACTTGCATCATTTACATTCAACAAATGGTCAGTCATTCACTCATCCAGTTAATTCTACACCTATTTATCATTGGCAAGCGCTGTGCAAGCCTCTAGAACTACGATAGTAGCTAAAACAAAGATCCCAGCCATCCCAGCTTTAAAGACAGGCATTAAATAGTTGCACAAAATAAGTATAAATTATAACAGGTTCTGTGGGAAAAAAGTATAGGGAGTTCCAAGGCCCTAAAACAGGGGGAGCTAACCTAGTGTGGTAGGGTTAGGAAAGTGATATTTGAGCTGACAGCTGGAAATGACAAGCATCAACAGACAGGTGGCAAAGGTCCAAGTCGGGCATTCAATTATTCTCTCATTAGACATTCATTAAATATATATTGCCTGCAGTGTGGCAGCACTGTGTTGACCATCAGTCTGTCAAACGTTTTAAAAAGCTTTTTAAAAAGAGAATGCATGCAACTTCAAGACTTACTGGCAGAATTACTTCTCCAGATGACCTACTGGCAAGCCAACTTCCCAGGTACTGGCTCCATCCTCGTCTTAGCTGGAGGGAAGGATGATGGAAGAGGAGGTGGTCTTACACTAATCAAATCATTACAGCAGCTGTGGATTCCGATTCCTTTCTTATTTTTTTATTTTTTGAGACAGGGTCTCACTCTGTCACCCAGGCTGGAGTGCAGTGATGCCGTCACTGCTCAATGCAGCCTCTACCTCCCGGGCTCAAGTGATCCTCTCGCATCAGCCTCCCAAAGTGCTGAGATTATAGGCGTGAGCCATCATTCCAGGCCGGGGTCTCAATTTCTGAAGACATGCTGAGGGCCATTTTTGGGCGGCCCTCTTTCACTCCACTATGTGCCAGCGCTGTCCCAGAGGCAGGGGGCATAGTGAGGAACAAAACACAAGAGAAGCCTGCCATCAGGAAGCTTACGCCTGTGAACACATGCAGGCTGGGAAGATAAACGATTAAATTAAAAAATGTGGCCGGGCGCGGGGGCTCACGCCTGTAATCGCAGCACTTTGGGAGGCCGAGGCGGGTAGATCACGAGGTCAGGAGATTGAGACCACAGTGAAACCCCGTCTCTACTAAAAATGCAAAAAATTAGCCGGGCGTGGTGAGCGGTGCCCGTAGTCCCAGCTACTTGGGAGGCTGAGGCAGGAGAATGGCTTGAATCCGGGAGGCGGAGCTTGCAGTAAGCCGAGATGGTGCCACTGCACTCCAGCCTGGGCAACACAGCGAGACTCCGTCTCAAAAAAAACCCAAAGTAACAGGTAATAAGGAGAAAGAGTAACATGACGGAATGAATGGGATACTTGGGCCTCGGATGGGCTGAAAAAAAAGTTTCTCTTTAGTCAACACTTGGTGGAAGGCTGCAGGATGAGAAGCCAGCCACGCAACCATTGATGGTTTAGGGGCAGTCTCCAGGAAAGCCTGAAACGGGCTGGAAGCTTGACTTGTTCTAAGCCTGTGATCCTCAATGGGGGCGTTTGCCCCCAAGAGTCCTTCGGCAAAGTCTAGAAGACACTTTCCGTTGTTAACCTGAGGTGGTAGGGGGTGGAACTGGCCCCTAGTGGATAGCAGAGGTCAAAGCTGCTGCTGAACATCGTGCAACGCACAGGTAAGTCCCGTGGCTCAAAACGCCAAGGGTGCACGGGTTGAGAAACTGGGTCCTCTCTAGGACTGAAGCCCAGGGCAGGGAGCACGGGGCGGCCTGAGCAAACCCGCCTGGAGCGCAGCCGCCGTCTCAGTGTGAGTTTTGGCTGCCTACTGGGCCGAACCGAAGCCCGAAGAGGGGTAGGCTCCGGCTTTGTTTAAACTCCCTCAGTCTGACTGCGTGCAGTGGCTCATGTATGTAATTCCAAGACTTTGGGAGGCTGAGATGGGAGGATCGCTTGATGCCAGGAGTTCGAGACCAACCTGAGCAACACAGCGAGACCCCATTTCAAAAATCTGTTTAAAAATTAGCCAGAGGCGGTGACGAGCGCCTGTGGTCCCAGCTACTCGGGAGGCTGAGGTGGGAGGGCCGCTTGAGCCTGGGCAGCTGAGGCTGCAGTGAGACATGACCGCATGACTGCACTCCAGCCTGGGCGAGAGAGGGAAACCCTGCCTCAAAAATCCAAGAAGAGGCTCTCAGCGGCCAAGCTCCGCAACCTCCAGCTCCCCAAAACAGTCGCTGACCCACAGTACCGGCCACCTCCTCGCCTAGGTTCCGGGGAGGGGCCGGAAGTTCCGGCGAGTGGGGCGTTGAGCGGCGGCGAGCCCGCCCAATAGGGACGTCCCGGGCCCGGCTTTCTCGCGAGAAGGGCGGAGTCGCTGGGTTCTGGGACAGGGCACCCGGCGGCCGGGCAAGGCAGCTGGCGGCGTCGCATGGAGGGCTCGGGGGGCGGCGCGGGCGAGCGGGCGCCGCTGCTGGGCGCGCGGCGGGCGGCGGCGGCCGCGGCGGCGGCTGGGGCGTTCGCGGGCCGCCGCGCGGCGTGCGGGGCCGTGCTGCTGACGGAGTTGCTGGAGCGCGCCGCTTTCTACGGCATCACGTCCAACCTGGTGCTATTCCTGAACGGGGCGCCGTTCTGCTGGGAGGGCGCGCAGGCCAGCCAGGCGCTGCTGCTCTTCATGGGCCTCACCTACCTGGGCTCGCCGTTCGGAGGCTGGCTGGCCGACGCGCGGCTGGGCCGGGCGCGCGCCATCCTGCTGAGCCTGGCGCTCTACCTGCTGGGCATGCTGGCCTTCCCGCTGCTGGCCGCGCCCGCCACCGGAACCGCGCTCTGCGGTTCCGCGCGCCTGCTCAACTGTTCGGCGCCCGGTCCCGACGCCGCCGGCCGCTGCTGCGCACCGGCCACCTTCGCGGGGCTGGTGCTGGTGGGCCTGGGCGTGGCCACCGTCAAGGCCAACATCACGCCCTTCGGCGCCGACCAGGTGAGCCGCGCCCCCGCGCTGCCCCGTCCCTGTCCAGCCCCTGCCCAGCCCCAGCCTCTTCTCCAGCCCTAGCCCCTGCCCCGGTCCCAGCCCCAGTCCCTGCCTCTGACCGCAGAGGGAGCCCGTTGCCCCGGGGGCGTCTGTCTAGTGCAGAGGAAGCCCGCCAGAGGTGGGCCAAGACTGGAGGGACCGGTGTGATAGGTGCTGGAAGGGGTTTGCCTGGGGCGGGGTGAAGTCTATATACACACAGTGATGGCCACAGTGGCTTTAAAGAAAAGAGGCCTGGCGTGGTGGCTCACGCCTGTAATCCCAGCACTTTGGGAGACCGAGGCGGGTGGATCACCTGAGGTCAGAAGTTCGAGGCCAGCCTAACCAGGCTGGCTAAAAATGCAAAAATTAGCCGGGCGTGGTGGCGGGCGCCTGTTATCCCAGCTAGTCGGGAGGCTGAGGCAGGAGAATCGCTTGCACCCGGGAGGCGGTACAAGCCGAGATCGCGCCACTGCACTCCAGCCTGGGCGACAGAGTGAGACTGTCTCCAAATAAAAAAGTAAAAATAAAAATTATTAAATGAAAGGAACCCTCTCTATGTTCAGGCCGTGTAAGTTGAGACCAGAAGGCTGGGAAAGAGCAGTTGTTTGAGAAGCTTTCCAGACATGGGGATTCGCAGGGGCAGGGCCCCGGGCCGGGAAACTGAGGGAAGGGAAGCCGCTATTGTTGCCTTAGCTTCCTTTACAAAGAAGTGGGAAAACACTCATATTGCGTCTTTGTGGCTTTAAAGGAGTTTTGGGCTAGGTTGGATAGGAAAGCTCAGATGAAAATGAGTTTGAATCAAGTTAGCATCAAGCTGCTCCCCTGCCGCTGTAACTGCCAAGAAGTGAGGGAGGAACCACTGCAGCTCTTCAGGAGGGCAAAGGAAATGGCCACCAAGTATTATATGCAGAATAGGCGCCTTTAAGAGCAATAGCAAACTCAGATCATTTCAGAAAATATTACAAAAGTGGGAAGTGAGGTGGAAGGCTGGGGCCGGATCACATGAGGAGTGTTAAAGCCTTCGGGATGCAGTCGGGAGCTTTACTGGGTTCCAGCAGGGAGTGATACTATTTATGTCATGTGCAGAGCAGGCACTACAGCTGGGGTAGCAGGTCAGGTCTACTTCTTCTTTTCTGAGGATTCACAAGCTAAGAATGGTTCTTAATGTTTTCTTTCTTTCTTTTTTTTTCTTTTGTTGAGACGGAGTCTCGCTCTGTTGCCAGGCTGGAGTGCAGTGGCAGGATCTCAGCTCACTGCAACCTCCGCCTCTCGGGTTCAAGCGATTCTCCTGCCTCAGCCTCCTGAGTGGCTGAGACTGCACGTGCACACTACCATGCCCAGCTAATTTTTGTATTTCTATTAGAGACGGGGCTTTCACCATGTTGACCAGAATGTTCTTGATCTCTTGACCTCGTGATCCACCCGCCTCGGCTTCCCAAAGTGCTGGGATTACAGTCATGAGCCCTGGTACCCAGCCAGTTCTTACATTTTTAAGTGGTCGGAAACAGGATAATATGTGAGGAGTGAAAATTTTATGAAAATCAGATTTCAGTCTCCATAAATAAAGCGTTGTTGGAACACAGCCCCACCTGTTTCTGCCACACAGCCACTATGCTCTGACTGCTTTCACTAAGCAGTGGCAGAGTTGAGTAACTGTGATGGACATGGAATGTCTCATAAAACTCAAAATGTGAACTGCCTGCCCCTTCACAGAAGTGTGCAGATGCTTGTTGTAGAGAATGGGTTGTGTAGGAAGTGGTGACACTGGGGATGTGAGGTGGGAGTCTCTCCTAACTAGAGTGGAGGCAGTGGAGGTGGGTGAAGTGGGTGGGTGGAGTTCAGCCATGGAAGTAGAACGGGTAGGAAGTACTGGTGGGTTGTCTAGTCCCTGTTTGTGTTGCTATATAGGAATACCTGAGGCTCGGTCATCTATAATGAAAAGAGGTTTATTTGGTTTAGGGTTCTGCAGGCTGTACAAGAAGCAGGGCGCCAGCATCTGCTCTGGTGAAGGCCTTGTGAATGGGAGCCAGCTGTGTAGAGATCACATGCACTAGAGGAAGTGAGAGAGGGGAGGGAGGTGCTAGGCTTGTAAATAACCTCTGTCATAGGAAAGTTCACTTCTAACTGCAACAGCCCTGAGCCTTTCTTCAGGGATCTGTCCCCATGACCCAAACAGTAAGGCCCCACCAGCAGCACTGGGGATCACATTTCTTTTGAGATTTGGAGGGTCAGACATTGAAACCATGGCATGTAAGCAGTAGGGAAGGCGACTGTTAGGCTTTTGCCTAAGTATCCGTGAGTGCCTGTTTTTTAGGAACATTTACTGAGAGCTTACTGTGCACCAGGCACAGTGCTTGCTAAGTACAGTATTTGGTGAGTCCACATGACACGTATGCTACGTGTCTACAAGACTGCTTGGTTAGTCTACCTGACACGTATGGTGCCCATTTTACTGATGAGGAAACTGAGGCTTGAGAGGCTTAATCATTGGCCCAAAGTTACACAGTTTATATGTGACTGAGCCAGGATTCAAAAGCCTGTCCTTTGAATGTGAGCTTCACTCTGCCTGTGTAAGGCTATCCATTAGTCAGGAGACACCTTAGAATGATGTTAGAAATGATAGTCTTCTAATGTACTGAATTGGAACTGGGTTTTTTGTACAGTGACTTATGCTTTACATACATGACCAAATCTGAACCTCACAGGAGTCTTAGATCCATTTTATTGATGAGGAAACAGGCACAAAAACAGATCATTTTCTTAACTGCCTATAGGTAGTGAGTGGTCAAGCTGGACTTCCATTCCTGTTCTGATTCTTTTTTAACCACTGCACTAAGATGGGCCCAGTGCGCGTGCGTTCCGTAATGCTTCTTCAGGACCGGATCTCAAGACCCAGGCTCTTGGCCTTGGGGTGCCATTGGCTCATGAAGGAACGGGGCTGGTAGCACAGTCAGCCTCTATCTTTTAAAGACTTGGCCGCGCCACACAAGTGGACTTGAAAGCTTCTATTTTGCCTCTTACTTGTGCTTTTCCCACATGATCTTACTTAAGCCTCGCAACAGTTGATGGTGTATGTGCTGCAGTTATGCCTTTTTTTATATATATATATATATTTTTTTTTTTTTTACTTTAAAGAATAACATTGTACTTCCTGGAATAACTTAATTATTACCAGAGGAAGGAATTCATATCTATGCCATATAAGAACTTTCACTTTATTTATTTCTTTTTTGAAATGGAGTTTTGCTCTTGTTGCCTAGGCTGGAGTGCAGTGGTACGGTCTCGGCTCACCACAACCTCTGCCTCCCAGGTTCAAGCGATTCTCCTGCCTCAGCCTCCCAAGTAGCTGGGATTACGGGCATGCACCACCACGCCTGGCTGATTTTGTATTTTTAGAAGAGATGGGGTTTCTCCATGTTGGTCAGGCTGTTCTCAAACTCCCGACTTCAGGTGATCTGTGTACCTCGGCCTCCCAAAGTGCTGGGATCACAGGCCCGAGCCACCGCGCCCAGCCAGTCATGCCTGTTACACAGGGAACAGAGGCCTAAAGGGTTGGCTGCCAAGGCTGCACAGCAAGTGCCTATGGGAGCTGGTTTGGGGCCCTGGCAGCCTGACTTAAAAAAAAAAAAAAAAAAGCTGGTGCTCTCCAGGAGATAATAGGCGAGTAATTGATACTTCTTAAAATGAGGAGGAAATGGTGCTCATTTATCTCAAATGAATCTGACACAGTATGTGCTCTTTCGTCCACAATGAAATGTGGATGTTGAAAGGAGATGTGCCTTCTTCCACGAGGTAGCTGGCCTAATCTCTTCCGATGTAACACTGTCATGGGTAAAGAGGACCTTGTGGGTGAAAGGCTACTCGGGAGACCTGGCCGCCCCCTGCAACGCGTGCTGAGTGATTGGGTCCCAGCTGCTTTCATGGCCATTCTTCTCAGATGCTTGGGATCGTTTGCAGATCACCTATTAGCTAATAACGGACCAATGTTGCCTTTCTTAGGTGTGGTAATCTCACTGCCGTAAAAAGAATGTCCTTATTTCCAGGAGATTCATGATGAAATTTTGGGCATGAAATAGGTTGCTGGAGCTTATCTGTAAATAGATCACCCAGAAGTATTTTTTTTAAGACCGAGTCTCATTCTGTTGTCCAGGCTGGGGTGCAGTGGTGTGATCTCAGCTCACTGCAACCTCTGCCTCCCGGGTTCAAGCTATTCTCGTGCCTCAGCCTCCTGAGTAGCTGGGACTACAGGTGTGAGCCACCACGCCTGTCTGATTTTTGTATTTTTAATAGAGACAGGGGTTTCACCATGTTGGCCAGGTTGATCTCAAACTCCTGACCTCAGGTGATCTACCCACCTCAGCCTCCCAAAGTTCTGGGATGACAGGCATGAGCCACCGTGCTCGGCCAGTATTTTTTATGTATACAAAAAAGAGTGCTGAGGTTCCAAGTGAAGGGTAGGGAAGTGTGCATTTTGCAATTCAACTTTTCTATACATTTGGACTGTTTTTTAATGAAAATATGAGAAAATGTTCACTGATGAGTATATAAACTCAAGGTAGTATATCCATCCATACAATGGTGTATTTTTAAGCCATTAAAAAAGAAACGAAGTACTGATGGGCCTCGAAAACGTTCCACTGAGTGAAGGAAGCCAGACACACAAGGTTCCAGTTGTGTGATTCCATTGATGTGGAATGCCCAGAAGAGGCGAGTCCACAGAGACTGGAAGTAGATTAAGGGTTGCCAGGGGCCGGGAGAGGGGCGTGGGAGTGAGTTAAAGGGACCAGGAGTTCCTGTTGGTATGATGAGAATGTGGACTTGGATGGCAGTGATGGATGTACATCTCTGAATATACTAAACACTACTGCATGGTACACTTTTACAGGGTAAATTTTTCGGTATGTGAATCCGAGTGAAAAAGCATTTGAGGGGAAGAGTGCCCTGTGCCAGGGTGCTTGCCTGTGGCCAGGTGGCAGGTCCCTGTCCTGGTGCTTCATGGCAGGAGGCCTGGCTGGGGACCCTGAGGTGTGCAGGCCTGAAGCACACCCTGCTGTACCCCAGGCGAGGGTTAAATTGTCCTGGTTTGGTCCTTCTCACGGAGAGGAAACCTATTTGTATTTTTAAGGTGCTTTTTGTGGTTCTTTGTCATTTGCCTCTTCATCTCCCAGGTAGAGCCTCTGGGAAACGTTCTGATAGGAGAGACAATGGGGTGAGGCTGCGTGGCTTTGAGGAGGAGGCCTCGCTGGTGTCTTTAGAGGGTGTGCGAGCCGTGGGTCCAAGGGAGATGTATGTTCATGTAAATCATGTCAACCCCGAATCGTCCCCCAGTGCCGCACCTTTTCCAAAAGTCACCCTCGTTCTTGGTGAATGGATTACTTGAAATAGTGTCCTGAAAGAAGAAAATCTTATGTTACGGATAAACAGAGCAAATGATGCATTTTTTTTTCCAGAGGAAAAACTGACACTCCACTTTAAGGAATTCTTCTGCCAGCCAGCTGTTTGCTGTGCTGTACACAATTCTGTTCTTTTAGCTTTTCTTCTCCAAATTGATTTTGGTGCTATCATTTGACCAGTCATGTGAAAACCTTGTTTGCCCTTGGTAGGGCATGTGGCTGCTACTCACACGGTGATGCCATGCAGCCGATGGGCAGGGAGGCTGAGGCCTGCCCGCCTGGGGCTGGGAAGCATGTGATGGCCTTCACAGCAGCCAGCTTCCCTTGGTACAGAAATGCCCACTGTGTCATTATTTAGGGCTTAGTCATTTTGGTTTATAAAGTAATTTTGATGGATTACTCGAGGAGTTGAAATAAACTGACCACCACAATTACACAGGAAATGAGGATGAATGGCATTTTAAGGTTAGGATTTTCCCAGACTAATCAAATACTGATTTTCTCATGCTTCACCTGAAGAGGACATAGATCTGAGACTCTGGGAAGGTGTGTGCAGTGTCACTGTGGGGAAAGGGAAGGTCCGAGTGCATTTCAGTTATGAAATCATTTGTGTGTCTATTAAGTTTAGATATTATGTTTACTGGTCTGTTTTATGCTTCTCAAAAAATTACTTTTTTTGGTTTGTTTTCACACTTCTAGTTTTGTTTTCTCGATAACCATTTCTCTGCTCACATTTTTCATTTTTCTTCCTGGTCCATGTCTAGTATAGCATGAGAATGGGTGTCCGTTGTTGAGCAGTATTTAAACGCGTTGTGTCCTAGTGAAGAAGTGTCTTAGATGTCTAAGAAGTTCTCACCTCATACTCTTTATTCAATAGAGATGTCTGCATTTGGTCTAGGACCTCTATTCATTATTGTCATAGATAGGAGGAGAGTTTGAACTCTTGAGAACATGTGATTTTGTTTTAAACTTAGGTTTTCAGTTTGAAGTGGTGTTACTGTATATAATTAATTACCTATCACCACAGTAGCCATGCTTAATCATTTGGACTTCGAACAAGTCTCTTTTTGAGGAGCACACAATTTTTTTTTCTTTTGCTTTATTTCCTTTAGAGAGAAGCACACAATTTTAACTATAAATTTTACACCTCTGATTTAATCTTTAAAAAATAGAGCTTCAAATACCATATGAAATATATGACTGCTAAAAAGATGCATGTGCTTATTGCATACCGTATCTGTTTTTTTCATTTGAGACAGGGCCTCTGTCACAGAGAGGCTGGAGTGTGGTGGTGCCATCGCAGCTCACCACCACCTCCTTCCCAGTTCAAGGGATCCTCCCGTCTCAGCCTTGCAAGTAACTGGGACTATAGGCACACGCCACCACACCTGGCTGATGTTTGTAACTTTTTGTAGAGATGGGGGTCTCTCTGTGTTCCCAGGATGGTCTCAAACTCCTAGACCCAGATGGTCTGCCTGCCCTGGCTTCCCAAAGTGCTGGGATTCCAGACCTGAGCCACCATGCCCAGCCATAATTGGTTGTTTTGGCCCCATTGAGAATTTGTGATTCAGTAGAGCAGATTGTTCTGTGGATCCAGAAACTAGATCTATTATTGGAATAAGAATTGTCTAACTCTTTCATAACCTGTGTCTTAAGAATGAGACAGTAGAAGTTTTTAAGACAGCAAGAGAGTCTTTTTATGAGATCCAGTATCAGTTTCTCATAAGTTTGTTAAAAATAAATTTTTATGAAATGAAGCTTACTAGAAAGGTCTCTGTCTAGTACAGGGTTCTTTTGCACAGTATCTTATGTAGAGGTAAAAATCCAGGTGGGCAGAGAAGGCTTCTGGTGTGTCTGCCCCCAAATGACCTGTTCCCAGCGCTTGGGCTTCATTGAAGTAGCCTGGTGAACTGCATAAGCCTAGATGTTGCGTGATTACCTCAGTCCTTTTGTTTGAGTCCAGAAAGTCAGTGATCATTGAGCCTTTTGGAAATCCCACCCTTATCAGAATTTCTCCCATTCCATTAATAGCCTGTCTAATCTACAAATAGCATGTGGTTTTATCTTTAGTCTGTAATTTCCTCTTTGCTTCAAGTTTACCGAGATCTCTGATTCTCAGGAGACCAGATACAGTTGGTGTGGGTGGTGGCTTGGCCTCACTGAACACATGTCGCCTGCAGTGTTTCTCTTTGGGGCCAAGCGTATTTGCGGGATGCCGCATGGTACGCACATGTAGCTCAGTAACGCGTGGAGCTTTATAACATCGGTTCTAAAACTTACCTGTGAGTAGAAGTTACCTGGGAAGTTGCTTGAAATGCAGATTCCTGGGCCTGGGCCCCAGAGACGGTGATTCAGTAGGTCTGGAGCGTGGGTCCTGTGACTCTCTTTGTTTTTGTTTTTCTTTTTGAGACGGAGTTTCGCTCTTGTTGCCCAGGTGCAGTGGCACGATCTCGGCTCACTGCAACCTCCGTCTCCTGGATTCAAGCGATTCTCCTGCCTCAGCCTCCCAAGTAGCTGGGATTACAGGTGCCCGCCACCACACCTGGCTCATTTTTGTATTTTTAGTAAAGACGGGGTTTTACCATGTTGGCCACGCTGGTCTCGAACTCCATACCTCAAGTGATCCACCCGCCTTGGCCTCCCAAAGTGCTGGGATTATAGATGTGAGCCACCACTCCCAGCCGACTCTTTTTTTAAAGAGCATTCCAGGTAATTCCAAGGCAAGTGGTTCAGATACTTAGAAAAATTCTATAGTAGGTGGTCCACATATTCGGAAAAACTCTCTAGGATTTGTTGGGATTTAGTGTAATTAAGTGAAACCTACCCCGCTCCTGTAGTAATGAAAAGCGTGGGGTATGTTTTTTGTCGAGATCCGTGAACGTTTCTGTAAACACCATTTTGATTGTGTTGCACTTCGTAAAGGTTGTGATGACAACGGTAATTTTAACCACTTGACTGTGTATGTTTTTCATCCTTGAAGACTGTCATATATTTTCAAGTGTCTTTCCTCCCTGTTATCTTAGGTTAAAGATCGAGGTCCGGAAGCCACTAGGAGATTTTTTAATTGGTTTTATTGGAGCATTAACCTGGGAGCGATCCTGTCATTAGGTGGCATTGCCTATATTCAGCAGAACATCAGCTTTGTCACTGGTTATGCGATCCCCACTGTCTGCGTCGGCCTTGCTTTTGTGGTCTTCCTCTGTGGCCAGAGCGTTTTCATCACCAAGCCTCCTGATGGCAGTGCCTTCACCGACATGTTCAAGATACTGGCGTATTCCTGCGGTTTCCAGAAGCGAAGTGGAGAGGGCCAGAGTAGTGGGTAAGCACTTAATTCTCATCTCGGGCTGTTTGATAGGACTTTATCGATCTCTTTATTAACATCCTAGCTTAGGTGTGTTGTGTGCTTATTGTGTGCTGGGCCTGGGCTGAGGGTTTACATGTCTTCTCTCCTTTAACATTGCATTTCCCCAAGGAGGTGGATGCGGTCTTATTATCCCATCTTAAAGACAGGCCAGTGGCCTGATTCCAGAGCTCATGCTTTAACCCCACATTGCACTTTCTCTCACTGCTAGTGTAGACAGAAGCTCCTTTAGTGCCAGATTATAAAGATAGAAATTTGTGGAGGGCATCGAGGAGACAGAAGACATGCTTTATACACGTTTCTTTTTATTTTAAAAAGCTTTGAAATACATTTGAATGAAAAGCTAAGCAGTTGCTTATGCTGTCAGTACTTGTCTTTGCTCTTTAAAAAGTAAGCCACTGCCTCTCACCTGAAGGTCAGCGTGGGCTCCATCATACAGCAGTCAGGTCTGTCACTCTGACAGGAAGATGCAATAGCAGAATGGTGAGATGCAGTGCGGGTAACCAGATGATCTCATGGGACTTGCTCGGCGTTAGCACCGAAGTCCCATGAACTGGGGTGTTAAAACAGAAAGGCCTGTGTCCTCAGAACCCCTCCAAGTCACTGACCAACTGTGACTCCTGTTTGGTTGGTGATGTTTGATGCCAGTTAATAAAGTCCAGAACTTAAGCCCAAGAAAAGAACTCAGAAATGTTTGTGTTTTTCTTGATTGAGGAATAATTTGCAGGTAGTAAAATTGACCCTCATATCTGTACAGTTCTGTGAATTATGACACACTTCCTCAGGTTGTGTAACCAGCAGTGCAGTCAAGGCATAGATTGTTTCCGTCATTCCGGAGAAGGCTCTGGGAACTTTTGGAGTCATTCCCCTCATGGAATGTTTTGATCAACATAGAAATGCCTGGTGGCTGCTGGGTGGAAGGCTGATGACTCAGCCATCGGAGTGTCCTGTGTCCCTGAGCCGTGCAGCCCACTGTGGCACGGCACAGGTTGCTGGACGTTCTTCTGTAGGCCCACTCACACATCTGCCTCCCTCCGGCTCGTCTGTGTTTGTCTTACTGATGTACTTGCAGCCATAGCCAATGTGTCTAATATGCCTTCCACGTGGTAGATTGAAACTACACAAAAAGGCCCTGTGTGCTTACTTCTTTGCTCCTGAACATCTCTGATTTCTCCAGCTGTCCCTGTGTGGAGTCATGGCAGATCTCACCAGTCTAGATGACCTGTTGGAAATGCTGGTGGGTCATTGTGGCATTCAGACACATAATTCAAAACTGCAAATGGTGGGACCACACTGAAGAATTTTTAGTAATTAAAGTATAGGAGGCTGAGGTGGGAGGATCACTTGAGCCCAGCAGGTCAGGTCAAGGCTGCAATGAGCCATGATTGCACACCACACTCCAGCCTGGGTGACAAAATGAGACCCTGTCTCAAAAAAAGAAAAAAAAAAAAATTTAAGTAGCCCCATCTTAGCTGACATGAGTCTTTTGCCAGGGCCTTAATTGATTAGACAAAAGCAGTGTTTCAGATCCTAGACGTCTTTTTCAGGAACAACCCTTCAAGTTTTAGTATCTGTGTGGGTGGTAGCCCATAGACATTTCTGCAGGAGAACAGCATTGTTTTGTGGACATACTTGGGTTTTAATGCACAAATGGCAGCATGGAGTGGGTTTGGAGTTACTTTTACTTAGGAAACTAATTTCCTCTTAGGATTGTCTTTGAAAGTCTTCTTGGGCAAAAATAAGAGGAAAAAGCGGGGGTTCGCTTACAGAAAAGTTGATGGTCTGAGGAATTCTCAAATTCTGCTGTTTGTACGAACTGGCTCTGTAACCTTGGGCAGGTTACTGGTCTTGTGAAGCCCGGCTTTCCTTCTTGTACAGCAGAGATGGATTCATCTCATGGCATCACAGTGAGGCCTGAGCATGGTGATGTGTGCAAGGCCCTCAGCAGGAGGCCAGGCACACGATAAGGGCCCTGTCAGTGGTGACCACTGTGACGAGAGTGCCTTAAAAAAGTTGGGCCCCCAAAGCCTGAGGAAGCATGACATACCCGCATTTTACAGCCGTGACACTTAGTTTCATCTGGCCCAATCTCAGTTTCCGTCCAGGGTGATCTGTGTCTTGAAGATAATACAGTACTCGCTATTAAATGAGAAATGAAGGCGCATTTGTTCAGTTCATCAGGCCAGAGTAGAAATGGTGCCACAGCTTTTTGAGATACATACTTCTTTGGGAATCCGTGAGAACCAGTAGACTCTCTTCCTGGAGAATAGAAACACGTACATGTGGCTTTCACAGAGACTTGGGCACAGGCGTCCTGAAATGAGCTTGTCAACTTTTGTGGGGAGGAGTGGAGGGCTCTTGTGGGTGTTTGGGTGTCACTGGTGACCACGGCTGCGTGTTGGACCTTTGTGTGTTGCAAAATAGTGCACCTAACAATATGTATAACCCAGTAAAGCTTCAGATGCATATTGATTTCACAGCTTTTAAATATTTTAATTATGTAGAGCTAAAGTAATATAACCAGTAACCTGTGTGAATGATTCTTTGTGTGAAAATGAATTTGTTGTTTGTTATTTAAATGTTTTTGGTGAAACATATTTAATGTGATGTGGTAAACCACTGATAGTATCTGTATTAGGTACAAAAGGACTTTTAATTTCCTTTATGAAAAAAAGCAGTACTTGAAGAAGTTAATGTTTTCAAGTGAAAGTATAATGTCTTTGGAATTTATTTTCACTTTTGGGTGTTTTTGTTTCTGATTATTTTCCCCCACTAGACTAAGTCCGTAAGGACAGGAACTCTCTCCCTTAGCCTCCAGGTAGAGCAATACAAAGCCTACAGCAGGTACTCAATCGGTATTTGTTGAATCGAACTTAGTTTTCTTGTCCAAAATTTGGCTAAAATATTAAGTTATAGTTTTCAGCGCTTTTATTTTTCCCCGCTCTGAATGTCCAGACTTAAAATGTTGGCTTTATAAGATAAAGAATTTAAAATACTGGCACCATAGTAAAATGGGACATGAGTTAATAAACTAGAAAACTGACAGGTGCCATTTCTGTTGGCTTCCCACAGTTAAACACAGTCTAACTCTCTCCTGGTACTTCTTGGCTTTAGAGAATAGTGTCCACTTTGTTTTC
Organism: Trachypithecus francoisi; assembly: GCF_009764315.1. Classification (NCBI taxonomy): domain Eukaryota; kingdom Metazoa; phylum Chordata; class Mammalia; order Primates; family Cercopithecidae; genus Trachypithecus; species Trachypithecus francoisi. The sequence goes on from NW_022681456.1 coordinate 4,369,215, forward strand.
CCATTTTACCCCTGAGATCCTTGGTGCCCATTCCCCATTAGAGTGTTTTGGCACTGGGAGAGAGTGCAGAGCTGTCTAATGGGGCCTGTTCATCTTCTAAATAATGAAGCGGGCCCAGAGGGAGTAAGTGAAGCTCATTAGTACAAGGACCTGGGAATGCCAGGTGCATGTTCCTGCTATGACCCGCAGATATGAGGGCAATGGCAGGGAGTGGAGGGGCAGTGGTGTCCTGCAGGGGTCAGGGCCTCAGGCTGTAAAGCCAAGACTGTCTGGGTCCGAGTCCTGGCCATACCTTGGGCAGCCTTCTCACTCTCTGTGCCCAGGCATCTTCCTCTGTGCAATAGGGCCCTGAAGAGTTTTAACACCACATGGTTAATGAGGGAGGAAGTAGGGGCATGGTGCACTGGGCACTCCCCATTTCCTGCTGTCCTGGGACAGAGCCAGGGACATCCTCCTGTCATCACCACCAGCACTGCCCTGCCCCTCAGCTCTTCCTTAACTGGAGAGCTGACAGCTTTCCTCTGAGAATAGAACCCTGCCTCTGTCCTGCCAGTGACTCAGTTTAAAGCAGCAGGGTTTTATTCACAGCATTGGTATTGGTCGTCAGGTCTTGATGTTTGATAAATTAGCTGATTAAAAATTCACACAATCCAGTGCATTTTTTCATATGCTATCCAGTGGCGTAGCTGATGTCCTTCCCAGTGTCGGTGGAGCTGCAGACTCTCCCCACGCGGAGACTGCTGAGCCGGCAGCTGCGCTGGGGCTGCGCTCAGCCATGGTTCAGAATGTCATCACAGATCTTCCGGCCACGCTAGAATTACAGTAGCCCAATTGCACTTTGACTAGAAAGTCCCTTTGTCAGCTGTTTCCGTACATTCTGTGACATTTAGAAATAATTCAGGTAGCTGTGTTGGGTGTGTACAATTAGTAAGTGATGGAATGAGTTGAAGCACATTCGATACAGTGAGCTGGTTTGTTACCTCCAAACTTAATTTGTGACCAAATAATTGATTGCTGGGAGGGGAAGAAAACTAATTCCTTCATTTTATTTCCCAAAGTGAAGGCATTGGAGTCTTTCAGCAATCTTCTAAACAAAGTCTGTTTGATTCATGTAAGATGTCTCATGGAGGGCCATTTACAGAAGAGAAAGTGGAAGATGTGAAAGCTCTGGTCAAGATTGTCCCTGTTTTCTTGGCTTTGATACCTTACTGGACAGTGTATTTCCAAGTGAGTGGTGACAAACAGGTTTAATTTCCTTTATCTTCCTATGAAGTCTTAACCTAGCACTTGTTTTGGCCATGTTTAAAGTAGTTAGGACTAGATTATTTTTTTTTTCCATGAGTCTACAGAATCCTGGCATTTTTGGTTTTAGTTATGGAGTCATTTTGGCTGCTTTAACTATGTTTAAAGCCTCTGAAAAAGAAGCTGAGAACAGGTATGCTTCTGGGTTTTCCAGGCCCCTCTTGTTAATGTGATTTCTCCTTTGGATAACTGGCCGTTCTTTTTCGAAATTGATCTCCAGAGGACTTTACAATGACCAAATCATTGACCTTTCTGTTTTCAAACTTGAGCCGTTGTCTGTTTCTGGGAGTCACTGCTGTCGCATCTCAGAGCCTAGTTTAGGGGAGGGGCAGGATGCTTAGAGTGTTTGAGGGCACAGTTGGTTCACATATAATGATACTGTTTTTTATACCTAGATGCAGACAACGTATGTTTTACAGAGTCTTCATTTGAGGATTCCAGAAATTTCAAATATTACAACCACTCCTCACACGGTAAGAACAATTGTAACGATCTCAAAATTGTCAGTTCGGGCTTATGTAATAAATGGATTCCTTCTACCAACTGTAAATGTGTTATAAATGTTAACAGCACCAACAAAAAGCGTTGTTATTGAAACAGAGTTTTTACTTATTTTAGAGAATAATTTTTCGTTGGTTGTATCATTTACTAGATTAGGTTGACTGACATCAATTCAACGTTACTTAGTATTTTTCACCTGATTATTTTCCCCTCAAAGCACAGAAAAGCAAATGCAGATTCATTTAGAAAGGAAGCTTTTCCCAGTTCCGTTGACTCTAAACTGAAGGGGTTGTACCTTGTGGAGAGGAACTGTTCTTTACATGCATTTCTCCCATTGAGATGTTGATTCTCCAGATGAGTGGTGTATTGCGGGGAGTAAACGCCTCCTCCCGTGTTTCACCCCAGCTCCCTGCAGCCTGGCTGACCATGTTTGATGCTGTGCTCATCCTCCTGCTCATCCCTGTGAAGGACAAACTGGTCGATCCCATTTTGAGAAGAAATGGCCTGCTGCCATCCTCCCTGAAGAGGATCGCCGTGGGCATGTTCTTCGTCATGTGCTCGGCCTTTGCTGCAGGTAAGAGTGGATTCAGAATGTAGTGTTGACACCCAGTCATGCCCCAGGTTGTTCAGGAAGTGCCTGTCTGTGAAAGAGGATGCGTATCAGTTACTTTATAGCACCGATCCTTTATTTTAAACTTTCAAATAAGTTGAAGATTATTTTCCTAAGGACATGTCAGTTTTCTTCTGGTACTAAAACCATTGGGTTGCTCTGAAAAGGGACTTTTGGACTGAGTTAAAGGGAGGTTTTTCTCTACCTTCTGGTTTAGAATTAGGCTGTTGAATGCTGAACAGATGAATTTGTGCAAATTAAAGGTACTGTATCATTCTCGAGGATGAGAATTCCACCTTCAGATTACTAACCTTCGGTTTATTAACAAGTGTCAGGGTGTCTGTGAGTCCTTTGAATTTTTTATGTAAAATTCTATGTGCATTTTTCTGGTGACAAAAATGTTTCTAGATTGTTACAGGCTCATGGGCAGCATCTCCTCCCCCTACAAATAAACCTCGTAAGAACGAATGCCTAAGTCTCTAAACTCTGATGAGGAGAGTTATCCTTTTGAGGGTTTCCATTCTGTTTTCGTAATTTGTATGTGCTGAAATGAGTTGTTTATCTTTTGCTGATAAGGCTGGATATCGCTGACTTTCTCAGTTATTTTGGAGTTCTCCCTTCATTAATATTTGAAAATTATTGAATGATAAAACAGCTTAGTTACATAATAAGAAAAGTTGATATTCTTGAACCAGCTGTATATTATCTGCTGTTATGAGGAATTCAGTGTTAAGTGCTGCTGAAATGGAATTTAATATTCTCAAACAATGCTGCCTTCATAGCAGCCTTCATCTACTTTTGCCAGACTGAACATATTGATATAGTACTTAATAGATTTAAAGAAATTAGTCCCTGGGCTTAAGAAATCTCTATTCTAGAGACTGGGACATTTTAGAAGACGATTGCATTTCCTTTTGTTCAAATAGATAATTAAAGTGAGGTCATGTCTGAGTGAAGTTTTTGCTGTGTGCCTTCTTTATAATTCAGCTTCTCTTCCAGAGCTGTGGCACATGGGGAAATAAGCATAGGCAGAGAAGAACTGAGTGACCGCAGGGCTCTAGCTGCAGGCTGCAGTTCAGCAGAGTGCACACGCAGAAGGGCTGTCTGCAGGAAGTCTTTGCACTGGAGACTGTGTCTGCCTGTCTGTCCTACCTCCCTAAAGCGCAGGCTCAGCTTTGGCCTCAGACCTCTGTCTCCCCCTGGGGCTGGAGGGCCTTCTCTGTGCCCGTCACCACACTGCTTGATGCCAGGGAAGGAAGTCTTCATTCCCTCCCTGTGGGAAAGGAGATCTCCTTGGTTTCTGGAGGCTTTTCTAGTAAATACTTGATTTGGGCTTCTTTCCTAACATCCTGTCTTTCAGTTTCATAAATGGCTGAATCACTTCTGTGGGCTGCCTTGAGAGCCATGCAGGCCACTCTGGTGGTTTCTGTATGTGTTTGTGCAGGATACAAGTGCCAGACCAGTCACTGTTGAGATTTCCCCATTGCGCTCCCTCAGTTTTGTCTTTAAAAAGCGCTAGCAGGCTGGGCGTGGTGGCTCACACCTGTCATCCCAGTACTTTGGGAGGCCAAGGCGGGTGGATCACAAGGTCAGGAGTTTGAGACCAGCCTGACCAATGTGGTGAAACCCTGTCTCTACTAAAAGTACAAAAATTAGCTGGCCATGGTGGCGGGCGCCTGTAGTCCCAGCTACTCGGGAGGCTGAGGCAGGAGAATCACTTGAACCCGGGAGGCGGAGATTGCAGTGAGCTGAGATCGCGCCACTGCATTCCAGCCTGGTGACAGAGCGAGACTCCATCTCAAAAAAAAAGAAAAAAAAAAAGTGCTAGCAAAATCCACAATAGATCAAGTCCAGCACTTTCTGACCAGAGTCAGCCTCTGCACAGTGCTTGCCGCCTTACTGAGTGCTGGCGCCCATGGTGAGGCATGGGCTCTGACCTGGTGTGACTGCTGCAGCACCAGAGCCTCTGAATTGGTGACATAGAAGTGGAAAATTCGCAGCGTGTGTGCGTTCTGAAAAAGGCTTTCTTTCCCAGGTGACCCAGTGTTGGGAAGAAGTTTTACCTGCCGGTAGTTGGGAAGAGTTACATGTATCTTGTAACTTGACATGAGTACAGTCTATTACATTTAATAAAACACCTGCCCATGTTTGATGCGATTTTACTCCCAGCTCTAGTGAGTATTATTTAGGGACGTTAATGGTCTTTGAGTAGAGACTTGAAACCATCATAGCAAACCAAAATTTTAACGGGAAAGAACCTTGATTTTGCTGGTCGCTTACCACCTACACCCATAATAAATCACGGTCTTCCATTTAGTGCCATACCTGTGGAGGCCGCTTTTTCTCTAAAGATGTTCAGATGCAAGTTGGGCAGGTCCAAGGGGCTTCTTCTGCTCCGCTTAAGAAAAAAAGTATGTTAATTTGTTAGATTTAGTTTTTCCCCTTAAAAAATTGGGTTTCTGTTCTGAAATTACAAGAGTAATTTTTTACAAGAGTAAAAGATGCGCATTGGAGAAGAGGAAACTTTAGAATCATAAAGGAGAAAATAAAGATCCACTGTAATGTCCTTACTGATATTTTGGTGTCTGTCTTGTTTGTGTGTCTGTACACATACATCTTTTATGGTTTTGCAAAAGCAGAATCCTATTGTGTAAGCTGATTGGAGCCTGATTAAGAAAAATCAAATGTAAAAAAGCTATGAAAGTATGATAAAAATTATGCATATTAATGGCAAAAAGAGGACCAAAAGGCATATAAGCCATAAAATACACACACGCATACATAAAATATATGCACACACAGACACAGAAACTCTCAAGATTCCACCACCCAAGGAAATCCACTAATAACATTATGTAAATACATGAGGAAAATTATAAAAATACATGATGTGTGACATGTTTATACTGTCCTCTGTAACCTGCTTATAAAAATCACTTAATGTATCATTAATAATCTTCCATGTGACACATTCAGCTGCGTCTAGTTTGCACTGTTTTAGTAATCATTATAGTGAAATGTTTTTACTCATGTTCCTTCTTAAATCCCAAGAAGTGTAGTCATCGTATGACATGAAGGCGTGTGGTATATGTAGCTGAACTGTCTTGTGGGAAGGTGGTAGGCCCTTCCGTCATCACAGGTGGGTGGTGGTCCACCTGGATCGCTCCGCCTGCTGTTCTGCTCTGTCCCACTTTCTGTGTCGTTGGGACTGTGTTAACCACAGCTCTGCTAGGCAGGAGTCACTCCTGGGCTTCAGAGCACGGATGCACATCCTGAAATTGAGGCAGAATCAACCAAGAACCTTTCTCTGGGAAAAAGGTCAGAGCTTTCATTAGAAAAGAGTTGAAAACCACTGGTCTACAGCAAGTTTTTAAAAGTTATTATATGGTCAACTTATGGTCATTAAAAATAGATCCAAAGGGAGGCTTCAGTTCATCCACAACCCTCCATCCAGAGGTGACCACTGCAGCTGTTTTTGTGTCTTTCTAGAACATTTTCTGGGTATGGCTAAATTACTTATTTTAAAACAGAAGTGGAACTCCTGACAGTTTAGAACCTGTTTTTGTTTTCTGTGTGCTTCCCATTTTCCCGTATCAATAGTTACACATTTAAATTGTGCTTTCTAACAACTATACCATGTTCCATTTTTGAATGTTATATCGTTTTTAAAAACCAGCACTCTTCTTAAATGGACATTTGATTCCAGGTTATTCTTATTTCAAACAAGACTGTATTGTCACTCTTTTACATAAGCTCATATGCTCTTGTCTTACTGTTTCCTGAGGGTAACTTACCTGATTGAAAGTAGAGTGAAGTGTGCGAGAATTCTCGTTTTCTGGCATCCTTGCCAGTACTGATTTTTTTTTCTCTGTTAATCTTTTCTTAGCTGAAGGGTTGAAAAATGGTGTATTGTTGTTTTGACATATGTTATTAGTGATGTTTAAGATTCTTTCCCAAAACTTTCAAACTCTGTCGTCTTAGCTGGGTCATGGTTTACCTGGATCCACACGGAGTATAACTGTACACGGTTATATTCTGTGTATAGTTTGTGTTGTACCCATTTTTCTAATAGGTTTTTCTTTTTTGTGTTGTTACATAATAGATCATGGTTGTTTAAGCATTTCACATTTTTATCTCTTAGCTTATGGATTTTTTTTCCCATTTAAAAGATTTTCCCTTGAGAGACCAAGGCGAGTGAGATCACCTGAGATTGGGCGTTTGAGACCAGCCTGGCCAACATGCTGAAACCCCATCTCTACTAAAAATACAAAAATTAGCCGGGCGTGGTGGCGCATGCCTTTAATCCCAGCTACTCGGAGGCTGAGGCGTGAGAATCACTTGAACTCAGGAGGCGGAGGTTGCAGTGAGCCGAGATCGATCGTGCCATTGCACTCCAGCCTGGGTGACAGAGTGAGACTCCGTCTCAAAAAAAAAAAAAAAATTCCCTATAATTTTGTTTATGGAATCTTGGAAAGTTTCTTTAGGTTCTCTACCTTTTATGTTAGGTTTATTCCTAACTACTTTATGTATTTTTGGTTCCTCATATATGGGATTTTATAAAATTCTGTGAGTTTCAGTGAACTGTTTTCAAATGGTCATTCTTTGTCTTCAAATAATATAGTTTCTTTTTCTGTCTTTGTAATAATTATCTCTCTCTTTCTTTCTCTTTTTCTTTGATTCAACGTTAGTCTCATCCTGGATTTTAATGGGACTGCCACTGTTAGCTCACAGCTAAGTTGAAAGTTTATCATTGCCTGTTAAAGTAGGTATTTGTGATGACATTAAACATCTAGCCAGCATGAATGTTGGAATTTTTTTTTTGGTATCCAAGGGTAATGACATCTCTTCCTGGCTGCCTGGGGCTTCTCATGTATTTTATTTATATTATTGTATTAGATTCCTGATATCTAACTGTTCCTGCGTTTTAGAAAACAAACCCTGTTTGTTAAGAGGCTTATGTTGATCATCTGACCTGACTCTGCTGCTGTATCATTGAGCACGTGTGCATCTGTATCTAGAATTGGCCTTGGTCTATGGTTGTTTTTGGCAGGTTTTGGTGGGGTTGATATAGCTTCTTAAAAAGAGTTGGTGTACTCTCTTTTTCTCTGTAGGCAGGAGAATATTTTAAGGGGACAATACTTATCTTTCTGTTCTCAAGGAGTTCCAAGCATTTGCCTAGCTTGAAGTCATCTTGAGTCCATTACCTCTCTGAGAGGAAATTTGTTTGATAACTTTTTCGGTTTCAAGGCAGTCTCCCTCCCATCACCCAGGCTGGAGTGCAGTGGCGCGATCTCGGCTCACTGCAACCTCTGCCTCCCGGGTTCAAGCAATTCTCCTGCCTCAGCCTCTCCAGTAGCTGGGATTATAGGCGCCTGCCACCACGCCTGGCTAATTTTTGTTATTTTTAGTAGAGACAGGGTTTCACCATATTGACCAGGCTGGTCTCGAACTCCTGACCTTGTGATCTGCTCACCTTGGCCTCCCAAAGTGCTGGGATTACAGGCGTGAGCCACTGTGCCTAGCTTTCATTCACTTGTACTTATTTTAGTCTATTTAATAATGAAAAGATAATTTAAGGCTATGAATTTGCTTGTTATTACTGCTTTGGTCAGTTCTCGTGTGCTTTGATTTGTTATAATGTTCTCTTGTTTTCTGTGAATATTGAAACTGGTTTTGGTTTTCTTTTTGATCTAAGACTAATTTCAGAGAATTTTTAAGTTTTACAATATTGATGTTTTTGTTTATACTTTTGCTAGTGGTGGCAAATTTTGCTGAGTCAGGAGAGATTATGGCTTTTATAATTCCTGCATTGGGGATTTCAAGGCTTCCTTTATGGCCAAATATCACCCTCTATAAGTGTTGTAGGTGAATAGGATGATTCATGTATTGTAATACTACCAGCGATATTAATTAGGTGTTTTACAGCAGGAGTCTTAGACTCCAACACTGGCAGCGGGCCTGAAGCCATGTGGATGAGTGCATGGTCCAAGAATAACACAGTGGGTCTGTGGTGAATCGGAAGGCACAGGCAGGTCCTGTCCGAACACTTTCTAACACACCGTGTGGGCTTGAAACATAAGCCTGTCAGAACAGAGCTCCACAAGGACCCAGATTTTTGTGTCTGTCCGAGTCGTCCCAGGCATGTTGTAGGCCTCAGGAATTATTTGTTGTCATGAAGTCGGTCTGGGGCCTGGCTTTCTCTTTGTGTCTGTAGTTTGTAAACTTTATGCCAAACAAAGCTGTATTTTTTTTTCATCTTCTTGTTCTGACAAGGACCAAAAAAAGTGTATTCCTGTGAGATTCTAGCAGCTGGATGGTATTTTAATTCACATTAAAGTTCATGATTTGTGTTTTCTCTGTGGATACTACGTGCCATCCGTAGTGAAACAGCCGTTGGGTTGGAAGGTAGCACGTGTGGCATCGTTGAGAGCCTGATGTGAAGCCTCAGCTCTGCCAGTTGTCTCCAAGTCTCATTCTCCTCATCTCCAAGTGAGCTTGCGTTATTTCTCCCCCAGCTTACTGTGAGTAATAAATGAGGTGCTGTCTGTGAATCAGTCAACAAAAGCGGCTCATCACGCAAGGAACAACTTGTACATGGGACCTATTGGTTATGTTGGTTTTTGATTCTTTTTCTGTCTTCTTGGTATTTTCTTGTCACCTCTTCTCTTTATGATTGTTTGTATGGTACATCCTGGCCTGTCCCCTCCTTTATTTATAATCTTTGGTTTATATTATGCTTTAGTTCTGTGCATTAACCGTAATGTTCAGTTTTGTTTCTGTTTTTTGAACTAAGTGGGTGACTTTTATCTGAAGGATCTGGCTCATTTGTCCTGACTGCTGTGCTGATTATCCAGTGTCGCATCACATGCTTGTTTTTACTGGGTGCCCCCTTGCCATGCCACTGGCACTCAGCCTGAACCCTGCTGCTTTTCCGGCTGTCCCAGCTGTTCCAGGGCTCTCAGTTGTTCCCAGACAGGGTCACTTTCCCCATTGGCTCTGCCTCCGCCTCGCTCGTGACTAGGGGCTCCGGTCCCAATCCTGCTTTCCGCAGTGTCGGCTGTGCGTGCGCTTTTGCCGCTACTCATCTCTCTGCTAACAGCCTCACCGATAATCAGGCTTACTTGTTTTCTCATTTTCTCTTCTCCTAATTCTTGATTTCATCATTTGTGTCTCTCTTAAGCCAACGTCCTGTTTGTTTCTTTGTTACATTTTTCGTCCTTAGTCTTCAGAGTCTGTGTTTTCTTGAATAATAAGAAAAGTTATCTGGTAGAACTATGCCGGTAGCAGTAGTACTGTCTTTCCCATTCAGGTTATAAAATCTACTTACTGTCCACATGAGCAACCTTCCCTTGTCCTGCCCCCTGCAGACACTTTGGTGTGCCGTCCTAAGGCTCTCCTTCCGTCTGAAGGAGAAAAGTGGTATTCAGCTTTCGTGTTTATTTCCAAAATAGATCTCAGTTTCTGCTTGAGTTGCATTGGTTCTGTTCCCATTCAAGGAGTGGCTACAGTCAGCTACGGTCCCAGGGGAGCAGGCGGGAGCTGGGGACCTTGGGTGTCCAGGGGAGGCCATTGCCACACAGTTCATTCTTGGTGTTTGAAGGCACTGATGCCAGGGCTAGGGGTGCAGAGCTATGGTTGCTGTCAGCTGCCCTGTTGGGGAGGAAGGCTGTCATTTGGGGACAGTCCCTGCTGTCACTACCAGCCTTGCCTGATTAAGATGCCCTCAGATGCCCCTTTCCAGAGCAACTAAGGGCTCTAAATAGTTGGCTGTCCTTGCCTGGGTCTGCGTTTACGTTTCTCCCGTGGGGGGCAGAGGGGAAGGACTGGGTTTCCCTGGACACTCTTCCAGGGTGGGCTGCGGGTTTTCTGATGGAGTCAACTGTGGGTCGGCTGGAAGGTCTCTCTCTACCTTGATCCTGGAGAATGTTTTCACTTTGCTTGGCATTTCCGTTGAGATTTGGGGTGGAAATTCCAGAGTTTGTCTTCTCATCGCCCTGTGAATCATATCCGGTCCTTTCTCATGCTCCGGTTTTAGAAGGAACATTTTAAATATTTTCATTCCATTGCCCTCTGACCAGATCTTTCTTCATACTCACATTTTAAAATATATGTTTATATACACTTTAAATATTAGGGCCTGTGACCTAATTTGCAATAAGGATTATTTATAAAACTTGGCGGTATCTTTAACCTAAGGACTTGGACCTACAAGTAGATGCTTTTACACTTTGTTTCCAATGGTTGAGTTTTGTTTATAGAGTAGCAGCTGCTGCCCTTGCTTGTTTTTCTCTTGTCTTTCTGTTGCACTTTACAGGTGACCAGTAACTTAGCCTGCACCTACAGTGAGATCTCAGTGCTGCTGAGAGCAAAGGTTGATTTGTGAAGTCAGCTTACTTTGTTGCAAAGATTAAGCCTACCCTATGCAGGGAAACCGACATCATCATCATCATGATTATCATCATTTGTTGTTACAATAATAAATAAATAGATCACCTTCGATCCACCGCTATGTTTGGAAAAACATTTCAACATTACCTGCTGTTAGGTAAAATAGCACTACTGTTAATTCTACAGTAGGACTATTTAACTTTCTCCTACTCCCCTTTGTAAGAGACAAAAGAGGTATGGGTGAGCAATCCAGATATTTGAGGATTAATTGAAACGTACTGGACATCTGATTTTATATAAGATGCTGTAAAAAGCCAAAGTGAAATAGGTGTGCTATGGCATGACCTCCACTCAGCCTGCTTAGGAGGCTGAAGACTGGGGGCCTGTTAGTCCTGGGGGAAGCTGTGATTAGACATGGTCCTTTCATGCATCAGAATCACGTTCGCTATGAAGTCTTGTAGCAAACATCAGATTTTTAGATTAACTCTAAATGTTAATACATGAATATTACACTAACCTACTTTTGAATTCTAGGAATTTTGGAAAGTAAAAGGCTGAACCTTGTTAAAGAGAAAACCATTAATCAGACCATTGGTAACGTCGTCTACCATGCGGCCGATCTGTCACTGTGGTGGCAGGTGCCGCAGTACGTGCTGATTGGGATCAGCGAGATATTTGCAAGTATCGCAGGTGAGGACCTTTAGTGCCGGAGGTGTCTGAGTCCAGGCACAAGCATGAGCGCTCTGGCGTTCTCACTGTGCTGTTGGAATATGTTGAGACGAGGACAGCACAGCACTTCTATAGTTTTTGGCAGTGTGTGGTTTAGAATATGAATCGCTAAGTAAACACACCACTGAGGTTCTCCTTTCTTTGTGTAAAAACAGTATCGCAAAATATTTTCATGAAAGTTTGTTAACTACCCTATAAGTGCCACAGGACAGAGAAGAAGAAACCAGTCGTGGTTGGATAGTTCCCAGCGGAGCCCTCAGCTGTGCCACCGTGGTGGCTGGGCTGAGCTCACAGCTCTCAGTGCGCTTCGTTTAGATGTACGTAAATAAGCAGATCTAATTTTTAGAAACGTGTTCTCACAGGCCTCCCTTTTCCTATTAGCGAGATCCTGCAGTGGTTGAACAAGTGTATTCTGGGCGAGATCCTGCAGTGGTTGAACAAGTGTATTCTGGGCCGATCTGTCCGGCTGCTGAGAGTGAGAGAGAAGAGAAAATGAGTGATATGCAGAGGTGGATGGATGTGCGGGTAGTAGTCAGTGGTGGTTTTCACTTTAGAAAACTCATCCAGAATTGGCTAATGAATTTGTAAAGGGAATAAATCACAATGGAATGGACTTCGGTTTAGAATACACTACAAATCTCCGTGTCTAGTTATATAAAAATCTAAATTTATAGATGGGCCTGCCAAAATAGTTTTGAAATATATTGCCCTTGTTGCGGTGGCTCACACCTATAATCCCAGCACTTTGGGAGTCCGAAGCAGGTGGATCACCTGAGGTCAGGAGTTCGAGACCAGCCTGGCCAACATGGTGAAACCCTGTCTCTACTAAAAATACAAAAAATTAGCCAGGCGTGGTGGCGCTGTCCTGTAATCCCAGCTAGTCAGGAGGCTGAGGCAGGAGAATCGCTTGAACCAGGGAGGTGGAGGTTGCGGTGAGCCAAGATGGTGCCATTGCACTCCAGCCTGGGCAACAAGAGCAAAACTCGATCTCAACAAAAAAAAGATAAAGTATATTGTCTTTGAAATAGAATCCGTATGTAGATTTCCCAGTTTAGAGTGTGTGCTTTGTTTTCAAACTCCTGTTCCTTGACAATATAGGAAATTTGTTTCTTTAATCTCTTTAAGGAACACAAAAGTCTAAGAGCCAACAAATCACATGTTACCTTTAAGCTTGAGAGCAAGGAGTTTAACTTTTTGCTCATTGAATTTTTTAGGAATTGTCCTAATGGCTAGGAGAATGAACAGTTGGCCTGTAGCCATTGATTTCTTGATCACGAGTAAGGAAAGAAGTTGTGCCTGTCTGCAGGACTCAGTCCCTAGGAGACCCCATGCTTCCTCTGCCATAATAGGTGAAAGCGTTGATCCCATGTGTTAAGGTGCCCCTTTCACTAAAACGACCCTTCCTTTTCTTTCCTCAGGCCTGGAATTTGCGTACTCAGCTGCCCCCAAGTCCATGCAGAGTGCCATAATGGGCTTGTTCTTTTTCTTCTCTGGTGTCGGGTCGTTCGTGGGTTCTGGACTGCTGGCGCTGGTGTCTATCAAAGCCATCGGATGGATGAGCAGCCACACAGACTTTGGTAAGAGTCAGCATCCTGTCCCTTTTGAAAACAGCCAGTGACGGGGAGACGTGGGCGCTCAGGAGATGGTTGAGTGAACGGAGGTGTTTTCACGTGGATGGCCTGTCCCGAGCTGCCTGTCCGCTGCTCCTTCCACAGCACCGCGCTGTGCTGCTTGCATCACTTTTTTTCCTTACATCATGAACGATTTTCAAGAGACAAGCAAGTCTCTCTTCTCATCCCAGGGGCCAAGCCTGCCCTGACCACAGCCCGGTGAGCAGCTGCTGCACCCACCGCTCCTTATGGGGGTGTCCTTGACGGACAGGCACCTTCTCCACCCCCATCCAGCACTTCTGTCTGTGAGTGTCTCCCCCGTACTTCTGAGTATTGCTCCTTTGTATGAGCGGTCCTGAGGCATTTATCCATGCCGTTGTCGGTGGGTGCCCAGATGCTGGCAGTGTGGAGCTGTTGTGAATACCTGTCTTGCCTGTGAGCCTGCGGGACAGATGTGCTCATTCCTCGAGGGCCCAAGAGTCTGTCTTGTCAAATGTCAAAACCCCAGTGTTTGCTGTCTTCCTATGTAATTATCCTTCTGTCTGTGAAGACGCCCAGGAATGCACGGGAGGTTTTCTCCCGGGTGACTTAGGCATTTCCGAATACCCTGTGTAGTGCCACCCTAAGACAGACTCTGACGAGGCGTGGTCTTCATGAGGCAGTCTTCATGAGGCAGCTGAATCTGCACCCCAAGCTTCCCTTTCTTTCACTTCGTGGTGTACTTTCATTTTCGTTTCCTGACAGTACCTTTTCTGATATGAAAAAGACAAGATAGATAGTAAGTTACTTTTGAAAATAAACATATTACTCATGATTAATCATAATGGGTTTTTACAATTAATACCAGTAGTTGGCATCTTGAATGTTGAACAGAACCACTCATAAAAGATGAGTTTTGTTTTCTCCAGGTTTACGATGCTTTTAAATGGACCCAGCAGTGAAGGTTTCTTCTTTCTTTTCCTTTGTAAAAATATTTTATCTACCAAAACAACCTCGTTACTTTTTCTGGTATAATCCTGTGGCATTTGCTCTGGTCTGGTAGTACTTAACCACTTGTAGGTTACAAATCCCCTTGAGAATCTGATGAACATTTAGGGACTTTTCTGCAGAAACTGCAGAATCCCCAGAGTCCTTCCACGAGTATAGGCCTGTAGAGTCCTAATGTAAGGCCCAGAACTCCAAGCCACCAATGTCCCCTGGATACTTGTCACCGATGTTTTCTGGCTGTGGGTGCCACCTCCATGGCCAGCTCAGGGCTGCTTGCTCTGAAGAGGGCAAGTGGATTTGGGGCTGGCATTTCATGTTCGCCTTCTCCTGAAGAGGAATAGCCCGAGGAGTAAGATCCCCTTGTGGTACATGGGACAGACTTCCTTCAAAGAAAGACCAAAGTCCATAGCTCTGAAGACGAGGATTCTGGTTCTTGGTTTGTGTTTTATCTTTACATGTGTCATAAAGGATTGGCTGGTCATTCTCATTGCTTTCTAGTCATTTAATCCTCATTCTTACTTTAATTTCACATCTCATAGTTGACCTTTCATTCATCATTTCTGTCTGACAGGTTGGTTGTGGACTTCCTGCACTGGTGCACTCAGGACGAGTGTGCTGGGGGTGGGCCAGGATCTGTCTGTTGTTTTCAAGAATGGAAAGTGTTCCATGAAGGAGGCGTGTTTGCCAGCAGCCCCCAGGCTGTGCCCCTCGGCTGCATGGCAGCCTCCTTGGTTCACACCAGTAAGGAGAGTTGGAGCTCATCTGTCGAGCAGCCCTTGGCGTCCTGGGTGGAGAAATAAAGGCTGTGACGTGGGAAATCCACAGGAAGCCCTCTCCTCAGAGAGAGCTCTCCCTGCATTTGTGTGGCCTTGGAAGGAGCAGCAGCTCTCAGGCGAGGTTCCGGGGGTGTCTGTGCCACCCTTATCCCGGGCCCTGCCTCAGCATCTCGTGACTGGCACAGGAAATAGCTTTCTGTAAAGTCACAGGACTGTGAAGGGAGAGTCCCCAGAGTTTTGTTACCTTGTTTTTTTCTTGCCTGCCTCCCAGCAGGCTCCTTTTATTAGTGTTATTTAAGCTGGTGAGAACGTGCATACCATAATACTAAAGGTCTCTCATCTTAAGCGCAGCTTGCTGTGTTTGCAGTCTGGATCTCAGTGGAGGCCCTTTTGGAAGCCCTCCTTGCATCTCTCCTTAGTTTACTGCCCCCCACAGAAGGTAAACCTGTGCTGTTCCAGCCTTGGCCCCACAGGTTACCCTGGCCTGGCCTGTGCTGGACTGTGGCTGTCTCCTTTCACGTAGCACTTCTGTCTGTGAGTGTCTCCCCTGTACTTCCGAGTATTGCTCCTTCGTATGAGCGGTCCTGAGGCATTTATCCATGCCGTTGTCGGTGGGTGCCCAGATGCTGGCAGTGTGGAGCTGTTGTGAATACCTGTCCTGCCTGTGAGCCTGCGGGACAGATGTGCTCATTCCTCGAGGGCCCAAGAGTCTGTCTTGTCAAATGTCAAAACCCCAGTGTTTGCTGTCTTCCTATGTAATTATCCTTCTGTCTGTGAAGACGCCCAGGAATGCACGGGAGGTTTTCTCCCGGGTGACTTAGGCATTTCCGAATACCCTGTGTAGTGCCACCCTAAGACAGACTCTGACGAGGCGTGGTGTGTGTCTGCCTGCGGGCTCGGACCGCACCTCCACTCCTGCAGGACAGCGCAGCCTTCGGTTCACGTGGCCTGCCAGCTTTAGCTTGGGAAGTTCTCCGTGACTGGTACATTTGAGGAGACGCGTATTTCAAAATAGGCACATAAAATGATGTCATTGATATTTTGATGACAACCTCGTCTCAGTAGCGTCAAATGCCAGTGTTGGGACAGCAGTGACAGCTAGTGCCAGGCTCCAGGAAGCTGGGGTTTTCATCTCCATTGAGTGCCCAGGACAGAGCCTGGTAAGTCGTAAGGATTGAATGAATATTGTAAAACATCTGTTGAAAAAAAATTAAGGTTTAGTCCGGTAGAATTCAGGATATTAGCAGCTCTCTTTCCAGATCTACTCGTAGACACAGGAAATTGTTACCTTCTTTAATTGGTGTGAATGAGCATTCTTTAAAAATGTGTGAGATCATACAGATGTGTCGGGTTTTTTTTTTTTTTTTGAGATGGAGTTTCACTTTTGTTGCCCGGACTAGAGTGCAGTGGCATGATCTTGGCTCACTGCAGCCTTTCACCTCCCAGGTTCAAGTGATGATTCTCCGGCCTCAGCCTCCCAGGTAGCTGAGATTACAGGTGCCAGCCACCACGCCCGGCTAATTTTTTGTATTTTTAGTAGAGACGAGGTTTCATCATGTTGGCCAGGCTGGTCTTGAATTCCTGACCTGAGTTGATCCACCCACCTGGACCTCCCAAAGTGCTGAGATTATAGTCATAAGCCACTGCGCCCGGCCCCGACGTGTATTATATTGTGTTTATTTGGTAAATGCACTGTTGAACATGCGATATATGTTCAGATAGAAAAAGGAAGTGCCAGAATAACCCAGCTTTAAAAAGATCTTCAGAAGAAAGGAAGTCTCACTTTTTAAAATAAACAAATGAGAAAGTGTTTTTGAAGAGGAGCCGAAAATGGAGTAACTCGATTCCAAAGCACTCGCTTCCCTCGTGATGTTGCCGGCCACATGCACCTGCGACCTTGTGCGGAAACGTGCAGCAGTGCTTTCTAGCCAGTGGCAGGTGATATACGTGGAACGGAGACAGAGGGATGGCCATGGTGGCAGGAGCAGCCGTGGTGGAGAGCACAGGGCGACACTCGGCTTGGTCTGGACGTGTCCTGGATGATCAGTCGTGATGAGCTAATGTCCTGCCATTCTCTGCACACACGTCGTTCCCGTGTCTCCCCACTGAGTGGTGATGTTAGCTGGTGTTGGCCAAACTCTGTTCTCTGATGGAGAGATGCCAGTTTGCAGAGTGGACAGTTCCAGACCTGTGTGAAAGGGGGATTATGACCATGGTGCGTGTCCAAGCTCACCGTGTCCGCACCGTGTCCAGGCTCCTCCTTGAGTGCCGATTTCTGAAACGCTGCTCCTTTTACCGACGAGGAGAAACTGAGCACAGAGATCTCAGAGGCTGGATTCAAGCCTTATCACTTGAGCTGCATGGCCCATGACCTCAGCCTCTGTACTGTCCAGCCTGCTTGGGATGCAAACGTTGCATGTAAAATGCCTCCATAGTGCCTGGGACTGGGTTGGGTATTCAGTGTTATGCTAACTCTTTGTATTAAAGTATGCAGAGGTATCTGCTTGTGTCAGGTTGAGGATGCTAAAACCTGAGCATGTTTAAGACATTCAAAAACCAGCTCATCTCATCCTTTGACACATTGCCCAGCTGCCGGCCCTGGTGAGTTGGGTGTGTGGTTTCCCATCAGTGACCCATGCAGTGAATCCAGAGTTCACGATGTTCAGGCTGTGTTATAGTGTGATCTGTGATGCTAAAAAGCGCACAGGTTCTGTAGCCAAGTTATAAACATGTTCACCTCGGGATTCGACAAGGAGATAGTCAGGTGCTCTTTTGTTACCTTCATGTCTGCCTTCCTCAGCAATGCAGTTCCAGGCCAATCATAACTATAAAGGGAGGAAGTTCCCTTGAAGTAGTTGAAGGGAGGAACACTGCCTGAGAAAAGGCAGGAAGGAAATAACACCAGACCGGCTAACACTTGTTTCTGGTGGCGAGAACACAGGAAGGTAATGTTTTTACTTTGTCCAGGTGTTCTGGTGTGGGGGGTTAGCAGTCACAGGAGGCTGGTTTGGCAGGTGTCCCCTTGCTCCTGATTTGCAGCCTTGTCACGTGGCCTTAGGCACACTCTGCATCGACACTGTCGCCTTCACTACCGCATGTGTCTCTGCAGGCCACGCAGGGATTTTCCTGAGGACTGGGCAGCTACCTTTCCTCTAGTTTCCTCAGGGAACCTCCTCCTTTTACCTTACAAAAGAGGGGGATGGGCTGCTGGAGGCAGGTGGGGGGCTGAAGAGAGCCCACCTCCGGAGCCGCCGTTGGAGATGTATCTGACTTCAGGGAGCTTCTCCAGTGGTTTTGAAAGCAAGATACTTGTGTATTTTGGACTACAGAGAAAACATTTGTTTCTTTTTTTATGACTCCAGTTAAACCTTAGTGGGAACCAGATTGAATAGTAAAGTCTTGAAAAATACCTGTAGCAGTGCAGCTTACCTGCCGCTTTCCTTTTGTTTTTTTCCAGGTAATATTAACGGCTGCTATTGAACTATTACTTTTTTCTCCTGGCTGCTATTCAAGGAGCTACCCTCCTGCTTTTCCTCATTATTTCTGTGAAATATGACCATCATCGAGACCATCAGCGATCAAGAGCCAATGGCATGCCCGCCGGTGGGAGGGCCTGACCTTCCTGAGGCCATGCGCGGTTTCTGAGGCTGACATGTCAGTAACTGACGGGTGCACTGAGAACAGGCAAGACTTTAAATTCCCATAACACGTCTGCCTTCACTGCAACTTGCATGTTGCCTGGATTGATTTCTTCTTTCCTTCTATCCAAAGGAGCTAGGTAAGTGCCTTACTGCAGTGTGTCTCCTGGCACGCTGGGCCCTCCAGGAGGAGAGCTGCAGATTTTGTCTCCTGGCGCGCCGGGCCCTCCAGGAGGAGAGCTGCAGATTTTGTCTCCTGGCACGCCGAGCCCTCCAGGAGGAGAGCTGCAGATTTTGAGCATGTCGTTTGTCATTCAGGGTCTCTGTGAACCCTCTAGCTGGAGACTGCAAAGTCTTGGGAAACTACACGTTAGTCGGCATCCCAGTTTCTTAAACAAATGTATCACCTGCTTCCCATAGCCGTGTGATCTCACCGTAAAAAAAAAAAAAAAAAATTAATAAACTGCTACTTATATTGAGGAAAGTGAGGGTTTTTTTTTTTTTTTTAAAGATAAAAGCATGGTCAGATGCTGCAAGGATTTTACATAAATGCCATATTTATGGTTTCCTTCCTAAGAACAATCTTGCTCTTGCCATGTTCTTTGATTTAGGCTGGTAGTAAACACGTTTCATTTGCTGCTTCAAAAAGTACTTACTTTTTAAACCATCAACATTACTTTTCTTTCTTAAGGCAAGGCATGCATAAGAGTCATTTGAGGCCATGTGGCCCATCTCAAGCCACAGAGCAACTCACAGGGTATTTCCCACCTTACCTAGCCAGTGCTTATGTATAGCTTTATTATGGTACGATTGGGACTAAAGACCGATCATGGTTGTATGTAAGGAAAACATTCTTCTAAACAGAAATAGTGTAATGAAAAATAATTGGAAGTGTTAAATGTGAACTTGAGCTGTTTGGTCACATTTTTGTACTGTTATTGTACATGTATCTGGGGCTTCTACGTTTGTTAATAATGTTTCTGTATTTGTTGCTGTATTTTTGGCATAACTTTATTATAAAAAGCATCTCAAATTCGAAATCCATGAGCCGGTTCTTTGCGTGGTTTGTCCTCGGTCGCTGTTGGTGTGGCGTGTGCTCACGGGTGTCGTGAGGATTCCTCCCCACTGCATGGCAGGCACAGAGCTTCCCGAGTCGGAAACTGAGGGGAGGGTGGGGAAGGGCGCTGCTGCACAGCCCTGGGATGCTCCGGGCCGTCTGCTGATTCTGCAGCCTCCTCTGCATTGAAGGATAGTTTCAGCATTTGGAGAAGACAAAAAACAAACCAAAAAACCCTCACGTTGTTGTTCGTTGCGTAATACAAAGTATAGAAGAACTACAGAAAAATACAAGGAAATTTCAACCAATGGAGGTAGAATAGAGTGAAGACAGATGACACTGATGGCATCACTGGATCCCAGAGGGGCCGGAGGTGTGAGCCCAGGTTCAAAACAAGTGGGGCAGGTTTTGAAAAGCCTTGTGCTAGGAAGGATACCACTTTCCAGAGACAGAATTCATGTCTTCAGGATATATCAAATGTAAAAGTAACCCATGGTGTCAAACGGATTTTCTTCATAAGGCCTTTGCACGAAAGGGGAAAGGCAGGTGGTGTTGGGAGAGCTCTCGGACTCCTCCTCCTGTGCCTCGTGCCTCCGATGCACGGGCTGTGTGAACAGTGAGGGAGCCACCACATCCTTCCGCCTGTCCCGCCAGCTCCCGCTCCTAGCTAGATGCACCCTTGATGTTACGAGGGAAATTCTCTCCAGAAAGTCAGTTGAAGGGTTGCGAGTCATCAGGGTACCAGCCTGTGATACTGTGATGAGATAAGAAACAGATTTGGTCTGGGCCCTAAATCCCTGGGACAAAACTCCCACAACCCCTGTAGATAGGGCACTAGGAGAAACCCTCATTTTCATATTTGCTGTTTGACCGTTTGACCCCAGCTCCTAACCTGGAGCTGCTAAGGCCTTTGTAATTTCCTGGGTGATGGGAGCATCTTTTGTTCTAATGAGGCCATCTGTGGTGGCTCCTGGACAGCCTCAGGAGCGGGGCTGCTTGCTTGGGGAGCCAGCCTGTTGATAGGAGGTGGGGGACTCGTAGCCCTCCCCGCCCCCACCTCCAGGAATTCTTGACTCCATAATGAAGCCTCCATAAAACCGCCGAGGCCTGGGGTTCTGAGAACTTCCTTGTTGCCGAACTCATGGGGCTTCCCCAAGGGTGGCACACCCGGGGGCCTTCCCGGTCACCTTCCCACACACTTCACCCTGCACAGCTCCACCTGCTGTTCCTCCGTGTCCTCGTCACAGCCTTGATAATAAACGGGCACACGGGAGTACAGTGTTACCCGAGCTCACAGCCGCTCTGGCAAATCAGCTGAACCTGAAGAGGGAGTCCCTGCTTTGTCGTTGGTCAGAAGCGTAGGTGACAGCCCACTACTTGCGCCTGGCACCTGCCGGGGGGCAGCCTCGTGGACCTGAGCCCTCAGCCCTGGGATGCTCGTGCTGCCTCCAGGTGGGTGGTGGCAGGGCATATTCCAGGACGCTCTAGGATGCTTGTGTCCCCCGGAGCATCGTGTGATGCGGGGAAGGAAAGCCTCTTTCCCACCGGCGTCGGAGGTGTTCTGGGAGAGTAAAGCCTGTTCTTTTATCAGGTAACTTTTTACATTTTCATCTGAATTTAGATAGTAGTTGATGAGATTCACTCTACAGCATGAAGCAGTCATTGAATAAATAAGCACAAAACATGTGTCTGCCCTGAAGGCTTTGGTGTGTGTGTAACTGGCTTTCGTTGGCCTCATGAAGCAAATGTCTTCTCACTCCACGTGAAGATGCTCACCCCGACTTTCTATTCGGGGAAGCTGGGCAGGACAGGGCTTTTCGTTTCTCCATGGTGTCACGGGCAGATGTGGAGAAAAAGTTCTTCAGACTGACGGGACCCACCAGGCCTGTGGTCAGTGACCCCAGGGTGAGACTGCCACCGCACGTCCTGCCTGAATTTGCTGACGGGCTGTGCAAGTTCAGGGTCCCTGGGGCCGGCCTCGTGCCCCCCACACCCAGGGGCCGAGATGCTGCTTCCGGGAGGATTGGGGAGCGCACAGCACCACATCACACTTCCCCACAGCCCAGCATCTCACAGTCATACCAGGCCTGTCCAAAACCCTGATCACTTCCGAATTCCAGGTAATAAAAAATGTATGATCCTCAATATCACCAATTCTTTCACTTGGTGCAAAATCCCATCACCTGGGGAAAAAGCACATAAAGCAGGGGCCAAGTGCTGCAGTGATAGGAAGTCGCTGTGCCACAAAGTGATGCAGTTATTAACACGCGCCAGACACCTTACGGGGATTCTCAATGAAGTCACTTGAGTAAATATTTTACAATGTTCATTCTCACATGTTGTTCTTTTGGAAGCAGGGCCTTTTAAAGGAGATAATGCCTACCAAGTGATTTGTTGGACGAGGATCTATTAAAGCAAATGAAAAGTACAGAATGTAAAGGGCGAAAGAAACAGCCGAATGATGGAAAGCTGGATGGTAACAAGAAAACTCAGCATTTGCTGGTTTCCAAAGGAGCTAAGCAAGCCCAGGGTGTCACAGGGCTGCTTGGAGTGAAAGCCAGCCCAATGCCAGGGGCCTTGTTTTTTCTGTTTGACCTAATCCCAAACCAATGCGTCGTGAGAGATGTGTCTCGAGACGAGATGAGCAGACACCCCCAGATGTTCAGGGACTAGGCTTGGTCACAGCCTCGCAGCAGTGAGGACGCCACAGAAACCTGTGTGCTGGTCTCTGTGCTGGTCTCTGTGCCGGCCTGTGTCTCTAGTGCCATCAGAATTCAGCCACAGAACGCATAGGGAGTTGAGGAGGCCGACAGGTAGCACTGCATTTCCCAGAAGCGCAGGATGAGCCCCTTGACCTCTAGGGCTTTGATGGTGGGAGTTGAAGTTGGGCAGGTCCATTGCATAACTTCCCTTACCCGTCCCTAACATCTCCCTGTTGCTCAACCAGAGCTGCCGTCAGGGCGGACTGCTTGGGGTCAGGAGTTTGAGACCAGTCTGGCCAACATGGTGAAACCCCGTCTCTACTAAAAATACAAAAAATGAGCCGGGCATGGTGGTGCATGCCTGTAACCCCAGCTACTCAGGAGGCTGAGGCAGGAGAATCACTTGAACTTGGGAGGTGGAGATTGCCGTGAGCCGAGATCATGCCACTGCACTCCAGCCTAGGTGACAGAGGGAGACTCCGTCTAAAAAATAAATAAATAAAAACTGTATTGGTATATTAATCCTTTTCTGGAACTCTCAAGTCAATCACGAATCCCTTCTTTCAAGCCTAAAGGGCTTCTCCAGACAGATGTCCAAAAGCAGCTCTGCACATCTGATTGCAGTGATTGAGGTTGGAAAGGATGCATTTGGAGTCACCTGCGGGTAGACACCTGTCGCCTGAGTTTGGGTGAGCTCGGCGAGGGCCTGGATGTTGATGGAGTAGGGACCTGAGGTTCCCAGGCTAAGGAGTTGTCTTGGAAGCCAAGTGAAGGGAGCATGTCCAGAGGATGGGGTGGTCCACGCTGTCACAGGCTCCTGCCGGCAAGCTGAGCTCTGTGTGGGGTCCTGACAGGTTGCAGACAGCTGGAGGAGAGAGGAGACTCCCTCAAGGGACTCACAGAAAAGAGGAATGCAGGGCAAGGGAGGTTTCCACTTAAGAATGGAGAAATGAAAATAAGCTTCTTCCTGAAAGTCTGGCATCGGAGTAAAGTGGCAATTTTTTTTTTTTTTATTTTTTGAGACGGAGTCTCACTCTGCCGCCCAGGCTGGAGTGCAGTGGCACGATTTTGGCTCAGTGCAACCTCCGCCTCCCGGGTTCAAGTGATTCTCCTGCCTCAGCCTCCCTAGTAGCTGGGACTACAGGCGCCCGCCACCATGCTTGGCTAAGTTTTCTATTTTTAGTAGAGACAGGGTTCATCATGTTGGTCAGGCTGGTCTCAAACTCCTGACATCAGGCGATCCGCCCACCTTGGCCTCCCAAAGTGCTGGGATTACAGGCGTGGGCCACTGCACCTCGCCTTTTTTTTGAGACAGAGTTTCGCTCTTGATGCCCAGGCTGGAGTGCAATGGCGAGATCTCGGCTCACTACAACCTCTGCCTCCTGAGTTCAAGCAATTCTGTCTCAGCCTCCCAAGTAGCTGGGATTACAGGAATGTACCACCACCCCAGCTAATTTTGTATTTTTAGTAGAGATGGGGTTTCTCCATGTTGGTCAGGCTGGTCTTGAACTCCCAACCTCAGGTGATCTGCCCGCCTTGGCCTCCCAAAGTACTGGGATTACAGGCATGAGCCACCGCGCCCGGCTTTTTTTTCTTTTCTTTTGAGGCAGGGTCTCGCTTTGTTGCCCAGGCAGGAGTGCAGTGGTGCAATCATGGCTGGCTGCAGCCTCAACCTCCTGGGATCAAGCTACTCCTCCCACCTCAGCCTCCGAATAGCTGGGACTACAGACTCACATTACACTCAATTACTTTTTTATTTTATATTTTGTAGAGTCACTGTCTCACTATGTTGCCCAGGTTGGTCTCAAACTCCTGGTCTCAAGTAATAACTCCTGCCTCAGCCTCCCAAAACACTGGAATTAGGGGCATGAGCCACCGCACCTGGCCAAGAATTTAGTAGAGATGGGGTTTCACCATGTTGGCCAGGCTGGTCTCAAACTCCTGACCTCAAGTGATCCACCCGCCTCAGCCTCCCAAAGTGCTGAGATTGGAGGCAAGAGCCACTGCACCCGGCCATGTGACTATTATTTTTGTGGGAAAGGGCTGGATTCCTGACCTAGCTCGCTGTGTTGGGTGAAGGCTGGGGTTTGGATTTAGTGAGTGGAAAATGAGGTGTAAATGGTGCAGATGCTTTTACTGGCCCCTACACACAGCAGGATCCTGAGCCTGGCAAGAAGATGCCATTCAGGGAGAAAGAAGCCTCCAGGTCCTCACTGTTAGCAGAGTCTAAGGGGGAAACGCAGGGGCCTGTGAACTTGGAGGAGAAGAAAGAGGGAGTGGAAAAAGCCATGCATCCACCATGGCTCTGCAGGACTTGGGGCCAGGCAGGCCCAATCCAGCATGAATGTTGGAGGTCATGGGGGCCAGCCTTCCTGTGGCATAGCCACCTCTCAGCATCCATCCTGGTAGAGAAGCAGATGGCTGCTGTACTGGGTTGACTAATACAGTCCCAGCCTTCATGTCCTTCCAGAACCTGTGACCTCATGTGGACAAAGTGTCTTTGTGGATGGAATCAAGATGGGGCCACACTGGATCAGTGTGGGACCTAAATCCAATGTGACTGGTGTCCTCAGAAGAAGGGAACTGGGACCTCCTTAGAGGCTGTGATCCTGCCTGTTCCAGTGGCACAGAAACCAACCTTTGCTGCCTGGCAGCCAAATTCCAGGGTGTCGAAGCCACCTGCGTGAAGCTCCTGGAGCACAGGAGAAGCTCATCGTCAATCAAAAATGCCTTCTGCACAAAGCTGGTAAGAATGCTAAAACTGCGCTCTCCAGGACCGGCAGTGCTAATAGCTTACAAAATCAAACTTTTTTCCTACAGATCTAGACATGAAATTTTATTCTTTATATTACTGCACAGATTCGCTTCCTGAGTACAGATATGGACATGAACAAGATGACCGGCTTCAGAGAACTGAATTAGGAAGAAAGAAAAGCCCTCCCTGCTCTCCAGTCATCAAACTCCCCAAGCAGAGAAAACAGGCCCCAGCAGGCCACCTTATTTCCTTTTCAGTTTTGGTCTAGGACTTTAATTTTTCTACATCCCGAACACAAAAGTCGTATGTTCCTGAAGTCAGGAAAACCGCAGTAGCCCATTTATACCCAATCAGAAGTTAAACCTGTGCTCTGCGCGTTCGGGCTGATGAAGGATCACTTTGTTACGCCGCTGTAGCCAGAATCCCATCTCCGCCAGGCAGAAGCTCTTCTGGAGAGCTACTCTTCATGCTCACACTGCAATTTCACATCCCTCAGGGAAATGGGAAAGAGCCACTCAGAGCTGTCACTCAGTGATGGGCCGCAGGGTTTGGACCGCCAGTCCTTTCTGGGAGGGCACGGCCTTCTACACAGAAACCTCCAGCAGGCGGGAAGACGCCGTGAGATGGGACGAGGGAGTGAGTGTGCGCGGGACGGGCACAGCTTTCCTCGGGAGCAGGTGGACCCTTGAGGGCTGGTGCCCAGGACCACTCCTGCCCAGCACCGACCCCTGAGCCCCACCCCTGGGCCCTCGCACCTCCCGATGCCCAGGCCGGGAAATCGTTCCCTCCACATAGGTTTCTTGGAGGGATTGTGAGGTCGGTGGGCCGGGGAGGGGCACCCGTTTGTAGATGTCTGATCCTGCTCAGGCACTTTGCAGCATTTGACTACCGGTGCAGATGGAGACCAGTGTGAAAACGCCTGCTCCAGGGAGCCAGCTGTGCCCCCTCTCCAAGCGGGAGCAGGCCCCCTGGGCCAGGAGGACTCGCCTCTGGCATTTTTTGCCAGCAGCCTCCGGGATCCCCTGATGATGCTGTCAGCATTCAATCTGGCAGATTTGTCACCCACCGGAAGCCCCTCATTTGTTTATTTTATTTTATTATTTTTTGAGACAGAGTCTCGCCCTGTCACCCAGGCTGGAGGGCAGCGGCACAATCTCAGTTCACTGCAACTTCCGCCTCCCAGGTTCAAGCGATTCTTGTGCCTCAGCCTCCCGAGTAGCTGGGATTACAGGCACCTGCCACCACGCCTGGCTAATTTTCGTATTTTTAGTAGAGACGGGGTTTGCCATGTTGGCCAGGCTGGTCTCGAACTCCTGTCCTCAAGTGATCTGCCCGCCTCGGCCACCTAAAGTGCTGGGATTACAGGTGTGAGTCACTGTGCCCAGCCAGGAGCCCCTCATTTAAAATGACCTGCCGGCCAGTGCCAGGAGCAGGGCAGCTGAGGCAAGGGCCCTGTCCTAAGCAAGTGCCTCACAGAGTCCTTCACCCATGGCAGCCTCTTAAAGTGAGTGAGTGTTGGGAGCAGGCATTAGATCATGAGCTTGTTCTCCATTAAAAAAACTTACTGAATTGACAAAAATTGTATATATTAATATTTATTGTGTACAACACATTTGGAAACATATACCTGGTGGAGTGGTTACATCGAGCTAATTAATATGCATTAGTGCACATATTTTACTTGTGATTAAGAACACTTGAGACCTCTCATCAATTTCAAGAACATAATACCTGGCTGTTAACTAGAGCTGTGTTGTGCAATAGAGCTCTTGAATTTTTTCCATTTCAATTAACTTTGGGTTAGGATTCAGACCAGCTTTGCTGTGAGCTGAATAATTACCGCCCCCAGCCCCCAACCCCAAGTGTCCTGCCCTGATCCCAGAACCTGTGATTGTCACCTCACATGACGGAGGGCACCTTTCTCGTGCGATTATGTTGATGCCGTGGAGATGAGCAGATTGTCCTGGACTAGCCAGGTGGGCCCCAAGGTCACAAGCCTCTTCGTGAGTGAAAGATGGAGGCAGGAGGTCAGAATCAGAAGATGGGAGGACGAGGGCCAGGTGGGAGTGACGTGCTCGGAAGAAGGAGGGAGGGGCCACAAGCTCAGGGGTTTGGGCGCCTCTGGAAGCTGGAAGAGGCCGGGAAATAGGTTCTGCTCTGGGACCTGCAGGGGGAACACAGCTCTATCAGCACCCTTGATTTTAGCCAATGTGTTAATTCGCTCAGGCCGCTATAACCGGAATATTATAGTGGCGGCTTCAACAATAGGAATAGATTCTTCAGAGTCCTGGGGGCTGTGGTGTCCAAGGTCAAGGCGCTGGCTGATTGGACGGCCGGTGAGGCCCCTGGATTTGCCCACTGCCTGTTTCATGCTGTGTCCTCACGTGGTACCGAGATCCTCTCCTTCCTATCCCTTCTCATAAGGGCACTAACCCCATCACGAGGGTGCCACCCTCGAGGCCTGGTGGCCTCCCAAAGCCCCACCTCCGGATACCATCACCCTGGGGACTGGGCTGTCACATAGGAATTTTAGCAGCACAGTGTCTGGAGTGACCAGTGAGTCCATTTTAGACTCTGACCTCCAGAACTGAAAAATAATACATCTGTGCCGTTGTAGGCCACAAGGTTTTCGATACTTTGTTGAAGCAGCAATAGGAAATGAATGGAGAATATTTGTTTGAATGTAGTTAATCTTCCATGCTGCACTCACATGCTTCCTCATGTTTTTGAAGCTACAGAAGTAAGTGACCATCTCACAGCCCTAAGGTAGTTCAGCGTTCTCTCCTGGGTCTTTTGAATTTGGAGAAACCAGGGACTTGTTCCCTACCCCAGCTCCTCCGTAGGCCGCGTTGTGAAGCTGTCCTGTGCCCCAGGGCTGAGATGGGGAACGGAGTTGAAGGAAGTGCCAAAAATCTCAGTAGCCAGGATAAAAAATACTTAACTCAAGATTTTAAAAACTCAAAAGTAATGCAAAAAAAACTCCATGATGAACAAAAGGCTGCAACAGTGAACAGAGGCAGGACTGTTCCTGCTCTTTCAGACTCAGCCGCCCCCACCTCTCCTGCCAGGCCCTGCTGCACACGGTCACTCCGCTTCTCAGCCCTTGGAATTGTCTATTTCCAGGCTGTAACATCCCTGGCACTCCCCCACGCCCAGCTCCATCTCTGACTACTCTGAATGTAAGTGGGTGACGTATCCAAACCCACCTTCAAATGAACCACCATTTACAACTTCACTTCTATATAAGTCATTTGTCTTTTCTAGAGGAAAGGAATGGACACAGTTCAGGACACAGTTCAGGGAGGGTCAGGGAAGCTTCAGAATGGATTTATGCTCAGCATTTAAAATCTTTAACCCAAACCAAGCCTCGTACACCCAAAGGACTTCCCGCTTACTGCTCTTTAGGGCTCAGATATTTCAAAGACATAAACCAAACCACACAGGTCAGCATTTTTCTAATGTTCCAGACACCATGCTGAGTTCAACCGGACTCATCCACAGTGAATCATAGTAACATTGGAAACAGCACCAAGAGAGTCAGAGAGGCCGAGCGCAGAGGCTCACGCCTATCACCCCAGCACTTTGGGAGGGCGAGGCGGGCGGATCACTTGAGGTCAGGAGTTCGAGACCAGCCTGGCCAGCATGGCAAAACCCTGTCTCTACTAAAAAAATACAAAAATTAGTCAGGTGTGATGGTGAGCACCTATAAGCCAAGCTACTCAGGAGATTCTCAAGTCTCCGCTGAGGCAGGAGAATCATTTGAACCCAGGAGGCGGAGGTTGCAGTGAACCAAGATCACACCACCGCACTCCAGCCTGGGCAGCAGAGCAAGACTCCCTCTCAAAAAGAGAAAAAAAAAATAGCCAGGCATAGTGGTGAGTACCTGTAAGCCAAGCTACTCGGGAGGCTGAAGCACGAGAATCACTGGAACCCGGGAGATGGAGGTTGCAATGAGCAGAGATCGCACATCTGCACCGCAGCCTGGGCCACAGAGAAAGACCCTATCTCAATAAAAAGGAGAGTCAGAGAAGGAGATTCAGCCTGGTTCTTATTGTGCATCAGAGGTTGTTCATTCATTCGCTCCTATCATTCAGTCACTCAACAAATATCCCTCAGCCACCTGTCAGTTTATGCTGTAGCTCCCTTTTAGACAGGGACGCAGCAGTGAACTAAACAGGAACTCAGCTTTTCTGGAGCTCACATTTTCGTGCAAGAGACAAATAATAAACGTGTCAGCAAACAGTCACATTTCAGAAAGTGAAAGGGTTTTGAAGAAGCAATCGAAGATGATGTGATGCATGACGAAGTTGAAGGAGGGGTTCTGTCTTAGGTGGGCGTGTTCAGGGACACCGAGGGACCAGAAGCTGCCTTGCTGATATCGAAGGACAGAGTTTCAGGCCGGGAGAACTAAGGGAAAAGCCCAAAGTTGGGAGAAAGCTTGATGCATGCAGTGAACAGAAAGAAGGCCTGGGAGGGAGGTGAGGGAGGCAGGGCTGACGCGTAGAGGCAGTGAGTAACTCCACACAGAGCAGGACTCCGGAGAAAACCACTGCTTTTTTTTCTTTTTTTTGAGATGGAATCTTGCTCTGTCGCTCAGACTGGAGTGCAGTGTCATGGTCTCAGCTCACTGCAACCTCCGCCTCCTGGGTTCAAGCAATTCTCCTGCCTCAGCCTTCCAAGTAGCTGGGATTACAGGCGTGCACCACCATGTACGGCTAATTTTTGTATTTTTAGTAGAGACCGGGTTTCACCATGTTGGTCAGGCTGGTCTTGAACTCCTGACCTCAAGTGATCTGCCTGCTTCAGCCTCCCAAAGTGCTGGGATTATAGGCATAAGCCACCGCCCCCAGCGGCAAACCACCTTTTTTTTTTTTTTTTTTTTTTTTTGAGACAGAGTCTCACTCTATCACCCAGGCTGGAGTGCAGTGGCACGATCTTGGCTCATTGCAACCTCTGCCTCCCGGACTCAGGCGATTCTCCTGCCTCAGCCTCCCAAGTAGCTAGGATTACAGGCGCCTCGCCACCACGCCTGGCTACTTTTTGTATTTTTAGTAAAGATGGGAATTTCGCCTTGTTGGCCAGGCTGGTCTCGAACTCCCAACCAGGTGATCTGCCTGTCTTGGCCTCCCAACAAACCACTTTTTAAGGACAGCCCCCACCTTCGATCAAGCAGTTGGTGAGATTCCCATTAGCTGTCCAGCATTTCTTATTCAGCCTGCTATCTAGTGGCCGAAACATAGAACTACAGGCTGTTTTCAAAAACGGCAAAGGAATTTTCTTGAATGCCTCTAATAACGAAATTGTGCAGAGAAGAAAAATACCGTTAGCTTTCGCCAGAACGTTTGTATGGAACCTGGTCACTCAAGTTGTTTTTCCAAAACCTCTTAGGTTCAAAGTCAGTACGATTTTGAACACACCAGTCGTCTGTCATGTGCGGGGATATGCGCCCTTGCAGATTTGCTCCTGCACTTTGAGAGAATGACCATACCTCAAGCCTGGGCTTCCCTGGAAGACAGCCTGAGATGCGGCCTCAGGAGTAGGAGTGAGGATGAGGGAGTGAAACCAGGGAGGAAGGAGAGCAGGTGAAAGAGAAGTTCCAGAGCTGGTGGCCACCGTGGGTGCCCGGGGCCGGACTCCCTGGGTCCTTTGGAGGAGCCTTGTCGAATGCATCTCAGAGCTGTCTGCTTGGACACAAGATGGGGTAGGCAGGGGGAAGCTATCCATCGGTCCCATCCTCCCTCCACACGCAGGGTTCCTTGAGCATAGCTGCCAGCTCCTGGGTTAGCCAAGGGCCAGGGCTGAGCAGGTTTCCAGGCATCCCCACTGTGGAGTCAGAGGCTGAGTTCTGGCAAGTTTGTCTTGGTGAACTGAGGGCACTGCCCGCATGGGCAGACCTGAACAGAGACGGCCAACTCAGGGGCACACGTGCTGGAATTGTTCCCAAGGCAGAACTGGTCTGGGAACCACGAATGGAGCACTTCCCAGAGCGCTGGATCCAGACACCCTCTCCTCATTCATCTTGTTCTTCCAGGGACACGTGTTTGCCCCCTGTGAGTTTCACGAGCCGGCGTTTCCACAGCTGCTTGCTGTGCTGGAGGAAATTTCCATCCTGAGCCTTGGACCAGGTTGGGGCGGGTCAGATCCTGAGCCTACAGGAGGCTGAGATCACCAACAGGCACCCTCTGGCTGTGTGTGGCGTTCGGGGCACCCTGCTCAGCTTGGAGAACATTTTCTTCAATTGACCTAATAACTCAGTGTCCTCACTAGGGCTGCTGCAGGACCAGATTTCCACTGACTTCGTGGCTTACACAGCTGGAATTTATGCTCCCTGTTCTGGAGGCCAGAAGTCTGCAATCATGGTGTTGGCAGGTCTGGCTCCCTCCAGAGGCTCTGTGGTAGGAGCCTCCTTGCCTCTTCCATTTCCTGGTGGCTTCCAGCGTCCCTTGGCTTGTGGCGGCATTGCTCCCATCTCTGCCTCTGTCTTCACGTGGCCTCCTCTCTGTGTCTGTGTCCTTTCCTGTCTTTTAAAAGGACACTTAGCATTGGATTTAGGGTCCACTCCATTCCCAATGATCTCATCTCCATTCTCTTTATTTTTCATTTTTATTGTTTTATTTGAGATGGAGCCTTGATCTGTTGTCCAGGCTGGATTGCAGTGGCACGATTTTTGCTCACTGCAACCTCCGTCTCCTGGGTTCAAGCATTTATGCTCCCTGTTCTGGAGGCCAGAGTCTGAAATCACAGTGTTGGCAGGTCTGGCTCTATCTATGTTAGGAGCCCTTCTTGCCTCTTCCATCTCCTGGTGGCTTCCAGCATCCCTTGGCTTGTGGCAGCATTGCCACCACTCAGCCTCCTGAGTAGCTGGGATTACAGGCACCCACCACCACGCCCAGCTAATTTTTGTATTTTGAGTAGAGACAGGGTTTCACCATGTTGGCCAGGATGGTCCTGAACTCCTGACCTCAGGTGATCCACCCACCTCAGCGTCCAAAGTGCTGGTATTACAGGTGTGAGCCACTGTGCCCAGTCCTCCTCTTCAGTCTTCATGATACCTGCAAAAGTCCTGTTTCGGAATGAGACCACATTCTGAAGATCTGAGTGGGCATGAATTTTGGGGAAACGCTAGTCACACCACTAAACACCACACTGGAGAAAGAATCACGAGATTTTTTTACATTATAAAATCCAGACTTCTGGCCAGGTGCAGTGGCTCACACCTGTAATCTCTGCACTTTGGGAAGCTGAGGCAAGTGGATCACCTAAGATTGGGAGTTTGAGACCAGCCTGGCCAACGTGATGCAACCCCATCTCTACTAAAATTACAAATTTTTTTTTTTTTTTTTTTTTTTTTTTTTTGAGACGGAGTCTCGCTCTGTCGCCCAGCCTGGAGTGCAGTGGCAAAAATTAACCAGGCATGGTGGTGGGCGCCAATAATTCCAGCTACTCAAGAGGCTTAGGTACGAGAGTCACTTGAGCCCGGGAGGCGGAGGTTGCAGTGAGCCGAGACTATGCCACTGTACTCCAGCCTGGGTGATAGAGTGAGACTCTGTCTCAAAAAAGAAAAAGAAAACAAAGAAAATCCAGACTTCCAAAGACATCAGAAAATTGGTCAAGATTGGATTCTAGGCCCTAGGCTGTCTCCTTTGGAAGGGGCATCTCTTCTGATTTGTTGCAGTTCTGGCCCCTCAGAGTAGGCACAACTATACCCTCTCCCTGGCTGGTTAGTGAATTGGCATCACCCACCCGGGCTGGGCAGGGTCTGAGTGTCTGGCCATTGATGTGAGAGAAGTTAATAGTGGGCAGAAAGTGCTGAGTAAGCTGCTGGCTTCATTATGGCCGTTCAAAGAGAAACAAAATTGCTGTGCTTTGAAAAGTCCAGCATCAGGGGAAAACAGACCCTTTGCTTCAGAACCTTTATAATGGTGTGTCACAGGTTAGGACAGAACACCTCCATGAATTTCTTTCTAATGGTATGTCACAGGTTAGAACAGAACACCTCCATGAATTTCTGTCTTGTGCAGACAATTCACATTATAGCAATTTATATCATTCCAATTAAGTAAAGCCATTACTTCCTTTACTCATTAGTTCAGGTGGCTCTTACCTTGTTGAGAGAAGTTCATCCAAGACACAGAGACTTTATGTGGTCTAACCTTGCCCGCAGTAAAAAGAAGGTCTGTCTGCTGTTGCATGTAACCCTATGAAGGTTCATCAGTACTGGAGAGAGAGATTTCTATATAAGGCTAGAAGCATCAGAAATCCAACACAGTCTGGCTTAAGCATGATAGGAAACTAAATGCTGCAAATAACTAAAAGCCTACACATGGATTCCAGGTATGGGTGGATCCAGCAGCTCACGTCATGGTACCAGCACTCTGTCTCTTCCCATCTTTTGGGTATGATTTTATCTGTGTTTACTTCACTCTCAGTTTATCCTACAAGGCTGCAAGAGCTTCTGGTCACCAGGAACTCCGTGCTTTTATTCTGTCAACATTGAGCCCTGTGAAAACCAGGTTTCTCCTTCCCACAAGTTCCAATAAGAGTCTTAGAATTGATCTCATTGGTTCTAACTGGAAGGGTTACAGACACATGCTCATCACCACAGCCAGGAATGTGCAAACCTCCCACTGGCCAGGACTGGTTCACACCACAGCCCTGGAAAGCAAATCAGGACCAGCTCTCCCAAACCACATGGATAAAGACTGGGGGACTGTGGCTCCCCAAGGAAATTCTGGGATATGTTTTGTTTTGTTTCTAGGGATGGGGTCTTGCTCTGTTGCCCAGGTTGGAGTGCAGTGGTGCAATCGTGGCTCATTGTAACCTCAACCTCTCAGGTGCAAGCAATCCTCCCACTTCAGCCTCCAGAGTAGCTGGCACTACAGGCATGCATCACCATGCCCAGCTTTTTTATTTTTATTCTTATTTTTGTGGAAACGGGGTCTCACTATGTTGTTAAGGCTGTCTTTGAACTCCTGGACTCAAGCAATTGTCTCGCCTCCGCCTCCCGAAGTGCTAGGATTACAGGTGTGAGTCATTGCACCCGGCGTTGGGATGGTGTTTCCAAAGTAAGAGGAAGGAAACTTCAACAGATTAACAGATGTCTGCTACATATTGTGTTACCCATTGATATGGTCTGGCTCTGTCCCCAGCCAAATCCCATCTTGAATTGTAGCTCCCATAATGCCCACGTGTCATGGGAGGGACTCTGTGGGAGGTAATTGAGTCATGGGGGCAGGTGTTTCCCATGCTGTTCTCGTGGTAGTGAATAAGTCTCACGAGATCTGATGGTTTTATAAAGCGCAGTTCCCCTGCACACACTCTCTTGCCTGCCACCGTGAAAGATGTGCCTTTGCTCCTCCTTCACCTTCTGCCATGACTGTGAGGCCTCCCCAACCACACGGAACTGTGAGTCCATTAAACCTCCTTTCCTTTATAAATTGCCCAGTCTCAGGGATGTCTTTATGAGCAGCGTGAGAACAGACTAATCCACCAGTTTTACCTATTTTTGTCTGGATCTCAGGCTTTTGTCTGGATCTCAGGCTTTCATCCAAGTCCACAACCCTCAACAGCCAAGCTCCCAGCACTCTGGGGAGTAGTTTACCAACTCAACACACAACTCTGCCTGCACTGCTTTACGTCACCACCCACAGGTGGTCCCTGATCCAGGGAATGGTTTGTGCTAGTCAGTTTCACCTTGTGCTAGTGAGTTTCAGGCAGAGCCACTTTGCCAGAGGGTTGGTTTGATGGTGGCTTTTGAATGGAGGACCAACCAGATCCTGCCCAGAGATAGTCACAAGCTGATGCAGGGCACAAGCCTCAGACCCTCAGACAGTGGGGTGTGAGCTGGGTCATCAGAGGGGACCATGCAAAGAGGTGGTACAAGAAAAGGGACCCAGGGCCCACCTGGAATGCAGCGTTTCCAAATCAGACCCATCTGTGCCACTATCATTGTTGCTATGTCCACACGTATGAGTTTCCTGGGGCTTCCCTAATATAGTACTGCCAGCTTCATGGCTCAATATGACAGAAACTCTGTCTGTTCTGGAGGCAGACACGACTATTCTTATTACGCAGACAAGGTAACACGCACAGAGATACACAGCCCCTTCCCTGCATTGCTCATTTAGGAAGCAGGAGAGCGGGGGTTTGACCAGAGAGAGTCTGCTCTGAAGACCATGTTTCTTCTTTTTTTCACTTTATGTATCATTTGTATTCATTTTTAAAGTATATATTTAAGACATACAACATGATGTTTTGATTACTACTGTCAAACATATTAGCATACCCATTATCTCAAATAGTTACCTTTTTTTGAGTGTAGTAAAAGCACCTAAAATCTACTGTCATCCCATTTTCACTACAGAAAACACTATTATTGGCCGGGCACAGTGGCTTACGCCTGTAATCCCAGCATTTTGGAGGCTGAAACGGGTGGATCACCTGAGGTCAGGAGTTCAAGATCAGCCTGGCCAACATGGTGAAACCCCGTCTCTACTAAAAAGACAAAACATAGCCAGGCATGGTGGCATACACCTTTAGTCCCAGCTACTCAGGAGGCTGAGGCAAGAGAATCAATTGAGCCTGGGAGGCAGAGGTTGCAGTGAGCCGAGATCACACCACTGCACTCCAGCCTGAGCGACAGAGCGAGACTCTGTCTCAAAAATAATAATAACAAAGAGAAACATACCAAAGATGAAAAATAATTGTAACATTAAATACCATAAAAACAGCTAAACTCAGTTGCCTGCCTATTTCAAAATAGCTAAAAGACAAGACTTGAAATGTTCCCAATACAAAGAAATGACGATGGAGATCCTAAACACCCTGATGTAGTCACTGCACATTGTCTGCATGCATTGAAAGATCCTGTGTATTCCATAAACATGCATAATTATTAGGTATCAGTCAAACATTTTTAGAGAAATTAGCCAGTGTTGAGGAGGTGTTAAACTATACACGTACCTGAGTGAGACTTGCTCATTGATTTCCAAAACATGATTGAAAAGAAGCTTTCTCATTTTCTGGGTCGATGTTATTTCATGCCACAGATGTGCAGCTGTACATCATTTCCCGATGATGGTGGCTTGCATCCCGCCTGTGTGGAAACTGGAATCAGGCTTCATTTGGCTTCTAGTAGCCAGTGATTAGGGCTGTGATGGAGGGTGGGGTGCTGCCTGTGAGTCCTCATTCCAGAGGTTATAAAAACGAAGACGGGCAGCCTCCTTCCAGCCAAGCTGGGTTAGCAGGCCCATATATCAGGGCCGGCTCAGCTGTCTCCTGGGGGACTTTCCAGGGCCTCAGGAAGAAGGGATCCTCACTGACCCTGGAGTGGGGTGGCTGAGGTCAGTCCTCAGCCCTCAGCCACAGTCCCTCCAATGCTAGATGCTGGAGCCCATACAAAGACCCCCTTTCGTCTCCCGATTCTGCAGCGAGTGTAGGACCTGCCAGTGGCACAACCTGGCAACCGCCTCTTCATGTGCATACACATGCATGCACATGCTTCCACATATTTGTACACACAAACTCACACAGGCGTGCATACATACACCACACACACAGCATGCGTACACAAACACATTTGCATATAAACAACACGCACTCCTCCCTCCAAGGGTCAGTTTTATTCTCTGGCTACATTTTTTTGTTTTGTTTTGAGACTGAGTCTCGCTCTGTCACCCAGGCTGGAATGCAGTGCTGCGATCTCGGCTCACTGCAACCTCCGCCTCCCAGGTTCAAGCAATTCTCCCACCTCAGCCTCCCGAGTAGCCAAGATTACAGGTGCGCGCCACTATGCCTGGCTAATTTTTGTATTTTTAGTAGAAACTGGGTTTCATCTGTTGGCCAGGCTGGTCTCGACCTCAAGTGGACTCCTGACCTCAAGTGATCCACCCGCCTCGGCCTCCCAAAGTGCCGGGATTACAGGCGTGAGTCACCTCTCCTGGCCAATTTTCTGGCTACTTTCATGTTTCTCCTCCAGAAGCCATGCCCAGAGCTTGGACAGGAGGGATCACAATCACTCCTCTTATATCATTTGGAAAGCACTGTAGGTGCAAGAGTAAAGGAAGTGAAGATGCGTAGACTGGACTGAACTTCAGTTCGTCGCCATCGATGACGTCCCCTTCCCTCCAATCATTAACACCCTTTGGGCTTTGCAGGCACATTCTCGACTAATGGACAGCCCCTTCTTATTTAGTTACACAAGTTATACAAAACTTCATACTTTAAAAATGATATAAAACATAGACATTGCATAAAGAGGAATAATATGAGAATAATATATATATATTTTTTTTTTAAGACAGAGTCTTGCCCTTGTTGCCTAGGCTGGAGTGGAATGGCACAAGTCTCAGCTCACTGCAACCTCTGCCTCCCAGGTTCAAGCGATTCTCCTGCCTCAGCCTCCCAAGTAGCTGGAATTACAGGCACCTGTCACCATGCCTGGCTAATTTTTTGTCTTTTTAGTACAGACAGGGTTTCACCATGTTGGCCAGGCTGGTCTGGAACTCCTGACCCCAGGTGATCCACCCGCCTTGACCTCCCAAAGTGCTGGGATTACAGGCGTGAGCCGCCGCGCCCGGCTGTATGTCGTCTTTTAAGATTTGCTTTGATATTTCCCCCGTGAGATTCAGCCCTGTTGATGGACTTAGCTGTCGTCCATTCATTTTCACTTTCATTCGATACCCTGTTATAGGAAGGTACCATAATTTCACCGATCCCTTCTCCAGCGACTGGGTGTTTGGGTTGTTCCAGAACAGGGCTGCATGTAAAGAGTCTGAGCCGGGTCTCAGGTATGTTTCTCTCCAGCACGGGAATCGGTGGACCGTCTTCCCTTTTTTAGCTGGTGAATACCTCATCAGCTTCTAAGACACTGTCTAAAAGCTGCCTCTTCTGAGAAGTTTTTGGATCATGTCTCTGTCCCTTGGACCTCTTCCCTCTGCCCTGGGCTAGTGGCAAGGACTGTGGGCTCAAAGAACAAACCATGGCCCCAGGCAGTGTCCCAAGAGTGTCCTGAGTATAAGCCACATCTCTCCAAGTGGACTTAAACCTCCCGAATTAACTCACAAAACATTAATGTTAAGAACTTGGCCTCTAGAGCTAGACTGCCTAAGTTCAAATCCCGTACTCCCAATGGTTAAGTTGCACCTGGAGGACGTCACCTAAGACAATGATGATGGTCCCTTCCTTCCCGAGTCACTGAGGTTTAAACAAATCACTATGTGCCGCATGCTTAGACTGGGGTCTGGCACATTGTACGTGCTACACGTTTGCTATCTGCCTCTCACAGTCCATGCGCAAGTCACAATAATCCTATTGCCTTCATCTTCAAAGTAAGCCACAAATCTGACCAAGCCTTCACCACAATTTCCATCCCAGTCACACCTTCCTCGTGCAGTACCTGGACCCTTTCTTACAAGAGCCTCTGACCTCGATCCCAAGATTCTACCCTTGCCCCCTAGAGCATATTCTCCACCCAGCCAAGAAGACAATTCTTTTTTTTAAAAAATAATTCATTAGTTAATTCTTATTGCATTTATTTAAGATGTACAACATGCTATGTTGATGCACATGTACATGGTGAAATGATTTTCCTACAGGAAAGCAAAAGAACATTCCCATCACCATCCATAGATACCTCCTTTCTTTTTTCTTTTAATTAGAGTCAGGATCTCACTCTGTCACCCAGGTTGGAGTGCAGTGGATCATGGCTCACTCACAGTGGATCACGGCTTGACCTCCCAGCCTCGAGCGATCCTCCCACCTCAGCCTTCCGAGTAGCTGGGACCACAGGGGCATGCCACCATCCCCAGATCATTTTTTATTTTTTGTAAGAGAGTCTCACTGTGTTGCCAAGTCTGGTTTCAAACTCCTGGGCTCAAGTGATCCTCCCACTTTGACCTCCCACCATGCCCAGCTATTTTTATTTTAAAGTTTTTGTAGAGACAAGGTCTTGCCATGTTGCCTAGGCTGGTCTGGAACCCCTTGACTCAAGATATCCTCCTGTCTCAGCCTCCCAAAGTGTGAGACGGCATGAACCATAGTGCTGGCCCAGAGTTCCCTCTTGTGTGTGTGGTAAGAGCACCTAAAATCTACCCTTAGCTAATTTTCAATTTAGGATACAGTGTTACTGACTACAGTCCTCCCGTTGTGCCTCCATCTCTAGACTTATTCCCCCTTCATAACTGCAACTTCTTTTTTTTTTTTGAGATGGAGTCTCCCTCTATTGCCCAGGCTAGAGTGCAGTGGCACCATCTTGGCTCACTGCAAACTCCGCCTCCCAGGTTCAAGTGATTCTCCTGCCTCAGCATCCTGGGTAGCTGGGATTGCAGGCACCTGCCACCATGCCACCTAATTTTTATATTTTTAGTAGAGATGGCATTTTGCTATGTTGGCCAGGCTGGTCTGGAACTCCTGACCTCAGGTGATCTGCCACCCCGGCCTCCCAAAGTGCTAGGATTACAGGTGTGAACCGCAGCATCCAGCCATAACTGCAACTCTGTTGTCTTTGTTCTGTGCCTCCCTATCTCCTCCCCTCCCCCCACCGGCAACCTCACTCTGTTTCTCCCTATTTACTTTTTATGTTTTTATTATTTTTTTTTTTTTTTGAGACGGAGTCCCGCTCTGTCACCCAGGCTGGAGTGCACTGGTGTGATCTCTGTTCACTGCAGCCTCCGCCTCCGGGGTTCAAGCAATTCTCCTGCCTTAGCCTCCCGAGTAGCTGGGACTACAGATGTGTGCCACCACGCCCAGCTAATTTTTGTATTTTTAGTAGAGAAGGGGTTTCACTATGTTGGCCAGGCTGATTTTGAACTCCTGACCTCAGCCGATCTGCCCGCCTTGGCATCTCAAAGTGCTGGGATTACGGGCGTGAGCCACCGCGCCCAGCCTGTTGACTTTTTAAAGATTCCGCAGGTAGGTGAGATAGTGCTGCGTGTTTCTTCCTGTGCCTGGCTTATTTCACTTAGCATTGTGCCTTCCACTGCATCATCTGTCATCACTGGAGACACACTTGCTTTCTGATGTCATGGGATTCTGTATTCGCCATTAGAATGTGAGCGCCAGGATTTTGCTCTGTTCTGCATTGCATCCGTGGCACAGGGCAGGTGCTCAATAAATATTTGCCCATGTGAATGAATGGACAGATAAGATCCAGATCTTATACACTGTCTGTATTAGTTAGCTATTGCTGTGAAATGTGTAACAAACAACCTAACGTATGAGCAGCTCACGGGGACACATGTTTAAGGGTCTGGGAGTCTGCTGGGAGGCTCCCCTTCGGCTGATCAAGTTCAGGTTGGTTCAGGTTGGTTCCACCTGTCTCTCTTCCCAGAACTCGGGGTGAAGGAGTTGCAGACAGCCCCAGGATGCATTCTTCTCACTTTACAGGACAGGGACCCAGGAGACCACGCCAACCACGTGGGCCTGTGGAAAGCCTTTGCTTGGAACCTCTGTATGTCCAGTTGGCCAAACAGTCAGGGCTCATGGCTTAGCTTCATATCATGGGTTGAGAAAATATACCGCCATCCCGGGAAAGTAATAGCATGGGTGAGGAGGGATGGAAGGGTTTCGAATATGCAGAGAGACTGCACCGTACTGCTGATCTAGTGGTACCGCCAGCCCTGGGTGAGGAGGGATGGAAGGGTTTCGAATACGCAGAGACTACACTGTATTGTTGATCTAGTGGTACCGTCAGCCCTGGGTGAGGAGGGATGGAAGGGTTTCGAATACGCAGCAACTACACCGTACTGTTGATCTAGTGGTACTGCCAGCCCTGGAACTGTCACAATTCATGGGGAGAAAGAACCCAGGCTGGCCCCTGTCACTGCAGCAGCGAACTGGGGGAGAGGAAGAAGAGGTGAGAGAGCCAGAGGTGCGACTGGCTTATGCAGGGATTTGTTCTGGAATGTGATTCTTTTTCTTTTGAGACAGAGTCTTGCCCTGTTGCCTGGGCTGGAGTGCAGTGGCGCGATCTCGGCTCACCGAAGACTCCTCCTCCTCAAATAAAACATTTGAAAAACTATTAAAAAGAAAACTTACATATGTACATTATAGAAAAAAATGTTAAATTCTTTATGTTAACTAAAATATTTTGGCCTGGTGTGGTGGCTCATGGCTATAATCCCAGGACTTTAGGAGGCTGACGCGGGTGGATCACTTGAGATCAAGAGTTCGAGACCAGCCTGGCCAATATGGT
The DNA here is from genome assembly GCF_009764315.1 of Trachypithecus francoisi. Lineage (NCBI taxonomy): Eukaryota > Metazoa > Chordata > Mammalia > Primates > Cercopithecidae > Trachypithecus > Trachypithecus francoisi. The sequence continues at coordinate 4,410,462 of NW_022681456.1, forward strand.
GAAACCCTGTCTCTACTAATAATACAAAAATTAGCCAGGCGTGGTGAATTGTGCCTTTAATCCTAGTTACTCAGGAGGCTGAAGCAGGAGAATCGCTTGAATCCAGGAGGCAGAAGTTGCAGTGAGCTGAGATGCATCACTGTACTCCAGCCTGGACGACAGAGCAAGACTCAGTCTCAAAAATTTTTTTTTAAATATTAATTTAAATAACAGACCAGGCATGGTGGCTCATGCCTGTAATCCTAGCACTTTGAGAGGCTGAGGCAGGCAGATCACTTGAGGTCAGGAATTCGAGACCAGCCTGGTCAATATGGTGAAACCCCATCTCTATTAAAAACACAAAAATTGGCCGGGCGCGGTGGCTCAAGCCTGTAATCCCAGCACTTTGGGAGGCCGAGACGGGTGGATCACGAGGTCAGGAGATCGAGACCATCCTGGCTAACACGGTGAAACCCCGTCTGTACTAAAAAATACAAAAAAAAACTAGCCGGGCGAGGTGGCGGACGCCTGTAGTCCCAGCTACTCGGGAGGCTGAGGCAGGAGAATGGCGTAAACCTGGGAGGTGGAGCTTGCAGTGAGCTGAGATCTGGCCACTGCACTCCAGCCTGGGCCACAGAGCGAAACTCCATCTCAAAAATAAAATAAAATAAAATAAAAAATAAAAACACAAAACTTAGCCGAGTTTGGTGGCATATGCCTGTAATTCCAGCTACTCAGGAGGCTGAGGCAAGAGAATCACTTGAACCCAGGAGGTGGAGACTGCAGTGAGCCAAGATCGCACCACTGCACTCCAGCCTGGACAACAGAGCCAGGCCCTCCCTGTCTCAAAATAAATACATTAAATAAATAAATAATAAAAAATAAACAGGCTAATTATGCTTACTTCAGATTCATACACTTTCATTATTTTCTTAGTCATATATGCCTCTAATACTGTACTAGTGTTATTTTTCTAGAGAATACATTTTTTTAATGTAATCTAATATTAGCTCAGAACAAGAGCTGCTACATAAAGTTCTTTCACTAACTTTTAAAATATTTAAATTAATAATAAAATATTCAGCCCAAATCTTTTCACAGGAAAGGGTCTTTTTGCCTCTATTCAGGGAACCTTTCTTTAACAAATATTTTTCCAGTAGAGAACCTATCAAACAAATTACCTCTACTTAAGATTTCTTGATACATTTTACCAAATTTAGATCCAGCTGAATGGTAAGCTTTCTCAATTATACTTCATTCTGACACAGAATATAAATTTATATAATTAAATATAGGAAATCTATCAAAAGATTCTTCCTCCAGGTCAGGATATTTCAAAACACAATCCCATGATTTCAAAATTAGATCTCGCTGCGGGTTCATACTCTCATCCTTCAGTTTGTTTTGTTCCTCCGGTCCTTCCGCAGGGATAAAATTCGATGTTTTTCTGCTTTCCAGCTTTTCTTTTTTTCTCAAGGATTGTTGTTTGTTTAAAGCTCCAAAAAGCTAAGGTTTGTGATGTGTCATTGTCTGAATACTCTGATGAAAGATTTCCATGTGATTGTGAGCAGAATGCAATTCTAATCTCAAGCTTTTACAAAACAGTTCTCTATCATTGTGGGACACTTGGGTGGATTTACAAAGTAGCTCTTCAAAGACTCAAACGGTCTGGAATCTGATTGAATCATAGCACCAAACAGAAACTGATCACTGTTTTGAACATGGTTTTTTATCCACCTCAACTTTATGGAAACGTTTTGAGGCCCACTTACTCTGCATGTATAGAAATAGACCTAAACAGGGCGCAGTGGCTCCTGCTTGTAATCCCAGCACTTTGGGAGGCCAAGGCAGGAGGATCACTTGAGCCCAGGAGTTTGTGATCATCCTGGGCAACATAGTGAGACCTCATCTCTATTAATAAAATAAAATATTATTTAAAAAAATATATATCTTTTACAGCTAGAACTTTCTATTTGTTATCTATTATTGTGTAACAAACTACCCCCAAATTTAGCAACTTAAAACAATACACATTCATTGTATCACAGTTTCTGTGGGTCAGGAATCCAGGGAGAGCTCAGCTGGGTTCTCTGGCTTAGGGTCTCTCACAGGTGGCGATTGAGATGTTGGCTGAGTCTGCCACCAGGTTCAACGGCGGGGAAGATCCGCTTTCAAGTTCACTCACAGAGCTGTCGGTAAGACCCAGAGTCTCCCTGGCCGGTGACTGAGGACTCCGACCCCTCCATGGGGTTTTTGCAACATGGCAGCTTGCTTTCCCCAGAGCGAGAGATTGGAAAGAGAGGGCCCAAGGAGTACTGAGAGAGCCTGTGCAACACGGAAGCCAGAGACTGACTGGAACCGATTTCAGAAGGCATATCCCATCACTTTTGCTAGATTTGATTGTTAGAAGCAAGTCACTCCATCTAGCCTGTAATCAAGAGGAGCAAATCTCACAAGGGCGTGGACACAGGGGGTGGGGGCCATTGGGGTCCACCTTAGAAAGGTCGGTCACCGCTTTGACTTGCTAGACTGTTGCAACTCGACTGGACACAATCATGAACCGTGCAGACACCTCGATCAAACCAGCTAAGATCTGCTCTGTAAGGGTTTGCAACATCATTTCAAAGAACAAACATTATATATGGTTATTGTATAACAACGTATTTTGAAATAGGTACACATTGTGAAATGGAATCGGAGTCTTCAGTCGCTGGCAAGTTGGGCAATTAACATATGCATGAGCTTGACCTCACATACTTAGCATTTTTGTGGTGAGAAGACAAAATCTCTCTTAGCAATTTTCAATAATATAATACATCGTTAACTCTAGTCACATGTTGTATAATAGATCTCTTGAACTTCTTCCTCCTATCCTCCTATCTAACTGAAACTTTTTAAAATTTTGAGCAAGGGTCTCATTCTCGCCCGGGCTGGTGTACAGTGGTGCGATCATGGCTCACTGAAACCTTGAACTACTGGGCTCTGACAGTCGTCTTGCCTCAGCCTCCTGAGTAGCTGGGACTGCAGGTGCATGCCACCATGCCCAGCTAATTAAAAAAAAATTTTTTTTGGTAGAGATGGGGGACTCTCCATGTTGCCATGGCTGGTCTTGAACTCCTGAGCTCAAGCAATTCTTCCACCTCCTGGGATTACAGGCCACTGGGCTAACTGAAGCTGTATAGAAACATATCTAAGCTGGGCGTGGTGGCTTATGGTTTTAATCCCAGCGAACCTGGGCAACATGGAGAAATCCCCATATTGCTGGCACTACAGGCACCCACCACCATGCCCAGCTACTTTTTTGCAGAGATGGAATTTCACCATGTTGGCCAGGCTGGTCTTGAACTCCTGACCTCAAGTGATCTGCCCACCTCAGCCTCCCAAAGTGCTGGGATGACAGGTGTGAGCCCCCGTGCTCAGCCTTTTTTCCCTTTTTAAAAATCAGGCCAGGACTTTGACTGCAGGTCCTGGGCTGCATCAGGCCTTGAAGTTCCTGCCAGCGGCTTGTCTCTCTCTGGCACTGGGATGTTTCAGTCCAGCAAAGGGATGTTCCCTCTCCCCAGAGCAGGGGGTGCATCGTGGCTGCGTTGTTGTGTTTTGTTTTTGTGTCATCTAAATATTGACTCTCTAGAAGCAGCAGATGCTAGAACAACCTTCTTTCCAATCACTTCAGACTAAGGAAGCTCCTGGAAAAAGAGCAAATATTTTGTTGAAGTGCATTGAGAGTGAAAAGGAGAGGGGAGGGGCGGGGAGGGGAGGGGAGGATGAGCTTTAGCTGGAGGACTTCTTTGTCAGACTGGCAATTCCCAGAGGTCCCAAAGCCTGGGAGATGAGGCTGGACAAATTTCAAACACATATGAGGGGTTTATACGCCTCTAGGACCAGCCTTTTCCATTCAGGTGGCTTTGAATAAATTGGGAAGAAAATGGAATAATCAGAGGAAAAGCCTCAGCAGGCAAAGTTGCTCTCAGAGAAGTGACAAAGAAACACACACGCAAAACCTCCAATGCTGACAGAGGACGGGCTATAGCAGGGCTGCCAGCATTCGTGAGCACTTCATTGGTGCAAGATTTTTATGGGCAAGAGTATGTTTAACTGTATGGCTGTGTGACGCGGATATTGTAACCTCTATTGTTTATACGCAATCCTAGGGGTCAGGAGTATCTATTTCAGGAAACCAAAGAAGACATTTGGGCGCAGATAAATTTGCATAACTTTTATTCATTCAATAAATATGTGCCCAGCCCCTGTGATGTGCCAGGCATTGTGGAAGGCGCAGGAAAGAACACAGTTTCCAATCTGCTTTCATGGAGCTTAAAATCTGGTCGGAGGCTGAGGGAGGGGAGCTGGAGAGACGATGAACCAGTAAAGAGGTAAAACGAGACAATGTCACAGAGAGATTAGTGCTGCGTGGGAGCCTGAAAAGGAGCCATAATGGTGGTGGAGGGGCAACTCCCTCAGATTGGGGAAGCTTCAGAGGAGAGGGGAATGGGAGTTAAGAAATGGTGAGAACCCACAAAACTGACCCCCATTTGCCCTTCCTTGGGGGAAGAGTCCACCAGGCAGATAGAAGAACAAAGATCTCCTATCAGGTCTGTTTGAAGGATACAAAGAAGGCAAATGTGGTTTAGTAAGCAAAAGGGATGTGGTAAGTGTTGGGAGGATGGAGGCAAGCTTGTAATCCCAGCACTTCAGGAGGCTGAGGCGGGTGGATGGCTTGAGCCCAGGAGTTCATGGAGGCTGAGGTGAGATGATGGCTTCCCTTTGGGAGGTGCAGGCTACAGTGAGCCATCATCATGCCACTGCACTCCAGCCTGGGCTACAGAGAGACCTTGTCTCAAAAAATAAAATAAAATAAAATAAGTAAAATAAAATAGAATTCTGCATGGAAGCATATGTCCCATATCACTTTTATGAGATGAAACTCAGCCCCATGGCCACAAGGGAGCCAGAACGTGCTGTCTATTTGTATGCAATTGTGGTGGGTTAAAGATGGCGGCAAATCTTTTGACACTCCCATTGCAAGGGATCTGTTTCCCTTCACCTTGGATCTGGGCTGGCCCGTGTTTGTGTTGACCAGTGGGGTACAGTGGAAGGGATGCTCTGCTCTTTCTGAGGTCAGCATGAAGAGGAAAGACAGCCTCTGGCTTGACCTTATTGGAGCCCTAAACCTCTGTAGAAGAAGCCCAGCCGCTCTGTGGTTGCCATGTTGTAAGGAAGCTGAGGGAGTGGGAGATGCTCGCTTAGACCCAGCAGGTTCTGCCACCACCATCTAAGCCATCTCAGCGGTGCCTTATTTGAAGGACTGACCCACAGACACATGAGGTATGATCATAATAAATGGTTGTTTGAGGCCACTGAGGTTTGATATGATTTGTTAGGCAGCAACACGTAACTGAGACAACAAGGAAGGAGAAGACGCTGACAGTGGCAGGCGTCACCAGTCTCCGTTCCATTTCACGTTTCCTCTGCCTCGGATGGCACATGTGCAGGAAACACTGCAATGGCCGAGTGTGGCAGCTCACTCCCGCAGTTCCAGCACTTTGGGAGGCCACAGTGGGAGGATCACCTGAGCCCAGGAGTTCTAGACCACTCTGAGCAACGTAGTCAGACCCCATCTGTATACAAAGTGTACAAATTAGCCAGGTGTGGTGGCATGTACCTGTAGTCCCAGCTACTCGGGAGACTGAGGTGGGAGGATTACTGGAGTCCAGGAGTTTGAGACCAGCCTGGGCAACTAAGTGAGATCCCCATTTCTACCAAAAATTTAAAAAATAGCTGGATGTGGGGGTGCACACCCCTAGTCCCCACTACCCAGGAGCTGCGGTAGGAGGATCACCTGAGCCTGGAGGTCAAAGCTGCAGTGAGCTATGATCACACCACTGCACTCCAGCCTGGGAGTCAGAGTAAAGCCTTGTCTCTATTTAAAAAGAAGAAGAAGAAAAAGAAAAAAAATTTGCAACCTCTTTGTCCCTGCACTGAAGCTACTAGCTGCTACTTTTCCCTGATTTTTCTCCATAGCACTTACCACCTTGCACATACCATATAAGGTGTTATAGGATTTGTTAATTTAGCAACCATCTTACCCCACTGGTGGATTTGAGAGTGTGGACTTAGGAATGCAATCCATGGCCAACTGGGCTTCCTACTTCCTCCCCTCAGTTGGAATTCTCTGGCAGGCCCTTGTCGGACTAGTGTGGCTCTGCAGCTCAGACCCATTTTCCCAAGCAGCAGCAGGGGAATCCTCTGCAGAGGGCGTGGGAGGAGGGCAGGGAGAGAATGGGCGCTCCCTTCCTTGCTGTCTGTCCCAGAGTTAGACATCCTTACATTAGAAGCCCAGGAGGAAACTCGGGAAGAGCAAGAAAATTGTCTTGCAAAAGCTGAATTGTTTGTATTCAACAAATTGAAAAGAAATATTAGAAAAACAAACGAAAAGAGGCATTTCTTTCTTTTCACTTCCAGGATTTATTCTTCCTGTGACTCCCCATGGCCTGGTCTTTCTCTCGGTGATCTGGATGCATCCCAGCCATCTCTGTGGCTAAGCAATTTTACAATCAGTTTACAACTATCCATCTTAGTTTCTTTCAAAGAGAGCTGTTTTGCAAGCACAGCTGTTAGTGGCAGATCCCCCATCTTGAGAAGACAACCAGAGAAAAGTAGTGGTTTGATTTAGTTGAGGCAGTACGGGGCGGTGGGGAGAGTCTGCCGTAAGGTAGAGACGGAGCCATTCCTCTCAGTCCAAGACTGGCTGCTGCGCCCTGGGGGATGGCTTATGTCAGCAGAACCACTGCTCTTTAATGAATTCTGAGCCGAGGGACATGTCTACAGGTTTGTAAACAGATTATTGCTGTGTCGAAGACAGCTTTGATGATTTCAATCTGGAGACAGATGTCCACACTCAAATAAGAATGTACACTTCGGAGCGGGTTAATCTTTTAGTCTGAGACCCACCTGCAAATCCCAGGCTCTCTCCTGAGCCCTGCTCAGAATTTCATGAAAGACCTTAGCTCTAACACAAAGCAACTCATTCTCTTTCCTTCATTTTCTCCTTCCTTCCTTCCTTCCTCCTTCCTTCCTTCCTTCCTTCCTTCCTTCCTTCCTTCCTTCCTTCCTCCCTCCCTCCCTCCCTCCTTTCCCCTTTCCTTTTCCTTTCCCTTTCTTTTGTTTCTGTTCTTTTATCCCTCTCTCTCCCTTCCTTCCTTTCCCCTCTCTTCTTCCTTCATTCCTTCCTTCCCTTATTTATTTTTCTTTTCTTTGTTATTTCCCTCTCTCTTTTCTCTTGCTCTCTCTTCCCTTTGTCTTTCTTTCCTTCAACTTTTCCCTTTTTATTTTGTTCTTTCCTTTCCCTTCATTCCTCCCACCCCATCTTTCTTCCTTATTAATTGTCATCTCCCTGCTCCACCCCACCCCACTGGACCTTCTGGAGCAGTGCTCGTCTCTGCTCACCGCTTCTTTCCTCTCCCATCATGCCGTGCACACGGTAGGAGTTCACCACATAGTTGTTAAAACAAGATGTTCAGGCAGCAGCCCTCAGGAGGGTGGGGCACCTTGAGCACAGTGTCCCTGTTTTCTGGCTGAAGGCTTGGGGAGCGTTGCGGGCTTGGGCATCCCTCAGAGGGAGATGGTGTGAGCTCACGGTTATTCACAAAATCCTTGTGTTCCCAGCACCATGCAAAGCACTTGGCATGTCATCTCATCTCATCCTCATAGCAGCCCGGTGGGAAAAGACTTGCTAATATCCCCAAGTTAGGGATAGAGAAACTGGAGCACAGCTGGGTGCAGCAGCTTTCTGAAGGTAGCAAAGCTGATGATGGGGCATCCTGGGTTTTGAACTGAGCTGTCAGATTCCAGAGCAGTTTCACTTAGGCACTAGAGAGAGAGAGGGATTCCACACCTAGCCATCAAGTTGTAGAATTTTTTCTGCTTGTATTTTGAGACAGGGTCTCACCATGTTGCCCAGGCTGGTCTTGAAATCCTGGGCTCAAGTGATCCTCCCACCCTGGCCTTTCTAGTGGCTGGGATTACAAGTACATGCCACCGCACCCAGCTCTTTCTGTGTGTGTTTGTAAAATCAACTTTACTGAGATGTAATCTACATATAACCCATTTTAAGTGTTCCATTCCATGTAGTGTGTGTGGTTCCATGCTGTACCTACCGCCTCTCCTGCCTGGTTATGCATGGATTAGTGCATGTGTATTCCTGTCATAAGGCTTGGACATTATTATCTCCACATTAAGGATGGGGAAACCGAGGTTCTGAGAAGGTGGGTGACTTGCTCAGGGACATGCCACTGGTAGCAGGGCTAGGGTGCAGACCCAGGTTCATGTGAACCTAGATTCCATTCCTATCTCCTTTGATCACCTGCTATTCACCTCATGGGTGAGGGAACTCCCACCCTTGGGTATAAAGATAGCAAATGTGGCACCTGGCACAGAATGGATGAGGTAAACGATGGTTTGTCAGCCACATGTACTCCCCGCAGGTGAGAAGGCATCACATGCCACATGGGGCCACATGGAGGTTGTCGTTGGAAGCAGACTGTGCTAGCAGGGACTGGGAGCCGGCTCTGTAGTGAAAAGAAGGTGTGGGTGCCCTGGTTCCCACAGGAGGTATTGTTTCTGGAATTCCATGGGGGCAGGGAACGGAGCAAAGCCCAGGGCTTGGGACGGGCAGGCATTGTGCCTGGTCTCCACGGTAAGGAAGGTGGAGCAGCTGGGGGGCCAGATCTGTGGGAGCAGAGTGGGAAGGGGGGCTTGCAGTTAGGCCATTCCCTCCACAGTTTCCCCAGAAGTCAAGTCAGCCCATAAGCTGGGGTCTTTCTTTTAGAGCTCACACTGGCAGCCACAACCTCTCAGACTATGAACATGGATGACTGTACTCCTGGAATGCTCGGCCAAGCCCCCTTCTCCTTGACACTCCCACCCAATAACAGCGACTCTGCTGCATTTACTCCATGTCAGGTATCTTCTACAAATCCTGCAACAGCAGCATGGCATGGGGCCCACTTGATAGGAGGAAGCACTAAGCCTCTGGGAGTTTGAGTGTCCTGTCTGTGTACACACAGCAAGGGGCGGGTGGCACTTGCACGCACGTGTGTTCACTGGTTCACTTGAGCCCTGTCTGCCAGCCCTGCTCCCTCCTCCGCTGCAGGTGGCAGCCCACAGGGTGGAATCTGGACACGTCCAGAGCCACAGCCCTGCTGCCTTCAGGGCCTGAATCCCAAACAGCTTTGAAATGGAGTTGTTTCTGCCCAAATCAGATTTTTCAGGTCGGTTGTACACTGAGGACTTGCAAGATGCGGTTAGCTAAAGTGAGAAATGATTGAAACCATCACTCAAGCTTTAAACTGCCACTTGCTGTGGCATCGGCCACTTCTCCCGGTTGGGGGTTTCTTTCTTTCTTTCTTTCTTTTTTTTTTTTGAAAGGGAATCTCACTCTGTCGCCCAGGCTGGAGTGCAGTGGTGCAATCTCGGCTCACCACAACCTCTGCCTCCCGGGTTCAAGCGATTCTTGTGCCTCAGCCTCCCCAGTAGCTGGGACTACAGGCATGCGTGACCACACCCGGCTAATTTTTGTAATTTTTTTGGTAGAGACAAGGTTTCACGATGTTGCCCAGACTGGTCTCGAACTCCTGACCTCAGGTGATCTGCCCGCCTCGGCCTTCCAAAGTGCAGGAATTACAGGCGTGAGCCAGCGCACCCAGCCTGAGGTTCATTTCTACAGAACTCTCTAGGATAAGCCCTGGCCGAGCCTCAAGCCAGGTGTGTGCTGTGCATGTGGGGGTGTGGTGATGGTTCAGCCTCCTCCCCGCACCTGGATGGCGAGAAACCTGAGGGCAGAGTCTGGCTCTGCTCACGTCTGGCCCCACAGTGCCCAGCCCAGAACTGGCCACACGGGGCTGCTCCGAATAACGTCCCAATGCAGACGATCAAAGCACTCGCGTGTTAGATGCTCACCAGGCACTGCCCACTAAACCCTCTGCCCTGGGCTAACTCACTGAATCCTCCTGTCAACCCCATGAGATACAGCCTCTTATTATACACGTTTTCCGATAGGGAAACTGGGGCACCAAGTGTCAACACAGCCCTGGCCACTTCCTGGGTCTGAATCACACATTTCCTTTTGGATGGGATTTCCCTCTGCTTGGAGCTTTTTCTGCATTTCTTCCCCATTTAGGAGGAGGAGCGCCCATTCCCAGCTATCCTGAGTGGGAAAAGGGAAGATGCTGAGAAGTTGGATCACGCATCAGTGAAGCCTTGATTTGGGGCTTCTGGCTTCCAGAACTGTGCGGCCATGCACTTCTGTCATTTAAGCCGCTCAGCTTGTGATAATTTGTTCTGGCAGCCCAACGAAACTAACACACAGGACGAAAGCCACGACGTCAGCAGGGCTGGTTCCTCCTGGAGGTTCCAGAGGAGGCGCTGCCATTCCCTCTTCCAGCTTCTAGCAGCTGCCAGCATTCCTGGGCTCACAGCACCTCTGCTTCCATACTCCATCTCCTCTCTGTCTCTCTGCTGTGCCGTTCATCTCTCTGCCTCCCGTGCACGAGTTCTCTTGTGACTACGTCCTCCCATGTCCCTTATCTTGGACAATGTAGGATAATCTCCCCAACATTGTCCCTTAACCCAATTACACCTGCAAAGCCCCCCCTTTTTCCCCCCCATATAAGGTAACCTATCCGCAGGTTCCAGGATTTAGAGGACAACATCCTTGGCGGCCATTGCGAGCTGGCCACACTCACATTCTGCTGTGATGACTGTGGAGACCACATGCTCTGTACAGCGCAGTCATTAGCAGGACTTCCTGTCTTGCACTGCGTGAGAGTGTGAGCTGTCTTAAGCCCCCGAGCTCAGGGGTTCGCCCCCACAGCAGAGTCTGTTCTTGCCTGTGCTCTACGAGCGACCCCTCCTGGTGTTCTTCATTGTATTCAACAACTGAAATCCAAGAGGTTCACCTTGAATGGGTTTCTGTAGCAAAGGGCCAGAGTTTCAAATGTCTGGGGTATCAGGGTATACCCCAAGTATCCAACATGAATACACCACATGAGAGTAAAACGTGGGGAACTTGCAAAAATAATGGATAACATTTTATGGTTATGAAATAGGGCTATGCACAGTGGCTCACGCCTGTAATCCCAGCACTTTGGGAGGCCGAGGTGGGCGGATCACCTGAGGTCAAGAGTTCGAGACCAGCCTGGCCAACATGGCAAAAACCCATCTCTATTAAAAATACAACAACAACAAAATTAGGCGGGTGTGGTGGCAGGCACCTATAATCCCAACCACTTGGGAGGCTGAGGCAGGAGAATCGCTTGAACCCAGGAGGTGGAGATTGCAGTGAGCTGAGACTGTGCCGTTGCACTCCAGCCTGGGCAACAAGAGCAAAACTCCATCTCAAAATAAATAAGTAAATAGATAAATAAAAAAATAAAATAGGATTGAGGTCAAATTTAACCTTTTCTCTGAAGGACAGTGCGGCTCAGCTGCTATCTGGATTCCATGTGAAATGCACTTAGCATACAGTACATTTTTCTTCCTCCAAATACCAGCTGTTTCTAAATTCAATCCCTCTCTTAGGCCAACCCCACTCTACTATTCTTACAGCAGGGGAAGCCCTGAGGTTTCCTGTGCCATCAGTGAAGAGGGGCGATTTCTTTCCCATAACAATGACAACTCCATTTCCTATGTCTAATTTCTTTGATAGTCATCACCACATCATTTTCTTTCTTCCCAGGGAGCAACCTTCTGCTCTTTGTTTGCCGATGAATTACCTGGTCATCGTGACTTCTGAGAACTACTGTCTGGGGTCCTCCTCCCCCAATAATTATTTTCCCAATACTACATGATCCTTAATTACTTCTGGGTCGATTTCTCTCCCTGGGAGCTGGTTGTTACTGCTAAGATTAAGCTCAAGGCTGATGGAAAATTCAATCCGATTCACACAGTCCCCAGTCCCGCTAAAGACTTTCACAGATAAGAAAGTGTCACTGGGTACTTGTTAAACAGTGCAGTAGTCTGTGGACATCTGATCAAGGTTGGTAAAATGCTGACTACAGGCAAACATCTTGAGATGTCAGTCAGGAAAAATGACTGGAGGCCACAAATTGGGAAGAATGGTTTAGGAGTTCTTAGCCTTAACAAGTCTCAACAGAAGTCACCACTAAATAGTTCTCCAGGACCTTTCATCTGCGTTAGGCTCATTATTCAGGGACCAGCTCGCTACCACCTGCGTGAAGCCTTCTCTCATCTCTCCTTACAGCTCCTGAAGGAACCCACCTAAAATCACTGTCGCCGGGCGCGGTGGCTCATGCCTGTAACCCCAGCGCATTGGGAGGCTGAGGCCGGTGGATCACCTGAGTTCAGGAGTTGGAGATCAGCCTGGCCAACAAGACGAAACCCCACCTCTACTAACAATACAAAAATTAGCTGGGTGTGGTGGTAGGCGCCTGTAATCCCAGCTACTGGGAGGCTCAGGCAGGAGAATCCTTTGAGCCCAGGAGGCAGAGGGTGCAGTGAGCCGAGATTGCATCACTGCACTCCAGCCTGGGCAACAGAGCTAGACACCGTCTCAAAAAAGAAAAAAAAAGAAATCACTGCAAATAGCCACCTCCTTTCTAAAGGAATCTTGATGTTACTGGATTAATGCTCAGCCCCCTCTCCGGAATCATGTGCTTCCCTAAGCCAGTCATGGGAATCTCATTTTAATCACCAGGGACGGGTTGAGGAAATAGAGTGTGAAACGATTCCAGCCAAAGGGGGCCGTGTGAGGCTGCTTGGAGGCACCTGAGAAATGCTCCCATTTTTACAAAAGAGCGATGCATAGGAATGAACAGTCCCTCCTTTCAGTCAGACCCCTCAGTGATGCCTGAGACCTTGGCTGCCATCCTGAGAGCAGGAAAGGAGATATTCCAGAGGGGAATCCACGCTCAAACAGCGGCAGAGGAGAAAGAGGGAAGGGCTGTTTCCCCAGCGGCATTGCTGGCTGGCTGAGTCAGGAATCCTGCACATTTCGGGGCTTCTTTCCTAGGCAGCAATGCAGTTTTCCTACTGCTGGAGCCACTGTGAGCTGGAGGATAATGCAGGAATTCTGAATGCGTTTCTCCTTGTTGGAGCAGACTCCCCTCTGCACTTGCCCGGTATGGAATTACCCACTTTTGACAAATTGAAAGGAGACATGTATTTGTTGTTTTTGTTTTTCTTAGCTAAAAACTTCTTGAAAGCAGTTGCTGGAATATCTTTTCCATCTTCTCCCAAGAAGTCCCAAGAAGCAACTCTTTAAATTTTTTTTTTTTTTTTCTGGGTACGGTGGTGGCTCATGCCTGTAATCCCAGAATTTTGGGAGGCTGCAGTGGGTGGATCACTTGAGGTCGGGAGTTCAAGACCAGTCTAGCCAACATGGTGAAACCTTGTCTCTACTAAAAATACAAAAAAAAAATTAGCTGGGCATGGTGGTGTGTGCCTGTAGTCCCAGCTACTTGGGAGGCTGAGGCAGGAGAATTGCTTGAAACCAGGAGATGGAGGTTGAGATCGTGCCATTGTACTCCAGCCTGAGCAACAGAGTGAGACTCTGTCTCAAAACAAACAAAACCAAAACAAAAAACAAACAAAAAAACCCAGCAAAACTTCTTTATATCACATAGAAAAACAACATCTTGTATAGATCGTCTGGAGTGTACTTCCTTTAAAAAAATCAGACTATTCTAGTTACTGTGGCTGCATAACGGATTACCATGCAAAGTGGCATCAAACAGTCATTGGTTATGCTTACGGATTTCTTCACTCAGGAATTTGGAGAGGACACAGTGGGGACTGATTGTCTCTGCTCCATGGATGGCTGGAGCCTCACCTGGAAGATCCGAAGATGGGTGGCTGCAAGCGTCTGCAGGGTCCCTCACTCGTGTGTCTAAAGGTTAAAGCTGGCTGCTGGCTGTGAGCCTCAGGGGCACTCCTGGGGTCTCCCCATGGAGTCTCTTTATGTGGGTCTCTCTCTGTGTGGGTCTCTCCATGTGGACAATTTGCATGTCCTTAAACCATGGCGAAGCAGCTGGCCTTCCCTAGAGCAAGCATTATCCAAAGAGGGAGCCAGCTTGGAGGATATTATTTCCAGGACCCTCACTAGGAAGTAGCATGGCATCGCTTTTGCCATACTCTGTCGTCTGGAGCTGTCACTGGGTCACACCAGGATTCAACGGGAGGGGCCATAGACCACCAATGAGTGAAAGCAGCGTTTGTCACGCTGTAAGAACAAAGAGGGTGGAGTAAGCGCTGTGGCCAGCCAGCACGTGTGTTCCCTGAGCACGTAGGGTTTGATCGGGTTTAGCTGGGGGCCTGGAACCTGTATTTTTCAGGGTGCTTTACAGTTGGCCAGATGCTAACCCTCACATTCCCCATCCCTCATTTCACAGAAGAATAATGTTCTTAGAGGGCTGGAGAGCTTCCTGAAGGTCACAGAAAAACACCAGACACAACCCCAATGTTCGACTACAGAAACTGGTCAAAGAAGCGATGGCTCATCCGCACAATGTAATGTTAGGCAGCTACTGAATAAAATCAACTTTATGTTCGAAAATGAGAAGATTACATTTTACAGTGTTAATTTATCTTTAAAAAGATGTATAAAAATAAGGATGACGGCTACTCTTAGGGGCAGGTAGAATAATTGTGTGTGTGGGTGCACAAAGAAGGTTTCTCCGTGAGTGGTATGGCAGTGGTTGCCAGGGTATTCAACTTATAATAATATATTATTTACAATTTATATACATTGCTAATTATTAATAAATTATAATTTATATAATTGCTAATTTAATAACAGATTAACAATTTATCAGTTTTTTGGCATTCTGTATTTGTGTTATATTTAACTATAAAAAATTTAAATTAGTTGGGTGCAGTGGCTCACACTTGTAATACCAGCACTTTGGGAGGCCAAGGCAGGTGGATCACTTGAGGCCAGGAGTTCGAGACCAGCCTGGCCAACATGACGAAACCCCGTCTCTACTAAAAATATAAAAATTAGCCAGGCATGGTGATGGCCACCTGTAATCCCAGTTATTTGGAGGGCTGAGGCATGAGAATCATTTGAACCCGGGAGGTGGGGGGAGCAGTGAGCCGAGATCACATGACTGCACTTCAGCCTGGATGACAGAGTGAGGCTCCATCTTAAATAAATAAATAAATAAATACATACATAAATACATACATAAAGCAAATAAAAATAAATAAAAATTAAAAAGTTTTGAATTAAGACCAAAACAGTTTAGCAGACCCTCAAAAAACTGAACAAAACTGCCTTTGGACCTAGTAATTTTACTCTTAGATTCACTCCCCACCAAAATATGGAAAACAAATGTTCACAAAAAAACTTGTACATGAATATTCATAGCAGCTCTATTCATGATAGTCAAAAAGGTGAAAACAGCCCAAATGTCCATGAATGGTTGAATGAATAAACAAAATGTGATATGGCCATACAGTGGAATATTATTCAGCCATGAAAAATAATGAATGGTTGATGTGAGCTACGACATGGATGAGCCTTGAAAACTTTATGTTGAGGGAAAGAAGCCAGTCAGAAAAGGACACATACTATATGACTTCATTTACTGGAACCATCCAGAAGCATGAAATCTGTAGAGACAGGAAGTCGATTGGTGGTTGCCAGGGGTGAGGGAAAGGGGGGAGACTGCTTCATGAGCATTTTCTTTTGAGGTAATGAAACTCTATTGAAACCAGATAGAGGTGGTGATTGCACACTATTGTGAATGTCCCAAGTGCCACTGAATTGTTCACTTTAAAATGGTTAATATTATTTTATTTAACTTCACCTGAAAAAAAAAGGGCCAAGTATATTAAGGGCCCTATCATGGCAGAAGAGATCATGATGGATAAGGAAAAGCAGTCATGAGCTGTCATTAATTGCCCTATGAGGCTGGAGGAATCTATCTCCAGCCTGCTGCCCTGCTGGGAGGTGGAACAGGTGCCTTCTCCATGGGGGGATTGGGGGGCAGCCTCCCAGTACCCACGGGTTTGGGCAATAGCTGCCTTTTCCTAGTGCTTTCTCCTCCACAGATCCCACCCACATGGCCAGGGTCCTTGACCTGCCACAGTTTCCTAGGGGACAGGGCTCCAGGAAGGAAGGCAAGGTGGGAAGAGTATTCTCATTATTTGTTAGGATCTAGGGATTTCATCTGATTTGAGCCTTTCGTTAAGAAGTCTACATGATCCATAGAAAAACAGCACTGGGTCCCAGGGAGTCCAAATTTTAGCTGTAGTCCATGGTAATAGACCCAAGGTGGAATGCCATATCCCAGCAGACTGATCACATCTATTTTGTGAGACCTGGGGAGGTGTGGTGGGGAGAGGAAGCTGTGTGTGTGTCTGCGTGTGTGTGGATGTATGTTCCTATGTGCGTTGTATGGATGTGCCTATGTGTGTCTGTGTGTGTGTTCATGTGTATAAGTGTGTGTGCACGCGTACGTGTCTATGTGTTTCTCTTACTGTGCACGTGTGTCCATGTGTGTATGCCTGTATATGCACATGTGTTCACATGAGTGTGTGCATGCATGTGCATGTGTCTGTGTGCGCACATTCGTGTGCACAAACCAACTAAGCAGCAAGCTTGGGGATAAACCTCAGGGTCTTATCATGCCCCGGAACATCTCATCCAGCTTCTTACTTGAGTTGCTACAAAGCCTCAGCGGAAGGCAGCTGATCTTCCCGAGTCTCAATGAGTCTTTCATTGTCCTTGACCAAAGGAATAAAAACGCAGCCCACCCAAATATTAACAGCATCTTTTTGTCATCTCAAACCAAACTGCTTTATAATAAAAAAGAAAATTACTTTATTGTGTGCAGACCTCAAGTTATTCACTTTCATCCCTCAAAAATTTTTATATGCTCCTAACATATGGAAAGCAGGCATCAATGGCTCATAATCCTGTAAAATGAGAAATCATATATTTTCTTTCCTACGATAAAAAGGCTCAGCTCTGTGAGGAGAGTGGCGCAAGCTGGCTGCTTTTTTTTTAAGCCATCATGCTGAAGGTCACTCATTTGCAGGTGAAGGAACGTGATGATCCATGTTGGAGGAGTCAAGCCGAGAGGGGGCTGTGGCCTCTGGGGACAGGAGGGGTCTTGAGCCTGTGGTCAGCAGGGTTTAATCCTAGACTTTCTCCAAAGCCCTGTCCGTGGTCCTTCCCTCTGGCTTCCCCCTCCTTTCCTGTCTCTGGAGGCTTTGTCTCTCTGCACCCTGGTCCCCAGGCTGGCTCATTAAGAAGTCATCTCCTTCCCTGAAGACCAGTCTTGGACTTTGTTGTAAAGAATCTGACTCTTTCTTTCTTTCTCTCTCTTTTTCTCTCTTTCTTTTTTTCTAGATGGATTCGTGCTCTGTTGTTCAGGCTGGAGTGCAGTGGCACAATATCGGCTTACTGCAACATCCGCCTCCCAGGTTCAAGCTATTCTCCTGCCTCAGCCTCCCGAGTAGCTGGGACTATAGACATGCGCCACCACACCCAGCTAATATTTGTATTTTTAGTAGAGACAGTGTTTCACCATGTTGGCCAGCATTGTCTCGAACTCCTGACCTCCAGTGATCCACCCATTTTGGCCTCCCAAAGTGCTGGGATTACAGACGTGAGCCACTGCACCCAGCCTATTTCTTAAATAATGGAATAACATGGAGGATTAGTTTTCTAGGGCTGCTGTAACAAAGCGCCCTATGTGCCTTAAACCATCAGAAACATATTTCCTCATAGTTCTAGAGGCCGCTAGTTAGAAATCCAGGTGTTGGCAGGCCGGTTTCTCTTGGCTTGTAGACACATCACTCCTGTCCCTGCTCTGCCTTCACACAATGTTCTCCCAATCTCCCAGGTTTTTCTGTGTCTGTTTTTTTCTCTCTTCTTTTTCTTTCTTTTTTTATAATCTTTTTTATTTTCTGTTGAGACAGGGTCTTGCTCTGTTGCCCAGGCTGGAGTGCAGTGGCGTGAACATGACTCACTGTAGCCTTGATCTCCTAGGCTTCAACAATCCTCTCATGTCAGCCTCCTGAGTAGCTAGGACCACAAGCATGCACCACCACACTCTACTATTTTCAAACATTTTTGTAGAGATGATGTCTCACTCTGTTGCCCAGGATGGTCTCAAACCCCTGCGCTCAAGCCATCCTCCTGCCTTAGCCTCCCACAGTGCTGGGATCACAGGTATGAGCCTCCACACCAAGCCTGTTTTTCTGTCTTCTTAGAAGAGCATCAGTCATTGGATTAGGAAGCAGACTAATCTAGGAGGACCTTATCCTAACATGATTGCACCTATGAAGACCCTGTTTCAAAATAAGGTCACATTCTGAGGTTCTGGGTCTTTTGAGGGACTCACTTTTCAACTCAGTATACACAGGGATAGTTGCATAGATGGAGCATAAAGCAAAAATCATGCATGGTCAAAATAAGCCTCGAAAACCGTTTGAAAAGGAGACTAAAGGGCTTGTTGTGCAGCTCTTTCTCTCTGAGGGAAGAAATGCTTTCTCAGAGACCCTGGCGGACTCTCCTTACTCGTCATTGGTCAGAACTGTGTCACATGTTTCCTCTGGATGAGTCATTGGCAAAAGGAATGAGACAGTCTTGCTGGGCTTGGTCCAATCATGATTCATTGCCTGGGACTGGGAACATTGTCACCTGTAACAAAATCAATGCAGGCAAAAAGCAGTAAATGAACTGATGCTGCTGGGTAGACAGTTTACCAAAATGGCCTCAATTTTCCCCCTTTCTGTATCCACGCTCCTTGCAATTTGACTTTGCAGCTCCTTCATAAACACGTGGAGCCTATTTCAAAACTATGCACCTCTTAAATGTGAGGCATCCCTGCAACAGGATATTACACATAGCCCTAAAAAGAAGGAAGCATTGATTCATACCACAGTATGGATGCATCTTGAGAACATCATGCTAAGAGTGAAGAAAGCCAGACACAGAGGGCCTCGTATTCTATGATTCCGTTTATGTGAAATGTCCAGAATATGCAAATGCATAGAGACAGGAAGGAGATTTGTGGTTGCCAAGGACTGTAGGGGAGAATCAGGGGGACTGGGGAGTTTGGGAGTAATGACTAGAGGTGAAGGGTTTCTTTGGGGATAATAAGAAAGTTCCTAAGTTGACTGTGGTGGTGTATGCAGAACACTGAATTTAGTAAAATCTGTTGAATTGTATTCCTTAAATGAGGGAAGTCGATGGGATGTGAATTACATCTGATATTGTTTGACTATGTCCCCACCCAAATCTCATCTTGAATTGTAGTTTCCATAATCCCCACGTGGCATTATCCCCAGGTGGAGATAATTTAATCATGGGGGCAGTTTTCCCCATCTGGTTCTCATGATAGTGAATGAGTTCTCCCGAGATCTGATGGTTTTATAAGAGATGTTCCCCCCACTCCATTCTGCACTTCTTTTAGCTGCCACCATGTGAAGAAGGACATGGTTTTTTTTTTTGTTTGTTTTGTTTTGTTTTGTTTTTTTGAGACGCAGTCTCACTCTGTGGCCCAGGCTGGAGTGCAGTGGCCGGATCTCAGCTCACTGCAAGCTCCGCCTCCCGGGTTTACGCCATTCTCCTGCCTCAGCCTCCGGAGTAGCTGGGACTACAGGCGCCCGCCACCTCGCCCAGCTAGTTTTTTGTATTTTTAGTAGAGACGGGGTTTCACCATGTTAGCCAGGATGGTCTCGATCTCCTGACCTCGTGATCCGCCCGTCTCGGCCTCCCAAAGTGCTGGGATTACAGGCTTGAGCCACCGTGCCCGGCCAGAAGGACGTGTTTTCTTCACCTTCTGTCATGGTTGTAAACTTCCTGAGGTCTCCCCAGCCCTGTGGAACGGTGAGTCAAGTAAACCTCTTTCCTTTATAAATTACCTAGTCTCAGGTATGTCCTTAGAGCAGTGTGAGAAAGGACTAATAGAACATCTTAATAAAGGTGTTAAAAAATAATCTACACCTCTCGTCTCAGAGCTGGCCTTGTGACTTGCTTTGTCCTAAAGGATGGGGCAGAAGTGATGCTGTGTCTGTTCTGAGGCCTCCAGAAACCTTACACACCACTGACATTTCTCAGAATCCTGGGGGTGTCATATGCACAAGCCCAGACTGGCCTGGGGACAATGACACATGGACCTGGTAACCCCACTTGCCCCAGCAGACAGCAAGCCACCCAGCAGGCATGTGAGTGAGCCCATCCTGGGTTACTCGGCCATCTCTCCAGATGACTGGACCGTGAGCAACCAGCCAAGATCCGCTGAGTCACGCAACTGACCCAAATTCTCAGGATCAATAATGAGGATGTGTTGCCGAGTCATTACACCTTGGGACAGCAGGTGCCCAGTGATGACTTACACAGCTACCATCCTAACTCTTGCTCACCAGCTTCATCGAGATATAACTCACAGACATCACAGCACATCTATTTCACTAATTAATCAATTGTAGAACCATTTTCATCACCCAAGAAGGAAGCTCAGTACCTATGAACAGCTACTCCCTGTTTCTCCCTTCCCATTCCCTGAAAACCATGAATCTACTTTCTATTTCTGTGGATTTGCATGTCTTTGGTGGTTCACATAAATGGGATCATTCAATATGTGGGGTTTTTTTTTTTGGTGACTAGCTTCTTTGACTCAGTGTAATGCTTTCAAATTTCTTCCACATTGCAGCATAGCCTCATAACTTTTTATGGATAGTATCATAAAAATACTTATTCTCTTCCTTATTCTCTATCTTTCTCTAGTAAAACTGAAGATCCATGACCTCAGGAGTTTCCTTGTTTTGTTAATTGCAGCTTCTTTTTTTTTTTTTTTTTTTTTTTTTTTTTTTGAGGCGGAGTCTCGCTCTGTCGCCCGGACCGGAGTGCAGTGGCCGGATCTCAGCTCACTGCAAGCTCCGCCTCCCGGGTTTACGCCATTCTCCTGCCTCAGCCTCCCGAGTAGCTGGGACTACAGGCGCCAGCCACCTCGCCCGGCTAGTTTTTGTATTTTTAGTAGAGACGGGGTTTCACTGTGTTAGCCAGGATGGTCTCGATCTCCTGACCTCGTGATCCGCCCGTCTCGGCCTCCCAAAGTGCTGGGATTACAGGCTTGAGCCACCGCGCCCGGCCATTAATTGCAGCTTCTACCTTGCCTAGAACTGAACTTTGCACATAGAATGCTTCTTGAATGAATGAATGAATGAATGAATGAATAGGCAAATCAGTTTGTTTCCCTCCTCCTATTAAAAACAATGTTGAATGACCAAAGAAGCTGAACAGGCACCGAGTTAAAAACTTGTCTGGGTCAGGGCATGTCTCATTGTCTCAGGGGGCAGGCCAGGGACTCAAATCCAGCTCAGACAAGCTCCACCAGCTGCCTCTGCACTTTCATGAAGCCACGGGGATAACTGCTGCTTTCCCCAGCCTGGTATATTTTGATTCCAGGCTTTTGCAAAGCAATGTTATTTTTACTGTTGCATAACAACAACAAAATATTCTTCTTTTTGCTTCTGGCAAAATCGACAAAATTGACAGTGGAAGACAAAGGAAATTTTCTTACTTGGTAAAGAAACTGGCTTTGCTTTAGGTGGGAAAGGTTTTCCCAGCTCCATTCCCTCTCGATGTGTGTTAACAGGGACAGCGGAGGCCTCGCTCCCTACTGACTACCTGTGTATTTACTTTAATTCCAGGGTCCTGGGTGTAAATGAATTCCAGGGTTATTTAAGCCTGTTTTGCCATAAACCTCGACAAACTCTTTCATTGAACAAAAAAGTGTCTTTCATATATATATATATATATATATACACACACACACACACATACACACATACACACACATATTTTGAGGTGGAGTCTCACTCTGTCACCCTGGCTGGAGTGCAGTGGTGCAATCTCGGCTCACTGCAACCTCCACCTCCCAGTTCAAGCGATTCTCCTGCCTCAGCCTCCTGAGTAGCTGGGATTACAGGCACGTGCCACCATGCTTGGCTAATTTTTGTATTTTTAGTAGAGACGGGGTTTCACCAAGTTAGTCAGGCTGTTCTTGAACTCCTGACCTTGTGATCCGCCTGCCTCATTCTCCCAAAGTGCTGGGATCACAGGCATGAGCCACCATGCCCCGCCCATCATTTTCAAAACTCTCTGTTTGGCAGTGGAGGGTGCAGCCTGCAATCCTTTTATGCCGTGGTGTCTGTTCTCCATGTGACTAGAAACGTCTTTATTGGCATCATCTTGTCTAACTGGGGAAGAGAAAGAGACCCTGCCTCAAATCACCTGGATGAGACCCTGATTGCAAGGGGCAGTCACATCCGAACTAATGCTGAGGTCTTGGGCTTGGTGACAGCCCGTGGCACGTTCCCAGTTGTTTGTAGCATGTCCAGCAAACTTTTGGAGGTCAGAGCCTGTCTGCTCGGGGTGTTCACCTGGAGAAGGACAAACATGTTGGGGAGAGTAATAATTCGCAGACCTCTGGAGAACATTCGGTGCTCCAGCAGACACATGCCCCACGCTGTGACCCGCCAAACCATTTTGTATTGGATATGCTTGGTGCACACCTGTAAGAAGCATTTTTAGGCCTAGGGCTAAAAGACTACATCACAATGAAGAAAGATGGTGGCAAGATACATGGGCCAAGAACTGGTAATTCACCAACGCTGAAATCATAGCCAGCCATTGAGGACTCTGTGGAGGAAGGAGAAGGGAATTTGAATTGCAGTGTGGTCTCTTAGCTGAGTGTCTCTGGGGCTGGCCCAGAGGTGTGAATGCCTTAAACCTCCCAGTAGCTTTGCCTGGCGGGTAGGACTCACGTGGCCTAGCTGAGGACACTGAGACGAGGAGGAATTACTGGAATTAAAAAAAAAAAAAAAAACCTATTTCCATTTTTTCTTTGCACACAATACCTGCTTGCTGTAAAAACACAAACCATTAAATATATATACAGTAGAAACAAAGCCATTCCTCACCAGAGCCCACCAAGAGACAGCCACTGAGAGTTGCTTGTCATCTTCCTGGCATGCTTCTATCAGCACATGTATACATCAGTGTGTGTATAAAATGCATTATTGTTTTCACTCAAATGGGATTATAATCTTTATATTGTTTTTCATCTTACTAGAAAAAAATCTTTGTATAACTAAATTTTTTACACCTACACAAAAGTAGAGAGAAGAGTATGATGATGTTCACCCACTGAGCTTTAACGCTTGTCAATGTTCTGCCAAGCTAGTTTTATCTACCATATCTCACTTTAAAATTTTTTCTATTTTGGAAATTTCTAGACACAAAGGTAGAGATAAGTGTGTCATGAGCTCTCCTGTGTTCCTCACTTAGGAATACAGTTTCAGCAGTTTTTATCATAGAGCCAACCCCAAACCCTTCCTACTAAACCTCCACCCTTGGATTTTTTAAAAGGCAAATCCAGGACCTGGCACAGTGGCTTATTGTAATCCCTGTGGTCCCAGTGCTCTGGGAGGCTGAGGCATTCGAGACCAGCCTGGGCAACATAGCAAGACCCCATCTTCACAAAAGATAAATAAATTAACTGGCGTGGTGGCATGCACTTGCGATCCCAGCTACTTGGGAGGCTAAGGTGGGAGGATTACTTGATTCTGGGAGTTTGAGAATGCAGTGAGCTGTGATTGTGCCACTGTACTCCAGCCTGGGTGACAGAGTGAGTCCCTGTCTCAAAAAAAAAAAAATCAAATCCTATTTCACCCATAACTCTTTTTTATTTTTTTGCAATAGCTTTATTGATATATAATTTACATATGATACATTTCACCCATTTAAAGTGTAAAATTCAATAGTTTTAAGTATATTCACAAAGCTATGCAGTCATCAATCAATGAACATTTCATCACCTAAGAAAGAAACCCCTTGCCCATTAGCCCTTCTGCATGTACCCTCTCCCAGCCCCTGGCAAGCACTGATCTCCTGGATTTGTGTATTCTTCGTATTTTATATGAATAGAATTGTACACTATGTGGCCTTTTGTGTCTGGCATCCCATATCTCATGTCTTCGAGGCTCATCCACATTGTGGCGTGTGCCAGTGCTTCATTCCTTTTTATGGCTGAGTCATGTTCTGTTGTATGGATACCCCACTTTTTGCTGATCCATTCATCAGTTGAAGGGCACTTGTGTTGTTTTCACTGTTTGGCTGTTGTGAGTAATGCTGCTGTGTACATTCGTGGACAGGCTTTTATGTGGATATATATTTTCATTTCTCTTGGGTTTATACCTAGGAGTGAAATTTCTGGGCCATATGGAAAGCGTTGGAGGAGCCGCTGGGCTGGTTTCCACAGCAGCCACAAACACTATGTTACATCTCCATTAAGCTGTGCGTGAGCGTTCCCATTTCTCCACATTCTCACCAACACTTGCTAGGATCTTTTAATTAATTAATTAATTATAGAGATGGGGTCTTACCATCTTGCCCAGGCTGGTCTCAAACTCCTGGGCTCAAGCGATCCTCCTGGCTTGGCCTCCAAAAGTGCTGGGATTACAGGTGAGAGCCACCCCACTGATGTGTCTTTTCAAATAAAGTCATCTTAGTGGGTATAACTTTCTTTTAAATGTATTGACTTATCATGGAAATATTACTGGATCAGTATATATCCATATATACTCACATATTCACTGGCTGCTTCCTAATCCGTTATATGAATGTATCTTTACCCCTTTTGGCTAAACATTTACGTCAGTCATTTCCCATTTTTCAGCATCACAAACAAAGTGACAATGATTCCTAGACATCTACAGTTTTCTCAACCAGTGTTCCCAAGAGAATTCCACTCTCTTGCCTTGAGCCATCCATTGTATGTAAGGAATGAACTTTTCTCCCAGGGGTCTAGAAAGGTGTTAGTTATGTAACCACCCTCGAGAGAATTGATAAAATAGTCTCTTAAGCCACTTTCTATGTTCCGTGATTCACATGAGTACCCCTGGTTGGGAAGACTGCATGGGTTCAAATACCATTTCATATTGTTAGAGTTGAATTGTGAGTTGAGGTTTCCCTTTGACATTTGGGGCTATTCCTAAATTGCCCTCCGAACTGGTCACATCTATTCACATGACCACAGTGTCCAGTATATGCCTGGAATATTATGTTTTACATCTTAATTTTTTATATTTATATAAATAGAGATGGTGTCTCACTATGTTGCCCAGGCTGGTCTTGAACTCCTGGCCTCAAGACATCTTCCTGCTTCAGCCTCCTAATGTGCTGGGACTATAGGCATGAGCCACCATGCCTGGCCATATTTTAATCTTTGTAACCCTAGAAGCCCCAAATTATTTGTTATAATTTTTTTCCCTCCCATCCTTAGTGCAATTGAAAATCTTGTCGAATGTTTAGCAGTCATTAGAATTTCTGTACTTGAGAATTGGTGTTAGAATTGAACTTAATTCCTCTTTGGGGAAACCTGCCTTTCCAATACGTGGGTGTACTTCAACATTTAATTCAAGACTTTCCTGACAACTGTTGGGGGCTAATTTTGTCCACCTGGTAAAATACGGTACCAAAATGTGTCAGTAGACAGCAGACAGGTCTCAATGGACTTTATTTGACAGCTTTAAATTTATGTGACTCCTGATACATTTTTGACCTAAGGGATTCATATTTTAAAAAATATGGCTGATAATTGATCTGCTCAACTATTTTTTTTGTATTCACATAATTCCAATTCATTTTACTTACAACCCAAACTCTAGTACTCTTAAAATAACCAGAGAGTTGTGGAACTTGATGGAAACATAGACCCACTGGATTCCAGAACTCTCCATCATTTCATCCCAGGCAGCCCTGCATCCTCCTACCTAATTACTGAAAATATGGTCAAAAGCCAAACAGTAGACTTATGTGTCAGTAAACCTGGGACCTGGGAAATGCGCGTTCTCAGTAAAAAATCATCACATGACATTCTAGGATCTGTAGTTATAGCTCATCTTCCAGGCACCGTCTTTATGATGTATTTGCAGCAATTATTCACATACCTGAAAACAGTCACCTGTCCTCACCTTGATTTTATTAAAAACATGTGTCTTGTGGCCATATAGTAACCATATTTTGCATTTTTAAAAACCATTTTCTCTATTTCATAAAGCAAAAGCAAAAGATACTCCAGAAACATCAAATAATTGCTTTCACTGCATGGCTCCAAATAAAGAACTTTTTTTTTTTTTTTTTCACTTCCATCCTCTTCCATCTACAGAGAGTTCTATTTTTTCCAGGCGAGTTCCCAGGTGGCATGGAGGAAAGGCTGGAGAGAAACATGGGAGGGCGGAGGGGTTCAGGGGAGAGGGCTGTGATGGAGAGAGACTGATTTTCATCATGCTGGGGTCCCAGAGGTGCCTACAAAGTGGAAGATCCAGCAATGGAGAGAAGCAGAGAGCCCCGACTGAGCCTGGAGGAACTGGGTCCCCTCACCTGGGTCTGTGTCTCTGCTCCCCTCCAGAGCAAGGCAAGCGCACCTTCCAGAATGATGCTGCTATCCCACCCACCTCACAGGCCCTATGCGGCTTGCACTTTCTAGTTTTGTTTTTGTTTTTGTTTTGTTTTGTTTTTTGTTGAGACAGAGTCTCGCTCTGTCCCCCAGTCTGGAGTGCAGTGGCACGATCTCGGCTCACTGCAACCTCCACCTCTGGGGTTCAACTGATTCTTCTGCCTCAGCCTCCCGAGTAGCTGGGACTAGAGGTGCCCGCCACCATGCCCAGCTAATTTTTATATTTTTAGTGGAGATGGAGTTTCACCATATTGGCCAGGCTGGTCTCGAACTCCTGACCTCATGATCGGCCTGCCTTAGCCTCCCAAAGTGCTGGGATTATAGGCGTGAGCCACCACACCCAGCCTGCACTTTCTAGTTCTTATGCATTCTCTTTCGAATAGCCTTTTTACATTTAGGGGATGTCTCAGTTTCCCATTGCTGCTGTAACAAACACCACCAACTGAAGTGGCTGAAGAGGACACACACTTAGCGTTTCACAGTTCTGCAGGTCGGGAGTCAGAATGCATCTCAAGGGGCTGCTCACCCTCAAGGTGTCTGTGGGGCTGCGTTTCTTCCGGAGGCTCTGGGCAGGAGCCCTTTTCTTGTCTTTTCCAGCTATGAGAGGCTGCCAGCGTTCCTGGGCCCATGGCCCCTTCTGCATTCTGAAACCAGCTAAGTGTCCTCTCTCTGCATCCTCCAGCGGGAGTCTTGCCTTCTTCTGATTGACGCATGTGCCTCCCTTCTATTGCAAGGACCCCTGTGACTACACCACGCCCACCTGGGAACCCAGGAGACTCTCACAAGCCTGAACTCAATCACAGCTACCAAGTTCCTTTGGTCATGAAGGTGACATTTTCATAAATTCCAGGCTGCAGGACATGCACATCTGTGTTCAGCCTCTACAGGGAAAGCCTCACATGAGGAATCTACTTTCCCACTTTAGGGGTCAGAGCCCAGACATTCGGACGCCCCCACCCTGCACTGTTGCTGGGACACTGGCCATCGGGGAAGGGCCCTAGCCTCACAGAGGAGAGGAGTGGGAACCAGGCCCCAATGTCAATGTGGAGGCTAGCCAGCAAGTTGCCAAAAGTAGACATCAAGCTGGAATCGGAGCAAGGCATTTGTCACTCACAAGGCACAGGAAGCAGAGAGAGCCTCAGCGTCGTAGAGCCCACTTCTCTGTCCCAAATCCCACGGTGTGGCTACCCACAAAGCAGGTTGCCCCGCAGCTGGGAAACCTAGGTCTGCAGGCCTGTGGTAGCGTGCGGCCAACAAGCCAGTCCCCTCCCTGTGGAGCCCGCAGGTGCCTGGTAGTGACTCTGCGGGCACCTTGGCCTCCTTGGTTGCCTCCATACCATCTGCAGAAACTGCTCGGTGTCAGGGGACGATATCCTTGCAGCAAAGACACACAAAGAAGCCCCAGGGCCATGGCTGATTGCTTCCCCTAGCCAGCGTGGGCCTGAGCTAACTTGATGGAATTCCCTGGGATGAGACTTTAGTTCTAAGGGGAACGATGGGAGAAGGAAGCCCAGCCTGGCACTGCCACTTTTTGTTGGCCCCGTTGGTTGAAGATGGGTTTGGCTTTTGGTGATGGGAGAAGCAGTGGCTGTTCTCTCGGTGACGATATATATGGTCAAGTTCCTGGTGCAGAAGTGATGTCCCTGGGGCTGGGGGCGCTGTCTGTGCTCAGCTCGTCAGTAAGAGCTCTCTAGCCAGGCCTGCTGTGGGATTGCGGACATGTTTCCTGGAAATTGGCTTTGGTGTAAGCTCTCTGGTCCCGCCAAGGATTCCACGAACTCCCCGATATGCTCAAAAGAAACTGTACCGAGCTCAGTAGCTGCAATCAACCTCTAATCTTGGCAACAACAACAAAAGTTTGATCTTAATTAAAGCTGTTCTTGAAACATTACTTCTAGCTGCTGAACTGTTCTATTTTTGCTTCTATTGTTAGTGTGTGGCCCTGAAGAAGCTGAGCTGTCTGGGATCCTAGAATGTGTGTATGTGTGTGTGTGTGTCTCAAGTCCTCCTGGTTCAGTATGTAAAACTATCTTCTTAAATGCACCTGTCTCAGTGGGGCAGGGTGAACATTTCTCCAAAATGCACCGTTTCTTCTGCTAACTCTTCTAAACCAGTGTGTGCAGAAATGTAATCAGAGGAGGAGCATGGTATTAACATTGTCTGTCTCTGAACCAGGAAAAGCCAGTCTTCAATTGCTATTGATTTACTTTCTGTTTGGAGAGGTTATTATTTGCTCTGATGAAGGCTGAACACAGCTTTATAAACTATTTCAGCGTTGCCCAGATGAGCACGTGCAGACCTTCCACCTCACTGATCTGACAACATCCCAGAGCTGTCCACCTAGAAAAACCCTGTACATTTATATCATATTAAAGACCCTGTTATCTTTTCCAAGCACCTTGGGCTCACAAACAGCTGGGGGTGAAGAGAAGGGAAATAAAGAGAGCGATGTGTCATCTTCTTAAAGACAGGGTGTCAAAACCATAAAAATATTAACTAGGGCAAGAGGAAATGTAGAAATAAACATAGCCACTTCTGAATCCCTTTTGCAAATAAACAAACATTTTCTTAATACCAGTGTGTGTAGAGTCCAGGAGTGAATGAGACGCGGATGCTTAAAATCATTCCTGCGCCAGGTGCTAGTTGGGAAAGGGAGGCAAACGCAGCTGGAGTCGTTCACAAACAGTCGTGGGGTTGTCGGGGTCAGCAGCATCTGGCATCTGAAACATACTGATTCTCTGAGGGTTAAGACATTAGGTAAAGGCCTGTCGTCTTTATCTCTTCTGTTCCTAGTCCTGCATGCATTCTCTCTTCTCTTAGTAACAAACCCATATGATGTTTTCAGGAATGAACCCCCTCCACGTTTAGTCCATGAGGTTTTCTTTGGCTCTGGAGGTAGACGTTGGTCTAGGCAATCAGAGCACCAAATACCCTTAGCCAGGATGACTTTATCAGTAGACATGGGATGCAGCGATCTGAAACTATTCAATTATATGTATTTTTTTTAATGGTTAGGGAAAAAATGGTTCTTTTTCCTGGAAGTACGGAGAGGCTGTGAAGCAAGCCTGGCATTCCCAACAGCCATGGTTCTGCCCGCCTGGAAATGGAGGTAACACAGGAAATGACAGAACTGAGAGGCAGAGAGAGTGACCACACTCAGACCTTGTATGAGCACCTGGATCCAGCTATGCCTGAAGCGTCATAGATTTTTAATTTCAGTTAGCCTCCTCCCGCCACCCCCAGACTTTCTTTTCTTTAGGTCCCTTTGAGTTGAATTTCTTATGTCTTGGAACCAAAAGAGTCTCGACTCTTACAGAAATGAGGTAACACTTTCCATTCTTTCTCCCCTCTACTCCTTGTCTCCCTTTCTCTCTTGTTTTATCTTCTCCAGTTCTGCTCTTCTTACCGTGTTTTCCCTTCCACTCCATTTTCTAGCTCTCTGCTAATAACATCATCATGTTTCCTTCAGAGACAAAGTGAATGAATGGCCATTGGTGTTCTTAACCGCATTAAAATGAAGACAGGCAGGGGGTTGATCCTCAGTCCAAAAGCTCTGCAGAGATTTCCAAATTAGGCTTTACTTACCAAGTATGAATCTTTCCCCTTGAAAGCCAATTTGTCACACACAGAAGGACATGCACTGAGGAGCCCTGAGATATCTGGGAGTTAATTTTATTTTTGCCTACTCACCAAGGTTTAATATTTAAACTCAAGTTTGCACTTCCAAAGGGGGAGAGGTCATCATTCTCACTCTCTGCATTTCTGTGATTCTCATGAAATGGAATTATATAACCCTGAAGCCTGCAGTTATGAGTGAATATGTTCCAGTGTTATTCCGGGCATTTGTGTAGTAAATGTTCTGCTGGAAAAAATAAAGCAAGCTTGCTTTAGAATCTCTCCTTTCTTACAGTAGAAAAACCCTAATGAAGGCTACTGTAACTGCAGCCTCACCCAGG
Source organism: Trachypithecus francoisi (assembly GCF_009764315.1). NCBI lineage: Eukaryota > Metazoa > Chordata > Mammalia > Primates > Cercopithecidae > Trachypithecus > Trachypithecus francoisi. The sequence continues at coordinate 4,440,892 of NW_022681456.1, forward strand.
GACAATACACATCTGCTGTGCTTATTCCCTGAAGAAGAGGAAAAAGAACTTTGACCTTCTGGTTTGGGTAGATGTCGATGAAAGTATCGATGAACTTGTTTCTGAAATAGGCACGATTACACTTTGGCCAGGAAATGCAGGGAAACTGTGTTCTTTTACATGAAAATCAATTACGGAGGCAGCAGCTTCAGAATAATTAGAACATATCACAATTTTTATGAAATAGAAAATTTGGTCTTCATGCGTGAGAAGACCCTGAGTACAGACACAGAGCCCGAAAGAGGTTTCCATGGTAACACCGCTTCCCTCTCAATGCTGACACGTCCCGGCCATTGTCAATGAGAGGCAAGCTCTTCTGAGTTCAACCCACCTCCCTGGCTGAAACCCCCCTTTTCTGTCTTGCTCCTGGAGAGGCCATCCCAGGTTTGCTTTTTAAAATATCGCTTCGGCAAATATCACCTGTGACTCCTCAGATGCGTTGGGCTTTTCTATTCAAGTGGCTGGAAGAGGCAGCCTGAAGGTTCCAGAGTGTCTCTTGGCCCAGGTCACCATCAGGATCAGGAAGACGAAAATGGGGCCGCCCAAGGGCTAAAGGAGTCTCAAACTCCCATTCGATTGGGTACCATTGGCCTCACCCCTGACATTTGTGAGGCCCAGTGAGAGCCTCAGTGGAGGGTCACCTGCCACAGATGCAGATGCTTGAAGGTTGCTAATCAGGAGAACAAACAAAATGTGTTCCCTATCCCTGCCCTCAGTGTAGGACAGGTGAGCCCCAAAGCTGGGTTCCCTATCCCTGCCCTCAGTGTAGGACAGGTGAGCCCCAAAGCTGTGGCTTAGGTTGGAAGGGTTCTCAGCTTTGCCTAGGAAAGAATTCCAGGGCAAGCTGGTGGTGTGAGACAGGAATATTTTATTGAATGGCTCAGCTCCTTGTAGGGCAGGACTAATTCAGGCAGTGCACCCAGAGTGGACAGTGTATGGGCTCTTGGCAATTGCATTTACACCAACTTTTAATTATGTGCAAATTAAGAGAGGGCTAAAGCAAATTGAGGGGTGGGTGAGTTAGAACTTTCTAGGAAAGGGACAGTCATTTCCAGGTTGTTGCCATGGAAAGGGATGATAACTTCCAGTGTGCTCCCATGGCATTTGTAAACTGTCACGATGCTGCTGGGAGCCTCTTATGCCAATGAGCAATGAGGGCAGCTAGGGACGGCTTCTGTCACCATCTGCTGGTTCTGCCGGTTCTTTCACTTTATCCTGACTGCACCAGATCCTGTTTTGGTCAATGGGGTTGTCACCGGAAAACAAGTCCTGCTGGTCTCTTTTCTCACTTTGACACTATGCCTGCATAACAACCCAGAAAGACAGGCTCCAGTGGAAAACCCTTTGACTCCCTGTAGTTGCATAGGACATGGTACATACAGCAGGGAAAGCCAGCCTCAGCCTTGATGCCCGGCAGTGGGCTGCTCACCTTCCCTCCCTCCCGCATCTTTCTCCTGCAATTGGAGAGTCCTCACCTGTCTGCATGCAAACACCTGTCCTGCAGAAGCAAGCTCTGCGTGGACTCCCTGCAAACAGCTACTCCCTGGGTACCTCTCTGGGCCAGGCTGAGTACATGGGCTTCATGGTCCTGTCTTGGGAGGTCAGCCTCAAGGTAGAGGCCCTTACTGGTCTGGAAATAGGCCTGGGGCCATTGTGCAGAGGATTCTGGGGTCCAGCTCCATGGAGCATAGTCTAGAAGTGGGTACCAAAGCCTTGGTGGACACATCCCGTTGGCCTGTGAATTAGTCTGCTGGGGTTGCCATAACAAAATGCCACAGACTGCACAGCTTTCGTAACAGAAGTTTATTTTATCACAGTCTGGGGGCTAAAAGTCTAAGATGAAGGTGCCAGCAGGTTTCGTTTCTCCAGAGGCCTCTCTCTTGGTTGGGGTCAGCCTCCTTCTCTTCTCACTGTGGTCTCTCATGGTCCTTCCTCTACGGGCACACACGTCACTGGCGCCTCTGTGTGTCCAAATGTCTCCTTCACCACACCAGCCAGACTGGATTAGGGCCACCCCAAGGGACTCATTTTAACTTATTCACCTCTTTAAAAGGTCCTGTCTCCAAACACAGTCACATTCTGAGATATTGGAGGTTAGGGCTTCAACAGATGCATTTTTATTTTTTTTATTTTTATTTTTTTATTATTATTTTATTTTTTTTTTGAGGCGGAGTCTCGCTCTGTCGCCGGGACTGGAGTGCAGTGGCCGGATCTCTGCTCACTGCAAGCTCCGCCTCCCGGATTTACGCCATTCTCCTGCCTCAGCCTCCCGAGTAGCTGGGACTACAGGCGCCCGCCACCTCGCCCGGCTAGTTTTTGTATTTTTAGTAGTGACGGGGTTTCACCGTGTTAGCCAGGATGGTCTCGATCTCCTGACCTTGTGATCCACCCGTCTCGGCCTCCCAAAGTGCTGGGATTACAGGCTTGAGCCACCGCGCCCGGCCAACAGATGCATTTTTAAAGAGACATAATTCAGCTCATCATAGCCTCCTTCACAGGGAGGAACACGGGTAAATGATAATACAGAGGAGCACTGGAGCAGGGTCCTCCGAAGTGTGGGGCCAGGGCAGAGACCCACCTGGCCCAGGTGTAAAAGCCAGACTGCACTTTTTATTTGTTTGCTGCTGAAGCTAATGGTCTGGCTTCCCTGCTTTCGGTGACCTCTTTTCACTGCTGGACCATTTAAATGGCATCCTCAGATCCTAGGATCATATCTGTCCATCACACTAATTCCGTGATGAGCTCTGCTCTGGGTAAATCACAAAGCTTTCTTCATAGATCCTCAGGTGGGAGTGCAGCCAACGTTAGGCCAGTATTAATGGGCCATCAGCACAATTGAACGTGGTCAGCTCATAGAAAGTCACCGAATCTGTTGTTAGATTAATCATTTTTAGAACTAAAGAAAGGAAAAAAAATCTGCCAGTGATATTGATGAGAGAAGCAGATTTCCAGTGGTTTCCAAAGGAGAGGGCATTTTCTCCACAAGGGAAATGCAGAAAACGCTCGTTTCGGATAGAAAAGCTTTTCTTGATTGATCAAACGATTCAGAGTTTACAGTTTAGGCCAACGGAGCACTGAACTGAGGTTGTTTTTTTTCCCTTCTCTCAAGAGACAGCTGAGTTTGATCCTTTGCTAATATGGAAACATTAGCGAACAGTCGATTTTCCTTTGCAGACGGCCGGCGAAGTGAAAACCAGTCCAGCAGACACATGCTTAACTTGTCCATCTGCACCGGTCAGGTACCATTGTCTAACAAATCCCTCAGGATTACATCTTGTCCAAATTTTCTCCCCAACAACAAAGATGATATGATAGAATTTGCTGAATGCAGATACTCAAAACTCCCCACCTGTAGACACGTCTGTGCATTCCCGAGGCCCCCTGCGGAGGTTTCTCATCTCATTTCAACACAAAAATAAAGAACAAATAAGCAATTCTTTGTTGTAGCAATTAGGAGTGCTACTAGTAATACCAATAACTGTACTGAGTAGTTTCAAAGAGCTGAGCAGTGGGCAATGTGTTTTGCTTGCATTAAATGAGAATATCTTCCCAATGACATTTGAAGTGAGCCATCACTCCCATTTTACAGCTGAGCAAACTGAGGTTGAAAGTCACTGAGTAACTTGCTAATGGTTACTCAGCCTATAGGAAGTCCCTGAGCCATCCAGATATTGTTTTCTTTTCTTGTTTGTTTTTTTGAGACGGAGTCTTTTTTGAAATGCCCAGACTGGAGTGCAGTGGCGTGATCTCGGCTCACTGTAACCTCCACCTCCTGGGTTCAAGCAATTCTCCTGCCTCAGCCTCCCAAGTAGCTGAGATTATAGGTGCACATCACTATGCCTGGCTAATTTTTGTATTTTTACTAGAGATGGGGTTTCGCCATGTTGGACAGGCTGGTCTTGAACTGTTGACCTCAGGTGATCTGTCCTCCTTGGCCTCCCAAAGTGCTGGGATTATAGACATGAGCCACTGAGCTCGGCTAGATTTTCTTTTAAGTGTACAATGAAATGGTTTTTAGTATATTTACGGAGTTGTGCAACTACCACCAGGGTTAATTTTAGAAAATTGTCATCACTCCCCAAAGAAACCCCATACCCTTTAGCTGTCACTTCCCCAGTCACCATTCTCCTCAGCCCAAAGCAAAAACCACTCTACTTTCTATCTCTATGGATGTGCCTGTTCTGAACATTTCACACAAATGGAACTGTACAGCATTTGTCCTTCTGTGTCTGCCTTGTTTTTCCTCAGCGTCATGTTTTCAAGACTCCTCCATGCTCTAGCATGTATCTGATTCTGATTACTTTTTTATGACTGAATAATATTCCATGGCAGGAATTAGACCACATTTTGTTTATCCACTTACCTACTGATGGACACTCAGGTTGTGTCCACCTATTGCTACTGTGAATAATGTTATGAACGTTATATATAAGTTTTTATGGGAGCACCTGTTTTCAATTCTCTTGAGTATATACCTAGGAGTGGAGTCTGAGCCAGGGTTTGAGCTGGGTTTGTCTGATTGCTTATTTTATTTTTATTTTTTGAGATGGAGTCTCACTCTGTCGCCCACACTGGAATGCAGTGGCGCAATCTTGGCTCACTGCAACCTCTGCCTCCTGGATTCAAGTGATTCTCTGGACTCAGCCTTCCAGGTAGCTGGGATTACAGGCACCCGCCATCAAACCTGGCTAATTTTTGTATTTTTGTAGAGCTGGGGTTTCACCATGTTGGCCAGGCTGGTCTTGAACTCCTGACCTCAGGTGATCCGCCCACCTAGGCTTCCCAAAGTGCTGGGATTACAGGCGTGAGCCACCACACCCAACCTGCTTATGTCAGTAACCAATAACTTTGGGAAAAGCAAAGCTCTTCTGCATGTGAAATAGCTCAGGTGGAAATTCGTTGACTCCTGAAGAATCTGGTCAATATTGGCTATCCAGATGATATGGTTTCGCTCTGCGTGTCTGTCCAAATCTCATCTTGCAGCTCCCATAATTTCCACGTGTTACGGAAGGGACCCAGTGAGAGGTGATAGAATTATGGGGCCAGGTCTTTTCAATGCTATTCTCGTGATAGTGAATGAGTTTCAATATGTGGTGGTTTTAAAAATGGGAGTTTCCCTGCACAAGCTCTCTCTTTGCCTGGCACCATCCATATAAGATGTGACTTGTTCCTCCTTGCCTTCCGCCATGATTGTGAGGCCTCCCCAGCCCATAATCACGTGGAACTGTAAGTCCATGAAACCTCTTTCTTTTGTAAATTGCCCAGTCTTGGGTATGTCTTTATCAGCAGTGTGAAAACAGACTAATACATCAGATGTGACAAGTGCCCCACTCATTATTTTTTTTTTCCACAACCTTCCAGCTGGACATCACATACTACCGACTTCTGGCCAGAATCTGGCCATCAGGCAAGTTTTGCTTTTCCCTTAGAGTATGTGTACATTATTGTTGTTAGTAATTGAAATACCTTCAGATGGACCATCACCTCCCTGGTCCCCTACTCCCTATCACTTCTCACCTAGCTTTTCATGGTCCCTGCCTTGACCCTGGAAGCCCTCATTACTGAAGGTGTCATCCCTGGATCAGCCACATCACGTCAGTATCCCCAGGTCGCTGATTCTCAGGTCTCCAGGTGCAGAATCTCAGGTCTCTGCCCCAACCCCTCCGAATGACAATCTGCATTTAATTAACAAGATCCCCAGGCAATGCCTACACACTGGAAGGGTTGAGAAGTGCTGGTTTAAGCAGCTGAGTTTGCAACCCTTGCTCTGTGTGACTTCAAAAGCATGAGTTAAGATAGACACCTGGGTTCAGGGGTTCTCAGCTTCCTAGACACTAATTTTTCAGCCCTGTCAAGATCTTAGAACAATCACATTTATTTCTATCTGGCTGGATGGGTCTAATAATCGGCTCTGATGTCCTCAGCTTATCTGAGACAGATCATACAAACTATTTCTTACCTTTGAGTACTTAGCAAGCTCTTCTAAGGATTGGAAGGAACTGAAAAGTTCTTGGACAGAATGTGAGAGATCCAACTCATTAGCTTGTTTCTAGAAACAGTCTCTTCCTTGGAAATTTTGTAAATAACTTTTTCTGATTATACGAACAATCCATATTTATTATAGTAAATTTAGAAAATAAATAAGAGCATATAGAGTAAATAAGAGTTAGTCTTAGTGCCACATAGAAGGCACATTACCTCCAAATAGCTAGTTTCTTTTTTTCCTGAAAATATACTTAACACACAGCATGCATGCACACATACACACACACTCTTTAAAAATACAAAATTTAGATCATATGGTAGGCACTGTTTTGTGAACTACTTTTCCCTCAAAGTATTTTGTAAAGAAATTTTCAAATTCACAGAGTGATTTTTTTTTCATTCAGATTACTAAGGTAATACTAGTCTGTGGTAGGCAGAATAAAGGCCCGCAAAGATGTCCACGTTGGCCGGGTGTGGTGGTTCACGCCTGTAATCCCAGCACTTTGGGCGGCTGAGGTGGGTGGATGGCTCGAGGCCAGGAGTTTGAGACCAGCCTGGCCAACAGGCTTATTTTTGTCTCCACAAAAAACAAAAAAGTTAACTGCTATGGTGACACATGCCTGTAATCCCAGCTACTCGGGAGGCTGAGGCAGGAGAATTGTTTGAACCTGAGAGGCGGAGGTTGCAGTGAGCCAAGATTGCACCACTGAACTCAACTCTATCCTGGGCGACACAGCAAGATTCTGTCTAAAAAAAAAAAAGAAAAGAAAAGAAAAAAAGAAAGAAAGATGCCCATGTCCTAATCCCTGTGACCTGTGACTATGTTACTTTACTAGGTTTTCTGTGTGAGTCTAACGTAATCACAGGGAAAAAGTGAGACAAGAGTCAGAGATGTGCCGACGAAAGCAGAAAACTGGTGTGATGCACGGTGAGACAGATTTAACCAGTCATGGCTGGCTTTGAAGAGAAGGAGCTTAGAGTCTGGAGAAATCTGCGGATGGGACAATGCTGGCTTTGCAGGTGGAGGAAGGGGCCATAAGCCAAGGAGTGCAGGTGGCCTCTAGACACTGAAAACAGCAAGGAGACAGATTCTACCCTGGAGCCCCTAGAAGGAATGCTGCCCTGCCAATGCCTTGATACAGCCCAGTGTGACCCATTTCACACTACTTCCAGAATGGTCAGATAATTTAAGCCAGCAGGTGTATAGAAATTTGTTATAACAGCAACAGGAAACGAACACATGGTTTGTGGTGTTACAAATTCAGAAGAACTATTAACGAGAAGCAATGTTCTTTTGCACCCACCCCAAACATTCCCTAGTTCTACTGACAATTTTTAACCATTTCTAATTTGTGTGATTTGGTGCCTATCTCTATAAAGCGTCATTTACATATACTGTGATATTTTCTTGTTTTTAATCAACTTTAGACATTATCTAAGGACTCTCAGCTATGCAGACTGTCACTACCTCCCTTTCCAGGTCTCCTTAAATTGTTGATGGCAATATACTTACTTTAAATTCCTTAACTGGTGAGATATATACATGTATTTAACATACAGCAATCTCCCCTTCTTGACCCATCAATGCTAAATTTTATCTTGTGATGGCCACGCGACGGATGGGAATAGAAGTTCTTTTGATATATTTTCTGCCTCGCTTTTCTTTCTTCAGGCAGCTTACCTTTGGGCTGATCACACAAAGTTTAATAAGATTTATTGTTTGACCTCCTGGATAAAAAACTGCTTAAATATACATTGATTCTAAAAGTTGAAAATTGTATAACATTTGTACATTATTGTGTACATTAAAACTTTTTGCACTACCATAGAGAGTCCTAGAATATAATTGTTCATTCTTCAGTTCTAATAAAATGAGCCTATCCCATCCACTAAGTCAACAGTCACTCGTGGTCTCAACATACAAAGAACGTGTTATCTTCATATTGCCATTGAGAACCCATAGATCCTTACTGCTTAACCCAAGGCCATGATTTTTTTTTTTTTTTTGTACAGTTTGTTGTTGCTTCAGAGTTCATGAATTTCTTTTTCTTTGTCTTAGAGAGAGAAAATATATGCTGTCACCATGTTGCTAAGATCTTCTAGCCTTCTCCTCATTCCAGCTCCTGAAATAAATTCCTCCATTTTTCTTCCTAAAGATATTCTCCCATGAGACATTGACTTCTTCCTTCAGTTTCAATGGATGCTTTCTGTCTACTGCAGAGATGTTATTGTTTTCTTTCTGATGGAGGCCAAGGTTAGTCCAACAGTTTCTTGCGTCCTGTATCTTCTTCTCTAGGAATTTTTTCTAAGAATTTTTTTTTCTTTTTTAGTTCATCTTCTGCACAATGAAAGTAGGTAGGTCAACATTATTGGCCGTTTTTTTTTTTTTCTTTTTTGAGACAGGGTCTTGCTCTGTCACCCAGGCTGGAGTGCAGTGGTGCAGTCATGGTTCACTGTAGCCTGGACCTCCCTAGACTCAAGCGATCCTCCCACCTCAGCTTCCTGAGCGGCTGAAACTATAGGAGCACACCACCATGCCCGGCTAATTTTTTTTTTGAGACAGAGTCTTGCTCTGTGGCCCAGGCTAGAGCGCAGTGGCGCAATCTCGGCTCACTGCAACCTCCGCCTCCCAGGTTCAAGCAATTCTCCTGCATCAGCCTCCCAAGTAGCTGGGACCATAGGTGCCCACTGCCACATCTGGTTAATTTTTTGTATTTTAGTAGAGACAGGGTTTCACCGTGTTGCCCAGGCTGGTCACAAACTCCTGAGCTCAGGCAATCCACCCACCTTGGCCTCCCAAAGTGCTGGGATGACAGGTGTGAGCCACCACACCCGGCCATGCCAGGCTAATTTTTAAAAATTTGTAGAACTGGGGCTTTGCCATGTTGCTCAGACTGGTCTTGAACTCCCAAGCTCCAGTGATTTGCCTGCCTTGGCCTCCCCGAGTGCTGGGATTACAGGTGTGAGTCACCGCACGCAGCAGGATTTTCATCTATAAGGATCATCTTCATAAAAGGGTAGGATCTGGGGGTCTTTTCATGTCTAAAAAGACCTTACTTTGCACTCCCCATTGCATGATCGTAGGCCTGAGTTTAAATGTCTAGTCCTGAAGTCGTTTTTCCTTGAAGTTTGGAAGACATTGTTCCACATTTTTGTGGCAGTGAGTGTTGCTGATGAGAAGTTTGACGCAAGTCTGATTATTTATAGGTGAATTTTTTCTTCTCTTGGAGCTTTTAGGATATTTATTTTATCTTTAAAGTTCTGAAATTTCATGAGGGTATGTTAAATTCGTTTAGTTAATTTTAATTAATATGTAAAATTAATTTAGTTCTGAAATTTATGAGCATAGGTGTTTTAAATGTACTGTGTTCACAGAAGGTGACCCATATCTCTCCCTACTTCTGGACACTTTAATTATTTCTTTAATATTTTTCTCCCCTCTGTCATCTCTAGTGTCTCTTCTTTTTTTTTTTTGAGATGGAGTCTCGCTCTGTCGCCCAGGCTGGAGTGCAGTGGCCGGATCTCAGCTCACTGCAAGCTCCGCCTCCCGGGTTCCCGCCATTCTCCTGCCTCAGCCTCCCGAGTAGCTGGGACTACAGGCGCCCGCCACCTCACCCGGCTAGTTTTTTGTATTTTTTTTAGTAGAGACGGGGTTTCACCGTGTTAGCCAGGATGGTCTCGATCTCCTGACCTTGTGATCCGCCCGTCTCGGCCTCCCACAGTGCTGGGATGACAGGCGCCGCCACCTCACCCGGCTAGTTTTTTGTATTTTTTTTAGTAGAGACGGGGTTTCACCGTGTTAGCCAGGATGGTCTCGATCTCCTGACCTCGTGATCCGCCCGTCTCGGCCTCCCAAAGTGCTGGGATGACAGGCTTGAGCCGCCGCGCCCAGCCTGGTGTCTCTTCTTTGAGCTTCTTATAGTTTGTGTCTTGCATTTTGTTCTAGGAGAATTCCTCCAGTTTATTTTCCAGCCATTCAATTTAATTTTTAATTTTGGCAACGTTATTTTTAAATTTCCAAGAGCAGAGCAGTTGGTCTCTGATTGTTTCTTTGCAGTGTTCTTATTTTCTGCATATAGTTGCTCCAAATACGATTATTAGCGTTCCTTTAAGCTGTCTTCCATCTTTAAGAGGCCGTGTCTCTTGTGAAACATGTCTGTGTCCCACGTGGTCAGCTGAACTGCTTGCTTTGATTGTTCTCTGTGTTTCCTCATATGCCTCACCAACGTGCAGCAACGTCAGTGAGACGGTTGCAACAACAAAAGAATTGCCAGTTTGGAAGGTAACAGAGGATGGACTGTTTTCATTTGTCATCCTGAACATCTCTTAGATGCTTATTGATTCTTTGTATTTCTCCTTTTGCCAGGGAATGGGTCACTAGATAAAACACAAAAATGAAGCTGGAAAGGGATAGCTAAGAAAGAAATTCTCTGGCATCCCTGAGTCCTCATTAAATGCTGCATGTCTTTCCCTGCTCCCTGAGTCTAAATCTCCTCGCGCTCCACCTTCTCCCTTCCCCTCAGTGATAAGAAACAGATCCCCGGGATGAGTTACTCCATTCATCCAGGAAGGGAGATGAATTAGTCAAGACCAAATGGGAAACAATGACCTCTATGAGGCTTCAGAAAATACTCAGCTAATGAGAAGAGAGATTTTTTGGCAGCTGCCCTCCTTTATCTTCTCTGCTCTCTTCGTGCCATGACATCAAGCATGTCTACCTTTTTCATTAGATTGCTCCAAATGAAGAGAATTCACCAAGCTGCAGAGGTTCCTCTTTGGAAGTTATGTGGTAAGCTCTTTAGAAATGCAGGCATAGGCTGAATCAGACAAAGAAAGCCCTCATTATTTGGGCATGCTTGCAAGATTCCAACCCTTGTGCATGGATTGGGGTCAGAGCAAGCGGACCACAGCAGCAGACACAGATCAACTCCCTGTGTTGTGGAGATTCTTCTGCTGGAGGAGCTTCCTGCACCTCCCATAACACAGTGCCACAAACTGGGTTGTACTTTGCTTAAAACAACAGCAAGTTATTCTCTCACGGTTCTGGAGACCAGAAGTCTGAAATCAAGGTGTCAGCTGGCTGCCCTCGCTCAAAAGCCTCCAGGGTAGAATTCCTTCTTGCTTCTGGGGATTGCTGGCCATTCTGGGCTTGTGGCTGCCTCACTCCAGCCTCTGCCTCCATCTTCACAAGCCATCTTTCCTCTGCATGTGTCAGTGGCTTCAGATGGTGATGATAGAAGGATGCCAGCCCTTGAATTTAGGGCTCACTTGACGGCAGAATAACTTCATCTCAACTAATTTACCTGCAAACACTTGAAAGAAGGTCATATTCTGAGGTTTGGGTGACATGAATTTTAGGGAACACTATTCAACTCAATACGTGTGCCAAGGATGACTTCTTTTTCTACGACCAAAATTCAGGCATCACCCCCTCTTTCTGTTCTCTTTATTGCTGCAAAATTCCCAAGTATGACTGATTGCATGTTGCAAAGATGGCTGCACTACTACATCTCCCATCCCACCTGCTCTAATGCTGTGACAGGGTGGGTTCATGGCTGGATGGTCTCAATCTGACCTCGTGATCCACCTGCCTTGGCCTCCCAAAGTGCTGGGATTACAGGCATGAGCCACTGCGCCCGGCTGTGGCTGACTTTTTGGTTCTGAGGTTTTATTTTGGAACTGAAACGGAGCTTAAGCTCTTTCTTATACAACAGGTGCAATTTTGCTAATTTATGCTTGGGGCTGTTGGTAGGTGGGCTTCCCTGTGCACAATGGCATGGAAAGCCTGCTTCCTGCAGACTGTTTCCCGGTCTGCAGCTAAAGATCTGCCAGGTCATGAGAGGTAGTGAAAGCAAGGAGCACAGGGCTGGGGGTTTGGCTGCCCTTGAAAGCTGCATAGAAGAAAAATCCGTATCTGCTTGTCGCCTCATCCCTCCCTGACTCAGGGAGATCAGAGAAAACACACCAGGAGTCCATATTTACTGAAAATTCCTCATATTTACTGAAAATTCCTCAGGCATTTAGCATCATATTGTTATAGGAAAGGGGTCCCTATTCAGACCCCAAGAGAGGGCTCTTGGATCTTATGTAAAAAGAATTCAGGGCCAGTCCATAGAGTAAAGTGAAAGCAAGTTTATTAGGAAAGTGAAGGAATAAAAGAAAGGCTACTCCATAGGCAGAGCAGGGTCTTCCTGAAAGTAAGAGGGGGAATGCGTCCACCCTAAGTATAATATATATATGTGCGTGTGTATATATATATGTATATGATTTTAAAGATCATGGGGAGATGTGCTCTGCTACAAGGGTTTGTGAAGAAGGATTAATTTTCTTAATTAGTATATTTGCAAGAATCAGTATTATTATCTTTAAAGCAAAATTAGGAATGCCTTTGTTCTCAAGATATTGGGATATCAAGACACTCCCAAGTCTGGGCATGTTTAGTAAACATTATCAATCTGTTCCCTTAACCGTCAACATCTAGAGGCTGGGAACACCCAACTTCCTGGGAATGCAGCTCAGCAAGCCCCAGCCTCATTTTCCAGCCCTCACTCAAGATGGAGTCTCTCTGGTTTGAACACCTCTGACAATATGATGCTAAATATTTTGCTTGCAGAATGCTTCTACATGAGGAATAGTGAGGCACAGGGGGTAGGAACAGGGCCACTGGGTCCAGGCTGCTGGAGTTTGAATGTGGACTTTACCTCTTGATAGCTAGAAGACCATGAGTAAGCTGCTTGGCCTCTGGTTGACTCACTTTTCTCATAGGTAGAAGGGTGGCAGCAATAACACTACTGTTACAGTAGGTAGCTAGGCAGACATGAGCAGGGCAGGAGAGGCCCACCCTGCCCCAGGAATGGTCAGAGGGTTGTTAATGATCTCTCTAAAATAATAATTGGTCACAGCCAGTGCCAGGGAAAGGCAGTCTCCCAACAGATGGAAACACTGAAACTGGGGATCAGCAGCTTCCCGATGACACCTCACGGGCGAGCGGACTCAAGCATGCACACTAAGAGGCAAAATGGTGGGGTCAACTGGTATATGATCTTCCTCTAGGAAGGCTCAACTGGTAAACAAAAAATGCCTCACGTGAGCATGCACTCAACTCCAGTATACACACTGCGCATGCGGTCCCCTGCAAGGCTGGCAGGCCACTGAGCATGCGGACAGCCCGCCCCAGAGAAGAATCAGGGGAGAAGAATGTGGACTCCAGAAGCCTGCCCATGTATAAAACCGCAAGTCAAAGATCAAACCACGCACCCGGGTGTCTCCAGTCGCCCACTTGGTCCTCCTTCAAGTGTACTTTGCTTCCTTTTGTTCCTGCTCTAAAGCTTTTTTTTTTTTTTTTTTTTGAGACGGAGTCTGGCTCTGTCGCCCAGGCTGGAGTGCAGTGGACGGATCTCGGCTCACTGCAAGCCCCGCCTCCCGGGTTCCCGCCATTCTCCTGCCTCAGCCTCCCGAGTAGCTGGGACTACAGGCGCCCGCCACCACCTCACCCGGCTAATGTTTTGTATGTTTTTTAGTAGAGACGGTGTTTCACCGTGTTAGCCAGGATGGTCTCGATCTCCTGACCTTGTGATCCGCCCGTCTCGGCCTCCCAAAGTGCTGGGATTACAGGCTTGAGCCAACGCGCCCGGCCTCTAAAGCTTTTTAATAACCTTTCACTCCCGCTCTAAAACTTGCCTTGGTCTCTCACTCTGCACTATGTCTCTTGGACAAATTCTTTCCTCTGAGGAGGCAAGAACTGAGGTTGCTGCAGACCGGTACAGACTCACTGCTGCTACCACTACTTCCTACCCCATGGATTTGTTGTAGGGAATAAACCAGTTAATATTTTTAAAGCTCTAGGAACAGACTCGTACAGTGGTACATCAGCATCATCTCTTACGTGATCATTTAATCCTCATGGCAACCCTATGGCAGAGGTATATGAGTTTCCAATTGCTGCTGTAAGAAATTATCAACTTAGTGGCTTAAAGCAATGTACACTTATTATCTTATAGTTCTAAGAAGTTATCAACGTAGTGGCTTAAAGCAATGCACATTTATTATCTTATAGTTCTAGAGGTCAGTAGTCCTAAAATTAAAGTGTCAGCAGGACTGCTTCCTTCTGGAGGTGTCAGAGGCATGTAAACTATGTGCAATTTTGCTGATTTTTCTTGGGGCTGTTGGTCGGTGGGTTTCGCTGTACACAATGGCATGGGAAGCCTGCTTCCTGCAGTGTTTCCCAACCGGTAGCTAAAGACCTACCAGGTCATGAGAGGGAGTGCAAGCAAGGTGCAGAAGTCTGTTTGCAACTCCATCTTGAATAGGGACTGGGTAAAATGAGGCTGAGACCTACTGGGCTGCATTCACCGATGGTTAAGGCCTTCTAAGTCACAGGATGAGATAGGAGGTCAGCATAAGATACAGGTCACAAAGACCCTGCTGATAAAACAGGATGCATTAAGAAAGCTGGCCAAATCCCACCAAAACTAAGATGGCGATAAAGAGTGACCTCTGGTCCTCAGTGCTGCACTCCCACCAGCGCCATGACAGTTTACAAATGTCATGGCAACGTCGGGAAGTTACCTTACATGCTCTAGAAAAGGGAGGTATGAATAACCCACCCCTTGTTTAGCATGTCATCAAGAAGCAATCATAAACATGGGCAACCAGTAGCCCTGGGGGCTGCTGTGATATGGAGTAGCCATTCTTTATTCCCTCACTTTCTTAATAACCTTGCTTTCACTTTACTCTATGGACTTTCCCTGAATTATTTCCTGTGTGAGATCCAAGAATCCTCTCTTGGGGTCTGGATTGTGACCCCTTCCCTGTAACATCAGCTCTAGGGGCAAATCTGTTTCCTTGCCTGTCCCAGCCTCTAGAGACACCCACATTCCTTGACTCAGGGCCCTTTGTTTGTATGACTCTGACTGGCTTCCATCTTCACATTCCTTCTCCAACTCTGACCCTCCTGCCCTTCTCTTTCCCTTATAAGGACACGTGTGATGACATTGGAGCCACTCGGATAATCCAGGAGAATCTCCCCATCTCAAAATCCTTAATTATGTCTGCAAAGTTCCTTTTGGTATGTAGGGTGACATATTCACAACCTCCAGAAATTAGGACATGACATCTTTGGGAAGTCGTCGTTGAGACTACAGTGGGTAGATATTAATATACACTTGTGACGTTGGCATGTCTTTCTGAAAGATCACAGGAAAAGGTGATTTGGGCCAAGTTCTGCTGAAATTACTGCTTAGTCAGTGGAACATACAAGTGGTGCATACGAGATTGTGCCAAACAATTCTGTATTTCAAGATTAAGTTGTATGTGCTAATCCATTCAGAACTATGTGGGATAGGGTTTTGCAAGTGGCTGGATTATTGGATCCCACCATTCCCAAGAGACTAGTGCTTGCTCTAGACTGTTGAGTGCCCACACGGTTATCCTGCTGGTGGATAAAGGGGAGCCATACCTGTCCTCTGTGGATGGCCTCTCTTTTCTCCCTGCATGCTCTGTCCCATTTACTCATTATTCCTTCTGCCTTCCCCACTCCCACCTTTTCTTTAAGTAAATTTCTCAAGGGAGATAGCAAGAAATGATGCCCAAAGTCAAGGCTCAAACACTGGTTTCTCTGATCTCAAAGCTTACGCTCTGAAGTCTTATGAATGCTCAAGATAGCTCCAGGGTTTGAAAAGAAAGGTTTTCCCTCCCAATCGCCATGCAGAACAGGTAACTGACTGTGCCCCACCTGCCCCGGGTGTGTGAAATTCCAAAAAGAACGCACTGAGCTGAGTCTTTGTTCCTGCCGTCACCCTGATGGTACAAGTTATTTGGGTGATGTCAGCAACAAAAACACTGGACTGACAAACAGCCACCAGAGTTTGTATAAAAACTAAACTGGAGGCATTAGAGTGTAACTCCTGGCTGCACTGGGTGGATGCTATGGCTCACGCCTGTAATCCCAGCACTTTGGGAGGCTGAGGCAGGCAGATCACCTGAGGTCAGGAGTTTAAGACCAGCCTGGCCAACACGGTGAAACTCCATCTCTACTAAAACTACAAAAATTAGCTGGACGTGGTGGTGTGCACCTGTGATCCTGGCTACTCAGGAGGCTGAGGCATGAGAATCGCTTGAACCCTGGAGGCGGAGGTTGCAGTGAGCCGAGATTATGCACCACTGCACACCAGCCTGGGTGACACAGTGAGACTCTCTCTCAAAAAAAAAAAAAAAATTCCCACTCCTAGTCTTCCTTAAAGACAGCAACAGGATGCTGGGGAAGTTGTGCACATACTTAAGGTGAGGCGCACTGAGGTGGAGATGGCAGAGTGTCCACCAAACCACATTCCTGGCATAGCCAGGCTGCCTCTCCCTGCTTCCTCTGCCACCTGTGTTGTCTATGTAGGAGGAAGTGACGGGCCTCACATCCAGGCCTGGCCCATGGAAATCCCCCCATAGCGTCTTTTTTTTTTTTTCCTCAGCTTCTGGTTGATTCGAGAGGTCATGGGGGAGCCTGGAGCTGCAAGGTAGAAGAAACTGAATAAAAGAGAAAACAGGGCCTCCTTCCACCTTCACCCCATCCCCATCCCTATGGGACTGTGAAGTGAGTGAGAAATAAACCTTCTGGGGTTATAGCAGTGAGCTTTCAGGATTATGTGTTACAGCCCCTGGCTGCCCCAACTAATGCATCCAAGTGTTTCCAACTCCATGGTCTTGTTTCAGCCTTTCTACAACCTCGTGATGTAGGTAATGGTAATTCCATTTCTTTTTTTTAAGGCAGGGTGTCACCCTGTCACCCAGGCTGGAGTACAGTGGCACCAGTACAGTACACGGCTCCCTGCAGCCTCAACCTCCCAGGCTCAAGTGATTCTCCCACTTCAGTCTCCTGAGTAGCTGGGAATACAGGCACGTGTTGCCACACCTGGCTAAAAAATAGGTAATACTAAAATACCTATAATACAGGCAATATTATAATACTATGGTATTATAATAAATAATACCATAGAAGATTAACTTTAAAGATGAGCATCCAAAGGGAGGAAGTGAGTGAACACTGGCAGTCTTCATCCCAGCTCACCCTGTCCTGGTTGCTTTTGTGGGATGGGGTAGAGGCCTTGGGGCCAAGGCAGAAATGTTTCCTAAGCCTGATCTGTTACTCTACAAGGCTTTAGCTCCAGATGACTTAGACCCAAGACAGTCAGTGAGGCAAGCGCTATAGCTCCCCAAACCCCAACCAGGGCACTCCCTGCCCTTCCAGGTCTCCTGGGTGATGGCTGGAAAGAAAAGGGAGCCGCTGTACCCGAGAAGCAGCTGAGTGGGTGCACCCTGACATGGAGGGTGATTGTTTAGCAAGGCACCAGAAATGCAAATGGCTTCAGACACAGTCCTTGCCCCTGGACTGTAACAGTCACAGCCAACACAGACTGAGCGCTGACCTTGGGCTGGGCACTTTGCTCGGTGCTCATCCTGCAATACTTCATGGAGCCCACACAAGAGCCTTGTTGGGGAGAATGTCCTGCGGGAATCACTTCCACTATGGTGGAAGGAGAATTGTGTGGTGGTTAAAAGTGCAGGCTCTGGAGTTGAAGCAATGCTACCACTCTCTAGCAGGGCAATGCTACTCATGTTCATTCGCCTCTCTACTCCCGTTTTCTCGTACAATTGAGATAATGAAACTATCTTTATCCTAAGGTTATTGCAAAGTTTAGGCAGAATGAGGCTAACAACGAGGCTAATGCTGCAATGGAATAAGAACACTACGTGAGCTCCCAAGTTACTAAGGAGGTTAGGGTGCAGAAAGATTAAATGCTTTGTCGAATGACACTGAGCTGGCACGGTCAGGATATGCACCAAGTCAGTCTGACTCTGGAATCCACTTTAAACCACCTCATGGGAGGGAAAGGAATTTGTCAGGGTCATGAAGAACAAAAATGTGCACTGGGGGCCAAAGACTCACCTCAACCAGACTCACCTTATCTGATGCTCATCTGTTCGGTTGAGATCTCCCAAGGCGTTATGCTAAGGGTATAAATGCAAGTGTGCATTGACCATCCATAATCCACTCTATCCTTCTCGCTGCCTTTTATAACCTGGTGCACCTTTCTCTACGTACAAGCATTTTCCTGACTATTTTGTGTGGGACAAATCACATTTGAAGCATAGCTTGGATGTTTACTCGTCAAAGACTACTCCAGTGAGTCCTTTCATAGAGCAAAGTTTTGGGGAAGATGACTAATGACCCTTAGGGTAAAAAAGTCAACCTAGTAAATGCAGATTTCAGTAAACTCAGGTCTGTGACCACACACTTTAATTTTTTGTATAATAATTTAATTTATTTTAAGACAGACATGACTTGAAGACCTACATCAAATAATTCCTTAATACCTGGAATGGTTTGGTAGCAATGGGTTCTGATCCATACAGGAATAGCGTGAAAGGGGACTGTCTTAGGTAATGTCACATGGTATTCTGCAGGCTCAGTAAGGTGTGGGAACACTGGAAGGATCGTGTGACTGCCACAGCAGCTGGGGAGTAAATGAACATGACCTGGACCTAGAACAGTGTTGCGTGGGGATCAGGAAGGACCAGCTGGGACAGCAGATGCCTGCATTAAGAGACTCAAGGCAGCACCCTCTCCCCAACTCCTGGTACAATTTCATACATCACTTTAACCTATTGGAACTTAGACGCATCTCTGGGGAGAAAGGAGGAAAATCTGAATTGTTTGAAATTGAATTCTTGTTCCTAAAGGTAAAGGACTACATCAAAAAACAATTTCAGTAAAAAAAAAAGAAAATTATATTTTTTATGCACCTGAGTCTTTGGCCTGAAGAGCATTCTACCAGAAATAAGTTTTCATATCTTGAGGTTTTAAAATTGGGATCCCATTTGCTTTTACTATGGTCATTTATTAAGAATCAGAAGATTCTAGAAACTTCCATGTATGCCTGTGGCCACGAGTGCCCTTGATTTAAGCAGTGGATAGTAATTTGGGCAGAAAGGAGGAATGTTTTCTTATTTTATACTTCTGAACTTAAATGGTCTGGATAATTACAGCTTTTCTTTTTCATGAGATTGATCTTCCTTTACTGGAAGATGTCTGATACCTGTTTAAACACTGCCAGGTGCCCCAGTAATCTCAGTCCTCAAATTTTTATATAATTGCAGGGTCTGTTGCAATTTGTACCTATTTTCCTGGGAGTGAAACTAAGACTCCACTAGAAGGCAACACCAAGCACAAAGGCCAAGGAGGGTGCTGGGGACAGAGTGCTACTTATTCAAACCAAAGCAAAACACTCACACTCAGTGTATTAATCTGTTCTCACACAGCTATGAAGAACTACCTGAGACTGGGTAACCTATAAACAAAAGAGGTTTAACTGACTCACAGTTCTGCATGGCTGGGAGGCCTCAGGAAACTCAGAATCATGGCAGAAGGTGAAGCAGAGGCAAGGCATGTCTTACATGGCAGCATGAGAGACAGTTAAGGGGGAACTCCCAAACACTTTTAAAACCACCAGCTTGGCCGGGCACAGTGGCTCACGCCTGTAATCCTAGCACTTTGGGAGGCAGGTGGATCACTTGAGGTCAGGAGTTGGAGACCAGCCTGACCAACATGGTAAAACCCCATTTCTACTAAAAATACAAAATTAGCTGGGCGTGGCCAGGCATCCCTGTAATCCCAACTACTTGGGAGGCTGAGGCAGGAGAATTGCTTGTACCCGGGATGGAGGTTGCGGTGAGTAGATGTTGTGCCATTGCACTCTAGGCTGGGCAACAAGAGGGAAACTCTCGTCTCAAATAAATATACAGAAAAATAATTAAATAAAACCATCAGCTCTTGTATCAGTATCATGAGAACAGCATGGGGGAAACCATCCACAGGATCCAATCACCTCCCGACAGGTCCTTCCTTCGACACATGAGAATTACAATTCGGGATGAGATTTGGGTGGGGATACGAGCCAAACCATATCACTCATGCACTGGGAAGCTGAAGGGTGAGGGTAGCCGCTTACCCTGATCCCACATGGAAATTGCCTTCTGCTATGACTCTGCTGAGAGGATTCCACAGAGGAATTTCTACAGTACAGACACCATCTGATGAAGGCTTTTTCTTTTCCTTTTTTTTTTCTTTGAAACAGGGTATTGCTCTGTTGCCTAAGCTGGAGTGCAGTGGTGCAATCATGGCTCACTACAGCCTTGACCTCCTGGGCTCAAGTGATCCTCCCACCTCAACCTCTTACCAACCAGTAACTGGTACCACAGGCACCTGCTACCATGCTAGGCTAATTTTTGTATTTTTAGTAGAGATGGGGTTTTTTCATGTTGGCCAGGCAGGTCTCCAACTCCTGGCCTCAGCTGATCACCTGCCTTGGCCTACCAAAGGGCTGGAATTACAGGCATGAGCCACTGCACCCAGCCAGTTTTTTTCTTTTAAGTCATTCGATTATTATCTCAGTAAATGGATGAACCATCCACTAGTTGCTCAATTAAGAAATCCCAGGATTCTTTTGTTTTTTATTTTTTTGAGACAGGGTCTTTCTCCATCACCCAGGCTGGAGTGCAGTGGCATGTTCCTAGCTCACTGAGCCTTGAACTCCCAGGCTCAAGTGATCCTCCCACCTCAGCCTCCTGATTAGCTGGGACTACAAGCACATCCCACCTCATTCAGCGATTTAAAATTTTTTTTGTAGAGATGAGGTCTTGCTCAGCAGAGGCCCAGGCTAACCTCAAACTCCTGTCCTCAAGCAATCCTTCTGCCTTGACGTCCCAGAGTGCTGAGATTACAGGGATGAGCCACCATGGCTGGCCCCAAGATTCTTGATCTACTGGCAAATCCTTATGGTCTTATGTCTTACATTGAATTTCTCCAGAAGTAGAACCTGGGACAAAGGTTTGAAAGCAAATGATTGATTTTGGAGCAGTTTATTCCAAGAAGGCACCACTACAGAGTTGGGCCATGAGGTCGGGAAGGGAAGGAAGCCAATGCAGGCATGTGAACAAGCATCTCACCTCTGTGGCTAATGGAACTCAGTCCTGTGGGGACCCTCGGGGAGACAGGGTCAGTGGTGTGCTGGTGAATGGCTCTGAAGGAAACTCTGATTTGTAGTTTAATGCATTGAATGGTGTCCTCTCCCAAATTCATGTCCACCCAGAACCTCAGAATGTGACTCTATTTGGACATCGGGTCTTTGTACATGTAATTATTAACGTTAAGTCATACTGAATTAGTGTATCCAGTGACTGGTGTTCTTATAAGATACAGCAACCTGCAAACCTAGAGGGAAGGTACCGTAAAGATGGGGCAGAGACTGGAGCAGTGCAGCCACAAGCCAAGGAATGCTGGAAGCCACCAGGAACTAGAAGAGGTGAGGCAGGATCCTCCCCTAGAGCCTTTGGAGGGAGCACAGCCCACTGACACCATGATTTCAGATTTCTAGCTTTCTGAACTGTAAGAGATTACTTTTCTGTTGTTTTAAGTTTGTGGTAATTTGTTACAGCAGCTGTAGGAAACTAATACATGTAATGTGATATGGTTTGGATCTGTGTCCCCACCTAAATCTCATGTCGAACTGTAATACCCAGTGTTGGGGGGAGGCCTGGTGGGAGGTGACTGGATCATGGGAGTGGAGCTCTCACGAATGGTTTAGCACCAATCCCTAGGTGCTGTTCTCATGAGCGTGAGTGAGTGAGTTACAGTGAGATCTGGTTGTTTAAATGTGTGGCACCATCTTGAGTTAATTTTTGTATAAGTTTACAATAGCAGAGACCTGGAACTAACCCAAATGCCCATCAATGATACAGAAAATGTGGCACATACACACCATGGAATACTATGCAGCCATAAAAAGAATGAGTTCATATCCTTTGCAGGGACATGGATGAGGCAGGAAACCATCATTCTCAGCAAACTAACATAGGAACAGAAAACAAAACACTGAATGTTCTGACTCGGAAGTGGGAGTTGAACAATGAGAATACATGGACATAGGGAGGGGAAGATTACACACTGCCTGTCGGGGGATGGGGGACAAGGGGAGGGAGAGCATTAGGACAAATACCTAAAGCATGAGGGGCTTAAAACCTAGATGATGGGTTGACAGGTGCAGTAAACCACCATGGCACATGTATACCTATGTAACAAACCTGCATGTTTAGCACATGTATCCCAGAGCTTAAAGTAAAAAAAAAAAAAAAAAAAAAGGTGTGGCACCTCCCTGCCCTTTCCTCCTGCCCCAGCCATGTGAGGTGCTTGCTCCTGCTTCTCCTTCCACCACTAGTGAAAGCTCTCTGAGGCCTCCCCAGAAGCAGATGCCACCATGCTTCCTGTGCAACCTGTGGGACCATGAGCCAATGAAACCTCTTTTCTTTAGAAATTACCCAGTCTCAGGTATTTCTTCATGGTAGTGTAAAAATAGATTAATACAGAAAGTTGAATCTGTATGAGTCAGGGTTCTCCAGGGAGACAGAACCAGTGGATCTATGTGTATATGAAAGGGAGTTTATTAGGGAGAACTGGCTCACACAATTACAAGGTGAAGTCCCAGGAAAGGCCATTTGCAAGCTAGGGAAGACAGAAGCCAGTAGTGGCTCAGTTGGAGTCCCAAAGCCTCAAAATCAGGGAAACCAACAGTGCAGCCTTCAGTCTGTGGCCAAAGGCTCAGGAGGCCCCAGCAAACCACTGGTACAAGGACTAAAGTCCAAAGGCTGAAGAACCTGGTGTCTGATGTCCAAAGGCAGGAGGAGTGGGAGTGAGCATCCAACATGGGAGAAAGAAGCCAGGAGACCCAGTAAGCAAGGTCCTCCCGCCTTCTTCCACCTGCCTTGTTTTGGCCATACCAGCAACTGATTGGACGGTGCCCACACACATTGAGGGTGGGTATTCCTCTCCCAACCCACAGACTCATATGTTTCTCTCCTCTGGCAACACCCTCGCAGACACAACCAGAGACAACACTTCACTAGCCATCTAGGCATCCTTCAATCAAGTTACCATCTAATGTTAACCATCACATAATGTTTTCCAGTTTTGATGGTGTAAATATCCCTCCCACGGCTGATTTTAAGCTACCAGTGAGATGTGACTGAATAAGATGTTTATGGTCGTACTTTGTGAGCCAATACCACACGACTCCAGCTCATGACAGAATGGCATAGATCCTACACTGTAGAACATGCCTCTGACTTATTCCATCTGAGGAACATAAATGCTTACTTTCTTTTGCTGCATAGCAAATTACCCCAAACTGAGCAGCTTAAGATGACAAACACTTATCTCACAATTTCTGTGAGTCAAGAATTTGGAAGTAGTTTAGCTGGGTGGTTCTGGCTCAGGTTCTCTTACAATGTTGCACTCAAGGTACCAGCCAGGGCTGCATTTACCTGAAGGTTTGAATGAGGCTGGAGTGTGTGCTCCTACATGGCTTTTGGCAGGAGGTCCCAGTTCCGTACGGGCTACGGGCAGGCAGCCTCAGTTCCTCACCACAGGGGGCTGTCTATAGAGCTGCTTGAATCTCCTTACAACATGGCAGCTGGAATCCCCCAGAATGATAGACTGCAAGGAAGAAACCACAATGTTTTTTGTGACCTAGTCTCAGAAGTCACTATTATCACATCTACCTCATTTTATTCACTGCACAGTGTGGTATAAATTAGGGGGGAGAGACCTATGCAAGGATGTGGACATGAGGATGCTCCTAGATCCTCTGTTTCCTGACTATCATTGGCTGAGGGCTGCTCACCAACATGGCAACTCTCTAGCTATTCCAAAAGTATTCAGTCATGTTTTACATGCTTGTGTTAGGGTGCTGTCGGCAGGTACTGCACCTGGAGTGTGGGGGAATATGGGTGGGGCACCGACAGGATCTGTTGTATTCTTGCTGCAAAATGCATCCTACATTTTACCAGTTCTTTTCATCTCCCCTGCCACTGCCTCTGAGCCACCGCAGTCCTTCCCCAGTACAACTGCAAATAGCCCTCCTAATGGAACACACCTCAACACACCCTCCACCTAGCGGCTCTACTCATCTTTTAAATGGGATTCTGAGACTATCCCTCCCCTGCTTGTGAGCCCTCAGTGGCTTTCCCTCTACCTGCTCTCACTGCCATGCCACCCAGGTTCACAGTCTCACCCTTTATGATTTTCTCCCACACTCACTGCCTTCCAGCCACACTGGCATTTTTCTAGTTCTCCAACACGGTGAGCTCGCTCTTGCTTCGAGGCCTTTGCACCTACTATTTGCTTTGTCTGGGATCCTAATCCCCAGGCACAACTGTTTATTCATAAATTCTCAGCTTATATGTCATCTCCTGACCACCCCACGTTAGTAGTACCTTTTCCATGCATGGTGCCTGGTTATTGTTTACCACACCACTCTGTTTATATTCTTTATAGTGCAATTTTTTCACTGTCTTATATCATCATTGATTTATTTAATGTTTGCTTTTAACTGATTTTCCCCTTCAAGAGTACAAGTTCCGTATGGATAGGGACTCCAGCTCTCTTGTCTACTGCCATATTCCCACCACTTAGACTAGTGCCTCATTCATAACCCACACTCTGTGAGTATTTGTTGAGTGAATGGATGAATACATTGGATCTGCTGTGTCTTCACTGCAGTTTGTATCATCCACATCCAGTCTAAGTCCGCACTGTCACCTTTAATGGAATTGATTTCTCTTTCCATGGCTACAGAAATACTCTGAAGCAGCAGCTGTCTAGAGAGTGTGTCCTCAAAATTCTAAATGGCCTGAGTCTTCCAATCATACGCCTCATTCAGAGGACAGTGCAAATCACAGCAAATGTAAATCTTGACCCCTAACTTAACCTGAATTTTTAAAACATCTATAAAATTTCACAGTCTGGTGATTTCTTTCCACCCAAATGCCCTCTTTGATAGAAAGATAAAGGCTTTTTGGACAGAACATTTGGTTGGTAGAGGATAAATTGAAAAAATGTCATAATTCGCCTCATTCTTTGAAACGTAATCTAATGTCTTCCCTGAAAGAAAAATGGTAACAGAAAAACCTGACTTTCCTCTTCTTCTTAGTTCTACTTTGTAAACTCTCTTGATCCACATTTTCAAATACGCACCTCCACCTCAAAGAACTCCGAAAATAGGACTCGACCATCAAAGCCCACGGGTTTTTGTTTTTGCTTATTTGTTTATTATTTAGAAGCAGTTAGTAAACCTTTTTGATCAGGCAAACACTCAGGAAACCCACCCAATTTAGCTTCTCCAGATACAAATTTTTATTTGCAGAGACCATCCTAACACCCTAGTGTGACAGTCAAATGTTTGAATCCTTTGAACCACTATAAAGAACTTAGAACAAACGCCCGTAAAAAAGCCAAGGTATTACATGGGCATTTGGCCCCTGTTCCCAATAGAACTGTGACCTCCACAGCTGAGAACAGGGGAAACAGTGACTTTTCATTGTCCCTGGGAAACTATCTCTCCAATAACGTTGTGTTTTTGCTTTCGCTTTTGTTTTTCAATGCCCAGTTCTTGGCAAGCTCTCACCTTTCTGTTCTGAGTCTTTGCACCTGTACTTTTCTCTGTCTGGTATTTCATTTAGATTCCTAGCATTTCTGATGCATCCTAAGCCTCCAGTCAAGCCACATTTCCTCTGCGTGGTCTTTGCCGACCTCTCTGACCACCTCAGGTGCCCTCCTTAGAACTTGTCCTAGCACTATCTTCCTTCCCTTAACATTTGCCTTAGCTGAAACTTTTTTTTTTTTCTTTTTGAAACAGAGTTTTGCTCTGTTGCCCAGGCTGGAGTGCAGTGGTACAATCTTGGCTCACTGCAACTTCTGCCTCCTGGGTTCAAGTGATTCTCATGCCTTAGCCTCCCTAGTAGCTGGGACTACAAGTATGCACCACCACACCCAGCTAATTTTTGTATTTTTAGTAGAGATGGGATTTCACCATGTTGGCCAGGCTGGTCTCGAACTCCCAACCTCAGGTGATCCATCTGCTTCGGCCTCCCAAAGTGCTGGGATTATAGGTGTGAGCCACCATGCCCGGCCACAGTTGAAACTTTTACAGCATCCAGTGTGAATGTTTGGTTTGTATTTGTAATGAATAAAGTTGACGCTCTGCCCACATTCAGATCTCTCCATGCCATGCCTTTTGGTGAATGCCTTTTGTGAATTCCTTCCCCCGTCTGCCTGGCTTCTGCTGGATTTCCTTCCCACTAGCTGGTAGCTGCAGGACCGTTCTTGGGCGCTGGAATCCCACTTTGCCTACCTCTGTAGAGGCCAAAAAGAGCCTGGAAACTCACATTGTCTCAGGACAGCTCTCAACCCAGGAGGATGCATGTGGCCCTGGGCAGGACCAGGTAGGCAAAGGCAGCACATCCCACCTTTGGCAATGCTGTTTCTATCATTAATTGGGTGATAGAAGGTTGCCAGTTTTGAGTGGCATCTGGAGCATCAGAGGGCTCTTTTTCAGGCCTAAGGGATGGACAAGAATGACTGTCTCAATTCTTTTCCCTCTGTCACAGAGTAATCTAGGGAAAGCTGGGTGGTCTGGACATTCTGGAGAGCATCACACCGACCAAGTGCATTCATAGACTACGTTGATTGGGTCTGATGAGCAGGAAGTGGCAAGGACTTTGAATGACCTGGGATACATGCCCCAGAGGGTGTGAGATGAACTCTGCAGAATGTTCGAGGCCTGCCATGTTGGTAAAATGCTGAGTGGTCTGGGGCGTGTCTACGCTGTTGAGACTTTCCCTTTAAGATACAGTACAAGTTGCTCCTTGTACCTCCCAACACCAAGAAAGAGGCACACTGCTTGACATGTCTCCTCTGGTTTCAGAGGCAGCCTATCTTTCTTGACCATGCTTTCTTGGCCACATATCGAGAGACTCATCAGGTTGCCAGCTTTTAGTGGGACTCAGAGCAAAAAAAAGTCTTCATCAAGTCCAGGCTGCAGATCAATGGCCTTGTCACTTGGGCTATTTAAGCTGGCAGAGCCCATGGCCGTAGAGGTATTGCTGTTAGACTAGGTGCCCTGTGTGGTTTCTGTAAATCTCCAAAACAAGAAGCCCAGTGGAGAGCCCAGGGTTCTGGAGCACAGCCACCTGTCTCTAACAGAGAAATAGATCCCATTATTGAAATAGGAGCTGTAAGCAGTGGTGAGAGTGAGCATCTATAGTGGGTTGAATGGTCCTTCCCTCATGAAGGACACATCCACAGAATGTGATCTTATTTGGTTTAAGAGTCTTTGCCAATGTCTTTAAGGAAAGGATCTTGAGATGAGATAGTCTTAGATTGGGTGGGTGTTAAATCCAGTGAGCATCCTCATGGGATGCAGGAAAGGAGAAGATACCCATAGAGAGAAGGAACTGCTGAGACAGACACAGACACTGGAGCGATGTGCCCACAAACCACAGGACACCAGGAGCCACCAGAAGCTGGAGGAGGTGAGGAAGGCTCCTCCCCTCGAGCCTTCAGAGGGAGCAGGCCCTGCCCACACCTTTATTTCGGACTCCTGTCCTCCAGAATGGTGAGAGAGTAAACCCTGTTGTTTTAAGCCACCAAGTGAGAGGTAGTTGATTGTGGCAGCCCCGGGAAGCTAATACAGCATCTGGCTGCGCAACCGGAGCTGCCCATCCAGAGCTGGGAGTCACCAGACCCTGAAGGTCATAAGGCTGCAACTCTCATGGATTCCAGAAGCGATCCACTGAGGATCCACTGTAAGGTCTGCTGTATGACAGAAGTGGCCTCTCTGGAATGAAGCCTGAGCCAGTCCACAGAGCACAGACACTCCATCCTGAGGAACAGCCCAGGCTTGGAGTCAGTCTCCGGTGTTTCCACGATGCCTCTGTCTCCGCTGTCACAGATGGCCTCGCGAGGGATTCCGAAAGGCCAGATGATAGAGGAAAACCTCAAGCCTGGCTGAAAGATGGGTCTGCTTAGTAAACTGATACAGGCCACAGTCTACACTGCTGTCCCAAGAGGAGCTGGAAGAGCATTGAGTGAAATTCCTTTTAATAGACAGAGCTCTGGACATGTGCCTTCTATCCATGTCATGTGGAGAGAGAAGTGGCTTCAGGTGAGGATATAGGTGCACTCCCAGGCAGTAGCAGGTGGTCTGGCTCGTTGGTTAGGCCCCCTTAAGGAGGAAGATGAAAAGCCTGGGGACAAAGAAGTCTGTACAGGGGCATACGGCTGAACCTGTGGGAGCAGGCACAGAGCGTGAGGTTCATCTATTGCACATTAACACCAGACTACAGAAGAGGCACTCAACAAGTGGACAGGATGACCTATGCATTAGAAGCCAGCCAGCCCTTTTCCTCAGCTGCTCTGGTATGCTCAGTAACAGAACCCACAAAGAGGTAGAAATGGGGGCTGTCCCCCGGCCTAGCAGGATAGTTTGCCTCTTGCCAAGGAGGCTCTTGCCACTGTGGCTACCAAGTGCCTGAGTTGTACTCTGGAGAGACGCGTGCTGGGCCCCCATATGGTTCATCCCAAAGATACTGTGTTAGATTCCCACCGCTGCTGGAACAAACAACCACCAAATGAGTGGCTTCAGACAACACACATTTATTATCTTATGGTTCTAGATGAGCGTGGGTATTTCCCCTTTTATTTAGGTCTTCTTCAGTTTCTTTCAATAGTGTTTTGTAGTTTTCAATCTTCTGTGTAGATATTTTGCAGCTATGTTATAATGTTCATACATAATTAGGGCTGTTCTAGCTTCCTTTTGAATAATTTTTATTATGATTGTCAAGTGTCTCTTCATCTCTAGTAATGCTTCTTGCTGTAAGGTGCTCTTTTTCTGACATTAGTATAGCTATGTTAGCCTTTTATTAGTGTTAACATTGTACATTTTACCATCATTCTTTTACTTTCAACCCTGCTAGCTGTGGCCCTGGGAAGGAGGCTCTGCACCTGTTTCTTCATCTATAACAGGCGGGTAAAGCACCTACCTCAGCAGGAGTTGTAAGTAAATAACTAAAAGATGTTTAACATCGTTCCTGGCATGGACTAAGTGCTTATTAAATGGAGTCTCTTATTATTGTTGCTGTGGCTACTAACATTAATAGGGAAGTGCAACTCTCCATTGACATTGAGAGAGAAGAGTTTCTTTCATCAGACCTTCAAGTTTCTGAAAGACCACAAGAAGATAGGCTGGGGTATACAGGCAACTTCTGTCGACAATGGGGTGGGAGCAGAAGAATAGCAGAGTGGAGCTCCTGCCCATCGTGGTGTCAAATCATTCTGTACCATAGCTGCCCCCCTTCTCTGCCTCTGCCCTCTGACTGTGAGCACCTTGAGGTCTCTGTCATTATTCCATCTTGGCATCGTGTGCCAGGTCAGGCATGCAGCCGATGTTCCATGAGTGTGTGCTGAGTAAGTAATTGAACCAGCCTGAGTAAGGCTAAATGAAATAGTAGCCTTCTATTTCATCATGTGCACATGAAGGAAGAATTCCAGGCTTGCAATTGTGTCTGTTTCTCTGGTCTCATACTTTAGTGAAAAGGCAGTGGCTTTTGTGAAGTGGCGCACACCTGTTTAACATTTGACCTTATTTGCAAAATGGGTTGACACACATCCTGGGAACGAATTAGAGGTTATGTGCCCACAGACCCATCCAGGGGATCACATGTTCACACACCAAGGGGAAGTGGGCTTGGCAGGTGGCTGCAGGGCTGGTGCTCAGTGGGGAAGGCATGTTGGAAATCTTTGATGACTGATCCAATTTGTTTTAGGGTCTAACAAGATGACTGTGTGCCCTCACGTGGTAAGGTCATATTTAGCACTAAGATTGCAATGAAAGATAAATTTTGAACACTACGAGGCCCCCAAGTGACTGAACTCACTAACAGAAAGTGTTTAATGATAGTGGGTATCACTTATAGAGGTCGGAGTTACCAATCATCTAGGTGTTCCCTGGGAGGATTCTTGGAATATGGGTCTTCCAGGTTTAAATGAGGATAGACCCAGAAGAAATGGAACCACCTGGTCACTGGAACATAGACTTTTATTTGTCTACCAACCAAAATGGCAGGTTTTCCTTGAGCATCCTGCTTGAGGGGGGGAATTATTCAGCCTCATTGTCTCAGGGCCTCAGAACTGGGGTAGCTCCATTGACCCGAGCGGACCACTGAGGGAGCTGCCCAAGGCCAGCAGTTGCCTTGCCACAGGTTCATGCAGGATGGGGATGGAGATGGCTGTGACCTTGTCTTTTTAGAGTCGGCATCTCAGTTTGTCACCCAGTCTGCACCCAGGCTGGAGTGTAGTGATGAGATCTTAGCCTCCTGCAGCCTAGACCTCCTAGGCTCAAGAGATCTTCCTGCCTCAGCCTCCTGAGTAGCTGGGACTACAGGTGTGCACATCATGCCCGGTTAATTTTTAATTTTTTTGTAGAGACAGGGTCTTGCTATGTTGCTCAGGCTGACCTTGAACTCCTGGGCTCAAGAGATCCTCCCACCTCAACCCCCCAAAATGCTGGGGCTACAGGTATGAACCACCACACCCAGCAGACTGTGATCATCTTATAGTTTAACTCAGGGGAGAAACTAAGCATCCAGCATCACCTTCAACCACAATCCTCCTGTCCCTTGTTTGGAGCACAGGTCTTTTCAAGAATTACAGAGCTAGCTGGGCAGGTACTCAGACACAGGAGTGGATGTGGTGTGTAAAGGAAAGGTCTTGAAGCCTCTGTCCTCTCTCACTGCGAACCTGCAACCATGTGCTGAGGAGGCCGAGGTCTCCTGCAGCTTTGATTAGGAAAATTCACAATATGTTCCTTTCATTTGCTTCTCACAAGGAGAAAAATTGTTACTTGATGATGTCATGGGGATTCTAATCCTATGTGGAGAATTTTTAGGATGATTTCCCATAACGATATAAATGCCAGGCCCTCTAGGCAAATCCATGCAGACAGAAAATAGGGTGGTTGTGACTTAGGGCTGAGGAGAATGTGGAGTGAGGATGTGATAGCTAAAGTGTATGGGTTTTCCTTTTGGAGATGATGAAAATATTCTGAGACTGATGTGATGGTGGATGCACAACTCGGTGAATATACTAAAAAACATTAAGTTGGCTGGGTGCGGTGGCTCATGCCTGTAATCCCAGCACTTTGGGAGGCTGAGGTGGGCGGATCTCCTGAGGTCAGGAGTTCGAGACCAGACCAACCAACATGGAGAAGCCCTGTCTCTACTAAAAATACAAAACTAGCCAGGCGTGGTGTCATATGCCTGTAATCCCAGCCACTCGGGAGGCTGAGGCAAGAGAATCGCTTGAACCCGAGAGGCAGAGGTTGCAGTGAGCTGAGATCATGCCATTGCACTCCAGCCTGGGCAACAAGAGCGAAACTCTGTCTCAAAAAACAAACAAACAAACAAAAAAAACATTAAGTTGTACGCTTTAAGTGGATCAGTTTTATGGTAT
Source organism: Trachypithecus francoisi (assembly GCF_009764315.1). NCBI lineage: Eukaryota > Metazoa > Chordata > Mammalia > Primates > Cercopithecidae > Trachypithecus > Trachypithecus francoisi. Next base: position 4,472,306 of record NW_022681456.1, read on the forward strand.
GTGGATGATATCTCAATAAAGTTATTATTTAAAAAAAATAGCTTCTACCAAAAAATTTTCTTTTCCCAACCAATCAATAATAACAATCTCACCCGAATGTCAAACAAACAACAATAACAACAAATGCCAAACAGTCAAGGCAAAAGTAAACCTTTTCCCCCGAGGAGAGATTTCACACTGTTTCTCACCTGCTCCCAGGGTTTCCCTTCTTCTGTTAAGGACATTGGTAGTTTGCAAAGTTGGGGCTCGGACTGGCAGTGTTGACATCTGGCATAGCCCTGGAAGTCATGAAAAAGGTAAATTCAGGAGCCCTGTCTTAGTCCTATTAAATCAGAACCTCTGGCGACAGGGCCCGGCCATCTGCGTGTCATCAAGCTTTCCTGCTCACTGATTTTGGATACTGGTGTGGATGGTAGTGGGTTTATGAATGAAAGTCCTCCTGCTTGCTGACTTTGAGCACTGGTGTGGATGATGGTGGATCTATAAATGAACACACTTCTGCTCACTGACTCTGAGTGCTGGTATAGATGACAGTGGGTCTATGAATGAACGCCCTCCTGCTCTCTGACTTTGAGCACTCATGTGGATGATGGTGGGTCTATGAATAAACACCCTCCTGCTTGCTAACTTTGAGCACTGGTGTGGATGATGGTGGATCTATGAATGAACGCCCTCCTGCTTGGTAACTTTGAGCACTGGTGTGGATGATGGTGGATCTATGAATGAATACCCTTCTGCTCACTGACTCTGAATGCTGGTATGGATGACAGTGGGTCTATGAATGAACGCCCTCCTGCTCTCTGACTTTGAGCGCTGGTGTGGATGATGGTGGGTCTATGAATGAACGCCCTCCTGCTCTCTGACTTTGAGCGCGGGTGTGGATGATGGTGGGTCTATGAATGAACGCCCTCCTGCTCTCTGACTTTGAGCGCTGGTGTGGATGACGGTGGGTCTATGAATAAACACCCTCCTGCTCATTGATTTTGGGTACTGGTGTGGATGACAGTGGGTCTGTGAATGAAAGTCCTTCTTATTAGGAATCACTGTGGATCAGTCAAGAAACCAAGAGGGAAAAAGTTTTTTTTTCAAAAAAGATTTGGCAAATACCTTGGTTTCCCTCTAGCCTAAGAGTTGAATTCTTCTGGAGTTGTATATTTTGGGGTGGGAAATGTCAATTAAGTGAAATAAAACACACCCCACAATACACTGACTTGTCAAGCCATGAAAAGCCTTTTAATGACAATTGGCATCACAGGTATAAATAAATATCTTCTTCTTTCCATCTATAATATGTGCTACAAATATATTTTTCAAAGGTCCAACCCAGGTTAGGAGGCTTCAAGGACCCTTTCTTAGCTACTGAGTTTAGTAATTAAAAAAATAAACACAATAAACACCCCTGGAATCTTGGTGAGCGCCCCCCTGCGGAGAGCATGAGGACTGCCAGGCATCTTCCTCCCGCAGCCGCAGCCAGTGGTGCACACGGAGAACCGGAGTCGGGTGATCACGAAGGGGCTTGTTTCACTGGCGTGGTCTTCGTTGCCACATACGTGTCGCTTTGGATGAATGCATTTTTTGCAATGTGCTGCTACACAATTATGCTGTTCAAAAACACAGTTGATTGACAATCTAACATAGATTTTATCTTTAGAGTTTATGCTGGTATACCCCACCCAACAAAGTAAGAAAAACAACTTAAAAACCCCCCAAACAGTTTTTATCTTTGTTCGTGTTCAGCATCAGGGATGTCTTGTGATAGACCCAGCCCACCAGGTTGGCTCTGATGATGCCTGGGAGTGGCCTCTTTTTTTTATTTAACCCAACTTTCTCCTATACAGGAACACCAACACGATGACAGGGGTGGAGTCCCGAGGGGTCAGGTGGTCCAGGCAGGGCTCTGTTCTCCTGCCACATCCCATCCATATAGCCCCTCACAAGACCACACCTGCTGGCTTTGCCCTATGGCAGTGGTGATGGATTAAGGACAGTTCCTCTCCTCCCCCAGAAGGCTTTGAGAGCTCCCTCCAATTGTACAAAACCAGCCACTATCAACAAAGCCGAAGGGATACAGAAAAACATTCAAGTTACTACTTAAACAATGGATTAATTGACATTGTTTCTAGGAACCCATCTAATGAATAGGAATATAATTTATGTTTCATTTAGGAAAAATATACTGCTTGATTCTCAGAAATAAACATTAAATGTAAATGCAATGGAAGTCTAGGGCACAGAAAGAAAAAAAAAGGAAAAAGTGGAAAAGAAAAGAAAAGATGATCAAGCAAAGATTTAAAACTCCTTAGTTTTATCCCAAGAGGCATCCCCTGTTAAGAAATGTCTCCTCCCCAGTTGTGTGGTGACAGTTGAAGGCTGTCCTTGGAAAAGTGAATAGTGAATTAAAATGGAAAATGTCTCCTAGCAGGCCCTATTTTTATATTTTGCTTCTTTATTAGAAATATAAACAGATGATTATTTCTCTTTTTATTTGTCTTTTTGAATTTTTTAACAAATAATTTTTGGTAGCTTGTCTGTAGTATGTTTTGACTCATAAAATAACCTTCCTAATTTTGCCTGTGCAGTTCAATAACTTGATCTGCACTCCCCATGCTCCAGACTTTATCCCCCTGACCTCTGAAAATCCACCATCATTGACTGCTAAAAATCCCTTGATACAAAAATGTCTTTTCCTGACTTCAAAACTTTCCAACTGGTCTAGCATGGACCCCGGGACCATCCCTTCTTAACCCCACTGACAACGCCTTCTGCCCCACTTGGGGCCAGTTTCCAGTACAAGGAAGGCATCTGGGCAGGGCCCTCTGGCTAGAGGGGCCTAAGCCTTATCTTTGAGTTTCTCCAGATAGTTTCTAAGTTCCTTGGGGGCGCCCACAGCCATGTCTTGGCACACCCATTTGATGTCCTCATCGTTGCTACTGACGATGGAGTTCACCGTGGGGCAGCTGTCGTCCGGGGGGATGGTGGTAAAGGTGGTGAATTTCACCTTCTTCCTCTTGGAGGTGGGCGAGTGCAGGGTGTCCTGCTTCTGTTCTCTGCCCTGCCGCACCCCCGAGTCGGCTGACCTGTGAATCTGGCTCTGCACGTGCTTGTGGGAGCCGCCATTGAGCAGGAGGTGGTTGCTCTCCTCGCAGGCCCCTGGTCCGCGGTCTATGATGGTGGTGTGCTCGTCCTGGGGCGGCGGCGCGTCCCCCATGCTCTCCCGGAACTCGGCCTCATTGCCGAGCCACACCCAGTCGTGAGAATGGGTCATGGAGGCCTGACCTTCCAGGGGCACTTGCTTGTGCCTGTACTTCAGGGCAAAGGTGGCGCAGTTGATCAGGAAGACGAGGATGGCCAGGCAGAACACCCCCAGGAGGGCGTACATCCCTATCTCCAGGTCACTCAGGCCCCGCGGGGTCTGCACCAGGTCATTTTCCTCCAGCCCACTCCCGGCCTTGGGGAGGTCCACGTGGGCTGGGAAGTTGGTGAAGTCGATGGGGATGTTCTGTAGCTGCCCCTCTCCTGCCAGCCTGCCCCCGTCTGCACGGCTGTTCTTCACCACTTTGTTGTCCAGCAGGGACCTGGCCGTGGTGGTGGCTCTCCGGAGAGCCCCTTCCTCACGCTCCACGGGAGAGCTGCCATAGAAGTGCCCATCGTGGCCTGTGCGCTCATGGTGCTGACCCTTCTGCCGGCGGTCACTGGCATGGTTCTTGATCTCATCTTCCTCATAGTCCCTGCCAGGACTGGAGTCAGCATCGTTCTGTCCGAACTTGACCCTGACGTTGCCGACACCCACGGCCAGGACGCTCTTGCGTTTGGATTTCTGGCAGGCCTCGGTGATCGTCATGTCCACTCGGACCAGTGGGCCCTGGCCTTCCCCTTCGGCCACCACAACGGGCCACCTGGGAGAGCGGGCCTGGGGGACGGACACGACAGCCTCGTCCTGGGAGGTGGCTGTCAGGGAGAAGTCCTTGGTGTCGTAGATGTCCAGGGGCGTCACCGAGCCATCGCTGAACTGCAGCCATGTGCTGAATACAGCCTCCTGCGGGGACACAGGCAGTTAGAAGACCACCTGGGGGATGCCTCTTCCCTTAGAAACCCCCTCCTAGGAGGACACCCAGGGAAACAGGGAGCAGGACCCCCATTCCAGACCCAGCAGCTCATGCATCTGGGGAGAAATCATACAGGTTTTCTATCAGGGGCAGATAAATCACCTTAATTTAAATGAGAACAAATTGGGGCATGACTAACAGCGCCCTCATAATCCTTACCAGGAACAAACAAACGGCAAAACAAAAATCCCTAACTGAGATGAGGCTCCAGGTGGCTTTATCCACACAGTTATTGCTGGAATCAGTTAGCTGGTGCATCTTCTTTTTTTTTTTTTTTTTTTTTTTTTTTTTTTTGAGACGGAGTCTCGCTCTGCCGCCCGGACTGGAGTGCAGTGGCCAGATCTCAGCTCACTGCAAGCTCCGCCTCCCGGGTTGACGCCATTCTCCTGCCTCAGCCTCCCGAGTAGCTGGGACCACAGGCGCCCGCCACCTCACCCGGCTAGTTTTTGTATTTTTAGTAGAGACGGGGTTTCACCGTGTTAGCCAGGAGGGTCTCAATCTCCTGACCTCGTGATCCGCCCGTCTCGGCCTCCCAAAGTGCTGGGATTACAGGCTTGAGCCACCGCGCCCGGCAGCCGGTGCATCTTCACAGACAATGACTGGCTTCCAGGGCAGGCCCTGGTCATTTTATCACACATTCTGTGATCAGTGGCCTGAGTATGATGAATGGATACAGCTGTTGTCTGTATCCAGCCTGATGACAAAGGCTGATGGGCGGGTAACACTGTCAGAACCAATGACATTAGAAAGGAACCTCCCCTCTTCTCCCTGCACTGCCCCCAGTGAATTAAGCTTTGCCTGAGAAACAAGAGAACAAGAGCATTTTGCCCTTTAAGGTTGACCCTGTTGTGCCACTGCAGATGCTTTGCTTGGCTGTAGCTGGGCAGCAGTGATGTGTGGGGTGCAGCGCATGGCATTGGCTGGTGGGCCCAGTTCAATTGTGCTGCCTTTGTTCTGCATGGGTAGCTTTTGTGGGAATTCCCACCAGAGGGAAAGAGGAAGCTAAGGGCCAGTGTGAAGGTGCTGAGTTTATTTCGCACACTCACTATACTTCTGTCAACGGCCCCACAGCTATGTAAAAATTATTTCCCATTGTGGGGACTGGTCGAAAACATTTGACTTTATGTGCCTGGCTTCTTTTACTCAAAATAACGTCTTCCAGGCTCATCCACGTGGCTGTAAATGGCAATATTTCATTCTTTTTTATGGCTGAATAATATTCCAAAGAAAGTGGAGAGCTAGTGACCTAGAAATGCCACTCACACCCATGCCCATGTGACCGGCAGATTCTCGTGAGCACAAGGCTTCCTGCTCTCTCGCCTCCTCCCCAGGGCCATAATGACATCCTCTCCCCTTTGGGTGCCCACAGCAAACATAACCCCACAGAGGGCCTTGTTCTTGACTTAGCCAAGGGTACTTCCATTCTGCTTCCAAGAGCGGGAACTCCCTAAGGACAGAGATGCTTAGTGGCGGCCCAATCTTCAGCACCTAGGACAGAGCCTGGGTGTAGCTGGGGAATAGTTTTTCCTGTATGAATAGAGGAGGGTGAAAAGTGCAATCCTAATCACAAAACAGACAGCCCATATCCCCTGGGCACTTGCTGTGGGTCAGGTGTTGTTTGTAGTTATTACAGAATGCATTTTCTCCTCTTTCACGAAGTAGGATGGGCTATGCTTCCTGCCCAAAGAGAGCTTAAGAACTGTGCTCACATGCACACATATGTTCATCGCAGCACTATTCACAATAGCAAAGACATAGAGTCACAATAGCAAAGACACAAAGTCAACCTAAATGGCACCTGATCCACAGCAAGTACCCAGTGGATACAGGCTTTCTACTTTGTGATTCGAATTGCATATTTCAGCCTTCTCCACTCATCTAGGAAAAACACTCCAGCCCATTAGTGATAAACGGGATAAAGAAAATGTGGTATACATACACTGTGGAATACTATGTAGCCATAAAAAGAACAAGATCCCATCCTTTGCAGGGACACAGATGGAGCTAGAGGCCATTATCCTTAGCAAACTGACACAGAAACAGCAAACCAAACACTGCATGTTCTCACTTATAAGTGAGCGCTAAATGATGAGAATACATGGACAGATAGAAGGGAACAGCACACACTGGGCCTATTGGAGGGTGGAGGGTGGGACCAGGGAGAGGATCAAGAATAATAACTAATGGGTTCTAGGCCTAATACCTGGGTCATGAAATAATCTGTACAACTAACCCCCATGACACAAGTGTAGCTATGTGACAAACCTGCACAAGTACCCCTGAACTGAAAATAAAAGCTAAAAAAATAAAAAAAGAAATATGTCCAGTCATTTCGTCAGGAAGAGGCAGGATCAGGGCTGGAACTGGTGTGGCTTCAGAGCTGAGCTCTTGGCCACTGTGCTAGGGACCCCCAGAACAGCCACTGCCGGAGCCCATTTTATCAGCCCACAAAGACCACAGCGACTCACTCTCTGCTGAAAAGGTCACGTAGCTGCCTCCTTTCCTCCCTGCCTTTTTCACAGCAAACCAGGTCTGACCTCGTGGCCTTCCTGGACCTTTGTCCCCATCCATCCCGGACACTGTCATTGCAGCCCGGGGAGGCAGCAGCACCCTCTCCACGGGCGGGTTATGGGAAAATCCTACCTGCTGAGCCAGAGATACAGCAGCAAAGCTTGTGTGTGCTCTGAGCACGGGATGGAGATGTTGCCACTCAACATCAAAAGCCCACACTTGGATGTGATAACTACCTCTGTGGTATGGGAATTGGGAGAAAAGAAAGTCACTTGAAGTTGGACCTGTGCAAATGCAAATACAACCTCCTTCAGAACAAAACAAAGCCGAGCAACCAGGGCTGAAGAGGTGCTCATGATACAAAGAAAGAAAGGTTACAATCTGTAGGTGGGAAGGCTGCACTATGAGAAGGGTGCATTAAACATTTACACAGGAAGGTGAGCAGACTGATACGTGAGATCACAGAAGACTCCAAAGGCTATAACATAAAGGAAACCAACAAAAAACAATAGTCTGTGAAATAAAACATAACATAAAACAAATGAACAAACATAGTCTATGAAATAAAAGTAAAAAGAAATTTAAAAATTTTAAATTTTTAACAGAGTTGAAATCACCCCAATAAAAGCAAATGAAATCATCCCAATAAAAGGAGTTGAAATCATCCCAATAAAAGCAAATGGGGTCTGCGTGCAGTGGCTCACACCTGTAATCCCAGCACTTTAGGAGGTGAGGCAGGCAGATCACCTGAGGTCAGGAGTTCAAGACCAGCCTGGCCAACATGGGAAACCCCATCCCTACAAAAAAATACAAAAATTAGCCCAATGTGGTGGCAGGTGCCTGTAGTCCCAGCTACTTGGAGGCTGAGGCAGAATAACTGCTTGAACCCAGTTGGTGGAGGTTGCAGTGAGCCAAGACTGCACCACTGCACTCCAGCCTGGGTTACAGAGTGAGACTCTGTCTAAAAAAAAAAAAAAAAAAAAAAGAAAGCGAATGAAAACAGAGCAGGAAGGAAGGGGTGCAAAGGGACATGTAGAATTAATAGAAATGAAAAATACAGTCACTGAAATGAGTGACTCAATGGGTGGTTCGAACAGCAGATGAGACGTTCGAGGAGAGAATTACTGCAGTGGGAGACAAAGCCCCCTACGTCACCCCAGATAGAACCACAGGCATATCAAGAAATAAAACTGTGAATGGGCAGGTGAAAAGAAATAAAGGAGAGAATGAGAATGGCCAACGCTTGTTTGGTAGGAATTCCAGAAGGAAACATTGGAGTAGCTTGGCAGCAGCCAGTGTTCACAGCAATGATGACTTTACATCCCGCAGGACGGAGGAAGAATGCTAGTGATTAAAAAAAGAATTCTCATGACATCGTTTGAGCATCTGCATCTAGCTGTAGCTGAAGATCCAAATACCTGGACATGCACTGATGCATTCTGCTGTGTGTGAAGGCAGGATGAGTTGGGTTGGGTCGTATCACTTGTGATCGTAAGCCCTGGCCAACACCAGCTGGCTCTGACGGGTGAACCTGTGCAGGCAGTTTTAGGAGGGTGTGGAGCTCTCTTTGGGTGGCTGCCCATTCAGCTCCTCCTAGCTCAACTTTCAATGTTCAACTTTGCTTTTTTTTTTTAAACTTATTTTTTTGCCCAAGGTCACTCTCTGGCTTCTGGAATCCATGTGGTTGTGCCTACAGCAAGGTGTGCCAAGGAGTTAATAACCACTGTGGGCAGCCCCCAATGAAGGATTCACAGAAGTTGTGATCTTTATCCCAGATCCCTTGCCCCTCAAGTGCAGTGACTCTTCTGGCCTTTCCAGACTGGCGTACAGTCATCCAGCAGACAGGAGCTCCGACTGCCCTTCGTGGTGGCTGAGTTGGTAGCACAGTCTACTCGTTGCATTTTTCTTCCTTCCATCACCCCCGACTTCTCTACTGATGTCGTCTTCACCACCTGAATAAACTACTTGCACCTGAATCCTTGTCTCAGGCTCAGCTTCTGAGAAGACCAAAACTAAGACAGAAGAGACGGCTCAGGGATGCTGGCGCTCACCCTTGTCTCTGTCCATATCAGCTGATGAATCACACAATCTGACAAGTGCTTCTAATGCCTCCACTTCATGCACAAATACCAAGTGATTTCTCCTTTCATTTTTCTATCCTACTTTCTTTAGAGCAAACAAGGCACAGGGGAACATGCAGGCTACTACCCTCTATTTGTAGGTGTAAAAACCTTTCAGATTTTCGATTTCAAAGTTGAACATATCACGAACAAGGTGCCAGCCGTCTACACTCTAAGGGCTGAGATAAAAGACTGAACAGTGTGCAAGTTCATTGTGGCTGACGTTTCATCTTGACTTAATTTTTCTTCACAAACTAGATGGGGAAAGAAGTTAACATAAAACAAGCCCCCGAACGGCAGACAATCGGAATGAAAGCCTCAGAACACGGCTGGTTTGCCAAGATCCATCTCCATCAGCCCTGCTGCATGACTGAGACTAACTTCTTCCACTCGCTCATGACAGAGAGGCTGGAATGTGGCGTTTCATCAGGAGAAGCCAACACATTTCCCCAAAGATGAGAACTTCTGAATGACTTAAAATAACACATGCCCAGAAATGATTTAGAGCTCTATCCTTTCAACAGTCGTGTCTGCAAATCAGGTGAACTATGTCCACAAATCCCCCGAGTCAGTGCTAGGGGGCGCCAATTACTGTCCGCTGATGAAGACAGATGGGCAACAGGAGATGGGGAGCGGCTGGCCATGCCCCATGACAAGGGGGTTGCAATGCCAATCGTCCACCCTAATTCATTATCCATTCTCAGCAAATAGCTTCACGCTTTCAGCTTTCTCTCTGCCACTTTCCTCTGATCTTTTTTCTTCTTAATCCCAAATGTGAAAGCATTCCTCTGCTCTTTGTAAACCAGAAAACACCATGCTGATTTCCTGCCCCATCCGCCCCCAAAGAGAAGACTTGAAGAAGCCAGTGCTGTGGACTGGATGAGGACCTGCATGCACCCCAGGTCCCTCCTGCTGACACTCTGGGGCAAAATCAGCTAGCAACTCTCTCCTCGTTAGGCAGAATTCCTAGAATGGCCCACCAAAGATGTTCTGCCCCAATTCCCAGAACATGTGTGTGGGATGAGTGATCGCTGTCATGATTATGTTACATTGTTACATGGCACAGTTGATAGAGTGGTCTTTCTGGATTATCTGGGTGAGTCCAGTGATAATCACATGAGTCCTTAAAAACTGAGCGATTTCTCTAGCTGGTGACAGAAGGGGCAGGTGGAGAGACTGGAAGCATGAGAAAGACTCCATGCATTGTTGCTAGTGTTGAAGCCGATGAGGGTAGGGTGGGGAGTGAGAAGGAATGCAGGTGGACTTGAGGAACTAAGACAGGATTCCGGCAAATAACCTGCCAAGAATTGGCAACCTCAGTCCTACAACTGCAAAGATCTGGATTCTGCCACCACACAAATAATTCTGGGAGAAGATTCTTCCTTAGAGCCTAAGAACTTAGGCAACCAACACTGTGATTTCAGCCTTCTGATACTCTGAGCATGAACCCAGCTGAGCCCACCCACTGCACTGTGAGCTAGTAAGTGCATGTTGTTTTCAGCTGCTAAGCGTGTGGCAGCTGTTACATAGCAGCAGATAACGGGCATGTCTCGGAGCACCGAGCATCTTCACTCTAGCTCATCATAGACCCCACTACTGGACAAGGCAGCCACAGGGATTTTGCACAGCCTGCACTGCTTGCTTACAACACCAGCCCAGCCCCTGTAGGCATTTGAGTTTGCAGTCCTTGAACTGCACTGAAATCCTGCACTATGGCTGGAACTTTCCAATCCCCCGCTAGAAGAATGCAAGCCCCTAGACTTTGTCATCATGCCTGCGCCCTTGACCACCGCCGCCCTCTGTTCTGCTCATCATGCCTCTGCTTTGTAGCACTATCCTGTTCCTGTTGGTACATGTCAAGGAATCCCAACCCCTACTGCTAACCCCTGGGCCCTGTCGCCTGTCCCAGCCCCATGACAGCTCCTCCAGCATTGCTCCGTCCACAGTGGGGTGTGGATTTAATCTGAGCTTCCTCCCCAGACCGCCTGCCTCTTGCTGAAAGTCACCAGAGGAAACTGGGTTTGAAGCAGAATATTCCGAGTCAAGACTGTCTGCTCTGATAGAGCATCCAAGGCCCTGTGTGCTTTCACTAAAATCGTGATCGTAACAACAGCAGCTGTTCCCAGGAAAAGAGCTAACACTGGCTGGTTTGTGGCAGCCACTGTTTTTAGCACTCAACGTCGTTAAGCCTAATTTAATTTGCAAATGGACTCTTCACAGGTGTTACTTTCTCGTTAAGAATTGAGACGCGGGTGAGGCATCTTGCCTGAGGTTACACAGGAGGTAAGGGACACAGCTGTAATACCATCTGGGCCTTCTGGCTCCTAACTCTACTCTTCTCATAAGTATTGTCCCAATGATGACATCAGAAGCAGAAAGTCCTGCAGACAAGGCAAATACCCATATGCAGGTTGTTAAGGTCAGACGAACCCATCCTGATGGCATTACGTGGGTCATTCTCCCTGCTCTCTCATTTCCTGTCTTCCAGCCCAGCTCTAAGAGTCATTCAGTCACTCAACCAACATTTATTGAGCACCTACTATGTGCTGGCCCTGTGATGGTCACCAGGGATACAGCGATGAACAGGAGGCTTGTCTTGTAGAAGCCTATATCCCATGGAGGAGAAACATGCTTTATGTAGTAGGAAATGGGACTGACTCAGAGCCATTTGCTGTGAGTGAAGGCATTTATGAGAAGAGGGTATCTTAACTGGGTATGAAAATGAGAATGAGCCATGCTCAGTGGTGAGGGTGGTGTATCCCAGGCAAAAGCAACAGCAATTGCAAAACCCCTAAAGAAGTGCAAGGGGAGTGTGTGCCTCAAATAGGATGAGAGAGACCAAGGGCGGCAGAGGATAAAGTCAGAGATAGAGCCAGGAGGTACGTCGTGTGGGGTCATGTGGGATGTCAAAGGAATATGGTATCTTTCTAAGTGCAATGGGAAGTCATTGGAGCATTTTAAGCCAGTAAAAGGCATGATGTGGTTTATGGTTTTAAAGGCTTACTTTGCTCTTGAGAAGAGAGGGGAGTGCAGGGGTAAGAACAGCAGCCAGGAGACCTGGTGAGGAGGCTGGTAAATGGTCTGTGTTGCTCAAAAGCTATGTGGGTAAGATGAGCGAGCACTTTGTCTGCAATGATGTAGCTTCCAGTGTGGAATGTGGTTCTGTTAACCTACCCCCATTTCTCACTCCACCCTGCCCCTTTGCTGAAGCAGGCACAGTGACTGACCCTGCTCCTTCTGAACCTCTGGCATTTGGCCCCCTACCTGTTTGGGGGTCCGCAGCAGCTCCTCAGCTGTGACCACAGCTGTTATGGCCTTGCTGTTTTCTGCGTTGGGGTAAAGGGTGACAGACAGCCCAGCCACGAGCTGGATGGCCAAGTCTGTCACCGACACTTTGTCATCTAGCACGGTTATTGTCTTCTCTGCCAGGATGGAGTCAGACAGTGGAGACAACACCTGTGGGATTGGCAAGACACAAGGAAAATCCATCATACCTTTTTCCAGATGTTAGCCCCTTCCCCAGCAATATTTCTTCCATCCCAACAGGCCTGAGGTCCAGAATACAGGGCAAAGGGGTTACATATCTACTTCACTCTATACGCTGGCCCATCCCATGCCTTTGTGAGGATCAAAGTTACCCTTTCCCCAAGACACCTTAATTCTCCCTGTTGAAAATTCGGAATAGATATTAAAATCCATTCTGTCTTTAAAAGGGAATGACTCCTCCTATTTAGATGAAGTATGCTTGTACAATGCACAACCTGGTTAACTGTACATGGTGATCCTGTTGAACAGACTCATGAAGCGTTGAATTATAAATTTATAAAAGTGAATTATAAATAGTTCACTCCTCCCACCAACACCACAATGTATCCTCTGTCAAAACATTGCTTTCTGCCTCATCTTGTAAGCCAAATGTCGGGCTTGAGATGTCCAGGGGAAATGATAGGAATGTGCTAACCATTCCCACATATCGTGTAAGGATCCCGAATGACATTCCAGAATGGTGGATTCAGTAGGGTGGGACTTGAGGGATTGAGGAAAAGGCTGTCCAGGCCCCATCATTTGTCCTGAAATTTTACCATTCTATACCCTTCCTCCAGTGAAAAAGAAGGAGCAGGATTTCAAAGACAGTTTGTTGAATAAGTAAATGGCAGGAAGACAGAATGACTGAAAGAAGGAAGAAATGAGAGGAAGAATCCATGCTTTTTCCCTGAGCCACTGGTAGAAGCGGTGCATGGAGAAGACGATGGCTATTTCTAAGAAGGCATAGGGGGAATAAGTTAGAAAAGTATGTGTTCAGAAGGAGAATCAGAGGTAAGATGGGGGTGCTGGGAGGTGATGGGAATGGTGGGGGCAGCCATTGAGAATGAGGTCACATGGGGAGCTAAGAGGGTGCAGCTGCCACCTTCTCCATTCTGTTTGGAAGGAGGCTGGACTCAAGATCTGGCCTGGGCTCATCTTCCTGTGTCCCCATGATACAATCTGGAGCCATCATGGGGTTGAGGAATTGGCCACAATGACCTGCCCACTCATTGAGTCTCCCTCAATACTGCATACATGCCCAGTGCTGGGGAAACAGAGACTCCCTACCTGGATGGTCGTCATCCCAACCTCTCGCCCGACTAGGACCCGGCTGTCCTGGAGGGTGGCCACGTGAGGTTCCTCCAGCTTCATGAAGTCTGCCACCAGGTGAGTGATGTCGAACTGCCAGTCGGGACTAAGCAGGTAGCTCGGCTGGCCCCATGGGCCGGCGCCCTCGGACACAAACTGGGTGAGGACCCGCACGGTGGCGTGCTGGTACTGCAGCGCGCAGCCCCGGCCCCGCCGCTCCTCCTCGTCCTCATCCTCGCTCTCACGAGTGGGCCTTGTGGGAAGGGACAAAGAGCTCTCAGATCCAGGGAGAGGAGTCTAAGATGTTCTTGAGACAGGCAGGACCCGCCTCAACCTCAAGGAGATGACATTGAAGACACGAGCCCCAGGACCACGCAAGGGGCACCAAGCCTATCTCTAGGCAACACGAAGCGATGGGCATCTCTTTCTCGAATACATTTATTGAAAAATAAAAGACAAGGGCTAATATGTACTAAGCCTGCACTGTCTCATAAGTAGGCATTGGCCACATGTGGCTATTTCAATTTTTATTAATTAATTATTATTACATTTTTAGAGACAGGGTCTTGCTCTGTTGTCCAGGCTAAAGTGCAGTGGTCCATCCTAGTTCAATGCAGCCTTGAACTCCTGGGGTTAAGGGATCCTCCTGCTTCAGCCTCCTGAGTAGCTGGGACTAAAGGCATGCACCATCATGCTTGGCTAATTTTTAAAAAATTCTGTAGAGATGGGGTCTTGCTATGTTGCCCAGGCTGGTCTTGAACTCATGGCCTCAAGTGATTCTCCCACCTTGGTCTCCCAAAGTGTTGGGATTACAATTATGAACTACCACACTGAACCCTAAATGTTAATTTAAATAAATACAATTAAATAAAAAATTGAACTTCCCCGTCACACTGGCTACAGTCCAGGCACTCCATAGCTACTTGTGCTAGTGACCACCATGTTGGACAGAGGGGTTCTAGAACATTCCACCACTGTAGAAAGTCCCACTGGACAGAGCCGTCTTACACATTTGAGATGTGGCAGGTCCCACTTTATGCTTCCACATGTATGAACTCTTTTTAACCTCATAACACTATGAGGCAAACTCATAATTATTCTCATGACCAGATGAGGAAGCTAAGGCACAGAGAGGTTAGGTAGCTTGCCCATGCTCACAAAGCTAATTAGTGGCAGAGATTGGGTTGGAGCCCAAGGAGTCTCAATTCTTCCCCCTCAGGGATATGGAACAAACTCATTGTCTTGGCCACTCATGACCACAAACTAATCTGAAGGACTGGGGAGATTCACAGCTGTCATCCCCCATCAGGCCAAATGCCTTTAGCTTCTCCTTGTAGAGATCGATTCCGCATCTCACTGTCCTACTTACTCTTCTTGAGACGCTCTCCCTTACAAGAAAGGCCCTGGTGCCTGGGGGACTGTCAAGAAAAGAGTCGGCCGGGCGCGGTGGCTCAGCCTGTAATCCCAGCACTTTGGGAGGCCGAGACGGGCGGATCACGAGGTCAGGAGATCGAGACCATCCTGGCTAACACGGTGAAACCCCGTCTCTACTAAAAATACAAAAACTAGCCGGGCGAGGTGGCGGGCGCCTGTAGTCCCAGCTACTCGGGAGGCTGAGGCAGGAGAATGGCGTAAACCTGGGAGACGGAGCTTGCAGTGAGCTGAGATCCGGCCACTGCACTCCAGTCCGGGCAACAGAGCGAGACTCCGCCTCAAAAAAAAAAAAAAAAAAGAAAAGAGTCCTAGTGGTCTGGGGTGGAGCATTCCAGGCAGGAAGCTGCGAACTCAGCAACACCTTCACTTAGCTCATGTCTGCTAATCCAGGAGTCACAGGGCTGAGAAAACAAGGCCCCATACTCTCACATGTGACAGACAGACAGTCCAGAAACTCAGATAACAAATTAGAGGTTTTTAGCAAATAGTGAGCCCAGCGTCCATTAGAAATGCAATTAAATTTTATCTAATAATTTGATCTGCATGGAAAATTTCAAGCTTATAGATATGCATAAAGCACAGAGAAGGACTCTGACTTTTTTTTGGAGAAAACAAACCGAATTTCAAATTGCCTGGTAACCGAGATGCTAAAAAAAATGCATTCACTCCATCGTGTCATTTTGGGAGAGCCACTTTCAAGAGACAGTCTGATATAAGCCCCAGTGTAGAGTGAGGACAACCTGGGTTTGACACAAACCTGATGTTTAGCAGCTTTTGGGCCTGGCTGGGTTATCTGGGAGCCTTGGGGAGATTTAATTGCTGAGATGATACCAGCATCTCCTAAGCATTGGATCCTTTAGTGTTAAGGTCAGTAAATACAGTTGTTATTATGGCTCTAAGGCATCTCCCCATCCGAGGCTCACCTCTTACTGGTCACAATGGGGACCCTCCAGCCCTTTATCTGGCTGAGCTCCGTGTCAGAGACCTCGATCTGCAGGGGCAGCCGGGGCACCCACACGGTGACATGCAGGGGGGCGCTCAGGTACTGGTATGTGAAGTTCACCACCGCATCCATCTTTCCTTTGATCTCTTTGCCATTGACAAAGATGTAGTCGCAGCGGTCAGACACCTGCAAAGACAGAGGGAGAAAGGATGGAGGAGAAGTTCATGGGGCCTTGGAGACCATCCTTTTTTTGTTTTTCCTATTATCTTGCAAAGCACAAATGCTTAATTCAGGTTTCTCCTAATGCAGAGCCTGAGACTAGGATTTGGTGCACTCAGTTTAATTTTGAGTTGACTCCAGGGAGCAGGGGTGAAGGAGCAGATGAGGAAGACAGAGAAAGAAGAAAACCCAATAGGAAGGTGCATTTTTGAGGCTGCTACAGGGACCATGGGCTCAGTTTTCAGAGGCTTCATGAAAAGTATCTAGAATTGTCCACCTGAGGAGTAAGAGGTGGGACTATTTTTAGCTACCATCTCTTACTCCTACCAGTTGAGGGCTTCCCTGCCTGGGACAGAAAACAGAAGGCAGATTGAGGTGAGATTGCAATAAAAAAGTGAACCTGAACTTGCACAGAACTGCAGCTGTAGCTGAAATCTGGGTTAGCTGAGTGATTTGATGTGAGCACCAGAAGATTTCACACCCTGGGCAGGTGTGACTTTTCAGAAAGTAAGCTGCACCCACAACCCACCTCATCCAGCCTCCAAGGATGCAAAGGGCCTGTAGTGCCTTCCTCCCCAGCGTGGTTCTCACTAATTCTGAGGTCTCTTCCCTCCATGCACATGCAGACCTGATGCAGGTTCTTCATGGTCCCCAGGTTTTGGCAAGGCCGGTCCCTGTGCCTGCAAGCACCTTCCCATCCCTATTTGCTGGACCTACCCCAGCTCAGGGATCCGTGGGACAAGTCTTCTATGACCCCGTGGGATTGTTCATATAATAAGTGTTCATTATGTGAATGGCCGATCACATTAGGGACTACCAACCTGTGTTCCCTTTCCCTATGTGTCTCCCTTTTCTTTTCCCCTTTCGGGCAGATTGCTGTCTCAGGAAAGGGATGAGACAGAGCAGAAAGAAAAATAAACACACAGACTAAAAAAAATTAAGTTTGCAAGTATTTGGCTTTTGTGTTCCAAGATTATTCATCCAAATATGACTGTATCAACCAGCCCACTGGGCATTCCTAGTGTAGCAAGGAAACAGCAGAATGATGTCTGTGTTCTCAAGCAGGCAGGAAGGGGCAACGTGGACAACAATGAGGGCCATTGGGGAGGTAACCTGTGCGGACTGTGACCGGTAAAAAAAAGTCCCCTAGGAACTGCGAACAGAAGACTGTAAGACAAGATGTGCCCTTCCCCAAGGCCTTGGCAATAGTTAAGTCCCCTGGAAATTAGACTGGCATTCTGTTTCTGCCATCCTGATGAATTGAAAACTGAAAATAGAAACCAAGTTGGGTTATCGAGAAGCAATATGACCCCTGTTGAATAGCCAAGCTTATCAGATGTGATTTAAATTGGTCCCAGGTGTCCATATCACCTCTTAAACTAAGAAATCTTTGAAGGCAAAAAGTACTTCTTGTTTATTTTTCACCTCTGGGTTCTTTACACCAGTTGCTTATGAAGCAGGAGCTCAGTGAAATGGATATTGCATGGATGAATGGATGGATGGATAGATGGATAGACAGATGAACAGATGGATGAATGCACACACTGATGCATAGACAGATGGACAGATGGAGGAATAAATGGATGGATGGATGGACAAGTGAATGGGTGCTGGATAAATGGGTGAATAGGTGGGCAGATGGATAGACAGATGAACTGATAGATGGATGCACACACTAATGGACAGATGGATGGATAGACAGGTGAATGGGTAGTGGATGAATGGGTAGATAGCTGGATAGATGGACAGACAGATAAGCTGATGGATGCATGTACACACTGATGGACAGACACATGAATGGATGGATGGATAGGTGAATGAGTGGTGGACACACGGGTAGATAGCTGGATAGATGGATAGACAGATGAACTGATGGGTGGATGCACACATTGATGGACAGACATATGAATGGATGGGTGGACAAGTGAATGGCTGGTGGATAAATGGGTGAATAGGTTGATAGACTGATAGACAGGTGAACAGATGGACAGATGCATACATCGATGGACAGACAGATGGGTGGATGCATGGGTGGACAGATAGATGGATGGATGGACAGGTGAATTGTTGGTGGATAAATGGGTAGATAGCTGGACAGATGGATAGAGAGATAAACTGATGGATGGAAGCACACACTGATGCACAGACAGATGGACAGAGGGATGGATGAGGAGGGCCTTCCCTTCATGGGGTCGCCTGCTTCAGGACAGTCATCAAGGATCTTGGGGTTGATGGAAGATGCAGTGAGAGACGGAAATGAGATGGAGCCAAAAGCCACAAAAACACAAGAAGTTAATTCAAAAGTTTCTAGAAAGCGCTCAGGCAGTGTTTCCTAACCTTTCTTGGGTCATTCACTCTTTTGAGAATACGCATAAAGCTAATTCTTGCTAGAGAAATGCACACACTTACAGTTTAGTGGAACATTTCAGAGTTAATGAAGTCACTCAGAAACCCCTCACATAGCACTTAGCATACTAAGCTATAATTACCGATTTGCTTGTTTGTCTGCTGTCTAGATCACGTAGGTGGGAAAGAACAGAGTCCCCCTCTGGAGGTCTGTGGCCTCGGCGAAATAACGTTCAGTGCTGAGTAAAGAACTCCTGTAATCTGATCACCCTCTCTTTCCCCAGCTTCCAGGAACCATGGATGGCTACTCTGGGCTCAATTTTCATCTTCAACTTGCACTTCTGTTTGGAGAGGCAGCTGGTGAGGGCTGGGCTGAGAGAATTTCCTCCATCTGCTGGGGACAGTGGCAGGGAGCAGTTGGGAGGGGAACACATGGATGGATCTTCTCATTCATGGTCAAGAGTGGTTTAAAAATGTTTACATGCTGATTAAAGAAGGAAGACAATTTTAGTTGCCGTCCCAGACTTGTCATTAGCAGGTAAACACTGTCCTGGATCTGGGAAGGCATTAGCATAACAGCCAAGCAAGAGTTATATCAGTAATCACTTCTTTAATCAATGTTGTAATTTACAGACCATTGACTTTTCTCATTTATTACCTTTCTGAGCTCTGGTGGGAGGAAACCTGGCCGCTCCCGAATATATAAATAATTAAGAGCAATGCCAAGGGTATGAAGTTGCCATGCATGATAGAGCCATCGTCACTGCTATTCCTGAAGGTGTCATAAACGTCTGGGGACATCTCAGGATGCACTAATCATCTCCTAAGTGGCTAGCAGTGAGAACCACCATATGAAAAAATGAGCCCGCTCATCTGCAGAAAGGAACCAAAACCCCACAGGAGTCTTTTTAGTCCCTCGGCTTTGTTTCTGAGACTGCTTTTCATCTTTCATTGTGGATCAGCTGCCGGTTGAGAAAACTGCCCACTGGACTCCACTCACTCTGACGTTTAAGCTATGCGGGCAGAATGCATGGTAGCCACGGCCCAGAAATCAGTGTCTGCCTGTGAGGACTCAGGGGCGGCGGGGTCACGGGCTTGGTGGAGCCACATATGGTCAGTTGCCATATTCTGTTATCGCTCAGGCTTTGGCACCTTCCTGATACTGCACTTGCCTCCTAGGAAGAGCCTGGGGGTCACTTTCCAAGGGGAAAGCAGAGGCATCTGCTGGTCAGTCATGGATGTCCCATGGGAGCCTAGCCTGAATCGTCCTCTAGCCAAGCTGGTTCTCAGACTTGAGCAAGCCTCAGGGAGGGCCTGTTAGCACAGACTGCTGAGTGTCCATCTCAGATTCAACAGGTCGGGGGTGGCGACCCACACGGGCATTTGTAACCAGTGGCCGCGGATGCTGTTGCTGCTGCTGCTCTGGACACCACTTTGAGATCCACTCCTTGCACCCTCGACATCCCGCTCATGATGGTAATCGTTTAGTTATGATGCTTGAAAGTGCATCTCTGTGCTGACAACTCCTCAGCTCCTGTCTCTGGATATCCACCTGCTTCTTCCACATTTCCACTTGGGTCTCTAATTAGCATCTCAAACTAATCATGTTCAAAAACCAAACTCCTAGTATGGTTTTTGTGCATCTCAGGGCACTGAGGTTGTGCTTGAATGAAATTCAGACACAGGAAAATCAAACGTACATTTCTTGTACACCCAAGTTTGTGGACCTGCTCCATTAATACGAATGAAATGCTCGTACACCATAACAATCCCTGCTTCACATCTGCAAGGTGATTTCATGTCATTTTCTTTGTTTTTTTTGAGCTCAAGTGTTTTATTGCACGATATGATAAATATAGTTAATAATGGCATATTGTACATTTCAAAATTGCTGAGAGAAAATTTTGAATGTTCTCACCATGAAATGTAAAGTATTTGAGATGATGAATATGCTACTTAGCTTGACTTAATCACTGTATTAAGAACACATTTATTTATACATCATATCACTTAGTACTGCATAAATATATACAATTATAATCTGTCAATTTACAATAAAATTAAAAATTAAAAAAGAAAACAGAAAAGAAGGCTGGGCACGGTGGCCCATGCCTGTAATCCCAACACTTTGGGAGGCTGAGGCGGGCGGATCACTTGAGATCAGGAGTTTGAGACCGGCCTGGCCAACATAGTGAAACCCTGTCTCTACTAAAAACACAAAAAACTAGCCAGGCATGGTTGTGCACACCTGTAATCCCAGCTACTCAGGAGGCTGAGGCAGGAGAATCCCTTGAACCTGGGAGGCAGAGGTTACAGTGAGCTGAGATCGCACCACTAAACTCCAGTAAAAAAATGAAAACAGAAAAGAAACCCAATTTTTAAAAAACAATTTATAAGGCTTTATTTTTTACCATAAAATCAATTTTGCCTATCTTCCTAGGCCACCAGGTTTCTTCTGGTTATTATTTGCTTGATTTGTCTTTTTCTCTCTTTTACTTTTAGCCTTTCTGAAGCCTTCTGTATCCTGGATGTTTTAGATGATTTGTAAAAATAAACACTTATAATTATTTTCTTTTAGAATGTTTTCTCTATAATTCATCATTCTTTTGCTGGAACTTTTAACACATTCATGTGAGTTACAATGGATGTTTTACTTGGATTTATTTCTACCATATTATTTGTCCATCCTCTTTTCTTTTCATTTTGCTTTTTTTAAATCTCATTTTTGCCTTCTTTGCCTATTATTTTCATACTCAGTTTTTCTAGAGCTATGGACAGCAGTTATAATCCTATTTTGTAGATGAGAAAACCAAGGCTTGCCATGGTTGTGGCTCATCCAAGATGGAGAGGTAAAGTGAGAACTGCCAGTAAGAGTCGGTTCAAGATTTGACTGGACAGTTTCAGCCATGTTGCGGATACTAGGATTATGGCCTTGGCTGAGGTCGTCCTTCCTGCCATGTGACTGTTCGAGTCATTTGCATTCCTGTGGGCAGGTGGGCAGGGGAAAGGCAGGTGCTGAGAGAGGCCACTGTCTAGCAACTGTGGCATGCCCGTGGCAAGGGGCCAGTGGCAGTCCGGAACCTCTCCTCAAGTGGCTCTGCCTGCATTTCCTCATCCCATCCCCCAGGGGCCACTCGGAAAGGCTGTCTCTTTCCAAGTCTAGGCAGGGAACAGATGGTCCACACAAACCTGGAACTTGAGGACTGCTGATCGAAGGGGCAGATAGGGTTAAGGGAAAACAGTGTGAGCGGGGAAAGCATGCCAGGGCTTAGAGGTAGGCAGTGAGTTGGTCTGCATCCTCCAAACTCATGTCTTCCTAGAACCTCAGACTGTGCGCTTGTTTGGAAACACAGTCCTTGCAGCCCAGGGGCCTCTTCTCAAAAGCTGCCTCTGAATCTAGGGCTATTGTTGGAAAATGTTTAAATAATATCTCCTTTTCAGCTCAGGAAAAATCCTTAAATGATGTACAAGTTCCTCTCTGATGTGCCTGGTTATCTTCCCTGTGCATCATCTGTGGTTTTCCCACTGTTCGCTCCACCCAGCCACTGGCCTCCCTGCTGGTTCCTGCACATGCCAGGCACACACCTGCCCCAGGGCCTTTGCACATGCTGTTCTCTTTGCCTGAAGACTCCTCCCCTACTTGTTTGCCTGATTTGTTCTTCATGTCTGTCAGCTCTTTAATACAGTGGATCTCAACCCGGGCAATTGTGTCCCCCAGGGGACATTTGAGCATCTCTGTGCATCTTGGTTGTAACAAATGGGAGGATAGATTTGCAGCTGGTATCTAGGGGATGGAGGGTAGGATGCTGCTCAACGTCTTACAGTGTCTAGGCCAGTCCACCACAACAAAGAATTAACCCACCCCAGATGTCAATAGCACTGAGGCTAAGAATCCCTGCCTTGCTCAAATGTCAACTTCTCAAATATTCTTTCTCCGCCATTTCCTTTTTTGTATGTGTGAGACAGAGTCTCGCTCTGTCACCCAGGTTGGAGTGCAATGGCACCATCTCGGCTTACTGCAACCTCCGCTTCTCGGGTTTAAGTGATTCCCCTGCCTCAGCCTCCTGGGTAGCTGGGACTATAGTCATGCACTACCATGCCCAGCTATTTTTTGTACTTTTTAAAGCAGAGATGAGGTTTCACCATGTTGGCCAGGCTGGTCTTGAACCCTTGACCTCAAGTAATCCACCCACCTTGGCCTCCCAAAGTGCTGGGATTACAGGCATGAGTTACCATGTCCAGCCTGACATTTCCATTTTAAATGGCAACTCTCCCAAACCTCCCTTCCCTCTTCCCTGCTTCCTGTCTCTAGATTGCTTACTGCCATCTGATGCACTGCAGATTTTACCTGCTCGCTTCGGTTATTATGTGTCCTCCCTCATGAGAACCTAAACTCTAGGATGCCAGAGATTTTTGTCTGTTTTGTTTACTGTTGTATCCCTAGGGCCTAACACCTGACACACAGTGGATACTCAATAAATAATAAATACGTACTGAAGAATGAATGAATGAATCAGAGCTTGCAAACTGGTGGCCTCCCATCACATTTGGCCTACACAGTGTTGTTGTCTTTTTCAACAGAGACGGGGTCTTGCTCTGCTGTCCAGGCTGGAGTGCATTGGTGCAATCATAGCTCACTACAACTTCAAACTCCTGGGCCTGGGCTCAAGCAATCCTCTTTTCTCAGCCTTCCAAGTAGCTGGGACTACAGGCATGCACCACCATGCCCAGCTAATTAAAAAACATTTTTGTTTTAGAGATGGGGTCTTTCTATGTTTCCCAGGTTGGTCTCCAACTAAAGGGCTTAAGAAATTCTCCCTCCTTTGCCTCCCCAGTCTATGGAGCATTAAATGGCCAGACCTGGTCTCAGCATCAATGGGGTAGAATGTTGCCAAGGTAACCACCACGTGTGGCCTTGGCAGTGAAAGGTACTCAGGTATCTGGGTCACTGAACACCCCCTATGCTCAGGTGACACTCAGGGGTACCTGCTCACCCAGTGCCCCCAACACTACCCCCCTATCACACACACACGCACACATGCACACACACGCACACATGCACGCACACGCACACATGCACACACACGCACACATGCATGCACACATACACGCATGCACACACACATGCAAACACAGGAAGAGATGAACTTTTATCAGTGATTGCTTACTTTATAACAACAGCAAACATTCATTGACTGGCCACAGTTATCCAGGCACCATTCTAAGAGGCTCACATGGGTCATCTCTCTGAGTCCACACTATAAACACAGGAGGGCACTGTTATATTTATCGTATCCATAGTGCAAATGAGAAAACCAAGGCGTGGACAGGTGATGTACCTTGCCCATGATCACACAGCTGGTATTCATAAGTCAGGATTTAAACACAGCCAGCCAACCCTAGAGGTCTGCTCTCAGCCATGATTCTGAGCTGGCTCTGCACTCAGGGAGGCCTGCCTTCTCCTCCATCATGGACAGGGTCTATTTCCTCTCCCCATTGATGTTGGGGCTTTGGCCAGGAAAATATGAGCAGAAGTGGCAGCCATGCTTGGACCAGTCCAAGCTTGGTCTTAGGAAATGTGTACTTCTGCTAGGCTTTGGAACTTGACCATTAATAGCTACTTCCTCCAAACCCATAAGCAAGAATAAATTGCAATCGTCTTGAACAACTAAACACTGGAGTTGTCTGTTACACAGACTTGCTGACAGATTCATTCTGCTAAGAGATGTGGACAATCCTGACTGTAACTTTCAAGGGCTTTTACACGGCTTCCCCTCTCTTCCTTACCTCTCATTCACCTTTCATCTTATTCTATTTTCTCTCCTGTTGAGGCAGAGGACACTGGCAAAGTTGAGAAGAAAGCAGGCATTGGCAGAGCCCTGATTCCAGGTTTAGGAGGCTTCCCAGGATGTGGGAAGGCTCCTGTCAGAGATTCTTGTCCTGGAGGGGCCACCGTTTCAGGACATTCACCAGGACCTGACTTTGGGACACTAGTTTAGAATCCGTTTCCTCTCGTCGCCTGCGCCTGTTCTCACCCCAGGGAACTTCTGGCTGATCTAGCATCTCCTGTGCAATGTGTCCTTCCCCTGCAGCGGCCAGAGCTGAAGTTTTACATTTTAAGGAGGTCTCTGGTGCAATTTCAGCAGTTCTCTCATTACTAAAGTGCATTATAGCTACTTCTTTGACATCAGTGAAAGAGAAGGAAAAAGAAAAAGGCAGAGAAAAGTCAGGGCTAAGCAATATTTCTGAGACTATGTCTATGCTCTTCCCCTCCCTTTTACATCTTGCCCGGTGGTGAAATGATGGCCGAACAGAATTCAAATGGCCAGGCAGAAATCTGTTCTGTGATAAATCACACTTTATCCAGCTGACAACGCACAACGCTGCCAAGACTTGGACACATCTGCCGTCGTTCTCGGCTCGGGACTGCTGTCCATGCGGGAGGTTGGCAGTGCTAATGGGCTGCCTGGCCCGGCTTGGGGAGGAGGAAGGGGAGATGGTTGGTTGCCCGCCCCACTTGGGCCGAGGAGACAGGCAGGATTGAGGGTCAGCGCAGTAGGGACCGGAGAAAGGCATACTTTCTGACAATGGCACATGCTTCCTTGTAGGATCCAAATGTTGTGGTTAGGAACACAGGCTTGCATCTGAGTTGTGCTAGAGTCTGCCCTGCTCTAGGATTCATTTTCCTCATCTATGAAACAAGGATTCTTTCAACCAATACTTTCTGTGCCCCTACTATGTGCTAGGTGTTTCTAGGCATGGAGATACAGCAATGAGTGGGAGAGACAGGATTTCATTTAGAGAGTGGGAATAGATGATAACAAGTAAAAAGAAAATAATTGTGAGCAATAAATGCTACAATAAAAATAAAATAAGAAAACATGACTGAGAATGGTGCAGAGACCTCTCTCGTGAGGTGACATTTAGGCCGGAGATATGGGGCAAGAGGGTTCCAGGAAAAGATTCAGTTAAGAGGCACCAACATTTTATTTATTTATTTATTTATTTACTTATTTATTTATTTTGAGACAGAGTTTTGCTCTTGTTGCCCAGGCTGGAGTGCAACGGCACAATCTTGGCTCATTGCAACCTCCGCCTCCCGGGTTCAAGAGATTCTCCTGGCTCAGCCTCCCAAGTAGCTAGGACGACGGGTATCTACCACCATGCCTGGCTAATATTTTGTATTTAGGAGAGACGGGGTTTCGCCATGTTGGTCGGGCTGGCCTCGAACTCCTGACCTCAGGTGATCCACCCACCTTGGCCTCCCAAAGTGCTGGGATTATAGGCATGAGCCACCATGCCTGGTGACCAACATTTATTAAGTGTCTGCTGTATGCTAGTTTCTATTCTAAGAATTTATATGTATAGATTCCTTTCATCTTCACACAAACCATTTTACAGGTGAGGAAACCAAAGAACAGAGAAATCAAATAACTGGTCCAAGGTCTCACAGTGAACAGGAGTCAGAGCTGGATTTGAAAGCAAACATCTTGGTCCAGAAAAGCCTCACTTAACCTCTCACTTACACTGTGTGAGGGCCTGGAGGGAGGAGTAATTGTGGCCTGTTCTAGAAAGAGAAAGAAGGTTGGCATACAAGCTCAGAGAAGTAGGCGGAGCGTGTCATACCAGTAGAGAGCAGCAGGTTTACCAGGAGAATTAAATAAGAAAGCCTACAAGTAGGGGAATTAGCCCAGTGCCCGCAAACAGCAGGGACACATTGAAAGCCTGTGGCCAGGTAGAAATCTCAGGCCTGGCAGATGGGAATCTGTAGAGGGCCGGGCAGACGGAACGTATTAGCCCCAGAAGGGTGTTTACAAGTGGGTTGGAAGAGGAGAGTGGGGAGAGGCTTCCAGGGTGACAGCCTTAATCAGATCTGACCGCACCACGCATGCAGTTTCTCTCCCGCAGCTCCTGCCCCAGGTCACCCTCTGTACCATCTGCCTTCTTTCTCCTTAATAAGGCACTCAAGATCCTAAAGCCCTAAAACACAGAAGCGGACGCACAGGGAGGACAGCCATGTGAAGATGCAGGCAGAGAATGTGGTGATGCGTCTACAAACCAAGGAAGGAATGCCCCGTTCCAGACGCTGGAAGAAGCAAGGTGTCCGCCGGGAGCTGTTGCCTGAGATTGCTCCTTAGAGGCCTTGGAGGAGGGGTGGCCCTGTCCGCACCTTGACTCCAGACTTCTGGCCTCCAGAGCTGTGAGAAAGTAAATATCTGTTGTTTAAGTCACCAGTCTGTGGCACTGTGTTGTGGCAGCCCTGGGAAACTGTGACAGGGTGTGGACACACCGCTCCCACCTGGGGCGGGCGATGCACTGTTTCAATAGCGTTACATGTCTGATATTTTCTTCCTGCATCCGTTTTCTGATTTGGAGTCATTCTTCTGAAGCTTCCTACACACAGACAGTGTTAACGGCCACGCCAGCGGTGCTGGGGCCTCTCACAGTCAATCTAGGACCAACGCCTTCCTAGGAGAACCAACGGCCGGCACCTTGCTGGAAGACACCCAGAGAGTACCCCATTCTCCCATTCCTCTCCGCCCTTGGCTAGATCGGGAGGCGTTGCTTGGAAAACCCATTTATGGGTGTGGCTGACATGCGCTATTTCCCCAACCTAGGCCACATCAGAAATGGAGTGGAGGTGCTGGAACAGGGAACAAGCGGATGGCAAAGAATAAGGGGGTGGAGGAGAGGAAACCCCACTGTCATCCCATGGAGCTTCCTGTGGCCGCAGCCCTAGTTTCTTTGGGGGTCTTCCCTTGCCCCACTCCAGTTTGGAAGTTTGGCTGAAGCTCCGCCTCCAACCAGAAGAGTGAAATCATGTGACCACGGCCTAAGCCAATCAGGGCTTCTCATTCCCAGCCACAGCGATTGGCTCAGGGGTTAGCAGAGGACCTAAGCGGGAGCAATCAGAGGAGGCCTCAGGATTTTGATTCAGGCCAGGCCAGGCAAAAGGTACATGCTCTTTTCTGCTAGATTTCTACCTGTAAAGATACCATCTGGGCCGGGCGTGGCGGCTTACACCTGTAATCCCAGCACTTTGGGAGGCCAAGGCGGGTGGATCACTTGAGGTCAGGAGTTCGAGACCAGCCTGGCCAACATGGTGAAACTCTGTCTCTACTAAAAATAAAAAAAAATAATAAAAAAATAGCCAGGCGTGGTAGTGCTCACCTGTAGTCCCAGTTACTCAGGAGGCTGAGGCAGGAGAATCACTTGAACCCAGGAGACTGAGGTTGCAGTGAGCCAAGATCATGCCACTGCACTCCAGCCTGGGAGATAGGGTGAGAATCTGTCTCAAAAAAAAAAAAAAAAGATATAGTCTAGTAGCTGTCTGCATCCATGGCAGGACAGGACAACTTGTCTGAGACACTGATCAGCATGGAGAATGCTGAGCCAAGTGATGGAAAGTCAGAAATAACATAAAAATACTGATTACTTCATTTGAGCCCCTGGATCCAGCCATCCTGGAAGCCAGGAAATCTCTTACTGTTCAGATATAGGAACCCCTAGATGTTTTCCCCCTTAATTCAGTTTGGGTCTGTTAACCAAAATCATCCTCTCAGATATAAGGGGTAATTTTGTTGGCTATCTTCCCCAGCCCAGACCCATCAGTGCCACTCTTTCCACCAGCCTCTCAGCAAGGAAGACAAGAAGAGGAACATAAAAAAGGTATAAAAATGAGAAACAGGCCGGGCACAGTCGCTCATGCCTGTAATCCCAGCACTTTGGGAGGCCAAGACAGGCAGATCACTTGAGGTCAGGAGTTTGAGACCAGCCTGGCCAACATGGTGAAACCTCATCTCTACTAAAAATGCAAAGAATTAGCTGGGCATGGTGATGCATGCCTGTAATCCCAGCTACTCAGGAGACTGCTTGAACCTGGGAGGTGGATGTTGCAGTGAGCTGAGATTGTGCCACTGCACTCCAATCTGGGTGACACAGTGAGACTCTGTCTCAAAAAAAAAAAAGAAAGAAAAAAAAGAAAAAGAAAAAGAAAAACATATTAAAAGTTGTCATTAGGACCACAAAGCCTGGTCATGATTAATCCTCTAAGAGGAAGCCGAGTACTGTAAGAAGACAATTGAAAGCACACTGAGCAAGCAGCCTGGCTGAGTTTCAACTCAGATACATACACATTTGCTATTGAATATTTTTGCTGCCCAGCATTCTCTTCCTCTATTTTCTGCAACCATTTAAAAACGATTTCCAGGGGACCCCGCCCACATCCCCATGGCCGGTCTACGTGTTGAGGTCTTGGCCTCAGCCACACAGTTAAGTGGTGTCCATCACACTCCCCTGGCCGCAGGACTGGTTCAGGGATGGTCACATAGCTCAGCCTGACTCAGTGACAGAAAGCCCCAGGATTTCTGATTGAGTGACGGCAGTGTCTCATTTCTGTGGGATTGAACCTGGGGAGGTGTGGATCTAGAGCCTCTAGGGGCCTCCATCTCGGGCTGAGAAGGCATCTGCACAGTTGAAAGCAGGGCTGAGAGGTGCAGAAAAATTGGTTTGTGAATCCACCTGTGCCTGAAGCCAACACCACCCTAGACCTTTTATTGAAAAGACAGTTTCTTCCTTTACTTATTAAGCCAATTTGAGGGTCTGAACTGTTCGATTACTGCACACTCCTTGATAAAGATTTGATGGGTTGGCATAAAATGCTGTTGAGACCAAACCCTGGTTCTCAAATTCATTTTAGCAGAGGGGTCAAAGTGGGACAGGAATGATAGGATCTGGCAGGAGAAAAAACAAGCACAGAATAACTGGTTTCCAGAGCTACATCTTCCCCGAGGCAAACCAGATAACCCAGATCTCAATCTGGACTCTATCCCGTGCTTCATGAACCTGACCAGAAACTTTTCATCAATGCAGAGACCAGCTGCAAGGTCCCTGGGACTTAAAAACCTCTCTTTCCATTTAAGCACACTCACATGGAGCCCTATTTGGCTCAAGTAATATCTGACTCATCAATAAATGGTCTTATCTTCCATAAAAGTCCTTTATGAGAACAGGACACTATTTGTGGCTTACATTGGAGGGTCAGAACAACCTGATCTTTTTTGGCCAGTTCTAGAGTTCTAGGCCAAAAAAGGTTTGTCCATCAGCCTCTCCTAGGAATGAATGTGTGGCATAGCTCCTACCAGTCAAAGGTTTTGATTCTGTGCTTCCCATCGAACTTTCTGTGATGATGGAAATGTCCTATGTGTGTGCTGTCCAGTGCAGTAGACACTAGCCACATGTGACTACTGAGCACCTGAGATGTGGCTAAAGTGACTGAGGAGCTGAAATTTTCATTTTTTTCAATTCTAACTAATTTAAACAGCCACACACGGTTAGTAGCTGCCATACTGGGCCGCACAGCTATAGGCAAATCTTAATATCAATCTGTCAGGACAGCATATTCCCATACTTGCCTGAGCCTGCTGGGAATCTGAGGCCACATGGGCCTGGTGATCAGGCAGACCTGAGTTCAAATCTAGGCTCTGCTACTAACCAGCTGTATGGCCTTGGGCCAGTCACTCAGCTTCTCTGGGCCTGAATTTTCACATTTGTAAAATGGGACTTAAGTAGTACCCACCTCATACTTTCTAGAGTGATCTACTTAAACCACAAACAAGAATATCCTACAGTGTCATATTGCTCTGGGAGTAAAACAAAATTCTGAACAGACTCCAAGGCCTTGGACAACCTGGCCCTGCCTATTTCATCCATCTTAATGTTTTCTCTTCCTCTTCTTACTCTTTATCCTCTTTCATCCTGGCTGTTCTTTTGTTCCTTGGACACAGAAAGCCTGTTATACCCCAGAGCCTTTGCACTTGATGTTCTGTCTGCTTGGACAGCTCTTTTCTAAGCTCTTGGCATTTAGATCTCAGCGCAAATACTACCTCCCCCGAGAAGCTTCCATGATGGTTGACCATGAACTAGCCCTTTGAATTCTCTCCTTATCCCATTACCCTCTTGGTTTTCCCCATAGTATCTACAATATTTGAAATGAACTTGCTTTTATGTTTGTTTACTTATATACTTTCTATCTCTGCTATTACAGATAAATTTGTGAAAGTGGGGTTCTGGTGCAGTTGGTTCATGACTGTATCCCCAGAGCATGGTACGTGCTCAGTAAATATCTGTGAAGAGAATGAGAAAATCATAGCTTTGATGAAAGGATTATGACTGTAAAGACTATGGCTGCAAAGCAGGATGTTAGCGGGTGTCATGTCCATAAAAGCCCCAAATGTGCTTACAGGGCTTTGCCTGGCCACTTGTGCTCCTATGAACCATCAAGAGAAGAATGTTCTCAAGGTGCTGCTGCCTTTTGCCACCAAAATGAGACACATAGAACCAACCCAAACCCTAAACAAACCTGGATCCCAGCCCACACAACTGGCACACTGAGGCAGGGCTGCTCTACTTAACCCAGGGGCCCCTGAGGGAGAAACCAATGCTTGCTGTTGTAAGTTACTGAGATGTCAGGTTGTTTTGTTATGCAGCATTATCACACCAATAGCTGCCTATTGCAAGTCTAGCCTCCCAGGGATTAAATAAAGACCCAAGTCCACTAGCCAATACAGTGTGGAGAACTCTCTGCTTTGAACAGCTCTCAGCTCTCAGCAGAGCTTAGTGAATATTGCAGCTGCCATGACCCCCATTACCAGTGCCACCTGACAATTACTGAGGACTTACTATGTGCCAGGTGTGTCACACACCTTTTCATTTTCAATCTTTGAGTAGCATCTATGCAATATGACTCTTAGGATCTCCATCTCTGAGATAAGGACACTGAGGCTCAGAGAAGTTGACTTCCCCAAGATCACTCAGAAGGTAAGTGACAGAAAGACATAACAGGAGTCTGTCTGAGGCCAAAGGCAGACCCTTTCTTCCAGGTTAAGTCACCACACTAGGTACTTTAATGGCAATGACTGTCCTCCCACAGGAGACAGGAGACCCTGTGGTGTTTGCTCAACCTAGGGCAGGACTTCTCAACCTCAGCATGATTGACATTTGGGGTCAGATAATTCTTTGTTGTGAGGGCTGTCCTGGAATCGCAGGATGTATAGCAACATCCTTAACTTCTAACCACTAGATGCCAGTAGCCTCTGCCCCAGGTGTGACAACCAAAAATGTCTCCAGACATTGCTAGATGTTCTTAGGGGGGTTCAACCATCCCACAGAGAACCACTGATCTAGGGCTGCCTGGGTAGGAGGAAGAGCTGACACAAAAGCATCATCCTGCATGCTTGAGATGGACGCATTCAGACTCACAGCAGCCTTCTGGGGTACGCCTGGGTCTTTTTCCCTATTTTGTAGATGAAAGAACTGAGGCTTAAAGAACTTGTCTGTGGCAGAGTTCAAGTTCTTAAACATGCCATTTAAACTGCACTTTGAATCACAGATGGAGGGAAGCGGGCACTAGAAGAGCCCTTCAAGGAAGGAGCATCCTCGCTTTACAGCAGGGACCCCAAGTCCACAAAGGGGCCATGGTAGGGCAATGTCGCCCAGCTTGGCTTGGAGCCCGGGACTTCTGGATTCCAGGAATTTCTTTGTTCTCTTTAATTTTCTTTTGTCTGAGAACCAAATGGCTCTTGAGGATAAAGACCTTCCAGGGGTTCTTCCAAAGCCTCTCAGTCATGACAAGTACAAATAGAAAACTCTCTTCTGCCCACCTTGCTGCTTAGGGAGGGATGCCACCTGAAAGCAGAAATGCATCCTGTAGATGCCCTAAAATCTTGGGGCTGTTGCCAAAGGACTTCACACTCTCAGGGACTCGGAGCCTGCAAAATCAATAGTTAGGTTCAGCACAGAGAAAGTTTAGTGCTGACGGGAGCCCGAGCTCGGGGCAACTATCAGGCTGTTGGCTGAGCAAGGTTGCTCTCCATGTGCCAGAGCTAATGCAGGCACCTTTGGTCACTGTGGAAAAGCCAGGCCTGCTAGTTGCCCAAATGCATTATTTTTAGCTCTGCACTGGGATCCATTAGCTGGAATCGTGCCCTGGAGGTCAGATGGGCTGCACTGGAAATTCAATAGATGAACTTTCTCTAATGATGCTTTAAATCTCAGCATCCCCACCCTGTCCTGGGCGGTGCCTAGCAACCCATGGCTGCAGGAGTCTTGGGGAAGGCACATGCAGGGCTGAGGACCAGGGTGGGGGCACCCAGGGAGCACAGGGTGGGTTATCGTGTGTCAGTGTCATTAGGGTGAGGGGATATACATAGGGTGCTTTCCAAATAGGAGGTACAGCCAGGTCCAGGCATTAATAGTCATTATTCTCCTTGCTAACTGACTCCAGTGTCCCCTCCTTGAGGACCACCCCATCCTCAGTAGCCCCCACCCAAGCCCCTCTCCAGCACAGTGTCCTATTCATGGCACCCATCATCTCCGCAAGATTCTCATGCATTTTCTTATTATCTGCTTCTCTCCATCACTAGCATGCTGCTTCCTTGAGGGCAGGGACCGCTTTTGTTCTACTGATTGCTGTGTCCCCGATACCAGAATGGTACCTGGAAAATGGCCAGCACATCTGTGTTTAATAGCTTGTCATGTGACCTGTGAAAAACACGGGCTGGATATTGCTAAATCTGTGACACCACACTAAGAAAACCACTGCCAGGTAATCTGTGCCACGTCATCAACTGCAAGCAAGACACACCTTTATGTCAAAGATGTTTTAAAGCTTGGATCCCATAGATGAGATCCTCTATGCTGGACACTTGGGCATTGCAAGTGCTTGTCTGTATTGCATGTTTTTCTTCCTATTATTGTTCCTGGGGTTATTGTTGGGCAAGTCACGGCCCTTGGCCTTTCTCCAGGTGCTGCTCCTTCACCTCTTGAATGTGAATCAACCAAGAGGCCGACATCCAGGGTTCTCTCCCATTCAGATGTTATGACTCTTATTAAACTGCACATCGCAGACCAGACTCCTCACCCCTTATCATTCTTTCACACTGCACACTGGCCTGGCTTCATTTCCCAAGTGCTCCAAGGCAGGGATATTCATGATACATTGCAAGGTGAGAGAAGGAACAGGCAGAAATGCATAAGGATATGGCTCTATTTCTGTAAGACAAACCAGGACTGAAAAGCCCTTATACGTGTGTGTTGCATTGTATAGACACATGTGTGGGCGTGTGTATGTGTGTGTATAGATTTGCCAATAAGACAGTTTGTGGTTAACAAAAACAGTATGTAAGATATCTTATTCTTGGCCGGGCGCGGTGGCTCAAGCCTGTAATCCCAGCACTTTGGGAGGCCGAGACGGGCGGATCACGAGGTCAGGAGATCGAGATCATCCTGGCTAACACGGTGAAACCCCGTCTCTACTAAAAAATACAAAAAACTAGCCGGGCGAGGTAGCGGGCGCCTGTAGTCCCAGCTACTCGGGAGGCTTAGGCAGGAGAATGGCGTAAACCCGGGAGGCGGAGCTTCCAGTGAGCTGAGATCCGGCCACTGCACTCCAGCCCGGGGGACAGAGCGAGACTCCGTCTCAAAAAAAAAAAAAAAAAAGATATCTTATTCTTAAAATATTATCTCTCTATGTGGGTATATGTGTGTAAGAAATGATTACCAAAATGTTTACAATGATTTTCTAAGGGCGATGGGAGTAAAGGTAGTTCTTTCTTTCTTAGAGTTTTCTGGAGCAATTATTATTGTAGACAAATTATATACATTACTTACATAATCAGAAAAAATACCCACCAAATTATTTCAGGGTGATTAAAAAGCCTACAAAAATAAATGAAACAAAATATGTATGTGTATCATCACTTATATAGTTATCCTTGCTGGGAATGCAAATTTGAATCTAAATGAAGAAATATCAGGAAATCTCAAATGAGGAATATTTTATTTAAAAAGTAAAAATAAGGACTGTATTTCTCAAGAGTATTCTGTGTCTTAAAAGACAGGGCACTGCTAAGGACCTGCTTCAGCTTAAAGGAGACTAGAGTACGTGACAATTAAATGTGCATGTGAGCCTAGATTGGATCTTGTACCGCAGAAAAATACGCTCCACAAGACATGGTTGGCCAACTGACAAAACTGGAAAACAGAATATGGATTAGATAATGTATTGTATCAACATTAAATTAACTGAAGTTGATGACTGTGGGTATGTAAAAGAATATTCTTATTCTTAGGAAATATACACTGAAGTAGTTAGAGTTAAAAGGCCTTGATATATGTAACTTACTCTGAAGTGGTTCAGCAACAAATCTATCTATCTATCTCTCTATTTATCTCTCTATCTCTCTATCTATCTATCTATCTATCTATCTTCTATCTATCTAATCTATCATCTATCTAATCTATCACCTATCTATCTAACCTATCACCTATTTATAAATCATCTATGGCCGGGCGCGGTGGCTCAAGCCTGTAATTCCAGCACTTTGGGAGGCCGAGACGGGCGGATCACGAGGTCAGGAGATTGAGACCATCCTGACTAACACGGTGAAACCCCGTCTCTACTAAAAACTACAAAAAACTAGCCAGGCGAGGTGGCGGCGCCTGTAGTCCCAGCTACCCGGGAGGCTGAGGCAGGAGAATGGCGTGAACCTGGGAGGCGGAGCTTGCAGTGAGCTGAGATCCGGCCACTGCACTCCAGCCTGGGTGACAGAGCGAGACTCCGTCTCAAAAAAATAAATAAATAAATAAAAATAAAAATAAATCATCTATTAATTATCTATCTTATCTATCTATCTCCCTTCCTCCATCTGTCCACCCACCCATCTATTCACCTATCCACCCATCCATCCATCTATCCATCTACCTACCTACCTGTCTATCTGTCTATCGAGAGGATGGGAAGAGAGAAAGAGAGAGAGAGACTGAAACTATAAAAAAGCAAATGGGTAAATATTGATAACAGTAGAACCTCAGTAAAGGGTATAAAGTATAATTTGTCCAGTCATTGCAACCTTTGAGATAAGTTTGAAATTCCAAATAAAAGTAAAACGTTAAGCAAGATTTGAATGTACAGAGACTATATAGCCTAACGGCCAAGGGCTTTTTGGCCCTCTAGCTAGAATCCCTTCTCTGCCATGTGCAAGTAGTGTGACCTCAGGCAGGTGGCCTCCATTTTCTGAGCCTCAGTTTCTTCTACTATAAGACAGAATTAATAACGATAATGCAGATGTTGTGAGTAGTAAATGAGTTGGTATGCAAAATAAAGTCTCCCATGTTTACCTCTTCTGTTTGGCCGTGAGTCCTGAGAGGTTCACTTTCTTCATCTGTTTCTTCCTTACCAAAATCACAGAACCTTAAATGTGGTAGTTGGTTAATAAATGTTGGCTGAATGAATTGAGGAGGAAAAGAGGAAGAAAGAAAAGAAAGAAGGAAAGAATGAAGGAAAGAAAAAGGGAAAGCTAGAAAACCCAAGTCCTCCTGAACCTCGGCCTCCACATTTGCACACTGGAGTCCCACCTACACACACTCGAGTGCTTACATGGGCCAAGCAGATCATGGAAGTGGACCAAATATAAGGCAACTGTGACAAATCAGAAGATGCCAGTGGGAGCTAAGCTATGAGGATGCAAATGCATTAGAATGATACAGTGGACTTTGGGGGTTTGGGGGAATTTTGGGGGTGGGGGGCGGGAGGCAAGGGATAAAAGACTACAAACAAGGTGCAGTGTATACTGCTCAGGGGATGGGTGCACCAAAAATCTCACAAATCACCACTAAAGAACTTACTCATGTAACCAATTATCTATCACCTGTACCCCAATAACTTATGGAAAAATAAAACAATAAATAAAGGGTACCCCACAGTGCTGCCAGGTGAGCACACTGTAGCTCTGCCAGATCTGCTGGATTTTCCCAATAAGCTGGAGGGGAAACCCTCAGATATGACTTGTGAGAATGCAAAATGGTATAGCCACTTTGGAAAAATTTTGGCAGTTTCTCAAACATTAAATGTAAGGTAACCATATGACCAAGCCATTCTACTCCTCTGTATCTACTCAAGACGAATGGAAATGTATGTCCACACAAAGGCATGGATGTGAATATTCATTGCAGCATGATTCATAAATGGAGGAAACATTTAAACAGTGGAAACAACTGGGTGAATGGGTGAACACAATCTGGTATATCCATACAGTGGAATATTATTCCGCAATAAAAGAAACAAACCACTGCCCCATGCTACCATGTAGATGAGTTTCAAAAACATAACGGTAAGTGGAAAACGTGGACACCAAAGATCGTGTATTGTATGACGCCATTCACGAGAAATGCCCACAGCAGGCAAATCTATAGAGACAGAAATCAGCTTAGTGACTGCCAGGAGCCAGGGATGGAAATGGGGATTAACTGTGACAAAAATGTTCTAAAATCAGATCATGGTGATGGTTGCCAGACTTAGCACAATTTACTAAAAATCGCTGAATTGTACATTTGCAATGAATTGCATCCAATTCTTATATTTTTAAGCAACGCTGTGCATATCACACAAAATAGACTTGTAAGCCTCCAGTCTTAATCCCTGATCTACCTAATCAGAGGATTACATGAGATGACCAGAGTTGACTCTGAGTTATTAAGCCCTTACTATATGCTGGCTACTAGGTCATGTTCTCTGCTGCATTTATAAAACTGATTAATCGTCATGCTGACCTTCTGAATTAGGAACTATGCTTATCCTCATTTTACTAAGAAGGAGACTGAGTACTGGAGGGAACGCTCTATGATTCACCCAAGGCTGCATAGCTTGAATGTGGCAAAGTCATGAGGCACTCTTTGGGAGCCATTCTCCATGATACTCTTGCATTTCAGCACATTGTACAGACAGAGCCTAGACTGTTTTTGTTCTGAAAGTTCTTTCAAAGGTGTTTTATAGAGTGAACAGTCTTGGAAGACCGACAGTGCCTTCTTCCGGAGCAAAGGGCAGACATGCTTGAGGTCCAGTATGATAAAGGCATTGTCTCTTTGGGGAGGTCAGGCAGGCTTCCTGCCTGTCTTGTCAGGTTGGCCTGCTTTAACAGAATACCGTTAAGTCAGGTGGCTTAAATGACACACATTTATTTCTTACAGTTCCGAAGACTGGGAAGTCTGAGATCAGGATGCCAGAATGGTTGGGTTTTGCTGAGAGCCCTTTTGGTTTGCAGACTACTGTCTTCTTGCTATATCACCACACAGGAGAGAGACAGCACGCTCTGGTCTCTTTTCCTCTTCTTATAAGAGTACTACTGCCATCATGGGGCTCCACCCTCATCGAAGCCTAATTACCTCCTAAAGGCCCTACCTCTAATACCATTGCATTGGGTGTTAAGGGCTTCCACATATGAACTCAGTGTGGGACACAAACATACAGCCCATTATACCACCCATGATAAAAGATGCATGTTCTCGAAGGCCAGGATTCCTCCCCTGAAATCTGATCCACTACACGTGCAAGTGTCACTGGCCCCTCTGCATAACCCGGTGGGAACTGAAGCCCAGGCAACTGGTGCAGAACGATGCTGATACAGTGGCTGTCCTTTGTCTCTGACCCCGGGGTCTTGTGTCTTCTGCAAGCATCCACAAAACTGTGACAGTTTGATTTGCCAGTTTACACTAGGGTGCCATCTCAGAGCCTTCAGAATTCTCGACAGAACTCTGAACTGCCTAAATCCAAAACCTCATGGGCCTACTGCAGATGAGGCACTGATTAAATGTCAATTCCCTCCCCTCTTCTCTCCATGGCATTCTGAGCTGTACCCAACTAGCACTGCAAGCATCATTGATCTCTCCAGACCCAAGGCCACAAGCCAAGCCTGGTCCTACGGTCCATGCTCACATACACTGAGCCTGCCTGCTCCGATGTCCTCACCCTGCTGACTCAAGATTTCACATTGCTTTGTCAACAGCCAGGGGTATCAACTCTGGATTCATTTCAGGAGGCAATTTTCTGTTTGAACACATTTATTTCCCTAAAGATACTGATTATAATTCCTGGAGATATTAGTAATGGACTCCATGTCAAAATTGTTTTAAGAGTAGCTAAGGAATGCTGTGTATACAGCTGCGATAAATTTTGGGTTGGTTCCCTCTTGGTTTTTGTAAGCTGAAAGATAGGTTATTTACCTCTAGAAAAGTTATCAGTGCTGGAGGTGTCCTGTCAACACATTATATTCATCAAGGGTTCTGGCTTTTAGGGGACTTGCAAATCAGTGACAAAGGTCAATGACCAACAAGGACCTGTGCTGTCCACGGTGGGAGCCACAAGCCACACATGGCTATGAAGCACTGGAAATGGGGCCAGTTTCGATTTCAGTGTGCTGTTAGTATAAAACACACACTAGATTTCAAAGACTTAGTGTTAAAAAAAGTAAAATATTTCATTATTAATGTTCATATTGATTACATGGAGAAATGGTAATGTTTTAATATAATGGGTTAGACACAATGCATTGCTACAATTAAATTCAACTTTTTTAAAAACTTTTTTTGAACATGGCTATTAGAAAATTAAACATTTCATATGTGGCTTAGGCTGGGCACGGTGGCTCATGCCTGTAATCCCAGCACTTTGGGAGGCCGAGGTGGGTGGATCACGAGGTCAGGAGATTAAGTTCAAGGTGAAACCACGTCTCTACTAAAAATTCAAAAAATTAGCCAGGCATGGTGGCAAGTAGTCCTAGCTACTTGGGAGGCTGAGGCAGGAGAATGGCGTGAACTCGGAAGCTGGAGCTTGCAGTGAGCTGAGATCGCACCACTGCACTCCAGCCTGGGTGACAGTGAGGCTTTGTCTGAAAACAAAAAATCATATGTGGCTCATATTGTGTTTTCATTGGACAGTGTGGTTTAGAACTTCATCCCCCTTTTCCTCTTCCTCCCATTGGTCTTGTGGTCTTTCTGTTAAAGCACTGTGGATTTAAGGCCACCACCAGCCCATACTTTTGGGTAAATTAGGGAAAAAGCCCTTCCTTGAGATAGTACCTCCAACAGCCAGAAGAATCGTCATAATATACAGACGTTGCTGGAATGCTTACTGCCACCTACTGGAGTGCTGCTGCCATGGTTGAGTGTGTGCATCACTGTGTGATGGTGGCGTTGAACGCAGTGAACAGTCTAGTACGGTGGTCTGTTGCTTGTTCTGAGAGTGGGGTTTGGGGAGAAATATTTTTCCGTGTCATTTTTCCACCTCAACAGTTTGTAAACTTCTCTTCTAGTCAGACATGGAATTTTAAACACCAGAGAAAAGGCTGATTGCTATCTGTCAGACTCGATTTGAGGGAAACAAAAATCCTACCTGCATGCTTTTTTTGATATTTGTTTTTTCCTGGATGTGTTTCCAGGGATTACAGAAAAATACAGAGAGAGACGAAATGCTTCATTTCTGACTTGGTAAAGCCCTCGCATTGCCTTATTCTTTAAGCAAGC
Source organism: Trachypithecus francoisi (assembly GCF_009764315.1). NCBI lineage: Eukaryota > Metazoa > Chordata > Mammalia > Primates > Cercopithecidae > Trachypithecus > Trachypithecus francoisi. The sequence continues at coordinate 4,511,956 of NW_022681456.1, forward strand.
ATTGTGGTGTAGCATCATGACTGATGATGGGAAACACCAAGAATTGCAGTTCTTCCTCCGAAAAACTTAAGACTGTAGAGCACACATTACTTTAGGCAAACCTTGTCTGGAAAGAGCAAAATGCTGGATATTTTAGACTTTCTAAGCCATATGGTTTCTGTCAACTACTCAATTCTCCTGTGGTAGCCCCCAAAGCAGCTACAGGCAAAATGGAAGTGAATTTGAGTGGCTGTGTCCCAATAAAACTTTATCTATGAAATAGGCAGTGACTAGGTTTGGCCCATGGCTCACGGTTTGCCAACCCCTACTCTAGAAGAGTCCTTTTAAACAGTTACCCCATGGGCCAACCCACAACACACATGTATTTTGTTTTTTATTTTTTTGTCCATTAAAAAAATTATAATTTGTTGCTAACTTTGAAAAACAAGGTTGTTGTTGTTGTTTTTACCAGAAATCTAGATTTTCCATTCTTTTGAAGATATAAAATACTGAAATCCCGCTACCTCATGACCACAACTGGTTATAACAATTTCCTTGCTGGGAAAGACAAAGAGCAGCATCTTGGCTGCCCTACTAGAACAGGCAGATCCAATTTACCACTTCACTTACTGAAGTCACCTGCTTAGCTACAGTAGGCACTCAGGGTTTGACCCATAGTGCAAAGCACCACTGATGGTTCACCAAGGGATGAGTGGGAAAAGAGAATGTGGTACATAAACACAATGGAAGACTGTTCAACCTTAAAAAAATAAAGAAATCCTATTACTTGTTAGAACATGAATGAACCTACAGAACATCCTGTTAAGTGAAGTAGGCCGGGCACAGAAAGACAAATACTGCATGATCTCATGTACATGTGGAATCTAGTGAAGTTGAACTGATAGGAGCTGAGATAGAATGGCACTTACCAGGGGCTGGGTAAGGGGACAGTTGTGCAGATATTGGTCAAAAGATACATAATATCAGTTGGACAGGAGAAGGAATATGTTCAAGAGTTTTTTTGGTACAATATGTTGAATTTAGTTACTAATGATATATTCTTTTTGTTTTTTTTTTTTTTTGAGACGGAGTCTCACTCTGTCGCCCAGGCTGGAGTGTAGTGGCCAGATCTCAGCTCACTGCAACCTCTGCCTCCTGGGTTCAAGTGATTCTCCTGCCTCAGCCTCCCAAGTAGCTGGGACTACAGGCACCCGCCACCTCGCCCGGCTAGTTTTTTGTATTTTTTTTAGTAGAGACGGGGTTTCACTGTGTTCACCAGGATGGTCTTGATCTCCTGACCTCGTGATCTGCCCGTCTTGGCCTCCCAAAGTGCTGGGATTACAGGCTTGAGCCACCACGCCTGGCCTCTTTTTTTTTTTTTTTTTTTTTTTTGAGATAGAGTCTCGCTCTGTCACCCAGGCTGGAGTGCAGTGGCACGATCTCGGCTCACTGCAACCTCTGTCTCCTGGGTTCAAGTGATTCTCCTGCCTCAGCCTCCCAAGTAGCTGGGACTACAGGTGCACACAACCATGCCCAACTAATTTTTGTATTTTTAGTAGAGATAGAGTTTCACCATGTTGGCCAAGCTGGTCTAGAACTCCTGACCTCAGGTGATCCACCCACCTCAGCCTCCTAAAGTGTAGTAATATATTCTTGAAAATTGCTAAGAGAGTAGATTAAGTTCTCATCACACAGAAAAAGATAAGTATGTGAGGTTATGCATATGTTAATTATTAGGTTGGTGCAAAAGTAATTGTGGATTCTGCCATTTAAAAGTAATGGCAAGAACCACAATTACTTTTGCACTGGCCTAATAGCTCAATTTAGCCATTCCATCATGTATATGTATTTTAAAATAATATGTTGTACATTATATATAAATATATGCACACACACAATTTTTAATTGTCAAATAAAGGAAGAAAGACAGGAATGAACCAAAAACCCTAACTAGGTTGCCACGATGCGACAACAAACAGATGGCAATGGAAACGAGTGGATCAGCTGGAAGTGTGTTGCACATAAGCCTCTGTATAGCTGACCCTCATATATTTCAGTGTAAATGTCCCTAGCAAATGGGATGTCCAAGTGAAGTTTCCACCAGTTCCATCCAGCTGGCTGTGGAATGACTTACTTTGATAACATCCTCGTCTGCGGACTTGCATTCCACCGACTCTGAGATGTCCATCACGGCACTGTTCTCCTCCACAGAGACCACCTTGATAGGCATGGCAACTGTCTTTCCTGTGAGTATGGCAGTGTTCAGAACGTCAGTGTCCTGCCAAAAAGAACCAAACACACGGGGTCAAGGGAGATGTTCCATTCTGTTGGAACCTGGACGATTCTAAGGGGCTCCTCCTGGGGTAAACACCAGGCTGTCCTTATTTGGACAAGACACGCTGTACCATTTATACCCTGTACCAGGACTTGGAATAAAGGGCTATTCTTTGGAACAATCGACCAAGAATGTTCAACAGTTTACTTTTAGTTTATTTATGATCATCTTCCTAGTTTTCAACAACAATCAAAAAGTAGTTATTCTTTTTCTTCATTGCAGAGACCAAGTAGAAGTAATACATCATTAGGTTTTGGTGGTAAGCAACAGAAACTAACTCTGGGTACTTTGAGCAAGCATAGTAGGTTGAATAATGTTTTCCTCTCACTCCCTGCAAAAGATATCCATGCTCTAGTCTCCAGGATCTGTAAATATGTTACCTTATATGGTAAAAGGGATATTGCAATTGTGATTGAATTAGGATCTTAAAATGGAAGGATAATCCTGGATTATCTAGGTGGATCCAGTCATCCTAAAGTCCCTATAAGAGGGAGTCATGAAGGTCAGAGGAAGAGGAGGAGATGTGGTAGTGGAGGCAGAGGTCAGGGTGATATGGCCATGAGCCAAGAGATATGAACAGTCTCTAGAAGGAACAGATTTTTCCTCAGAGCTTCCAGAAGGAGTGCAGCCCTGCCAACATCTTAACTTTAGCCCCTTAAGATTCGCTTCAGACTTCTGTCCTCCAGAACTGCAGGATAATACATTTGTGTTCATTTGTCATCGCAGCATCAAGAAACTAACACAGATCCTTATGGGCTGGATCCTGGATTGCTCCCAGCAACAAAGGAAGAGCTGAAGAAGGCTTTGCAAAGTCCAGATCACCTTCCAGGATATGAAAAGCAGGATATAGCGGCAGTGTCTCCCAAATAAGGTGGAATGAATGTCTTCAACTATTGCTTTCTTTTTCTATTTTTTTTTTTACTTTATATATAAGGGAAATTTATTGGCTCACATAACTGAAATGCCTATAGCATGGGATATGATTGTGTTCAGAGGGCCAAATGATATCTCATATGCTGTCAGTTTTCTTGACATCTTTTTCCCCCTTCATCTCTCCTTCGCCCATCTTCAACCATTTCTATTCTTTTTTTTTTTGAGATGGGGTCTCACTATGTTGCCCAGGCTGGTCTTGAACTCCTGGCCTCAAGCGATCCTCCCATCTTGGCCTGCCAAAGTGCTGGGAACACAGGCAAGTGTCACCATGCCCAGATAATTTTAATTTTTTACTTTTCTTGTACAGACAGGATCTTGCTATGTTGTCCAGGTTAGTCTTGAATTCCTAGCTTCAAGCGATCTTCCTGCCTCAGTCTTCCAAAGTGCTGGGATTACAGGCATGGGCTGCCATGCTTGGCACCTTCATTTTTTGAAAAATGAAGGTGAAAGCAAAGCCAACTGCCTTCCTCTGTTGCTCCATGGGAGCCCATTCCATCACAGCCAATGGGGACTTTGATCTATCCTGCTCTGATGACTTCATGCAAAACTATCAGCATCACACCTCTCATGGATGTTGTGATTTGCAAGATGATGATGAAAATACCTTCTATTTGATTTTGTAGGATACTACCTGATTGCCTTTTTATAATTCTTTTCTTTATGACAGATGAAAATGAAAAAGGGCCTTTGGCTTTGGGACATCTAATGATGCCAGTTTCTCCCAAAGTCCCTCTCCAGAAACACTGCTCTGGTGTGAAGCAGGAGATGGAAAAAGATTTTCTCCCTTCTTTCTCCAGGGAAGCAATTGACACAAAAATGACCTTTTGCATTAAACAAGAGCACAGCTGAAAAAGTTATGAGTTTTAAGTAGAGCCTCAGCCTCTCTCTGATGCTTTTGCATCAGGCAGCAGTTACATCACCCTCGACTGTGTCTTCTCCTGGGTCCATGGGATTCCTGGAGCTGGGCTGCAATCCGGGCAGCTTGTACAACATCTATTATGGAGGCTAAGAATACTTTAGAAATTCCCCAGGTCTATTTTCAGGTTCATTACAGGTAATGTGCTCAGAGTTCAATCTTTACATTTTCTCTCTCAGAATGGTCTTTGGCTAATGGCTTTATTAAAGCAGTACATACCCTCATGGTTTGTGATTAGTTTTCTAACGGTTGTTGCAATTATACACACACACACACACACACACACACACGTGCACACACTCTACCTAACACTCCCTATCCCTAAATTGCACTCCACCAAAATTAAGATGGGTTGGATATATGTGTGTGTGTGTGTATGTGTGTGTGTGTGTGTGTGTGTATATATATATATAAAATGTATTTTTTTATTTATTTTTGAGACGGAGTCTCACTCTGTTGCCCAGGCTGGAGTGCAGTGGCGCCATCTCAGCTCACTGCTAACTCTGCCTCCTGGGTTCACACCATTCTCCTGCCTCAGCCTCCCAAGTAGCTGGGACTACAGGCGCCCACCCTCATGCCCAGCTAATTTTTTGTATTTTTAGTAGAGACAGGGTTTCACCGTGTTAGCCAGGATGGTCTTGATCTCCTGACCTTGTGATCCACCTGCCTCGGACATACATATTTTTCACTGACCAATATCAATTTCAGGAGCAGAGAATTAATAGTCATAGAAATAGCAAATGATAAAAGGAAACTTTGGCCTCCAGAATAAACTGGCTGTGACATGGAGGAAGTTCCCTGTATTTAAAATCACTCTTCTGACTGGTAGTTTGGTGTCTATGACTTGGTGGGCCCTGGAGTCTGGACTCCTGGATTCCACTCCTTGCTTTCCCATTAACTTTCTGTGCAATCCTGATCACATACCATATCTCTTGAAATCTTTGTCTCTTCATTTTGCAAATTAGTGGGGGCTGGGCTATGTCATCTGTCTTTTTAACTGTTGAATCCTAGACTGTCTTAGTTCATTCAGGCTGCTATAAGAAAATATCACAGACTGGGTAGCTTCTAAACAGCAGAAATTGTTTCTCACAGTTCTCGAGGCTGGGAAGTCCAAGTGCAAGATTCAGTGTCTCGTGCAGGCAGAGAGAAAAAAATGTGTATGTGCCTGTGTTTGTGTATGAGTGCCTGTGAATGTGTGTGCGCCTGTGTGTGTGAGTGCCTTTGTGCATATGGCTGCATATGCCTGTGTCTGTGTGTGCCTGTATTTGTGTGCCTGCGTTTGTGTATGTGTGAGTGCCTGTGTGCATATGGGTACCTGTGCCTCTGTGTGTGTGTGTGTGGCTGTGTGTGTGTGTGTGAGTGCCTGTGTATATGGCTACATGTGCCTGTGTGTGCCTGTATTTGTGTATGTGTGAGTGCCTGTGTTTGCGTATGTGTGCGCATCTGTGTTTGTGTACGTGTGAGTGTGTGCACATGGGTACATGTGCCTATTTATGTGTGTGTGTGCCTGTGTGTGTGTGTGTGAGTGCCTGTGTGTGAGTGTGCCTGTGTATGTGCGAGTGCCTGTGTGTGCATGCTTGTGCGTACGTGTATGAGTGCCTGTGTACATATGGGTGCATGTGCCTGTGTGTATGTCTGTATTTGTGTATGGGTGAGTGCCTGTGTGTGTGTGTGCCTGTTTGTGTATGTGTGTGTGCATATGAGTACCTGTACCTATGTGTGTGTGCCTATACTTGTGTGTGTGAGTACCTATACATGTGTGTGCCTGTGTATGTGTGAGTGCCTGTGTTTGTGTATGTGTGAGGGCTTATGTGTGTGTGTTCTCGTGTGTATATGTATGAGTGCCTGTGTGCATATGGGTGCATGTGCCTGTGTGTATGTGTGAGTGCCTGTGTGTGTATGATACTGATGTGGCAGGCCTGCAGAGTTCTTTGCATCTGGTTGCACCTCTCAAATACCTTTTTAGTTGAGGCAAATTCACAGCAATATGCCTAGCACACATTTACGTGTATACAATTGTTCTGTCTTCTGAAACCCACCTAAACCCCCACTGGACCAAGAAGAACACATCGTGTGCACGGCTGGCTGGGTGTGGAGAACACTTCCCTTTATGCTGCTGCTTAGCATTGCTCAGAAGAAGGTTTACACTGCTAGCTGCCTTTCCTCTGGCCCCATCTGGTTCTGACAGGTTCAGCATCACAGAGGGCAGCCCGCTTCCTGAAAGCACACAGGTGTACAATTCCTGCCAACCCCAGTAGGTATTAGAAACCACTTATCAACACTGTCTCAAGGCCTCGGAACACGACGAAGGCATAACTATGACTTGGAAGCTTTTTGTATTTTTAAATGTTTCTTCTCTCCTTTTACCCTGCTCTGAAGTCCTCCACCCGCTTCCATCATAAATCAGAGAACAGTTCTGTTTTGCTGAAAATGATCAATAAAGTAGGATACTTGAAATCATGGTCATTTCAAATTTGAAAAAAGCCCGAGGCTTCTGAGAAAACACATTTTTGTTGTTTGATTTACCCTCATAAATGTAAATTAGTCTGGTCATTTTCTAGGTGATTTGTATTTTTAACTTTTAAATAAATAACATGGAATTACTTCTGTGTATGGGTCCATGTGCCTGTGCGCATGTGTGTGCGCCTGTGTGAGTGCCTGTGTGTGTGCGTGCGGGTGCGTGTGCCCGCGCACGTGTGTGTGTGCTTGTGTGAGTGCCTGTGTGCGTGTGGGTGTGTGTGCCTGTGCGCATATGTGTGCGCCTGCGTGAGTGCCTGCGTGCGTGCATGTGGGTGCGTGTGCCTGCACACATGTGTGTGTGCCTGTGAGTGCCTGCATGCATGCTTGTGTGCATGTGTGTGCGCCTGTGTGAGTGCCTGCGTGCATGCGGGTGGGTGCGGGTGTGCGTGTGTGTGCGCCTGTGTGAGTGCCTGCGTGTGGGTGTGTGCCTGTGCGCGTGCGTGTGCCTGTGCGTGTGTGTGTGCGCCTGTGTGCGTGTGTGTGTGCGCCTGTGTGAGTTCCTGCGTGCGTGTGTGCACGCCTGTGTGAGTTCCTGGGTGCGTGTGTGCACGCCTCTGTGAGTTCCTGCATGCGTGCAGGTGCGCGTGCCTGCATATGTGTGTGGCTGTGTGCGTGTGTGTGCTTGTGTGCCTCCGTGTGTGTGGGTGCGTGTGCCTGTATGTGTGAGTGCCTGTGTGTGCATGATGTCGATGTGGCAGGCCTACAGAGTAGGCCCTTGCACATATACAAACACAAGCACACACACATAGACATATACACACGCATACATGTAGGGCACATATACCTATACATAGAAGTGATTTCATGAAGTCATTCCAGAAGTAAATCCATGTTCCTTAACACGGAAGTGTTAAAAAGACTCAGAAGTGTGAATGGACTCAAATACATTAGGGGAGTTCAACTGGCCACGGAGTTGAGGGATTTGTCCCAGGAATGGGTGTAAAATGCCCACTTCGAATTTCCCACAAGGGTTCTCCTGCAGAGTAGAAAAGAGTGAGGAAATGTATTACATCCACACAATGGAAGACTATTCAGCCACAAAAAGGAATGCATGCACGTGACAACATGGATGGATCATGAACATGTGGTGTGAAGTGGAACAAGCCCAACACAAAGGCCCCATATTACACGGTTCTACTCATATGAAATGTCCAGGGCCGGCAAATCCACAGACAGAACGTGCATTAGTGGTGGCCAGGGGATGCGGGGATGGGGAAGGGAAGTGACTGGTAATGGGTACGGGATTTCCTTTTGTGGTGATGAAAGTGTTTTGAAATTAAATAGGGATGATGGTTCATAACCTCGCAAATACTAAGAACCACTGACCTGTATATTTTAAAACAGTACATTTTATGGCATGAGAATTATATCTCTATAAAAAGAAAGGAAAGAGTGTGGGATGGGGCTGGAGCCATGGAAAGGCCACATCAGGCTCAGATCCGGCTTTCCACTCTGGGGTCCTGCATGGCCTCAGAAAAGCCAAAGATCTATCCACCCACAGCTGACTGACCCTGGAAATGGGACTAAGAACAGACACATTCATGGCTCAGAGACCAGACGTTTGCCTAGTAAAGCAACTTTGGGGGTTTAAATTTCATGAAGGTCTGGAGAAAGGGTGAGCTTAAGCTAAAATGTCCCAGAGAGCAGAAAACAACCTCTCTCAATTCATGTGGCCAGGAGTCAAGAAGAGGTAGTAGTTAATAAAAAGGAAAAAAAAAAGCCAGGTCACATTTGAGGAGCTCTTGGCATGGGCTAGGTGTTGCTAATGTTCTCACTGCTACCCCAAAGCCACGAAACAGGTAGTTGTGTTGTCCTTAGTCTATGGATGGGGAAACTGAGGCATGGAGCTGAGTGACTTGTCTGGGGGCACAGCCCATACATGAATCGGCCACATTTGAACGTCCAGCCCAGGGCAGGAGCATATGTTCTTGACCACAACTTCTCGGCAGGTCAAGAGCAAGGACCTGAGAGAGAATTGCCTTAAATCCTCGCTCTGCCCTTCTCTTGCTATTATTTAAATGCTCCAAGCATCAGATTCCTTGACTGTGAACTCCCAGAATAATTAGGGTTGTTGTGAAGATTAAATCAGATAATGTTTATGGATTGCCTGTCAGGGTTTGGAACAAAGTCCAAGTTGACTCAAAGGGCAGCTATTAAACATAAATGTGAAGTGTCTCGTATGAGGCAATTGTGGCTGGAGGGAGGCCAAATTCACCCACTTCAATCTCTCTTTTTCTCTGAAAATTGGGGCTGTGCAGGGGAGGAATAGAAAATAAAATAAAAACAAGTCAAACACATAGCAGACATCCAAACACATTTAAAACATATTTATGTTAGCACTTTTTGTATTCATTTCAGATTTTTTTCTTTTACAAAAGAGAAAAAACATGGCTGATAACTTTAAAATCTCCTCTGCTATTTTTCCAGTCCTGATCCTCAATTTCTGTCCCTAGGGCAGTCACTGTCAGGATTTGACATGTATCTTTCCAGTTTGTGATTCTTAGACTTTTACCAACTATCCATATTCATGTAGAGAAAATATGGTATTGTCTTTTGCTTTTATGTTTTATACAAAAGCACATTTTACAGTTTATATAACTATATCATATTGTACTTTCATCAACTTCTGTTTTGTTTTTCAAAACACTCAACATTATATTTTTATGATCTATCCCTGTTTGTGTAGCTGGAGCATTTATTCCTATTTAGATCCATATTTACATACTGATTGAATTCATTTGTCTCAAAACTGACTAAATTCCATCGTGTACCTTTTCTGTATTTTACTTCTCCATTCTCTTACCCCTGGAAACTTACAGTGTTTCAAATTCTTTGCCTTTGCAAATAACTGAATCTCTCCATGTGCATATGTATCCAGGTTTTTTAGCACCTTCTCATCCTAGAAGTGAAATTGATGGGTTGAGAGTCTACACATTTTCCTCTTTGATCCTGCTAGTTGGTGCTTCCAAGTGGTTGTCATCACACACTCTGAGCGGCAGCATGTGAGGCTGTCCCTCCCTGAGACCCTGGCAAACCCCCGTGACTGGCCAGGTGATGGTTCCAGTTGGTCAGTTAACTGGAACCTGTTGCTGTGATGGGATTTTGTAGATGTGACTAATGCTCATAACCAGCTGACTTTATTTATAAAGGAAGTTTTCCTGCATAATCTGGGTGAGTCTGATCCAATTGGTTGAAAGTCATTTAGAAGCAGAGCCGAGGCTTCCCTGAACAGGAAGAAATCTGGCCTGTGGACAGCACTTCAGTTTGTGCCCCAAAGATCCAGGCTGCCCTTCATGACAGTTTGTCCATGACACATAGCTATATCTGTCTGTCTATCTAGTCTGTCAATCATCTGTCTATCTCTTTATGCGTCCATCATCTATCCAATCTATTTTCTATCATCTATCTAATCTGTTATCTAATCTGTCATCTATCTATTATCTATCTCTCACTATCTTCTATCTATCTATCTGTCTGTCTGTCTGTCTGTCTATCTATCCATCCATCCATCCATCCATCCACCCATCCATCCATCCATCCACTCATCTATCTACTTATCTCCTCATCTTGTTTCTCTGTGAAACCTACTCTCTTACCAGCCTCTTTATTTTAGGTAATTCGGTGGGTAGGGTACCATTTACTTCCCTATTACTGTAATAACTGTGCCTGGCTCATGGTGGCCGTGGAGGTTCAGGGCTTGTGGACTGCAGAGACCTGAGGGCTCTAAGGCCTGGCTTTGGGCCAGTCCATGATTCCAAGGTCATGGGCACATGGGCAAATGGGGCTTGGCAAGCCGCTTTCTTCCTTGAGGAAGCTGATCCCATCTTTGAACTATATGCTGGGAAAGTGACTGCAAAAAGTGTCTGGGAACCACAAACAACAAGTGGGAGTCCCATAGAGAAAGCAGGAATTAGCCTGCCTTACACCTCGCTGTGAAAAATTGGCCCTTCTAAGTAGATCTAAGTGAATTTAAGGGGCTTTTCTAACCATGCAGAGTAAACCAGTTGACCACACGTCTCAAAGGAGACCCTGCAGGAACTCCCATTGGTAGTGCCCAGACCCTACAGTCTCATTCCCAAATGTAATTTCTGGGGAGAAACTTCTCCTATAGAACTGGCTATTTTAAAGCAAGTTAGAAGCCACCTCATTTTTGAGCACCAGAATCAGAGAGGAAAGGTGCTCCTCAGCCCGCCTGGATGAGGAGGAATGAGCTGCCCAGGGCCACACAGCTGGACAGTGACACCATCTTGCTTTTATTTGTTTTATCCGCTGCACCTGCCACCTCTCTCAAGTGTGTTTTCTCTAAGGCGGAGCAGACCTTCGGTGGCGACAGCAGCATGCGTTACGCGCCAGATTCTCTTTAAGTGCTTCATGCGTCCCAGCTCCCTGAACTCTTGGAGGGAGACTGTTCTCACCCTGCTTCGAAGCACGAAGAGATAAAGTCAAGAATGCCAACTAACGCACTCAAACTCACAAAGCCAGCAGCGGGGTGGAGCTGACATGAACCCCAAGTGAGAGGTTCAGCCCTTGGTTCTTACTCTTTGCACAAGATAACCCTCTAGAAAACAAGCCTACCAGTGAGGGGTGTGGGAGTGGGAGTGGATGGGTGGCCCTGAGGGCCTGTCTCGCCCTGGACTGGAGAAGTCACTGGGCAGTGGGACATGGACATTTTTCATTTCTCTCCAGACCCATTCTGACATCAGTGACTCTTAAATCTATCTATCCAATCCGTCTTCAATCATCTATCCAAGGACACTTAAATTTAAGGACACTTAAGGATGCTTAAATCCAAGTGTCCTTCCTTCCATCTGCAGCCAGAGAAGCAGTCCACTCTTGTGAATGCCTCCCAAATCCATGGATTTTCTTCCCCGCCACCTGTCTCTGAGGGAGGAATAACTGGGCGAATGCTCCCCCTCCACACGTACAGGCATCCACAGAGCCCAGGGTGTCTCGCTTGGTCTCCTCTGGGGGCTTGTGGAGGGGACTGCAGACCAAAAGTTTCACATTTTCCCTGAGGAAGGCAACTAATAGAGAAATCTGCTATTCACTAATTCAAAGTAGATGCTGAGAACAGAGATGGCAACCATGTGCTGCTTCTCAGAATGAAAAGAAAGATGGATTGAATTTCTGCGGGGAGAGCAGGTGTCTGTGATGGTTTCATAGACGTCTTTCACATCCCGTTAGCTTTTGCAGACTGACGAATAAGACAGAGGGGCCAATTCCTGCCCATGGCATGTTTCTATGTGAACTTGTTGGCCAGGAATGATTTTTACATTTTCAAGGCTTTAAAAAAAAGAAAGAAAAGAAAGACAATATGCAACAGAGACTACGTGTCCCGCAAAACTGAAAATATCTACTATCTAGCCCTTTATAGAAAAACTTCTTTGATCCTCGAACAAGATCATTTTTTCCAATAGGAGGGGCCCTCTTTCCTCCAAAGGCCTCTTTTCATCCTTGAGTTTCCGGCCATTCTCTCTGGTAGAGCCGTGGAGTCATCTTCCTTTTGCAGATGCTAACTCCTGTCCTTACCGCTTTCTCCTCTTCAGTGGTTACAGCCTCTGATCCACCGTGCTTCCAGTGGGACTTCAATATCAGCATGATGGCTTCCTCCACAAAAGCCTGCACCCTTTGCTCCACTTAGCATAGATTTGCATCTTGATAATATGCATTGCATGTTTGGACCTATGAGAAGTCTTGTGCTAAACCAGAGGGGCTCATAATTATGATGGTGGGGGTAATAAAGTTATTGTTTTTTGTAAGTTCTTGGATGATAATTCATTTAGGCAGGAAGCCGGTTAATGGGGGTAGGCCTCCTATGGACAGAAGGGTAGATGATATTAGTGGTATTAGTCAGGTTAGTTTGCGTTAAATAGGAAGGGAGATTTGAATTGGGGAGAACTTTGTAAGTGGTTGATCATTTATATTTGTGATGATTTTCATGTTACTGACAGTATCTGGTTCTCTGTGTGTGCTTTTAGCTCAAGGAAGGTGAATATAAACACTTGAATAGCAAGAGGCCCCTAAAACTGGCCTTTCTGGACTTAACCATAGCAGATAACATTACAACACTGCCTGCTCCAAAGGAAACATATATGAACAGGAAAAAAAAAAATCATTTCTTTCTCTATCTCAGCTGAAGCACAGTCAGTCAGGGAAACATCCCAGCAGGTTAGGAGGATGCTGGAGACAGCCGGAAGGCACACCGCTCAAGTGGCAGGTTCTGGGGAGATAGCTCACATGGCAGGTTCTGGGGAGATCAAAGGTCCAGTTTTGAAATTGGAACCCAGAAAAGAGGGTCCAGCTGTCAGCATTCAGAGGGCAGCGACCATCGTGGCTTCGTGAGTTCAAACTAAAAAGGTGCCTGCCTTGTGGCCTCCTTGGGAGCTGTGTTCCTGTTCCCACCTTGTTGGAGCTTTGCTTTCCTCATCTGTGAAATGGGGATAATCCCGCTTTCCTCCAGGGTTGTAGGCAAGAGGACCTACAAAAAATCCCAGGTCAGTGCCTGGTACAGAGGTGGCCACTCCACCACCCCAACCCTGTCCATCTTCATCCCAGGAAACAGAGTCCACAAAACTGTGACACTGTATTTGAATGTCCTGATTCACCACGTTGCTTTCGAGCTCCCTGTAGCTGCACCAGACTCATAGGTTCCATTATTATGTAACAAAGTTGTGAGTTGCTTTTCAGTTGCCATGGACCCCCAGGTTGAAGGTCACATAGCCTGAGCGTGCCCAGATGAGCCACAGTTGCAAACACAGAGGAACCCTAAGTGCTCAAACCGAGGTGTGGGAACTGAATTCAGAAGAGGGCACTGCATAATAAGGTCCAGGATCCAATCAGATTGAGCCCTGGCATCACCCCATGGCAGGATCCAATCAGATTGAGCCCTGGCATCACCCCATGGCAGGATCCAATCAGATTGAACCCTGGCATCACCCCATGGCAGGATCCAATCAGATTGAGCCCTGGCATCACCCCATGGCAAGAGCCAATCAGATTGAGCCCTGGCATCACCCCATGGCAAGAGCCAATCAGATTGAGCCCTGGCATCACCCCATGGCAGGATCCAATCAGATTGAGCCCTGGCATCACCCCATGGCAAGAGCCAATCAGATTGAGCCTCGGTGTCACCATGGCAGGATCCAGTCAGATCATACCTCCCTGCATCACCTCATTGCAACATCCAATCTGATCACATCTCATTACCCAATGATTATAAAATCCAACTCAGCCCCTAGCTCTAGGACAGACTGCTTTGGAAATTATCCCAGGTGTTTTCTTTACTTATTAGAAGTAATAAAATCTCCTTGCTAACTCCTCCTTGGTTGTGGTCAGTAGATTTATACCTGCCAAGCAACAGAATCCACGTGTTGCGTGAGTAACACCCCCAGCTTCTCAGCTGCAAGAGGATGAGCATTCAACTGTAACTAATTTGGGAATCAATTTATTATCACTTGGAAGTCAAAGGAGTGGCTGTTTATTTGCACTTACAATTCGCTAAGGAGGCACCATCAGAGGGGACCCGGAGGCATTGGGAAGGTGCTTTGCTGGGGGCTTCAGTGCCTTGAAGCTGAACCCCAGGGTCTGGAGCAAGGTGTGGGCTGGTACTGACCACTCAGTGAATGTGGAGTCTGGGACTGACCTGCCCTGGGGATAAAGCTGCGCCCTTCCTGAAGTAAAGAAAAAGAGCTTTTCTAGCTACCAGACAATGATGAAATCTGTTTGGTAGGATAATATTGAGATACGTTTTCCCTCTGTGGCTCCCCCTTCCTCCTATTCAAGCAGGGAAACCAGTTCTGTATGCATCATGGGGGAAGGAGGAGAAGGACAGAAAACAAAATGCCTCCTGAATTCCAGAGAGGTGAGGAAGTTCACGGGTATGACAAAATGTTTGGCCAAAATCACGGGGGACAGGGGACTCTCCCTTTGCCCATCCTTCCAGAACAGAAAGAACCAATTTTTTTCTCTTGGGAGGTAATGAGAGAGGAAGAGTGGTCTTTGGGCTCTGAAAGGAAACACATGTCTGGTTTCTAGGCAGCGTGTTTGCAGAAGACGCAAGAGGAGATGCCTGCCTGGTGTCTGTGCAACACAAAGACCCTTGAATCCCAGAGGTAGCCCCCAAAAGGCAGGGGCTAGGAAAATAGCTGATTAGATTAGATCTGGAGAAATAGAGACCCAAGATATTGTGGCAAAAGAGGCTGCCTCTCAATATCCACTCCCCTTTTTCCTTCAGCTACTGAACCATGATGCTTTGGGAGGTGGGTTGGGAGGAGAGACTAAACTCAGCCTCCCTTGCAGCTGGCTGTGACCATGTGACTGGGTTCTAACACAGTGGTTCTCAAAGTGTGGTGCCTGGGCCAGCAGAATGAGCATCCTCTGGGGACTTGTTAGAAATGCAAAGTTTGGCCTTTACCCCACACCTATTGAATCAGAAACTCTGAAGGTGGGTGGGGCACATTAACCTGTGCTTTACCAATTCCTCAGGTGATTCTGATGCTGTTGAAGGTTGAGAACTGGTCTAGCCCAAAAGTAAACAGAAATATGCAGTACTTTACAAAATCTCCTTAATGAGAACTAGACTCAGTAAGTGGGGGCATTTCTTTTATTCTTTTTCCCTTCCTGCTACCGGGAATATAGATATAATGGCTGGAACACCAGCAGTCACCTTGGATCATGAGGCAAACTTGGACATAAAAGCCATCTGGTAGGCTGGGCACAGCGGCTCATGTCTGTAATCCCAGCACTTTGGGAGGCCGAGGTGGACAGATCACTTGAGGTCAGGAGTTCCAGACCAACCTGGCCAACATGGTGAAACCCTGTCTCTACTAAAAATATAAAAATTAGCTGGGCACGGTGGCACATGCCTGTAATCCCAGCTACTATGGAGAGTGAGGCGGGAGAATCACTTGAGCCTGGGAGGTGGAGGTTGCAGTGAGCTGAGATCCTGCCACTGCACTCCAGCCTGAGTGACAGAGCGAGACTCTGTCTCAAAAAACAAAACAAACGGCCATTTACTGATGGTGAGATGGTAAGATAGGAGCTGAAGCCTAAATCTCTGATGACTAATGAGTGGTCATGGCCTTACTTATACAGATATTTCTTTTTATGCTTGAGATGGTGGACAAAGACTACTACTGGTTATACTTGAATGCATTACAACAAATTCCAGTTTTGTAACCATGAGAAGTCAAGTCCCTGGCAAGGACGCTAGATGGTGGCTTGCAGTTTGGGAATGACAGGGAGTGGTGGTAATCCCACTGTTCTGTGTGGCTGCTGGTGGCGGGAGCCCCTGTGGAGCCAGGCTGACAGCAGGGCTGTTACAGGAGGAAGGAGAAAGCAGAGACTGACAATTCGGTCTAATTTGCAGCAATAGAAAAATTCCTCCAAAAGGGCACTTCATTTTCCCAATTCACGGCGTACTAGTTAAAATGATGCACGGGCCGCGCATTGGTGTGCTGATTAGTGAGGGTGCTTGAAGTGTGGGTTCTGGATTCAGGGCAGAAAAGCCCAGAGAAGAGCCATCTGATTAACAAGCTGACTCTGTTAGGTATAACCAGCGATTTACATAATCAGGTGATTAAGAATACATTACATGCACGCACACACACACACACACAGAGAGCGAGAGGCGTTGTAGGGGAGGCCTCTTACAATTCCACCCACTAAGGTAATTTTCCTTCTGAGCAGGCTAAGTGCAGACCCCAGCTCTGCTGCAGGGTGCAGTGTAACAATTTCTCTCATCAGGGGAGCAAAGAGAACCTTGTTACCACTGTGTTGCAAAGGGCAGCCCTGATGGAGCAGACCAGGCTGGACCTGTTATCTGACCACACTGCCTCCCCGCTCCCATTTCCTAATGA
Organism: Trachypithecus francoisi; assembly: GCF_009764315.1. Lineage (NCBI taxonomy): Eukaryota > Metazoa > Chordata > Mammalia > Primates > Cercopithecidae > Trachypithecus > Trachypithecus francoisi. The sequence continues at coordinate 4,528,496 of NW_022681456.1, forward strand.
ACCCCAAGCGTTCTGTATGATGTTTTGGTAGAATGGATTAAAAAATGCTGGAGGAGATGCCGATAGGAAAATGCATCGCTGATGGCGACACTAACAATTCCCCTCATTTCCTCTGCGACTGCCTTAGATTCGGTAGGAGCAGTGAGACCCTGAGGTGGCAGGGCAGGGGACAGAGGAGAGAGGAGGCTTCTCACAGAAAGCTCTCTCTTCTGAACATTTACAGGGAGCAAGAGAAAAGGCTTTCTTCATCAATACACTGAGGCCCATCCATGCGGAGGCTGTTCTCAGTTACGCCTTCCCTGTCATCTCCGTTTGTCTTGACTTTGCAATTCCTTCTAGAAATCTTAGCACAGTGCAATAGTGTACCAATTAAGATCCGTGTCTAAAAGCAGGCAGCATCTCAGCCCAGCACTCCATAGCAGAGTACAGCAGGGTGCGTGTGGCGCTGAGTGACAAGAGCTTACTAGTTAGCTCAGAGATCCTGCGGGAGCCATCAATCATCAGAGCAGCCCAGAGTTACTGGGCACCTACCATGTTGTTAGGCAGGAAGCAATGCACTATTGTACACGTAGTCATGAGAATAATAGTAATTTATGTGCATGCCTCCGTTAGTTTTCTAAGGCTGCTGTAATGAAGTACAGCAAACGGGATGGCACACAACAACTGAAATTTATTCTCTCACCGTTCTGGAGGCCAGAACTTTGAAATCAACTTGTCAGCAGGGCTGTGCTCCCTCTGAGGCTCTAGGGCAGGATCCTTGCCTGCCTCTTCCTAGCAAGGGGTTTGTCTGCAACCCTGTGATTCCCTGTCTGTGTATGTGACACTGCAATCTCTGCCTCTGCCACCGCGTAGCGCTCTCCCTGTGGCTCTGTCCAAATCTCCCTCCTACAGGGACACCAGTCATTGGATTAGCAGCCACCTAATGACCTCATCTTAACCCATTGGTATCTGCAAAGACCCTATTTCCAAAGAAGGTCAGATTCATAGGTCCTGAGGTTTAGGACTTCAGCATATCTTTTAGGGGAACAAAATTCAACCTGCAACAATGTCTCTTTATTCTTTGCAAATAATTTTCACATAAATCATTGCCACATTTGATATTCAACACAACAGAGCAGAAAGGGCTGCTGTCACCACAGGAGGGGAAACTGAGGCACAGAGGACTTGGATTCCCACCTTTCCGGCCTCCGGACAGCCAAGCCCTCCACAGGAGGGGAAACTGAGGCACAGAGGACTTGGATTCCCACCTTTCCAGCCTCCAGACAGCCACGCCCTCCACAGGGGGGGAAACTGAGGCACAGAGGACTTGGATTCCCGCCCTTCCGGCCTCTGGACAGCCAAGCCCTCCAGTGTGCTCTCCCCTTCCTGTGTCAGCCCCTCTGAGCTGATGGTGAATTGATCCAGTCAGCACCATTGTAGTCGTAAAAATATCAACCCTAACATGGGCCACCTTGCACCCCACCATGATTCTGAGCTCTTTTCAAGTACCAGGTGCTGTTCCAGGCATCTCTGCATGCACTGATTTATCTAGTCTCAACAACCCAATGAGCCGGCACTTCAACTCTCCCCCACTTCACAGGTGAGGAAATGGAAGATTTGCAGGAAGTGTAATGAACTAGCTCCAGAATTGGTAGCTACTAAGTATGGAGGCAGGGAGGGGAGCCGGGGATGGAGCCCAGGCCGATGGAACCCTAAAGCTCATGCCCTGACCCACTGCAATATCTGACACTAATATCCCTCAAATATTGGAACTCAACTTAGAAAAAGCAAATGCATACACTAAATATCTCAGGAAATCTCCTTTTTAAAAAATAGCTTTATTGAAATATAGTTCAAACACCATACGATGCACACATTTAAAGCATACTAACCAGTACACTCTCACTTTATCTGGTTTCAAAACATCTCCCTCGGGCCAAAAGGAGACTCTAATCCCATTAGCAGGCACTTCCAACCCCCTCTCCTCCCAGCCCCTGGCAACCACTAATCTGCTTTCTGTCTCTATGGACTTACCTATTCTGGATATGTTATTTAAAGGGAATCACACAAGATGTGGCCCTTTGGGCCTGGCTTCTTTCATCATATTTTCAAGGTTTGTCCACGTGGCAGCATGGACTGGTCCTTCCTTCCTTTTAATGGTCTGATAATATTCTGTTGTATGGATAGACCACATTTTGTGCATTCCTTTCTCAATTGATGGACATTTGGGTTCTTCCCACTTTTTGGCTATTATGAGTAATGCTGCTGCAAACATTTAGGTACAAGTCTCTGCGTAGATGTAGGTTTCATTTCTCTTGGGTTGACACCTAGGAGCGGCATTATGAAAGGTCCTTTTTAAAAGTAGGTCATTACGTAGACTTTTCCCCAAGGTGAATTATCTTTCTTTAACTCTGGTGAACTGACAAAGTTAGAATAATCCCGTGGATGTATCAATCTCCTTCCTCCAAAGTGGCCCAAGCACTTTTCTCCATGCTATGAAATCCACTTCTCTGGTCATTCCAGACAGCAAGGGGGGCTCCAGCAGGGCTTTGCCTGGGTCAGGGGCTGGGAAGCGTGGCCATGCTGGCCACCAGGCAGGCCTCCTGTTCCGGGCCCCTGTTTCCCGGAGTACGCTCCACTTACAGGCACGTGGAGGCATCGTCCTCTGTCTTCTGTGAATCCTGCTCCTTGTGGCTCGGAGAACTCTGTGTTCCGAGCTGCAAATGTTCTTGGACGGTGTCTCATTAATTATAGCTTATCAGCTGCCTTGCAAGTTGCATCTTAATGAGTGACCCTCATCGCTGACCCTTTATTAGCACAGGAGTTCTTTGTTGGGTCCTGAGTCTCTTCCGATTTTTTAAACACAGATCAATGGGATGTTGTGGGGCGGACGTGTCCCGCTTCCCATCCCGGAGGATCGGGAAGCTTCCTTGCAGGTGGTCTGCGCAGCTCTGCTCCTGGCACCGACCCCGCCCCACAGCCAACAAGAAATCCCTTTGATGTGCAGATGAGGATGGGGTAGGGGTTCTCTCATTATCTAGTTATGTGGCTAGATCCTATTTCAAGAGAGTTTACTCTGCACACAGCGGCCAGGGCCAGCCTTGGGGTACCTGAAAACCCTAAGAATACAGAGGTCAGAACACACAGGAGAGTCATCCTTGTCGAAATGACCTGCAAGGGTCCAGGCATGTGGCTTCTGGACTGTGGAGAAGGGTGCTAACTGCATTGGTCACATGGAGCTGAAAACAGAGTTAAAACCCCTTTAAAATGTCAATGAGACCAGGCTGCTGCTCTGCTCAAACCTCCGCCTGGTTTTCATCTGATTCAAAGTGAAGCCAAAGTTCTGTGGAATCTGGAGCCCTTGGTTTCCTCCCTGCCTCTCCTCCAGTCCGTCATGTTTTCCAGCCATAGCATCTTGTTGCTATGTCTTAAACATGGCAGTCTTTGCATATGCTGTTCCTTCTGCCTGGAGTGCTGTTCCCTGAGATACCTGCATGGCTCCACCCTCACCTTCCTTCACCCCCTATTCCCATTCCCTGCTATGATCTCCCCAACTGTGATCACCTAGGAGACATTGTTTCATTTCAGCTTTGAAGCCTTGACTGTCTCCCTCTTAAAGAGAATTTCCATGAAGAGATGTTGTGTCTCTCAGTCGCTGTTCCTCCCCTACTGCCTGGAACAGTGACTGGGCATAGTAGTTGCTTAACGAACATATAGGGCATGAAAGAAAAGGAGAAACCATTTGCATATCTTTCCTATTTGAATTCTAAAAGCATTTTAAATAAGGGAATTTGAGGTCATGGCACTTTATGAAGAAGGCCTTGAATTAGAAAGAAGCAGCAGGATCTTGGCCTGCTTCCTGCAGGAGCACCATCAGGACCCTGGATGGAGTCACTTTCTGAAGAGCCAGCCTTGGAGATGAGGCCGGAGCCCTGTGCTTGGGCTGCAGACAACTGCAGATGTGAAGAGACTGCAATCCAGGAATGATGGATGGCTCAGGACAGCCCGTATGTCAAGACCAGGAAATAAAATCTTCAAGCTTCAGCCTTGGCTTGGGCAGCAGGAGATCTAGGAGTTGTTACCCCAAAAAACCTGTGAAGTAGGTAGAAACCCCAAGAAGGATGGGGCTAAATTCGTTTCTTACTCCCTGATGGATTGGTGGGTTTAGAAATCTGGGCGAGGCTCAGGACAGCAAGTCCTGGTTTGAATCTGCAGTCCCCATCTGAGGGATGGAGATTTATATCCACGCTGCTGCTCTGTGGACCACGCCGAACCTCTGAGCCCCTTCTGATTGGTCAGTGTTATGACTCTGGTCTGTTCTGATTGGTTGGAGCCCACACCACTCCAGTTGGTGGAATCTGAGCATCACCTCATTTGCATCCATGTAAATGAGACTTTTCAGGTAGCAAATGGGATTGGCTCTGCAATTTCTCTGGTGCCCTATGAGTGACCATGATAACTCCCTAATCTCCTGATGAACGTGGGCCAGCAATGACTTTTTTTTTTTTTTTGAGACAGGGTCTTGCTGTGTTGCCCAGGTTGGAGTGCAGTGGCAAGATCACTGCTTACTGCAGCCTGTAACCCCTGGGCTCAAACAATCCTCTCACCTCAGCTTCCCAAGTAGCTGGGACTGCAGGCATGCACCATCCTTGCCCTGATATTATTAACAATTCTTTTTGGTAGAGATGGGGTCTTGCTATGTTGCCCAGGCTGGTCTCCAACTCCTGGCCTCAAGCAATCCTCCCATCTCAGCCTCCCAAAGCGCTGGGATTACAGATGTGAGCCACCATGCCATGTTCCCCCACCTTTTAAAAAAATAAAACTTTATCCATGTTAAATGTCTTACAATAGCAATGACCTCCTTTTAATGAGATTCTTACACGAGCTATTCATGGGTCTTCTTAGGGTACCTGGAAACCCCAAGAATACACGGTCAGAACACAAAGGACAGTCATCCTTGTCAAAATGACCTACAAGGGTCCAGGCATGTGGCTTCTAGACTGTGGAGAACTATGTTAACTGTATTAGTCACACGGCATTAAAAACAAGCCTCATTCCTCTTCCCTACCGCACTCTGAGTTTCTGCCAGAGGTTCCCACTGGAGGAACATAGACTCACAATAGTAAACCACTTAACAGATCAATCCTGGGGAGATGCAACTCGTCTCAAATGGTAGCTGAGCAAATTTTCCTCCCTCCCTGAGGACATAGCTAACAGCTCTGCTGGCTGGCAGTAACAGACCAATAATTCTGGGCTGTCACTGCAGGGAAACCCAACTCCCTCCTCATTTACTTTCAATTCATTCACAGTGCAAGCTGGGGTACAGGAAACAAACTTTACTTATCTGTCAATTTGCTTCTAACACAAGATAGAGAATCCATTTCAAAATGTTCATTTAAAAAGGAAAGCAATTCAATTTAAGCAGGCACCATCTTTGGAAAGCCCCACGCTATAAATGAGTTATTAAACAGGCTGTCCTTTGGGGTGGCACATGGGCTAAGTGGCACCAACTTCCCTGAGAAATGGCCTTTTTTTTGCAATCTAGCCAAGAAAGGAGGCATTTGAGAAATATGTATTTTGTTTCTCCAAAGTTGTAATCTCTTTCACTGTTTGCAATATTTTGCGTCACTTGGGTATAAACACATTATTGCTATAAATCAAGGGTATTTTCAAAGTCAGTCCCAAGGGCGGAGCCTGCTCCAGCAGTATTATGAAAGAGGTGAAAGTGGCCTGTGGTATTTGAGTGTGAGAGGCATTTCTGGTGTGCATCCATACCTGGACCTCTTCTCTGTCCTGGGCCACAGGGCGTCTATGTCCCAGACCCTTTGCAGCCAATAAAATATGAGTGGAAATGATATGTGTCCCTTCCAGGCTAAGGCACAGAAGAACCAGTGTGCCAGCTGTCTGCTTCCTCCCTCCCTGGTGGCACAATCAAGGGTGACAGTATCACAGGATAGTGTGAGTTGGATCCCCGAGTCACTGGCTGGAGGGGAAGCCAGGCTGACCTGCACCACACTTTGCATGAGTGTGATTAATACACTGGCTGTGTGGAATCCCTGAAATTCCATTGCTAGCCTGTTGTGGGAGCTAGCTGGACAGCTGCTGATAAATCACCCTGAGAAGCCAGGCTGGCATTCACCTGGACATGACGGAGTTCTCCAGTAAACACACTCACATCCAATGCTGATGGACTCCAGTAAACACACTCACATCCAGTGCTGATGGACTCCAGTAAACACACTCACATCCAATGCTGATGGACTCCAGTAAACACACTCACATCCAGTTCTGATGGACTCCAGTAAACACACTCACATCCAATGCTGATGGACTCCAGTAAACACACTCGTCCAATGCTGATGGACTCCAGTAAACACACTCACATCCAATGCTGATGGACTCCAGTAAACACACTCATGCAACACTGATGGACTGAGCTAAACACACCCACATCCAATGCTGATGGACTCCAGTAAACACTCATCCAACACTGATGGACTAAGCTAAACACATTCATCCAATGCTGATGGACTCCAGTAAACACACTCACATCCAGTGCTGATGGACTTCAGTAAACACACTCACATCTAAGGCTGATGGACTCCAGTAAACACAGTCATCCAATGCTGATGGACTCCAGTAAACACACTCATCCAATGCTGATGGACTCCAGTAAACACAGTCATCCAACGCTGATGGACTCCAGTAAACAGACTCATCCAACACTGATGGACTGAGCTAAACACACTCACATCCAACACTGATGGACTCCAGTAAACACACTCATCCAACACTGATGGACTCTAGTAAACACACTCACATCCAACACTGATGGACTGAGTTAAACACTCACATCCAATGCTGATGGATTCCAGTAAACACGCTCATCCAACACTGATGGACTGAGCTAAATACACTCATCCAATGCTGATGGACTCCAGTAAACACACTCATCCGACGCTGATGGACTCCAGTAAACACACTCACATCCAACACTGATGGACTGAGCGACTGAGCGAAACACACTCATCCAACACTGATGGACTGACCTAAACACATTCACATCCAACACTGATGGACTCCAGTAAACACACTCATCCATCACTGATGGACTCCAGTAAACACACTTACATATAACACTGATGGACTCCAGTAAACACACTCATCCAACACTGACTGACTGAGCTAAACACACTTATATCCAATGCTGATGGACTCCAGTAAACACACTCATCCAATGCTGATGGACTCCAGTAAACACACTCACATCCAACGCTGATAGGCTCCAGTAAACACGCTCATCCAATGCTGATGGACTACAGTAAACACACTCACATCCAACACTGATGGACTAGCGACTGAGCGAAACACACTCATCCAACACTGATGGACTGACCTAAACACATTCACATCCAACACTGATGGACTCCAGTAAACACACTCATCCATCACTGATGGACTCCAGTAAACACACTTACATATAACACTGATGGACTCCAGTAACACACTCATCCACACTGACTGACTGAGCTAAACACACTTACATCCAATGCTGATGGACTCCAGTAACACACTCATCCAATGCTGATGGACTCCAGTAAACACACTCATCCAACACTGATGGACTGAGTTAAACACTCACATCCAACGCTGATGGACTCCAGGAAACACACTCATCCAATGCTGATGGACTCCAGTAAACACACTCACATCCAACGCTGATGGACTCCAGTAAACACACTTACATATAACACTGATGGACTCCAGTAAACACACTCATCCAGCACTGACTGACTGAGCTAAACACACTTACATCCAATGCTGATGGACTCCAGTAAACACACTCATCCAATGCTGATAGACTCCGATAAACACACTCACATCTAACACTGATGGACTCCAGTAAACACACTCATCCAGTGCTGATGGACTCCAGTAAACACACTCACATCCAACGCTGATAGGCTCCAGTAAACATGCTCATCCAATGCTGATGGACTCCAGTAAACACACTCATCCAACACTGATGGACTGAGTTAAACACTCACATCCAAAGCTGATGGACTCCAGGAAACACACTCATTCAATGCTGATGGACTCCAGTAAACAGACTCATCCAACACTGATGGACTCCAGTAAACACACTCATCCAACACTGATGGACTGAGTTAAACACTCACATCCAACGCTGATGGACTCCAGGAAACACACTCATCCAATGCTGATGGACTCCAGGAAACACATTCACATCCAACACTGATGGACTCCAGTAAACACACTCATCCAACACTGATGGACTGAGCTCAAAGGGTGCCCCTGCTGGGGCACTGGCATCTCAAAGAGAAACACAGGTAGAGGGAATCACTTCAAAGAGAGGGGCGAGCTAGCAATGGTGGGTTGAGTGAACATCCATAGTCAATTTGGAGTCTGGTTTTCTTGGTGCCTATAAAATCATAGAAAGCTTTCATCAAATGAGGATTTGAGGGTGTGAGCACAGAAACGAAATCTAGACAACTCAAGCAGGAGAAGAATGTGCTGGAAGGATCTCAGGTGCCCCATAGAATCGGTGTTCAGGTGCCATGACTGGGCCTGGGCAGTGCAGGCTTCTCCATGTCTTGGTAGGAAGATGCTGGCGAGGGGATGCCAGGAAGTGGTTTCTGTTCTGTCCTTGCATCGCCAGTCAAGAACCAGAAAGATCCCATTGGCCCAGCCTGGGGGGCGCCCATCTCTGGCTGTGGCAAGGCAGTGAGAGAGGGCTCTGGAGGAGAGAGGCCGTACTGGTTCTGAAAAGCCACAGCACCATGGTCCAGCCAGGCCCTCCACAGACTGTGGCATGGGTACAACCACATCTAGTTTCCCAGGCTTTCTCTAGTAAGGCCAGGAGTCCCCCATCAGGACCGCCTCTGATCTGTTTCAGTGAAGGCCAGGAGGTTCACAATCTGAGCGCCCCATTAGTTCCACTGCAGCTGTCAGCACAGAGGACTCATTCTCCCTTTCAACGTTGTTCGCCCCCAAACCCCACGAATCCTATGACCTTAACCAGAAGTTGAAAGCCTAGCATCTGCCACTTAAATAATAGATGGCACCGCCCCCTTGTGGCAGAGACTGGCGGCACCAAGTGTCCCAGCGAACGTTTTCCCTGTCGTGGACTTTTCCGAAGGAAGAACAAGCTGCAGCCCACACACCTGACCAGAGGAAAACAGACTTTACTCCTCTCATACTGTCAACGCCTCCAGAGCCCTCCTGAGGGGAAATATACATGCCATAAAATTTAACCATTTAAGCATACAGTGCAATGGATTTTGGTAATTTTATACAATTGTGTAGCCTGTACCACAATCCAGTTTTGGAACACCATCATCATGCAAAAGGGTCCCTTGTGCTATCTGCAATTAATCTGTGCTTCAACATCCAGACCCCAGCAATCACGGATCCTGCTTTCTGTCCCTATAGTTTTGCCTTTTTTAGAAAGTTCATCTAAATGGAATCCTACAATATGTAATTTTTAAATGGTTGACTTATTTCATTCCAGTGGTTGCTTTTATTGCCAAATAGTGTTTCATGCATTTGATTTATTTTTACCTATTGTTCTATTTGATTGCCAAATCGTATTTTATTCTTTGGCTACCCACAATTTGTTTATTCTTTCCCCAGTTGACACAAGGATTGATTTTGGGTTTTGGAGATTATAAATAATGTTGCATGATAACATTTGCTTTCCTGTCTCCATGTGGACAGATGTTTAGGTTCTTGAGAGCAGAATTTCTGGGTTGTATGGCAAGCATATGTTTCATGTATTAAGAAGCTGGCAAATTGTTTTCCAACAACACTTTGTCATCCTACTGCATTCCCACCACCAGCACATGCAGGTTCCAGTTCCCCACATCCACACCAACACTGTTTCCATCTTAGCCTTTCTCATGCATGGGAGGCGATATTCCATTGTGGCTTTAATTTGCAGTTCCCTCATGGCTAATGCTATTGACCGTTTTAATTTCTCTATCATTTCAGATTTCAATTAATTACTATTGTAGGTTTGGGCTCAAATCCATTTTCTAATATTATATTTAGACGTTGCTTTTTTTGGCTCAAGTTCATCGAGCCATTACTGTAATATCATACTTAATCTTTATGTTGGAAAATTTGAATAAAACCAGATAATAGGATGAAACAGAGGCATTTTGGCTTATCATCAATCAAAAAATAAAAATAAAATAAGTGAAAATCTAAAGAAAACGAGAGAAGCTGGAAGCAGCTTGATGTAGCAAACAAAACAATAACATGTTTTATATTATCACAAATTTAAATGATCAAAACACATATAATTAGATATACTTCTCTCTCCTCCCAAATTTCCCTGTAAAAATTGATTTTTAAAAATCTGCCTGTTGTCTATCCCAGCAAATACAGTGTCTGAATAATGAGATTTTTTGGGCCCCAAATGGACGGGTGTGATGCTGTCAGCTGAGCATGTGACTTGCTGCTGTTCTCTGGCCAGTTTTTCTCTGCTCTTGGTGAGCCAAGTTCCTCAGCCGAGGTTTCATTACCTCCTCCTCCATTGTTAATGAGCGTGTCTGCTGAGGAGTCTGGGAGTATCCGCCAGAACGTGAGGTCCACATCAAACGGGTATGTCCAGACAGCAGCAGCCAGGGGCCTCCCTTGCTGCCCTGGGTTGATCTCTTGGATTAATTCAAACCTTTTGCAAATTAGGGGAGAAATTTTCCAGTTTCCTGTGTCTCAGCCCAGCTTTGCAGATTTAATTTTGAGAAGTACAAGTGGTAATCCGGTCCTGAAATCCCTTGTCCCATGTGGTGTTACTGACATATTGGACAAATAAAAGCCTCTGGGGAAAGAAAAAGAGGATCTTGTCTCTTTCAAGCGATTAAGGGGAAGTCAACTGGTGTGTCGACTCTATGGTTTTTCTGGCAAATTCAAGAAAGCATTCTCTGAAGTCAGTGAGAGATGATTACAATGATAAGAAGAGGCCCAGGCATCAGAAGACCCAAACATTTCCTGCTCCCTGCTTTAGGATACTTGCCAAAGCCCTCCTCAATCTCTGCCCACTGGCCCAGTGGAGCACAGGTGAACAGCACACACTCGGAAGTCAGTTCACTGGATTCCAACCACAGCCTGCTGCTTCTGAGTTGTGTGTCCTTGGCAAATTACTTAACCATTCTGTGCCTCTGCTTCTCTTTTAGTTTATTGTGCTTTGCCATACAGGATTATGTGAGGCTGAGTAACTTACAAAGACAAGAGGCTTAATTGGTTCATGGTTCTGCAGACTGTACAAGAAGCACAGTGCTGGCATCTGCCTCTGGGGAAGCCTCAGAAAGCTTTTATTCAGGGTGAAAGGCGAAGGAAGAGCTGGCATCACATGGTGAGAGAGGGAGTAAGAGAGAAACGGACATCTCAGACTCTTTAACAACCAGGTCTTGCATGAACTCATTACCACCAGGAGGATATCAAGACATTCACGAGGGATAGGTCCCCATTACCCAGATACCTCCCATCAGGCCCCGCCTCCAATGCTGAGGATCACACTGCAGCATGAGATTTGGAGAGGACAAACATCCAAACCATATGAGCTTCCTTCCCTTTAAAACTGGGAAATACCTGAGCTCAGGAGTTCAAGACCAGCCGGGGCAACACAGTGAAACCCCGTCTCTACTAAAATATAAAAAATTAGCCAGACGTGGTGGCATGCATCTGTAGTCCCAGCTACTTGGGAGGCTGAGGCAGGAGAATCACTTGAACCCAAGAGGCGGAGGTTGCAGTGAGCCGAGATCGCGCCACTGCACTCCAGCCTGGTGACAGAGCAAGACTCTATCTCCAAAAACAAACCAAACCAAAACAAAATAAACAAAAAACAGGAAATAGGCTGGGCATGGTGGCTCACGCCTGTAATCCCAGCACTTTGGGAGGCAGGTGGCTCACTTGAGGTCAGGAGTTTGAGATCAGCCTGACCAATATGGTGAAACCCCGTTTCTACTAAAAAAAAAAAAATTAGCCAGGCGTGGTAGTGCACACCTGTAATCCCAGCTACTGGAGAGGCTGAGGAACGAGAATCACTTGAACTTGAGAGGCAGAGGTTGCAGTGAGCCGAGATCATGCCACTGCACTCCAGCCTGGGTGACAGAGTGAGACTCTATCTCAAAAAATAAGAAGTTAAAAAATAAAAATGGGAAAATAATACCAATTTTAGATTAGTTTCCTGTGGCTGCTATAAGACATGACCACAAACTTGGTGGCTTCAGTAGTAGAAATTTATTCTCATGGTTCTGCAAGCCGGAGGTCTACGATCAAGGTGTTAGTGGGGTCATGCTCACTCTGAAGACCCCAGGGAGGTTTCTTCCTTGCCTCTTGCAGCTGCTGGTGGTTGCAGGAGTCTTTGGTGATCCTTGCCTTGCAGCAACATCACTCCAATCTCTGCCTCCATCTTCCCACAGTGCTCTCTGTGTTTCCTCCTTTTCTGTCTCTTATGAGGACATTGTCATTGGATTTAGAGATCACCCTAATCCAGTAGGATCTCATCTTCTTCCTTCACTTAATCACAGTGGCAAAGACCCTATTTCACAGGTACGTGGTGTTAAGACTTGGACATACCTCTCTGAGGGACACAACCCAGCCCGCTCCAGATCTCATAGGGATACTGGGAGGACATGTCTGTAGTTGTTGTCTTAGTGTTATTGAGGGGGATGCTGGACATGGATCTGTGGGGAAGATGATGGAAGATGTGTTCATGCAGGGACAGGGGCACCAGGGAGGCCTGAAGGCTGAGGAGGCCTGGGGAGTTGTGTGAAGGGAGCACCGTCTAGTGTCAGGACCCAGAGCTGAGCATTCATTTCCTGACTGCATTCCAACCACGGGCTATTGCACACCTCCCTCTGGGAGCCTCCTGTGTTTTTCTCTTCATCTCTTCAGCCCTTGTCTCATCAGCAAGTGTGGCATTTGTTCTGGAAACCAAGCTAGCCTGCAGCACACTTTTACAAAATAGTTTTATTGAGATACAATGCACATAACATACAATCTGCTCACTGTGTGTGTGTGTGTGTGTGTGTGCGCCTGCGTGTGATACAGGGTCTTCTTGCTCTGTCACCCAGGCTGCAGTGCAGTGCTGTGATCATGGCTCACTGTAGCCCCAACCTGCTGGGCTCCAGTGATCCTCCCACCTCAGCCTCCACAGTAGCTGGAACTACAGGTTTGTGTCACTGCACCTTGCTAATTTTTAAATTTTTGTAGAGGTTTTGCCATGTTGCCTAGGTCTTGAACTCCTGGGTTCAAGTGATCTGCCCGCCTCTGCCTCCCAAAGTGTTGGGATTACAGGCATGAACCACTGTGTCTGGTTCATTCATTTAAAATATATAATTCAATGGTTTTTAGTAGGTTCGCAGAGTTGTGCAGTCATCTCTACAATCAACTTCAGAACATTTTCATCACCCCCAAAAGAAACTTGGCACACTTTAGTTGTCACTTGCCCCTAGTCCCTCCCAGCCCTGGGCGGCCACTAAGCTCCTTCTTGTTTCTATGGATCTACCCCTTCTGTAATCCCACATAAATGGAATCATATGGCATGTGGTATTTTGTGACTGGCTTCTTTTCCTTAGGATAATGTTTTCAAGGCTCATCCATGCTGCAGCAAGCATCAGTGCTTCATTTTTATTGCTGAGTGACTGCAGTACTTTTGAACTGAGAGCTACTAAGCAGAAATCATAAATTAAAATGGCTATATCTCTGAGTACTTCCCGAGTGCCAAACACTGTCCTAATTACACACATTATTTTAATTGAAATGCTTACAGACGTTGGGCAGGCAAAACAAGGAGGTGAAACGGACTTTGCAGAAATTGTTGCAAACCCCAGCCCATGCCTGGTCCAAAGCTAGGAGGGATGCAGCCTCCATTTGTCCTTGCTGATTTATGTCTTGTGGTCTGTGAGTTGCCAGATATTTTCATTCTTTAAGTCAGGAATCTGGATTTATTTGTGAAATCTCCCAAACAATAAATATGAACAAAAACAAAATTCATCTTAAGATTCTGACAAAGAACTTCTTCCATGTAGCAATCTCCACTTGTAAAGCAAGAAGATGGTATTCACATAACCACAGTGGACCTACACATTCTGTTTGTAACTCCAAAGTCAATTTGGGAGGAAGGGTGAAGAACTCATCTTGTTTTGCCCAGATGCCCCAGTTTTAAAACCGGGAATCCCACATCCCAGAAACCTCCTCGGTTTCAGGCGAACAGGGATGGTTGGTCACCCTACTGGAAGACCACAGTCTATTCCCATAGGTATCCATGTTTGACATATTATGGCTGTTCACCTTTGGGAACTGCTCTCAGAGTTAATGTATGAACACAAGAAAGGAGAGAAGTCAATCCCTTCAATTTACTGTCACCTTCTTTTGGTTCAAAAATGCCATTCTCTTTCTCCAATTTTCTCATTTATCAGATCTGATTTTTGACTATTCTCAAAGATGATGTCACCACTATTACCATGACCATGACCATCACCATGATTATTATCATCACCATCATTCTTGCCATCATCATTATATCATCATCATCACCATCCTCCTCTTCATCACCATCACCACCATCACCATCACCATCATACCATCATCACCATCATACCATCATCACCATCATCATCAGCACTGCCATTATCAACACTCTCATCATCATCACCATCATCACTATCATCATCATCATTGTCATTATTATCACCATCATCATCACCATCATCATCATCACCACCATCACCATCACCATCATACCATCACCACCATCATCATCAGCACTGTCATTATCAACACCCTCATCATCATCACCATCATCACTATCATCATCATCATCATTGTCATTATTATCACCATCATCATCATCACCACCATCATCATCACCACCATCACCATCATACCATCATCACCATCACTGTCATCATCACCACTGTCATTATCAACACCATCATCATCGTCACCATCATATCACCATCATCATCACCACCACCACCATCATCATCACCATTGTCATTATCAACACCATCATCACCATCATCATCAGCACTGTCATTATCAACACCCTCATCATCATCACCATCATCACTATCATCATCATCATGTCATTATTATCACCATCACCACCATCATCATCACCACCATCACCATCATACCATCATCACCATCACTGTCATCATCACCACTGTCATTATCAACACCATCATCATCGTCACCATCATATCACTATCATCATCATCATCACCACCACCATCATCACCATTGTCATTATCAACACCATCATCACCATCATCATCAGCACTGTCATTATCAACACCCTCATCATCATCACCATCATCACTATCATCATCATCATTGTCATTATTATCACCATCATCATCACCATCACCACCACCATCATCACCATCACCATCATACCATCATCACCATCACCACCATCATCATCACCACTGTCATTATCAATATCATCATCATCACCATCACCACTATCACCATCATCATCATCACCACCATCATCACCATCATCATCACCACCATCACCATCATACTATCATCACCATCATCATCATCACCATTGTCATTATCAACACCATCATCACAATCATCACTATCACCATCATCATCATTGTCATTATTATCATCACCATCATCATCACCACCATCATACCATCATCATCATCACTATCCTCCTCTTCATCCCCACCATCACCATCATCATCATCACCACCATCATTACCATAGGCACCATCATAATCACCGTCACCACCAGCAGCCTCACAGTCATTGTAACCACCACAACTATCATCAGTGCCATCATCATTCTCCTCCTCTTCTCCACACTTTTACTATAAATATTGTCCAATTTAAGGTGTGCCAGTAAAAAGATAAACCCTGGAGCCAGAGATACATAGGTTTAAATCCCATAACCACCTTTCCAAGCTGTGTGACCATGGTATATTAGCTCTGCCTTCAGGCCTCAATGCCCTCACCCATAAAATGAAGACAATATAGGTTCAAACAGCACTGAAACAGCGGTTATGAGGATTGAATGAAGTAATGAACATGAAACACTTAGCATAGTGCCAGCATTGAGGAACTGTTAATTATTATCACTGTGGAAATGAAACTCAATAGGGTTCAGCAAACTTTGATCTTACAGATTTACTAAACTAGGAAAGCTCTAATTTCTGGAAATTCCTGCTAGTTTTTACTCCGACTTCCTCTGGTTAGGTGTCGCAGGATTACACAATCCTATTTTTGGGGATACTGATGATGTTTGCCTGGAGGGGGGATTTTTCCATGACTGACACCGAGAAACAGAAAACAAGACCAAATACGTGAAAGCATTTTATAAGTTGTAGAGCGCTGAGCAGGTGTCAGGAAAGGAGATGATGACTCATTGTTTAGCCTTCAGTCACTCACAGAGCCAAGAGGGGCATCCAGTCCAGTTCTTTGCCCCAACCTCTGCAGAACTGAGGACAAACACCCAGGGTCAGGCTTCCCATGCTGAACTAGAAGCTTCTAGAGGTTTTGCAGAAAATGAAAGCACTCTCATGTTTCCCATGATGTCTCTCTGTAGGAAACTTATTGTATAAATAATCTCAATTAAAATCAGCCCCCAAATTATAGGTGACATTTTCTTTTGCCGACTCTGAAAGTCTCAGGTTTCCTACCTAGATACGCAAGGCTGTAGAGAAATTAGGTCACAGAAAGACAAATATTCACAGTTGAACTTGGCAAAGTTCTGTTCTGGGAGCTTCTGCTGTGCCAACTGTGGGATCCCACTGGGCTGTTTGTAGCAGAGGAGGCCTCCTTTTATCTGCAGTGCTTCCCAGAAGCAGGTTTGTATGGTGGCGAGAGGAATATGGGGGAGATGCCTTAAAAATGAGATGGCATCTAGCTACTTAGAAGGCTGAGGCAGGAGGATTCCTGGAACCCATGAGTTCCAGGTCAGCGTGGGCAACGTAGCAAGACCCCATCTCTAAAAACAAAATAAAAACTATTTAAAAAAGATAATAGCCGAAACAATTTAGAGAAGATTGTGGTAAGTACAGAGGCTTACACTATAAATACGGCTTCTCAGCTGGTCTCTTAGCTTCTGCAGTCATTCAAGGGAGGGAGAAGGAGATCAGATAGACTGAGGTTAAGCCCCATGGCAGGTCCTTACAAGCCATGTGATTTTGGGTGAATGACTTTACTCTTCTGAGCCTTGACTTTCTCATCTGCGAATGGGAGTAATGCCTGCTACCATACAGAGCTTTCGGGATGACTTAAGGAGCTCCTCAGCCCATGTTGAACACTCCACAATGTTAGGTACTGTTGCTGGGGGGATTGTAGTGTGGGGAGGGTTTCTCACAATCCTCTTGGAAAATCAACAAAATATGCAAGAGAAGACCTTAAAAATAAAAAATAAAACTACCAGGTGATCCAGCAATCCACTTCTGGGGGTATTTCCAAAGGAAATGAAATCAGTATGTAGAAGAGATATCTGCACACCTATATTTATTGCTGGGTTACTCGCGATAACCAAAATATGAAAACAATCTAAGTGTCCACAGACAGATGAATGCATACAGAAAACATTGTAGATACATACAGTAGAATATTACTCAGTCATAAAGAAGGAAATCCTACCATTTGTGACAATATGGATGCACCTGGAGGACCCTACACTATGCAAAATACACCAGGCACAGAGGGACAAACACAGCATGATTCCACCCATAGGCGGTCTCTGAAACAGTGCAACTCCTAGAGGCAGAGAAGAAAATGGTGAGTGCCAGCGACTAGGGGAGGGGAATGAGGAGATATCCCTCAATGGGTGTAAAGTTTCAGTCATGCCAGATGAATACGTACGTTCTAGAGATTTGCTGTCCAACCCTGGGTCTGTATTAATAATCGGGTGTTATGCACTTAAAACTTGTTAAGGGGGTGGATCTCATGTGAAGTGTTCTTAATACACACACACAGACACACACACACACACACACACACCCCAACAGAAAAAAACCCACAAAAGGACATAAGTAAACTTTGGGAGGTGATGGGTCTTCTTATTACCTTGATTGTAATGATCATTTCACAGGTAGATGTGTATGCCCAAACTGATGAAATTGTGTACATTAAACATATGCACTTTTTAAATACATCAATTATACCTCAATAAAGCTGTTTTTAAAAATGCGGATGACACTGGGTGTGGCAGCTCATGGCTATTATCTTAGCAATTTGGGAGGCTGCAATGGGAGGATTGCTTGACCCAGGAATTTGAAACCAGCCTGGGCAACAAAGTGAGATCCTAAGCGTCTCTAAAAAATTTTTAAAAATTAGCTGGTCATGGTGATGCATGCCTGTGGTTCCAGTTACTTGGAAGGCTGAGTTGGGAGGATTGCTTGAGGCCAGGAGGTCAAGGCTGCAGTGGGCTATGATCGTGCTACTGCACTCTAGCCTGGGCAACAGAGTGAGACCGTGTCTCAAAAAAAACATGTGGATGAGAAGAATGTAGAACATCTCCTGAGAACCCAGTAGAAGTGGCAGAGCTTGCCTCCCACAGGGAATGAAGCCGAGATTGGGCAGCTATGGGGAGGTGGCTAGACCAACTTCTGGGGCTCTCCAAATGCAGGATGTGTGGCACTTAGAACTCTTATCCTCACCTTTGTGCCTTTGTCACAACTTGGGGGCAGGTTTTGGGGCAGGGAGCTGGCATGTTGAGACTGCACACTGTAAGTGACATCTACCTGGGAGTCCTGCCTCCTCAGAAGTTCTCTTTAGGTTTAGAAATAAAATGGTAAGTGGCCCATGGCTCTTACAACGTTCTGCTGCAACCCTGAGAGGTTATAATTTGCTGTAGGTTGCTTTTAGACAATGGAGATCTGTTTCAGGGGCTCATGTGTAACCTGGTGGCAGGTGGCCCCTCAAAGGGAAAACGGGACTCTCTCATATGTGTGCTTGGAAGGCAAAAATAACATGTTTTAATAAAATAAATGAATGTGCTGATTTTGACCTTTTTAAACTCCATGACAAAATCCAGATGGAAACCAAAAAAAAAAAAGAACGAAAGAAAAAACTCATTTCATCTAGCTGTTCTCATATTAATTTACAAAGCAAAATACCCAAGATTCATTCTCATTCTAATCTGCACCCACCTAAGGTTCTTGAAAATGAAATTCCATTAACAATTCCTTTTCATTTCTACTTTCAAGAATCTTTAGTATGAAGGGACTTCGGCTTTGGTGATTTCTGGACTTGAGCACAGCAGGAATTCTGTAAGTATTCTGAAAACTTTTTTCTCTTCAATTATGGGACACAATGCAGTGTCTTAGGAAGTTTGTTGTTTAGAATCTCTTAACATTATGAAAGCATGTATTGGAGATAATGTCAGGAACACATTTGTGAGTGAATCTCAAGTCTGATTACAGCAAATGCTTGCTTTAAAATACTTGCTCCGAGTAACCTGATCCCTATTATATTTTGTGGGTGATATGTGCACACACACCAGCCCAGCATTTACAAAAATGAAGACTGCTTCTTCCCTACAGCTGCCTGACAGTTATACTTACAAAAGGAATTATCTACTGCTTATATATTCATTTCCTAATCAATCCAGTCTTTTCCAGGCCCCTTCAGAAGGAAAGGAAATAAAAGGGATACCATGAATCTTAAGCTAATAATAACAGCAACTTCAGGCTTTGGCACAGGCAAAACCAGAGTCAAAGTCTTTGGTTTGGTGCTAAATCCTTAAATGCAGATGAAAGAAAAACTAATGAAGAAATGAACACCCCATAGACGGCACCTGTTTCTCGGTAACTAAGGAAAGTGCATTTTACTTGGTTTGTAGATGAGGTCGCACAAGGTTGCCAAGTACAGTTGGGCAGGTTTTGTACTGCACAAGGGCTCCACATCTAAGGAGGTGTCATTCATGTAGCAGGCATCATGTATTTTCTGATAAAGGGAAGTCAATTGTCCTATGGAAAGCACTTTCTAATTTATTTGGGTTAGTGTTGGGGCCATTCCCTTGGGACATAATGAATTACAAAGAAGCAGCATGCAAATATTTTCAAAGCCATCTGTTCTCAGATAGAGAAGCATTGGTTTCTAAATCAAGCCCCGTCTCCTTATTTTTGGATTTCATTAATGAAAAGACACGTTGGCTGGGCCCAGTGGCTCATGCCTGTAACCCCAGCACTTTGGGAGGCTGAGGCAAGCAGAGGGCTAGAGGCCAGGAGTTTGAGACCAGCTGGACAACATAGTGTGACCCTGTCGCTATAAAAGGAATGTTTAAAATGAGCTGGGTGTCATGGCACATGCCTGCAGTCCCAGCTACTCAGGAGGCTGAGGCAGGAGGATCACTGGAACCCAGGAGTTCGAGGATGCAGTGAGCTGTGATCATGCCACTGCACTCCAGCCTGGAAGACACAGCAAGACCCTGCTCAAACAAACAAAGAAGAAAGGCATGTGATTCGTGTAGTAGGTAAGCAGGAAACTTGATTATATTGTTCACTCCCTGAACTTAAAGTCTGGAATATTTTCCTGGCACTTTGTGGATACCCAATAAATATTCATTCAATGAATTAATTGATAGGCAGTTTTGTATATGAAGCTGCAGTTAGCTTGACATCTGCCCTTAGCTCTTTTCCCATTATCTTGGGAATATGAATCATTAACCATGATTTTTTTTTTTATGGAGGGGTGTAATATAAAGGAGTGAAGAATCATCTAGATGAAAAGTTAAATAAATGAAATCTCCACTCACACTTGACTCACACATTTGCAAAGAATTGTTTGGTAAGATAACCTAGATTTCCATGTGAGAATCAGGAATTAAAGACTCTTCCCAAAAGTCTCTCTTTACTACTACTATTTAATTCTTCCAGCCTTCTTAACTAGGTGAGGGTTTCTCAAAATTCCTGGTCTTAGGATCCCTTTGTTGTCTTAAAAATTATTGAGAACCATAAAAAGCTTTTACCTGTGTAGTTTGCATCTATTGATACTCATTGCATTAGAAGTTAAAACTGAAAAGTTTTTGAAACTCAAGATAACACAATCACACTTTCTATTAGTTGTCAGGGTGATGACAACATCCTATGCCTCTGTGCACTTGTGAGGGACTGTGAGCGAAAAAGGCAAATAACATTATAGCATTTTGGGGAGTCAGCTTCCAAGATGGTCCCAGTAATCCTTGTCCTCAGTAATCACACCTTGTGTATAATCCCCTCCAACAATGAATCAGGGCTGTCGATGTAACCAATGGGATACAGCAGAATCCATGGTATATGGCATCCGAGGCTGCAACAAAAGGCTCTGCAGCCTTGATCTCTTGGGGGAGCCAGCCACCATGTTGTTAGGCCACTATGCAGCCTGCTGAGGAGGAACTCACTTGCCAGCCAGGTGAGGAGACCACCTTGAAGATGGATCCTCCAGCCCCAGTTGAACCTTAGATGAGACTGCAGCCCCCACCAATCTCATGCTTGCAACTCATGAAAGACCTGAGGACAGAACCACCCAGCAGACTCGCTCCTGAATTCCTGGCCCTATATTGCTATTTTAAGTCACTGTGTCTTCGGGAAAATTGTTATGCACCAATAGATAATTACTACAGCATTATTAGAAAAATAGTTTTGATCTCACAGACTCCTTGAAAGGGTCTTGGGGACCTCCAAGAGTTTCCATACCACTTTCTGAAGACTGCTGAACTAGGCCATGCAGGATTTAAGGAGATATATTCCATAAAGATTTGAGGTCAGGAGAAGCCTTTGCCTAGAAAAATGAATGGAAAACACAAGGCTTCATGCTAAGGAAACTGTTTTCATTCAGCAACCTCATTGATTCTGCACACATGGCCAAAGTGCAAAGAAAAGGGCTGGTTGCTTTCCTCCTGATCTTTCAGAAACTTGAGTGCTCCTCCTACTCAGTTATCTTCCCATTTTCATAGTCGGAAAAACATTGCTCCTCTTCCTCCCCCACCTGGGACTTTAAGGGCACAATTTTACCAGGTGTGTCAGCACAGAAACTAGCATAATACTAATAAACTTGGAGTATGCATCTGGAGAAAAAAAGAACATCAATTAAGTCTGTATGGATCATAAATAACAGCAACTAGCTCCTTAATAGCAAACAAAGCAATTTCCTATGAACATGGAGGAAGAGCTAATTAATGTTACCATTACTACTGCTACTAATTAATAATAATGGCCAATATTTTTCTATAGCATTTAATATGTGCCAAGTACTCTTCTAAGTGTTTTACATAGATCAACTGAAGTAATCCTTGCTGCACTGGTGAGGGCTGTTAGCCTCTGGCCCCTTATTCCCTTTTGTGTCTTCAAAACATTGGCAGAATTTAGGCCAAGGGATGAGGGTGTGTGGCTGTGAATGCCAGGATGCCTCGCTCAGGTTGAAGCTCACCTGCCCCTGATCTCTTATCAATAGAGATAGGCATGTTACAACCAAAATAGTAGCAGCCAGATCTGGGGTGTCTGTAAAGCCAGATGTCATGGGCATCTGTTGGGGTTTGTCTGTCAACCCCCCTTCCTCCCATCCCCACTCCAATTATTTTGGCTCCTGTTGGATCTGAGGTTATGCGGGAGACAGGCACACACCATGCCTGGCCAGTCATAGTCAGGGTGGCTGCTTCAGAAATGGGATGACAATACCGTTAGGAGGAGTCCTGGGACTTTTGCTGGAACTCTTGGTAAAGAGGCAGACTTTTTACCAGGGATGAGAAATTGCTTGGATGCCAGGAACTATCTTTGGGAAACGATGTCTGAGAAAAACATCCACAGACAGATAAAGCAGAGCTGAGACAAAGAGACAAATGGCTAGGCTAAAAATGTTTGGGCACCTGGATCCAACTGTGCCTGAAGCTACATGGTCAATTCTCCGTTTGGATTAAGCCAGTTGAGTTGGGTTTCTGCCACCTGCTCCAAAATTGTGCTGATGAAACTCCAGAAATTCAAAATCTTCCACTATGCTTTGTTTAATTTTTAGAGTTTAACATACCAGATTCCACGCAATCTGAAAAAAAAGTAGCCCCATCACTGGAGGATCTCAGAAGAACCACACTAAGGGGTGAAGAGATGAAGAATGATGAGGAGAGAGACTGTGACTCCCTGCAGGGCTGGGGCCGAATCTGGGTCTTGATTTCCAGTGAGTCACCTCTATCACCACAGATGCTCTTTATCACTGCTCTGTGCAGTAAAGTGGCCACTAGTCATGTGTTGCTACTTACGTTAAAATTAATTAAATTCAGATAAAAATAAAAATTTAATTCCTCTTTTTTTCTAGCCAATTTTAAGTGTTCAATGACCACATGTAGCTAGTGGTCCCCAGAGTGGACAGTGCAGACACAGAACATTACGACCGAAAGCTCCATTGCATAACACTGCTTCATCTGTTTCTAAATGTGAATCTTTCCTTCCCAGACCAGGACCAAAACAACATAAAGTTTAGAAACATATAGAAAACATACACATTGTTATTATTATTGTTATTATTTTTGAGACAGAGTCTCACTCTGTCGCCCAGGCTGGAGTGCAGTGGTGTGATCTCGGCTCATTGCAGCCTCCACCTCCCAGGTTCAAGTGATTCTCATGCCTCAGCCTCCTGAGTAGCTGGGAATACACATGCCACCACGCCTGACTAATTTTTGTATTTTTAGTAAAGACGGGGTTTCACCCTGTTGGCCAGGATGGTCTCGATCTCCTGACCTTGTGACCTACCTACCTCGGCCTCCCAAAGTCCTGGGATTACAGGTGTGAGCCACCGTACCTGGCCAACATATTATTATAACTCACTCATTCAATGTAGATATTTTTTGACCATCAACTAGATATTGAGCAGTGATCTGGAAGGTGGGGACTAGGCAGTGGACATGGCCAAGTTCCCAAGCCTCTGGGCATGACCGTCCAGAGGGGACATGGACGATGGAGAGGCTGACAGTGCTCAGCTAGCATCGTGTCTGGCAGAGATGGGGCTGCAAAGGGGGATGAGCGGGGACAGCTCAGAGGGGTTCGAGGTTGCTCTTTTAGGCAGGTTAGTCAGGGGGCCTAGTGAGGAGGGGATATTTGAGTAGACACCTGGATGAAGCCCGGGAGCCGGCTGTGAGAAGTTCAAGGGCAGCTGTGCTAAATTCTGGATGTGCAGAGACACCAAGCAGTGACCTATAAATACAGGCCCAGGTTCTAACTATGCCCATTTGGCTTAAGTGGTGTGGGATGCGGCCAGAAGCTCCACCCCCTGACCCCAGTGACCCTCACAGGGAGTCAGAGGGGCAACCCTGGACCCAGGGCAGTGCTTCCCAAAGTGGGGTCTCTGGAGCTTTAGGGAGGCAGATTCCCGGGCTTGTCGCCAGCCTGCTGCTTGGACGGGGTCACCCAGGCTTTCCCAAGTCCCCAAGGCCATGCTGACCCTGCTCAAGTTCAAAGATGCCTGAAACACAGCCACGCCCCTCCCTCAGCCCACAGCTTGCATTTGAATTTTTATAATTTATTTTACTGTGGCAAGAACAGGTAATATGAGATCTACCCTCTTGCCATTTTTGTTTGTTTGTTTGTTTTTTGTTTTTTTTTTTTTGAGATGGAGTTTTGCTCTTGTCACCCAGGCTGGAGTGCAATGGCACGATCTCAGCTCACTGTAACCTCCGCCTCCTGGGTTCAAGCGGTTCTCCTGCCTCAGTCTTCCGAGTGGCTGGGATTACAGGTGTGCGCCACCATGCCTGGCTAATTTTTGTATTTTTAGTAGAGACAGAGTCTCACCATCTTGGCCAGCCTGATCTCGAACTCCTGACCTCACGATCCACATGTCTTGGCCTCCCAAAGTGCTAGGGTTACAGGCGTGAGCCACTGCACCCGGCCAAATGTTAAAATGCAGAATACAGTGTTGTCGACTCCAGGCAGATCTCTGGGGCTTGTTCGACCTGCATGGCTGAGACTTCATGGTCCTCGATTCATAACTCCTCATCTCACCTTCCCCAACTGCAGGCAGTCACCATTCTGCTCTTTGCTTCCATGAATTGGACTGTCTCCGATACCTGATATTAGTGGAATCATATTGGTTTTTGTTTGTTTTGCGACAGGATTTCACTCCCATTGCCCAGGCGGGAGTACAATGGTGCAATCATGGCTCACTGTAGCCTCAACCTCCCAGGCTCAAGCAATCCTCCTGCCTCATTTAAAAAATTTTTTTTGCAGAGACGACATCTCACTATATTGCCCAGAGTGGTCTTGAACTCCTGGGCTCAAGCCATCTTCCCATCTCGGTCTCCTGAAGTGCTGGAATTATAGGCATGAGTCACTGCAACCGTCCCATGTATTTTTATTCTTAAGATTAACAAAGGATGAACAAAGGGCCACATGTAGAACTTGAACTGCATTCTCATTTGAAAAATGAATGGACGATGACATCAAGCAGGTCCCAGTGTGCATAATGTTTGTAAGAGAGATTGAAATCACGCCAAAGTTATCTCTTGCATCCACACAGACATCTATTCTCCATTTTTTCCTCCAAAGTATTTCCTTTCTTCCTAAGTGACAATTACTTAAAATAAATTATAAATTCATTTGTAGATCAATGCGCTCACATGTTTCAAATGATGACATAATTATGAGGCTGGAGAATAAAGGCTGACAGCTTTTAATGTTAGCCGTGGCACCATAATCATATACCAAACAGTAAGCATAATGCGTCTTCCTTGGGTGGCGTTCATTGAGGCAACAGGTATTCACAGAGCAATTTCCATGGAGCAGGAGCTGTGCATGGCACTGGTGATCAACACATGAAAAAGATCAGAGCCCCTCATGTCCGGGTGGAGCAGGCAGATGCGGTGGGTCATACATCCCCTTATACATTCAACAGTTCCTTGTTATGTGCCTACTGTGTGCCAGGCATTGTTCTAGAAGCTACTGATAGAGTGTCTGCTGCCCATATGGAGCTGACACCCCACTGGGGAAATTCAGATAATGAATGTACAAATAGCCATGCATTTTATTTGGTCATTTTATGCAAGAAAATCAAGCCCATCGGGGCATAGAGCGGCTGTTACTTTAAATCAGGTGATGGTGGTACACCTGAGAAGATGTAAGCAGAGACCTGAATAGCAGGAGGAAGAACACAGTTTGGAATGTGGGGAAGAGGCTCCTGGTACAGGAAATAGTAAGTGCAAAGGCCCCAGGGCAGAGTGCATGGGAGGGGCTGGGGAAGGAGGTTAGATCCTAGTGTGCCTCTGTGGACCAGACACTGTACTTTTTTAAAAAGTGCAGTGGGGAGTTTTCAGGGAGGTGAGAGCAGGGAGGAGATGACCGGTTCAAGGCTCTTGCTGTGAGGAAGGGGCTGCCAGGGGTCAGCATTGAGCAGGGGAGACCAGTCCAGAGGCAGGTGACACATCCAGGTGTGAGATGATGGGGCTAGGCTGAGACTGGAAGTGGTGAGGTAGGGGGAGACTGCCACATTCGAGATGCATTTCAAGGGATGGCACAGATGGGCAGGTGTGATATCAGAGTGTGTGGCAGGAGACTTCGCTGATGCCAGGATTCTGCACCTGCACCTGCATCCTAGATTTCTCCTGCAGCAGCAGCTCCATGGCCACCTCAAGTTGTGCAGATGCTGGCCATGAGCTGCCCAGCAGTTTCACAGCCATTTTTGGCCTCCTTTTCATGGAACTGACCAGGACCCAGCACTTTCTGGGCATAGAGGCCCGACTCCTTGGTGGAGGAAGCTGGGACACTGCAGAGCAGAACTGCAGGGCAGGAGGAGGCATCAGACCTACAGAACCTGCTGTCTTGGGTTGGAGGCAGCAGGACAGGAGACCCAGGGCTCACAGGGGCTTTCCAAATGACGGTCACAAGATAAATGATCACAAGATAGTCCCTGAGATGCCGGTGCTTGAGGACGGGAACCTTACGTCTGTTATGCTCGTTGCTGTTTCCCTGGACTGGCACCCACCAGTCCCTCAGGGAGTGTCTGGTGGGAGACTAGGAGGCAAGAGACTCAATGGCAAAATGAGATAGAGACAAAATCCCAACTGTCAGGGAGCCAGCATTCCAGACTGGGGCGGTTGGGGGAGGGGGATAAATATATACACAAATGAGAACATAAGAAAGATAATGTCAGATAATGATCAGCCAGAACAATAATTTTGTCAAGGCTAAAATGAGAACGAGATGAAATCCCAGCTGTCATGGAGCCAACATTCCAGATTTCAGCAGGGAGAGGAGTAAACATATAAACAAATGAAAACATAAGGAAGATAATGTCAGACAATGATCAGACCAAACAATAATTTTATTGGATATGCCAAAAATAAGATCAGGCAATGTGCTAGAATGGGGGAAGGGAACACAGCTGTCAGCACCATCTAGGGGCGGGAGGGCCTCCAGGGACAAGGTGGGCTCTGAGTCCTGAGTAAAGAGGAGGAGGAGGTGGGGTGCCTCTCAGGATGGCACAGCGAGGACAAAGATGCCGGGTGAGGAGAGCCGGCAGCATCTGCAACAAGGCTTGCACACGGTAGGCGCTCACTAGGGAGAGGCCCCTGATGGCTCCTCCCTTGACTCGGCAGGCAGGGGTGGCAGCACGGCTGGAGTGAGCGTTTCCTTCTATATGCAGCAGGCCTGAGCCATTTCTCTGTGTGGGTCATGGGCATCTCTAGCTGGCAGGTGAGGTCTGAGAATCTTTTCCCAGAATAAAGTTTTTAAAGATGTACAGTAAGATATGTGTGCTCACACAGGAAATCAATTGTATTGAAATGCGGTTACTGGCCGGGCATGGTGGCTCACACCTGTAATCTCAGCACTTTGGGAGGTCAAGGCAGGAGGATCACTTGAGGTCAGGAATTTAAGACCAGCCTGGCCAACACAGTGAAACCTCGTCTCTGCTAAAAATACAAAAATTAGCTGGATCTAGTGGCAAATGGCTGTAATCCCAGCTACTCAGGAGGCTGAGGCATGAGAATCGCTTGAACCCAGGAGATGGAGGTTGCAGTGAGCCAAATCATACCACTGCACTGCAGCCTGGGTGACAGAGTGAGACTCCATCTCAAAAATAAAAATAAAAATAAAAATGTTCAGCACAGGCCAGGTGCAATGGCTCATGCCTATAATCCCAGCATTTTGGAAGGCTGAGGTGGGCAGATCACCTGAGGTCAGTGGTTCGAGACCAGCCTGGTCAACATGCTAAAAACACAAACAAATTAGCTGGGCATAGTGGTGAGTGCCTGTAACCCCAGTTACTTGGGAGGCTGAGATCCCCACCCGGGAGGTGAAGGTTGCAGTTGGCTGAGATCACACCACTGCACTCCAGCCTGGGTGACAGAGCGAGACTCCATCTCACAAAAAAACAAAACAAAACAAAACAAAAAAACAAAGAAATGCAGTTACCAAAATTCAGAATAACTTCAGGTACTGTAGGACATGTTTCTTAATTATTGAATTAAGTAATAAGATGTAGTGCTTTACTTTCAAAGCAGTGAAGAGTGTAGAAGGTATTTCATGACATCTGTATCAACTGCATATGATATGACATGGAAATGTGTGAGTTTAGTGGCAACTGCTAATGCTTTTGGGGCTATGACCTGTGTTCACAATACTTATGTCCCCCAAATTCATATGCTGAAATGCCAACCCCCAAGGTGATGGGTTAGGAGGTGGGGCCTTTGGGAGGTGATGAGGTCATGCAGGTGAAGTCCTTATGAATGGGATCAGTGTCTGATATGGTTTGGCTGTTTCCCCACCCAAATCTCATCTTGAATTGTAGCTCCCATAATTCGTACATGTTGTGGGAAGGACCCAATGGGAGATAACTGAATCATGGGGGTGGTTCCCCCATACTCTTCTCATGGTAATGAATAAGTCTCAGGAGATCTGTTGGTTTTATAAAGGGGTTCCCCTTTCACTTGGTTCGCGACTCTCTTTTTGCCTGCCACCTTCCATGTAAGATGTGACTTGTTCCTCCTTGCCTTCCACCATGATTTGAGGCCTCCCCAGCCATGTGGAACTGTAAGTCCATTAAACCTCTTTTTCTTTCCAGACGTGGGTATGTCTTTATCAGCAGCACGAAAATGGACTAATACAGTGTCCTTATAAAAGAGACCTCAGAGAGCTTATTTGCCCATTCCACCACATGGGGACACAGTGAGAAGCCACGTCTACGCACCAGGAGGCAGGTCCTCACCAGACACTGAACCTGCTGATCTTGAACTTCTGGCCCCCAGAACCATGAGCAGTAAATTTCCACTGTTTATAAACCATGCAGCTTTTGGCATTTTGTGATAGCGGCTCGAATGGACTATGATAGGAAGAAAACGCTAAGTTTCAGTTAGAGGTTAAGTGGAAATGCACGTGTAACTTTCCCATTCAAATTTAGAGAGCCGTGTGGATTCTCTGGGGGGTTCTCCATCTCAGGACCCCTGCAGGGTGGCTGCAATGCTGCTGCAGCTTTAGTGCACAGTCTTCTCCTGGCACAAGCGTAGGGTCACCCCCTCCCTCGCTACTTTCTCTCGGGACTGTATTTCTTACATTCCAGTGGGAGGGCTCATCGTTGAGAGTGAGCTGGCAGGTGGCATGACTCTTCACATGAGGGTGGCAGTGGGTTTGCAGGGCTCTATGGACATATTTTACCAAGAGTGGTACCTCCCCGACTCAGTAGGATTCTAACGGGCACATGGATGAACATTTCTGTAGTAACAGTTAGGTATCTAGTGTAAAGTGATTTATGAGCTACTGTTTGAATACCCACAAGTAATATATACTTATATTTGTATTAACAAATATAAGTAGAAGTTTAACCTGAAGCTTATTTAAGCTAAAATAACTAGCATTTCCTGACGACTTACTAAGTGCCAAGCAAAGATTTCTGAGTATAGTTAGTTCTCAAAACAGGCCCATGAGTTGGGGGTCATTTTTATTCCTTTTTTTTTTTTTTTGAGATGGAGTCTCACTCTGTCACCCAGGTTGGAGTGCAATGGCACGATCTCAGCTCACTGCAACCTCTGCCGCCTGGGTTCAAGCAATTCTCCTGCCTCAGCCTCCCAAGTAGCTGGGATTACAGGCACCTGCCACCATACCCAACTAATTTTTGTATTTTTAGTAGAGACAGGGTTTCACCATCTTGGCCAGACTGGTCTTGAACTCCTGACCTTGCAATCCACTCGCCTCAGCCTCCCAAAGTGCTGGGATTACAGGTATGAGCCACCACACCCAGCCTATTCCTATTTTACAAATGAGAAAACTGAGGCACAGAGAAGTCAAATCACTTGTCCAAGGTCACACAGGCATTAGGAGGAGGCATTGGGACTCACCCCAACATAGTCAGGCTGAGGCTGAGCACCCAGTTTCTATACGATTCTCTCTTTAGAAAAAAATATTAAATAAACGATAGACTCAGTGGTTTTTGGACATGGCAAAAAGTAAGAAAGGCTGTCATTAATCAACACCGCAGCGTGGTGTTCCCTCCTGGGCCCTCCTCCTACCTTACGCAAACTCCAATTGACCTGGAAGGTGAGGAAGAAGAAAATGCTGACCTAAGTCATTCCTGCTAATTTTTCTGTTCTAGTATCACTCTTTTCACTTTGGAATGATAGATCATTATTATTATTATTATTGCTTATGTATATATTCTCTGTTTTCGTTTCTCAATAATCTCTAATGAAGTTATATCATCTATATCATCTTTTTTTTTAGATAGAATCTCACTTTGTTGCCCAGCTGGAGTACAGTGGGCAATCTCAGCTTACTGCAACCTCCGCCTCCCGGGTTCAAGCGATTCTCCTGCCTCAGCCTCCTGAGTAGCTGGGATTACAGGTACCTGCCACCATGCCTGGCTCATTTTCTGTATTTTTAGTTGAGATGGGGTTTCACCATGTTGCCCAGGCTGGTTTCAAACTCCTGAGCTCAGGCAATCCGCCTGCCTCAGCCTCCCAAGTGCTGGGATTACAGGCGTGAGCCACCGCGCCCGGCCGAAGTTATACCATCTTTAAAATCAGAACATAGCTTTACTCTCTAAGTAAAGCAAGTCCCATAATGGAAAGCCTAAACTTGGAAAGGCCTGTGCTAGCCCTCAGTTCCCCACTTTCCTTTTACTGGTGCGGAAACCAAAGTTCAGATAATGATGATGCTACAAAGGACTGCAATGATTCCTCAAATTTTTTGAGTGTTGACTCTGGCAGGCAGTGGGTATAGTATCATTTATTGGAGAATTAATCAGTGACCCTGCAAACATCGCTACCAAGGCAGAACAGCTTTGTATGCGTCAGAGATTTACATTTTAGGCAAAAATCTGGGCCAGTTAGTTGGAGGGGAGGGACATTTTTAAACCTAATCCCAAAGCAAATCTCCAGCTGTGACAAGAAAATACTTATTCTGTCCATTTAGTTATTTTTCAACTGAGCAAACATTTTTCAATTGCCCTAGAGCATCCAACCCATCCTTAAAATTCTCTTAGAGAGTGACAAATGAAACATTTTGAAGTTGGAATAGGAAAGAGGAGATCAGGACAGGATGTTTTTGAAAAACAGTAAAACATGATTTTTCCATTGTCTCTTTAAAAGCAATATTCTCCAATCCCTGTCAAAGGAGATCTCCCTGCAGCCTAAGACATGCCTGCCTCCGCCCTTCTTGAACACAGAAGATATTGCCGACACGCTTCCCCACAGACCCCGAGCAGAGTGAAGCCATCCATCACCTGCAGATTGATGTACAGATCTGATAGCCTCTCTGCGGTGCCACGTGCCTGTTCATGCACGTCCGGTCTTTGAATTTAGCAAGGGCAAAGGATGCAGGAAAACAACCACAGGATGCCCCCGGGTGGAAAAATCCAGCAATGACCACTGGGGTCAAGAAACCCCAACAAGATGCCTTCACTGTTCCCTTCCATTTTGACTGTCTATGAAGAGGAGAAAGACCAACCTGGGAATATTTCCTGAAGATACACACACACACACACACACATACACATATATATACACTTTTTTTTTTTGAGACAAAGCCTCACTCTGTCACCCAGGCTAGAGTGCAGTGGTGCCATCTTGGCTCAGTGCAACCTCCGCCTCCAAGTTCAAGTAATTCTCCTGCCTCAGCCTCCTGAGTAGCTGGAACTACAGACATGTGCCACCATGCCTGGCTAATTTTTGTATTTTTAGTAGAGACAGGGTTTCACCATCTTGGCCAGACTGGTCTTGAACTCCTGACCTTGCAATCCACTCGCCTCAGCCTCCCAAAGTGCTGGGATTACAGGTATGAGCCACCACACCCAGCCTATTCCTATTTTACAAATGAGAAAACTGAGGCACAGAGAAGTCAAATCACTTGTCCAAGGTCACACAGGCATTAGGAGGAGGCATTGGGACTCACCCCAACATAGTCAGGCTGAGGCTGAGCACCCAGTTCTATACGATTCTCTCTTTAGAAAAAAATATAAATAAACGATAGACTCAGTGGTTTTTGGACATGGCAAAAAGTAAGAAAGGCTGTCATTAATCAACACCGCAGCGTGGTGTTCCCTCCTGGGCCCTCCTCCTACCTTACGCAAACTCCAATTGACCTGGAAGGTGAGGAAGAAGAAAATGCTGACCTAAGTCATTCCTGCTAATTTTTCTGTTCTAGTATCACTCTTTTCACTTTGGAATGATAGATCATTATTATTATTATTATTGCTTATGTATATATTCTCTGTTTTCGTTTCTCAATAATCTCTAATGAAGTTATATCATCTATATCATCTTTTTTTTTAGATAGAATCTCACTTTGTTGCCCAGCTGGAGTACAGTGGGCAATCTCAGCTTACTGCAACCTCCGCCTCCCGGGTTCAAGCGATTCTCCTGCCTCAGCCTCCTGAGTAGCTGGGATTACAGGTACCTGCCACCATGCCTGGCTCATTTTCTGTATTTTTAGTTGAGATGGGGTTTCACCATGTTGCCCAGGCTGGTTTCAAACTCCTGAGCTCAGGCAATCCGCCTGCCTCAGCCTCCCAAAGTGCTGGGATTACAGGCGTGAGCCACCGCGCCCGGCCGAAGTTATACCATCTTTAAAATCAGAACATAGCTTTACTCTCTAAGTAAAGCAAGTCCCATAATGGAAAGCCTAAACTTGGAAAGGCCTGTGCTAGCCCTCAGTTCCCCACTTTCCTTTTACTGGTGCGGAAACCAAAGTTCAGATAATGATGATGCTACAAAGGACTGCAATGATTCCTCAAATTTTTTGAGTGTTGACTCTGGCAGGCAGTGGGTATAGTATCATTTATTGGAGAATTAATCAGTGACCCTGCAAACATCGCTACCAAGGCAGAACAGCTTTGTATGCGTCAGAGATTTACATTTTAGGCAAAAATCTGGGCCAGTTAGTTGGAGGGGAGGGACATTTTTAAACCTAATCCCAAAGCAAATCTCCAGCTGTGACAAGAAAATACTTATTCTGTCCATTTAGTTATTTTTCAACTGAGCAAACATTTTTCAATTGCCCTAGAGCATCCAACCCATCCTTAAAATTCTCTTAGAGAGTGACAAATGAAACATTTTGAAGTTGGAATAGGAAAGAGGAGATCAGGACAGGATGTTTTTGAAAAACAGTAAAACATGATTTTTCCATTGTCTCTTTAAAAGCAATATTCTCCAATCCCTGTCAAAGGAGATCTCCCTGCAGCCTAAGACATGCCTGCCTCCGCCCTTCTTGAACACAGAAGATATTGCCGACACGCTTCCCCACAGACCCCGAGCAGAGTGAAGCCATCCATCACCTGCAGATTGATGTACAGATCTGATAGCCTCTCTGCGGTGCCACGTGCCTGTTCATGCACGTCCGGTCTTTGAATTTAGCAAGGGCAAAGGATGCAGGAAAACAACCACAGGATGCCCCCGGGTGGAAAAATCCAGCAATGACCACTGGGGTCAAGAAACCCCAACAAGATGCCTTCACTGTTCCCTTCCATTTTGACTGTCTATGAAGAGGAGAAAGACCAACCTGGGAATATTTCCTGAAGATACACACACACACACACACACATACACATATATATACACTTTTTTTTTTTTGAGACAAAGCCTCACTCTGTCACCCAGGCTAGAGTGCAGTGGTGCCATCTTGGCTCAGTGCAACCTCCGCCTCCAAGTTCAAGTAATTCTCCTGCCTCAGCCTCCTGAGTAGCTGGAACTACAGACATGTGCCACCATGCCTGGCTAATTTTTGTATTTTTAGTAGAGATGGGGTTTCACCATGTTGGCCAGACTGGTCAAGACCTCCTGACCTCAGGTGATTCACCCACCTCAGCTTCCCAAAGTGCTGGGATTATGGGCGTGAGCCACAGTGCCCAGCCCATATATATATATTTTGAGGATAATGGTGTGTTCTCAGCAAAAGAGAGTCTAGAAGGAGCACGCAGCATTTAGCTCTCCGGTATCACTCAGGGTTCTGGCTGGAACAGAAGCCTGTTCAGGTGGTTTAACTGGAGGGGGTGTTGTAAAGGCTCAGCCATAAAGCTGTGGGCACAACGGAGGGAAATAGCCAGGGATGGTGCAGCACCCCATGCTAGTCCCAGCTGGGAGCTGTTTCTACCCCCAGGTCTAAGGGCAGGGCAAGGTAGTTGAGATGCTTGAGGACCTCACCCCCACAAGACACACATCAGGCCTGGCAGATGGGGATGCACTGTGTCCCAGGGCTCCCGAAACAGTACCACGGATGGAGGCTGAAACAACAGACACTGATTCTCTCATAGTTTCTCAGGCTGAAAGTCCGAAATCCAGGTGTCAGCTGCAACACAATCTCTCTGAAGGCTCTAGGGAGACCCGTCCTTGCCGCTCTCCTAGGCTCGGCGTGTTGCCAGCTACTCTTTGCTTCCTTTGGCTCCTGGGTGCTACTGGATGCTCCAGTCTTTGTCACCATCCTCACATGGCCTTCTTGTATCTTCCATGTTCAAATCTCTGTTTCCTTGTAAGTACACCAGTCACTGCATTTGGACTCCGCTCGAATCCAGCATGATCTCCTCTCAACTTCAGTAAATCCACAAAGATCTTACTTCCAAATAAGGTCACATTCACAGACACCAGGGGTTAGGACTTCAACCTGCTTTCTTGGGAGGGTGGACATAATCCAACCCCTTCCCTCCAGTTCTCTCTGGTGCCTCCCACTGGTTAAAGCCCTCCAGCAACCAGAGGGCAAGGGAGCCTGGGGGCTGTAGTTCACATGGGCCAGCCCCCAGGGCCCAGAGCAGAGCCCAGAAGGGTCTGGAAGGGCAAACCAGTCACAGGAGAAGGCTCCACTGCCATCTTTTTCCTGATCATCCTTTCTAGCTGCGTGCTTCATCCAGGGGCTCCAAGGATCCTTCAAGACCTAATGAATCTCCATGACACCCCAGAGAGGTGAGAATTAGATCATCATTTTGCAGAGGCAAGAACAAGTAGCAATCTCTCCTTTAAACAGCCCTACTGATGGCCACTTTATTTTTCATTTGATTTTATGCAGAGAGATAGGAACATGTTCTAGGAATTTTGAAAGCTCTGTGTAAGAAAAAAAAAAACCTAAGTTACCGTCAAGTTGCAGGGGTCAAGGAAAATGATTTCATAATGTGTTTGCAAAGGATGAAAAATGGCAATGATTTGAAACTTTTCAAAATTCCAGGTAAATCTCACTACTTCTCAGGAAATTTAATTTCAGACTAGATATATCAGTCCCAGGGCAAAGAACTTCTTCCTATACCTGCCAAAATTAGTGGTTACTGCCGTCTCTAGAGTTTCATGCCTAAAATTTAGTTTCTTTGATTTTTGTTTTTTAAATTTCAAATAAGCAGTAGGAAGAAAGACCATGACATTAATAGAGCTAGAAATCAGTTAGACCCCATCCCCTTACCCTCCTTGATTTGTCTGACAGCAGCGTCTGATCACTACCTGGACCTCGCCTTAGGCAGTACCTACCTGTTTGCTCTCTGTCACTCCACTAGAGTGTACCTGTAGGAAGGCAAACTTTGTCTGTTGACTGCTGTCCTCTGAGGATGTACAGCAATGAATGCCTGCAGAGCTTAGTGTCAGGTTGAATGAATTCTGCTGTTTGTTTATTCCCCCCAGCTTTTTTTTTTTTTTTTTTTTGTGGCAGGGTCTCATTCTGTTGCCCAGGCTGGGAATGCAGTGGCACCATCATGGCTCACTGCAGCCTCCAACTCCTGGGCTTAAGCGATCCTCCCACCTCAGCCTCCCCAGGAGCTGGGACTACAGGTGTGTGCCACCGCACCTGGCTAATTTTGGTATATATATATCAAATTTGGTACGAGAAACAAGGTCTCACTATGTTGCCCAAGCTGGTCTTGAACTCTTGGACTCAAACAATCCTCCTGCCTTAGCCTCCCAAAGTGCTGGGATTATAGGTGTGAGCCATCACGCCTGGCCTTATCCATTTATTCTTAAAAAGAGACCACCACTCCAGCCACTGACATACAGAAACTATCACATGGAAACCTGTGCCTGGCCTCTGCTTATGTGGCCTCAACTTGGGATGTGAACACTTTTTCCTTACATTGAAGAAGAACTGAACTGCCAACGTTTTTGTTAGTCCCAAATGCTCCTTCCTTTGTAGTTCCGAAAGCTTTATGTAAGAAAGTGGCCTTGGTCCTCCCATTCAGATACCTCTCTCACCCCAACCCCCAAGCCTAACACTGGCACAGTGGGGGCCAGGACAGGGAGGAGGGGATTAGGGAAATGTGGGTGCTGGCAGGAGGGCCGAGGAGCTAAGACTGGGAGCTTTCCTGCCCTCACAAGGCAAGAGTCTCATTGCCAACAAGCCTGGAGGCAGGATGAGGAAAACGGTGGCCTTGGGAACCAGTGCTCGCCAAATAAAACAGTGCCCAGGGACCGGCAAGTGAGATTCAGGTGGCTTTCGCTTGCAGGGTCTGCTTTGGGGAGAGTTGAGAGCACTTCTCCCTGCTTTTCCCATTGCCTTTACTCAGGGGGAGTCAGAGGCAGTAGGTGATGGGGGAATGCTGGGGCTGAATCCTCCCGTCCATGGCTCTCTCCTTGGATTTAAAAAGGAGCTTCAGAAGGTTTGATTTTAAGGCGAGAACTTCCCCAGCAAGGCAGATTTTCCATCTGTTAAACCCCTATTTCACCTTTCTGAAGTTTGTTTTCTTTAAAACAATCAACAATTTGGAAAATATACTTAATTTGTTCAAAGATCTAACCAGCTGTCTCACTGGCTGCTAACAGCCAACACAGGATTTGCTTTTTGTTCAGTATTTTATTTTTAATTTCTCATCTTCTAGTCAAAGCTGCAGTTTTATTAGCTAGTTACTTCCAACAGAAGTTTATTTTTTGCCTAGTTATAAATGTCCTAAAGCTTATTCTGAACCAAAACTTTGAGCATACAGAAAACAGGAGAATTGAAGTTCCTCTAAACTGCCTCATCTATTTTCTAATTTTCCATGTTGCTTTGCATAGCTGAGGTCAAGTTGTACATCCCAGGGATGCAGAACGACGATCCTGCATGTATTAGTCTGTTTTCACGCTGCCGATAAAGACATATGTGAGACTGGGTAATTTATAAAGGAAAGTAGGTAATGGACTCACCATTGCATGTGGCTGGGGGAGGTTTCACAACCATAGCGGAAGGCAAAAAGCATGTCTCACATGGCGATGGGAAGAGAGAGTGAAGAGCCAAGTGGAAGGGGAAACCCCTTATAAAAGCACTAGATCTTGTGAGACTTATTCACAATCATGAGAACAGTATGGTGAAAACCACCTCCATGATTCAATTTTCTCCCTTTGGGTTCCTCTCATAACATGTGGGAATTGTGGGGGCTACAATTCAAGATGAGATTTGGCTGGGGACACAGCCAAACCATATCACTGCACAAGCACCCAAATCCAGGGTTCAGAGCCCAGAGCTCTGTGCTGGTGCTGCAAAGATGTTTGTTAACCAACGAATCTTTGAATAAAGCTCGTTTGAATTCATGTGCATTTACTTGCAAACAAAAGGATCCTGACAAGAGGACAGACATTAGTAGTCACTTCACTTTACCTTAAAGGCATTACAAAAACACAACAACCACAGTAATAACAATATATCCATTGAAGGAAGACCTGTGCTCCCTTGAAAAGGACCATTATAATATCTCACACTCTTAAGATGACTTTTCCTTTTCAAAGTATTCGAATGTCTTATCCTTCTGAAATAGGTAAGATAGAAACTGAGCACTTGTAAGCCAGAGCTGATATTGGTGTGTGCTCTAGGACAGAGGTCTGCAAATTTTCTCTCTAAAAGGCCAGATAGTAAATATTTTAGAGTTTATGAGCTAAGAGGCAGAACTGAGCATATGAAGTAGCTAGACAGCACCACTTAAAATGTAGATATTTAAAAATGTTAAAACCATTCTTAGCTTGCGTGGTGTACAAAACTGGGCAGCAGATTGGATGTGGCCCATGGACTGTTGTTTGTTGACCCCTGTTCTAGGACATAAACAGTCAAAAGGAATCATTCCCTAACTTCAAAGTGTTTACAGATCTTTGTGGTAGATGATACCTTCTGGGGTGGACATCTCCTGTTTTGTCTGACCAGCATCTGTTCCCTGTCTCAGTGAAAGCCAGATTTTTCCATGATGCACAGGCTCTTAATCTCATACACACTTGCCCCACCTGAGGCTACACCTGCCCCACCTGATTCTACACCTGCTTCCCTGATTCCACACCTGTCCCACCTGATTCCACACCTGCCCCACCTGACTCTACACCTGCTTCCCTGATTCCACACCTGTCCCACCTGATTCCACACCTGCCCCACCTGACTCTACATCTGCTTCCCTGATTCCACACCTGCCCCACCTGATTCCACACCTGCCCCACCTGACTCTACACCTGCTTCCCTGATTCCACACCTGCCCCACCTGATTCCACACCTGCCCCACCTGACTCTACACCTGCCCCACCTGATTCTACACCTGCCCCACCTGACTCTACACCTGCCCCACTGATTCTACACCTGCCCCACCTGACTCCACACCTGCCCCCCTGACTCTACACCTGTCCCACCTGATTCCACACCTGCCCCACCTGACTCCACACCTGCCCCACCTGATTCCACACCTGCCCCACCTGACTCCACACCTGCCCCACCTGACTCCACACCTGCCCCACCTGACTCCACACCTGCCCCACCTGATTCCACACCTGCCCCACCTGACTCTAAACCTGCCCCACCTGACTCCACACCTGCCTCACCTGACTCCACACCTGCCCCACCTGATTCCACACCTGCCCCACCTGACTCTAAACCTGCCCCCCTGACTCCACACCTGCCTCACCTGACTCCACACCTGCCCCACCTGATTCCACACCTGTCCCACCTGACTCTACACCTGCTTCCCTGATTCCACACCTGCCCCACCTGATTCCACACCTGCCCCACCTGACTCTACACCTGCCCCACCTGACTCTACACCTGCCCCACCTGATTCTACACCTGCCCCACCTGACTCTACACCTGCCCCACCTGATTCTACACCTGCCCCACCTGACTCCACACCTGCCCCACCTGACTCTACACCTGCCCCACCTGATTCCACACCTGCCCCACCTGACTCCACACCTGCCCCACCTGATTCCACACCTGCCCCACCTGATTCCACACCTGCCCCACCTGACTCTACACCTGCCCCACCTGATTCTACACCTGCCCACCTGACTCTACACCTGCCCACCTGATTCTACACCTGCCCACCTGACTCCACACCTGCCCCACCTGACTCTACACCTGCCCCACCTGATTCCACACCTGCCCCACCTGACTCCACACCTGCCCCACCTGATTCCACACCTGCCCCACTTGATTCCACACTGCCCCACCTGACTCCACACCTGCCCCACCTGATTCCACACCTGCCCCACCTGACTCTAAACCTGCCCCACCTGACTCCACACCTGCCTCACCTGACTCCACACCTGCCCCACCTGATTCCACACCTGCCCCACCTGTCTCTAAACCTGCCTCACCTGACTCCACACCTGCCCCACCTGATTCCACTCCTGTCCCACCTGACTCTACACCTGCTTCCCTGATTCCACATTTGCCCCACCTGATTCCACACCTGCCCCACCTGTCTCTAAACCTGCCCCACCTGACTCCACATCTGCCCCACCTGACTCCACACCTGCCCCACCTGACTCTACACCTGCTCTACTTGATTTCACACCTGTCCCACCTGCTGCTACACTTCCTTCACCTGATTCCACACCTGCCCCGGGGTGATACATTCCCCAGGCCTGGGCAATAAGACCAACACATCCTTTTGATTTCAGTGATTGGCTTCAAGTTGGGCTCATGACCCAAGCCAATCAGTTCCAATCAGTCCCTGTCCCAGAGGATTTGCTGGAGTGATTGGCGATGAGGTTTCCACTCATTTCTTGATGGACATGATGCTGTGAAGAAGCCAGCATGGCATTGCCGGGGCCACCTTGTGACTAACAAAGAGGAAGGAGAGCTGAGAAAGGAAGAGAAGCCATCGTCCATACCACATCATTTGCACACGTGGGCACCTCACACTCCAAGTGTGGTCTGCAGACCAGCCGCGCTGACATGGCTTAGGAGCTTTGAAGAATAAGTACCCAACCCAGACCTTCTAAGTGAGGATGGGCACCTACTCAATAGGTACATGTGATCTGCATGCCCATTAATGTTTGAGAAACACTTTTCTAGACTTTTAAACTTACATGAGCCAAGTTTAAGTTGAGTTGTGTTTGCAGCCTTTATAACTCAAAGAATCCTGAATAATCCATTTCTCATAATCCTGATTAATCCCTTTCTCGTAACATGACTCACACAAGTAGCATGTTTGCTTACACGTTCTCATCAGTGTACACTACTAATAGTAATCTAAGAGTGGCCACATTGTGAGTCAGATTGGGGGTGCTGTACTACTCAAGCCCAATGTCACTCATCTACTTTCTACATTTCAGGTTGACCTTGCAGCCCAGTGACAGCCTCTAAGAGTTCAATGCTGAGTGAGCGCCATCATCCTAAGGAAAGAGGAGATAAAGGGGTGTCTATCTCAAGCCTGGCGTGGGGAGCAGGAAGGAGCTAAGTTTGCAGAAAGATGGCAAAGCTGACCATCCTTTTAGCTTAGGGGTTTCCAACCCTGGCTGCACACTGAAATTACCTGGGGAGCTTCTCAAAATCACAGGTGCTCACTTCCACCTCCGGCAATGATTGTGACTTGCTGGACTAAACTTTATGACTAAAGTTGAGAAAGGCTAGGCTAATGAAAAGTAACAACTTCCAGAGTGGGGGAAGATGAGAAACTTTGAAAGTAAACACTCCACAAAACCATTGCAGCAAACATCCCATGACAGATAGGAAGGACACAGGATGCAATCAGGTGGCTGAATGCAGGAGTGTCCAAGGTAACTCAGGACTCACCATAGCCAGAGGAACAATGCCCACCAGGTCCTTCTGACTGACAAAGATCTCAGACACGGCAATGTCTGTGGTCCCCTTCCGCGGGTACTCCACCTGCCATGTGATGGGCTGAGTCCCCGAAAGGCTGCTGAAACTGGCTATTTCAAAATTCATCTGCACGACCTCATTGAATAAACTGCTGCTCCTGGAAGAGAGAAAAGAAAATGGCTTTAAGCCAACTTTGTTCAAAGGACCCTTCTCTCCTCATAATTGTACCCAGAAGATAAAGACAAAGAAGTGCCTCTCAGGGATGGCTCTAGGGTTTTGGTGGCGGCGCCTGGGGCATGGAACTCCCAACAAGGTAAGGACTGGCATCCGGGACAGAGAAGCACCCACACGTTAAGGATATGGGCCAAGAATATTCAACAATGAGCAATAACCTGTGTCTGTGTTGATGAGGCCTTGGAATGATGATTACCAGCTCTGCAGATGATGAGCTAAACCAGTTTATTTCACACCTGCAGTATGCACCTGAATGACCTCTGTTCAGTTCTGTAGGTGTGGCAGATGCTCTAGGCTGGGGTCCCAACCCCTAAGCCATGAATTGGTACCAGTCCATGGCCTGTTAAGGAACAGGGCTGCACAGCAGGAGGTGAGTGGTGGGTAAGCAAGGGAAGCTTCACCTCTATTTACAGCCACTCACCATAGCTCATATTATCACCTGAGCTCCACCTCCTGTCAGGTCAGTGGCAGCATCAGATTCTCATAGGAGCGTGAACTGTATTGTGAATTGCACATGTGAGGGATCTAGGTTGTGTGCTCCTTATAAAAATCTAATGCCTGATGATCTGTCACTGTCTCCCATCACTCCCAGATGGGACAGTCTAGTTGCAGGAAAACAAACTCAGGGCTCCCACTGATTCTACATGATGGTGATTTATGTCATTAGTTCATTATCATTCAATATTCATTATTATTACAATGTAATAATAATAGAAATAAAGTGCACAATAAATGTAATGTATTTGAATCATCCCCAAACCATCCTTCCCCCACCACCCCCATCTGTGGAAAAATTGTCTTCCATGAAACTGGTCTCTGGTGCCAGAAAGTTTGGGGACCGCTGGTGTAGGCCACTCACTCAATAGCACCTTCAACCCCCTCTGCTTGTCCTCCTCTGCTAAAGGGGCTGAGAGGCCTAAACTACATTCTCAGACCCCCTTGCTGCTAGATGCAGGATTGAAGCAGAGTTTGCTCCAGTCAGACCCACTCATTTGGGATGTAGAGGAAGAAGTGGGTTCTAGAGCGGAAGCCAGGAATGGAGTTTGAGTTTTCTGGTGAGCACAGTGGCCCTGGTTCTCCCGGGGCAGCTGTGGGGTGCCCCTGGCATCCAGGCCCTCACATCCTCATGCCAACGGGTGACGGTGGTGCTTCCACCACAACAGTCCTCTGCAGAGGTTGGACCTTTTTCGTCTGTGTTATCGCTGGCTGCCCTGTCCCTGGCTGTGTAGTAAACACATTCAATTCAGTGGTTCTCCTAGAGATTATGTGAATTGCCTAGTGTCCTTTAATCTTCTGCTTAGAGGGGCTAAAACTTAGCTAAAGGGACTCTTTGTCTGCAACTAAGAATTCTGACCAATTCCACGCATTTGAAATATATGTATTTTGGGAACTACTGTTGGTCCAAACTTTTTCATTTTTTAGATGATAAAATTAAAGCCAATAAAGGAAAGATGGCTTGCCCACAACCACATAGCTAGCTAGTGCAGAGTCAACATAAAATGTAGCATCTCTTGTTTCCCAGTCCAGTGCTCTTTTCAGATCCTCGCCTAAGACAGCTGGTGGTCAAATATGACATCACAAGGCTCCAACAGTTTTTTGTTTGTTTGTTTGCTTGTTTCCTTAGGGCAGGAGACAGCAAACTGTGTCCTGTGAACCAAAGGCAGCCAGCTGCCTATTTTTGTGAGTAACATTTTACTGGCGCACAGCCTTGCCTATTTGTCTACGTTTTCCTATGGTTGCTCTTGTGTCATAAGAACATGGTTGAGTAATTGCATCAGTCAATGTAGAGCCTGCAAAACCTAAAATATTTCTTATCCAGATCCTTACAGAAAACTTTTGCCAGTATTGGCTAGAGAAGGTCAGAGAAGGGGAAGTTGGCCAAGTTTTGTAGAGCTGTTGAGTCAATAGAACCACTATTGGTGGAAACAAGAAGGAAGGGCATGGCAGGCATCACGCTGGGTTTGTAGAGGGGGCAGGGTTCTGGTGAGCCTTGGCATCCAGCCTGAGGTGTCTCCAGTGCCCTCTGCTGATATGCTAAGGATGACGCTAAGCGGTGGGTCAGCGGTCAGCAAGACCCCAGGCTGCCATCCCCTGGAAGGCTACATGTTTGCAGATGAATTAAAGGAGATTTTCCATAGCATATCAAGAAAGAAACAACAGATATGCTTAAAAACTGCATCTCAAGCATGTGCCAACATGAAGAGTAGCAGTGAAACATTTTCCTTTGCTGGGGCACTAATATTGAGTGCACCATTCAATCTTCAGGGCTTGATTGACAGCCATAGCGCTAACTCTCCACCACATCACCCTCAGTCCTGCTCAGTGGCTGTGGAGGGATGTAACGGGGAGGTTATTGCACCAAACAAAGCACTGGGACTTGTGAATCTTCCTTAAGTTCAAAGGGCCGGGAATAAGGCTCAGAGAATCATGATTTATGAGATGCTAGAGATTCCTCTGGAAGCGAAAAGAAATCGAAGGTCTTGACCATCAAGCTAGGGGCTGAAAATCTCAAGCATGAATTGCTGGTCTTTAAAAATGAGGGAGAGGTGTCTTGAGTCTAGAGTATTTTCAAACTAAGAGATGTGTTCTTGGTCCAGCAGATGAGGCCCACAGGGGTCTGAGCGTGCACAACTCAATACCCAGGACAGCCTCTCTCACTGCAGCCCTGCAGACACTTTTGCATTCCAGGGAGTTTAATCTCATCTTCTTAGCAAGCATGCCTGGACCTGATTCTCCTTATCTGCCACTGGGTACTGGTACTGGTGCTGTCCAGGAGCTGCATGGCTACTTGACTGACTCTCTCAGAACACAATTCAGTTCCCTCAGTGTTGGATGTGGCAA
The DNA here is from genome assembly GCF_009764315.1 of Trachypithecus francoisi. Classification (NCBI taxonomy): domain Eukaryota; kingdom Metazoa; phylum Chordata; class Mammalia; order Primates; family Cercopithecidae; genus Trachypithecus; species Trachypithecus francoisi. The sequence goes on from NW_022681456.1 coordinate 4,572,958, forward strand.
CCATCCAAATGTCCAAAGACCCCCTTTCAGTCCCAAATGGATGCCTATACTGGCACAGCACCACACAGGTTGCAATGAGCTTTCAGCCCACACCTCTCTTTACTCTCTTACGAAGTTCTGTGAGCATTGCAACCATTCACATCATTTCTCCGAGACTCAGAGGCACCATCTAGAAGATCGAAATAATGACATTCCCATTGTGCAGGGAGGAAAGAGGCATGAAAAAGAAGCCAGCCCAGCTTCTCATGTTCCAGCGGCAGCCTCCTCCACTGCCATTATGCTAATGAAGGGCATTAAGAAAGGCAAAGTCACGGACAAGAGAAAAGAGAAGGGGTATTTTTCCTTTTGGCTTGAAACACATTGTTATGTGATTTTTGTGAGCAGTGAGGTGACCTCCTGAAAGTGTTTTGTTGTAGTTGGCATAAGAATAAAAGTAACACGTGACTGTTGACAATATACTCACTATGTGCCAGGCACTGGACCAGGTTCCACACGTACCTTTTTCCAAATCCCAGTACAAACCCTGAGGTGGTGATTAAGGTTCTCATTCTGCACCAGTGCCAGAGCAGACACCCTTGAACCTCTGCAGCCAGAAAGTGTGTTTGCATCAACTTGCTCTTCAACCACAGATAGAAGGGGGCATGTCAGCAGGATCCCGTTTGAAACATTCTGCCGCTCCCCACTCAGATGCGCATCACTTATGAGCCAACTCAACCTAATCTTGGTTTCAGAACGGCAAAAAAATTTACAAGTTTCACAACTGGATGAGAACTCCAGCTTTCTGGCAGCTGCACAGAATTCTAGATCAGGGTGACATGAGGGCAAGCTCCCTGGTGTGCTGGGGGCAGGGGCCTGGAAAGAACACTGACATCTGTCTTTCAGGGAGCTGGAGATCTCCGACAAAAGGAAGAAGAGGTAGTGCTGTGTCCATAGGGACCCTGGGAATGTGTGTGATAGAGCAAAGGTCAGACCAGACTGATCCAACAGAGGAATGAGCCACAGGGAGGCCTCAGGATTCAAACTTCTGACACAAGACAAAGAATTCCTCTGGGAAGATACAGAACCAGTGCCCTCATTTCTTTTTTTTTGTGCATTCATATTCTTTCCTACCCTTTCTCCACCCCCACACAGCCCTTGTCTTCTTTGTCTCTAAAAAATGCACAGTATGATGTATCTAAGTTAAGGAAGATACAACCCTACTTTGAAACTTGACACTTTTGTGGAGATGAGTGACTGGGCGATTTGGTGTTGCTGGTTCCACTCTGTTCATTTTAAGGGAAGTCTCCACTCTGTCCTTGCTGACTTAGGGGACGGCTGACCAGTGGTACTGGATAGCAGAAGATTTTCCTAGAGGAGCTGGAATCTAAGCTTTTTTTTTCCTCTAAAATTTCTGGATTTTCCATTATAAGAACCTTCACTTTTTAGCTGTAGCACAACTCAGACAACATCTCTGCTGACTCTCAGTTTCCTGTCTCTGTCTTAGAAGGTGTCCTCCAGTATCTACATATTCTGGCAATAGCATTTTATAGAAATGTTGTGACCTGAGATGGAAGATGTCTTCCCAAAAATGACAAATGTGGTGATTCTCCAACAGTGGTGCCCAGGATCCTTGGTGCTCCAAGGGGTGAGACAGGAGTGAGCATGGTCCCTAACCCCGCTCCTGCCCCCGACATACTCCTGTCCCAATGAGAGCACCTCCAATCAGATATGTTGTCAACGTTAGGCCTCCAGCAAGCATTTCATTCAAATAATGAAAGATAAAAGAAGAAATGAAACAATAAATGAAATGAAGAAGAGAGGAGAGGAGGGAAGGAAGGAAAAAAGTGGGAGAGGGAAGGAGAGAGGAAGAAAGTTAGCAGTTTGAACCGAGACGAAAAGCCATGGCCCTTTAAGGGGAGCACATGTGGGTCAGGATGCATGCTGTGGGCTTCAAACGGACTTCCTGACTCACAGCCTGGCTTCCCCGGGTACTGGCTGGATGACTGAACAACTCTGCCTCATTTTCTCTATTTGCAAAATGGGGATGTTAATCCCTCCCATTTTGGAGTTGATATGAATGAACAAGTCAAAGTACTTAGAACGGAACTTGGCACCAGCAAGCATCAATAAATGGAAGCTGTTTCTTGTGTTTAGCAGGACTTGACATCGTGTTCAGGCTCAGTGGCGTTAGGGTTGGCCGCCTGAAGCCACCATTCAGACACTCTTGAAGCCTGGTCCAGGAGCTTCCTGAGAACGAACCACAGTGGAGGGGAAGGCTCTCAACCACTCACTGTGAACTGGGACTCACTAAGATGTGTATACAGTGCACTTCCTGAGTGCCTGCCTCTGTGCACACTGTGCTGGCAGATAGAGACTAAAAAAAAATAAGAAATCTTTTCTTCTTTCAAGTCTTCTGCAGTCAGTGCCTTTCCACTGACTCTAATCAGACTGAAATATTTGCTAAGCTTTGCCTTGAAAGGAGCAAGAGTCTTTCACATCAGCTCATATGGGGCTTGTGATGTTGTTGGAGTAATAAAGAGAGGAATTTAAACACTTAAGTGACTCCAGAGAGCACCCAAGAACTGTCACCTGCTAAATCAATAGTGTAGATTTCTTGCGGTAACTCTTGAACTAAATTTTCAAAATTGGCTTAAAAAGCTCTTACTCAAAAGCAGATAAATTCTCCCAGCAGTCACAATAAAGTTTGGACCACTGGAAACCTAATTTACCAAACCTCTTAGCCGTCAGACTCTATTTGGTAAGAAAATTGAGTCTGGGGATGTGTTAAAAGCCAAAAGGGCTTTACCTCCCTATAGGGAGTCAGGGATTTCAGCTCCAAAGTTGGTTGACAGCTTAGTGCCCGCAGAAAGAAAAGAGACCAACCAAATAAAGAAAATCAACCTTTTCATAGGGAAGCCGCTTCAGGAGAAGAGAATCACTCGATCCAGGCTTTGCTTTATTCATTCCACCTCATGAATATTTCATGAAGGCAAGGACACTTGCTTCCTCAATGGGAAGGGCTTTCTTAGAAAGTCCCATTGACTCTAATGTCAGCACTCACATCTGAGGGCTTTCTGGGATCTCTACATGGTGCAGAGGCACGTCCCTTGGTGGTGTGAGTTGCAAGCAACAGAAAACACCCTGCATTGATTGACAAGGAAAAGAGAATGGAACAAATGCCTCAAAATTACCAGGCAGACTAGAAAAATAGGCATGGGGCCTAGGTGGGAGAAAAGGAAGCCTACAAAGCTAGAACCTCAGATGCCAGTTCTAGAGAGGACAGTGCTGCTGATGTCAAAAACTTTCTCCTGTTCTTGAGTCTTTGCCTTAAGGATCCCTCATTCAAACGTCTGAGTAAGGAGCTCTGATTGGCTGAGCTACGCTAACACACCCAGATCCAATATGCCAGAGGAATGAGAAAGAATCTGGCCTTTTATAGAGGGAGTCCCTCCTTCATCCAAGGTCTCTGTACCTAGTTCAGGGTGTGGAATAATAGAGACAGGTAGCAGGGAGGAGCAAAGTGCATGAAGGTCATCCCATTTCCAAGCACCCTTGAACTGCATTATGAGTTCAAATTTGAAAAGCCAAACAGGCTGTGCAGGGTGTCTCATGCCTGTAATCCCAGCACTTTGTGAGGCCAAGGCAGGTGGATCACCTGAGCTCAGGAGTTTGAGATCAGCCTGGGCAATATGGCAAAACCCTGTATCCACAAACAAAGGGGCAAAACAAAAATAAAAACTAAAAATTAGTCAGGGTGGCGGTGCAGTCTGTAGTGCCAGCTACTTGGGAGGCTGAGGTGGGAGGATCCCTTGAGCCTGAGGAGGTGAAGGTTATAGCATTGCAGGGAGGTGGAGGTTATAGTGTTGCCGGGAGGCAGGGGTTACAGTGTTGCAGGGAGGTGGAAGTTACAGTGTTGCAGGGAGGCAGAGGTTACAGTGTTGCAGGGAGGTGGAGGTTACAGTGTTGCAGGGAGGCAGGGGTTACAGTGTTGCAGGGAGGCAGGGGTTACAGTGTTGCAGGGAGGTGGAGGTTACAGTGTTGCAGGGAGGTGGAGGTTACATTGTTGCAGGGAGGTGGAAGTTAGAGTGTTGCAGGGAGGCAGAGGTTACAGTGTTGCAGGGAGGTGGAAGTTATAGTGTTGCAGAGAGGCAGGGGTTACAGTGTTGCAGGGAGGCAGGGGTTACACTGTTGCAGGGAGGCAGAGGTTACAGTGTTGCAGGGAGGCAGAGGTTACAGTGTTGCAGGGAGGCAGGGGTTACACTGTTGCAGGGAGGCAGAGGTTACAGTGTTGCAGGGAGGCGGAGGTTACAGTGTTGCAGGGAGGCGGGGGTTACACTGTTGCAGGGAGGCAGAGGTTACAGTGTTGCAGGGAGGTGGAAGTTATAGTGTTGCAGGGAGGTGGGGGTTGCAGTGTTGCAGTGAGGTGAGATCTGGCAACTGCACTGCAGCCTAGGTGACAGAGTGAGACCTTGTCTCAAAAAAAAAAAAAAAAACACCAAAAAAACCCAAACAAGCCACATTTCACTTCTCTCTACCCCATTCTCCAAAGTCTAAAAATTTACAGAAGCAGATAATGCATGAAAAGGTGAAAAAAGAGAGAGTATTGCAAATCATATTGATGCAGTGAAACTGCTTAAAAGAATTGCAATCCTTATGGAAGAAGCCTGAGTCTCCCCACCCTCTAAAGCAGGCGCTCTCCATCCTGGCTGACTATTATAATTACCTGGGGAAATTAAAAGCAAAACAATCAATAGCTGTGTCTACCCTACACTCACAGAATCAGAATCTTGAGAGGTGACACTCAGACATTAGTATTTTAAAAACTTAAGTGATTTTAATGTGTTGTCAATGTTGAGAATTACTGCTGTACACAGAAGTGTTTTCTCTCTGTGATTAACAAGCTTTTCAGTCTCATTTTTTTCTTTTATTTCCTAATTTCTATGCACAGATACGGTTGGGTAGATCTTACAACTCTGGGTTCTTAAATGAACACATTTGGGTTTGAATTCTGACTTCACTATTTAGCAGAGGGGTAATAATCTTGGGCAAATTACTTAACCCATTAGTTCTCAACCATGGTGACACACAGATAATTCTCATTCCTGGGTCCCATCTCAGAGATCTGGCTTTCATTGGTCTGAAGTGGGTCCTGGCTGCTGGGAGTCTTAAGAGATCCCAGGTGATTCTAATATGCAGGGATGTTTAAGAGCCTTTAACTTTGCCTCAAGAAGAATCGGTTTTTGACTTGTAGTAAGCCAACCCTTGTGAGGCTGTTTATTGCAAGGATAAATGGCATAGCACACATGTAGAGCTTAATGCATATGGTAGCGACTACCCACCAAGTGGAAGCTCTTAGCATTGCTACAATTATTTATCCTGTTTAATAACCCAGAAACACTTCAATGCATTTATCTTTCTAAGGCCATGTGTCCTAAGGTTTGCTGAAGGTACCAGGTGAGCAACGAGACTTTATCTAAGCTCCCCAGGTCCTGATCTAAGTTACCTTTCCAGAATCACATTTAGCATCCCTTCCTTCCCCTAAATTTGGCTAGACCTGGCCTTGTTATTTATTTTCCTTGCTGCAGCATACTAGGAGAGTGTGACCACAAGCTTTGGAGTCAACGCCCTGGGTATGAATTCCACACTTGACTATTTACTAGCCTTGAGACATTACTCCTGTGATTCGTGCTTTCAAAACCTCAGTTTCCTCATCTGTGAGATGGGATACACAGTCTGGCCTTGCAGGGTGCTATGCATACTTAGAGAGATAAATGCGCATCCCTAACACGCCCAAGGAGTCAGGCACATAGGTGATGCTCCACAAATGGTAGTAGCTGTTACTATGACATCAGTCATTGTGTGAGGAGTAAACGCAGCTAAAATTGCCAGGAGTCATTCTTTTTTTTTTTTTTTTTTTTTGAGACAGAGTCTCCCTCTGTCACCCAGGCTGGAGTGCAGTGGCCGGATCTCAGCTCACTGCAAGCTCCACCTCCCGGGTTTACGCCATTCTCCTGCCTCAGCCTCCAAGTAGCTGGGACTACAGGCGCCCGCCACCTCGCCCGGCTAGTTTTTTGTATTTTTTAGTAGAGACGGGGTTTCACCGGGTTAGCCAGGATGGTCTTGATCTCCTGACCTCGTGATCCACCCATCTTGGCCTCCTAAAGTGCTGGGACTACAGGCTTGAGCCACCGCGCCCGGCCAGTTTTTTGTATTTTTTAGTAGAGACGGGGTTTCACTGTGTTAGCCAGGATGGTCTCGATCTCCTGACCTTGTGATCCACCTGTCTCGGCTTCCCAAAGTGCTGGGATTACAGGCTTGAGCCACCGCGCCCGGCCAACCAGGAGTCATTCTTGAATTCTTTCTTTCACATCCCACATCTAATTCATCAGGATTATCTTGAAAACACATCCCAAACCTGAGCACTTCCCGCCACCTTCATTATGACTGCTCCAGCCCAAGCAACCATCATCTCTTACCTGGGTCATTTCAATGCCTCCTAACTGGGATGCCCATTTCTGCCCTAACCCCCCACTACCCCTACATCTCTCCTCAGTGCAGCAGCCAGAATAATTCTCCTGAAATGTGACTTGGCCCATGAGATTTCTGTGGCCTAAACCTGCAAGGGCTTCCCCGTCTCACTTGGCTGAAGTGAAAGTCCTCTCCAGGGCTTGTGAGGCTGAGCCTGACTGGTGCCACCCACCCTCACCCCGGTGACTCTCCTACCCCTCCCCTTGCTCATTCTCCTCCAGCCCCACTGACCTCCTCGAAGCTTTCAAACACTTCAGGAACATTCCTGCTTTAGGAACGTTGCACTTTGCTCCTTCTTCTGCCTGGAATAATCATCCGTCACACATCCGGAGGCTTCCTCAACTTCCTTTAGGTCTCCGCTTACATGAGCCCCCCCCATATCACCCTCTCACCTACACCTCCTGCCTCCTCTTCTACTTCTGGCCTTTTCTACAGCATCTTCACCCTCCCACCTGTCCTGTATCTTCCTTATTCATCGTATTTGTTGACTTCTTCCAGCTCCTCTCATCTAAAATGTAAGCCCCGTGAAAGGGTTTTAAAAACTTGTTTTGTTTACTGGTGAGCTCCAGCCATAACAGGACTTCATATTCATAAAATGAATTTTAAAAATTCTAGAAAAGATCCACTCTCTGTAAAGTTTGTCAATATATAAGAGAGGCCCCTGGAACCAAGATCTGCCCCTTTGATGAGTCGCTTGGCGTGGAGGTGAGAGAGGCAGGGAGGTGCGTCCATCTGTGGCAGGGTCCACAAACTCAAGCGCCTTTGGAAGCCAGGCAGGTGGAAAGCAGGTGATTGCCTGTCACACACAGGCCTTGACAGAGGCTGTAACACACTAGGGGCCCTCCACCACATTTAGGGGCAGCTGCTTCCCAGTTCTAGCCTACCATAGCCAGGCGCAAATCTAGGCCCCTTGTTGCCAGAAATTCTGTTTTCCAAGAATAAAACAGAAGTTTGGATTTTTAAAAAATGGGAAATCTCCCACTGCGTAAATGTTGAAGCAAATCCAATTAAGAAAGGAGGCTGGGCAGCAAGGGAAATATAGGCAGGGGGAATAAAACCATGGATGAAACGAAGCCCTTAAGAGAGGAGAGAGACCATGGGAGCTTCCGGTTCTTCCTGGCCCCTCCTGTGTGAAAGCCCCAGGGGATGGCTCCAGGGAACCCCTGGCCACACTGGAGAGGGGTCCGTTGTGCTCTTGAGAGCCTGATGGTTTTTATTTTCCATGCAGGATGCAGCTTCCTGAAGCAGAGCAGGTGGCCTGCATGGGCCTCGCATACCAGAAGTGTGTCATGTAGTCATCCTCCAGCAGCTGGAGCTTGAGCTAAATTAGGTCACACTTCAGGAAGTGCGGCTGCCAAGAATGCCTCAGAGGTTCGGGTGTCTTGGCTTCATGTAGCCCCTGGCCCAAGCGGCTCCCGATGCTCCACAGGCATCACAATGGGCTTCCTCATGCTGCAATGGTGGGCCCTAGGCCAGCCCAAAGTGGGCACTGAGTCCAGCCCTTCAGATCCAATTAACATGCTGGACAGAGGGTTCTGCCAAAAAACAATGAATCTTTCAAAGTGATTCTTAGATAAGATGGAACTGGAGTGCATGGAGGCTCTAAAGACCCCCACAAATGACCTGAAAAGATCAAGGAACCTGACAATGAACCTTTCACATCTTGCTCTCCAATGAGTGTAAATTTTCCAGTGGGAGACCAACTTTGCTGCCCAGGACCTTATGAGACACCTGAAGCAATAGAAAGGGGAATGAGGGAAAACCCAGTGGTGCCTCACACATGAAACTGTCCTCTCCTACTTCCCTATCCCCAGCCGATACCTCAGGAGGTGGTTTGACGTGATGTCACAGGGTATCGAAGGCTGTCACACCAGATCTGTCATGCACCCCATCCTCCTGTCCCACCTGGTCTCTGTGATGGTTAATGTTATGCATTACCTTGACAGAGCCATGGGAGGCCCAGACATTTGGGCAAACATGATTCTGGGTGTATCTGTCAGGGTGTTTCTGGGTGAAATTAACATCTCAGCTGAGTGAAGCCCTTGGCCCCGGCACTCTGGGTGAATGTCATTCAGTCAACTGAAAACCTGAACAGAACAAAAGGGCTGACTCTACCCAGAGTAAGAGGGAATCCCTTCTGTCTGATTGCCTGGGACAGCAATTTTTTCCCTGCCTTTGGACTCAGAATGAGATATTGTCTCCCTGGTTTTTACACCTTCAGAATGGAAATACTTTGCTGGCTCTCCTGAGTCTCCAGCTTGACAACTGCAGTGTTCAGGACTTGCCAGCCTCTATAATTGCATGAGCCAACCCTCATTATCTATCTATCTATCTATCTATCTATCTATCTATCTATCTATCTATATTCTATCTATCTATTCATCCATCCATCCATCTACGTATCCATAATCTGACATCTATCTATCTATGTATTATCCACCATCATCCATTTATTCATTTTCTATATATCCATCTATTATCTATCTATCCATCCTTCCATCTATCTACCCATCTATTATCTATCTATCCATCTCTTTATTATCCATGCATCCATGCATCCATCCATCCATCCGTTATCTATATCATCTTTCTATCCATCATTTATCTATCTATCCATCTATTATCCATCCACCCATCTATCATCTATCTACTATCTATTCATTATCTATCTATCCATCCATCCATTATCTATCTTCCATCCATTATTTATCTATCTAGCCATCTATCTATTGTCTATTCCTCTATGATCTATCTATCCATTTGTATCATCTCTCTATCCTCTATCTATCAATCCATCCATCCATCTTCCATCCATTATTTATCTATCTAGCCATCTATCCCTGTATGATCTATCCATTTGTATCATCTATCTATCCATCTATTATCCATCTATCAATCTATCCATCTCTCTATCCACACATCCATCTATCCATCCATCCACTCATCCCATCTATCCACCAATCAATTAATCATCCTATCCATTCTATCTAATCTTCAATAAATCAATCCATCTGATCTATTCGTCAACCAATCTATCATATCTATCCATCCATCCAATGTAGACATAAATCTGTCTATCTAAATCTATACCTATGGACTCACCCGCCCCATTGGTTCTATGTGTCTGGGGAACCCTGACTCATACAAGTTCCTTGCTGGAAAGGCTTTGGATGGGAGAGGCAAATTCCACCAGGGAGAGGGACACGGAGGGAAAACACGCACCTTCGACATTCTCTCTTGACACTCTCTGCCCTCTGCACTTCCCTATTCCACAGCAGCTAACATGACCCTCCTTCCACTCTGGCCCGACCACAAGTGGGGTTCTTCCCTGGCCTGACCACAGTTGGAGTCCTTTCCTTAAGGACACAGAATTCTTCGATTCTAGCTTTGTTTCTCAGGGCCTCCAATTTGCCTCCTGCTCTCGCAGACACTCTAGTTTGCACAGTTTTATATGATGCTATGAAATGTTAACCAAGCAGTTTTCCTCACTGGTGACGAACTGAGTTTCTTTCCTGTGCCCCGAGTCCAGGAAGTTAGCGAGGAGGCTGCTGCTGCCCTCAGAAAAGCCAGCACAGTGGAAGAAAAGAGATGTAACATTTAGGGCTCCTAAGTAAAAAAGTAAATATATAAAGTAATCTGTAGACTGGCTGTACATGAAGAAAATATTCGGGAAGAATACTCACCAAGCCGTCCGCCCAGCATCCACTCCTGGCCAGACTAAACACAGGCACGGAGGGTCTGCTGGAGGGGAGAGGCGCGAGTGTGTGCACGTCCTTTGGAGGGCTGAGCTCAGCCCTCACTTTGAGCCAGTTTCCTGTGCTCTCATTCCCTCTATTGAAACTGCTAAAAGCAGCATCTGTTCATTTGGTTAGATGCTGTGGTAAGTTGTTAAATGGTCTCAGATGCTACCCACCCCAGTATGCACACCCCTCTGCAAGGGGACTCTGCTGTGCCGCCCATCAAGAGGAGCACCTGTCTCCTCACCCGCCTCAGTATGCACACCCCTCTGTAAGCGGACTCTGCCCTGCCGTCCATCGGTCCATCGAGAGGAGCATCTGTCTCCTCACCCGCCTCAGTGTGCACACCCCTCTGTAAGCGGACTCTGCCCTGCCGTCCATCGGTCCATCGAGAGGAGCATCTGTCTCCTCACCCGCCTCAGTGTGCACACCCCTCTGTAAGCGGACTCTGCCCTGCCGTCCATCGGTCCATCGAGAGGAGCATCTGTCTCCTCACCCGCCTGAATCTAGGCTGGCCCTGTGATTTGTTTCAGCCCCTGAAAGGCTGCAGAACTGACGATACAAAATTTCCAGGGCCTTGGAGAGCCTTCTAGCTGCTTTTTTCACTCTCTCAGAGCACTGCTCTGAAGCCAATGTGTCATGAAGACCCCTAGATGCAGGATCCCATGGAGAGGGGAGAAGCCTGGCCAACCCAGCCACAAGTGACTGCATCAGATGGATACAGCTCCAACAGAGGAACTGCCCAGAAAACTCCGACTTATTGTGAGAAATACCAAATATTTGTTTGGAGCCAGTAACCTTGGGCCACCCTGTCAAGCAGCAATAGATGAAGGTTCTGATTTCTAGAGTTCTCTTGCTCATTCCCGAGTGATCCTAAAGTCTCCTCTGCACTTTGCCGGCAGCATGTGGCAGAGGTAGATCAGGATTAGCCTGGGATGCCCAGGCAGAGAGGAACTCAGAAGAAGCCGCCCCAATCCCCAGGCCCCTAAAGGCCTGAATGGTATGGAAATCAGTGGGACATTGGCCTAATTCCAGGGTAGGTCACTGAAGTTAGCTGAGGTGAGAACTGAGGCAAGTGTGAACCTGGCCTCAGTTTCTTGCAGGAAGAATGGGTGGAGCAGTGAAGATGGCACAGACTATGTACTTGGAGACCAGGTAGAAACATGGATGCCCCAGTGAATTTCAAGGCTAAATGATGGAATTACAAATCCCTGTGAAGGAAGTCACAAGAAGGCGAATACCTGAAAACCTAACATTTCCCACACAGCGCAGTGCCGTGATGAACTTGCCCTCCTGGGTCTATCTTGGGCAGATCAGGCAGAGTTCGAGAGGTTGAATCTATCGAGTTTCAACCTGAAATGGCTTATCAGACCTGGAATGAGTGAGATGAAGTTTTCTGCCACCAGATAGAATGGGGGGAGACACCAAGTTCAATGCCTGGTGAAGAAATAGGGTTGCACAGATTGTTTTTGCACACTGGAGCTTGTAGATTGGAAATACACTCATGCGGTGGTCAGCTGAAGTGGATTATGGTTTAGCAACCTTTATTTCTTATTTAAGAGACAGGGTCTCGCTCTGTCCAGGCTGGAGCGCAGTGGTGCCATCGTGGCTCATTGCAGCCTCGACTTCCTGGGCTCAAGTGATCCTCCTACCTCCTGAGTAGCTTCCACTACAGGTGCTGGCCACCACACCTAACTAATTTTCTTAATTTTAAAGTTTTGCAGAGACAGGGTCTCTATATATTGCTCAGGCTTGTTTCCTGGCCTCAAGCAATCCTCCCACCTTAGTCTCCCAAAGTGCTGGGATCACAGAGAAGAAAACTGTGAATATCAGGAAACTCTGCTCCCAGAGCAAGCACTCGGCCACCATACTCAGCCACAGAATGTTCATCAAATGACCATTCTGAGCCTGGCCTCAGGATCTGTAATGCTTTTACCTCCCAAATCCTGACACTAGGCTGGCCCAAAAGTTATTTCCACTAAAAGGCAGTTGCTTTCTTACAAGCCTAATAATAAACTGTCCCTCCACTGCCACTGCACTGATCCCCTTCCCTACCCTCTTACCAAGTCCTTCTGCCTTAGGACGACTCAAACCCGCCAAGCGCCCTCCACCTCAGTGCCCCGCCTGTGCTTTTCCCAAGGCTGGCCCATCTTGGCATTCACCCCATGGCTCACTTATTCATGACATCCACCCTGGTCACACGGGACTCACTCGGCCACTTTATGTATATGGCCTCGGTGCAGGACGCATTTCTATGCGTTTGGTGTTCACCATCTGCCTCCTCCTTTCCCTGGCATGAGCCCCACGACAGCGAGGACACCATTCTAGTCCCCGTTATCACGTCATGACACATCACAGCACGGACTCGTAGAAAGTGCACGGCAAATGTTTGCTGAGTGAAGAATGACTGGGTGATTGTTCCAGGAGCCGAGTGCCCTGACAGTCATACTTTTCTTTCCTTCCACAAGCCAGGTTGGTATTCATTTCTACTCAAGGGAGTAGGCCTCTCTGTGTAGCTGGAGAGGACAGAAGCATCCTTTGAAGCTATCAGCCTTTCCAGAAGGGTTGAGCCCATTCCAAGAGAGAAGCAAGACACAGAGCTCACTGGAGACCTTCCAGAAAGACACGCTCCAAGGTCCACTCCTAGAACTTTGCATTTTCAAACTATCACAGACGACAGAAACTGGATTTGCTCCAAAGCTTGCTATTGAATTTTATGCCTGCTGAGCACTTCTAAACACAGAATGAAGAGGCTGAATTAACTATGCAAAAGGGTAATTTACAGTTAATTTTCATAATTGATGGATTGAGGGTCTCTGCGGTAGCACTAACTGCTAAGACTAAAAGGCCCGAGAGGGGATACAGTTTTTACATTTAAAACAGAAGGCTTTCTCTACTCAGCATCCAACTCATTCATCCATTCATCCATCCATCAAGCATTCACCAGGCACCAGATTTGTGACAGGCACAGTGGGAGAGGTGCAGAAGTGAAGCACTGTGGTCCATGGGGGGCCCCAGACCGCCACAGGGAGTTCCCTCATACCTGCAATCAGTGCCCCATCCGTTTGGCTAGAGACACGCGAGGAGACTGACCAGAGTACACTGGAAGGCCGGCAAGTCTTGGGGCTGCTCTGCTCTTGTCCCTGTACTCCCCCTGTTCCGCCCAGCTGCAAAGGTGTTTCCCACGCAGGCATGGGTCCACTCGACTTCAGAAAGGCATCCAGTTCTTACTGCAGCACTTCCCTTTGTATTTAGGGGTCTATATGAGTTTGTATTAATAAAGACATACCCAAGACTGGGTAATGTCTTCATTAATAATATTATTTTTTTATTATTTTAAATTATTTATTATTTATTATTAATTTATATATTTATACATAATATATATTATATATAATAATTTATATATTATATTATATATGATTATATATAATATATCATATACAAATATATAATATACAATAATTTATATAATTATTAAAGTTATTGATTTATTATTTATTATAATTAATTAATCTATTATTATTTATTATTAATGTTAATAATAAAGGAAAGAGGCTTAATTGCTCACAGTTCAGCATGGCTGGGGAGGCCTTGGGAAACTTACAATCATGGTGGAAGGAGAAGTAAACATGTCCTTCTTCACATGGCGGCAGCAAGGAGACATGCTGAGCAAAAGGGGGAAAGTCCCTCATAAAACCATCAGGTCTCCTGAGAACTCACTCACTGTCATGAGAACAGCAGCATGGGGGTAACTGCTCCCATGATGCAATGACCTCCCACCAGGTCCTTCCTATGACAGACATGTGGGTATTATGGGAACTAGAATTCAAGATGAGATTTGGGTGGTGACACAGCCAAATCATATCAGGGTCCATATTACATTCATTCTGGAATAATTTACACTAACAATCTCTGTCCTCTTGTTCAAGGTCCTCAACCTTGGCTGCACGATAGAATCACTTGGTGAGCTTTAGAAGAACACTATTGCTTTTTTAAAAAAAACTTTCCTTTTTTCTTTCTCCTTTGCAGATTCAGCTGATCTGTGGTGGGCACGGGTATCATTTTTCATTTTGGTAAAGCTTCCTAGGGTATCCCTACATGCAGCCAGAGTTAAAAAGGATTTTTTAAGGGAATAGTTTCAAATATGGAGATGCTACTTCTGTATGAAAGTAGCAGCAGCAAAAGGCAACGGTATCCTCCAGAGCAACGTGTCAGAGGCCCAGGTGCCCCGGCCGCCGTCGCTGCTCCAGGTTTCCCGGTGCCACAGGAAGGTCCTGTCCCCCAGTACACAGAAGGGCTCAGTCACTGGGTGCTTCTTATTCTTTGCTTATCAGGCAGGAAAACCAAGCTCATCCTAGTCAGTTCTGCAGCAGGGATTTAATTCTGGCTATAAAGGTGTAGAAGGAGCAGACAAGTTAGGTAACCTGAGATTATCAACGAGAGGAAGATGCTTCCACCTTCAGGGTCAAGGGACAAACAGTGGGGGTGATGACCCCAGGGGTGAATTCACTGGATGAGAGCTGGGTCTACGCTGGGAGCTGCCCTGTGGGAGCTGCAGCTGCAGAGGAACGGGGCCCACTGCCTGAGACACGATCAGAAGCAGAGGCCAAAAAGACCTGGGCTTTGTCTTTCCTTCCCACTGTCAACTGTCCTCCAGGGCTTCCTGCTGGCTACATGGAGCCAAAATCCAGTTGGCAAGGGGTCTGGAAAACGTAGTTTGCAGGGATCGCTGAGCGAAGGAGGGGCAGGAAATGGATTGAAACTAGACGAGCCACTGTGGGAACACACTCCCACCCAAATCTCATCCAAACCCCACCCCAGCCCCACCCCTGCCTCACCTCCAGCTCAGCAGCACATGGTCCCAGCATTACAGTAAGATGTGGCCAGGGCTATGATATGAAGAAAGCCCGGCACAGTCCCTAAAACTGGGGCAACTAAACCCAGGGGGTGAGAGGGTTCCCCGAGACAGGGCCTTTGAGCTGAAAGCTGAACAATAAATGAGAGAAAGCCAGGAGGAACAGGCAGGGGTATTTTAGGAAAGAGGGGCCATTGGGAGTGAAAAGACTCTGAGGAACTGAAAGGAGATCACTGGCCCGAGGGTGCAATGTGCACAGGCCCAGACAGAGTCTCACATCGGTGAGCAAGTCTGGGCCGGGACCCTGCATCATTGCTGGGTGGTGGAAGGGGGCTGGGGGGCTGTCTTCCACACTCATTCCTCCAACTATTTTTTTTGAGACCACGTCTCACTCTGTCACCCTGGCTGGAGTGCAGGGGCGTGATCTTGGCTCACTGCAGCCTCCGCCTCCCAGGTTCAAGTGATTCTCCTGCCACAGCCTCCCAAATAGCTGGGATTACAAGTGTGTGTCACCACATCCAACTATTTTTTGTATTATTATTATTGTTATTATTTTTTAGTAGAGTCAGGGTTCTGCCATGTTGGCCAGGCTGGTCTCTGACTCCTGGCCTCAAACCATTGGCCTGCCTCAGCCTCCCAAACGACTGGGATTACAGGCATGAACCACCGTGCCCAGCCTCCTCTGTTTTAAAAACATAGTTTTAATAACTGCCAGGTCAACATTTTATCTTTAAAAAAGAAACACTCTTTGAGAAGCTGTCACGTTAGGAGGACGTGCTCTGGGGAGCCTCTGAAATCTTTTCCTTGGATGCATCCTCTCCCTCTGATCTCAGCCTTTGTTTTCCCTCACTTCTGGATCACTATGCTCCAGCTACCCTGGGACCTGCACCTGCTCCACAGACACACCAAACTCATTCCCACGTTGGCATCTGCTGTCCCTCCAGCTACTCTGCATGTTTGCTCCCCATAGAAGTCGACGCTGTCAAACGCTTAAACACTCACTTCAAGCAGGCACCTCAAGGCCTGCAGCTCCAGAAACTATCACATCGCTACGTTGTCAGTGTCGCCCTTAACACCACTGGAAATCTTGTTTGGTTTTCCTTTGTTCATTTTCTATCTTCTCTGGTAAGATGTAAGCACCTCTAGATGAGAAACTTTGTACTGGTCACTGTTGTATCCCCAAGGTTTAGAATACTGCCTGCAAGTATAGGAGGGGAGGAACACATCTATATTAGCTAATAATAAAAGCATGAACTTATGTTCCTTTGTTCTAGCTTCCAGCTTAATTTAATTTTTTTTCTTTCTCTCCCTCCTTCCTTCCTTCCTTCCTTCCTTCCTTCCTTTTTCTTTCTTTTACTTTCTTTCTTCAGGCTGGAGTGCAGTGACACTGTCTCAGCTCACTGCAACCTCCACCTACCAGGTTCAAGTGATTCTCTTACCTCAGCCTCCCAAGTAGCTGGGATCACAGGTGTGTGCCAAGATCTTTCCTTCCTTCCTTCCTCCCTCCCTCCCTCCCTCCTTTCCTTCCTTCGACGAGGTTTCACCATGGTGGCCAGGTTGGTCTCGAACTCCTGACCTCAGGTGATCCACCCACCCCCAGCTCCCTGAGTGCTGGGATTACAGACATGACCTACTGCACATGCTCCCAGCTTAATTTTCTTTGGGGAGAGCATGGTTATTTGCATTCACCAATGCTTCTGTAAACTTACTTACTGGCAACTTTGCAGAAGAGTATAGCCAACTGGTTAAGCTGATTTGGAGAAGCAAAAGTCAATCGAGGAAAAGGTGGAGAGAAGGAAAGTCACTTCTGCGGGGGGCACTGTGGAAAGGCACAGCTACTTAGCATCCCCAGCTTCGGAGAAGCCACTACGAAACGCCTGGAAAACATCCCTAATAGAAAACAGATGAGCTGAAAAGAACAGCCTCCCTCGAAGACAGTGGTCTTCAGCCATCCAAGTTGCTTGTGCCATGGAGTTGATAAAGCACTTGATGAAATTAATGTTAACAGTCTTCAGTGAGAAGAGCCCTGCGTGGTGGGGTTTCAGTCTGCTGGGGCTGCTGTGCGTGGTGAGGGGAAGGCAGGTTCTTTAAGTCCTGCTGCCTCTGTACCGGCAGCCCAGTGTGATGGAAAGAACACGGGATAAGTAAAGCTCTGCTGCCTCCGTACCAGGACCTGCGAAAGGGGCGGCCTAGTGTGATGGAGGAATCAGGAACGGGGAAGTGGGTGGCTGGCCCCGAGAGAGCGGATGTTTCTCACTGCAGAGTTTCCCCGCATCCACCCGACTTAACAGCACGGCGGGCATGGCAGTTTTTTCCTGGGACATCACCCTTCTCCTACTGTATGGAGCTGTGATGGGAGGCTACGTTCTGGGGGATGCTTCTCTTTTTTATTTTATTTTTTTATTATACTTTAAGTTCTAGGGTACATGTGCATAACGTGCAGGTTTGTTACATATGTATACTTGTGCCATGTTGGTGTGCTGCACCCATCAACTCGTCAGCACCCATCAATTCATCAAAGCTGAAGTGGCTGATTCCTCTCTTTCCCACTCTGTACTGTCAGTGTGATGTCACCAAGTGGATTTTCCTTCTAGGTCCTTGCCACTAAGTGTTGCAAAGAAGAAAAGAGGGAAGGGCTGCATTTGTCAGTGCCACGGGCGATGCTGGCTGACCTGTCTGCCTGAAGCCCTGGCGAAGGCAGCTGCTGCCTGGCCTCTGGTCTCACTGGGTCAGGCTCACCCCCACGTACCTCCTGATGCCTCTTACAATCCCATGACCTCTTCCTCTTCACTGCATGGGTCCCTTGGGCTTAGGTTAGCTGGATTTAGTTCTGTTGCTTTGCAACTGATACACCTGGCTTGGCAATTACCCTTGCCCCTCCCTGGGCCCAGCTTCCCCCTTAGTGAAAAGCGGGTACGGTAAGATGACCAGATGATCTCCCTGCTGTGCCTTCACACCCTGGACTCTAGAGGTATTTGGCACCAACACTCTGGGAAGCCAGGGCCCGGATAAAAGTCACTTCGGACGACAAAATCCTACCTTCCTCAGGTTACCTGGGAGTCATGTCACACTCTTTCATCTCTAAAAAGTTCCTTGTATTGTGACACCAGCGTGGCCTGGCTTGAAATGTAGGCAGATGCTGTGAACACATGTCTCCTCTGTGAACCATCTCCAGACACAGTAAGAGAGTCGGAGATCAGAAAAAATGCAGTGGACGGAAAAATAAATGGAGGATCAAAACAGGACTTCCCCACACTGTTCTCCGGGGAGCAGTGTCTCCTTCCAGCTTCATTGATGGCGGTGACCCATCCTAAGAAGGGAACGCTGGCTGGCGAGCACCTCAACCTCCTCGGATGTGAGGGATGCAGTCGCCACTGAAGCTGGTTCCCTTCAGCACCTGGGATGGACAGCTAGGGGCATTTTTCAAATCACAGGCACTGAGGCCATAGGTGTTCTGCTGCAGCAATCCAAGGGGACTTCCAATTTAGGAAAAGCCATTCTTAGGAGTCTTGGAAGCTGCCTGCATAGAGGGAAGATGCTGAAATGAATGGCATCCTCTGAGAAATCAGTTTAAATGCTGCAATTTCATCTTAGAGTAAACTCTGTTTAGGTGGGCTCCCTGGACTGAGGGCTGCGGGGAATTGAATAATACTGTGTTCACACTGGAAATGGAAAACATCATCCTTGTTGAAAAATAGTTTTAGTCCCAGATGCCTCCCTGTGCTGAAGTGTTACAAAGCAACTGTGACAGCTGTTCTTTCACTTTCTCCAATTCCCAGCCTTGTTTGGGAGGGAGGGTGGCTCCGGCTTCGCCAGGTGCAGGGGTGGGAGGTCCCTGGCTACCTCCATTTGCACTGCGCCATGCGCATTCTTTCAAGAAATACCCAGAGAGCACCTGCAATATGCAAGGCGGTTCTTAAAAGATGGGGGCACAGCAGCCACAAAACAAAGACCCTGTGTCCCGTGGAGCTTTCATTCCAGAGTTTGTGGGGTTGGGGGGCAGAGGACGGGAGGAGAGTCACAGTGGCTCTCCATGGTGAATATGCAGCCCATAGCACGTGGCTCAGCACTGAGCAATGCTCCCGAAATGTAAGCTGTCACAGACTCACATGGGCACATCCCCTTTCCCCTGGCCTCCCACGGGGTGGGGACACTGCCCAGAGTCTGTGCAAAGCTGTGCAGGAGGGAAGAACTCAGTACTGACCCAGAAGCAATTGATTCCCAGACCCCACAGAGGCCAGGGACGCCTGCGGTGGGGGTAGGGGCTCTCCCTTGGCTGATTTCTTTGTTCCCTCTTATTTCCTCAGTGGGTGGCCGGGGGCAGGGGGCGGTGCGGCGTTGACAGGAGGCCTTATGTTAGCAGTACAGAAGGAGCCCTACTGCTCTCTAACTCAGGACACCCAGAGGTTGGAGCTCAGGCTGCTACCACACCTGCCGCCATTCTTTCCATGATTTTGTAGGCAAGCAGGAAGCATTAGGCTGTGATGAGATGAGAGAGATGGAAACTAAAATGCACTGGAGGTTGGAAGCTGCACAGGAGAGGGAGTCTGCATTTGCCCCTGTACTGTGTCTCTCATCTTCAGAATCAAGGGATTGGAACCAGTGGAATGAGTGGAGAAAGAGATGGGGACCCGTATTTATGGTGCAGATGCCCTGAGCTAGGTGTTGAATGTGCCTCAGCTCACACAGTCCTCAAAACAATGCCATAAAGTAGGCACCAGCTTCATGCAGAATCAGGACCTGCCCCAGTGCACAGGGCTGCTGGAGCAGGACCTGAACCCAGACTAACTCCACTACTATTCCCATGCAGGAATCAGGCATGTCCAGACCAAGGCCTGAGCTCCATGGACTGGCTGTGTGAGTGTCTCCACACCGCAATCTGCAAAGTGGGAGTGAGGTCACATCCGTCATGGGCTTGCCTGGAGAGTGGAAAGGACCAGCTCAAGCTCCACTGAAGGAGAGATCTGTTTGTTACTTTAATTTGAGGGGGGAGAGAGAGAGAGAGAGAAAGAGAGAGGAGGAGAGAGGAGAGAGGGAAGAGGGAGGAGACAGAGAGAGAAAATGAAGATGGAGAGAGAGAAGAAAGAGAAGTAAGAGAGAAGGAAGATAAGAAAGGAGAGAGAAGAGAGAGAGAAGAAAGAAAGAAAAGAGAGAAGGAAGATGAGAGAGGGGAAGAGAGAGAGAAAGAGAGAGAGGGAGCAGAGAGAAGAACCATGAGAATTTGGATGACTATGGCCGTGACTTCAGGGAACCCCAGTGCAGAGCCAGGCTGGCTACAGAGGGAAACGCGGCCCTCGGAGCCTAAGGGCAGTGGCTCACCCCGAGAAGGCCCAGGCCTCCTGATTCTCAAAGAAAGGAGACAAATGACAGGGCCAGGACCCTGCAGTTAAATGGCCCATAAGTAAAGGGAATCTGGGAGCCTGGGGGTCCTTGCTATGGGGGGAACCTGGAGGTCAGCCATCTTCTCTCCCCATCCCCTAAGCCGGTGCTCCCTCCATGGCTGTTCTGACAGGCCATCTCTCAGCCTCAGCAAGTTTCCAGCCAGGAAAGAGAGCTTAGCACCTCTTGAAGCCGCCAATTCCATTGTCACAGCCTGACTGCTAGGAAGTCCTTCTTTATCTGGAGGGGAAATCTATGAGGGTAACCTCCTGCCGTTAGTCCCAAGTCAGCATTGGAGGACAATGAACTTCACTCATTCATCCACTGCATCACTCATCTGGTCCTTCCATCATTTGCTCATCCACTGAACACACATTCCTGAGAACCTGCCATTCAGAAACTGGGAGGAGTGTGTGGTCAATGGGAAAGATGCAAACGCGGGAGCTTCTGTTCCCCTGGGGTCAGGAGTCCCATTCTCAAATGTCCGAGAGTGCCGGTGAGTAGGAGATAAAAATGAGTGAAGGGACCCAGGCGTGTAATAACTAGAGCAGTAGCAGGTGTTGTGTGATGACCTTAGCAGCAGCCTCCGTGTCAGGGTAGGATGAGGACCTGGGGCCTGCCTGGCCCAGTTAAAGGGGCAGCTGCTAGCTACAAGGACCTTCAGCTTTTCCAGTAAGGCCAAGAATCTGAGTATTTATGTCAAGACTCTTGGCTGTGTCTGGTTTTTTTTTTTTTTTTTTAATCTCACTCTGTTGCTCAGGCTGGAGTGCAGAGGCACAATCTCAGCTCACTGCAGTCTCTGCCTCCTGGGTTCAAGCGATTCTCCCGCCTCAGCCTCCTGAGTAGCTGGGACTACAGACATGTGCTACCAAGCCCGGCTAATTTTTGTATTTTTAGTAGAGACGGGGTTTCATCATGTTGGCTAGGCTGGTCTTGAACTTCTGACCTCAAGTGATCCACCTGCCTTGACCTCCTAAAGTGCTGGGATTACAGGCGTGAGCAACCACAACTGGCCGTCAATTTTTTTAACTTGGCAAAAAGTTCAGTAAAAAATGTAAAGAGACAAATGGGGCAGGCTGGTGGGAATGTAAAATGGTGCAGCCACTTGGGAAAACAGCTGATCAGTTCTTTAAAGGGTTGAAAATAGAGTTCCCATATTCTACCCCTAAGTATATACATATCATATGGAAACATATCTCTGCATAAAAACCTCTACAAGGATGTTTCTAGCAGCATTTATTCATAAAAGCCCAAGAGGAGAAACCCAAAAGTCCATCAGCTGACAAAGGGTTGAACAAAATGTGGTCTATCCACATGCTAGGCTGTTACTTGGCCATACAGAGGAATGCGGCATGGATGACCCCTCAGACCATGATGCTGAGTGGAAGACACCAGTAACAAAAGACTACACACTATGATTCCATTGACACGAAACACCGAGAACAGGCAAATCCACAGAGACAGAAAGCAGATGAGTTGTTGCCGGGGGTTAGGGAAGGCGGGGAGGGGGTGTGACTGCTAATGGGTGTAGGATTTCTTTTTGGGAGGATGAGAATGTTCTAAAATTGATTGTGGTGATAGTTATGCAACTCTGCAAATACACTAAAAAACATTGAATTGTACACTTTAAATGGGCAAACTGTATAGTATGTATTTATAGTAATAAAAGTGCTGTATTAAAAAAAATAAACGGTGGGCACAGTGGCTCATGCCTATAATCCCAGGACTTTGAGAGGCTGAGGCAGGAGGATCGCTTGAGGCTAGGAGTCTGAGACCAGCCTGGGCAACATAGTGAGACCCCTTCTCTACAAAACATAAAATTATAAAGACTAGCTGGGTGTGGCAGTGCATACCTGTGGTCCCAGTTCCTCAGGAGCCTGAGATGGGAGGATGGCTTGAGCCCAGGAATTCAGGGCTGCAATGAGCTGTGATGGTGCCACTGTACTCCAGCCTGGTGACAGAGTGAGATCTTGTGTTTTTTGTTTTTGTTTTTGAGACGGAGTCTTGCTCTGTTGCCCAGGCTGGAGTGCAGTGGCCCATCTCAGCTCACTGCTAGCTCCGCCTCCTGGGTTCACACCATTCTCCTGCCTCAGCCTCCTGAGTAGCTGGGACTACAGGTTCCCGCCACCACGCCTGGCTAATTTTTTTGTATTTTTAGTAGAGACAGGGTTTCATCATGTTAGCCAGGATGGTCTCGATCTCCTGACCTTGTGATCCGCCTGCCTCAGCCTCCCAAAGTGCTGGGATTACAGGTGTGAGCCACCGCGCCCGGCCAAGGCTCTGTCTTTATAAACAGAAACAAGGCTGAAGAACATACGTCTGCCTAAGCCAGCCTCAGCCTGCCTGCATGCAGCTTCCAATCCAGCATGTCTACACTCCTTGTCTCTGGACAGCCTGAACCTCCAGCCTCTCCTATGTGATGTGACTCAACACCATTCTCCTTAATCCAGCAGGAGAATAACAGTCTAAAATGGAGTTGCCAAGACTGAGGTGCTGTTCTTGTTCTGGCCAGAGGAACCGGGGGGAAGTGGTGGAGACCTGGAGTCCCTCGTTGGGAACCTGGACCTTGACTCGCACAGCCTTGGCTCCAACTGTGCAGCTACATTACGCGACGGTTGCCAACTGCCATTTTCTAAGCACTGAGAATTTGCAAGCTTTTCTTTTTCTCCACCTGCACAGTTTCTGAATTACATGTTTCTCATCCTGTTTTCCTGAGTGGTTTATTTTCTGACCCAGTTGCTAACTTTTGAGTATACATCTCTGTTAAGCTCTGCCGTCTGTTTTGAGGCCATCATAACAGGCAGTAGCAAGCTCTTGGATCTGGATCCTGTCATCCCGAGTCTCAGGCAGGCCTCCTTGTCCTGGATCCCTTGTGAATGCACTAACTCTGACTTCCAAGTTGCCCTCCAACGGGTACACACATGCTTCAGCCTGTGGCCAGAGTGTTCTGGCCCTAGCCCAGCCCAGGAGAGCCCATGAGTATGTCTTCGCCAATTTCCCAAAGCCTTCAAATCCCAGAGAAGTCATTTCTTTTTGGGTTATGATGGTTCATTCAATGAACAACCTCTACTGTTTGTTTTTCTTCCTCTTGAGGAAGGCACAGTAATGATTCATGAAACTTTGTTACTTCAAACATAACAATGATGATGATGAATAGGAGTTATTCTAAGCACTGCACGTGCAGTGACCGTTTAGTACTCATAATAACCCTGGGAGACAAGTGCTGCTTTATTCCCACTTTACAGATGAGAAAACGGAGGCACGGAAAGCATAAGGATCATGCCCAAGGCTGCATTGCTGACAAGAAGGAAAAAAAGGAATTCAGATCCAGGCTAGTTCCCATCCAGCCTCCTTCAGGTATCAAACAGGTGCTACAGGCCCTGGAAAGTGAATGCTGAGCGGAACTACTACTGCCTCTGTGTCAGGAGATCATTCTGCTATTTCTGCATATTTTATGACAGCTTTTCATGCTATACAAATCTCTCTGGAAGCTAGAGAGAGTGTCTCCCTCTGAGGCAGAGGGAAGATTTGTTTTCTGACCAGGATAATAAAGAGACTGTCTTGCTGCGGGCCAAGTTTGGGCAGGTGGGCCAGAAGCCTGGGTATGTTTGTGGGTGTCCTAAGCTTAGCATTTCTCAACTGTGACAGAGGCCTTTTGGTGCTCCCCAATTCCACCTGGGACTGCTCGGCCTCACCCCCGCCGCCCTGCCCTGGGACTTGGCGGGGAGGAGAAGGAAGCATCGCACATGCGAAGCTCACGCTGCCTGTCGCGCTGCAGGGCTCTGTCTGAATCCATTTGGGCTCAGTGTTTCTTGCCCAGTGGAATTTAAGGAAGTGTGGCAGGCATACCTCAGGAACTGCTCACCTCTTTCACACTTGGCCTCCCGAATTAACGCTAAAATAGATAATAAAGAATCAGGGAAACCTATTACTATACAGTGCAACACAACACTATCGAGAGAAGGTAACTTATAAGGGGGTGGGGGGCTGTGGGGAGGGGGAGGTGCAGGCTGTGGATTTTTATACTAAAACCTGGAAGATGAGCAGAGGCCAGTGCACAGTGGGCGACAAGCAGCGTGTGTTGTGAGGGAGGCAGGCGGAGTGAGAGGGATAGAGGGAGCCAGGTGAGCGTGGAGGGAGGTCTGGGTGGAGGGATGCAGGCTGCAGAAAAGTCTGGTCTTGGTCCTGAGGGCAAGGGGAGGCCCTTGCAGGGCTGCATGCTGGATAGCTTGCTGTGGGGTGGCTCGTGGAGGGGCCTCATATTCTGCGCTAACACTTGTCCCTTGTGCACCTTGCCTTCGTGTCCTGCATCAGGAGAGCTGTGCATGGCTCCTTTCCAGCCGGGAGTCTGTGGATCCCTCTCCATATGTAGGGAACCAACATGACAACGCGGTTCTCACCCTGGAGCCTGACACACCCTGCAATACGGGCTGTGGTCATTGGTCACACTGCTTTCAGGCTCGCTGACTGTCCTGCAGTCCCAAATGCCCCCAAGGCAGCTCCACCCTGCAGCCCTTCCATAGACTGTCTCATAAAATCAGCAGCAGCATTGCAGGTGTCATGAGTTTGCAAATACAGTCCCTGACTTTCTCTTTTTACACCACGTATCTTGGCTTGTGGGCTGCTATAATAAAACCTCACAGACTGGTGACTCAGCAACCACAGAAATGGACTGCTTACAGGTCCGCAGGCCGAAGCCCAAGGTCAAGTCAGTTTTGGTGTCTGACGAGGGTCCTCCTCCTGGTTCATGTGTCCTCACTTGGTGGAAGGCAAGAGGGAACTCGCTGGGGTCTCTTTCATAAGGGCGTGAATCGCATCCCTGAGGGCTTCCCAGTCCCCACTCCCTAAAACCACCACACTGAGAGTTACATTTTAATATATGAATTTTGTGGGGGGTGGGACACAAGCATTCCATCCACAGCACTGGGTCAAGGCTTGGGTTCAAGCAACCCATGGCAATTCCCAACTAAAAGACTCCAACTACGTACAAATGAATGAATGAACACACACACCTATTGGAAACAGACTTTTTTTTAATTAAAAAAATTTTTTTGAGTCAGCTTCTTGCTGTCACCCAGACTGGAGTGCAGTGATGTGATCTTGGCTCACTGGAGCCTCAACCTCCCTGACTCGAGCAATCCATCTGCCTCAGCTTCCCGCGTAGGTGAGATTACAGGCACACGCCACCACACCTAACTTTTAAAAACTTTTTGTAGAGACAGGGTTTCACCATGTGGCCCAGGCTGATCTCGAACTCCTGAGCTTAAGTGATCCACCTGCCTCGGCTTCCTAAAGTGCTGAGATGACAGGCGTGAGCCACTGCGCCCAGCCAGAAAAAGACATGAAAGTCATCTTGCGACCAATGTCTTCTGCACTCTGGAAATTTGGATCATTTCCTCATCTTAAAATGAAGGCACACCAAAATGCGTCTCTTCTAGGGTGTTACAAGAACTCAATATGCTTTGCACAGAGTCTGACCTGGAGTGAGAGCTGTTTAAGAGTTGGGTGCTGCCACTGTTATTTTTATTACTATTATCCTTAAGCACTGATCTCCAAACTCCATATTTGGAATGCATATCGCCTGCATTGTGTTTTCCTAATCTGAGGTACCTATTGTTCTGTTATTTACTTTGTGTTTTCTCTGTAAATCGACTCACTTTTTTCCCTCAAACTTACATACATTTATTTAACAGAGAACTGTATATCAATGCATCACTTTGAAAATGAGATTCCCTTGCCAATATACAATCAATAAAGTGAGTGCCTCATTAGCTCCTCCTGCAGGAGAAAGTCCTGAGCTTGAAGGCTGATCCCCAACAGGACTCATGGGGAGAATTTGAGAGTGCAATAGATGCAGTCACATTCTCACTTTGTGATTTGAGTGGCTTAATGCCATTGTGTATATGATCCACATAAAGTCATCTGCTACAGTCTGAATGTTTGTGCCTTCACTGTCCCCCTGATAAGTCCAGATGCTGAAATCTAAGCCTCTGAGGTGATGATGTTAGGAGGTGGGGTTTTAGCAAGGTGATTAGGTCATGAGGGTGGGGCCTTCCATGATTTGTGACATTACCAATGAAGTCCCAGAGAGCTCCCTTGCCCATGTGGCCACATGAGATTAGAGCGAGAGGACAGCTGTCTAGGAGAAAGGGAGTGCTCACCACATACAGAATGTACTGGCACTTTGATCTTGAACTTCCCAGGCTGCAGAACTGTGAGCTCCATTCCTGCTGTTCGTAAGCCACCCAGTCCATGGTACTTCGTTATAACAGCCTGGATGAACGAAGACACCGTCTTATGTAATACTTTGGGCAATAAGGCTTATCTGGCCGGTGCTATCCACTGCTGCCAACACCCACGACAAACAGCACCACAAGAATGCATTTCCCGGATGGAGCTGTACATGACGCATCCTCACACTGGGCAATTCCCTTTCCATTCTCCTTCCACCTTTATGGTCCCATGTATCTGTGAATATGGCTCTCAGTGGAAAAGGAAGAGCAGTCTCTGAAAAGCGGGGTTTCCAGGTCCTTGGCTCTGCTTTTTCCCACGTCCTGTGACCTCTGCAGCCCCAGAAGAGAGCAGGTGCTCCCAGGAAGGCTCTCGGGGAGGCAGGAATTGTCCCAGGCAGCAGGGAGGGCTTTTGCTGAGTCTGAGCACAGGGCTCCCCGCAGCATGAGCCAGACGTGGCTGCAGGGATGAGGCAAGGATGAGAGTGGTTTAAATCGGCTTTATGTAACACAAACATCTTCCTTCCCATGCTGGCTTAGCTTCCTGTTTAATATTTGCCACAATTTTCTTTCCACAAAAGGCACAGTTGATTTTTGTGTGTGTGTATGAGAGAGCGAGAGAGAGAACAAAACAAGGAAGATGCAAAGGAAAAGTCTCACACATCATTAAGGAACATTTAAATAAAGACAGCAGCTTGGCAATTTTATTTGCTTATGTAATAGTGGAAAAAAACAAGCCCAAATTCCATTTCCCCCTGTAGCTAATAATCCTTCTAACCATAACAGAGCAGAAATTGTAGTCTTGCAAAGTAGGTCACAGACTGCTAAATAGATCTTTGTAATATATATTATATATTTATACAAACATATTAATAGATGTCTATACTATAAGTCACATAGAAGCATATATTATATATTTATAATAATATATAATGCTAAAGTATATTCAGCTATGGTCATTGTTTAACTTTTTTGACATTTAAAATAGACATTTTAAATGGGACCCATGCGTGCAGTGGCAAACATTCAAACATAACAAAAAATACGTGAAAATTTAGATTTTCTCCCATCCCTGACCCTTAATTCCTCAAATTCCCTCTCATTGTAGAGCTTCCCAGAGATCCGCTATGCATTGATACATATATTCCTGTTTTATGTGTTCTTTTGCATTGTGGTAAGATGCACACAATGCAAAATTTGTGATCTTCACTGTTTTTAGGTGTACGGTCCTCGGCACAACGCACATTCACGTTGTTCTGCAGCCATCACCACCATCCATCTCTAGAACTCCTTTCATCTTGTAAAACTAAACCTCTGTCCCCATTACACACGAACTCCCCCTTCCCCTCATCCCAGCCCCGGCACCCGTCCTTGTATTTTCCATCTCTATGAATTTGACCACTCGAAGTACCTCCTCTCAGTGGAATTCTACAGTATTCGTCCTTTAGCGACAGGCTGATTTCATGGAGCATAATGTCCTCAAGATTCTTCCATGCTGTAGCCTCCCTTTCATTTTCTTTTTAACCTCAAAGCGTAATACGCCACACACACTGCTTGCTACCTTATTTGACTTTGCAATATTTCTTAGAGAATGTTCCAGATCATTGGGTATGCATGTGACTCATTTTAAATGGCTATACAATATTTCAGTTAAGGGAAGTGCCAGAACTTATCTGACCATTCCCCAGTGCCATAATAGATGTCTCAGTGCCTGTGTGCACCCCTCCTGCAGGACACACTCCTGCAAGAAAGGTCAGGTCACAGCCTTTGGGCATTTAACACCTCCTCTCACCAAACCATTGTCCAAAGAGATGGCATTAGATTACAGGCTCAATAACAATATCCCCAAATACACATTTTTCACGTGTGTGGTGATCTGGCATCAAGAACATAGTGTTCAAAAAAGTAGCCACGGCCTGTACATGTAGAGACGTTTCATGGCTGCAAGTGTGAAGATGGTCCATCAGTTGTCGATGCATTCATTTTAGCTGCCAGTGGAGCATGCCTCCTGGACTCAAGCCTTTCCTAACTCTTCCCCTGGAATCTAGGCTGGCCCTGGGAAGGGGTTTTCCAAAGACAATTGGCAGACATGATGCTGCCACACACCGGGACCTAAGTCTTGAGGGGTCGTGGCAGCTTTTCTGCTCTGTGCTCTGGGGAAAGCCAGCCTCTGACTGCACTGAGGCCACCATGGTGGGAGGAGTGAAAACTGGCTGTGGGGACAGCCACGTGGAGAACAATGGCCCCTGGACCCTCGTCCAGTGGAGCACCCAGCTGACCATAGCCAACATCCATTTGCCAGCTGTACAGATGAGGCCACGTGGACTTTCCGGACCCAGTTGAGGTGGCCTCAGTGGGTGCCACATGGATCATTGTGAGCACCTACTGGGTCTCACCAAAATGATACACATGTGAAGAGCGGCGGAAAGATGGCTGTGTAAAACTGCACACTGGGGGTGCCTGTTACACAGCAATTATTAACCCTGCAGACCATTCGCAGCACAGTGGGATATACACAAAAGGTAGAAAACCAACCCCAGACTCTAACAGTGTCAGTGTTGAGGTAGGGAGAGACCCAAAAACGAGTACTTACACTAGAATATGCTAAGGCTAAAAAGACAGAGTGTGCAAAGTGCTATGGTTCAAGAAGGATGAGAATGATTAACTGACTTTACCAGCTGGCAGGATTGAAGGGGGCTTCCTGGAGGAGGTGACACATGCTCTGGATCCTCCAATGATATTGCAACTTTCATGCATCGACCTCCAGAAAGTTTCTCATTAATTCCAGTGGTCTCCTGCTTCCAAGGAACTGTTTCCTCTAGAGGCCAATAAAGGTCAGGGGACTTTCTCTGAAATGTTCTCCAGCTGGGGCAGAGATGGTGACTGAGAACCTAAACCATGTGAGAAATATTTCCAGTGCCAGCATCCAGATTCCCTCCACCGTGGATCATCTACCTCTTTTAGTTTGGATTAAGAAATATGTCTTGGCAGGAGCTGGCTTCATCCTTCTACAAAATACCTGAAATGCACAGCCAGCACCTGGCTGGAGCTTTCTTTTTGCCTCTCGAAAGGCAGAAATGCTCAGTTAGGTCTTCTCCTACTCATTTTCTCCCAGAGCTTCAAGAGCCCCACAGAGCCGTTCAGCAGAGACGTGCCGGGGAGATCCCTCATTGAGCTTTTCTCTGCAGGAGTGGAACCATGGATGGAGATGTTTGAATGCTGTTCTTTCTGCCCAGGCGTCCAGCTTCATGCACAGCTTCTTCAGCCCTCACTGGTGTAACCTGTAGTTGGGGTTGGGGGTGGGGGAGCTGCGGTGTGGCTGCTGGACCTCCATCTGGGGGTGCTCCGGAATACTCAGCACAGGGTGACAGAGGGAACCAAGGAGCAGCATTTCCCCTCCTCTCCTCTAGAGTCCAGCCATTCCCAGCTGTTGACGGAGCTATCAATGGCCTGGAGTCTTCCTTGTTCCCAGCATCAGGTAGGACCAGGGAGGTCTGATCAATATCAGTCTGATTTAAGGTGAGCCTTTCTAGAGGCGATTGCTTCGGAGGAGAACCCTTTCCACCTGCAGAGCAACTGTTCTTCAGTACTTAGCTCAAAATTCTTTTTTGTAAAGCCTTTTTTTTTAACCAATATTCTGCATAAGGGAGTCTTAGAATCTCATCACTGAAATAATTTCCCCCAGTGCACTGCATGCTTTTGTGCTTTCAAAAAACTCTTATTTATGTATATGTTGTATAGTGTACAATGTCGGCATAGAAGTGCATCTATTTAACCTGATACAATTATACCTAATAATGAATTGCATGCTCAAAAATTACTTATAATTAGGAGTATAAGATCAAAGATGTTTGGAAACTAATGGTATATATTGGTTTAATTAGCCATGTCCCTATTGATAAACTTGTGGGTTGTTTTCAGTGTTTTTCTCTTATAAATAATGCTGCAGTGAGTAAAACCTTGATGCCTTTTTATGAGTTCTCTTCTCAGTCACTACAAATGGAACTGCTATTTCATAAAGGGTAAACATTTATGAACTGAATGGAAAATTCCAAATTGCTTTCCAAAGTGTCTGTACAGGGCTGGGTACCATGGTTTATGCTTATAATCTCAGCACTTTAGGAGGCCAAGGTGGGAGGATCGCTTGAGTCCAGGAGTTTGAGGCTGCAGTGAGCTATGATTTTGCCACTACACTCCAGCCCGGGTGTATTAGTCCGTTTTCATGCTGCTGATAAAGACACACCCGAGACTGGGAAGAAAAAGAGGTTTAATTGGACTTACAGTTCCACATGGCTGGGGATGCCTCAGAATCATGGTTGGAGGCAAAAGGCACTTTTTACATGGCAGTGGCAAGAGAAAATGAGGAAGATGCAAAAGTGAAAACCCCTGATAAACCCATCAGATCTCATGAGACTTATTCACTACCACGAGAACAGTATGGGGGAAACCGCCCACATGATTCAAATGATCTCCCACCCATTCCCTCCCACAACATGTGGGAATTATGGGAGTACAATTCAAGATGAGATTTGGGTGGGGACACAGAGCCAAACCATATCATTAGGTGACAGAGTGAGACCCTGTCTCAAAAAAAGAAAAAAGAAAAAAAGAAAAGAAAAGAAAAAAAGCATCTATATCAATGTATACTCCCACACAGAGCGTGCAAGAGTCTGTTTCTCCTGCATCACCATCCACCTGTGAAATTATGAAATGCTTGAATTGACACTGATCTGAAATGCAATCTTATTGTTTTCATGTGCATTTACTTAATTCCCAGTGATATGAATATCTTTTCCCAGGTTTAATGGCAACTTTTATTTCCTTTCCAATGAATTGCCTGTTCACATTGCTTGCCTATTTTCCATTGGGTTATATTTATCTTTTTCTTATTCTCAACACTATTCCTTGTCTGTTACGTGGGTTGGAAATATTTTCAACTTCCTCTTCTAAGGTGGTCTTGAGAAGGCCATGCAGTCACTGAGGCCTAGGATCCTGTCGTCGGAATCTCTGACCCTCTGACATCTGACTCCCTGTCTGCCACAGAGTTGGGTGTGGCATTTGCTGAGGAAATGTAGGAAGGATTCATGGAGCTGAAGCCACTTGTTTGGGTCTTCTAAGCTGGAGTCTGGCAGCCTGTACCCCCTCAGTACACAACTCAATTTTTCTCAACCTTTTCTCAATGGCATAAAACCATAAGCTATACATCACCCCCAATTCATCTCTTCAGGGAATCTGAATAAAACATCTGCTTTCTCCATTTCCTCATAACTTTGTTCCTTTATGACTTGGCACTGCTTGGATCGCCCTGAACCAGAGCCCCCTCAAGCTAACGCAGTAAAAAGAGAAGATGAGAAGTCAGGCAAATCGACATCAGCTGCCTGGCTCTGAAACACACTCCAGCTGGGTCTCAAATGTGTCTAATATCCTGGTTGGTCATGATCATGGCGAACTTTGCATTTTAAAGACTGGAAAGAGGTTCAGATCCAAGGACCCCAGGATTTGTGGTAACTGCTGTGATGAGAATCCATCTTCTTCAAAGGAAAGTCAAAGTGAGCTGTGGAATACTGTGAAGCCCACAGATGCAATGTGCTCTTTGCAGATGCAGTAAAGGGTATTTCCTCACCCCTCCAGTGGAAGCAGGAGTCTGCAAGGGGCCTCGCCACGGACATATGCTGCACGTTTGTTCAAGGACCAGCTGGGTTTTGGAACTCACTGTGATTTGCAAATTAAACATTTCTTTTGTTAGTGTTTAAAAGGAAAATTTTTTTCAAAAAAAGATTCCCGGAATGGGGACTCCAACAGCGTTGTGGCAGGGTCTGAGGACTCCATCTGAGCCCACACACGTCCGCATTAATCATTGGCAGTGACTTTGTATCTGCTCCCTGATCTGGTGCAAACTTCCCTCTGACTCTCTAGAGCCCTCATGATCTTCCTGCAGCTCTAGCTCCCTTTTCTTCTTAATAAGACCCTCAGCTTCTGGAAGGTGGCAGGGTGGGTGTTGTAAACTAGTGGTTCTCAAGCAAGGGCAATTTCCCCCCACCACAGGCCATTTTTCATTGTCACAATTGGGATAGAGGAGGGTGTGCAGTCGGCATCTAGTGCGTAGGGCCCACAAATGCCGCTAAATATCCTAGCAGGTACCCGAAAGCCCCCACCGTGAACAATTACTGGCCTAAAGTGTCAACAGAGCCAAAGCTGAGACACCCTGGTGAAAATACAGATGCCTATGGGGTGGGGTAAGTCATATCACTGAGGGTAGCAAGCTGGGGCGAGTGGACGGCATAAGTTTAATCTCAGGGAGTGGTGGGGACTGTCACTATAAGAAAAATCATACCGAGCTCCTTCTCCACCCTGATCAATGCCATGTGCAATGCACTTCTGTCCTTTGCAAGAGAATTCAGAAATTCAGACTTTTACATAAAATGTGTTGATTTTAAAATCACTACATGGCGTAAAATAATGTATCTACTTTGGTCATCCAATTTCCCACCTTGGATTGTGGCCTTGGACTCCCTCTAACCAGGCTGTAGTGAGGCAAGATTTATTAGTATCTGCCAGGCTATTTTCGTGGGTTATGTTTGTTTGCTTGTTTTTTATTCTATTTTTATTTTATTTTATTTTATTATTTTTTTGAGACGGAGTCTCGCTGTTTTCCAGGCTGGAGTGCAGTGGCACGATCTTGGCTCAGTGCAAGCTCCGCCTCCCAGGTTCACGCCATTCTCCTGCCTCAGCCTCCTGAGTAGCTGGGACTACAGGTGCCCGCCACCATGCCGGGCTAATTTTTTCTATTTTTTTTTTTTTTTTTAGTAGAGACAGGGTTTCACCATGTTAGCCAGGATGGTCTCGATCTATCTGCCAGGCTATTTTCATGGGTTTCAGCACACATGGTGCATTGGGAGGCCCCAACAAAGAGAATATAAATTGCATTATCTTCCAAATATATTTGAGAAGAGAAGCTGCAGCCAGAGGTCTGTTGTGGGTAATGCAGGAGGCATGTTCACGTTCTCCTTGCCCCAGCGTATATTCACAAAGTGGCAGATTTTCAACAATTTTAAAGTATTATGTTGACATGACAATTGACACCTCCTTAACAGAAGACATTAGAGTAGAAACGATTTATTGATACAGGCCAGTATGTTGGATGTGTGAACGTAGCTGGGCTATAAGGCAGTGAGATATGTAGTGAGGGCAGAGCAAGGGCCTTCTTCATGTGTCTCCTTTCCCATC
This sequence comes from Trachypithecus francoisi, assembly GCF_009764315.1. Classification (NCBI taxonomy): domain Eukaryota; kingdom Metazoa; phylum Chordata; class Mammalia; order Primates; family Cercopithecidae; genus Trachypithecus; species Trachypithecus francoisi. The sequence goes on from NW_022681456.1 coordinate 4,606,896, forward strand.
AACCATGGCACTGAGGCCTGTGCATGGGTGAAGGAGGCTCCTTCAGGTGCTCGCCCCGAGGCTATAAGATGGTACCACTGGCCACTCCACGAATGCAGCTTCGTTTGCCTTGGCAGCATTCGCTTGTGTGTGGTGCCAGCATTCCACTGAACAAGCTTCAGGAAGTTGGTTGAATTGTTGCAAGGCAGGGCTGGTATAGATAATCCCCTAAAAATAAAACTCCCCTAGTCACCTCTATTTGGAGTCATGTTTTTATGATCTCCCAAATTATAACTGTGTTTATCTACTACTAAAAAAAAACTTTTTGGCCAGGCACAGTGGCTCACGCCTCTAATCCTAGCACTTTGGTAGGAAGAGGTGGGCAGATCACTTGAAGTCAGGAGTTCAAGACCAGTCTGGCCAACATGGCGAAACCTTGTCTCTACTAAAAATACAAAAATTAGCAGGGCGCGATGGCAGGTGCTTGTAATCCCAGCTACTTGGGAGGCTGAGGCAGGAAAACTGCTTGAGCCCAGGAGGTGGAGGTTGCAGTGAGCCACGATCACGCCACCGCACTCCAGCCTGGGTGACAGAGAAAGACTCCGTTTCAAAGTAACAAAAACAAAAACAACAAAACAAAACCTCTCTAATTTTCTATTCTCAGGTAAGTTTAATAGGAGGAAAGGATCTACTTGGAAAATCACTTGCATCTGATAATTGCATCTGATAAGGTGAGAAGTAGACTTTCAAGGTACAAACGAATTTAGATGGATACTCAAGTAAAAGGGTGTTATTGGTGGGCAGAACAGGAAAAGCAAAGCTAGGAGTGGGTACCCAGGGAGCTCAGACGGAGGTGAGGGAGGGCTGGTGAAGGAGGAATTGAGAATCCATGTTGACACACAGGCTGCGACCAAGGTGGGAGGTGGGGCCGGGCAGCCTGCCTCGCTTCAAGGCATGACCTATATTCTAATTTCAAATGCATCCTTCTGTTTATACAAAAGAGGATTAAGATGAAAGCTCTCTTGGGGCATTCAGAGGCAAGAGGGGAGCCTTTTAGGCTCACTCAGCTCCACTGGCGTGGAGGGAAGCGGGCCCAAGGCCAAGGATTTAATTGCATTTATTTTTATGGTTGGCTTTTATTTAGGGCAAATGATACAGTTTTTTTCATACTCAGTAATGACATAAAGTTTTCTCTTGAAATATATTTAAGAAGAAAAAAATGAGTTAACTTGAATATACAAGACAAACTAAATAATAATAGTATGTACTTATGACCTGTGGATATGGCAAACATGGTGAATGGTGTTTAGGAAACTCCTCCGTGGCTACTTGAAAGCGCTGCAGAGTCCTCATGTGAGTGGAGTCGCGAGGAAGGTGGTATTTCAAGCCTTCTAACAAGGCGGCGAGGGCAGGACTAAAAGGACAGGTACCTGCTTAACTGGAAGTGAGGAGGAGAGACTCATCCCAGGCCCTGGGGGGAGTTAAAGGCCGTTGCTCTCTTTGCGACCCCAAGATGAGATCATAAAACTTGTAAAAGATCAATAGCCACTTCAGGAGGGCAAGGCTGGAGCGGAGAGCCGAGTTAATAAGAGCAGAGTGCACCAGTGCTGAGAGGCACAGTTCAGTCCCTTGATGGGCCAATTAGTTTCTAAAAGGAACATTTTCAAGGCTTGGGGACAGAACACTCAGCCACTGTCACAGTCAGAGATTTCACAGAAGCACAGCATTGGTTCCAAAGCAGCCTGGAAAAGCAAGAGCCACCGGGGCTTGAGGAAGGTTCATCTCCCAGGTTCTCCTACTCCAAGGGGGTCATGGCCACAGCCTCTGCGAGTAAAATGATGATGCATCCCCACTCTTAATTTACCAATTTTTCTCCCAACAGTGAAAAGAGACAGTAACAGATGGGACTAAGAGCACAGGTCCCTGTGGTGTATCCACACAATGGAATAATCTCCAGACATAAAAAGAAATGAACTACTGATACATGCTATCATATGAAGAAACCGTGAAAACATGATGCTAAGTGAAGGAAGTCCATCACAAAAGACCACATATTTTGTGATTCCATGTACACAAAATGTCCAGAACAGGCAAATCCATAGAGATAGAATGCAGATTAGTGGCTGATGGGGGCTGTGGGAGGGAAGAAGGTCAAATGCCTGTTAGTGGATATGGGGTTGCCTTTTGAGGTGATGAAAATGTTTAAGAATTAAACAGTGGTGATGGCTGCAGAAGTCTGTAAATACATTAAAAACCATTGAACGGTACACTTTAAATGGGTGAATTTTAAATATGTGAATTATATCTCAATAAAATATACTATGAGCAACAAAAACTAAGAGTGATTAATTTTAAGCACATTTGAAGTTTTCTGAACAGCTTTCTGCCAGCAAAATGAAAAACATTTTCCAACATCATCATCATCATCATCATCATCATCATCATCATCAACAACAACAATGTCAACAACAACAAAAGTATGGGCCTGGGAGTCAGAATCCTGCCTTCAAAACTCTGCCACCCCTTCGGTGTGTGATCGCGGACAAATGGCTTAACCTAAGTCTCAGTTTTCACATGTGTAACACAGAAATAACTGCAGAGGATGGATGTGACAATTAAGAGATGCATGCCAAGTGCTTAGCAAAGGCTGGCAAATAGAAAGTGTACAAGCATGTCGCTATTATCATTGATTACGAGCCATTTGTCATTCTATCCTAGTTACTGATCCAAGGGAAATCTCACACCAAGGAAGATGAACTCAAAAGATACAAACCATTGAACAAACAGAAGCTGCCCACTCACGGGCTGTTTTAATTAATTGAGTACAAATATAACTCAACTTCAAGCTGCAGAGGTGATCAGCCTCCCCTCTGCGATGGTTTGCTCCTTTCTGTCTCAATTTTAAGGGCTTCGGAAGAGAAGGCTTTGACTCTACCCTCGCAGATACTGGGAGGCCACTGACTTCTCTCCTTTCTTTCCTCCTTTCCCTTCTCCTTTCTCTTCTCCTTTTCTATTCTATTCTACTCTATTCTGTTCTTTTATTTTTTTCAGAGTTTTGCTCTGTCACCCAGGCTGGAGTGCAGTGGTGTGATCTCAGCTCACTGCAACCTCCCCTTCTGGTTCAGGTGATTGTCCTGCCTCACCCTCCCGAGTAGCTGGGATTACATGCATGCACCACCACGCCCAGCTGATTTTTGTATTATTAGTAGAGAGGAGGTTTCACCATGTTGGCCAGGCTGGTCTTGAACTCCTGACCTCAGGTGATCCACCCGCCTCAGCCTCCCAAAGTGCCACTAACCTTTCAGTTTAGGTCCTGACCATGAATTGTCCCACAGGGACATTTATGATGCCCAGGAAAGGTGTAAGAGATCGGCTTCAGATAATTTAGTGGCAACATACTGCAGGCAATACTGTGACAGGCTTCGAAGTAGACCAAAAACTACTGAGTGTCGTGAATGGTAAATTATGCCGTGTTTGGAACACATCTTTCCTGTGATTTGATTCTATGATGTTTGTACAGTGCGTTGTCCTTGACTTTATTTCACAATTACATAACTTTTAAATAAATGATAGCAATGGAAACAATTCTTGTCAACAGGCATACAAATAAATTACGTTCAGTGGAGGGGCAATTGTTGCCCTCCACACCCATGTATAAAAGTCAGCTTTTCACCCACTTATAAACTTATCTCAAGGTCTCTATATTTCTCTGCCTTTTATTGATAAATTTTCCTTTGAAATGCTACATTTTATAGACTCTTTCGTTAATCATTAAGTAAAATATTTGATACTTTTTTTTTTTTTGAGACAGAGTCTTGCTCTGTCACCAGGCTAGAGTGCAATGGCACAATCTTGGCTCACTGCAACCTCTGCCTCCTGGGTTCAAGTGATTCTCCTGCCTCAGCCTCCCATGTCCAGTTAATTTTTGTATTTTTAGTGGAGATGGGGTTTCACCATGGTGGCCAGGATGGACTCAATCTCTTGACCTCGTGATTGGCCTGCCTTGGCCTCCCAAAGTGTTGGAATTACAGGCATGAGCCACCACGCCCAGCCTCTTTTTATATTTGTAAGAGAATCATGACTTTACTGTATGTTTTAAAAAAATTATCCCATAACAATGTAAATGCTGGTCAAAGTTATTATTCCATGATCCTACTGCCAAGAAAGGTAGAGAAAGCACAGGACTGTCCACGTTACAAAGAAAGACACAGCAAGGAATTGTAGTGCACATAGCGGGAGGCACAGATGAGAGAGGCACTTGCATGGTTTTTATTTTATTACCTGTTACCTCTGCTATAGCCTATTTTGCACCTACTGACCCCTTAGAAAAGGGGCTGCAAATACAAATGTCTTCAGAGACCTGTTAGATAATGGAAATGCATGAAGATGCTGGACCTAAAGTAATGAGGAGTGGCAGGGACAACTGGAAAATGCATTCTCTGCCCGTCCTGGCCAAATTCAGTGATGGAACTTGAAGCACTAGGCCCTTTCTTGATGAGGGTCAAGGAATCGGTCCCTGGTGCCCCAAGGTAGCATGGTTTTGCCACTTGGAACCACCCAAGCCCATCAATCTAGACCTTATGGAACACACCAGTCTACACTAAAACACTGCCGATTTCCCGGAACTGAAGTCTCTGGCCTGCCCTCCAGAAGGGGCCACTGGGAAGGACAATTGAACTTGGCCAAAGAAGCAGAGTGACAGCATGCCTAGGAGTGGGGCTTCAGATCAGTCAGATTGATCAGTCAGATCAGGTGGGGCAGCAGTGCCCCAACGAGGGAACAAGAAGCCATGTGCAAAAGTGGCTTCGCCTGCCCCAGCCTATGTTTCCTCATCTGTAAACAGGAGATAATTAACAGCTTCTCCATGGTAGGGATGCTGTGAAGATTAAACGACAGCAGAGAAGCGCTTCAGCCAGTACCCAGCATGTAGCTGGTGCTTGAGGGACATTAGCTATCATCATAGAAATGGTACTCCAAATATTAGCATTGGAATGAGCCATAACTAATAAGTATTGATTAGCACCATGCATAGGCAAGATGCTCTGAGTGATATGAAGGTGAGTGAGGAAGAATGCACAATGGAACAGGGAAATAGCATTGTCCAGCTCAGATCCGCCAGGAGCAAGGAAGTGGAGTTCTGGCCCAGAGCCCAGGTGTGGAAAGCATGTGGATTCCAATGGGGCAGGCTCCTCTGGGACTGTGTGGAAAGTGTCCTCGGTAGTGGACATCTGTTCAGTCTGCCCATCAAGCATGTATTCTGTTTTTCCAATAACAGCATCCAGTTTTCCTTGGGGAAACCTCTCTGCTCCTCTTTGGTACTAAGGGCTCTGCAAATGGAGTCCTGTCTTCACCACTCTTAAACCCTGTGTTTCCAGTGGGACCAAGTCACTGGCTTCAAGAAGTGGTGACCCAGGTCTGACCAATCAGAGGCCAGCAGAGGCCACAGTGGGCATGTGACACAGACCTGGGCATGTGACAGACCTGGGCATGTGAGATAGGTCTGGCCAGTCTCAGATCAGCAGAGGCCACAATAGGCATGTGACACAGGTCTGACCAATCAGAGATGAGCAGAGGCCACAACTTGTCATGTGACCCAGGTCTGGGCATGTGACACAGGTCTGACCAATCCAAGATCAGCAGAGGCCACAACTAGGTATGTGACCCAGGCCCGGCCAGTCAGAGGCTAGCAGAGGCCACAACTAGGCATGTGACACAGGCCTGGCCAATCAGAGGCCAGAAGAGGCCACAGTGAGCATGTGACCAAGGCCCAGCCAATCAGAGGCCAGCAGAGGCCACAGTGGGCATGTGACCCAGGTCTGGCTAATCAGAGATCAGCAGAGGCCACAAGTAGTCCTGTGACCCAGGCCTGGGCATGTGACACAGGTCTGGACAATCTGAGATCAGCAGAGGCCACGGTAGGCATGTGACCCAGGCCTGACCAATCAGAGACCAGCAGAGACCACAGTGGGCATGTGACCCAGGTCTGGCTAATCAGAGATCAGCAGAGGCCACAAGTAGTCCTGTGACCCAGGCCTGACCAATCAGAGACCAGCAGAGACCACAGTGGGCATGTGACCCAAGCCTGGCCAACCAGAGGTCAGCAGTGGCACAATGGGCATGTGACCCAGGCCTGGCTAATCAGAGATCAGAGGAGGCCACAATGGGCATGTGACACAGGCCTAGCTAACCAGAGATTAGCAGAGGCCACAGTGGGCATGTGACACAGGTCTGGCCAATCAGAGACTAGCAGAGGCCACAGTAGGAATGTGACCCAGGTCTTGCCAATCAGAGGTCAGTAGAGGCACATGACTGGTTCAGGGATAAGCAGGTGGCTCAATCACAGCAAGTAATTCTCTACCCTGGAATGTTCTATTTTCTGTCTCTATGAATTTGACTCATCTAAGCACCTCGTGTAAGAGGAATTGCACAGTGTTTGTCCTTTAAAGGAGAGTGTTCATGAGGGCTTTCATGGTTATAGAAGACAGAAAATCTAACTGAAATTTGTTGCAGAGTCCACAAGAGAATCCAGTTAGGCAGGTTGGATGCAGGAACTCAGATCTATTCCATTGAGAGGTACCTTCTTGTCTTGCAGTAGGTATATTTTCTGTGCTGACTCCATTTAGAGGCAGATTTTCCTTTTCTCCACACCAGGTCTTCATCCTCTTAGACGTAAATCAAGTGAAAAAACCACGACTGCTCCTCCACTGTTCCCACAAAACATTCCAGGGTAGAGAATTCCTCTTACATGAGGTGCTTAGCTGAGTCAAATTCATAGAGACAGAAAATAGAACGATTACCAGGGGCTGGGGGAAGGGGGAGAGGGGAATTAGTGTTTAACGGGTACAGAGCTTCAGTTGAAGATAAATCGTTTTGGAGGTGGATGGTGGTGATGGTTGCTCAATAGTTTCATTGTATTTGATGCCACTGAACTATACACTCAAATGTGGTTAAAATGGTAAATTTTGTTATGTATATTTTACCACAATAAAAATATTCATTAAAAAACATTCTCCTTTGTAGAAGACTGTCAGTTACAATATTTTCACTGAGCACTCTAGAAGCCTAAACTTAGGCTGGATTAAATGATGGTGAGATGTACCTTTTCACCACATAAAAAAGGGTAGAAGGCAGGCAATAAGGGTTGGTTAATTCAGTGACTCCACAATGTCATCAGGGACGCAGACAGTTTTCAAGTTTCTGTTCTCCCATCCTCAGAGCACTGGCTTTTGTTTTTGGCCTTGTCTGGTATAGTTTCAAGGCTGCTAGAGCAACTCCAAGCTGTTAAACCTCCTCAAAACTACATTTGAAAGCCCAAAGAAAGTATGTCACTCCTGTCTCCTGGGTCAGCCACTGTTGGTCGCTTCCCTGACATCCATCCTTTTCTTCCTTCTCACTAATACAGTCCTAATCTTTTCAGGGTGGTGATGTGCCAAAGTGAAAATATTGACTTCCCCAGACTTCCTTCTTGCTAGGAGTGGCTATTATGGGTCCCATACAGCCATGAGATAGAAGCGAATGTCTACTGGCTGGACTTGCAAGGAAGCTATTGTTTTTCTTACCCAAAGAGACAGACAGAGCCAGCCTTCACCTATGTATTGCCTTAGCCATACATCTTCCTCCGTTTGCTCTACCTGGAACACGGTAAGATGCCTGTTGGTACAGCTGTCATCCTGTGAGCATGAGAAAAGCCACCACATGCCAAAGATGGCAGAGCAGAAAGAGAAAAGGAGCCTGGGCTCGAGGTGGCTTTGTGGAGACACTGAGCCAGCCCTAGCCTAACCCTAGCCTCTGAACTTCATGCTGGGTCAAAGGAAAAAAAAAGCCCTGTTTTGTTAGGGCCTTTGCAATCTGTTTTCTGTTCATGTCATCAGTAAAAACACCCATTAGGGGAGTGAATGTGTAAAAAAGAAGGGAAAACCAAGCACATTCTGGAATGAAGTCTAACCCCAGACCCATTCATCAGAGCAGGTTTTCTCTGACGTGCACGTCAAGACAAGATTTGTAAAGGCCATGAATGCACTCACGTGTTGTGAATTATTTGGAAAAGAAACTGACAAGAGAAAGCACATCCCCAGTGGCTGTGCTCCAGCTAAGTGTCAGAATGTGTCTTGCATCTTTTCTCAACGTGACCATTGTGTGTGTGTGTGTGTGTGTGTGTGGTGTGTGTGGTGGGGAGGTGTAGATATTTTTCAGTCCTTGCATTTTCTTTCTTTTGCCTTTCCATTCCTCTCTGGTGCTAAGGACTCTAAGACCCAGTTGTATTCAGAGTGGGTTATATGCTTTTCCATATTTTTCCTAATATGGCCAGTGTTTATTCTCCGTCTCTCCTTTCACTTCTCACGTTAACAGCATGACAGTAAAAGAGCATCGACAGTGATCGGAGAAAATATGGTGAAGAAAGGAAGAATCCAGGGCTTGGAGACCAGAAGAGACTTCAATATATCTGCGATTGGTTTTTTATTTTATTTAATTTCTTCTTGTTCAGTATTTTATGATTTTGGCAAAAGATGGAATGTGATCAGGGCTCTATCTGAGACAGCTGTGTAAGCAATCCTCATTTAACTGGAGACAATGAAACATTAATCCAAGCCTAGTGTGGCTAAGTTTTCACAGAACCAATGAAACCCCCTGGATATTATCGTCCTCAACAGATGTTTGCTGACTGTCTTGATTTACTAAATTACTTGTCAGGTTTTACTACTCTCTCCACAAGCCACTCTAGTGTGAGCTCTGTCTTCGTGTCACCTGGTTAATAAAAAGCTGATGGTATAAATGGAAAATGTAAATTGTGCTTTCTTTTCTTTTTCTTTCTTCCCCATCCCCTCCCTTCCTCTACTCTTCACTCCGTGGTTAGAAAATCTCTTTTTTTTTTTTTTTTTGAGATGGAGTCTCGCTCTGTCACCCAGGCTGGAGTGCAGTGGCCAGATCTCAGCTCACTGCAAGCTCCGCCTCCCGGGTTCACACCATTCTCCTGCCTCAGCCTCCCGAGTAGCTGGGACTACAGGCACCGCCACCTTGCCCGGCTAGTTTTTTTTTTTTTGTATTTTTAGTAGAGACGGGGTTTCACCGTGTTATCCAGGATGGTCTCGATCTCCTGACCTCGTGATCCGCCCGCCTCGGCCTCCCAAAGTGCTGGGATTACAGGCTTGAGCCACTGCGCCCGGCCAAGTGGTTAGAAAATCTCATACACACACACACACACAGATACACACACACACACACACACACATATATTTGCTGTGGTAGGTGAAAGCACTTTTCTTTTTTCACCATTTAAGAGCTCATTAGTGCTTTTGACATCTGTCTTTGTAAGAAAGGCAGAGTAAAAAATACACTTGGGCCTGAATTTTGCCGCAGGAAGGAGACTGAGGAAGACCTGTCAGACCCGGATATGTTTGTCCTGATTGAAAAAATCATAACTGGCCCCTGCTCCCAGCTCTGACCTTCACCACCACCTTGTCCCCTCAGGTGTCCTGCTCTAGCCCTGCTGGACACTGTGGAGACTCCCAATTCGGTCCCAAACTCAGCTCACTGTGCCCTCTGCCTGTGCTCACGCCCTTCCTATTCTAGTGTCAAACGTCACCACCTCAGAGAACTGGGCTGATCGCTCCAACTCAGCACACCCCCGCTCGCCTGCTTCAGTATCCCTCAGGGAATGTGGCCTCAACCAGCAGGTCACATGGCTACCTGTGCTCTCTCCTCTCTAGATTGAAAGCCATGAGAGAGCAGGGTCTCAGTCTCTTCTATCACTCAGTCCTAGAAGAGTGAGTGCCCAGTGCAGAGAAGGATCTCAGTAAGTATTTTTAAATGAATGAAGTAAAGATTGCATAAAGAACAATCCTTCTAAAGGTAACAATCCTTTTCTGGCTTCACATTGACTGTGGTTTTCACTGGGCAGATTGTTTCTGAGAGATGGGCACTCTGGATCTTGTCAGCAGAAAGCTGAGAGACACGGGGCTCAGGGTTTCCCAACATCTCTTTCGTGCGTCCACCTCACGCCTGGCTTTACCTCACTTTCCCACCTTCATTCTCTCCTTGTCAGTATCAGGAGAGGTTAAGAACATAGATTCTGAGCCAGCTGAAATCCCCATTCTGCCACTTGCCAGCTGTGTCACCTTGGAGTATTTCTTAAACGCTCTGTGTTTCAGTTTCAGCATCTGTAAACCAGAGCTGCTAACCACACCCACCTCATAGGGATGTGGAGATTAAGTAAGTCTGCATAAAGTGCTTAGAATAATGCCTGGTCCACGGCAAGTACAGGGTAAGTATTTGCTATGATTATTTATTTGTAATTTGTTTTGGCTTCCTATATTGGAGGCAGTATTGTAAACTGTCTAAAATCCTTTGTAGAACAAGGTGTGAGCATAAATAACAAAGCTGTTGGAGTGAAGCCAGGAGAACGCATCCTTGCTGCCATGCACATCTGTGATTTTTTTTTTCCAGTTTCATATCCTCTGGCTGCCCCTGAAGGTGTTCATCATTAAGGGGCACCATGAAAAGCCTTTGTTCTGTAAGTAAGAGACAACTGCTCCCTTCTTTAATGGCAAGATGACATTGTTAAGAGGTGTTTCGGAAAAGAAAGGAAGCAACCACACTGTTTAGTAAATGTACTGCTGGCATGATTTGCTCCCTAAATCACAAACCCATTCTGCACACCGAGGCGCAGGGCAGGAGGCCAGTGGTAAGTGTCTCTGCATGAGGCCCACCCCCCAGGAAGGGCTGTGTCATGGACATTGGCTCCTGCATCATGTAACTCAGGCGGTCCTTTCTTCTCTATCTCCAGGCCATGTGGCTGTGTCATGGACATTGGCTCCTGCATCATGTAACTCAGGAGGTCCCTTCTTCTCTATCTCCAGGCCATGTGGCTGTGTCATGGACATTGGCTCCTGCATCAAGTAACTCAGGCGGTCCTTTCTTCTCTATCTCCAGGCCATGTGGCCGAGATGGGGCTCCCATGGTACAGCACATGGCACAGGCTTAGCAAATCGAATCGGCACAGCACATGCACAAGGTGTTGGATCTTGTTCAGGGACAGGCATTGTAGCCTAAAACCTTCACAGCAGACTGGACCTCAGAACTGCATGGCCACAGGAACAGTGCTTTCTGCCCTGCTGGACTGGAGCTTGGAAAGGTCAGCGGGGTGGAGGTGATCTGCTTATCATCCTGCCACTTGAAGCGTGAGAATGACTCCAGTGGAGGAAAGCAGAAAGAAATCAAAACACCTGAAAGTGGAGGAGGCCACTTTCTAGGGACATATTTGTTTTCCTCAGCTTTACTGAGATATAATTGACAAAGACAAATTATATGAATTCAAGGCATACAACATGATGACTGGATACATATACTCACCGTGAAATGATTACCATAGTCACATCTACCACCTCCCATAGTTACCAGTGGGGTGTGTGTGTGTGTCTATGGCTATGTGGACACTTACGATCTCTCTTAGCAACTTTCAAAGTAAACAACACAGTATTATTAACTACAGTCATCGGGTGACATACATTGAACTACTAAATCCCCTTGTGTGGAATTCAAGCTTCCTCCTAGTTGGCTAGGTTCTTTGCTTAATTGAGTTTGGGTTGGCTCTTCTTTCTCTTGCATTGAAACAGCCTTTTTGGATAAAGAAGGTCTGTGTGAAACACTCCTTGAAGGAGACATTATGATGTTCTGATTTGGATGGGATCTTAGAAGACTGGCTATCCGTTAAGTGGTCCTGGAAAACTTGAAATTGGGTTGGGATGTTTTCTAAAGGGTCAATAAGCTGAATTTGCTCTTCCAAATGATGCATCCCTTTAGTATTTTGTTCCCAAGTTTCTAAAAGTGAGGATGCTTGAAACATTTAAAAGCAACACAATAACCACAACGGTAACAATATTAAGCACAATTATAATGCTTTGTGTTTCCCAGGAGCCTTTACAAGCACATTAATTTAATTTTCAAAATAACTGTAGGTGGTAGATGCTATTAATGTCATCACTATTTTAAAGATGAGAAAACCCAGACATAGAGTTTAGTAACTTGTTAAATTTCAGTGATTAAGTGGAACGTTGGAACCGGAACCCTGGCAGTCTTTTCTGAGTCTAAGCTCTGAGGCACCATACAATACTAACTACGTGATGCGGCGGTGTGGCTGGAAAGGTGGCTATTTATCCACCCATTACTACTCTGATGGAAGATTCAGTCAGAGAGATCAATCTCACGTAAGGATAGCGTCACTCTTCCGTTCAGACTCAGAAGTAATTTCACAGGCGTTTTATGTCAGTTTGACATGCTCTGGACTGGGAAAAACAAAGCAAATACCAACAGCCAGGATCTTTCCCCCTAGGGTGTGGCTGCAGTCAATACAGGGCTAAACACAGTGTTTCACATGTTCAGATAATGGTTGAACCAATTATCTGATTCATTTAAATAAAACGAGCAAAGAAATAACACTCTCAGGTCCAAAAGGTCAATCGGTTCTTTAGGAAAACCTCCCCCAAACAATATAGGTTGTCAGAAATATGCACACAAAATGTCAATCATTTTTTTTCTGTATTAGACCTATGTTCATCCTCATGCTATCCTCTTTAGTGGCATTCTTTAATCTGAAAGCCTAGAATGCAGGGAATCTGAAAGGTCAGAGACAGCTATTGTTAAAACTTTTTTATGTTTTTTGGCTGGCCGTGGTGCCTCATGCCTATAATCCTAGCACTTTGAGAAGCTGAGGCAGGTGGATCACTCGAGGGCAGGAGTTCAGGACCAGCCTGGCCATCATAGCAAAACCCTGTTTCTGCTAAAAATAGAAAAATTTTCTGGGCGTGGTGACACACGCCTGTAATCTCAGCTACTCGCAAGTCTGAGGCAGGAGAATTGCTTGAATCCAGGTGGCGGAGGTTGCAGTGAGCCAAGATTGTGCCATTGTACTCCAGCCTGGGTGACAGAGTAAGACTTTGTCTCAAATTATTTTTTTTTAACCTATTTATATTATATTATATTATATTACTGAGCTTCATGCAGTTCTTAAGAGTCAAATTATGGAATATTTGCTGAGTTTTCGAAAAAATAATTCCCAAATAGAAGGTGAATTTCTTGGAAAGAATACAGCATTGGTGAGATAGAATATCATTGGTTTCTTCTAATCTGCTAGGTGGTTTTGGATGAGTTACTTTTAATGTACTTAAACACCGGTTTCTTCACCTGTGACATGAATGCCCACCACCCTGTCCAGCTCTCAAAGGTTTACTGTGATGATCAAATGAAATGATATCCCTGGAGATGCTTTTTGCAAATTATAAAGTTCCATAAAGACATAAAGAACTTTTTATATCTCATATTTACATTTTCCTATTGTCTATTTTTTAATACCAAGAGTTTATACAAGCAATTCTAGGTAATCTGTAAGAACACTATTAGTTATGTATTGTTGCGAAACAAGTTTACCCTAAAATGTGTGGTTTAAAACAACACACATTTATCATCTCAAAGTTTCTGTGGCTTAAGAATCCTGAAAGGCTTAGTTCTGTCCTCTGCCTCAGGGTCTCTCAAGGCTGAAATCCAGGTGGTAGGAGAGGCCGGGGTCTGATACGAAGGCTCAATTGGAGAAGGATATGCTTCCAAGGTCATGTGGGTGTTGAGAGAATCCTACTCACCATGGGCTATTGGGCTGGCAGCTTCAGTTCCTCATTGACTGTTGGCTACGGACCACCTTCAGTTCTCTGCCAGGCGGGCTCTGCCAGCACACACGCCAAGAAGACAATGGAGTTGGCTAGCAACACATAAGCCCCAGGCTTTACCACCTAATCATGGGAGTGGCATATCACTGTTGGTTAGTTAGATATCCCATAACATTTTTGTTAATTAGTTATAATTATTATTATCTTTCTCAGACCATTCTCCATAACAATGTCCCATAACATCGGTGAAGAGCATCGCCAGTCTAGGCCATGGAAGAGGACAGGATTGTGTAAAGGCATGACTACCGAGAAGAGAGGATCCCTGGAGACCATGTCAGAAGCTGCCTCCCACAAACAAGAATCCCCGGCTTTCCTAATATCAGCAGCTCTCGTGTTGGGCCAAGCATGTGGCACTTGTCAAATCATTTGCTCTTGAGGGCAATCTCATGAGGTGAGAAACACGAATTCCCTTCTAGAGATAAGGAAACTGAGGTCCTGAGAAGAGTCTTCCCTGAGTTGTATGAGATGCAAGTGGCAGAGCTAATTTCAAATGGCAGATGTTATGGCCCAGAGAAGTGTCTTCCCTGAGTTGCACTAGATGTAAGTGGCAGAGCTGATTTTAAATGGCATATGTTATCTCTCAACCCCATCACTGCACTTACATTGTTTTCTCGAATATGAGACTCATCACACCCACATCTCAGGGTTGATGTAAGAATCAGAAGTCATCATGGTCGAACCGGAACTCCTGCACAGAAATCATTATGGTCGCACTGGAACTCCTGCACAGAAATCATCACGGTCGCACTGGAACTCCTGCACAGAAATCATCACGGTCGCACCGGAACTCCTGCACAGAAATCATCACGGTCGCACTGGAACTCCTGCACAGAAATCATCATGGTCGAACTGGAATTCCTGCACAGAAGCAGCACAGGGTGGGCATACAGCACTGCTGGACAGTGCTGGCCTTGACGCTGTCCAGGCCAGGCAGCAGAGTTTGTACTTGAGTTTCATGCTGGCTTGTGGGGCACTGCTGGAGATGACGCTGTGATGGCTGAAGCCTCTCCTCAATGACTCCTTTGCAAGGCCGTGAGAAATGATAATTATTATAAAGGTGTTGTGGCTTGCATATCTGTGCCTCCCTAACATTCATATGTTGAAACCCTAACCCCCAATGCAATTGTATTGAGAGGTGAGGCCTTTCAGAGCTGAGCAAGTTTAGATGAGATCTTGAGCACAGAGCCCCCACAATAGGACTAACGTCCTTATGAGAAGATAAACAGCCCAGAGCACTCTCTCTGCCATGTGAGGCACAAGCAGACAGCAGCCTACTGCAATCCCAGAAGCAGCCCTCCTCAGACAACAGGTCTGTGGCTGCTTTGATCATGGGCTTCACAGCCTCTGGAACTTTGAGAAATAAAGGTAGCCATTTATGTCTAGTGTTCCATTATTGGAATGCTAAGCATGTGGGAGTTATTTACATCCTATTGCTCAAGGTCATCGCCAAGGTCTGATTGCAAAAATTCAAAAAATTGCAACCTCGGGCATAAATGGGTTAAGCCAACCAGTCTATGGCATTTTTGTTTGAGCAGCCCAAATGAACTAAGACAATAGATAATATTTATTGAGCATTTGCTAAGCATCAAGCACAGTTCTAAGCTGTTCACATTTTTACATCACTTGTCATCCCCACAACAATCTTATGACCCATTTTCTTCTCACCCGTTTTATGCGTGAGAAGTCTGAGGTCTGAAGTGTGATTCTTCCAGGAATGTACAATGCTCAAATTCAATCACATCAGATCCAGACTTGCCCAAGAGCGCATGGCACAGTGCTAGGAAAATAGCAGCAGCTCTGCCAATGGGGGACATCCAATGATCATATCATCATTATCGTTATCATTCCAGGGAGCAAACAGGAGTCCTTGGCTTGTGGCAATGTCATCTTAAATATTAAAGTCTCTCTTTCTGCTGACCAGCCCTCCCGTGCTCTCCTGGTTCTTGCTCGTGTGACTGAAAACTTTCCAAAGCCCACTTCTGTCCTTTGCAGTTGAGTCCTCACCTTTCTGTCCAGATGACCTCCTTCCAGAGTGGCTTCCAGGGCCTGCCAAGGCTCTGGACCTCCTGTCTGACTCCCAAATGTTCCTCTGCTCCAGAGGACTCATGTTGGATTTCCTTCAACATTCATTCTCTGAGTATTTTCAGATTTGTACTTGAATTTGAGGAGAGACTATCAGCTGTCCCATTCTTCCCCTGTGCCCTTCGAGCATGGCACGTGGTTAACCGGGATACAAGATGACATTTCCTTGCTTCCCTTGCAGCTAGGCACAGCTGGTGTGCCTGTTCTGTCCTGGGACATGACACAGAGCTTCTGGGTCAAGAGCTTCTGGGTCCTGCACTTAAAAGAAAACAGCAGGCTCCTGGCTTCCCCTTTGTCCCTCTCCCTGGCTGGAGATCATGGTGGTGATGAGCTATCTTGGATTGCACTGACTATAGCAACATTTTGGGGTGATGGAGCCACAAGCTGGCAGGAGTCTGGGTACCTGCCACCTTTGCAGAGTGGAAGCTGCTAAAAGAATTCAAATACGCAAACAGGAGAGAAATCTGCTCTATCTTGTTGAACCAGGGATTTGGGGGCTGCTGTCACAGAAGCTGATCCCTTTATCCTAATCAATCTACACCCACCATGGTTACAGTGGTGACCACTGTGGTTTTAAGGTAGTCGCTTGCCCTTGTCTGCTCCGTGGTAGGAAGGCGAGGCTTGCAGAGCCTCAGCTCAAGCAGCCGGTGAAGGATTAAGGTGATCTGCTTTCATCCTACACTGAAGCTGCAGTGCTTTCTCCTAAGGTGGGGAAATTAAAGACATGATGAATGAGGCGTCTTTGCCATTTAGCCGGCCTAGTTTACACACCGCTGGTGAGAAAATATTGCACTGGAGATGGAACAAGTAGGGAATAATAAGGACCACTTATGAAGAATTAATGTGATGCTGAAAACAGAAAGAAAAAAAAAAAACAACTTATTAGGTTACCCAGGAAAGGCATGGAGAACAGCCTTACAGAACAACCTGTCATGATGTCTTTGAGAAGTAAGAGGTCTGAAGGGTCCATTTAAAGTTATTAAGATAATCTCTCTGTGTTAAGAGACTGTCTCTTTCCATACCGCTTTTAAAAAATAGGTGTTTGCTATGTCTTCTCCTGAACCACAGCCTCAAGTATTTTGCCAACTTGAGAGGCTTGGGTGTCATTTCAGAATGCTTGGCGCCAGGCCACATGGGCTTGTGGTCCCCAGTTGTGCAGAAGCTGTAGTTTGGGGTGGATGGTGGTGGGAAGGTAGATGCACATTGGATCCTTATTTGAGGCCATTGGGATAGTCTATCTGGTTGACGGTATCTTCCGGGACCACTCCCCACAACACCCCACCCATCTCTTCTCTGCTCCACTGCCCTCCCTTGCTTTCCACCCTCCCATTGGCTGGGCTTCCATGTACTAGCACACCATCTTGAATCATATCAACAAGGGTAGTCTCTAGTGGTACCAGGAGAAAAGAGACTGGGCTTTTGATGGCACTGCAGAATAGAGGCACCAAACCACTTTGGATCTCTATGGAACAGAAAAAATTATGTTTCTGAAATTCATACCACTTTAAACAAAGTCTCTTTTGCAAGCAATTGGCCCATATCCTAAGTCATACACTTCTTTATGTGGGTTCCTTAACACTGCACACCTCTTCTTCATAGCATTTGCCATAGTTGCAACCGAATACTTTTTGGCGTGCATCTTTTCTAACCAACAATGAAGTCCACATGGTCATGGTACAGACCTAATGAACTCTAATATGCCCACTGCTTAGAAGGCACTTGATAATTATTTGATTAATGAATATAAATACAAAAGTTCAGGGGCTTCTTCTAAGACCTTCCAATCAGGCTAATGTGGTCTGATGGTCCCTAACTGGGAGGGTTTAACAGGCATGCAGAAGGCAGCATGCGAAGACTCTTCCATTCTCAAGCTTTTAGGGGAGCAGCCTGAGCTTTCGTGCTCCCTGCAAGTCTCTGATTTCTGAGAGGCAGACTGGCATGAAAAATAAAGATGGAGAAGCTCTATATTTCCTTATGATTAGCAAATTTCAAGCTTGGGCAAAGCCATGAAGTTCTTGCCAACTGGAATAACATCTTAACAAAATGTCTATACGTCCAGCAGTGCCTAGTACAACATTGACATAAAAACTTTGCTTCATAAATCCCTCACTGCATGAACAATAAATCCTCCCCCTGCCTTTATCACAGCTGCTGAGAGGAGGAGAGCTGGCAGGGAGGTCTGGGGGAGGGGATGAAGCCATGGCGCATGACAGTAGCTTTGGTTTTTGCTTGCATTTCCCTTCCAAAACCTTGGGGCCCCATCATTGACTCCTAGGGCACCCTTCTCTTAGCACATAGAGACTGTCTGAGCCTCTTCCTTTATCTGTACAATGGGACAACAGGCTCTAATTCAATCTATCACGACAAGCATCATTTATCTAGTCATTCAGCATTCATATGGGACTCTCTGATCTCATTTCTTCATCTGTAAACTAGAGACAAGATAACATATCGTTACAAAGATCATTCACTCAGCAATACATATATTCATGCAGCTAACATTTCCATCCCTTCCCTGTGCCAGGAACTGAGTTAAGCCCTAAACACACAGACGTGAGGGCAATAGGCACTTCCCTGCCATGGCAAAGTCTGCATTCTCATGGAGAGACAGGTGGCAAACAAAGACACAAGGTGCTTCCATACTGGTGAGTTCTAGAAACAAGATGAAGCAGGTGATCACCATGGTGGTCACAGAGAGCCTCTTGGGGAATATTTAAAGCTAAGATGTAGAAATGAGAATACTGTGGTCATGCAAACAGTCCAGTCAGATGGAATGGCAGATCCAAGAGCCCTGGGGTAGAAATACACCTAGCTCATCAGGGTCAGGTCTCCTGGAAGGCCACTGTGGGAGAGGAGTTGCCAGTGATGGGAGAAGCATAGGGTAAGGTCTGGAGTGGGCAGGGGCCAGATCACTCAGAATCTTGCAGGCCACGACCAAGCTTGGGGATTTATCAGAAAGAAATGCAAAGACTGAGCCAACAGGAAGTTCCCTGGTCTGACTGAGACACAGTCTCCCTCTGTTGCCCAGGCTGGAGTGCAATGGCAACATCATGGTTGACTGCAGCCTCTATCTCCTGGGCTGAAGTGATTCTCCTGCCTCAGCCGCTCCACTAGCTGGGACGACAGGCATGTGCCACCATGCCTGGCTAACTTTTGTATTTTTGTAGAGACAGGGTCTCACTATGTTGCCCTCAACAGCTCTCAAACTCCTGGGCTCAACGTTTTGAGCCCAGGAGCCTCAGTAACAAGAGTCTGTGAAATCTGAAGGGTTTTCCAAAGTGGATGAACTTTGCATGGCATGGTGGCTCAGTGGTGGCTGAGAAGACAGTGAATATGTTCTCTGAGACACACAGAGCCTTAGGGATATTAAAAATCTAGCCCCACAACCCTGTTTCAGTGTCCAATCCACCTGCCTCAGCCTCCCAAAGTGCTGGGATTATAGGCATGAGCCACCGTGCCCAGCCCGATTTATGTTTTAAAGAGAACACTTTGGCCATTTTGAAAAGAAAAATGGGGCCGGCATTGGTGGAAAGAGCGGAACTAGAGAGCCCAGCGGAACTAGAGAGCCCAGGTTAAGTGAGAATTTAGAGGAGACACAAGGCAGAGCCCACACATGGTCCCTGTTCATACACAGCAGCTGTCCCTGCAGCAGACCCAAGGGGGATGCACCAGTGACTCGGTGGATCCCAGGCTCACAAATACCATGCTAGAGCTTCCCAGGAGTCACGGGGCTGGCTCTGGCACAAAATCCTAAAAATCCACAGCACGATTCCCACTATCAGGCCACTCGATAGTCAAGTCATTTCTGAGAACATAAAGTATGAGTCTCAAAGGGTCAGACAGCCTGTGAGTAACATGTGGGTAAAGACGGTGGGGTGTGAATGGGTGCAGTCTCTGTGCAGGGTAACATGCTAATATCTCTACAATTTGTAAATGCCCACACCGTTTTACTCAGCTAGTCCACTACTGGAGTTTACTTCACGAATATGATTACAGAAGTACAAAATAGTCTTTGCATGAGGTTATTCAAAGCAGTACTTTCAGGAAAAAAAACCTGGGAATAACCTAAATGCCAGGTCCTATGGGGGTTGGTTTATATAAATTACGCTATATGCCATAATATACACATGTTTGAAAAAAAAATAAAGAACTTTATGTACTAACATGAAAAAAATACAAGATACATTGTTAGATAAAAAAAAAATTGACGTTGCAGTGGGAGAGAGAATGTGTGTGTGTGTCTGTGTCTGTGCGTCTGTGTCTGTGTGTGTCTGTATGCCTGTGTGTGTGTCTGTGTGTTCCTGTGTGTGTCTCTGTGTGTGTCTGTGTGTGTGTGTGTTTGCATATGCAGGAAATATTTTTGGAAAGGTATGTGTTAAACTGCAAATGTTAATCACCTCTAGGGGCTCGCACTGGGTGGCTGGAGGCAGAAATAGATATTTGCATATAAGTCCGTATAATTTTTGAGTTTGGAACTATATAAACGTATTACCTGTTACCCCCAAATAAATCAAGATTATAAAAATAATAGAAGTAGGAACAAGGGGGAATATACCTTAGGAAGGTGACAAATTGCGACAAGCCTAGGACCTTTAGTGTTGGCTTATAAATAGTCAAAGTAAAGAATACTCAATCACCAGGTGCCCTCTGACTGGGCACTGTTCTCTCTTTTACCTACGGGTTGCCCTGAGGGTGGCAGTAAAGGCCAGAGCCAACCAGCCACTGAAAGGAAGAGGGAGGCGGACAGGGTAGAGCTTCCAGTGGGAATCTGGAGTGAATCAAAGGCAGCAAGGCAGTATAGCTCAGTGGTTGGCATGTGCCGCTGCATTAGTCTAGTCTCATGCTGCTAATAAAGACATACCCAAGACTGGGTAATTTATAAAGGAAAGAGGTTTAATGGACTCCCAGTCGAGCATGGTTGGGGAGGCCTCACAATCATGGTGGAAGGCAAAGGAGGAGCAAAGGCACGTCTTACATGGTGGCAGGCAAGAAAGCATGTGCAGGGGAACTGCCCTTTATACAACAATCAGATCTCATGAGATTTATTCACTGTCATGAGAACAGCATGGCAAAAACCCAGCCCCATGATTCAATTCCCTCCCACTGGGTCCCTCCTATGACATGTGGGGATTATGGGAGCTACAATTCAAGATGAGATTTGGGTGGGGACACAGCCAAACCATATCTACCACCAAGGGAAAACAGTGCTGTGCCTCTGCCACAATGATAACGCAAGATATTCTGCACCACTGTATAAAAAATCTCAGGAAGAACTTAAGGAGGCCTTGTTCCATAGAAAACACAACTAACACTCCAGGTGGGCACCCCCATATATTAACCCCCTTAATCCTCACAAGCACTCCTCAGCAAAGCTACTATTATTATTTATCATCTCATTTTCATGTAAGACCAAAGGAGACTGACTAATGTGCACAAAACCATGCAACTTCCAGGCAGAAGAGCCAAGATGTGAATCCAAGTTGCCGGGCTGGCTCAAGAGACCACGTTGTTATTTGTGGCACTATATTGCTTTGTGGAGTACTTGAAATCTGGGCACCACGTGAGCAAAAACTTTACCTCTGATGTAGAAAATAAATCCATTAAATTAAAAATGAAAAGGCAACTGCTCATTTCTACCGCTGTTTGCCACTGTCTTGTGAAGATCAGTCAGGCATGAGAAGGAGCCTCAGTAACAAGAGTCTGTGAAATCTGAAGGGTTTTCCAAAGTGGATGAACTTTGCATGGCATGGTGGCTCAGCGGTGGCTGAGAAGACAGTGAATATGTTCTCTGAGACACACAGAGCCTTAGGGATATTTAAAATGTAGCTCCACAACCCTGTTCTAGTGTCCAGTTTGCTCTCTGAGGACCTGTAACAGAGGCATGGCTTCAGGGGGAGGACTTCACCTGTGCCTCTTGGTAAGGCAGTGTCTCTAAGATGAGACACTAGTTCTGAAATCCACCTGCTTTATGTCAGAGGCCAGAGTATCAGCTTCCCAGCCTTCCCCTAAAGCTAATTACTGGTCTGGCAAGAGCTTGAGAGACTTGTTAACTTGATACAATAAATCATTTCAGGACAGATGCTGAGAGATATATTTGCTTCACACATTTTCAGTTTTGACTGGGGACCACATGTCAGACTATGATGGGGATGAAGAAAGCAGAAACTCCTCATTCCGGCCATGAAATACCTTAAATGAGGCTTGGGTGCCAAAAGAAAAGAAATAAGCTTCCAGAGGTGATGCTGGGCAGGGAAGTGGGAAGGGTCCCTTGGTGTAAGATGGCAAGCCTGTCAATCTCTCTTTGCTTAGGAATCTCTTCCTTGTTGTGGGAGAAGAAGGGGCATTTAGAACCAGAGAGAAGAGGATTAAAATATTGACACTGATCTTTAGTTAGCTGTGTGGGCTTGGCAAGTAGTTGAACTCCTCTGAGTTCCCCTGTTTTTCACTTTTATGTTGCTATGCTACAAATCACCCCAAAACGTAGTAGTATAAAATGAAAGCAATCATTTTATTGTTACTCGTTGTTTCTGTGAGTCAAGAATGCTGGAAGGGCTTAGCTGAGTGTCTTTGGCTTGGGTCTCTCATGCAGTTGCTGTCAGACAGTGGCGGGAGCAGTCAGGGGCAGCTGGACACCATGCTGTATTCACAAGGCTCGGGGCTCCTCCTTGTGGCCCTTCCACATGGGATAGTTGGGCGTCCTCACAGCATGGTGGCTTTGGACAATAGGGCTCCCTCCATGTTGGTGCAGGGCACTTTTATGATTTAGCTTTGAAAGTTACATAGCATCACTTCCACTCAGCACTATGAGTCAACCAGTCACTGCAGCCCACCCAGTTTCAAGGGGAGAAGACAAGGTTGCTACCCCTTCATGGGAGAGTGGAGAGATTCCAGAAGAGAATGCGGGTTAGGGACATGGAGAGTATGTTCCTTGGGAATATTTCTGAAAAAAGTATAACCTATAACACAGAGTGTCCTAATTTGAAGATGGATCCTATTACTACTCACCGTATAGGGGAAATGGGTGATGGTGTGGACAAACTGTCCGACACAGTGCAGGTTCTCATGGGCGCCATGCCCTACACATTGGCTTTCACTGTCCAGCATCTATTCCTCCTCTGTAGACACATCCTGACTTCCTTTGGGAAAATTCATTTCCTCCATGGTAGGTAGTCTTGATGGGATGACAAACGGTGGGGCTTGCATTTTGAAACAGCATCAAGCAATGGAGAAGCCCCTTCACCATTTCAGACATCAAATCGAGGCTTGGGATGCCAGACCTGGCCCTTCAGTCTCTGGTAAAATCTTCTTTCAGGCTCTTTCACAGCCTCTCCTCAACTGTTCCTCTCCCCCACTCTCCACCCACCATCCCAATGCCTCCAGCAAATTCTCTTGGAAGAGTTTAGTTATCTACAAATGGCAGACAACTCGGGCCAGGTGCAGTGGCTCACGCCTGTAACCTCAGCACTTTGGGAGGCCGAGGTGGGAGGACCACTGAGCCCATGAGTTTGAGACCAGCCTGGGTAACACAATGAGACCCTTTTTCCACACAAAAATACAAAAAATAACTGGGTGTGGTGGTGCACACATGTAGTCCCAGCCACTCAAGAGAATGATAGGCGAGGATCACCTGAGCCCAGGAGGTCGAGGCTGCAGTGAGCCATGACCGTGCCACTGCATTCCAGCCTAAGTGACAGAATGGGATCTCATCTCAAAAAAAAAAAAAAAAAGTTAGGCAACAACAATAACCTCAATGATCTTGGGCTTTAATAGTCAACGTTTGCCACAAACCTCTATGGAGTCCAGGAAGCCAAAGGCCTGGCGCCTGCTGAAGGTGAAAAGGAGGGAGAGTTTTATGGAGATCCACACAACTTGTGTATCAATAAATTATCCTGCTGCAGATACTCACAGAAGCCTGCTGTAAGTTTTGGGTGCGTGGAGTAGGAGACACTTTTAACTTGTTTTAGGAGGGGACCCAAAATGTAAGTTTATGCCATTGGTTGGGAGATTTTAATTCGTGGTAGTTTGCAATCTTCAAATATCTCTTACAGAAAGCAGTTTGTTTGAGCAATTTCCTTTAGGGAAACGCAGATTATTTTAGCACTTCATTCCTCTAAGCACTGCTGAAAACTGTTTAAGCAGCTATGAGCATGTTCATATTCCAGAATTCTCCAAAACAAATAGCCAAGCACAGTTATGTATATAAGGTATGCAATTGAGACTGCTTAAATGAATACTAATGGGCATTTTATTCACCATTTTCAATGATTTTGGGTTTTTTTGGAAAGAGCCTTCTCGTTTTATTACCTGCCTGATTTACTTTTCTCCCCTGCAGCAGAGAGTCCCTGAAGCACGATGCTGGCTCTTGAATTAAGGAGCCTGGGGATGCAGCAGCTGCTTCTGTTCCAGAGACAGGGAAGAACGGGAGAGGCATCATTCACGGTTCTATGGAAGCATGTGGGTCCCAGTCTCCTCCAAGAAGGCCTGGGGAACACTGGCGGAGATACCACCCCATCAAACTAGAAGCTGGGTAACAAGAGGAGCAGGGAGAGGCATCATTCACTGTTCTATGGAAGCATGTGGGTCCCAGTCTCCTCCAAGAAGGCCTGGGCAACACTGGCCCAGAGCCCACCCCATCAAACTAGAAGCTGGGTAACAAGAGGAGCAGGGAGAGGCATCATTCACTGTTCTATGGAAACATGTGGATCCCAGTCTCCTCCAAGAAGGCCTGGGGAACACTGGCGGAGATACCACCCCATCAAACTAGAAGCTGGATAACAAGAGGAGCAGGGAGAGAGAACTCCACGCCATGCACCAGGATCCCAATTAAGGCCGACACTTACAGTCGTAAGAACCAGAGCTCAGATGCGTGTTTATAGCATCTGCTGGAAATACAGGAGCATCTGTGCGATTTGGTCTGTTTAAGAGGGCTCGTGTGGTGAAAATGAGGGGCAGCTGAGTCTTTGAAACAGCTGGCCTCCTTTCTAAGTTCCTCCAAAAGAGGCACAGTTGAGTTCCCAGACAGCTGTTTGCTGCAAACTCTGTACCTGGACAATATAGGCAATCAACCTCCTAAAGAAAACAGGCATTATTTTGACTCAGGCCACTTTTGCACATGGTTTACTTCCTGATGAACAATTTTTCCTGAACAATATACCTTTTATTTGATTTGCACAGTGATTTTAAACATCCAAGCAAATGTTAAAAAATGGAAAGATTTCTGGATTTTCAGCAGGTCTAGAAAAATCCAGAGATGTGGCAACTCACAGCACATCCCTTGAGTAAGGTTGAATCACGTGGACAGAAAGTGTTTCCTTTTTAGATTCTTTTAGAAGTTTTGAGGTTAAAGCAAAAGTCTCCCAGATGGCCTGTAACCATTCCTGGGCACAGACAGCCCTGGAGCTGCAACAAAGAGGGATCGGAGGAGTAAAAGGGGTGCCACGCGGGGCCCCTCCCTCTCTTCCCGCAGGACATTCCTGGCTCCTCGCCTCTTCCCTGGCCCCTTCACTCATCTGGTGCCAGCTTTTGGCTTTGTTCCCCAATTTCTATGTTGGGTGTGAAGGCCAGGGAGAAGGGGTGACAAAATAAAGTTAGGAAGGGCAGAAACTCAGACTAGAGATCCCTCACAGCAGCTCCCAGTGCTCCATGATTCAGAACAGGGGGAAAGGCAGCATCATATCATCGTAGAAATGTCTGCCACTGGTTCATTTATACTAAAAAGCTGGGTACAAACAACCCAGGCGTCCCGCGAGATGGGGGCTTTCTAAATAAATTCAGGTCCATCCACTTACTCAGTTATTTAAAAAACTAAGTATGGGACAAGCAAAGTACTTTGGCAATGTTAAGTTACCAAAACAGACGTAACATATTACAGACTGATCCCAATGGTATAAACATATTTATATACACTCTGTAAGGCAGGACACAATAATGGTAATAGTTACCTAAGACACGGAATATGGGTTTAAAAAACGTATCTTTGAATATGTTTTTATGATTATGAAAGTAAAATAAAGGCATTGAAAAAAATAAGCCTAATAAAAAGGGAAGTAGAAGGAAATCTCAGCTTGGTCTGGTGGCAAGCTTGTCCAACCTGTAGCCCACAGGCTCTGTGTGTGGTCCAGTAAGGCTTTGAATGTGGCCCAACACAAATTCGTAAACTTTCTTACAACATTATGAGACTGTTTTGCAATTTCTTTTTCCAGCTCATCAGCTATTGTTAGTGTTAGCATATACTATGTGTGGCCCAAGGCAATTCTTCTTCCAATGTGGCCCAGAGAAGCCAAAAGACTGGACACCCCTGCACTCTCATGTGTCCACAGGACTTCCCTGACACCAGCTAACACCTTTCTAACCTCCAAGGCAAGCACACAGCCTCTTGCTGCTAACATTAGCCAGCTAGACTTCAGTAGGACTTTTATGTTGTTTTTTTTTCTTTTTTTTTTTTTTGAGACAGAGTCTCACTCTGTTGCCCAGGCTAGAGTGTACTGGTGTGATCCTGGCTCACTGCAACCTCTGCCTCCTGGGTTCAAGCCATTCTCCTGCCTTAGCCTCCTGAGTAGCTGGGATTACAGGCACGCACCACATACAGCTTAATTTTTGATTTTTAGTAGAGGCAGGGTTTCGCCATTTTGGCCAGGCTTGTCTCAAACTCCTGACTTCAAGTGATCCACCTGCCTCGCTTCCCAAAATGCAGGGGTTACAGGCGTGAACCATAGCACCTGGCCAGGAGTTTTATGTTTTAATTGTATTTGTTTACGCTCACTTTTATTTTGTGCAACTGATAGGCATTTTCTCCATTTATTTGTGTACATTAAAGTTATTTTAAAAATAAAACTTTTTTATGATTTACATAAATATTCATTTGGATGCTTATTTCCTGTGAGTGCCTTTATTCTTTTCTTTATCTACCCAATGGTATGACGCCTCAGTTCTTGAGACCATTAGAAAGATTTACTGAAATAATGTACACAGAGCATTTTGTAAAGTGCCCAAGACAGTGAAATATACACAGTATTATTCTGTGTGCTGTCAAGCACTATAAAATCTACAGAATATTACAGTTTTCTATGTAAGTTTCTATTTTTAAGATACTATATTTGCTTCTGGAAGAGATGTTAACAGTAGTGTTTTAATAAGAATGCCTAAATGGGAAATTTGAGATGCATAAGTGAACCGGTTTAAGTGAAGGTATTCAGCACCTAACAGCGCAGGTGCATGTGGGCCAGTGGGAAGTTGAGCGGCAGGCAGGTGTGCCTACACCAACCCCACTGGGGAGCCCACCTCATCAACAGCCTCAGGGGGTTGCATTCCCAACACGGAGTCCCCCCTAAACTTCAGAGCATGCCCACAGTTTAAAGAAACACCTAATTTTTGGCATTTTTCCTGGAGGAATGAGTTTAAAGTAAGGCTCCAGGAATGCTTGAGGCAGAAACCTTTATTAGATCAAGGTGCAACGTTTGAATCAAAAGCAGTCAGGGTCCGCTCTTCCCTCCTGCCAGTGCTGAGGTCAGACTCACTGCTCGCTTCGCTGCTCCCCAGCTGCTCAGACTCACCCACATACCTGGTTTTGAAAAAAGATGCAGATCAGGAAAAGGAGATGAAGGGGGAAGCGGAAGATGCTTCCTAAGAAACAGGAGGATGCCAAAAGGACGGCAAGATGTGTTCCTGCCTTTCAGCACACTGTCCACGTGCTTGTATGCCTCTTCCCTGCAGACACAGAAGCATTTGCCTCATGCTTGATCCTCTCCGTCACAGGGTGCTGACGGGGAAGGACCTGGGCGGCATGCTAATTGCTCTGTTGGCCTTGCACCCTGTAAATACGATGTGCACTCTGGTAAATTGTTGGCTGACTCTGCCTGACTGCCGAGATGCTCAGATCTCTCCCAGGATGATGGGGAGCCTGGAAACCAAATGCCACACAGTTTGGTATGTGTACGGACCAGGTGCAAGCTATCTTCCTGGGTCTGAGTGTTTATAGACAGATGGTTTCAGGACCACAACAACCCACAGGTCTTTCAGAGGTTCTAGGTTACAGGGAGACAGTGCTCCAGCAAAACAGCTGTCTTGACAGTTTCCCTAACAAGTGCTCTCTCCCTGTCTAAGAGGCCATTTCACCAGGGGAGGTAGTGGGGGGCTCTTATGTTTCTGAGAGTCTCAGGTTGGGTTCATTAGAAGCAGATCATAAGACGAGGATTCATTTGCAAGTGAGCGAGTAAGGATGTTGTTTCCTTTCTCCCCAGCCACCAGGAGAAACTGGAAAGGGAGAAGGGGAGAGGGAAATAGTTCACATTGCAGGACGAAGCAAAGGGAAGGTGTGCTTTCAAAGACCCAGCCTGCAGCCTGATCCTGAGGGAAGCTCTGAGTCAAGCTGTGTCCATGACAATTCAGAGTTGTCTGCAATGGGGGAGATGGGGCTGGGCTTTCGCACTCCACACCCGTCCATCATTGGCAAAGAGGACCCCAGGAAGAAGCTCCCAGGCTTTTCCAAGAATCTGCACGAGTGCACAAAAGTGAGGGGCAGCCCCAGGTGGTGCAGTGACGGAAGCAGGTTCAGGATGACAGAGCCAACCCCAGGATTACGGACTGAATTGTTTCCTCCAAAATTCATATCACAAAGCCCTCACCCCCAGTGGGACTATATTTGGAGAGCAGGCTTTTAAGATGGTAATTAAGATTAAATAAAGTCATAAGAGGGGGCTCTAACCCCATAGGACTGGTGTCCTTACAGGAAGAAGAAGAAACCAAGGACAGTGGCTCACACCTGTAATCTCAGCACTTTGGGAGGCCAAGGTAGGTGGATCACTTGATCGCAGGAGTTTGAGACCAGCCTGGGCAACATGATGAAACCCTATCTCTACAAAAAAATACAAACATTAGCTGGGCTCAGTGGTGCATGCCTGTAGTCCCAGCTACTTGGGGCACTAAGAGAGGAGGATCGCTTGGGCCCAGGAAGTCAAGGCTACAGTGAGTCCTGTTTACACCACTGCACCCCAGGCTGGGTGACAGAGCGAGACCCTGTCTTGAGAAAGAAAAGAAAAGACACCAGGAGCTTCTCTCTCTCCACGCACAGAGGAAAGGCCCTCTGAGGACACAAGATGCTGAGAGGGTGGTGATCTGCAAGCTAGGAAGAGATTTCTCACCAGAAACTACCCTTGACAGCATCCCGATCTCAGACTTTCCAGAGTCCCGATGGTGAGAAAATAAATTTCTGTGTTTTAAGCCAGCCAGTGTGTGGAATTTTGTTCAGGCAGCCCTGGCTGGCTAACACACCTTCCGAGGGATATAGAGCAGTAAAAGAGATGTACCGGGACCCGGGGTGGAGCAGTGTCTGTCAGCCAGGGTGGTCCATTGGGTGTATTTCGTATTAGGACAAGAAGAAGCTCAAGCGACAGCTTGTTCTTCAAGGCAGAACTTCTGGGTTTGAATTCCACCTCCACCTCTTACTGAGTGGGTTTGAAAAATGCATCGTGTCTCAGTTTTCCCCCATGTAAGTTGAGATCACAGCTCACTTTGTCTACCTTGAATGCTTGAAGCAGGATTAGATGCTTAGGAGGATTATATACAAAGCATTTGGAGAGCGCGAGGCACACAGCCAACACTGCTTGTCTCACCTATGATTCTTCCTTCCTCACTCACTCAAGCGCCATTTTGCAGCCTATGCTGAGCATGACACGGTTCATCACTCGCCAGGTGTGAGTTCATATTCGGGACAGTCTTTAAGTATCTCTTCCTTGAACTTTCCCCCTGATAAGACTCCTGGCCGTGGATTGTCAGCATGGTAGCTGGCAAGTACCCGGCACTTGACAAATATTTGTTGAAGAAACGAACGTGCGAAAGGGGATGTCTAGAGCTTCCCACAGATGGAAACTGTACAGAACATTTCAGCAACAGGTGAAATTTTCTGAGCCAAGCAGCCCTTTGACACGCGAGGGGGTGATGGTGGATTTACTGAGTGCTGCATGCACTCCCTCCACCCCATATGTCTGGGTGGCGAGGACTTCCTCACCCCATGGCCTGACCTCTTGACTCGCGTTGGCCAAGGGGATGTTAGTGGACAGGACACCAGTTGTGGTCTTAGGTGAGAGGATAATGAGCTGCTGTGAGAGGAGTGCGCCAAGAATAACTCTGCCTCTTCAGCCTGGGCCCAGGACCAAACACACACGGACGGATAGACATGGAGCTCAAGGCTTGGAGCTAAGTCCAGTCAGCTCACACCCCAAGGCAGTCTCCCGTCTGAGTTTCCCCTTAGCAGGCCCAGACTGTACTTGACCTACAGCCCTGGGAGTATGAGAACAAAGCTTGGACAGTCGCCCCAATATCCACGGATCCAATATCCATGGATGCTCAAGTCCCTTAGATAAAATGATGTAGTAGTTGCATATAACCTATGCACATCCTCCTGTATACTTTAAATCATCTCTAGATTATTTTTCATACCTAATATAATGTAAATGTTATGTAAATAGTTACTGTGATACCATATTATTTAGAGAATAATGACAGGAAAGCCAGAGTCTGTATATGTGCAGTACAGGCAGAACCTTCCACTAAAAGAAATCTGGAATCTGTGAACACAGAACTCATGGACATGGACAGCCAACTGTAGTTATAAAGCACTGAGATTGGGGTTTTTTAATGTGGCATGATTGTGGCAAATTTGTCCATATCCTAGAGCCTAGAACCTATGAATATGTTATCTTCTAAGTCAAAGGGACTTGGTAGATGTGATTAGGTTGAAGATCTTGAGATAGAGAGATGATCTAAGTGGGTCCTATGTGATCATGGGGTCCTTACGTAGCTGGACTGATATACTGGATTTTCATACTACAACACTTTCACAAACTATGTAGCCAATTCACAAGTGGAGAGGCCAGATACAAAACCATAGGGTGGAATGGGGACTACGGCTAATTGGAGATTTCGCATGTCCCATCAAATGTCACTGAAATTTTATTTCTGCATGAAAAACACAGGTCAACCAAGTTCAATTCAGGGACGACCAGTTCACAGGAATTAAAGAATTGGAAGAGAGCAATGAAACTGGTGTAAAGAGAATGTCACATGAAGGCGGTCTCTCACACACCATATATTTTCAAGCCATTTTAGGGATCAGTGGGGCCCTTGGTGCCCATTCATGGTCCTGTTTGAAACTTATAGACTAGAATGACTTTCAGAGCCCTTGAGGCATGTTTTAACCACTAGCTTTCTGCCGCTCTCAGAGCTCAGCTCCCCAGATCAGCTACCATCGTCTCCTGATGTAGAAGGCGTCTATGTTTGGAGATCAATAGGGGTGAGTGGTCATGCAGGTAAGGGCCAGGGGACATGCTCTGAAGCTGTGTTTGTTTTCAAAACCACCACTTTTAGTTAGACTTGGTGTGTGTGTTTCGTGTTTGTGCCTTTGAAGAAACAGCCACGGATGGGAATGGTTGGCAAGGGGCTCGTAAAACCTTCCAGAACCACCTTTCTGGACTTGCCTGGGGAAGCCTCTGGTGTGGCAGCCCCTCCGTGGGCCGACCAGTTTCACCCTTTTGAAGCTATTTGTCTCCCCAGGTTCCCTGTCTTACCAGCCAGGGGATGTGGCCAACACGGGAATGCGGCCGAGATCTGAAAACACAGTTGCAGCTTCCACATCTCAAATTGGTGACTCACATAAATGCAAGAGCTCACAATAGGATATTTCAAGAGCCAAAGACAAGGAACGAACTACTCTCTGCACTTGTGAATGCCACCCCGGCCAGCACAGGCTCTCAGAGTCCTGCGGAGAGGTTCCTGCAGGCAGCCACAGTCATGGCCATGGTGGAGCTCAGTGCCAACGAGGCTTCAGGTACTTGACTGAGCAACCCTCGCCTTGAAGCAAGAATACACACTCCTGGCTGGCACTGAGTGCTTCTGCTGGACCCAGCCGGGAAGGACGACACCATTGCCCATGGCAGTGCTATACATGAGAAAGATCTTGCTATCAGACCTCCTCAGCTACCAAGAAAGCTTCCATGGGAGGAATGCCATTCCCCGCCCTGGGAATCTTGGAAGGTGCGCTCACTGGCCTGACCTCAGTACCCCAAGGTGTCCAAACCTAGCATTTCAAAGACTCAGGACTGAATGGGCATGACGGAGCCATGCTGTAAGAAGACAGAGGCAGGCCAATTTGTCTACATCCTAATCCTTAGAACCTATGAATATGTTACCTTACAAGGCAAAGGGATTTTGCAGACGTGATTAGGTGAAGGTTTTGATATGGGCGATGATCCGGGATTATCCAGGTGGGTCCAACATGACCACAACGGCCCTTAGAAGTGACTCCACCCAATGCACCGCCCGCCCTCCTCTTTGAACACATTTCTTGCGTCTAACCATCTGCAGGCCTCTTTCTGCGCCTCAGATGCCATTACTCTCTATTTCTGCAGATTCAGATCTTCCTCTTGTCTGCAGTCTGCCGAAACATTCAGGATGGCTGGCTACAGACACTCATGCACAATGCTTACCACTGAGACAGCAAACACAACGGGGTCAAAGCAGGGCTCCTGGAAGCTCAGAACAAACAGGATGACAACAGGAGCCCTTCAGGACTCAATGCCATGAGGGTCATCTCCCTCGCTCTGCTTCTCATTCAGGTTCCCACCTGAAGAACTATTCACATATATAACTTCGCCACCTGCCAATGAACACATTCACTTTCATTTGCATAATCAACACTAATCTTACGGGTTAATTAGACTTTATGTGCATTTGATTCAGGAGATTTAATTTGGCCTCTGATCTCCTGCTTGGAACAAGGGACTCATAAACACATTTCTTTCTGGCCATGTTTTCACAAGTTCAAAGATTCGGACACCCACTCCTCGCCCCTGACCTCACCCCCGCCAGATGCACTAAAAATCCTTCTTGGGGTAATGATGGTGAGGGTTGGCATTTGAGTTTGTAAACTGTTCGGGACACTGGATTTTCTTTTTCTGATTACACATTAAAGGAAGGAGAGAGGAGGGGTTCTATGGGCAAAAGAATAGCGTGGTTCTAAACTAAGCAGAGAATTTGAGGATTTTTCATGGTGCCTTGCAGCTGTCACTTAAGAAAATGTGTCCAGTAATAGAATATTTCTTTCTTTAATATTAATCCCTTCAGAAAAATACACTGGCAGAATATATCAAGAGCCTTGAAAAATAATCTTACATTTTGAATCTAAGAAGCCACCTTAAGGAAAAAGGGATGTGGATAAAGATTTATGTGGAAGGTGGTTTATTGCTGCATCATCTATAAGAATAAATCTTGGACATACAAGTGGCCACAAACTGATAAAAAAAAATGTTCCATATTACTAATCATTAGAGAAACGTAAATCCAAACGACAATGAGATGCCATCTCACACCAGTCAGAATGATGATCATTAAAAAGTCAAAAAATAACAGATGCTGGAGAGATTGCAGAGAAAAGGGAACACTTACACACTGTGTGTAGGAAAGTAAATTAGTTCAGTCATGGTGGAAAGTAGTTTGGAGATTTCTCAAAGAACTCAGAACTACCATCCAACCCAGCAGTCCCATTACTGGCTATCTACCCAAAGGAAATAAATTGTTCTACCAAAAAGACACAGATACTCATGTGTTCATCGCAGCACCATTCACAATAGCAAAGAGACGGAATCAACCCACCCACAGTGAACTGGATCAAGAAGATTTGGTATACATCCACCATAGACTACTACACAGCCATAAAAAAGAACAACATTTTCACATCCTTCGCAGCAACATGGATGCACCTGGAGGCCATTATCCTGAGCAAATTAACCGAGGAACAGAAAACCAAATACCGCATGTTCTCACAAGTGGGAGCTAAACAGTGGGAAAAGGTGGGTATAAAGACGGGAACAACAGACACTGGGGAGTGGGGAGAGAAGGAATAAAGGGCTGAAAAACTACCTCTTGGGTGCTCTGTTCACCACTTGGGTGATGGGATCCTTCATGCCCCAAACCTTAGCCTCAGGCAACAGACCCACATAACAAACCTGCACATGTACCCCCTGAATCTAAAATAAAAGTTGAACTTTAAAAACAACTTGGAATCAACCTAAATGGTAAAATACAGGCATCGTCGGTTGTTTATATTATGTTAAATCCATCTGATAGAATATTATAAAGTTATTAGGAATGCTTTGGAGGAATATTTAATGTTAAGAGAAAATGTTTCCAACACAAGTGAAAATAGTAGTGTCCTTAAAATGTGTACGTATTTGATGGTGCCAAATGTGTAAACTAAATATATTTAGTATCTATTAGCATTACACAGGTACAAAACCCTGGAAGGAAATGAACCAACATGTTATCAGTGGGTTACCCTTGAGTAGTAAGGATATTGGCGTATGATTCCCGCCTCATACAGCTGTGCTTTCCTCATATTCCTAAAATGAGTATGAATTGCTTTTATAACCAGAAAACAATTATTTTAAAAAATCATCCAGGATGTCTACAGTGAATCTCACACGGCAGCTTCTTCTCCATTATTGCCACTGACTGTCACCTCCTTCCCTTAAATTCCATCCTGCTGAAGACTCAATCTTACCCTTCATGAAAAATGAGTACTTTGTAACTAAGCATCTTCTGCTAATGTTGGCAGGGCAAGGCCCCCAGAAAGTCAGTTCAGGTGCAGAGAATGCACAAGCCCTGTCAGAGCAGAGATGACCTCACCCTCCTCCAAAGCCCACCCTGCGGCACTGCACAGCGAGCGCCCCACCCTGCCCTGCTGCAGAGGCAGAGGGTCCTGCAGTGGATGTCAGTGCCTCCAGATTTCCGGGCGGTGGGTTCAATAGCTCCCTTGAGCAGCAGCTCACACGAGTCCAAGTCAAGGCTCTTAGGCAGCAGCCGGCTTGGGCCCGGGACCAGGAACCACACACGCTTTCAGGCAGTGCACGGCTTACCTGTTGCGCGGGCTGGGCCCCAGGCGCTGGCAGGCCACGGTGGCTGTCACGTGCTTTCCGCCGCTGCCCACCTCCTGCTTGACGCCCCACTGCCGCGGCTCGCGGGTTTGAGCACTCAGGATGTTCACTCCCTTCTTCACCTTGGCTCTGTGGGGATGAAGATGGAGAGAGAGAGCCACAGGGTTAAGGCTTGGCCTTTCCAACATGCCCAGCTCTGCAGAGTTGCTACCTTTAGTTTCTGTTTTGTTTTCCACTTTTTCATATCTAGTGAGAGGTAGACAAAGTCACCCAGTGGTGGTGAGGCCAGGGCAGGGCGAGCGGGATCTGCCTGTGGATAAGGCAGTCACAGACCTTGCTGTCCGGTTCTGAGGGGGAGGAAAAAGGACCCCGTAACTCACCAGACCAGGAGGTTGCAGGGCAGAGCCGTGAAGGCGTGCACTCAGCCTGCCTGGGTCCGTCTCCTCACTCACGGGGCTCTGCGCCCTGCCGGGGACATTTGGCAATGTCTGGAGACACTTGTGATTGTCATGGTTTTGTGTGGGAGGCATTGCTATCCAGTAGGGAAGTGGGGAGAAAGGAGGAACGCAGCTAAACAGCCTACAACCCACTTGAAAGCCCACCACACTGAGTCACTGGGCCCACAGTGTCACTACTACCAGGAAAGCCGGGCCTGGGTTCATACCCCAGTTTCACCACTTTCTAGCTGTGCAAATTTGGACAAGGTATAACTTCTCCATGCCTCACCTCCCTCCTCTGTAAGAAAGAGAACGATCATAGTAGCTCCCATTATAAAGCTGTTGTAATGATTAAATAGATGTAAAGAGTTTAGAACAAGAACAGTGCCAGGCATACAATACACACTTAATAAATGTTAGCGATTGTTACATCACTCCAGGGAAGTCCCCAGCCTACTTAATGTAACTTGCCTGGCACATACTTAACAAAGATACATTAAGTCAGGGACCAAGAAACAAAGAAACAAAAAGGCAAAGAGCTCCTCCCAAAGCTGCTGCTGTTTTGATCACGCCACTTAGCCAGCCTCAATTTCAGTCTCCTTATCAATAAACGGATGAGACAAGTGGCAGCTTGAGCACATACATCTACTTATACCGTCTTCCTCAATCCCACTCACAGGAGAGCAAAGGGACTGCTGTAAAAGGCATAAGGCAGCTAGGCACAGTGGCTCATGCCTGTAATCCCAGCACTTTTTTTTTTGGAAATGAAGTCTTGCTCTGTCGCTAGGCTGGAGTACAGTGGTGTAACCTTGGCTCATTGCAACCTCCGCCTCCTGGGTTCAAGCAATTCCCCTGCCTCAGCCTCCCGAGTAGCAGGAACTACAGGCACCTGCCACCATGCCTGGCTACTTTTTTTTGTATTTTAGCAGAGATTGGGTTTTGCCATGTTGGCCAGGATGATCTCAATATCCTGACCTCATGATCCTCCCATCTCGGCCTCCCAAAGTGCTGGGATTACAAGTGTCAGCCACTGCACCTGGCCAATCCCAGCACTTTGGGAGGTTGAGGTGGATGGATCACTTGAGCTCAGGAGTTCAAGATTAGTTTGGCCAACATGATGAAACCTCATCTCTACAAAAAATACAAAACTTAACTGGGCATGGTGGTACATGCCTTTAATCCCAGCTACTTGGGAGGCTGAGGCAGGAGGATCACTTGACCCTGGGAGGCGGAGGTTGCAGCAAGCTGAGATTGTACCACTGCACTCCAGCCTGGGCAACAGAGCAAGGCTCCATCTCAAAATAATTATAATAATAATAATAAAATAAAAGGTATAATCTCATGACCAGAAGAGGAAATGCAGCCACAGCAACAGATTTGGGAAACTGGAAACTGGGAGTTCAGTGGATAAAACGAGTCAGCAGAACTTTAAAATGGAGCTTTAAGCTGTCAGTGAGCAGAGCCAACAACCAACACAGTTTTCACCAAAGACTCCCCCAGACTCAGGAGCTGTGATATCAGTGAGCAGAGCCAACAACCAACACAGTTTCTACCAAAGAATCCCCCAGACTCAGGAGCTGTGATATCAGTCACAGAATCAGAGCGAATGAGGACTGAGATACAGAGGGTTGGCTACAAGTCTGTTTAGGAAGCAGCCAGAAGCAAGTCAACTTCCCTTTTTTGTGATGCCAGGACTTCACACCGGGTGTGACTATCAGGGCGAGTGGGG
The DNA here is from genome assembly GCF_009764315.1 of Trachypithecus francoisi. Lineage (NCBI taxonomy): Eukaryota > Metazoa > Chordata > Mammalia > Primates > Cercopithecidae > Trachypithecus > Trachypithecus francoisi. Next base: position 4,643,764 of record NW_022681456.1, read on the forward strand.
AACTTGGGGTGCTGGGGGTGCCACACCGAATAGAGAGGGACCCCAAACCCCATGTGTGCTGAACGCTGAGATTCCCAGGCGGGTCCCCCTAGACTGGATCTTTACCCTCCAGGAGAAACACAGGATTCCAGAGGGTGCTACCATCCTAAAACCAAAATGCAATAGGCATTGACCCTGTAGCCTCTCCAAACAGCCAGCCAGACGCCCTGCAGTGAAGCCTGAAGTCAGCAAGTGCTGTTGAGGGGCTCTGAGCCTCTCAGAGCCTTTTAGTCCCCCCTCCTTTTCATGAACCGGCAAACAGGAATTGTTAGACACTAAGAAAAGTCTCTATGTGACATAAAGACTGTGATATGCTGAAATAAAGATTTGGTTCTCATCCCTGTTTCCTGGCATACAGCTCCTACAATCCTGAGAACAGTGATGTCTTCTTGTGTGCTAAGGAGGTGACTGCTGGCTGTGGTTACAGGTAGCTTCAGGATAGCGTTGGTCACCAGAAAGACCAAGGCAAGAACAGAGAGTTTGGACTTTCAGCCCATCCCCTTAATCACCAGTGAGAACAGAGGGGCTGGTCACCAATGACTAAACATCTAATCCATCACACCTAGTTATAAAGCCTCCTAAAAGCCCCAGAGGACAGGATCTGGGGAGCGTCCAGATAGCTGAACCCATGGAGGTTCCCAGAAGGTGGTGTCCCAGGAAGGCAAGGAAGCTTCACGCTCCTTCCCCTGTGCTCTGTCCTACATGTTTCCTCATCTGTACCCTTCATAACACCCTTTAGAACCAACCAATCAACATCAGTAAACGTTTCCCTGAACTCTGTGAGCCGCTCTAGGAAATTAATCAAACCTGAGGATGAGGTCATGGGAACCCCACTTTATAGTCAGTCAGTAAGACACAGAGAGAGAGAGAGACAGACAGATGGAGACAGAGAGAGAGACAGACAGATGGAGACAGAGAGAGAGACAGACAGAAAGAGAGAGAGAGAAACAGGCAGACAGAGACAGAGAGACAGAGAGAAGCAGACAGAGTCAGCCAGGGTTTGCAGTTGATATCAGAAGCAGGGAGCAGTCCTGGGGACTGAGCCCTCGACCCGTGGGGCCTGACAATTTCTCCAGGTAGAGATGGTGTGAACTGAACTAGAGCACATCCAGCTGACATCTGCAGAACTGCTCACTCGCTTGTTGGTGGCAGAACCCCCCACCGCCCACCTGCCCCATGCTTGTCCACAGGAGTCTTCTGTGTTGGTTGTTGTGGGGTGAGAGCAGAGGAAGCGTTCGCGTTTGTCCATGCATAAAGACTCAAACAGGCAAATGCGGGGAGGGGAGAGCAGCAATCTTCAGGAAATAGAGCCTATGCAGTAAAGGATACACATATTTCAAAAAAACAGAGACTCCATCGGGCGTGGTGGCTCACGCCTGTAATCCCAGCACTTTGGGAGGCCAAGGTGGGTGGATCATGAGGTCAGCAGATCGAGACCATCCTATCCAACATGGCGAAAACCTGTCTCTACTAAAACTACAAAAATTTGCTGGGTGTAGTGGGGCATGGCTGTAGTCTCAGCTACTTGGGAGGCTGAGGCAGGAGAAGCACTTGAACCCGGGAGTCGGAGGTTGCAGTGAGCCAAGATTGTGCCACTGCAGTCCAGCCTGGTGACAAAGTGAGACTCTGTCTCAAACCAAAACAAAACAAAAAACAGAGAATCAGTCACATTCACTAAGAGATAAGAGAAGATATTGCAATAATGAAGCAAAAATGACTGCTATATCTTAAAAAAAGAACAGACAAAATGAGCCCTTGGAAATTAAAAATATAGCAAAAATGTAAAGTCGGTGGAATGGTTGATGGAAAAAGTTGAAGAAATTTCCTAAGAAGGACAGAAAAGACAAAGAAGTGGAAGATAGGAGGAAAAAAGTTAAGAGGATGACTTTGAAGTTCAATATGTGAATAATAGAAAAAAACAGAGAAAAGAAAGAGGATGAATCATTAATGAAGTCAGTCAAGAAAATGTCTCCAAATGAAAGGATGTGTTTTCAGATCAGAAGAACCCACTGTACGATCAGCACAATGAATGAGAATAGACCCAGACCAGGTCATGTGATCAATACATTTTGGAAGATGGGGTATGTAGAAGTGAATTCTACAGTCCTCCAGAGAGAAGAAACCATCACAAAAAATTCGGAATTCATAACAGCCACTTCATAAACTAGAAGACAATGAAAAATGTCTTGAATATTGTAAGGGGAGACGATTTCCAACCTAGAAATCTGTATGCACCCTATGAGATCAGTGTTTCCAAACATGTGTGTTCTTTTTTTTTTTTTTTTTTTGAGACGGAGTCTCGCTCTGTCACCCAGGCTGGAGTGCAGTGGCGCGATCTCAGCTCACTGTAAGCTCTGCCTCCCGGGTTCACGCCATTCTCCTGCCTTAGCCTCCCGAGTAGCTGGGACTACAGGTACCCGCCACCATGCCTGGCTAATTTTTTGTATTTTTAGTAGAGACAGGGTTTTACTGTGTTAACCAGGATGGTCTTGATCTCCTAACCTCGTGATCCACCTGCCTCGGCCTCCCATAGTGCCAGGATTACAGGTGTGAGCCACTGCACCCAGCCCACACATGTGTGTGCTAAGGACATTTACTACACTCATGCTTGGTAACCTACTTGAGCATGTGTCCCACCAAACCATGAAGTGAAGCTGGAAGGAAGATGTGAAGTAAGGGAAACAGATACCAAATACAAGTGACGTGGAAGGATAATCCCAAGTCGATGGTGGAAAGAGGTCCTTGAATAACAGCAGAGCATAAGGCATAGAGAAGATTCCGGCAAATACTTCCCCAGGAAACGAAAATTTTCTTAATAAATATGATGCTGAATAAGTGTTTCTTGAGGACATTTAGACAACTAGAGGAGAGTTTCAGGATAAATATGAGCTAAATATACAGAAAATCAGGAAAAAGAATAAAACCCAATCAGTTTTTAATCCTGAAGAACTCATTATGCAGAGAAGGAAAAGTAATCATAATTTAATACTTGATTTTACTGTGATTAGCACATGTACTTATATTTTAAACACTGAATATTAATCTAGACAAAATATGATTATTATACTTGAGGGATGGAGAGATAAAATGGGAGGCACTTATGTGATGGAGAAAAGAGATACATCCTAATTCTCCATAGTGAGAAATTTATAGATATCGACTAAAAAAAAAGTGTCAACATCAGTGCATTGCTTGGTGATGTGCCTATAAATACGAGATGAGGAAAGAATTTTGCCTCAGTGCATGGAGAGAAGCAGTAGAAGGGAGCAGGGTATTGCAGTATTATTTTAAAATAACTTTGTATTTTCAAATAGTTCAATAGTTTCAGATTAAGAGGAAGTTATGGCTGGGTTTGGTGGCTCACACTTGTAATCCTGGAACTTTGGGAGGCTGAGGTGGGACGATCCCTTGAGGCCAAGAGTTTGAGAGTAACCTGGACAACAAAATAAGATGCTGTCTCTACAAAAAGATAAAATAATTAGCCCCACACGGTGGCCCATGCTTGTAATTCCACCACTTTGGGAGGCCGAGGCGGGCAGATCACCTGAAGTCAGGAGTTTGAGACCAGCCTGGCCAACATGGTGAAACCCCATCTCTACTAAAAATGCAAAAAATAAAAATTAACTAGGCATGGTGGGAAGGACCTGTAATCCCAGCTACTTGGGAGACTAAGGCAGGCGAATCACTTGAACCCAGGAGGCAGAGGTTGCAGTGAGCTGAGACTGTTCCACTGCACTCCACCCTGGGCAACAAGAGCGAGACTCCATCTCAAAATACTACTACTACTACTACTACTACTACTACTACACCTACTACTAAGCCCCATATGACAGAGTGTGCCTGTAGTCCCAGCTATTGGGGAAGCTGAGGCAGCAGAATCACTTGAGGCCCAGAAGAGCTATGATAGCACTGCTACACTCCAGCCTGGGCAATAGAGTGAGACCCTGTCTTAAAAAATAAATTTTAAAAAGTTGCAAAAGAACAAAATACTGAGTTCCCAGTACACATCATCCAGCTTCCTCCAATGATAATATTGTACATAAGCGTGGTTCATTGTCAAAGCCAGGAAATTGATATAGGCATAATACTATTAACTCAGGTACATACCTTAGATTTTACATGTTTTCACATGAAATTCTTTGGCGTATAGTTCTATGAAATTATATCCTATGTGGAGATTTGAGTAACCATCACAATAATAAAGATGTGGCATTTTTCCTTCAACACAGAGGAGCTCCTTCATATGCTCCCTTCATAGTCACACACTCTTCGAACCCTGCCAGTGATCTGTTCTCTAGCACTACAGTCCTCATACTTTGAGAATGTTGTATACAGGTTTTTGTCAATAAACTCTGCAGAACTATTTGATCTTCTAAATTACAGGCAAGAAATAAAAATACAATTCCAAGCTACCCAACAGATGGAACGGACCCCCTCTTGGCCAAGGAGATGCCAGTGAAACCTTGAAAACTGAGTTCCTGGCCATGATGGGATGGAAGGCTGGATGCACCTCCTTATCCCCCTTCCTTCCCTAAGCACCATTAGGCTTTCTTCCTGAGGGCTAAACGGAAAAGAGCCATTTGGAAAGACTTGCTCCACCCCAGATACCGATGACTGCCTGACACTGCCTTGCCCTTTCATAGTTTTGATAAAATAACTGACCCACAGGTTCTTTCCTCATAAGAGACCACTGATCTTGCAGTGGTTCTGGCCATCTACTGAGGATGCACAGTGAAGGGTTTCATGTCCTCTGCTTCATCTTTTGATGTCAGAGGGCTGAAAGCCCTACCTTGGGATCACACTATCCCTGTCATCTCTTGTACATGGGACCCATGAAAGGGAGGGCATGAAACTCAGCTGGGCATGCACATGCTTCTCCTTGCATAAATATTCATGACTCCTCCTATGGCCTATTGAATATGCATATTTATCCTTCTTACTCAGCATAAATCCCTGTCTTGTTCTTCCCATCTCTGAATGTCTTGTTTCTGGCTTCTGGCTGGAGGCTACACTTCCCAGCCTGTCAGAATGGCCACCCAGCAGGCTGCAATCCTTTATGAGAGATAAAGCTCTTCTTTCCAAATGTATGAACCTCATCATTCTTCAGTTGACATATGCAAGGTCATGTCTTATGAAAGGAAATTACACAGTTACACACACACACACACGCGCGCGCGCGCGCACACACACACACACACCCTATTAACTTCCAAGACTGAAGGAGATACATTCTTGTGAATAGTTAAAAGGCTAGACATAGCTGATGAATGTGATTACCAGGGGGCTGCCATGAGGGAACACTGTGGGTGGAAGGTGGTGATAAAACACATCTTCACCTGCCAAACTTAGGGTGTCCAACCCTCATAGCAGCAATAGCATGCTGGCCAGACAGCCACCTTCTGTCTCTCTCTTTTTTAAAATTATACTTTAAATTCTAGGGTACATGTGTACAACACACAGGTTTGATTCATAGGTACACATGTGCCATGTTGGTTTGCTGCACCGATCAATTCATCATTTACATTAGGTATTTCTCCTAATGCTATCCCTCCCCCAGCCCCCCACCTCCTGACAGGCCCCAGTGTGTAATATTCCCTTCCCTGTGTCCATGTGTTCTCATTGTTCAATTCCCACCTATGAGTGAGAAGCTGTGGTGGTTTTGTGTCCTTGTGATAGTTTGCTGAGAATGATGGTTTCCAGCTGCATCCATGTTCCTACAAAGGACATGAACTGATCCTTTTTTATGGCTGCATAGCATTCCACGGTGTATATGTGCCACATTTTCTTAATCCAGACTATCATGATGGACATTTGGGTTGGTTCCAAGTCTTTGCTATTGTGAATAGTGCCGCAATAAACATATGTGTGCACGTCTTTATAGTAGCATGATTTATAATCCTTTGGGCGTATACCCAGTAATAGGATTGCTGGGTCAAATGGCAATTCTAGTTTTAGATCCTTGAGGAATCGCCACAGTCTTCCCAATGGTTGAATTAATTTACACTCCCACCAACAGTGTAAAGGTATTCCTATTTCTCCACATCCTCTCCAGCATCTGTTTCCTGAGTTTTTAATGATTGCCATTCTAACTGGTGAGAGATGGTATCTCATTGTGGTTTTGATTTGCATTTCTCTGAGGACCAGTGATGATGAGCATTTTTTCATGTGTCTGTTGGCTGCATAAATGTTTTCTTTTGAGAACTCTCTGTTCATATTCTTTGACCACTTTTTGATGGGGTTGCTTTTTTCTTGTAAATTTGTTTGAGTTCTTTGTAGGTTCTGGATATTAGCCCTTTGTCAGATGAGCAGATTGCAAAAATTTTCTCCCATTCTGCAGGTTGCCTGTTCACTCTGATGGTAGTTTCTTTTGCCATGCAGAAGCTCTTTAGTTTAATCAGATCCCATTTGTCTATTTTGCACAGCCACCTTCTCTTAAGAAACTTCTTCTGAGTATTACATTAAATGATTCACTAAATACACGTGCTACTCTGAACACCAAGAGACCAGGACATGCTTGAGGGACAAAGATCAAGGACACATTAGCATGGGAAAGTCCCCATTGCCCCTAGCAGGAAATGAATGCTCCAGTTATGTTCATAGCATGGACACCTTCTACTTCTACTGCTGGAAATAAATGCCTCTTACAATGTGACTTGGCTTGAAATTGGATTTTGCTGCATTTGGATTTTTCTCAAGATTGCAGATTTCACTGAAGCTACAAATTGTTCTTTCCGCTTAATAGTGCATGCTCATAGGAGGATTCTCACCCACTGGTGCAGCGGCTGGTGTCACCTCTGGATGGGGCGGGGGAAGGAACCACAGAAATGGGAGAAAGGCATAGGTTTAAAAGGCTGATTGTGTTACTCGGGCATTTTCTTCGATGAGAGCAGTGGATGTTTTCTGTCTGTATCAAGGAACTAGTTGTTGCAGGGTTTGTGTCCAGGACCAGAAGTTTTGCAACCAGAGTCAGCATTTTAAAAAACAGTGGAAGTGGTCGGTAAACCCTGAGGATGCCTGGCTTCCAGGTGCAAGTAAGTCCAGGGAAGCTGGCCAGTGGCAGTGTGAGGCCACCCCTGCTCAGCCAGGCTGCATGGAGGGGAGGAGCTTCCAGCCCTGCTTCTGGAGGGTCAGGCAGGTATGCTTCTCCTTCTTCATCTGCTGCATCCAGGATGGCCCTAGTTCAGTGGTTTCCAGTTTGTGGGTCTGCTATTGCTGGTAGCTTGGGAGACCAATTCCCATGTAGCACGCAGCACCGGCTGTTCCCAGCACTGTGCTAGATGTTGCAATGCATCCACGCAGCACTCAGGCAAGGGCTGGACTTGGTGGCACCCCCGGTCCCATCTGGGTTACCTGAATGGGGCTCATGCCATCTACAAGGCACATTGATCGTTGACGCTCCTACTCAGGTTTTTGGTCAAAACCAAAACAAAACAAAAAATATTTTCCGTCTTTTTAAAATGTGCTTGGCTTGGGTATAACACAGGGATGATTAAGTGTTCCTTAAGGAAAATCAATGTTCAGTACAAATTTTGAACACAGGAAGCCTAATTTCCACCCTGCAAGCCATCTATCTCATGGTCTGCTACAATCTCCTGATGAAATGCCCTCCCTAGGGGTTTCTCAGGCCGACTGGGGTGTATGAGGGCCTGAGTATGATGAGGAGTGTGTATGTGTGTGTGTGTGTGTGCATGTGTGAGGAGCGTGTGTGTGTGTGTGCATGTGTGAGGAGCGTGTGTGTGTGTGTGTGCATGTGTGAGGAGCGTGTGTGTGTGTGTGTGTGTGCATGTGTGAGGAGCGTGTGTGTGTGTGTGTGTGCATGTGTGAGGAGCGTGTGTGTGTGTGTGTGTGTGCATGTGTGAGGAGCGTGTGTGTGTGTGTGCATGTGTGAGGAGTGTGTGTGTGTGTGCATGTGTGAGGAGCGTGTGTGTGTGTGTGCATGTGTGAGGAGCGTGTGTGTGTGTGTGTGCATGTGTGAGGAGTGTGTGTGTGTGTGTGCATGTGTGAGGAGCGTGTGTGTGTGTGTGTGCATGTGTGAGGAGTGTGTGTGTGTGCATGTATGAGGAGCGTATGTGTGTGTGTGTGTGTGTGTGCATGTATGAGGAGCGTGTGTGTGTGTGTGTAGTGTGTGAGGAGTGTGTGTGTGTGTGCATGTATGAGGAGCGTATGTGTGTGTGTGTGTGCATGTGTGAGGAGCGTGTGTGTGTGTGTGTGCATGTGTGAGGAGTGTGTGTGGTGTGTGCATGTGTGAGGAGCGTGTGTGGTGTGTGTGTGTGCATGTGTGAGGAGTGTGTGTGTGTGTGCATGTATGAGGAGCGTATGTGTGTGTGTGTGCATGTGTGAGGAGCGTGGTGTGTGTGTGTGTGTGAGGAGCGTATGTGTGTTGTGTGTGCATGTGTGAGGAGCGTGTGTGTGTGTGTGCATGTGTGAGGAGTGTGTGTGTGTGTGTGCATGTGTGAGGAGCGTGTGTGTGTGTGTGTGTGCATGTGTGAGGAGTGTGGTGTGTGTGTGTGCATGTATGAGGAGCGTATGTGTGTGTGTGCATGTATGAGGAGCGTATGTGTGTGTGTGTGTGTAGTGTGTGAGGAGTGTGTGTGTGTGTGTGCATGTATGAGGAGCGTATGTGTGTGTGTGTGTGCATGTGTGAGGAGCGTGTGTGTGTGGTGTGTGCATGTGTGAGGAGCGTGTGTGTGTGTGTGTGCATGTGTGAGGAGTGTGTGTGTGTGCATGTGTGAGGAGCGTGTGTGTGTGTGCATGTGTGAGGAGTGTGTGTGTGTGTGCATGTATGAGGAGCGTATGTGTGTGTGTGTGTGTGTGCATGTATGAGGAGCGTATGTGTGTGTGTGTGTAGTGTGTGAGGAGTGTGTGTGTGTGTGTGCATGTATGAGGAGCGTATGTGTGTGTGTGTGTGCATGTGTGAGGAGCGTGTGTGTGTGTGTGTGTGCATGTATGAGGAGCGTATGTGTGTGTGTGTAGTGTGTGTGTGCACCCATGGGAGGGCGGGTAAGAACCACTTGGCCTCTGGCTCCTATGGGGCTGTCTGTTCAGGAGCTGAATCTGATCTTCAGAGTAGGTTCAAACTGAAAAATGATAATTATTGTTGTTACGGGTTGAACTCCGCACCTTTCCAATCCATACGTCGAAGTCCTAGCTCCCAGCATTTTAGAATGTGGCCGTATAAGGAGATAGATCTTTACAGAGGTAATCACATTCAAATGGAGCTCATTAGGCTGGGCCCCAATTCAGGGACTGGTGTTCTTATGAAAACGGGAAATGTGGAGATAGACCCGAGAAGGGAAAGTCTATGGGAACATGAAGATGGCCATCTCCAAGCCACGGAGAGAGGCCAGGGAGAGGCGGTCCCTCAGACCGCAGAAGGAATCAACCCTGCCAACACCCTGATCTTTAACCTGCAGCTTCCAGAACTGTGAGAGAGTAGATTTGTATCCTTCAAATCCCTCAGTCTGCGGTACTTTGTTACAGCGGCCCTAGAAAATGGACACAGTTGCTAACATGAAAATAAAGAAGAAAGCAATAAGAAAGCAGCCCACCCCTGGCCTGGCCCTTAGGAGGAGGAGCTGCCGTGAAGCTAAATCATCACAACCCTGAAGGAAGCAGCTGATGTAAGTTCCCATTGCACTGAGCTAACCAACCAGAAGTTCTACAGTCCCATTGCACTGAGCCTGTTAGCCTTCTACTCTGGGCATTGTGCAGGAAAGCCTCCGGTCATGTGTACGTAACAGCTTCTGCACTGAGAAGAGGAGGACTCGCCCTTTGCAAATGGTGCACGCTGCATACAAAGGCATGGCACACCTGCATGCCTGCTCTTCCGCTAGAATAAGACTCACACACTTATATCCAAACCCACCCACTGACCTGACAGCAGCCCTACAAAGCTGCTTCCTCTAAAGGCAGGGGCTGTGGGTGTTCAGTATTCCAAAGCCCTTCAGAGGAAACTAACAATGGCTTAGGATCAGGGTGTGTATATCAACAAATGTGGCATGGGTATTGCTGCTGCTGTCATCGTCTCACCCAGCGAGCATGGCCCCCCAGGCCTCATGGGCTGATGACATGCTCACCGGAGGGTAGACAGCTCTACCTCATCCCTGTGGAGTTCCCTAGGTTTAGGCACTCGAGTTCCACCTCCACGTTGTTGGCACATCCATACGCTCTCTACAGTATCATTTCTTTAACAAACTTCTTTAATTTGGCTACTGCTTCTCTTTTTTTTTGCGATGGAGTCTCACTCTGTCACCCAGGCTGGAGTACAGTGGCGCAATCTCAGCTCACTGCAACCTCTGCCTCCAGGGTTCAAGCCATTCTCCTGCCTCAGCCTCCCAAGTAGCTGGGCTTACAGGCGCTCGCCACCACACCTGGCTATTTTGTGTGTTTTTAGTGGAGATGGGGTTTCACAATGTTGGCCAGGCTAGTCTCGAACTCCTGACCTCGGTGATCCACCTGCCTTGGCCTTCCGAAATGCTGGGATTACAGGCATGAGCCACCGCGCCTGGCCTCTTTTTTTTTTTTTTTTTAACTTTAGAAAAGTTCTCTTTTTCTAAAGTTTTTATTATTGCATATATAATAATTTTATTATTGCATACATAGTCATACATAGCTCCTCAAAAAGGAGCTATAGAAAAAATTTTTTTAGGCTGGGCGCGGTGGCTCAAGCCTGTAATCCCAGCACTTTGGAGGCCGAGACGGGTGGATCGCGAGGTCAGGAGATCGAGACCATCCTGGCTAACACGGCGAAACCCCGTCTCTACTAAAAATAGAAAAAACTAGCCGGGCGAGTTGGCGGGCGCCTGTAGTCCCAGCTACTCGGAGGCTGAGGCAGGAGAATGGCGTAAACCCGGGAGGCGGAGCTTGCAGTGAGCTGAGATCCAGCCACTGCACTCCAGCCTGGGCGACTGCGAGACTCCGTCTCAAAAAAAAAAAAAAAAAAAAAAAAAAAAAAAAAAAAAGAAAAAATTTTTTTAAAAAACTTTTTCCCTTATATACACATTGAAATAAGCATATCAAAATACAAATAAAACTGTGCGTTCATGAATCTCATAAAAGAACATCTCTTGCTGTTAGCATGTGTACAACAGTCTGGCAAGCACTGAAAATGCACAATTTAAAACACATATGTTTCCTTTCATAAATGCAGCTTTGTATCTGAAATCTTTCAACACATGAGAGGGAAGAGAAATTAGCAGAGCTCTGCATAGAAACTACTGAAAAACATTGAAAATTATTGTTCTTGTGTTTTGTTTTTAATAATGCGAGCTGGTTTCCATCTCCTTATCTGCCACCAGGAGGTTTATGAACAGGGCCATCTTATTCCAGCAGCAGCTTTATGGGCTGGGTGCAGGTGAGCTGCCAGTGGGGTGAGGGGAGCAGTGTCCTTTTCCAGACTAAGACCCAGACTCCTGCCCCCATGTGCCATCCCCCTTTGATTTTTCCTAAACTACCTGTCAAGGCAGACTTTCTGCCCCTGTCAAAGGGAGTGGAGGCCCTAGGAAATGAGGAAGCACAGACTGGTTCCAAGGCCATAAAAAAGACTCCAGTGGGCCGGGCGCGGTGGCTCAAGCCTATAATCCCAGCACTTTGGGAGGCCGAGACGGGCGGATCACGAGGTCAGGAGATCGAGACCATCCTGGCTAACATGGTGAAACCCCGTCTCTACTAAAAAATACAAAAAACTAGCCGGGCGAGGTGGCGGGCGCCTGTAGTCCCAGCTACTCGGGAGGCTGAGGCAGGAGAATGGCATAAACCCGGGAGGCAGAGCTTGCAGTGAGCTGAGATCCGGCCACTGCACTCCAGCCTGGGCGACAGAGCGAGACTCTGTCTCAAAAAAAAAAAAAAAGACTCCAGTGGTCACCACTGCAAATTCCTAAGAGAATTCATGTGTATGTGCATGCATGTGAGCACATACGTGCCTGTGTGTGCACACACACGTGCTTGCACCTGTGCGGTTATGTGTGTGCATGCATGTGTGTATGTGTGAAGCCACAGAAACCCAGCTCTCTTCCCTGCCTGTAGAACTCCCTGCTCTCTCATTGACCAAGATGGACAGCCACTGCCAGTCCATCTGGAACAGATTCTCCTCACCTCTTTTGGGTTGGCTGTGACAACAGCTGCAGTCAAACGTGTTTCCAATTGAGCGCGCTTTTTCATCTTCTGTTTAGCTTGTCAAACACTGACCCCTTTTGGCCATTACCTTTTGCTGCCTTTTACCATTTACTTTGATCTTGGGTGCTAATGAAAACTTCCGTTTCAGTGACTCATCAAATGCCAGCGCTCAGAGAGCAGTAGGATTTCCTAAGCATTGTTGCTACTTCTAACTCGATTATTTCTTTTTCCCCTGTTCTGGTCCCCAAAAAGGGGCTACTCCTATAGCAAAACTTTAGCAAAAGGAATGTTTGTTCGTAAAACAACTACCAGCGTTTTGCTTCTGAAAGTTTGCTCCCGAGAACTCCCAATTCCACCTTCCCACCCCTCTCCTTCTCTTCTTTCATTGAAACTTCAGGCTGATCAGTATGAAGCAAACAGTGGTGTTCTGGCTGTTACATTTTCAGGAATTTGGCAAGCTAGATGTCAAATACAGCAATTATTCAAATATAAATCATAATTGTACACATTAATCTATGTTAGAAACAAAGGTAAAATATACTCAAAACTCATCACTGCCTAATTATTTCACGACAATTTGATATTATCTGTGCTCTTGAGTTTAGGCATATATATCTGTATGGAATGAGGAAAATACTATCTAAAGAAGTGCTATTGGAGGCCGGGCACAGTGGCTCATGCCTGTAATTCCAGCACTTTGGGAGGCTGAGGCGGGTGGATCACGAGGTCAGGAGTTCGAGACCAGCCTGACCAGCATGGTGAAACCTCGTCTCGTCTAAAAATACAAAAATTAGACGGGCGTGGTGGCGCATGCCTGTAATCCCAGCTACTCGTGAGGCTGAGGCAGGAGAAGCGCTTGAACAAGGGAAGCAAAGGTTGCAGTGAGCTGAGACTGTGCCACTGCATTCCAGCCTGGGCAACTGAGCAAGACTCTGTCTCAAAAGAAAAAAGGAAAAAAAAAAAGGAAGTGCTATTGGATGTGTGCTCTCAATTCCATATTCAGCGATGTCAGGTAGCCTGAAATTGGCTACGGTGACAGTATTTCATACCACAGAATTTGGCAACCCGTATCAATCAAGGTCTTTTTCTTCTGGGAAGCAAGATGTTAAACATTGACCAGCATAGCCTGGTGAAGGGCTGGCTGCTGTGCTGTAAGGGGTGATCTACACAGAAAAATGTCCCCGGCATCTTGCATGGAAATTACTGCTTTCTTCCTATCAAATCATCGTTAGCCTGGGTGCATCGTCTATGCCTGTGGAGACTCCATCTGCACATCTCACCGCTCATCCTGCTCCCGCCCACTTTCTGCCTTTTTCAGTCCTACTCCATGTCCTAGGAGGCTGACCTCTAAAAATAGAACCACTCAGGGATCCCTTCCCTTCTGGCTCCCAGGAGGTTTGGCCAAATACCAGATTGAAGGGTAGGAGGGGAGAATTTTTAAAATGTCATCATTTTGCCATTATCATGCCTAACAAAATTTATAGTTTTCTAATATAAACATTTCCCTAATCATCTCAAAGATACTGTTTTTCTGTAACTGCTTTGAACCCATCAGAATCCACAGGGTTCACATATAGCATTTGGTTATGTTCTTATATTTCCTTTATTTTTACTTTTTTCTGTTGTCTTGCTCCGTCACCCAGGCTGGAGTGCAGTGGCATGATCTCGGCTCACTGCACCCTCCACCTCCCAGGTTCAAGCAATTCTCCTGCCTCAGCCTCCTGAGAAGCTGGGATTACAGGTGCGCACCACCACGCCCGGCAAATTTTTGTGTGTTTTTAGTAGAGACGGGGTTTTACCATTTTGGTCAGGCCGGTCCCAAACTCCTGACCTCAGGTGATCCACCCGCCTTGGCCTCCCAAAGTGCCGGGATTACAGGCATGAGCCACCACGCCTGGCCCTTATATCTCTCTTATTCTATTACTAGAAAAGGAAGTGTCTCCCACGTTTTCATGAAATTGACAGTTTTTGAAATACTAAGTCACTTGTCTTATAGAATACCCAGATTCTGGATTTGTGTCCTTGAATTGTCATTTAATTTTTTCTTGTATCCTTTGCATTTCTTTTAAACTGGTTGTTAGATCCAGACACATGAGAAGATCCAGATTTAATGGCTAGGCAAGAACGCTGGTGGGGGGTGCTCTGTGCTTGTTACTGCGTCATACACTGAGTCCTGATGGAGTCCACCCATACCGCAACGTTTCATATAAAGTATTTTTATATTAAAACATTTCTGAGATGAACAGTGTTATAAGTGAGTGTTATACAGGGCAAGGTGAGATGGTATCTGCCTGTTAGGAATACTGGTTGGGCACCAATTTGGAATGACTGTGAGGTGTGCCATTCTGGAAAGGGTCAAAAGGCAAAGTGAATTTTTAGCCTTGGAACTAAAATCCCCACCGAGTCTCAGCAGTTGACAGTAACTTTTCCTGAGCTGGGAAATCTGTCCGTCCAGCCCTGAATACACAGCTCTTCGGGGGTATGTTCATGGAGAGGTCCCAATCCCATCCTACTATGAATTATCCACCCAAAGCACCATGATGAGCCATGCGCTAAAGCAATGTTCTCAGGGGTGGTCTGTGCTCCAGGAGACATTGAGCAGTGTCTGGAGGCATTTTTGGTTATCGTGAGTAGGAATGGGGGTGATACCGGTATTTAGTGGGTGGCGGCTGGCAGGGGATGTTGCTGAACAACCTACAATACACAGGACAGCTCCCCTCACCACCACACCATCCAAGAATTATCTGGCCCCAAATACCAACAGTACGGAGGCTGAGAAATTCTGTTCCAAGGCAGGGTAAGCAGAGCTCGGAAGAGTGAGTGTGGCAGCAGGAGACACTGCTGTGTGATCACCAGAATAGCCCAGCCACGCTCACCAAAAACACTGTCCAGGCATCGGCTGCCCTGAGATGATGATGCTGCGTCGGCTGCTCTGAGATGATGAGGCTGTGAGCCTACATGAGCACGCGGTGAAGAATTTTAATGAGTTTGCCTTACCCATTTCAGAGTGTATACTAATTTACGTGTATACACGTAATTAGTGTATACTGATTAGGCACGATGCTAATTTAATTATGGGAGAATAAACTATCAGGAGGAGAGATCGTGCTGTGGTCCAGGAGAGTTTCAAAGCAGAGCCCACATTGCGTGAGGGCACAAAATTCCACAGATGAGACTCCCCCAGTGATTTGGGTCTGGAGGCTGGCCAACGGAAGACAAAACCAAGTCTTTTCTTGCTGCCCTAACCTACCAGGTTCTTGTGGAAGTGGGGACGTCGCCCTGAAGTCAGTGCCCTGCTGTGTTTGTGTGAGAATGTCCAATCATAATGAGAGCAACAGCTGACATGTCTTATTAATATTGCTAGTATCAGCCAGGCTCTCTTCTGAGTGTGTTCCTTGAATTATTTTTTAAAAATGTCCTAGCAGCTTCACTGAGTAGATCCTTTTGCTATGCTTCTTTTTTTAAACAGATGAGAAAAAAAGAAACCACACACACAGAATGGTTAAGAAATGTGCTCAAGATCACACAGGGAGTAAACAGGAAAGAGTGAGGGCTTGACCCATGCACTCTGACTACAGAGTTAGAACAATCCTAGAAAAGTGTTGGCTTGAAAATAATGCCCCTGACGCCATGCTTTTTTCCGCTATGGTAGGGGAAATGGTATGGATGTAACACACACACACACCCATACATGCACATTCACATACATGTACGTTCACATATACCAACACCCCACTGCTAACTTGACAGGAACCAGACTTCTCTTTGGTCAAGAGTCACTGCTGCAACAGAATGTATTAATAATAAAACCCCAAAAGGGCAAAAGAGCCCATCCATCAAATCCTTAATGGTTCCTTAAGTAACTTCTTACAGGTAAGTGCGGCTTCCTTGAAAGACTCAGTGGCCAGGCACTGAGGAGCTTTGGCGGGGGAAGATGACTTCAGCACAGCCGCCCTATCAATATTGGATGAGGCTGACCTACTAACTAACCCCTGAAGGAGCCCTGGTCTCTCCCTAGTGCTGCTTTCCCCAGCAAGTAAGTAAAAACTCCTTCATAAAAAACAGCTAAGCATGAGATAATAGCACCAGGCTCCTGGCTGGAGGTGGCATTACATCCCGGCCACTTTCTTGACCCCACTCCCAGTGCCCCAGGAATTCATCTTTCTTTTGTTCTTATCATGTTGGGTTGCAATTCTGGACGCAGTGACCATCCCTGGTTGTTTTCCAATTCTTGCACAAAGTTCCCTGCATTTCTTTCTTAACTGCAGCAGAATGTCCTCTGGAAGGTAACCAAGAGAGACCTCATGAGGGTGCATGGGCCGAAATGGATCTTCCTAGCTTGCCAGGGAGGCAGGCAGTGAGGTGCGGGGATTACAAGTGTGTGCTCTGAGGCCCACCTGCCTGGGCTCCCAGCTCATCTCTGCCACTATCTAGGTGTTTTCTATTCTTGTTTATTCCTTAAGGCCCTGCATGATCTGTTCCCCATGCTCCCATCTGCCTCTCTGGCCTCATTTTGCAGCCCTCATTTTGCAGCCCTCATTCACAATAATCCAGTCCAGGCTCTGTCCTGCTGCTCCCACCTCTGAGCCTTGTTCTCACTGTTCCCTCCTCCAGAAAGCCTTTCCCCCAGGTATCTGCATGGCTGGTGTCTTCACTCCCCTCCTTCTCCACTCAAATCCCACCTTAGAGAGACTCATCTAAAGTGGGATCTGCCTTATCTTCTCTATCCTTTATTTGACTTTATTTTTCTCCATAGCCTTTATCACCCTCTGACACATACAGTTAATACTTTTTGTTGATATGCCTCCCCAACTAAAATCTAAACTTCATCAGAGCAAGGATGCTATGGTCTGAATGTCTGTATCATCCCCAACTCATGTGTTGAAATCCTAACTCCCAAGGTGCTGGCTTTAGTAGGTGGGGCCTTTTGGGAGGTGATTAGGTCCTCAGGGTGGAGCCTTCATGAATGGGATGTATGCCCTTATAATAGAGGCTGAAGGAGGCTTATCCACTCCACCTTGTGAAGATACAGAGAAGGCAGCACCTGCAAACCAGGAAGGTAGCTTCACCGGACACTAAAGCTGCAGGTGGCTTGATCTTGAACTTTCCAGTCTCCAGAACTCTGAGAAATTAAATTATGTTGTTTATAAGCCACCTAGCCTATGGTGTTCTCTTACAGTAGCCCTAAGGGACTAAGACAACGGACTTTGCCTTCTTTGTCCTTTGCAATATTTCTGGTATCTAGAACAGCTCCGGGCACATGGCACACACTCAAAATATTTGTTGGTTAATTTCAGTAACTCCTTACTTACCAGGCAACTGCCTTGTGACTGACCCTGAACTTGGTTTCTGAAATATGGAAATAAGGCCCAGAGTCATTCCTGCAGAAAGCGCATTCTGTGGCATTTATGTCTCTTTTCTGCTCCCAATGTGGTAGCCCGTGGAGGTCGCGCCATTGTCTGCCATCTGGGATTGTGATTTTTATAAGGCAGGGGTCATATATATGTGGTTCTCCAGGTATGAAGACAAATTCAGGCCTCTTTGATGCCAGGGGCACTTTATGTGACATCAGCAGCCAATGGCACTGTTGCACCGAAGGCAGGCCAGGAGTCCCAGGTATTTCTCCAGAAGGCTAACACAGATCCCCGGGGCTAACAGCTCAGCTCATCATGTGTGAGCGCCCTCTCAGGAACCTGGGGCACAGAGAGGCTGAGTCACTTACAGCTTGACAGGGGTGAGGCCGATGGGCTCTAGAAGCTGCATTTTTAATTCTTGCATTGCAATAGATCATATACCTCTCAGAAGGGCATGTGCGAGACTCAGATCAGCCTCGTATGCCACTGACACAGAGCACATGTGAGCACTTGGTGTTACTATTAACACTTTGGGCTTCAAAAGTCAGCTCAAGAGATGCTTTAAAAAGCAAGACATTTAATTATTCCAAAGAACAAGATGTATGGAGGTTGGCAGGTGTGGGGTTGATCTCTCATTGTGTCAAGGGAGTTGCCATAGCTATTAACATTATATTCTTTTACCACTATTCAAAGGAGAGAGAGAAAGAGACAGAGAGGTGCAAAGGATTTCTCTTCAAAGGGCTTTGCTCCTGAAACATACCAGAAAACTTCCCTTTATGTCTCCTGGGCCAGAAGACCACCCAAACTAGAATGGAGGGCTTGGAAAGGCACTGCCTATCACAACCGATTGGAATTAGACCAATCATGATTCATCCTCCGAGACTGCAGGAAAGCCCACCTTCCTGAGACCGGGGCACCTCCACCTGCAATCGAACAGCATCGGGCTCCTCTTAGAGGGGCAGAAGGTGGCAGGCTACTGGGCATTGAGCCAGTCCTCTCAAGGGTCTGCCTCATCAGTTATCCCGGCGGGATCCTTCCAGATCAAGCATCAACAACTGCTACAGTGGGCAGTGACTAGGGAAGGACAGTCTCCTATCCCACTCCTCAGACAAGGGCATTTCCGTCTTCACAGAGCACCCTGGGCAAAGCAGAGATAAGAAAGCATCAGGCAGGCATCATGGAAAATCATAGTTCTCGGCTGGGCGAGTGGACAGCTGGCATTGATACCCTAAGTCCGTCCACATCTTTACAGAGACCTGACAGGTTACCCACAGGGGAGACATGGCGTTTCCACCTGTGCCCTTTCTGTAAGTAAGAAAGGCAATGAGAGCAGAGAAACCCACCAGCCCCAAAGCCTGCTTCCGAAGCACATTTCAACCCGGAATCTCACTGCAAGCTTCTCACGGTGGAATTTTAATGAGCAGGCTTGTTTTCTCCCAATTCACAAATTACTGTTTATAGCTTCCTGTTTGATGAACTCTTCCCTGGAGTCTGCCTTCCAGGGTTAGAATTATATTCTTAGTTGGAAAAAAAGGTGAACAACAAGAGAAAGAAGTAATACCCAGGGCCATAAATGACAGCCTATCTATGAGCTGTGTAGGGCTAAAGCCAGCAGGGGAAGGGCTTTCTGCAGAAAAGCCAAGTGACGGCAAGGGACAGCTCTCGGGGCTTATTCACATGAAACGGCTGTGTTTGGGTCCTGGTGAGACGGTTTATGCCACGAATGCACATTCCCAATGCCCCCGGGTTACATGGTGACTAGGATTGTATGCTACACACTCCCCAATTTTTTCCAAAGGGTACCCCATAGATCAAGGATTCAGTTGCCCTGGACTCTACAATAGCTCTCTTCCCTTCTAATAACAGAATCCCACCTTAAGCCGAGGAACCCATTCTGTGTTGTTGTAGCACCGAGAAACCGGTATAACTCACAAGAATCACATCACCTTGGCCACGGCAATTGGTTCAGAAATGCGCCATGACTCAAGCTTTTTTTTTTTTTTCTGAGATGGGGTCTTGCTCTGTTGCCCAGGCTGGAGTGCAGTGGCACAATCCTGGCTCACTGCAGCCTCGCCCTGCAGGGCTGAAGCAATCCTTTCATCTCAGTCTCCTGAGTGGCTGGGACTACAGGTGTGCGCCACCAACCTGGCTCATTTTTTTTTATTATTTGTAGAGTCAGCGTCTCGTGTTTCCTTTTTTTTTTCCCTAGGCTTGTCTGTAACTCCTGGGCTCAAGCAATCCTCCTGCCTCAGCCTCTCAAAGTGCTGGGATTATAGATGTGAGCCATCATGCCAGGCTCAATCAGAGTTTTATTTTGTTTATTTTTTTACAGATTTTTCTGACATGGTAATAGGGAAAGAACTTCCCTTTTCAAGGGTCATTAAACAAGGAGGTTGTGAGTCTATGCTGCTGGTGACATCTGGTCTACCTTGTGGAATATTCCTGAGAAATGGAGAGAAAGATAGACCCTTGGTAACACCATTCAAACTCCTGGGTCCAGCTCTGCTCGAATCAAGTTCTGTCTCCAGATTTTTCAGCTCAAAGAGAGAATTAGTTTTCTTTTTAAAAAACAAAGTGGTAAAATACGCATAACATAACATTTAGCATCTTCAGCATTTTTAAGCAAACAGTTGAGTGGCATTAAGTATAGGCACAGTATTGCACGAGCATCATCACCATCCATCTCCTGAATCTTCTGAAAATGAAACTCTGCACCCATTAAACACTAACAGTCCATTCTCCCCTCCTCCCATTCCTTGACAACCACCATTCTGCTTTCTGTCTCCACGAATTTGACTGCTGGAGAGATCTCATGGAAGTGGACCCTGCAGTATTAGTTCTTGTGTGACTGACTCGTATTTCACTTATCACAGGGTTCACAGGGTTCACCCATGGTCCGAATTTCCTTCCTTTTTATGGCTGAATAATATTCCATTGTATATCTATGCCCCATTCTGCTTATCCATTCATCTGTTATAGGCACGTGGGTTGCTTTTCCCGTCTGACTATTGTAAACACGGCAGCTATAAACATGGTTGTATAACTATCTCTTTCAGTTCCTGCTTTCAATTCTTTTGTGTATATACCCAGAAGTGAAACTGACGGATCATTCAATTTCCTTTTGTTTTTTCTTTAGCAGTCTGTAAAGGTTCTTCTGCCTGCAACCAAGGGTAGGCTATTTAATACCAAGGACACCTTCGGCTTCAATGCCAATAATAATACACACCAACTGTGTGTATGAAAATGGAACTGTGTGGCTCCTTGAATACCCACAGGCCTCCGAGGGTAGCACCTGAGTGCAGTGGCAGCTTGATGTGTGCGCTGCTAATTGTTTAGACAAGATGTTACAAGAGTACCTCCAAAATAGCTACAGGGAACATACACCCCAGCGTTCTTGAGATAGCATGGGGTTCGGAATTTCTCTGTTTTCTGGCCATGTGTCAAGGCATGGTGTCCCAAGTTTAGGTCTGGAAAATACAGTCCTCATAGTAGCAGCAACGTGCAGCTCAGCTCTGACTGGCAAATCACTGAACAAAGACCGCATGTATTTAGCTGCATGTGAGGACAATAATGAGACTAAGTGAATTATTTCTACAGTCATCTTTACCTCCCTGGCCATGCAACACAGGAGTGAAGCACATAATTTTGGACAAGGAGCTGTTGATAGGGATTTTTACATAAAATATTATTATTCAAAATTTTTGTAAGGACTTTAAGTATTTTAAAAACATTGTGGAAAAACACAACAAAATATATCTGAGCACCAGATTCCACTCTGGAGCTATCATTTGTGACTTCTGCCTTCTCAGGACAGGCTACAGAATTTCCATGAACAAGGGAAATCTAGCCAAGTTCATGTCAGTAATCTGGTAGGGTAGATATTGCTAGCTTTCTAACCAAATTAAGGATGGATTTGTCTCTAACATTGAGCATCTAGTTAGTCCTGTATAATCTGTTAAAATTATTAGGAATATATGTATATATTAGTTAGGGTATAGTAATCTACTGTAACAAAGACATTCGAAAACACTTGCTTTAACAATATGTGTGTTCCCACCAGGGCCTGTTGAAAGGTGGGGGCCTGGGGGAGGGATAGCATTAGGAGATAAACCTAATGTAAATGACGAGTTGATGGGTGCAGCACACCAACATGACATATGTATACCTATGTAACAAACTTGCACGTTGTGCACATGTACCCTAGAACTTAAAGTATATATATGTGTGTGTGTGCGTGTATGTGTGTGTGTGTATATATATAACAATATGTGTGCTCCCTTCTGTCTGTTAGAACAGAGATAATCACTTTGAGGATGGTAGAGATGCTCTCCAACTCTCATACCAGTGGTTCTCAACAGGGGGGAATTCTATCTTGCAGTGAATATTTGGCAATGTTTGGAGATAGTTTTGATGATCAATGTAAGAATTAAAGAAAGAGGAGAGAAACACGAAGGGTGGCTTGACAGTTAGCAGGTTTATTTTAAACCTGGGAGTACACCTTAATAAGCACATTCCTTTCAGGTGCACTAAGATAGGGAGGCTAAAGGCAGACTCGGGGGATGTTCCTGCAGCCACAAAAAAAATGCATGGGAACAAACACACAACTCTGCCTCCCAGATAAGCAAAACAAAGAGACACAGAAGCAGTCCAAGCCTCTAATAAACTCTCCAAACCTAAATCCTTAAAAACTCTTAGTCTGTAAAAGAGTGCAGCTTCTGACCTAACTAGGTCATGCACAGGACAGTCTCCTCCAACAAAGAATGATCTTGCTCTAAAATGTCAGTAGTGTTGAGGCTAAGAAATTCTGTGGTATACATATCTTCCATCTCTGGGTCTAAGGGGGCTGCTGCAGTGACAGATATTACATCTGTCTCCCAGACAGTGGAAGGGTGAACCAAGGGTTCATATTTATACCTTTTCAGGACATACCCTGATAAAAGAAACACATCTCTTTTGCTCACATCCATTAAAAGGGAAACACAGTCTTTATCCTGGGTAGTCCTGGGCCCAGCTAAAATCCAAAAGCTCTGTATTGTCAAAGAAAGAAAGAAGACAATGTGAGTAGACATCTACCGTCTCTGCCACACTGACAGAGAGCATGCGGGGGTGATATGTGGACTGCGGAGCGAGGGCTCTGAGATGGTCAGGAAGTGGTTTCTGAGATGACATCTGTGCTTTTCAGAGCACCGAAGAGGGGAAAGGGTGTCTGGGGGAACAAAGCATGTGCCTTTCCAAGTCACTTTAAAGTTGGGGAGGGCAGAGGGTGACAGTCATTCCTCTGAGAGTTTAAACGGATCATGATCGAATTAAATGATATGAGAGGGGCTTAAGTCCTAGAGATTTAATCATAAACAGAGTCTGAGACCAACAGGAAGAAAACCAACGAGCTTGAAATAACACGTGTTTTATGTGGTTACTGAAAGTAACCAGGGGCAAGACATTTTACATGAAAGTAAAGAGGGGCAGAGACCTAGCAGAAGTCAGGGCCGCGCAGGCAACGTCGGAGGAGGTTTCTGGATACTCCAGCCGAGGCTTGGCAGGGCAGACTCTCGAGGAGTCTCACTAACTGCCAACCCCTCATTCTTCCTTGACAGTAGTCCCAGATTTTGTTCAAATTTTGACTGGCTAAGTACTTCAAGTGAGGTTGGCCTCTTTCCCCAGCCCCAGGGGAAAAAGTATTAATGAGAATACAACAGACTTGTAATTCCATTTCCCTTACCAGTGATGGATTTAGAAATAAACATGGATTTCAGTTTTCCCCAATAATAAGGAAGGCTTAGTCTGTGGGGCTGTAAGATTCTGGAAATAATTTCCTTGACCTTAAAGGACATAAGGAAGGGCCATTTTTTTCTTTATCCTGGACACGTGCCTTATAAAGATTTGATGAATGCAGCTGTAGAAGCCACCTTAAGACTTTGAAGGGTCAAATACAGGGACAATGTCTAGCATAGCAGCCTTCATTGTAAGGATGAAAACTTGATGCAACTTATCATGGTTCATTCAGGACAGTCCTAGTTTATACCTGTGTCTTGGAATAATTATTACTAACACATTCTTTCACTCTGAAAAATTCACACTTCGAATAATAAAATGTGGTCACCTTCCCGACAGGGAATGGTTACCTAAGCCATAGTTTGTCCATAGTCTGGAATTCTCTGCAGCAGTAAAGGAGAATGAGGTAGAAGAGGTATCTGTACTAATGTGGAAAGTTCTCCAGGATGTACTGATGAGGGGAAAATTAAGTATTGCAAAGTGACGTGAAAGACTGTATCTTCTATGTTTAACACCCCCCACATAAATACTAAACATTCATCATTTTATGTGTAATATGTAAATGACACATAATAATATAAAATCCTTAAGAGTCCACTCTCTCCATGCCAAACACCCTTCTAAGTTCTGTAAATATAATAACACATTTAATACTCATTCAAAGCCAGTCGGGGGGAGGGGGCGTTGGTACCATTATTTCCATAAGACAGATAGAGAAATAGACACAAAGGGTTAGGTAAGTTGCCCAAGTTCCTGCATGGCTAGTAAGTGTCTAAGCTGGAATCCAAACCATGGAGTCTTTTGCCTTTTGCTTCTGAAATGATAAGGGTGTGGCCCTGTGTGCACTTGTGCACGTGCACACACACACACACACACACATACACATTCACACACCAATGGATAATTCAAGGGAATAGGGTAGGCAGTTTAGATTGGAGCTGAAGATCAAAAGAAGTATTACTTTTATATGGAATGCTTTTAAAAATTTACAAAAGGGGCCGGGCGCGGTGGCTCAAGCCTGTAATCCCAGCACTTTGGGAGGCCGAGACGGGCGAATCACGAGGTCAGGAGTTCGAGACCATCCTGGCTAACACGGTGAAACCCCGTCTCTACTAAAAAATACAAAAAAGCTAGCCGGGCGAGGTGGCTGGCGCCTGTAGTCCCAGCTACTCGGGAGGCTGAGGCAGGAGAATGGCGTAACCCGGGAGGCGGAGCTTGCAGTGAGCTGAGATCCGGCCACTGCACTCCAGGCCAGGCGACAGAGTGAGACTCCGTCTCAAAAAAAAAAAAAAAAAAAAAAAATTTACAAAAGGTATCTTCATGAAATTTCTGCATAATTAAAATACAGTAATTACTTTTTAGATCCAGTGAAAAGAGGAGGAAAGGTCTCATCGTGGACTCTACATGTGGCATCAGGTCCCGTTCTGTTGTCCAGGCACCTCCTCTTTCTGAACTACAACATCCCTCGGTCTCTAAGAACAAGGATGCCAAACCAGCCAGCCACAGGGCAAGTGATGCCAGCATGGACACCTGTGTTCCAAGGACGCCGCCTGCACTTTCCATCTTCTCCTCTCTTCTGAAGTTATTGCTGGTAAAACTCGTGGGTTAATTGCAAAACAACACCAGACAAAAATAAAAGACTCCTAGAATATATATCCAGGTGCTTTCTATTTCCATCTCATTAATTGTCAGCACATTATTTCATTTTCTGCGCAAATAAATCAGTGGCCCAGAAAATGCAAGCTTTATCCACCAGGGCCCAGAAAGCGCAGGGCTGAGCCCTAGAGCCTTCAGCATACATTTGTTTGTGCTACATAAGATGCCGGTTCTAATAAAAGAGAAAAGGCTGGAGCTTAACCACGCTTTCCCCTAAGGGTGAGGACTTCTGCTACCTGAATTTCAATGCTCTTTGCTGAAACTTTCAATGCAACATAATCCTGAGGTTCCTGGCTTTACAGGTCTATTCTGGTCTTTGAGGCTAAGCTCATTTAGCAGCTGACATGCCCCCTTTTGGATCTGTCTGAGACCTTCCTGCCTGGCATTACATGAAGATTTGCATAAAGAACTCAATCCCATGAAGTGCAACTCCACCCTGGCTCATCTACGCTCCTACTTCCAAATCTCTTTTCCATCAAACTGCCTTCACCAAAGAAAGGATATGGCGGCTGGGTAGAGGATGGAGAATTTTACCAATAACAACTTCTGCAATGTTTACATTAATGATACCCCCAAATTTTACTGTGAAAAGTTCCAATACACAGAGAAGTTAAAACTGTACAGTGAACACCCATAGATCCTCCACCTAGAGCTTATAATTAGCATTTTGTTATACTTGCTGTATCACATAGCTATTCACTTCTCCATCCACCTGTCCATCCATGGATCAATCTTATTCTTGGATGTATTTCAAAGTGTTAAAGTATAAATCACCCCTAAAGACTTTAACATGCAAATTATTAACTTGTTTGTTTTGTTTTGTTTTGCTGTTGTTGAGATGGTGTCTCACTCTGTCACCCAGGCTGAAGTGCAGTGGTGTGATCTCAGCTCACTGCAACCTTCGTCTCCTGGGTTCAAGTGATTCCCCTGCCTCAGCCTCCCGAGTAGCTGGGATTACAGGCGTGTCACCCTGCCCGGCTAATTTTTTGTATATTTATTTATTTATTTATTTACTGAGACGGAGTCTTGCTTTGTCACTCAGGCGGAGTGCAGTGGTGTGATCTCGTCTCACTGCAACCTCTGCCTCCTGGGTTCAAGTGATTCTCCTGCCTCAGACTCCTGAATAGCTGGGATTACAGGCACATACCACCATGCCTGGTTATTATTATTATTTTTTTTTTGTATTTTTAGTAGAGATTGGGTGTCACTGTGTTGACCAGGCTGGTCTCAAATTCCTGAGGTCAAGTGATCTGCCTGCCTCAGCCTCCAGAAGTGTTGGTATTACTGGCGTGAGCCACCATGCCCGGCAAGTTCAATCTTTAAAAATTTTTTAGAGTCAGGGTCTTACTCTGTTGCCCAGGGTGGAGTGCAGTGGCAAGATCATAGCTCACTGTAACCTTGACCCCCTGAGTTCAAGCCATCTGCCTGCCTCAGTCTCCCAAATAGCTGGAACTACAGGAATGTACCACCACACCTCGCTAATTTAAAAATTTTTTTTGTAGAGACAGAATCTTGCTATGTTGTCCAGCCTGGTCTTGAACTTCTGGCCTCAAGCAATCCTCCCGCCTTGGCTTCCCAAAGTGTGGGGATTATAGGTGTGAGCCACCACGTCTGGCTCAATCTTTTTTAAGGTTTTTTTTGTTTTTTTTTTTCCTCCTTTGGAGGTAAAATTCGCATACAATAAAATATAAAAGTCATGACAGCACCCTAAACTCCTACCAAGGCACCGAACATAACTATCAGCCCAGAAAGCTCCCCCTTCCTTGCTTCCCAGTCCCTCCCAGCCCCAATCCTAGAGCCACCCTGTGTCCTGATGTTCTTCCACCACGAATTAAGTTGCCTGCTATGGAACGTCTCGGACGCGGAATCATACAGTGTGCAGTCTTTGGTGCGGTCCCTCCCAGCCCCAATCCTAGAGCCATCCTGTGTCCTGATGTTCTTCCACCATGAATTAAGTTGCCTGCTATGGAACGTCTCGGACGTGGAATCATACAGTGTGCAGTCTTTGGTGCGGTCCCTCCCAGCCCCAATCCTAGAGCCATCCTGTGTCCTGATGTTCTTCCACCATGAATTAAGTTGCCTGCTATGGAACGTCTCGGACGTGGAATCATACAGTGTGCAGTCTTTGGTGCGTGCCTGCTTGACTCAGCCTAACGCATGTGAGAGCTGCCGTGTCATGCATGTGCCAATTGTCCCATCGGAAGAATGTTCCACAGGTTTATCCAGCCTGCCGTGGATGGGCACTGTCATCGTGTCTCATGTTTAGCTCCCATGAATAAAGGTATTGTGAGCATTTTCCTCAAGTCTTTTTGTGGGTACTTAGTGTTTATTATTTTTAAAATCCAGTGAAAAGAAGAGGAAGGGTCTCAGCGCGGACCCTACATGTGGTATCAGGCCCCTTTCTGTCATCCAGGTTCCTCCTTCTTTCTGAACAGCAACACCACTCAGTTTCTAAATACAAGGACCTCAAACCAGCGAACCATAGGGCGGGTGATGCTGGCATAGACACGGGCCTAATGTTTCTGTGTATTATCCTATAATACATCCTGTGGATCCTATAATATACCATTATGTTATCCTCTAATACACACACACATTGGGCTGTATTTCTTCTCAAAAATGTTATCAAAGATATTTTCAACTGCAAATAAAAGAAAATAGAATCAATGGTGGCTACAGCATTCATTTTTTGTTAAACAGAACCCCAAAGGTAGGTGATCTACCATTAGTTCAG
This sequence comes from Trachypithecus francoisi, assembly GCF_009764315.1. Lineage (NCBI taxonomy): Eukaryota > Metazoa > Chordata > Mammalia > Primates > Cercopithecidae > Trachypithecus > Trachypithecus francoisi. The sequence continues at coordinate 4,671,433 of NW_022681456.1, forward strand.
CTGCTTAGCATTTCAAGGACAGAGGTGCATCCAATTCCTGTGTTTGGCCATCCTCACTGGCTTTTGCACTTTGGCTTGAGTACTCATGCTCACAGAAAGGCTGCTGCAGCTCCTGCTATCACATCCTTCCGTTATCACAGGTAAATGTAGGTAGCACGAGTGCAGACCTGTCAATGCAGGAGAGCTATCTGTGTGTACCTCTCCCTTTATGCATCTCTCAGAAGTCCCCGGCGTATTTGAATGGCCAGAAATGGGTTACACGGCTACCTCCAGCATGTAGGGGAAAACGTGATTCATGATGGCTGTTGGTTAACTGATCATTGAAGTCCACTATGAAAGATTATTCAATTTTAACCAGGAACTTGTCCAACATGCTAGGGATCAAGTTATCTTCATGGTAAGCCTTATGCAACTTTGCTTTATCCATGTCCAGACTCTTAGCAGTGTAGACACCATGAGTCGTTCTGCCTCAAGTAAGTTATGTACTGTGTTTTATTGTTTGGGGACTCAGGATCAACAGCCAATGGTCCGCTCACTGTATTTGCAGGTTTCATTTATTTAATTTGTTTGTTGTCTGAGTTTTCTCACTAGAATGTAGAGCTGGCAATGTTGTCTGCTGTGTTCACTATTACACCGCCAGTCTCCAGTGCCTAAGACAGCTCAGTAAATAAGTGTCAAACGAGTGGCAAATCCATGCCATCTGTGGCCAAGGCACGGGGCTCACAGGGCGGCGAATGCCTCGTCTTTACAAGGGTGTAGAGGGAATTCTCATTCTTGGGTTCTGTCACGGTCACCTCTTGCTGTTGACAGAGGTCTCCCTCAAAGCCGATATACAACGTATCAAGTTCTTCTTTAGGGCAAAGACTTTGCATCTGGGGTCAAATCAGAACTTTGGAAGTCCCAAACACTGAACAAATTGCGTCGCCCCACCACCCCACCTGCCACCACCACCTCCACCACATTCCAGATATATGAACATCAAAAGAAAAAGAGATAATGAAATAAATGTAAGGAAGTCCAGTCATCTGGCCTTGGGCAACTTACTCACTCTCTGTGATTCAATTTTTTTATTTTAAAGTGGAGAGAATAACAGCACCTGTGTTGCAGCTGTGTTAGGAAGATTGAAGGCGACTGTATCGGGAAGGTGCTTAGCACAGAGTGAGAGCTCTCTGAGTGCTTGCTAAGCAGAAATAGAAACATGTTTCCCCCCATGCTTACTGCTTTGAGTTCTTTTAAACTGCCCACTTAAAGAATTCTTTCATAAATGTTTCTGGTGTTTGGGCTTCAGGGGTGCCGCCAACTTGGATTGTGATGCTTTCTTTGGCATTAGTAAGTACAACACTTTTGTTCACAAGAAAGAGATTTGATTCCTTGGGGAGTTGGACAGGCTGTTGGGATTTCTGACTACCCTGCTGTGCAGTAATTCCACCTGGCAAGCATTGGAGCTTCAAAACACGAGGAATGGCAAAGCTAACTTAGACCAGCCAAGAGGTGATGCCACCTTCCCTACGGTCTGTCTTGTTGCAGGTTCAGCTGTTCTTGGAGGCTGGGGCTGCCTGTCCTTGGAACAGGCTTCATCGTGATCAGTTTTTGGTCAGCTGCAAGAAGGAGGTCGGGATAAGTCTGCATCCTGGACCACACCCTGCTGATCGCCCATACGAGGACTTCACCAGGCACTTTGTCTGAAAGTATTTGTTCAATTAAAGGAAAAGTCCTCATAGCCCCTAGACAATTCTTCAGTAAAAAGAAATCTCTCTAGTGCCTACATCTCATTTTTATACCTGACATCTCTCCTAATCAGCTTTCCCCCTCTTCTCAAGGAACAAAATTTCCATTATAATTGGAGATGTCACAGTTAAGCCTGAAAGAGCCAGGACGCTTTCCCTCTCACCCAGATCTCACTGCTTGTTAACTAACTAAAAGATTGTCCAAGATGGGAGGGCCCCATGCCTAAGACTCTACCAGAAGGCAAGAAGTGTCCCTGCAGAAAGCGTCCACTGTGGATTATTCTTTTCTCCCTGAGGAGGGCAGGGCAAAGGAATTAAGACTGGTTTCTGTGTTAGAGTACATAATGAGATTACATCTCGGCATATTAATCAAGGTGATTTTCATTCCTGGTGCAGGACTGTTCTCCTACACTTGGAATCTGGAGGAGGGGGAGGCAGAGTAGATTATTCCATACTGAGACTCTCCAGCCATGGACCTTCCCACTTCAGGATGTTTCTGCTTGACGTTGCCCAAAGCAGTCCTTTACCTGTGAGCAGGCAGCTCCCTCCCTTCGTTCAGGCAGACCTCTGCATCATGTCCTGTCCCCATAGGGCCCACCCTGGCAACTGCTCACCTTTAACCCTGCTCACCTCTGCTTTCCTCTGTCTTCCCCTCTTCTGAGCTGCTTCTCCTCACAGCACCTCTCCCTCCCACATATCATCCATCCAACCTGTGTCACGTGCTTCCCCCACTGGAAGGTCAGCTCTACACAGACAGGGGTGTTGCTGTACCCCTGGCTGAGATCCGTGTTCCATACATACGTCTGTCGCGTGAACTCAGATTGAGAGCATGGAAAGTCACACATTCTTGGCTTCAAATTTTCTTTTTTGTATGTGTGGCTTCAAAGGTTCGAAAAGCAAGGTGTGGGAAATCCAAAAGTTGCACCAAACCCACCTTCTCGCTGTAGTGTGGGGAACAGGCTCTCTCTCATGTTGGTGGGTGCAGAACAGAGCCACCTCACAGCGGCAAATTCAACAAAGTCCTTCCAAATGACAGACAATTTTCCCCTGTGATCCAGCAGCTCTCCTCTGCTTACTTGCAGAGCTTCAAAGAATTTACCCCATGGCCGGGCGCGGTGGCTCAAGCCTGTAATCCTAGCACTTTGGGAGGCTGAGACGGGCGGATCACGAGGTCAGGAGATCGAGACCATCCTGACTAACACGGTGAAACCCCGTCTCTACTAAAAACTACAAAAAACTAGCCGGGCGAGGTGGCGGCGCCTGTAGTCCCAGCTACTCGGGAGGCTGAGGCAGGAGAATGGCGTGAACCCGGGAGGCGGAGCTTGCAGTGAGCTGAGATCCGGCCACAGCACTCTAGCCTGGGTGACAGCGCGAGACTCCGTCTCAAAAAAAAAAAAAAAAAAAAAAAAAAAGAATTTACCCCACAGCTATCTCTACCCACACCCAACAGCATATGGACAAGACTATCTGCTGAAGCTTGTCTTCAAACATGTTTTTGAAGCATTCTTTTTAATAACAGACATTTGGGAAACCCCCAGGTTCTCTTGCCTGGTGAAATAGATTCTGGAAGCTCTACTCAGTGGAATACTATGTGGCAATGAAAAAGCTGAGAGAATGGATATACTGATATGGAAAAAGCTCTAGGACATATTGTTAGGGGGAACTGGAGCAAAACAGGACATACAGAGTGGTTACTTTTGCATGAGAAAAGAGGTAAAAATAAGAAAATATTATCATGCTTGCTTATATTTGTATAAAGAAAGATTAGAAGGACATACAAGAAATAAATGCAAGTGGCTCTTCCAGGAGCAGGTGCATGGGGATGTGGGGGTGGGTGCTGAGATGGAGAGGCCCAGGAAGGGAGCAAGGCATCTCTTTGTCTATCTTTTTTAATTGTTATGACTTTAGAGCTTTACTTTGCTTTCTAAGGAATAATGACATACTTTAAAAAGAAAAGAAAAAAAAAAAACAGTGGCAGTGAGGTCTGAGAATGCCTGTGGCCAACAGGGGCGGAGCTCGAGGGGCCTTGGGTTGTGCTTGGACCAACACAGCAGCCCTGGGAGTGTTGGGCCAGACAGACTTGGCCTGAGGTGGTCTCGGCAGACACAAAAGTATGGGGACAGTGACCCAAAGGACAGGTGCACCAGCCTCCAGGCTCCTGAAAGGCAGCTCCAAGCCTGGCAGGAGTGTCTTTGTTCACCGGGTGCCCTGGGCCAGCTAGACCGCAGCAGTAGGATGCAGAGTGGGGCCTCTGCTCCTCACCAACAATGCACCTTGGGGTGGGGTGCAGGCCACACACTATCCACTCCACCTCCTGGGGCTGGGGACAGAGGTCAGCCATGTAGACTGTCCACCACAGTTACGTGATGGAGCCCCAGGAGAGACAAGCCCCTGAGGCTCAGGTGAGCATCTGGTTGCAATGCTCCAGGTGTGTTGTGACACAAGGCCAGGAAAGTGACATTGCCTGTGGCTCCACAGGGCAAGGCACATAGAAGACCTGCATTTGGTGTCATCTTGGACTCTGCCCCACACTCTTCTTCCCTCAGATGGCTTCAATCTATGTCCCTCCTAGTAAGGAACTGGAACCAGGGCTACGACAGTTTTTGGTGAGTTCTGTGAATCCCTCTGTGGAGAACTGTCAAAACTAATGATGCTTTGGGACCTCCCTAAACTTGAAATGGTGTCAGAAGTGAGAGGGGTTTTGCAGATTGCTCCCTAACTTCTCACTCTTTCCCCAGAATGTCAGTTACCTGTGGCTTAATAAGTGTCTGGTTTATGGAAGGTGCTTTAAAATACCTGCTGGCCGAATGACAGCAGCTGCATTCATGGGTGGGGGCTGCAGCCAGTGCAGAGGCATACTCCAGACAGAGTTCCTACTTGGGAGTGCAACGTGGCTGAATCCAGGCACTTTCTCGCCTAATCCACGAATCAACTGCAGAAATCCCTGGGCCCACCCAAATGCCAGGGCCAGCCCCACATGCCTGCTGTTTCCACAGTGCACCCAACCACTCCATGGCTGCCAGCTCATTGAGGGAGGAGGTCTTCCAGCAGGACCTGGAAGGGAACAGCCATTAGCCAGGAGAAATGCAACACAGAGCTACTGGAAAGCAGCGTGGACATCAGTGAGTGAGTGGTGCAGAGCATTGCATTGTGGGCCATCCAGTCTGGGAAGCAATGAGCAGCAGGAACAGGGCACTAAGAGAAGATTCCATCTGCCAGTCGTCAGGCAAGGCTGCCCTGCGCCCCATGTGTGATCCATGCCATCTGAGGTGCTTCCCCTCCCAGCATCCCAGAGCCTGCCAAGGGCCTTTGATCCTGGCTGGGGAAGCCCTCCAGGGAAAGTGAGACAATTTTGGCTTATTCCCTCTCTGGTAACTCAGTGGGAACTGCAGTTTACCAGGTTCATGTCCATCTGATGGAAGTGGGATGGAAGCCAGAGAGCTTTGCTTTTGCTGCCAACCGGCTCCAGCGATGCAGAAAATGTGAGGAGAGCCTTCTAGACGGCAAGCTACCGGAATTTACAAAAGGCAGGGGGCGAAGTCAAATCAGAACCGCCGTTCTAGGAGCGGGCTTGAGAGGTCTTAGTCCGGAAAGAGATGCAGGGCAGAGAGACAAGCAAACCTTGTTATTTACTTTTTTAAAAAAGCAAGAGAAAATCTGCCCTCTTGACAAATCCTTTCCCTAGCCTGCCAGCCTCCAGGGCCATTTATGATGGTGATCAATGTGCAAAGTTTCCTTTCCCAGTCACGGTGTTGTTGGCCTGTAAATTTTTTTTTAGGGTGGTTGCTTTCAGGATCCATCAACAGAAAGGAATCATAATTCAAAGGAAGAATAAGTCACAATATAAAAAGAAGCTGGCCTCCTCAAAGTAGATAAATATCAAAAGAAAGAGGAAAGCAGACCCAGGTCCCCAATCCTTCTCCTCACCGTAAACCCCTGGACAAGATGGGACTGACTTTGTAAGTCCTTGACTCCAGGCAGGTGACCAGCCTCGGGAGTGTTGGTTAACATCCTAAGAACAATTTCTAACTTTTCTGCATCATAAACTCAGCCTTTTTTTTTCCCCTCCAGCATCTCCTACTCTGTAAAGACCAAGGCATGATGATAAAGTCACAATACCAGGAAAAGGGAGACAACCTGTAGGATTAGCATTCAGTTTGAGTCTCTGATAACAGAATAATACATTCTTTTCCCTTTTTAGCCACAAGATGTTCTCTGGCCTGTGACATGATACAGAAAGCCTCACCGGCCTTATTTTTAAAAATGAGTATCACCAAATCCTCCCCCGTCCACCAAGAGCCGACCTGGACTTACTCCCTCTGCAGAGGTCTAAGACCTTCTGGGATTTTCCCTAGTGCTGATGGCTGTGATACTCCAGTTCTCTAGCTGTCCCTGCCCCACACTCTCAGGTTGCTGGTCATAAAATGACTGAGTTCTCAGACGGCTCCCTGTGGAAGGCAAATAGAATCTCAGGACCCCAAACTCACTGTCCCAAAAGCAAAGTTAAGTTTGGGAAACAGAGTCATGCAAAAACTGCCTCCCTTTCCTTACTAAAAAGCTGTGATTTCACCTGTTTGCTTTATCTTGTGTAAAATGCAGATTTACTGAGCACACTAAGAATGCATAGTTGACTGTTCCTCTATGCCCTCCTTTCACATGTAAAATGTGGATTTGGTGAGCGGCTAACCACAGCCTCCCAAGAAAGTGACCCCTGCCTCATTGCATACTCTTTTCCCTTTTTCTTTCCCTTCCTCCTTCCCCTCCTGCCTGCTCTTTCCCCTTTAAACACTGAGGTCCTCAAAACCCTCTTTGGGAAAAAGCACAGGTGCAAATCCTACTGTAACTTGTGTTTTCTTTTCGCAGGTACATCCTCAGCCTTGGCAAAATAAACCTCAAAATCAATGGAGGTTTGACTTAGTCATTTGTTGCTTTGGTTTGGTTTGCATTGAGGACCTGCACATAGCCCAGGTCAGCCCACTGTCCTCTCCCTGCCCAACATCCTTCTGATTTTCACTCATTCACCCCAATAACATCTTCGGAGGCCCTGCACTGGGCCAGGCAGGACACTGGAGCCTGGGTTTACAGATGTGAACCAAATGGTCCTAGGTACTCCTCTCCTAAAGCTCGGTCTTTGTTAGGAAATGAATAACTGTGTAAGTTAGCCACACTGGGGAGCGACATGACATGATATGATATGATATGGTGACCCTCATGCCACTTTCACAGCTCCAGCCCAGGAAAACGAGCAGCTGGAGGGAGCATGGGTGTCAAATAGCTGCAGATGGCACCAGGCTGACAAACAGGAAAATGAAGGGCAGCTCTCCTTAAGGAGGGGACACTGGAACAAGGGAGAGCCCAAGAGGGAGAAGGAGGATGGTTACAAATGAGCTCCACAGAAGGAGGCGCTGGTGGCATCCAGAGCCAGGGCCTCACTCCACACACAGGCTGGCAACGCAGGCAGCACTGCTTGGAGGCCGCAGGAAGTGACTCTGCACACAGCTGGGGACAGGAGGCAAACCCCAGGAAGCCCAGGCAGCAGGACCCACGTCCCCACTCCGCCTCCCTGCATCTATCATTACAAGGAGAAACGGCTGTTGACTCCTCATCTCGAGGGCCATAGGGCAGGTGGACGCCCTTCGAATGGGTCACGCACTGATATGGTTTGGCTGTGTCCCCACCCAAATCTCATCTTGAATTTTTTTCCCGTAATTCCCAGGTGTTGTGGGAGAGACCCTGTGGGAGCGAATTGAATCATGGGGACGGTTTCCCCCATACTGTTCTCATGGTAGCGAAAAAATCTTATGTGATCTGACGGTTTGATATGGGGTTTACGCTTTTGCCTCCGCCTCGTTCTCTCATCGCCTTCTGCCATGATTTTGAGGCCTCTCCAGCCACGTGGAATTGTGAGTCCATTAAACCTCTTTTCTTCCCAGTCTCAGGTACGTTTTTATTAGCAGCGTGAAAACAGACTAATACACCCATAGACAAACCAAGGGTGTCAAGGTGACTCTGGACTGTCAGAGTTAGTGCAGCCATACCACGGTTAATATTCAGTAAGAATCCACAGATCAGACAACGTGTTAGTACCTGGGTGAAAAACTGGTTAGAGCTCCACCTGAGTGGATTTTTCACCATCTCCTCACACAGCTTTTTAATCCCACTTTACAAAATAGTCCTCAGGTTCCCATGCCTCAGCCAGTTTCCTATCATCAAAATGATAAGATTACCCACAGAAAGGTCTGCGAAGCCTTGGAGGAGTGAGTCCCTTTCTCCTTCAAAACATGCTTCTGGGAGAGTTTGCTCGCTTCATCAAAAACTTGTCAGTGGAAGAGTGCTTTCACACCTTTCGAAACATATAAAACGTTTAAACGATTTGATGACTCAGGATTGCTGGCTGAGTTGGCAGCCCTGAAAACAGCCCCAGAAAAAACCCAAAGCAGCTCCCCGTCATATTGTGATACATGGAGATTCTTCAAAAACCTCTCACTGATGTTTCTGGAGCTTTTCCTACAAGGCAATCCAAGGAAATGAAGCACACAGACAATGCCTCAGGAGAAATCCTGTCCTTTGGATTTTCATCTGAAAGACTTAAGCTGCAGGGATGGCTTGGTCTTATTTAAAAAAACAAAAAAGAAAGAAAAAACAGCCTGGACAAACGTTTGCACACAATTACAAGGATTTCAGTTTCTTCTCTCTCTCCATCCTAAAACATCATTATCACATCCCTCTCTGCATGGTCCAGCATCTCTCAAGTACAATTAGGTCTCCAGGTGAAGTATGCAGTAATGGAATAAAAATAAACAGGAATCGCAGTGACCCAGGGTGTGGGACAGCCTGGGTTGATTGGGAATTTTTTGATTGTAATCATCAGAAACCCAACTCAGACTGATTTAAGGAAAAAATGGTGGATCCCATTTGTCAATTTTGGCTTTTGTTGCCATTGCTTTTGGTATTTTAGACATGAAGTCTTTGCCCATACCTATGTCCTGAATAGTATTGCCTAAGTTTTCTTCTAGAGTTTTTACGGTTTTAGGTCTAACATTTAAGTCTCTAATCCATCTTGAATTAATTTTTGTATAAGGTGTAAGGAAGGGATCCAGTTTCAGCTTTCTACACATGGCTAGCCACTTTTGCCAGCACAATTTAATTAAACTAAAGAGCTTCTGCACAGCAAAAGAAACTGCCATCAGAGTGAACAGGCAACCTACAGAATGGGAGAAAATTTTTGCAATCTACTCATCTGACAAGGGGCTGATATCCAGAACCTACAAAGAACTCAAACAAATTTACAAGAAAAAAACAAACAACCCCATCAAAAAGTGGGCAAAGGATATGAACAGACACTTCTCAAAAGAAGACATTTATGCAGCCAACAGACACGTGAAAAAATGCTAACCATCACTGGCCATCAGAGAAATGCAAATCAAAACCACAATGAGATACCATTTCATGCCAGTTAGAATGGCAATCATTAAAAAGTCAGGAAACAAAAAGTGCTGGAGAGGATGTGGAGAAATAGGAACACTTTTTCACTGTTGGTGGGACTGTAAACTAGTTCAACCATTGTGGAAGGCAGTGTGGCGATTCCTCAAAGATCTAAAACTAGAAATACCATTTGACCCAGCCATCCCATTACTGGGTATATACCCAAAGGATTATAAATCATGCTGCTATAAAGACACATGCACACGTACGTTTATTGTGGCACTATTCACAATAGCAAAGACTTGGAACCAACCCAAATGTCCATCAAGGACAGACTGGATTAAGCAAATGTGGCACATATACACCATGGAATACTATGCAGCCACAAGAAAGGATGAGTTCATGTCCTTTGTAGGGACATGGATGCAGCTGGAAACCATCATTTTCAGCAAACTGTCGCAAGAACAGAAAACCAAACACCGCAAGTTCTCACTCATAGGTGGGATTTGAACAATGAGAACACCTGGACACAGGAAGGGGAACATCACATACTGGGTCCTGTCATGGTGTGGGGGGAGGGGGAGGGATAGCATTAGGCGATATATCTAATGTAAATGACGAGTTGATGGGTGCAGGACACCAGCATGGCACATGTATACATATGTAACAAACCTGCACGTTGTGCACATGTACCCTAGAACTTAAAGTATAATAAAAAAAAAAAATTAAAAATAAAATCGCCAAAAAAATTGGCGGAAAACAGAAAACCAAACATTTTAAATTAATCTAGGGGCCCCAAAGCCAGGCAAACCAGGACTTTCTTTTTCCCTGGGATCTGCTTTTCTCTGTATGGGCTTCCTTTTCAGGGCATGCTCTCCTGGGGTGGTAGCAAAAGTGGCCACCACTGGTTCACAATGCTGAAGAAAGAGGGTGCCTTTTCCCGTCAGCTACAGCAAAGTCCCAGAGCTGAGTCTGAGGTCGTGGTCACATCGCCCAGCACTCACTGTGACCCCGTCTGTTCCTGCTAAGGGCATCAGCCCACTCTGGAGGCAGACAATGTGGCCAATGGAGACGAACATTCCGATTCGCCACGTCTACTTCATGTGCCCAACCTTGGAATCTGGTGGTGAGGATAGGAGCATGGGAGCCACCGGGATGGTGCGTGGTGAGGCTGGGCATTACCAACAGAAGCAGACAGCAGCATCTTCAGAGGAAGGGAGATGGAAGCCAGGCAGGTTAAGGCAACAGATCTCCATGAAAGCGACCCACAGTGGCCTCGGGTAATGTTACTCTTACCCCAATGTAAGCTGGATGACCCACATACCACTTCTACATCCTCCTCAAATAGCTCCCACCAGAGCCCCCTCCTATGTCCAAGTCTTGGAGAAGAGGAAACCAAGTCTTGGGAGATCTTGAGGCAGCTGTGCAGCCATGACAAATCTACTCCTCCACGTCTTTGGTCTAGAACTCTGCAAGGAAAACCCAAACATCTCCCACATGTGGACTTGAGCACCTGCCTCTTTTTGGAAGGAAACTTGTGTTTTTCTGGTTCATAGGGTTTTGCTCTTGAGATGCTCACTGGAAAGCAGACCTGAAGGAGACCCATGTAATGCAGACGATGCTGAGGCTGGCTGCCCCCAGCCATTCCCCACTGCTTTCTCCTGCACCTGGAGAGCTGGCATGATGTCTAGAGGTATGTTCCGCTAGCTGCCAACCACGGGCATAAAAACCACACATTAATGACGGAGAGGCTGGGTCCTGCAGAACACGTAGGGATGCTGGCTGTGCCATGAACTGCTTATATCCAGGCTTGTTACAGAAGAACAAAACCAGAGCCAACAAAACCCAGAATGCTCCATATTTATGCCACCATGGTCTGGTTTCCATTTACATGCAGCAGAATGCAGCCCATTCTGATGGAGGAGGCTCTAAAATATGGGGACTGGGGGGCTCTGTGGAATGTCAAGTGCCACCCCAAATCCCATGGGTCTGACCATTCCTCAGCTCTCTGACCTCCCTCCTCAGAGCTGTCTTCAAGGAGGGAGGCCAAGCCCTGAGATGAGTCTTTGTGTCCTCTATCTGGAGAATTTGAATGTCATTCATTCATCCAGTTCATCACTCAATTGACACTGAGCAGTCCTTACATTTGCAGGGCAAGGTCCAGACACACACTGAGCAGAGGAGCGGTCAAACACATTGATTATAACTTTCAATAATGGGCAATGATTATTGAGGGCCTCCTAGGTGTCAGGCATCAGATTTGGCATGTTTTACATATCATGCTATTTTTACAACAACCCTATAATATGAGGAACACTTGTCAGTTTTTTGGTTGCTATATATTTCTCCTTTGTAGAGGGGGTACCAGGGACCCAGTTTCATCCTGGAAGAACTTGGAATAATTAGCTCCCTCACAGAGTCCTTTGATTGCAATCTTGGCAGAACTGTCTTTCAAGGTGCAGTACTAGCCATGAGCTAGTTGAGCAGGTAACTCACACTGACACTAGAGATGCCTCCTAGGATTTTGGAAGTTGAGCAGAAGGATGTAGGAGGAAAGAGAAGCATGCTGGAAATAATCTATCCTGTCTCTGGCGCCCTCTCAAGACTGTTGATTGGCCACCAGCACCTTGATCTATCTGTTCTCATCCCTTTCCGTGACTGCATTTCCATCAGGTCATTTAGTTCTGGGAGCCAACTATCTCCTTCCCAGTGAGCCCTGATTTTGTTTAATCCAGCCAGCGTTGATTTCTGTTGCTTGCAACCAAAGGACTCTAATTGAAACGTGCTCACTAGGGGCTCTGTAACATTGAGAAGGGTGCCAGGGCTGTGAGATATTCAGTGATTTGTTCATATTTACATAGTAAGTAACCTAGCTGATCCCCAAAATTGTATATTGTTTTCTTTTCTTTTTTTCTATCATACTAGCCATTTTTTCCTGTAAGTGCAGTAAAGCATGTAAGACTTTGCAGTTAGAAATTATTATGGGCCGAATTGTGTTTCTGCTCCCACCACCCCTCCCCACCCACCTAAATTCATGTAATTTAAGCCCTAACCCTCAATGTGACTGCACTGGAGACAGGGCCTATAAGGAGGTAATGAAGATTAACTGAGGCTGTGCAATGGGGCCCTCATCCAATAGGACTGGTGTACTTATTAGAAGAGGGAGAGATGCCAGGGACCTCTCTCTTTTTACTCTCACACAGAGAAAAGGCCATGTGAAGACACAGGGAGAAAGTGGCCATCTGCAAGTCAAGGAGAGAGTCCTCAGGAGAAAAGAACACTGCTGGCTCCTTAGTCTTGGACTTCCAGCCTCCAGAAATGAATAAATTCCTGATGGTTAAGCTGCCTAGACTATGGTATCATCTTATGGCAGCCCGAGCTGATGAATACAGATATTGCGGAAGACTGTAATTTCCAAAGGTTGCCCAACAACGTCTTTCATTATACACATTCCTCTTAAAATGTGACCTTGACATTCTTTCCATTGATACCTGGAATGTGTGTTCCATCCCTTTGAAACTGGGTGGGATTCTGGGACTCTTTGGCCAAAAGAGCACAACTTCAAGTGTGTTGTGTGACTTCTGGGGCTAGCAGGCTGGGTCATCAATGGTTATTCAGGTTCTGATCTGGACGGTGGATTCACTTGCTCTTGGAGACCCTAAGCTGCCACATGAACAGCTTGGGGCTGTCCAGAGACCATCATGCTGTCAGGAAGCCCAGCTAGCTCTCATGGATCCACCACCTGGAAAGGCCCTGAGATGACGTGAGAGGGAGGGAGAGGGGGAGAGAGGAAAGAAGAAAGCCCAGACAGCTCTCTGCTTCTCTCCTTCTCACTCCAGCCACTGTCTGTCTGTTCACAACTGCAAAAGGGGTCATGGGCCAGAACCATGTAGCAAAGTCCTTCCCAAGTTCTTGATCCCCATAAACCATGAGAGATAATAAAATGATGGTTGTTATGAGCCACCGGGTTTTGGAGGTGTTTTGCTGAATAGCACCAGAGAGGCTGACCATACTGAGGGTTGACAGTTAGGCCCGGGTTTGCAGCCAGTTCTGACACTTGCCAGCTGTGTGATCTTGAACAAGATACTGAGCCGGCCTGCACTTCCATTTCCTTATCTGTGTAACAGAGAGAACGATAGAACCTTCCTCATGACATTGATGATGGGATTAAAGGAAAGGATGCAGACAGCACATGGTAACCATTCTGTAAGCATTAGCTATTGCTATAACAGTATTTGTGTTGTTTTCGTGAACCAATTTAAGAAGATTATGCCGGCCGGGCGCGGTGGCTCAAGCCTGTAATCCCAGCACTTTGGGAGGCCGAGACGGGCGGATCACGAGGTCAGGATATCGAGACCATCCTGGCTAATACGGTGAAACCCCGTCTCTACTAAAAAATACAAAAAAACTAGCCGGGCGAGGTGGCGGGCCCCTGTAGTCCCAGCTACTTGGGAGGCTGAGGCAGGAGAATGGTGTCAACCCGGGGGGCGGAGTTTGCAGTGAGCTGAGATCCGGCCATTGCACTCCAGCCTGGGCGACAGAGCGAGACTCCGTCTCAAAAAAAAAAAAAAAAAAAGAAGATTATGCCAATAGGAAAAAGTCAGAAACACTGAAGTTCAGAAACAGAAGAATGTTAGAAGTCCAGCCCAATCCCCCACTTTATAGATAGATATACTGAGACCCAAAGACTTACATTAGGTGTCCACTGGAAGAAAAAGAGGGCTGCAGACTGAGGAGGAAGAATCCAGCACAGAAAGTTGTCACCAGGGCATTTCCAACAAGACCAGAAACCTCAGCTCCTCACCTGCACTTAAAACTCCTCATTTTTGAATCCAAAGTGGGAGAATTTTCTTGACTCTGAAAACCGTACATCAAGCTTTCATCAGATGAACTCCGAAAGCCCCATACATAGATAATGCATCTCCAGATGTGACAGACTCTGCTGTATGGAGGCCAATGATAGCCTTCAACTTTTCTTTACTTCCTTTAAAAGAAATTATTATTTAAAGGTGGAGAGCATGGGAAGTAAGGCCTCGAGAGTTAATGGGACCATTTTGGCTAGATGCCATTGCTCTGAGAACTTGAATAATGAGACGCATTTTAGCCTTCATGTTTCAACAATGCTCAAGGTAATGGCACAGCTATTATCCCAGCCTCCGATTGACACAGCCTTCTAAAGTGCTTTGTGACTGGTTAAATGGGACTGAATGAGAAATACTTGAGAGATCAGAGCAGATGGAACATGCTATCTACATGTGTTTTCTGTTCAAAGAAGGACAGCATCCCAGCCCAAACTGGGAGCTGCCAAGGCCTCCACCACAATTTGTAGGGTCTTAGGGTAGGCACATTCCACTGGGGCCATTAGAGTCTCTGGTGAGGGAGTGTCCTGAAGAGGGCAAGGTTATTCATGATGCACCTTGAACCTGTTGCCTTGACTAGGTCAAGATAAACCAAGAGGCTGTCAATCGCCGATGTCTTCACTTCTGTGAATCTTCCTCTCCATCCTGAGGCACAGTGCAGCCGGTCAGGGACGCTAGCCTTGGAACCACTCTGGTGTAGATGACCACAGGGCTGGCTGCATCATACCACTTACCTACATAGGATCTGCCCTTCAGGGTGAAAAAGGTGATGACTTCTGCCAATGTGTTCTTCCAATAGAGCCAGGAGATCAAATCGTAACCAAGTTAAAGAAATTAGAGCTATAAGCCCTGAAAGAGCTGCCATTATTATCCAAATGGCCCCTTTAGAAGCCTAGGAACCACCTTGTTCTCCCAAGGCTCTTCCCTATGTCTCCATGGAGAACTGCACACACACATCTCCCTATGCCTGGCTCGCACCACTTCAAGGACACCTATCACACAGACCACTGTTTGTTCATGTGTTTGTCTCTCCCTTGGGGCTGCAAGTTCCTCAGGAACAGGGCAGCCTCTGTCACTTCTGCATCCAAAGCACGACTTGGGTGGACCCACGGTTGTTGGATTCAATCCGTCATCTAGTCAGTGCCAACCCTGGCTGCACATTACAACCATTGGGGAGATTTCCTTTTGTTTATTTCATCTGTAGATATTTGGCATGTAGCTATAAAATAGAATGACTTTCTTCTAAAATGTAGTCATCATCACCTTGCACACAGAAAACAGCCAATGATTTCAGGCAGAAATTTAGATGATTGGTGCTCAGGACCCTCCCCAGACCTACTGCCTGAGGCTATCCAAGGGTGGCTCTCAGGATGTCAGGTTTTTCAAATTGCTGCAGACACAAAGGTTTGGCATGCAATGGTTGAGAATCATGGTCTAAGGTTTAACAGGTTTCTTTCCACCCACATGTAACTGACTTGGGCCTTACAGAAAGTTCTTCTGGATACATAGATGCTGCTGCTCTTAGGTTCAAGGACTCATTCTTCTATTTTTATCTTGTAGGTTCAGATTATCATTGTGGTTCGTGGTTGAATCATCTGATTTCTCTCCAAGACACAACATCCAACTCCAAGTATTGAAGCCAGGGCATAACTGAAGCCCTGGCCTTCCAGAAACTTCTGGTAGAGCACATCACACCCCATGTTCACACCCTCCTATTGGTCCATGAGAGGAGAATGTACGTTTAGATGCTTCTTCTCAGCACACAGTGGTTTCCATGGTCTCAAGCTGTAAGGATTATAAGGATGATAACCCTGCACCAGTCACTTAGTTAGGAGCTATGATGAATTTGGATTATTGGCTGACATTTTGAGTCACAAAGGGATGCACGAGGATGGGAGAAGAGAAAGAAAGGTAACATTAAAGTGATGATGAGGCTTAAATAAGAGTCTCCTCATGTGCATCAATATTTCAAAATTGACCACCAGCCTGCATTCCAGATTGACTATCTGGAGTGGTCTAAGGATGTTGAAGACAAGAATGGCTGCATCAGTCTTGGTACCATCAGGGGAGCTGAGCCACCTATGGTACCATGGGATAGGGTCTTAGTTACAGGAGTACCACAGATAGGCGGGAGAGCTATGGAAGTGAAGGTATGCAAAGGGAAGGTGAGGAATTATACAATATTTTGTCTTCTGTGTCTGGCTTCTTTCACATAGCATGTTTTTGAGATGTGTCCATATTGTAGCAGGAATCAATGCTTTATTATTTTTATGGTGGAATAACAGTCTATAGTATGGCTATTCCAAATTTTGCTTATCGATTCTTCTGTTGATAGACATTTGGGTTGTTTCCACATTTTGGCTGTTATAAGAAAACACTACCTTGAATATTCATGTACAAGTTTTGGTATAGATATATAGTTTCAGTCCTCTTGCATATATATATATATATATATATATGAGTAGAACTACTAAATCATGTGATAATTCTATGTTTAACTTCCTGAGAAACTGACAAATTGCTTTACAAAGCATCTTGTACCATGTTATTTTCTCATCTTCAATGTATGAGTGTTTCAGTTTCTTCACATCCTTGCCAATGTCTGTGGTCTTTTGATTATTGTCATAATAATGGGTGTGAAGTGGTATCTCCTTGTGGTTTTGCTCTGTATTTCCCTAATGACTAATGATGTTGGGCACCATTTTGTGTGCATATTGGACATCTGTGTATCTTCTTTGGAGAAATGTCTACTCATATCCATTGCTCATTTTAAAATGGAATTATTTGACTTTTTGTCATTGAGTTGTAATAACACTTTATATGTTCTAGATACTAGGTGCTTAATGGATAATGATTGGTAAACATTTTTTTTCCATTCTGTAGGTTGTCTCTTCACTTTCTTGACAGGGTTCTTGGAAGAACAATTTTTATCTATTTTATCTTTTATTGCTTGGGCTTTTACACTTGTATCTAAGAAACCATTGTCTAATCCAAGGTAATTTACACAGCCATCTGTTTTATTCTAGGAGTTCAAGTGTTAGCTCTTCCAAGTAGATTTTGCATTAATTTTTGAGGATGGCATGAAGTAGAGTTGCAACTGGGTTGTTTTGCCTGAGGATAACCGGTTGTCTCAGGACCACCTGTTGAAAAGTCTATTGTTTTCCCCACAGAATTGTCTTGACACTCACTCTTACGGCTTTTATCCAAAAGACAGGCAATATGAATGCTAGTAAGGATGCCGAGAAAGGGAACCTTTGTACACTGTTGGTGGGAATGTAAATTAGTGCAGCTGCTATAGAGAACAGTATGGAGGTTCCTCAAAAAAAAAATAAAAATAGAACAATTATATGATCCAGCAATCCCACTCCTGGGTATATATCCAAAAGAAAAAATCAGCATATGGAAGAGAAATCTGCATCCCATGTTTATTACAGTAGTATTCACAGTAAACAAAATAAGGAATCAGCTTAAGTGCCCATCAATAGATGCATGAATTTTTAAAATGTGGTAAAGATACACAATGGAGTATTATTCAGCCATAAAAAAGAATGGAATCTTGTCGCTTGCACCAAGATGGATGAAACTGGAGGACATTATGTTCAGTGAAATAAGTCAGGCACAGAAAGACAAATATTGCATGTTCTCATCCATATGTGGGAGCTTAAAAATGAACTTACAGAGACAGAGAGTAGAATGATGGTTGTCAGAGGCTAAGAAGGGTAGTGGGGAGAAGGTAATAAAGTGGGGATGGTTAATGTGTACAAAATACAGGTTGATAGAACGAATAAGATCTAGTATGCAGTAGCACAGTAGGGTGACTCCAATTAACAACAATTTATTATATATTTTTAAAAAACTAAAAGGGTGGAATTGGAATATTCTTAACATAAAGAAATGCTAAATGCTTGAGGTGATGGATACCCCAATTATCCTGATTTGATCATTACACACTGTATGCCCACATGAAAACATCACACGTACCTCGTAAATATGTACACTATTACATATCCAGAATAATTAAAAACTTACAAAAATTTAAAAAAGAAAATCAATTGACCATTAATTGGTGTTTATTTCTGGACTTTCAATTCTATTCCATTTATCCATGTGTCTATTTATATGCCAGTACCATACAGTTTTGATGACTGTAGCATTGTAATAAGCTTTGAAACCAGAAAGTGTGAGCTCTCCAAATTTGCTCTTTTTGAAGATGATTTTGGCTATTCTGGGTCCCTTGTATTTCTCCATAAATTTTCAGTTTCTGCAAAAATGGCAGCTGGGATTTTGATAGTAATTGCATTGAATTGGTGATCACTTTGGAGAGTAATATTACCATCTTGATAATATTAAGTCTAAGTCTGCCAGTCACAAAACCCGGGATGTTTTTACATTTATTCAGATCTTCTTTTATTTCTTTAACAGTATTTTTTAGTTTTCAGAGTACAAGTCTTATGTTTCTTTTGTTACATTTATTCTAAGGAGTAAATCTTATTCTTCTCTATGCTACTATAAGTCAAATTTTTTTTAAATTTCGTTTTTAGATGTGCACTCTGTATAGAAATGCAATGTTTGCAGCTGCATCCATGTCCCTACAAAGGACACGAACTCATCCTCTTTTATGGCTGCATAGTATTCCATGGTGTGTATGCGCCCCATCATTCTCAGCAAACTATCGCAAGAACAGAAAACCAAACACCGCATGTTCTCACTCACAGGTGGGAATTGAACAATGAGATCACTTGGACACAGGATGGGGAACATCACACACCGGGGCCTGTTGCGGGGTGGGGGGAGGGGGGAAGGATACCATTAGGAGATATACCTAATGTAAATGACAAGTTAATGGGTGCAGCACACCAACATGGCACATGAATATATATGTAACAAACCTGCACGTTGTGCACATGTACCCTAGAACTTAAAGTATAATAATAATACAAAAAGATAACATCAATAAAATATATATAAAATGGTAATAAATAAATAAATGCAATGTTGGTTTCTTTGCAGATTCTTTTTTTTTTTTTTTTTTTGAGATGGAATCCTGTTGCCCAGGCTGGAGTACAGTGGCATGATCCCAGCTTGCTGCAACATCTATCTCCCAGGTTCAAGCAATTCTCCTGCCTCAGCCTCCTGAGTAGCTGAGATTACAGGCATGAGCCACCACACACAGCTAATTTTGTATTTTTAGTAGAGATAGGGTTTCACCATGTTAGCCAGGATGGCCTAGAACTCCCGACTTCAAGTAATCCACCTGCCTCAGCCTCTCAAAGTGCTGGGTTACAGGTGTGAGCCACTGCACCCGGCCTTCTTAAGGTTTTTTTTTTTATATAGAACATCATGTCATTGGCACATAGAGACAGTTTTACTTCTTCCTTTACAGTCTGGATGCCTTTTATTTATTTTTCCTGCCTGATGTCTTGGCTGGAACCTCAGGTACAATGTTGAATAGAAACTGTAACAGCGGCCGCACGTGTCCCATTTCCGATCATCCAAATTCTATCTTGTGGATAGTAGTGGGCAATGCATTCCAAGAGTCTCCTTTATGGAGAAGATAATTAAATAAGGGGATCATTCCATCAAAATAAAACCAAAAATATTTAGATCCTCAAGGAACTTTATAAAGATCCTAATGAGCCTGCCCAAACACGGAAGGGGGATCGAGGAAGATTGTGAGCCGGTGGTCCGAAGAATCCATTTGAAGCTTCTCTCATAAAGAACTGGTACAGCCAAAAATGTTACTGGCAAGTGGTCCATAAGAAGACAGCAGGGTAAGCAGACTGCTGGAGGCAACCTGGAGTTGGGAGCTGGTGCAGTTGAGAGCCAGTACAACCTCATCCTTGGGAAAGAATCAAGGAGCGGTAGCCAAGGAGGAATGCTGTGGGTCAGCGCCAGGTCCGCAAGCTCCCGGCAGAGGCATGCAGGTCAATGTCAGCACATCAGGGACAGAGGAGGAGCAGGATTCAGCTGAGGACATGCTGAAAAAGCCCTGAGTGGTTTTAAAAAGTTTCTTGCGTGCTTGAAGCTCTCAGGGAATCCACTGGGCTGTTTGCAATTTTTATTCCAGCCAAAGAGACATCACAGGAAAGGTGTAGGGACTAATCTCCAACTGGCTCTCGCTCCACTGGGCACAAGCAGCCCACTGACATTGCTGAGATGTATGTGCTGCTCTGTGCTGACCAAGGCAGGGCTGCCTGAAGCAAAATTCATGGACAGAGTCAATGGGATTGAGATGCCCAAATTGCTCACTTGCAGCCAAATCCATCAACCTCGACTTTGTTGTATTTCAAGAAAAATGGAGGCTCCAGGCAGCAAGTTGGTGAAATTCATCTGACCCCTTTTTGTCTCTAGCTAGAGTTCCTGCTCCTTATCAATGATAACAGATGTCCCTGCAGTGGTGCAGTTTGTTCTGTTTGTCTGCAGAGTACCTTGCCTGTCACCTTCTGTTTGGCCACAACAGGGCTACATTATGGTCAAGGGTTTGGTCTTTGGAGCCAGACAATGCTGGGCTGAAATCTCAACTCCACTCCTTACACACTCTGCACCTTGAATGAGTCTTACTTAAAAGTAAGCCTTGGTTCCCTCGTCTGAAAAATTGGTATTATAACTGCGAGTGCTCCTGCGGCCATGAATTAAATGAGATAAGGCAATGAGGGCTTAGTACAGTGCCTAATAGAAGGTGATCACTGAAGAAAGGCTGAAGAGTGCTACTAATAAATCATCCCATGGGACAGAAAAGACAATCACTAGTCTCTTTATGAAACCAATGCAGATCTGGCATTTAGAACTTGGAGACTTTTCTAGAACTGCCTCTTGATACAGGACCAGAGCTAGTTCTTAAACCCAATTCTCCTGATTTATCATCAATATCCTTCCCACTCCACTCTTCAGGACTTGGCTTTGTGACTGGCTTGTTATTCAGCACTGATCAGTAGGTATGCCAACACTAACCCAACCACAAAGGCTCTCTATAAGGAGCTTCTGCTATGATAAAATATATCATTCAATGCGGCAGTTGCAGAATGCATCATCATGCACTGGCTTAGGTCTCCAGGAGTCTCCCGTCCCTCACTGAATGCAATGAGGTGCCAGGCCCCACCCACAAAGTCATTCCTCTGAATACATTGCCGGGGCGATGAAGGTGTGGAAGGGGGGAATTTGCTTCACATTGTCCGGGAGCCATTGTGGTGGCCAGGTGTTCTCTTTCAGGGCAAGGTGAGGGAAAGAAAGCCCACTGGTGCTCCTGACCACTGAAGGGCCAGGCAAGCTCCTATGACAAAAGCCAGGCACAAGCATTGCCTAGAAGAACCACATCCATGACCAAAGCTGGTCATGGATGGTTCTTGGATCAGAGCAAAACTCTTGGCTCAAAACCCAGTCTCTTTCACAGACATTCAGCAAAGGGAACTGAGTGCTCACCAAGATAGGGTGAAATAAGGGCCTCCTTCCCCAAATCCCCTCCCTTGCCAGCCTCCCACGCATGCTTCCTCCTCCATACTTAGTCCCCTCAGTTGGAATTCAATTGGGATTATATCTTGAAGGAATGGCTGAAATGTGAATGTCCAAGCTACACTATAAGCCTGTGGCTTCTCAGGCTTATTTTGGGGTCCATGACATGTTTACAAACACAACGATTTTGGTGGTATACACGTGGATGAAAGGGAAGGTCCAGTTCTTCTGTTTATTGGCTTGAAAAGCATATTTCAGGATGTTGCAAAAAAAAAAAAAAATCCCAGTTACTGTACTGTTCAGTTGGTGGCTCTTTAATAGAAGGATGCTCACGAAACAAAGATTTCACATGCCCTCACAGATATAGATATAGATACAGATATGAGTCTGAGTGAGGCAAGAAAATTTCTGAGTGAGGCATGTGAAGCTTTTTATATCTCTATTCCTATATATATATCTCTATATGTCAGAGTGAGGTGAGAAGGCACTGGGGAGTTCTGAGCAGGGGAGTAGCATGATCAGACCTAAAGGTTTAAACAATCACTGTCACTTCTGTGTTGTGGACAGAATATATACATATATACATATGAACATATACAAATATATATTTATAATGGGGGGGCATCAGCTTGCCTTTAAATCTCACAAGTAGTCTGTTCTGCACTCCTTCTCATGCTCTCTTAGTTCAACCTCCACCTCACAGACATCATGGTAACACGGCAGCAAGCCCTTAAAGGCTTTGTGTTACAGCAGCTAAGAGACTATGTTTTTTTGTGTGTGTGTGTTTTTTTTTCAGCTTTTATTCTCGTCTCCTTTTTCCCCTCATCCTCTTCCTCTGAGCTGAGCATGGTGGGCGAGAAGAAAGTCAAGGCGAGTTAGAAGAAAGAACCACGTCTCATCACCTGTAACACCGCTTAGCAGTTGGCATCCTGGTGTGAATACCTGCCCTTCCACCCTCGTCTAGCAGGAGAATGCCCCGATAAGTACTGACTGGGGTGGACGGGGGAGACAAAACAGCTGGAGAACATGTGGACGAGAAGGAACGGAGACAGAGGCACCTGCTGCCCACTGTCCAGGGACCAGTCCTGCTGGTCTGCATCCTTGGTCTTTAATTATGTGATCTGGGACTCTCCAAGGCACCCCAGGAGGAACAGCCTTGAAAGGATCCTCCATATGTATTTGTGGATAAAAACTTTGTTTTTGGCATGAAGAGTCGCAACCTTCACCAACCTGGCTAGGACAAACAGCACTGAGATATGAACTGAAAAGAGAAAACTCTATTTATAAAAGCTTTTCTGTTGATGGAGTTTTTCTTTTGTTTGGAAACACTCAACTTGTTTTCATTCAATAAGTAATTATTAAGAGCCCTTTATATCCTAGTTATTGCAAAGAAAGTTTTTGACATTTGAAGAAAGTCAGTTTCTTGTTGAAGGAACAGAAACACACAAGTATATATAACATTAATATACAATATTTAGTATTATAATATTTATAATATCTCTCTGTACATATATTTTTGAGATGGAGTCATGCTCTGTCACCCATGCTGGAGTATAGTGGCATGATCTCTGCTTACTGCAACCTCTGCCTCCCAGATTCAAGCAATTCTCCTGCCTCAGCCTCCCCAGTAGCTGGGATTACAGACATGCACCACCATGTCTGGCTAATTTTTGTATTTTT
The DNA here is from genome assembly GCF_009764315.1 of Trachypithecus francoisi. Lineage (NCBI taxonomy): Eukaryota > Metazoa > Chordata > Mammalia > Primates > Cercopithecidae > Trachypithecus > Trachypithecus francoisi. The sequence continues at coordinate 4,694,573 of NW_022681456.1, forward strand.
AGTAGAGACAGGGTTTCACCATGTTGACCAGGCTGGTCTTGAACTCCCAACCTCAGGTGATCCACCTGCCTTGGTCTCCCAAAGTGCTGGGATCATAGGCGTGAGCCATCACACCTGGCCAATAACATCAATATTTTTAAACACTAAATATTATATGTATAATGTTAATTTGCCAGGTAATAATAAATGGCAAAATCAGTCAATCGCACAGAGTAAACGTTCAGAGCACTGCTCTCCAATAGAACTGGCTGAGTTGAGAGAACTGTTCTACAATCCACACTGTTCATGTTAAGAACTAGCCACATGCCATGCAGTGGTAGGCTGGAGTCAATAGGTTAAATCTGATAAATTTTTCAAGCCAGTTGGTAAACGCAGCCATCTTAGAAATTAGCTATGGTGTGAGTATTTATACCATGGAATTGGCAAGTGCTACAGATTAGAACTTTGCTCTTCCCCATTAGAGAGCCAGTTGCTAAATACTGATCAGCACACCACTGAGTGTGTGGTCACTGGCCACTTGAAATATGGCTATTGCAACAGAATAACTGTGTTTTGAAGTTTGATTTTAATTAATTTTAATGGAAGCAGCCACACATGGCTAGTGAGTACTTCACTGACAGTGCAGATTTAGAGAATGAGGCCAGTGGCAGACTGTATGATCCTGTGGGTACGAAATTTCAGGACTGGCAACACTGACCTATGGAGATGGAGAGGGTGTTCCTTGACTATGAAGGGGGCCCAGGGAGCTTCCAAGGGTGACTGGAATGAGCAGTCTTGGAATGAGCATGTCTTGATGAGCAGTCATTGAATCTGATTACATGGGGCACTTAAGATCTACACCTTTCACGTGTGTGTGTGTGTGTGTGTGTGTGTGTGTACATGCACATATACATGCATGCATAGACACACACACACACAATTTATATGTATAAAAGACTATACTGAATTCAGGCCAGAGAGAGACCAAAGTAGCTCATTTTTGGGCAGTTGGTGTAAAATTGCTAAGAATGGTTAGCGTGTTAGATTATGGTCAAGTTCTTCATTTGAGAGCTAGAACAACATAGTGAAGTTGGTTGGGGATGAGCGTGAGCGAATGCCAGCTAAACAGTTGCTTGAAGGGGCTGATTAGAACAAGGAGGAAGGGTGAGGTGATTAGAACAAGGAGGATGGGTGAGGTGATTAGAACAAGGAGGAAGGGTGAGGTGATTAGAACAAGGAGGAAGGGTGAGGTGATTAGAACAAGGAGGATGGGTGAGGTGATTAGAACAAGGAGGATGGGTGAGGTGATTAGAACAAGGAGGATGGGTGAGGTGATTAGAACAAGGAGGATGGGTGAGGTGATTAGAACAAGGAGGATGGGTGAGGTGATTAGAACAAGGAGGAAGGGTGAGGAAGAGGAGGAAGTAAACTTCACTGAGCTCCCCGGAACCAGATACTGGCCCCGTGTGGGGCACTCTGCCATAGCATAGCAGGGAGCTATTGAATGAGCAATACCACGCAAGATCCAATCCGTGCACAGCCAGTCACTCCAGAAAGTCCCTCGATCGGTGGCTGGGTTTCCGGAATACCCTGGCACCACTTTCTCCACTGTGGCTCTCAAATGAACTTAACTAGTAAGTTTCTAGAACAGAGTAGCAATTTACAGCCTTAGGATCATTACAATTTCCTGACATTGTTTCTTTCTTGGATTTCACACTAGTGCTAGCACTAAAAGTGCTGAATTGTATGTGTGTGTGTGTTTGCATGCACACATGTTTAGAAGCATCTAAAAACACATTCTTAAAGATCTGCAGTTATTTCCGTAACTGTTGCAAATTCTCTGCCAAGATTCAGTTCAGGTGACGTTGGCAATGAGCTATAATGGTCACCAGAACTTCCCCAGACTGCCCAAGGGTTGAGAGGCCGTGCCTGTCAAAATCTCTCCTCCCCCAGGGTAATTTGCTTGTCATTGTTTCTTCAAAGATGGTGAGAATATAAAAAGGCAAGTGAAAAATAAAGAGAGAACGCATGTTGTCAAGGAAACAGCATTTTTCCAGAAGCAGTAAGTCTTTTCAAAGTCTTAGCGACCCACACTTTCCATAAGGCAGGGCTTTGAAAAAGTCCCTGAGGCTGATTGTCTGAGGAGGAGGGTCTACTGGGTGGGCCGGTCCTTTACCTCTTAGCTTGTAGACTCTCCTTGGGCTAATTTCCTCCCAATCCATTTTCATTCCTGTGCCCAGTTTTGTGTGTTCCCTTAATTACTTTTGCTGTTACTGAGAAAGGATAGATTCCCCCAGCTCTTGCCTCACTCACCACATGTCCACCTTGGAAACAGGAATGTCCGGAGAATGCTGTCACTTCTCCAAGTTAAAGTCACCAAGGGCTCTGAATAAAGATGGCAAGCATCTTCAAAATAGCAATACTTCAATGTAAGATGGAAAATGCAACAACCAAATGCGCCTACGAACATGCCCCACCCAGCCAAGCGGACTGTGTTCTACGTCCAGAAGGTGTCGCCGAGTAGACTACAACGCTTTGGCTCTGTCTCCATGAATTATTGCATTGTCGCGTTTCTAAAATAAAATGAACTCACAACGTGTCAGTCCCCATCTCCTACATATGAACAGAAATCTCCGACTATCCATGGAGAAGCCATTTTTTATGGACTCGACACCTCAGAGTCTAACTTTGAAGCGTTATGTGCTGTAAACATGACGTACAGCTGCGGCAAAAGGAAAAGTGGATGCAAATTAGAGGAGGAGGAGGAAGAAGGGAAAGGCGCTTTGCTGTCCTTCAGAAACCTCCATGCCCTCCGTCAGCTCAATATTCGCATCCGGTGGGATGGCTGGAACGGGGAGGAGCAATACGCTTACGCATCATCTTATTACAGCCTGAGACTGGAGGTTCATTGTATCCCAGAGCCAAGGTTTCTCAACCTCGGCACTACTGACATTGGGGATGGATGAATTTTTGCTGGGGTGGCATGCTGTCCTGTGTTTTTTGGGGTGTTTTGCAGTATCCTGGCCTCCACCCGCTAGATGACAGTAGCACCCCCACTCCCCAGTAGTGGCAACCAAAAATGTCTCCAGACACTGCCACATTCCCTTGGGCAAGGGTTAGGGGAAAGATCCCCTCCAAATTAAGAACCACTTAAGAGTTAAATGAGAGGCCGGGTGCGGTGGCTCATGCCTGTAATCCCAGCACTTTGGGAGGCCAAGGTGGCTGAATCACCTGAGGTCAGGAGTTCAAGACCAGCCTGCCCAACATGGTGAAACCCTGTCTGTAATAAAAATACAAAAATTAGCTGGGCGTGGTGGCAGGTGCTTGCAATCCCAACTACTCGGGAAGCTGAGGCAGAAGAATTGCTTGAACCTGCGAGGCAGAGGTTGCAGTGAGCAGAAATCACACTACTGCACTCCAGCCTGGGCAACAGAGTGAGAATTCATCTAAAAAATACATATATATAAAGGAGCCTTAGTTCAATATTACTCTTGAAGCTGGTGTCCCTTTCCCAGCATCCCTTCAGATGGGCAACAGGCTCTGCTCACACTTTTTGAAGACATCTTTATTTTTGAGAAAGCCTGTTTCTTGGGGCGCTCACCTTTAGCTGCTAAGAATTCCTTCCTTCCTTCCTTCCTTCCCTCCCTCCTTCCTTCCTTCCTCCCTCCCCCCATCCCTCCCTCCCTCCATGCCTCTCTCTTCTTCTTTTTTCTTTTTTGTGACGCAGGGTCTCACTCTGTCACTCAGGCTGGAGTTCAGAGGCATGATCACCGTTCACTGCAGCCTCGAACTCCTGGGCTCAAGCGATCCTCCTGCCTCAGCCCCCCAAGTAGCTGGGACTACAGGCATGCACGACAATGCTTAGCTAGTTTTTAAAATTTTTGTAGAGGTGGAGTCTCACTACGTTGCCCAGGTTGATCATGAACTCCTGGGCTCAAGCAATCTCTCTGCCTTGGCCTCCCAAAGTGCTGGGATTACAGGCATGAGTTGCCACACTGCCAAAAAGTCTTTCTTTAGTTCAACTGAACTCTTCTTCCTAGGAATGTTTCCCCATGGCTGTTTTCCTTCCTGCATAATGGCCCTTTTAATATGTGAGCATAGCCATTCTATCTCCCACTAGACGAGACATAACAATGAAAAGTAAGATGTTTATAGGAGGCAGAAGTCTTGGAGGGAGATCCGGCCAGAACGCAGAAATGTACATATCATCATACATGGAACATGGAAGGTCCCAGAGATTGCAACTGCCTATGATGTCATCATGCTCCTAGAAAATCCACAGTGCCCGCTGGGCACCTGCTACCCTCCTTCCTCTCACTGCAGATCTTCCCTGGAGCTACAGGGAGCCCTTTCTCCCCCATGTTTCATTCTGCCCCATTCCAAATTCAAAACCTTGTCCAGTTCCGTGATCTGATAAAACCCCTCACTGCTTTTCAAGATGAAAGCAACTTAGAATGTCGTCCCGTAAGTATCTCTCCATTTTAAAGGGAATTACTTGAGACCAGTGATAGCTTCATCCTTGTGCACTGGCAAATATAAAACAGCTCTCTGAAGGGTGGGAAAACCAAAGCCCGGCTTTACGATGTTTCCTAGTTTCCATGGCGCAAATGCTCTTCAGTCTAAGCTGCTGCAGGGGGATTCTGAACTGCAGTTGGAAGAGACTGGAGGAACATATCTGTAGTATTTTTTACCATTTAGATACAATAAACATGAATGAACTCAAGAGCATAGATCACAGCAACATACAGTGTAATCACCGGGAAGCAATGAGCTTCAAGGGTTTATTATCTGTGTTTTTAATGTTGTTTAAGTCTCTTTATGATTAAAGATATTTATTACTTTTGTTTGTGTAATTTGTATTACATAGAAGTGCAATGACAATGGAACATGTTGTATTTGTATATAATATAATCTCTAACGATGGCTGTGTTTCACGACCCCCTCACTCCATTCCTGGACAGTTTCCCATGGGACTCTGAAGAGCCAGTTCTACAGATGTCCGTAGGCCATTGCTTTGGTTCACAGAAATGTATTCAACAAACACCTCTACAAAGTTTCGATTGGCCAGGCTCTGATGTAAACACTTTATCCCAATCCTTACAGCAACTGCATTTTACAAGCAGGGATACTGAGGCCCAGAGAGGGAGGAAACCACCACCACAGAGGTATCGAATGGTGGAACAAGAACACGAATCCAGAAAATCAGGTGGTGTGCAGTAACTATGCGGTGTGGGAGAATCTTCTGGAGCCCTGGAGCCCTCAGTGACTCACAAATGATTACCCAGGGGCTCCACGGCCCCTTCGGCTGCTTGTCTTGTGCCTCTTCAGCAAGCTTCTTCCCCCACCCTCTTCTCCTCTCTCTTCCCCTCCACTCCCCTCCCCTCCCCTCCTTCGCCCTCCCCCCTCCTCTCCTTCTTTCTATCTCTCTTTCTTGTTTTGAGACAGGGTCTTGCTCTATTGCCCAGGCTGGAGTGTAGTGGCATAATCACATCTCACTGCAACCTCAAACTCCTGGACCCAGGCAATTGTACGACCTCAGCCTCCCAAGTAGCTAGGACTATGGGTGTGTGCTACCATGCCCGGCTAATTTTTTAATTTCATTTTTATTTTTAGCAGAGATGGGGTCTTGCTGTATTGCCCAGGCTGGTCTCCAACTCCTGCCCAGGATTGCTGGGCTCAAGCGATCCTCCAGCCTCAGCCTCCCAAAGCACTGGAATTACAAGCATGAGCCACCACGCCTGGCCAAGCAAGCATTCTTTATTTTATTTTTGGCTTTGCACCCAGGCCCTGTTCACAAACACACTCATCCGCCCACTCATCCAGGGATGTGCTGGACTATTGCTCTGTGCAGGGCTTGGTGCTGGGAGATGAGCATTGTGGGCGACTCATGGGTGGGAGGAGAGAGGGGACTCAGTGGCTGTCTCAAGGTGTGAAGCCGGGGCTTTCGGAAGAGGGTGCTTGATACTGAATAAGAAATGGATAAATTCCCAGACACATACACCCTTCCAAGACTAAACCAGGAAGAAGTCGAATCCCCGAGTACACTAATAAGTTCTGAAATTGAGGCAGCACTTAACAGCCTACCAACCAAAAAAAGCCCAGAACCAGATGGATTCACAGTCGAATTCTACCAGAGGTACAAAGAAGAGCTGGTACCACTTCTTCTGAAATTATTCCAAACAATAGAAAAAGAGGGACTTTTCCCTAACTCATTTTATGAGGCCAACATCCTCCCGATACCCAAATCTGGCAGAGACAACAACAACAACAAAATTTCAGGTCAATATCCCTAATGAACATCGATACAAAAATCCTCAATAAAATACTGGCAAGCCAAAACCAGTTATTCAGTTATTTCTGAATAACTCCTGTATCATTACTCCCCTACTTAGAATCCCCCCAGTGCTTTCTTCCTCACTCAGGTGAGCACATCAAAAAGCTTATCCATCACAATCAAGTCAGTTTCATCCCTGGAATGCAAGGCTGGTTCAACATATGCAAATCAATAAACGTAATCCATCACATAGACAGAACCAATGACCAAAACCACACGATTATCTCAATAGATGCAGAAAATGCCTTTGACAAAATTCAACACCCCTTCATGCTAAAAACCCTCAATAAACTAGGCATTGGTGGAATGTATCTCAAAATAATATGAGCTATTTATGACAAGTCAATATCACACTGAAGGGGCAAAAGCATTCCCTTTGAAAACCAATGCTGAAGAAGCAGAGGAATGAGACAAACGGCCCTCATGTGTGTAACTTTCCACATGCTCCAGGCTTCCGCAAAGGCTTCTCAGCACCTTTGCAAGGGCTGGTGTGGTCTTACATTCATTTCTTCATGAGGAAATAGGGTCCACCGGGTCAAGCAGAGTGCCTCCAGTGCTGCAGCTGGGAAGCCAGGGACGACCAAGCCCCCGTCCCTTTCCTCTGAAGGAGGCCAAGGTGGTTCAACACAGTTCTGCATCTGGCACCAAACCATGGATGCCAAGTTGAAGGCTCTGAGCGTCCCTTTTTGGGAGCAGGATTCAGAATCTGGTTCCAGAATCCGACTGCTGGGGTGGGACCTACGATTTGACACCCACTCCCTGTACGGCTTGGAGCCGTGAACTGCACACCTGTCAGGCCTCAGCTTTCTCATCCATAGGGCAGGGAGTAACAAGTGTGCCTATGGCAATGAGGCAGATTCTAGGGGACGATGGTGGAAAAGCATGTGGCTGGGAGCCTGGGACGTACAAGCGCCCTGGAAGGTTTCCTGCTGTCTGGACAGCAGAGAGGTGAAGAGCAGGTGGCCCCAAAGCCATCCAGCCTGGTGGACATCCTATCCCCATTCCTGGTATATGTGCAACCTTGGACACACTTCACAATCCTGTGCCTTGTTTTCTACATCGAATACAAATCATTAGGGTTATTAAAGGATTAAATGACCTAATGCACACTGAGTGTTTGAGTCACAGCTAGCACCTGTTCACCCTTTGAAGGTGTCACCTGCTGCTGCCATTACTAGGCTGGTGGAAATACAGGCCCGACTCCGGCAACGATACATTCAGGCATCTGGATGTTTCATCACGATAAAAGCAGAACTGACCATACATGGGCCTGGACTCCATGAGCAACACCTGCACCTGTTCATTTGCACCTTCAGTTTACATTCATTAAACACCTGCTGTGAGCCAAGGCAGCATGCGAGATGCTGGAAGCAGTGCAAGGAGCTGGACCGTGCGAGGAGCTGGGAAACAACATAGGCTCGGTCCCCGCCCTCTCTGAGCTGACAGGGAAAATCTATTCACAAACCCTTTCCAAGCAGCTGAATCCTTTTTGGTGAATGACGGGCCGGAAGATGATGTATGACTTTGTCCTCTTTCTGCTCAGATAATGTGTAAGGAGCACGGCAAGGTTTCCCCTCTGATGCTCTGTGTCCCCCTCATGCCAGCCTGGCCCAGGAGGAGGCTGTTCATTTCTCACAGTCACACTCCTGATTGGGGTGATAAATCTGTACCCTAAATGCTATAAGTGGGAAGCCCGGGAATTCCCAAAATTCAGCTCTGACATGGTCCTCACAGAGGACAGCTGTTCTTTCCCTTCAGCCACAAGAAGGCCCCCGGGGTGCTGCAGTAACTGGGACTGCAGCCTCAGAAAAGGAGGTGCAGCCAGATGTCCCAGCTCCCGCATGGGCTGGCTCTGCCCGGGACTGGATGCTGTCACTAACTTGCAACCCTGCGGTAGCTGGCAGAGACCGCTGATGTAGATCTGTAACTATCTCAGACTTCTGGCACAAGCCTACCAGCTTACTGTCATCTACCTCAGCTTAAGAAATAGAGGTTTCAGATTCAGTAAAGAAGGTCCATGCAGAATAATCACAGAAGCCAAATGTATCAAATTGACTGGGCCCTACTGTCCATGAATTCAAGGAGAAGGGTCAAAGAGGAGAGTTCTTCTTTCTTTGTTGCCCAAGCTAGAGTGCAGTGGCACAATCATATCTCACTGCAGCGCTGGATTCCTGGCCTCAAACAATCTTTGCACCTCAGTTTCCAGAGTAGCTGGGACCACAGGAACGCACCACCCAGGCCCAGCTAGTTTTAAAAAATTTTTGTAGAGATGTGGTCCCACTACGTTGCCCAGGCTGGTCTCAAACTCCTGGTCTCAAGCAGTCTTCCCACATCAGCCTCCCAAAGTGCTGAGACTATAGGCATGAGCCACCATGCCTGGGCAAAAAGGAGACGTTTCCCCCATGATTTACTGGCAGAATTTTTCTCATTACTGAAAGAATCATTTTTATGTGGGAGGCACCGTTCTAAGCACTCATTGTACATTAATTCTTACTGTTCCCACAATATTCACATGAGATGGATACTATTCTCATCACCACCACTCCCATCATCTGGAAGAGGAAACTGAGCTCAGTGAAGTTAAGAAGCTTGCTTAAGGTTACACTGCAAATAAGCAGCAGAGCTGGGGTTCGGAGTCACCTTGGCCGGGGGTCAGCAGACAATTCCTCTAAAGGGCCAGATAGTAAATGGGTTTGATTTTTTGGGCCATGCAGTCTCTTGCTCTGCTCAGCTCTGCCACTGGAGTGTGAAGGCAGCCATGGCCAAAATACAAATGAACATGACTGGGACTGGGCTCCGATAAAACTTTATCAATGGACACCGCAATGTGAATTGTGTATGATTTGCACTTATCACAAAATACTTTTTTTTCCCCCTCAGTGGTTTTAAAACATAAAATCTACAGTCCATCTCCCTGGCTGTGCAAAAGCAGCTGACCTGCCAGACCAGGCCTGTAGGCTGTAGTTTGCCAACCCCTACTCTTTTTTTTTTCTTAACTTTTAAGTTTAGGGGTACAAGTGCAGGTTTGTTACACAGGTAAACTTGTGTCATGAGGGTTTGTTCTACATAATATTTCATCACTCAGGTATTAAGCCTAGTATCCATTAGTTATTTTTCCTGACCCTTTCCCTCCTCCCACCCTTCACCCTCTGAAAGGCCCCAGTATCTGCTGCTCCCCTCTAGGCGTGTTCTCACCATTTTGCTCCCACTTATAAGTGAGAACATGCAGTATTTGGTTTTCTGTTCCTTCTAAGGATAATGGGCTCCAGCTCCATTCGTGTCCTTGCAAAGGACAAGATGTTGTTCTTGCCAGCCCCTACTCTGAGGCCACTTAAGAGTATGCAGATCCAGGATGATTTGGTTTGACTTGTCCAGCATTGTCCTAGGTCAGTCTTATGAGGTCTCTCTCTTCTTCACTTTTTATTATGAACATTCACAAATACACAGAAAGGTGGAGAGAACAGTACCATACATCCTTAACATACTGGCCCCAACCATGACAGACAGGCACCGCTTTGAGATCTCTTAGCATAAGTCGGGAATGCTGGGTAGACAGGATTAAGTGAGCAGATGCGTCTGAGTCCCTGTAGCATCTATCTGGTGTGCAAATAATTCAAGAGGCTTATGTGCCTTTGCTGTAACTCCAGTAATGTTGCACCAGGGGCCTTGTTTGTTCACCTTCCGGTGAGCTATAAGATGGGACAGGTGTCATCTTAAAAGAACAAAATGCTTAAGTACTTTACCAGTTCAATTAGAAGCAGAGGATGGGTAGGGTTTAAATACTCCCCACTCTACCCATTGGGATAAAGAGAAAGTCCGGGATAAGAGTCCAGACAATGAAATTTCTAGTGTTCTTTGGGCCAACTCACAGGGAAGGAATTCCTCCTGAAAGGAGGTCACCTTGACTTCCACTCCTTTGCTCAGCCTTGATGGCCTCCTGATGTTAAGAGGCAGAAGTGAGCCTTTGCTAGTTTGCCACAATGATTTATTTTGTTTAAGAACTATAAGCACTCAGAGATTGAAAAAACTACAACAACAACAACAACAACAATCAGTGTATTTCAATAAACAGCTGATGGCTAAATTGAAGATGGAAATGCAGTCATCATCTCGAATGAGCATTCATCACGCGTCTATCTGCATGTGGCATGGGCTTTAAAGGAAATGATGCATTGACCTACTTTCTTCCAATAAAGATGCTTCACCTGTTTGGGTTTTGGCAGACTTTGCAAACTGTTGCAACTTTAAAAGTAAGTACTCATAGCCTCAGGGACTTGAGCTTGTAGGACCATGGAATGGCTTGAAGTTCTAGTAAGAAAATGCCTTTGTCTTGTTCTGCCATTCTTCTCTGGATAAACATATGCTCTTGCCCAATTTTCATCATGGAAAGACCAAGACTAAGTTTCATTCTACAAGGACTTACAATAAAACAGTGCCTGCCCTGCCGGGCGCAGTGGCTCATACCTGTAATCCCAGCACTTTGGGAGGCCGAGGCGGGTAGATCACCTGAGGTCAGGAGTTCAGGACCAGCCTGGCCAACATGGTGAAACCCCGTCTCTACTAAAAAAAATACAACAATTAGCCAGGCATGATGGCAGAGGCCTGTAATCCCAGCTACTCGGGAGGCTGAGGCAGGAGAATCGCTTGAACCCGAGCGGCAGAGTTTGCGGTGAGCTGAGATTGCGCCACTGCACTCCAGCCTGGGCAACAGAATGAGACTGTTTCAAACAACAACAACAACAGCAAACAAACAAACAAACAAGCAAACAAAAATGGTGCCTGCCCATCCTAATATACTATATCAGTTGTCTCAGTTCTTTATCCCATTCTGAGCCCTGAAAGGGGGTTTGCAGTGCCCTTCTGGTGGAGGGGGTGTCCAATTTCTCAACTCTGGGCTGAGCCATGGACTTATCTTTAGCTAACAGAACACACTCGAAATGATCCTTCCGCTTCCAAGCTGTGGCCTCATGCGGGGGAGAATTCTGCTTGTTCTTTTCTTCCCTGCTATTGCTACAAGGAAGACATTCCCAGGCTAGCTTGGTGGCCCAGGATGAAGCTGAGATATTTACAGTGCAAGGTGCATCTACCCAACTGATGTGTGAGTGAGTCCAGCCAAGATTAGCAGCAAGATTAGCAGAATTCCCAGACCAGCCCACTCCAAATCGGCCACCTATTTCCTTCTCCCAGGCAGCCCTCACGATAGACAGAAATCATAAATGAATGTTGTTTTAGGCCACTGAGTTTTGGGGGTGGCCTGTTACACAGTAGTAACTAATATATCAACTCACTTTAAACTTAAGCAAAGCACAAGCAGAAAGCTAATTTTTCTGGAAAAAATAATTGTGATATATTTTAAATCCAAGTGAAAGTGAGATTTTATTTTATGTACCGATTTGGTTTATAAGTATTTATGTGGATAATTGAGGCTTTCCTACAGAATGCGGAAAGTATAATAAAATTCCTTGCTTAGGGAATAGAGTAGGCAAACATAAATACCAAATGCTGCTCAAATCTAGCTGTGCAATACATTTATCTGAAGGTCTGTCACCTGGGCCCAGCTGCCCCAGATAAACATTTACTGGTCAGGGGGTGAGGCCCAAGTATTTTCTGCAAAACTCCCTAAATGACTGCTTCTATTGGGCAGCTAAGGCTGAGAAACACTAGGCTCCATGATGCTGTGATATAAATAGTTAAAATGCAGTAGAGATTTTAGCAAATTCCATGTTTTTTTTTTTTTCCTAACACTAAATGCATTTTCCAGTCCCCATCAATATCAGATCAGACAGGAGGCTTTTTTCTAGATGACTTTATGATGTAGACAGGAAATGCTCTACTTCCAGGCTGGAGGCAGCTGCAAGCCACGTCAGAAATGTTCTTTTCTTCACCCTTTCTCTCCCATTACAATCTCCCAGAGTCATTAAGCTTCGTTCTGTGGCCTGGCTATATTCTGCATTTGTACAGGTTTTGAAATGTGACGACGTCTCTCCAACCTTTCTCTCTGTACTGCCATGTGCACGCTGCAACCCTCTACTCAGGTTGCCAGGAAGGATACCAACTCCGAGAAGCTGCTGAATCCCTATCTTGTGGACACAGGCATCAGACATTGCTGTTTTCATTTCAAGCGAATTAATCCAATGGACAGCCTTTTTTGGTGGTGCCCTCCCAGTCACAGGTAACTCAGAGGAGAATGCAGGGATGATCAGAGACTGACTCTACAGGGAAATTTGCCTTTAGCTGCCCACCAGGAGAAAAGCAGGAACTCAGTTTCTAGCTCACGTCCTGGAGCCCAGAAGATGGCTTGATTTAATGTCTGGACAAAGTCAGAGCAAAAGTCACTGGTAGGGCAGACATTTCTGTAGGTTCCTGAGCTACTGGTGGAAGTGGATGGGGGACAGCTACTGGTAGAAGTGGATGGGGGACAGAACCACCTACCTCCCTTGGTCCATCCCAACCTGGTCACTTGCTAGCTGTGGGGTCCTGGGCAGGCAGGGCGTCAGCTTCCTCATCTGTAAAAGGGGTGGCCCAGGGTCTACTTTGTACAGGATTGCTGGGAGGCTTCTGTGAAGTTACACATGGAACCCCGACGCCAGTGTTTCCATGATGTTCACTCTGCTCAGATTAAGGGACCAGCAAATATTGAGATACATATTTGAAAGAACTGAAAACAAATTCAATGACAAAAGAGATGGGACTTGGCTGCCTGGTTTCCCTTTTTCCCCTACTTCTTGTCTTTCCCTGAATAAAGCTGTCTTCAGTATAAATTTAAATTTGTTGAGATATAATTCACATACCATGTAATTCACCATTTAAAAGCATATTCCGTATGAATTCATACATTCACAAAGTTGTGTAACCATCTCTACCATTTAATTCCAGAACATTTTTTATCACCCCACCTGCAACCACATGCCAGTTTGCAGTCCCTCCCCATTTCTTCCCCCACCAGCACCTGCAACTGCTCATCTATTCTCTGGTTCTGAAGACTTGACTATTCTGGACATTTTATATAAATGAAATTATGTATAAATGGAATGGAACTAAGTACAATATGTGACCTTTTGTGGGTAAGCCTGAGTCATTTTATAGAAGAAAAAAAATTGCAGGTAACTTCCTAAATGCCTAAGAAATGACATTTCAACTTAGGGGCGTGGTCTTATCTTCTGGCTGTAACCTGATCTCCCCACTTGCTAGAGGTGCTTGCTTGGAATTCTGGAAATTGGGCTCCTGGAGTTGCAGCCCTGCTGTGTCCCCACCCACAGCCCTCCTGCAGAATCGCTACCACATCCTCACATCCCCGCCCCGTTCCCTTCCACATGTAGCCTTGGTACTGGTTCCTGTGCTCTGCGGGGAGAAGTCATTGGGTAAGTCATTGTCCCAGGCAAAGAAGTATTCCAAAGGGGGCACTGTCGGGAATGTCTGACAACTGCTCACATACAGAAAAACCGAGACACAGATGATTTCTGTGGCTTTACTCCAAGCGGCTGCTTTTAAGAAAGGGCAGGTTGCTTCCGAGACATACTATGTGGTACCAATTTGTGCAGCTTGCCACTGTGAAGTTTTCAACAGACCACTGCTCAAAGGAGAGACATATTCATAATTCCAGAATTCATAACAAAAATAAGGGATTGCACGGAGTGGCACAAACAGGCTATATTGTAATTTCTTCTCCCGGGATGTCAGAATTTTCTCCACTTCAATGAGCGTTCTCATCGGGCATTCTAATGACTATGACAAACATCAAAACATTACCTCTGGTGTTGCTGCAATCTTACCTGTGGAAATGTGTCTGGATGTAAAACATGGTGTTCTGCTGCTTTGCTGCAAGATACATTGTGTCTCTATTGAAGTTGCCCCATCTGGCATTTGGGAAATGGTTTCTATGGACCAACGACATCCCTAGATGTGATGTTTTCTGGAGTTTCACGGTGTGTGCTAAGGGCAGTGAGGCCTTTGGGCAACAATCGAGGGAGGTGGGGTACTGCATGCACAGGAACATAGACTTCCTGCAAATGCTGGGCCCTGCATGCTTGCGATTCCCCTCCTGAAGAAAACCTGCCAGACCAGACGTTCTCAAAGTGCTTTCTGGACCAGCAGCATCTGCATGACCAGGGATTTCTTAAAAATGCAGACTCCCAGGTTTCACCATAGACTTGCCAAACCAGATGCTCTGGGGTGGGACTCAGCAATCTGTGTTTCAGCCCTGGGCATATTAAGCCCTTCAGAAGATGTGGATATTTCCTCGAGTTTAAGAACCATGGTTCTAAAATTTTACAACAGGATGATTCATCAATGCAAGGAATTAGTGCAACAGGGACCCGAGATGACAATAAGGTAGTTTGTTATCAAGAGCATCAGACATTTTCAAGACAACATGGCCTGCAGTGGGTGACTGGTGATCCCCAAAAGACACGTCAACATCCTGGAAACTGTCAATGTGACCTTCTTTGGAGAAATGATTTTTGCAGATGTAAGTAAGTTAAGGAATCCTTTGATGAGATCATCACAGACTTTCTAGGTGGGTCCTCAATCCAGTAACAATTGTCCTTATTGGAGACACAAAGGAGAGGCTGGGAGCAGAAGACACATGAAGATGAAGAGGCTGGAGTGAAGATGAAAACTGAGGCTGGAGTGAAGATGAAGATGGAGGCTGGAGTGAGAATGAAAATGGAGGCTGGAGTGAAGATAAAGGTGGAGGCTGGAGTGAAGATGAAGATAAGGCAGGAATGAAGATGAAGATGGATGCTGGAATGAAGATGAAGATGGATGGTGGAGTGAAGATGAGATGGAGGCTGGAGTGAAGATGAAGATGGAGGCTGGAGTGAGGATGAAGATGGAGGCTGGACTGAGGATGAAGAGAGAGGCTGGAGTGAGGATGAAGACGGAGGCTGGAATGAAGATGAAGATAGGGGTGGAGTGAGGATGAAGATAGAGGCTTGAATGAGGATGAAGACAGAGGCTAGAATAAGGATGAAGACAGAGGTTGGAGTGAAGGTGAAGATAGAGGCTCGAGTGAGAATGAAGACAGACGCTGGAGTGAAGATGAAGATGGAGGCTGGAGTGAGGATGAAGATGGAGGCTGGCATGAAGATGAAGATAGGGGCTGGAGTGAGGATGAAGACAGAGGCTGGAGTGAGGATGAAGAGAGAGGCTGGAGTGAAGATGAAGACAGAGGCTGGAATGAAGATGAAGATAGAGACTGGAGTGAAGATGAAGATGGAGGCTGGAGCGAAGATGAAGATAGGGGCTGGAGTGAGGATGAAGACAGAGGCTGGAGTGAGGATGAAGACAGAGACTGGACTAAGGATGAAGATAGAGGCTGGTGTGAAGATGAAGATAGTGGCTGGAGTGAAGATGAAGATGGAGGCTAGAGTGACAATGAAGACAGAGTCTGGAGTGATGCTGCCATAAGCTAAGGGACACCTAAAACCAGAAAGTGCCAGAAAAGGCAGCACATCCTTCACTAGATCCTCCACAAGGAACCAACCCTGTAGCGTCTCACAGTCCTGGAGTCCAGACGCCCCAAATCAACATTTCTGTTTTTTTAAGCCACCACATTTTGGATAATTTGTTACAGTAGTTCCAGGAAATTAATGCACTGCCAGACTTTGTATATATGTGGGCTCCTGGTCATGTAAACCTCAAGAATGGCTACACCATCAGGTACCATTTTATAACTAACAGCGAAGGGGATGAAAAACACTGTTTCCAGGGTCACTGTATGCAAAGGAGCCTGCACAACTACTCTCAAATAAATCCAGGCCAAAGCTGACCCCCAGATGTTTGAGGTCCTTTGCCGCAGAGTACCTGACCCAGGTGTCAGCCCATAGAGCTTCCCGATTCCAACAGGGATATCATCTCCCCTTGGAATTCTCAGCAATCATTAGCACAGCAAACATGATATGGAAAGGTCTGCCTTGATATCATCCAAGCTTCTGTTACCATGGTAGTATTTCCCAACCACTCCATGCACACCTGCTCCCTGGAAGGTAGGGAACAGACTGGACCTGGAGCCCCTCAGGCTCCCAGTGCATAATGGCCTACTAAGGCTCCCTGGATTTCTGCCATAAAGAATTCTATTTCCCTTTGACTAACTTAATATTTCCCAATCTTGCATGGGATAGGGTCTCTGACCCAGAACTGCTAGCATCTCACAAGACAGAAAGGTTCTCTGGAACACAGAGAAGTGGGGAGATGATACTGCTTGTTTATAATTGGCCACACAGGTGAAAAGATGCATGGGGCTGCAGAGAGTGTCTTTAATCTTGTATCATTTCGTGGTGTCAAACATCAGTACAGAAACCCGAGTTATCATGTAGCCCAGAAGTTTGCGGGAGCACACAGCCCCACCCCACTCCTGAACCATCTATGTCAAGAGGCACTGGGTACGTGCAGGTTCCATCTTCAGAACTTACTGCAGGTCTCTTGGGGAAGCACCATGGGTGTGAGGAGTGGTTATTTCATTCGCATAACCCTGAACTACCCCCAGACTACAGCCAGCGAGAGCGGTTTGATTTTCAGGGAACCGAGAACACTGCTCTTCACACCCAACTAAATATCTCCAAATTTCCTGTTTGAACATTCCTGCAAATTTGACTTCAGAATATCCTTTTTTGGGTTAGCTTTTATTTTATTTATATTATTCCAAAAGCACTTATAGAGTGCTGACTTCAGGCCAGCCACCATCTACATAGCTTGGGATATCAATTCATTCAATCTTCCACATCGCCCTAGCAGGCAGGAATTAACATTATTCACATTTTCCAGATAAGAAGACTAAAGCATAGAGACGTCAAGTGACTTGCCCAAGGTCACACAGCCAGGAAGTATTAAAGTATCACACCCAAGCAGTCTCATCCCAGGATCTGTGCACCCAAGCACGATGCTACGAAATGCTGCTTCTCGCTTAGAGTCTGCCTCCCATTTTAATTCCCTCTAGCAAAGATAACTTCTTCAACTCTATCTTATATATTCTCATCTTTTTTCATAGCTATGCCTAGGGCCAGGGGCAGAGCTTGACCACCCCCTTCCATTTTGTTCAGGAGAAGGAGGATCAAGATTCAGGTCATGGGCCATAACTGATTCTCTGAGCAGCAACCAGGGGCCATCTGTGCTTCCACCTCCCTACATTAATGCCTTAAGATCTCCGCCAAAGAGACCAAACACACAAATACACCAGGAAGGAAAACAATGGCAAGAATTTAAAATGTGAGTTGTCCACTGAGGGCGATTTTCCACCAACCCCACCTGGAGGGCAATTTGGCACTGCCTGGAGACATTTTTGGGTTGTCACAGATCGAAGTAGGGATACTTCTGGTATTTAGTGGATAGAGACCAGAGATGCTGGTAAACATCCTACAGTACACAGGAGAGCACCCCACCACAAAGAGTCATTTGATTCAAAATACCAATAGCGCCAAGGTTGAGAAACCCTGGTTCAAAGATTTCTTGCAACATGATCTATGACAGAAGAGTGAAAGTACAGAAAACACGCATGGTTCAGGGCAGGAGTAGGCACATTATAATTCATGGGCCAAAAGCAGCCTGCTGATTATGTGTGTAAATAAAGTTTTATTGGCACACAGCACACTCACTTTGAATGTATTGTCTTAGGCAGAGTTGAGTAGCTGCAAGAAAGGCCACCTGGCCTGCGGAGATGGAAATATTTACTATTTTGCTCTTTACACTAAGAAAAAGTGTGAGACGTCTGATGTAAGAGCCCACCAAAACTTGAATACATTCCTCTTGCATAGTAAATCTGACTGAATGGAATCCAGTTATTCCCCATATGTGCAGCTGAGTGTAGTTCATGTATCAATGGGATCTGATTGGCTCTTTAGTGTGTATGCAATTGATCCATGCTGGTTTTATGAACTGGATTATTTCCTTACATCCTCTCCTCCACTGGCCTGTCCTGCATATTTTCCTCCCAAATTAGCAATGGTTGGAAAATTGGCTCCTGCCAAGACTGAGAGGTAGCAAAGGAGACCACAGAGAAGCAGGTGATTAGCAAGGATGAGAAGATCCTTCTGCCACCGCCTGAGCTACAGAACCAAAGGGAAGTCAACTCAGCCATGCTGAAAACTGGTCTAGAAATGACAGGAAATTCAGAGAGCACACAACAAATGCCTCTTTGCTGTCAGAGTTTACCAGCTGGAAATTGTCCATCATAAGCAAGACAGGATGGTGAGTCAACCAGCTACTTTTTCTGCCTCAGCAGCTGACCCTTCCAGTTCTTATCACCCTGCAAAAATGAAATGAGGGCCACCAGTCCTGCCATCCACGCTCCACTCTGGCTTTTCAGAAGCTGGTCCACTTGGAACAGGAAACTTCAAATCAGTGGTGTTCAAATAGAGGTCATAAGCTATCTGGAATCAGATTAGTGGGTGTCATGCAATCTTTTGTAAGTCACGAAGGAGAATAGAGAAGCATCAGTTTGTCACATAAAGCAAAAGCAAATATTGTTTTCTGAAACTGCATTTCAGATATAAATGTACACACATATGTATATATATATGTGTGTGTATTTATGTGTGTGTATATATGTGCATTTATGTGTGTGTATATGTGTATATATGCATTTATGTGTGTATATATACGCATAAATGCATATATATACACACACATACACACACAAACACACACACATAATGCACACAAGCATACAAAAGTACATGTTGTGGCCAGGTGTGGTGGCTCATGGCTGTAATCCCAGGACTTTGAGAGGCCAAGCTGGGTGTATCTCTCAAGTTCAGGAGTTTGAGATCAGCCTGGGCAATATAGCAAAACCCTGTCTCTACCCAAAATACAAAAAATTAGCTGGGTGTGGTGGTGCACGCCTGTAGTCCCAGCTACTCGGGAGGCTGAGGTGAGAGGATCACCTGAACCCAGGAGGTCGAGGCTGCAGTGAGCCATGATCGCACCACTGCACTCCAGCCTGGGCAACAGAGTGAGATCCTGTCCAAAAAAAGAAAAAAAAAGCATATTTTATGTGTGCACTCACGCTTATATATGTGATCTGAGTCATAAAGTAAAATGTGTCTCTGTGTGTGATCAAAAATGAGAAACACTGAGCGCTTCTGTAAATGGCGTAGGCTGCTGGGACAGAATTAGGAAATCAGAGAGAAATGTTTCCATTTCCTCGTCTCATGAAAACACCATAAATGATTCCTTTTGCTTCCCCTACGAGTTTTATGTAACTTCAACCAGGGGGTATGGTTGCTCCAAGGGATGCACTGAATTCTTTGTGCTTCTAAGACCTAAGAAACAGGAGAGTTAGAGAGCTAGAAGGAAATGGAGAAAAAAGTAAGTCCAACGTTTCCCACACTGAGCCTCGTTCATGATTTGTGTTAGAACCATGACCCATATACTATTATTTAATATTTTAAACTAGTTTTTTAAAAGTTGTCTTAAGTAGTAATATCCGTACCATGGCTCATTTGATGTGACAGTGTTTTCCTGTTTTCTAATACATATTCAACTAAGTACATTATTATATAAATAAAAAAGTTAATATACCTCCTAACATTAGTGGTATACATGAGACATTTTGAGAAATTCTGACTTTGCCAAAACTTCTCATGTTATTCTCCACCTTGGCAGTCAGAGAGATTTTTTTTTTTTAAAGAGTAAATTTGGCCAGGCGCAGTGGCTCACACCTGTAATCCCAGCACTCTGGGAGGCCGAGGCGGGCGGATCACCTGAGGTGAGGAGTTTCAGATCAGCCTGACCAACATGGAGAAACCCCATCTCTACTAAAAAAATACAAAATTAGCCGGGTGTGGTGGTGCATGCCTATAATCCCAGCTACTTGGGAGGCTGAGGCAGGAGAATCGCTTGAACCCGGGAGGCAGAGGTTGTGGTGAGCCAAGATCATGCCATTGCACTCTAGCCTGGGTGACAAGAGCAAAACTCTGTCTAAAAAAAAAAAAAAAAAAAAAAAAAAAAAAAAGTAAATGTCCCTTCCCCATAGCTTCCTTGTGCTTTTAGGGAAAGTCTAAGGCCCCCGCCCTCCCTACATCCCCCTCACTGGGACTTCAGGCTGTGCTTCTAACTCCCATCATCCTTGTCACCCCAGGGCTGGCATTCCCTCTGGACCACTAGCCCTGCACAATTAACGCCTTCCCTCTGCTCAACATGCATTCACTGAGGCCAACACCTGCTGACATTCAGCACTGCGTCAGACATCGCATCATCACCAGATACGCCTCTGCGCTCTACTCCCTGCAGTGCCGGATTCCCCATCACCTCCGAGTGATTTCCTTGCACACTGCATCACAGACCCCATGTTTATCATAGATTCACATGCTTGTATGACCGTCTGATTGATGTCCTTCTCCTCCACTGGCCTGTAAACCTCATGAGGGCAAGGAGCATCCTGGTCTAACACATGATGGGCACACATCAAATGTTTGCTGAATGAATGAATGCATAGACGGATGGACAGATGCTTGTGCCTGTTTTGCAGATGGGGAACTAGAATGCTGAGAAGAACAGAGGGAGGCTTGCTCCAGATACAGCTGATCGGAAGCTGAGCATTAGAGCTCAAGTCTGGGCTCTTCATCCTGCTCCCTCCGCCATGCTCCATTCTTGCAGAAACCTACAGCGCATTTAGCCATATAATCCCGGAAGATATTCCAAATGAGCCTCATGCCAGTGCTGGGGTCCCTGCTTCCTTTATCACTGCTGTGTTAGGATCCAAAATCTGGACCTGACCCCTGCTACTGAGAGATCGAGAGGGCAGGGTAGAGCACATTTGTTCCAATTCATGGAATCACAACAACAAATGGAATGAAAAGAAAACACAACGAAACTTAGCTCAGTTGGCTCACAATCATCCGTAACAATCAGCTTATGATTAGCCACCTCATTAAAATATAAACTAATTTAATTCAATCATTTAAGCAACAGCCCAAGCCAGCACAGCCATTATCATCAAAAACTCCGTAATGCTCACCCTCTACAAGACATGACAATTTGGTATTTGTATTAAGAATATGAATTTCATGCTGGGATGGAGAAGATCTCTGGCAGCTGCCGTTCTCCCATTGTGCCCGCATGCCAATAGCATCTCTGTTAATTTCCCAAACAAAGCAGGGAAGAAACCACTTCAACATAGCCGGAGTCTGAGATGACAGTGGACATAAATAGTTCAGAAGGAGGATTTTCTATCAAATTAGCAACGTGTCTGATGCCTTCACTGTGAATGCCATGAGTTCTCAATTCCATGGGAGGTTTCAACAATTCCACTGTCCCTGCCTGACCTTCCAGTTGCCTCACATCTTCTGACCTTCACCTGAAAGCCTCTCTTCCTTATCATGTTGAAATCCTACTCCTTCCGCAAGTGCTAGCTCAAAAGCTCGGCAAAAATCTTGATCAGGTACCAGGATGAAGAAACACCTCCCCTCAGCACATTTGCAGCTTTACCTCTTCCCCTACCAAACCAAGCATCAGGGCTCCAAACCTGAATGTCCAAGGGGACTAGGACAGGTCACGTAAAGAAGTGTAGCTGGCCAGGTGGGGTGGCTCACGCCTGTAATCCCAGCACTTTGGGAGGCCGAGGCGGGTGGATCACTTGACCCTGAGAGTCCAAGACCAGCCTGGACAACATGGTGAAACCCCATCTCTACAAACGAAAACAAAAATGAGCCAGGGGTTGTGGCACGTACTCAGGAGGCAGAGGTTGGAGGATGGCTTAAGCCCTGAAGGTTGAGGCTGCAGTGAGCTGGGATTGCATCACTACACTCCAGCCTGAGCTGCAGAAGACACAGTGAGACCTGGTCTCAAAAGAAGAAAAAAGTGCAGCCCTCCAGGTGCAAGAAAGTCATGATCAACATATACACCATGGAATACTATGCAACCATAAAAAAGGATGAGTTCATGTCCTTTGTAGGGACATGGATGCAGCTGGAAACCATCATTCTCAGCAAACTATTGCAAGAACAGAAAACCAAACACCGCATGTTCTCACTTATAGGTGGGAATTGAACAACGAGATCACTTGGACACAGGAAGGGGAACATCACACACTGGGGCCTATTGTGGGGAGGGGGAAGTGGGGAGGGATAGCATTAGGAGATATACCTAATGTAAATGACGAGTTGATGGGTGCAGCACACCAACATGGCACATGTATACATATGTAACAAACCTGCACGCTGTGCACATGTACCCTAGAACTTAAAGTATAATAAAAAAAAGAAAGTCATGACCTGGCGGAACGATTGGGCTCCATTTGGCTCTAAGCAATCCGTTACTCTAAATTGCCATATGTAGTCAGAAAGCTGAATTTTCAAATAAAAAGTTTAAATGTTGGCCACTAAATTGGTAAAATGTAAACTTTATTTAAGTCAAACAAAGCATGCTTGCAGGTCAAACTGAGCTAATGGCTACCATTTTTCTTCCCTCTGTTCTAGGATTTTGCTGACTCTCCAGCACTTCTCTTTAAGGACAACGTGGGTCCTTGGGTTTGTAGCTCCCAGAGGGAGGCTGCACTGGCCCCTTCATTCCTGTGTTCTCTTCACACATGCTGGCTAGTTCTCCATTGCAGCCATGGCATCATTGTCTCAACTCTAGGCCCTTCTCTCACTTTGAATTCCACCTCCCCGCCCTGTTCTGTCTTTATTTAAAATTTAGATATATGGTTCTATATGTTTTTTTGGCATTAATTTTGATTTTTCAAAAATATTTTATTTTCATGCAATATTATCTTTACTCTGGAGTCTTTTGGAGGCCCCTTCGACCTCATGCCCAGTGCTTCACCTCACCTTCCCCTATCCCCGGGCCTCCCCTCACCTGTGCACATCCTCCTTTCCACAGACACACCCTCGTCACAGCCCTGCTGTGAGGCAATCAGCAGCCCGCTAACTGAGCACCCCATGCCACAGTACCACAGCTGAGAGCCTCACACGCATGTAGTTGGGTTCTGCACCTTAAAGCATGGCATGCTTACTGCCACACTTGAGGGTATTATTTTGGCCCTCGGGACCCTCACACCACACCCAAGCAGAGTCTCACTCCAGTGTTTGTGAAGGCAGGCCTGGGTTCAGGGTAGGATGGGACAGGAAACCCCAGGCAGGCCCTCACTGCGTGCCTAGTAGAACAGATTGTGCTGGTGTCACCTGGCGGATGCCTGGCTGTGGACAGTGCTGGGCATGTCAAGTGTGCTCAAGAGTATCTCTCATGTGAATAAAGAAATGAAGAGGCCGTGGTGGTGGCTCATGCCTGTAACCCCAGCACTTTGGGAGGTCGAGGCGGGTGGATCACATGAGGTCAGGAGTTCGAAACCAGCCCTGCCAACATGGTGAAAACCCCATCTCTACTAAAAATACAAAAAATTAGCTGGGCGTGGTGGTGGGCGTCTTTAATCTCAGTTACTCACAAGGCTGAGTCAGGAGAATGGCTTGAACCTGGGAGGCGGAGCTTGCAGTGAGCTGAGATCGTGCCATTGCACTCCAGCCTGGGTGGGTGACAGAGTGAGACACTGTCTCAAAAAAAAAAAAGAAGAGAAATGAAGAATGATCAGGATGATGAACAGCTTATCTGTGTGGGTGTCTCCTTAACAGGGGTTTAAAGAGGGAGACATTTAGACAGAAGACACAGAAATCTGACCCTGCTTACGGACTGACAAGCATGGGAGGATGTCTCAAGGGACGTTTTGGGCAGAAAGCACGCCCTAGCCTCGGGAAAACGGGAAATTCCTCCTGGATCTACTCTCCCACTTCTCTCCGCTCTCTGTCTGCTTCTGTCCTCCTCTCTCTCATCTCCATTCACTCACCGGCATGTGCACCCCTCACCGTTGTCCCTAAGTGGTGCCTGAAGTCCTTATGCTCACACAGCTTTGCAGGTCTGCTCTTCTTATCCGTGTTATGTTTTGTGTTCTATTTATTTTCTTCTTTTCTTCCTTCCTCCTTCTCTCCTTCCTTCCTTCCTTCCTTCTTCCTTCCTTCCTTCCTTCCTTCCCTCCCTCCCTCCCTCCCTCCCTCCTTCCTTCCTTCCTTCCTTCTTTCCTTCCTTCCTTCCTCTCTTTCTCTTTCCAGACAGGGTCTTGCTCTGCTGCCCAGGCTACAGTGCAGTAGCACAATCATAACCCATTGAAGTCCCAAACTCCTGGATTTGAGAGATCCTCCCATCTCAGCCTCCTGAGTAGCTGAGACCACAGTCATGTGTCACCATGTCTGGCTAATTATTTACTTATTTATTCATTTTTTTTATAGAGATGGGGGTCTCGATATTTTTCCCAGGCTGGTCTCAAACCATCCTCCTGGCCTCAAGTGATCCTCCTGCCTCAGCCTCCCAAAGCCCTGGGATTACAGGTGTGAGCCACATGCTACATTCTATTTTCAAATGTCCTAAGAGGAGACAGGGTCAGCCCAGTCTGTGTGAGATCACCTGCTCCTGGTCCATCAGCTAAGGTCCAGGGATCCGGCTCATGCTGAATATCATGCACCCCCCACCAGGATGTGGGCAGGGCCAACTGTAGTGCATTCAGAAGAAAAGGGGATGTCCAAGGCAGTCCTTGCCTCGCTGGTGTATCAGTCCTGAAGAGTGTTACCCTTGGAAGCACCACTGAATGCATGGGCTCCCTTTGCTCGTGAACGGTGTTCTCCAAGGCTGATGGTGGAGGAAAGATCAAAGAAACTAATGACTCACAACGGAAGTGAAGTGTTGCCTGAAGTGACATCAGGAGACTAGGTGTCTAGACAGAACTTAGCATGGGGAACACTCTTGGCCAATCACTAAATATGGTTTCTGGTCTCCTCCCTTGTCTGTTGAAATACCTGTTATTTAGGGGAGGGTCAGCTGCCGGGAAAAGCAAATGCCAGAGTGTCAGTGGTTTAACATGATACAGGTTTATTTATGACTCACACACCAATCCAAGGTGGGCCCATGGCTGGAGGGTTGGTTTCCTGCACATGGCCGTTCAACCTGCATCTTGGAGTTTGCCCACTCCCTAGGACCTCAGTGTCCTCTGTATCCAGCCACAGATAAGGAGGGAGGGAGTAGGGAAGGCACACAAATGGGGCACAGAAGCAATACAGGCCAGCTCTGCTCACATTAGATGGACAAGAGCCTGTGTGAAAATAAGCTCTGGCCAGGCAGGCCCTTCCAGGGACATGCTTCAACAAGAACAGGAAAGCATGGGCCGGGTATGGTGGGTCACACCTGTAATCTCAGCACTTTGGGAGACTGAGGCCGGTGGATCACCTGAGGTCAGGAGTTCGAGACCAGCCTGGTCAACATGGGGAAACCCCATCTCTACCAAAAATACAAAAATTAGCCAGGTGTGGTGGCGCATGCCTGTCATCCCAGCTACTTGGGAGGCTGAGGCAGGAGAATCGTTTGAACCCAGGAGGTGGAGGTTGCAGTGAGCTGAGATCATGCCGTTGCACTCCAGCCTGGGCAACAAGAGAGAAACTCCATCTCCAAAAAAAAAAAAAAAAAGAAAAAAAAGAGAAGCATGAGTTTTTTGGTAAACCACCATCATAGATGCTGAAAGAAGAAAGTACCAACTTCCCCAGAGTCCATAGCAAGCAGATGAGGCTGTCTGATATAATTGCGGTAGGTTATATAGAAAGACGAGGCCACGTGATATAATTGCAGTTGGTTATATATAATTGGATGTGGCCGGAAGACCTCAGGCTAACTTTTGCTTTTCTGATAAGAAGGAAAGCCATAGCTTCAGCCAGGATGTCTCCTTTCCTCCTGCTTATCTGGAGCAGCCATCTGCAGCCACGAGACAGAGACCGAGTGCATGGCAGATTCAAGAATCAAAGCCTGGAGCAGCCACCTGCAGCCACGAGGCAGAGACCAAGTGCATGGCAGATTCAAGAATCAAAGCCTGGAGCAGCCACCTGCAGCCACGAGACAGAGACTAAGTGCATGGCAGATTCAAGAATCAAAGCGTGGACGAGGCTGGGCTGCTCAGCTGGGGCTACCTACCCCCAGGTGTATTGATCCATGAGAAAAACAACCCACTATTTGTTTAAGCTGCCATTACTGGGGAGTTCTGGTACTTGCAGCCTAAAGCATTCCTAACTGTTGCACCCACACTGGGGCTCTCATCTTCTTTCTCTTCCTCCAAAATAGGTATTACAGATCTTCATCAAGGTTACAAGCATTCATCTTTGTGGCTTATGCATATATGGGCCTGTGACAGTTTTGCTCCCTGCTACTGATTTGGGGACTTTTACAAGTTTCTAAATGAAATAAAAGAAAAAAAGGAAACAAGGAGAGATCAAAGAGTTAGAGTGTGGCTTTCCTTCGGGAGGAAGAGCTCCACAGAATGCCAGATCCTTTCACGTCTTCACCGTGGTGAAGTTTAATTTCTATAAAAATATTTAGCTCTTCTATTTCACATTACAAACAATTTTGGGAAAACCAGCAGTAAATACACAAGAACTGCAAGAGAAAACCATGAATGCTCAAATAGGGAAATAAAAAGTCTGACAGCAGTGTTTTTTCTCTGGGGATGGTTTCAACTGCCTGCTGCACATTGTCTTTTCTTTCTCAGGTCTGCTGATACCTCCACTGTCTCCCTGTTGGAATACCACCTTTACTTTGGGAGGCCAAGGCCGGTGGATTACCTGAGATTGGGAGTTCAAGACCTGCCTGACCAACAAGGAGAAACCCCATCTATACTAAAAAATACAAAAATTAGCAGGGTGTGGGTGGCTGGCGCTTGTAATCCCAGCTATTTGGGAGGCTTAGGCAGGGAGAATTGCTTGAACCCAGGAGGTGGAGGTTGCAGTGAGCCGATATTGCACCAGTGCACTCCAGCCTGGGTGACAGAGCAAGACTCCGTCTCAAACAAACAAACAATCAAACAAACAAAACAGATGCAAAATGGAAGCTGTATATATTCCCAGAGCTCCAAGGAGGCTGGACTGCAGAGTGAAGAAGGCACCCACCTTCTGCTGAACACACAGAAAATGAGGCAGCTGCTCCAATCCGATTGTGTTTGCAACAGAAGCCTTTGCGGTTAAAATGAGGTGTTATCCAAACAGCACTGAACTCTCGGCCTGAGAAGCGTTTTTATGAGCAGGTCCTAGGTTAGGAACTCCACCACCCCTGGAGAACGGAGTTCCAGAAGGTGGGGCTTGGGAATTAAAGCGAAATAAAGGTAGAGGCCTTTGCGGGGGGCTTTGACAGAGAACAACACACCACTATCACCAGTATCACATACATTGACTTTGAATGAATGACTCAAAAAATTTCCCTGGGGGCACAGGGCCTATGAGATTCTGACCTGGTGAACAACGGGGTGGGCTGGACATCAGCACCCATCATTCCCTCAATGGAGCCTGCTGGAGCAGTGAACAACCTGTACAACTGTGCATAGTAGTCCTGGGCCATGAGGAAGGAGCTTCCGGAAATGAGGAATAATTAAAACTTCGCTTCATTTTTAAGGGTCTACCACTGACGGTCTTCAGGCCAAGTCCCTTTCTCAGACTGTTTTCTTTTTGTTTTTGTGGGTGGATGGGGTGGGGGGTGATAGACACAGCTTCAGAATAACTCAGAGTATTTGAAAATGTCTTCAGAGGGGCCTGTGTGCACTTATCAATTGTCCATAGGCCTCCCTCACTGACTGCTCCTTGTTCCTGATGCTCCTCGCAGTGCACAGTTCTATGTCCCTTGTCTGGGCTCGTGCGGCACCTGATTCAAGAGAATCAGAACATGTAGATTTTAAAATGCCAACTGCCTCTTCTTCCCCTCTTTGAATTAATAGCTGCCAGGAGCAAACTTTGAGGTGCAAGTTACACACACAGAAGATAAATGGCTTTTTAATTTGGGTCACTGACAAGGTCAGTAATAGAACTCTGATATTGTTACTTTTTTTCTTTTTTCGCAAACATGCCTTCATTAACTCTCTTTTAAAAAACAACACAAAGAAGTCCCAGGCTTTTGATGAACATACATCCTCTCCCTAGCTACTCATTTTCAAATTAAGTCACCGTGGCAGGCCCGAGCCCTGGGAAGCCATGGGCTGTCTCTGGTTTGCTGCCCTTGTTTCTTGGTAAGGTCTCCATCAAGCATGCCCCCCACCCAGCCGCTGAGCTGGGAAAAGCTCCAATGGCAAAAACCCAAACCTACTGACAGTTGAATACACCAAGAGCGCAGTCCAGTGGGTTAGGACAAGAGCGTGCATGAATCTCCCTGGTCGAATACGGCCACATGGAAAGCAGCTACCCCTCCCTGCAAACTTGCACTCATTGACCAACATCTGTAGCTTTGGCTTGTCCAACACCTATTTTCCCTTTTTCTGGTGACAACTTTTATTTTCTTTTGGGTAGCCATGACTATTCAGTGGGGTGGGAATGAGTGGCACTGCCTGGGGCACTGGGACTGATCCATGCTCCAGCTCTCAGGGTGAGTACAATACTCAAGCCAGGCCAAGTGATTCACAGGAATGGGTACAGGAACAGCCTGTGGACTAACAGGACCCACTAAGAAGCAGCTCCAAGACTTTGGCTGGAACAAGTGAACTTACTAAGTTGAAAAGACATAGGTCTGGATTTGCTGGTGGCCACATGGCTACCCTGTGAGGAGAGGCTGCCTGAGAATGAAGCCATCACAGAAGAAAGCAGGGGTGAGAGATGGGTCTAAAGGCAGTCCCAATGACACTGTCATTGGCCTTGATCCAGCCATGCCTGAAGTTTGTTCTACCAGAGTTTTTATTGAGACGGCCCACTATTTCCCCCTTCTTTTCCCCTAAGCCAGCTTGATTTGGGTTTCTGTCACTTATAAGTGAAATCGTTCTAGCTCGTTATTCTATCTCCAGTTCTCTTCTGCAGAATTCACTGGGAAATCCTGACTAGTAATCTCCAAATTTGTTAACTACAATCTGAGACTCTAGACTCTGCCCTCCCTGAACCATCAGGCCTTATTTTTAACACTTGCTGGATAGCACTCGGAGGTGCCAAGAGAATCTCAAATTCAAATAAATGTAAGAGAGCATTCTTTTCCCCCCTCTTTTTTTTTTGAGACAGAGTCTTGCTCTGTCGCCAGGCTGTAAGCTCTGCCTCCCAGGTTCAAGTGATTCCCCTGCCTCAGCCTCCTGAGTAGCTGGGATGACAGGCACTCACCACCACACCCAGCTCATTTTTGTATTTTTAGGAGAGACAGTTTCACCATCTTGGCCAGGCTGGTCTTGAACTCCTGACCTCGTGATCCAACCACCTTGGCCTCCCAAAGTGCTGGGATTCCAGGCGTGAGCCACCGCACCCGGCCCAAGAGGGCCTTCATTACCTCCCTCAAAACTTGGTCTTTTGTCTGTTTTTCTTTTTTTTTTTTTTTTTGAGGCGGAGTCTCGCTCTGCTGCCCAGGCTGGAGTGCGGTGGCCGGATCTCAGCTCACTGCAAACTCCGCCTCCCGGGTTCCCGCCATTCTCCTGCCTCAGCCTCCCGAGTAGCTGGGACTACAGGCGCCCGCCACCTCGCCCGGCTAGTTTTTTGTATTTTTAGTAGAGACGGGGTTTCACCGTGTTAGCCAGGATGGTCTCGATCTCCTGACCTCGTGATCTGCCCGTCTCGGCCTCCCAAAGTGCTGGGATTACAGGCTTGAGCCACCGTGCCCGGCCTGTTTTTCTTATTTTCACCAACGACACCAACTATCATCCAGGAGAGAGACTTCAGAGTCGTGCTCTATCTTCTAACTCCTTTTGGCCCCGACATCCTATCAACAACTTCTAGCAACCAACAACCAAATCCTGGAGTTTCTCAAACCCAGGTCCTCTACTCTACCCCAGCCACAGTGACCTCATTCAGGCCCTCCTGATCCCTCAGCATGGTTACCAGGCTCCTGAGGGAGGCTTTCATATGGCCAGCAGTGCAGAACAAAGACTGGTTCACATTCATGGAACTTAGATCCTTACTAACTGTGTGATTCAGGGCTCTCAATGGCTGGATTCTCTCATCAGTCAAACATGGAAATTAGAGGTGTGCAGAGAATGCTTACCTCCACCCCCACTATTCCCCATTCTCTCCGAAAGGGCTGCTGGTCCAGTCTTCCCCTTCCATACCTCCTCCAAGGCTGCAGTGGGACCTTCTAAATCCAGTTGTAATAACCTGATACTCCCCTGTCTAAAACCTCTGGTACTGCAGAATTCCAGTGGTCTCAATGATTTACTCTCCATTTCTTCTAGAAGAAAAGAACCTTCAGTTTATAGCTGGGCCACTTGGCCACTGGACTTAACGTCAATGAAAAACTACATTCCCCAGCCTCGCTTGCAGACAGGTGTCTAATTCCGGAGACGTCAGTGGAAGTGGAAGAGGCAATGCGTAGATGGAGCTCTTCAAACAGGGACTTGCCAGAGCAGAGAAGCCCAGCCTGCACTGTGAGTGTCTCTTCCGACTCCACATTCAGTTTACTTGGTGTTGGTAGCTTGAAATTGGCGATGGTGGGAATATTTACACCATGGAAACTGGCAAAAGCAACCAATCAACCTCCCCTGTCCCCCAGCAGCGATCTGGCTGTTAAACACTTTACTGGCACACCACGACTTTTACATGAAGGGGTGAGCCCTTCCTGTCCCATTTCTCCTCCTTCCCCATGATGGGAAAAGGTGCCTGGTGGTAGTCAATGGGCAAAGGAGACCATGTTCCGGGACAATGGAGCAAGAATGAGAGGAATCCTGCATCCCTAACACCACAAAGTGATTACACAACCCAAAACAGCTCACGGCTGGATGGTAAGTGAGCAAGAAAGAAGGAAATAAAATTAAGAAAATAAACTGTATTTTGTCCAACTCATTAATATTTTGGGTTTCTATTATAGCAGTGTTTATAATACAAACTATAATATATAATACATAAATTTAGTATTATAATTATATAATTATAGTATTAAATATTCTTATACTATAATACTATCACTACATGATATAATTATATAACACTAAAATATAAATGTGAGATATTCTAATTATATATAAGATACAGAAAATGAATTATAATATATAATCAATCTACTAACTGTAATATCTCCCTATTGTGTACAACAGATATTTTTCAAAATGGGGTTCACTGCCAGGCTTTGTCTGGCTTATTGAGTACATAAAAACAAACTGTTGAACTAAAATTTACATACTGCATTTTAAACATATGGATTTCTGGCTTTTTAGGAGAAACTGAAAGATTTGACAACTCCCATGGTCATGTGGCCAGCAGTGCAGAACAGGGACGCTGGTCCACATTCGTTGAACTTAGATCCTTACTAACTGCGTGATCCAGGGCTCTCAATGGCTGGATTCTCTCATCAGTTGAATATGAAAATTAGAGGAATGCAGAAAATGCTTATCTCCATCCCACTAGTCCCCATTTTCTTAAACGTGGCCCATTTCTCTTGGACCTTTGAACTGTGAATCCCAGTTCATGGGACAATGGCCATGAATGAGTAACAGCCTCTCCGTGCCCAGCGTTAACCTCAGTCAACTCTGCGTAGCACTAGTGCCCAGCGTTAACCTCAGTAAACTCTGCGTAGCACTAGTGCCCAGCGTTAACCTCAGTAAACTCTGCGTAGCACTAGTGCCCACTTCATAGGTTGGCTTTGAGAGCTAAATAAAATAGATACCATTAGGCATCACTAGAGTGCCTAATTTTTTTTTTTTTTTTTTTTTACAGACTGAGAATCTCAAATTTTGATGACAGAATGCTGCAATCAAAACTCTCAAACAATGTTGGTGGTACTGCCAAGTGGTATAACCACTTTGAAAAACTGGCAGTTTCTTAAAAAGCAAAAAATATGCTTGCTTACCCTATGAGCAGCAATTTCACTCCACGATATATGAAAACATGTATCCACACAAAAACATGCATATAAATATTCATAGCAGCTTTATGCATCGTAGCCCAAACTGGAGGCCACCAGATGAATGATAAGCAAATTGCAGTGTATTTGTACAAGGAAGTGAGCTCTGCAATAAAGGAATGATATACTCATACAGGCAACAACATGGATGAATCCCAAAGACATGTAGAGCTGAAGAAGCCAGCAAAAATAGTATATTATGTAAGAATCCACTTATATGAAGTTAAAGAGGAAAAACTCATCCATGGTGATAGGAATCAGGACAGTGGGTGCTTCGGCACGGGGCAGATGGGGTTATCTGGCAGGGAGCATGGAGAGATTTACTGGAATAATGAAATGGTTCTATGTCTTCTTAGAGATATGGGTTACCTGGGTGTATGCTTTTGTCAAAAGTAACCAGCGGCCAGGTGTGGTAGCTCACGTTTGTCATCCCTGTACTTTGAAAGGCCAATGTGGGCGAATCACTTGAGCACAAGAGTTTGCAACCAGCCTAGGTAACATGGTGAAATCCTCTCTCTACCAAAAATACAAAAAGTTGGCAGGGCACGGTGGCAGGCACCTGTGGTCCCAGCTACTTGGGAGGCTGAGCTGGGAGAATCACTTGAGCCTGGGACATTGAGGCTGCAGTGAGCCAATATTGAGCCACTGAACTCCAGCCTGGGTGACAGAGCAAGACCTTTGCTAAAAAAAAAAAAAAAGAAAACAAAAGAAAAAAAAAACCTAATCAGACCATAGAATTAAGATCTATGCATTTTAATGCAGTACATTATGTTAATTAAACTAAGGAAAAACATGAAACAAGAAAAGTCCATGCAAATCAAGCAAACATCTCCGAAGACAACATTGGGTCTCAGATTTAGTCTTTGTGTGTCTGCTGTCAAGATTCTGTGGCCTGAAACTAAGAGAGCTGGTTCCTGAAAGAGCTCACGTGGTATGTAGGCCGCCATTCTCCCTCTGGGGCCGGGCAGACATCAACAACCAACGTCCTCCTCTCTCCTTCACTCAGGCATGGCCTCAGAATCCTCCGCAACACATAATCCCAAGCCTTTCCTGCAAATGGAGCCAAGCTGACGTACCTGCCATCTGGTAGTAGAAACGTGAGCTTCCAGAGTATAAGACTGAAATCTCATTTATCTTTGTTTTATAAACACTCAGCACAAGATATGACACAGATGTTTTCTGAATCCATGCTTCAGTGAACTTCCTCTCCTTGCTGCTGGGGCCACAGTCTGAGCTCACAGGAGCCAATCTACCCCCAGGCTCCCCCATAGCCCATAAGTCAGCCTGGATTGCTGTGCCCTGGCCCACACCTGTTTTGTCTTTGTTTTCTTGACTTTTCTCTCCTAGGGCTGGGAACGCGAAACCTGTCATCTATAAACACCACTACAATGGATGTCATGTTTACTTATCGTCCACAGAACAAGATCATACGTTTCTATTATAATATGTTTCTATTCATGATCAAAATGGCTTGTAGTGGAAAATCTGCCTTCCCCAGCAATGGGAGTAAGGCACACCGTCTCCTGAACATGTTTACGGTCACATACATGTCTCAGTGGAAGAAAGGGTGTTTATCTCACGATGAATAAGGCTGCTCAGCTCCATCCTGCTTACTGGTTCCCTTGTCATCTTTCAGGACCACAATACAGCTTCAGTAGGCCACATATTCCCCTCCTGAACCTGAGCACAGACGGCCGGGCTGCAAAGCATACACTTGCCTCCAACCTTCCCACTTCTGTTTCAGAAATTAACCGCCTCCTCTGTGGGGAGATCCTGGTCTCAAGTAAAACTGAATTCAGGTGGTAGACCCAGTCACTGCAGACCCACTTAATTGGATTTGGCAGCCACGATTTATTTACCTGGCAGCTCTTTGCTTCAAGTTGTAATCACACCTAAGACTCATCTTCTCTTGAGCTTGCTTGGAGTATCAAAAATTCAGATTTTTCTTGACACTCTGTAGTCACAGCAGAAAAGGGAAGGGCAAGGAAGAAATCACGAAGGACTTAAAAACATTTAGTTATATGGCCTCAAGTTTCTACCTTTCACACTTAATTTGGCTGATTTTGTGGACATGAGGAGGAAGAAAATCAGTGTGCAGTATCTGAACCCTGCCACTGCCCACAGGCAAGTCAACCCCACCTGCTGTATGCCTCTCGGCCAATTGTGACAGGGGACAGGATCAATTGCCTTCTTCAGGGAGACTGCAGGCCCCTGTCTCCATGACAACCCATTGTCAGGACAAGGGCAGGTGAGACACCAGAATTCAAGCATGTGTCAGAAGCCACAGTACCTTTGAATATCTGTTTGCACACAAACCTCTTCCTGAATCTGTCTGCTATCTTTGCTTTAATTCTCCTGTTTTGGGCTTGGGTCACACATGGTGGACAGTCCAGCTCAGCATTGAGCCAAGAGTCAGCATCAACTCCAAGCCACGTGAGTGCTCCATCCTGGAGGTCCTGCCCAGGGGGTCTCTCAGGAAACTTCAGCCCCGGCGAACACCTCTGCATCCTCCCTCATGGGAGACCCCAAGTGAGAAATGCCCAGCCAAGCCTTGCCCCACAAAAGTTAGAGGCAAAACCAAATGGTCATTTTAGGCTTCTATATTTCTGAGTAATTTGTACACAACAATAGGAATCAGAAAACCAATCACATCAGCTTCTGGAGCTGGGGGTGAAATTCACGTTTCCTGAAGTACAGGGATAGGTGAGAAAGAGTAAATCCGTGGACCTGAACTTCATTAGGATTCTGTTAAGATGAAGGAAGTGGATGCTGGGTAGGCCACCAGCAGTATTTTCTATAACTTTGAAAATTTCAATGCATTAACCTCCTGTGAATTAATATGTACAAAGCATTAACACAGTGCCAAGCATATAATAAGAACTTGATAAATGGTAGTTATTTCTATTATTATTATTCGATGTGTGAATGTGCTTAAGAGTTTCTTATACACCTTCCCAAGGAGCTCACGAGTAGAATTTGGTTATCTTGTCTAGATCCTTGTGAATCTAGATGGGCAAATACATGCAGAAGGAAAGAAGTATAAATCTTCCTTTCAAATCAAAAGGGCCCCCTTCGCTAGATCTTTTTCACATTAGGTCTTTTGTCTCCTTCTGCACCTTCTGACCTGTGGTCTCCACACGTCTTCTTCACGTGTCACGGCTGTCTCTCCCCACACTGGGATTGTTTTTTAATCAAACGTAAGTGTTGAGGTGTTGAGGCTTGTCGTACAAAACATATCATCTTTCTTGGCTTTCTATAGATGGTCAAAGAGGCAATTCTTCTCCCCTTCCTTTTTATTCTGAAACTGCCCCAGCCTCTGAGGGCTGCTGTCTCACCCCCCAACATACACACAACCAGCCAGAGTCATCCACTTTTTTCTGTACGCTTCCAATCTGTATGTGCTGGTTTGCTCCCAGCTCCAGAAGGTGGGCCATGGTAGATTTTTACCAAAGATGGCTGCAGCCCTCTTTCCCACCCTTCTTGTCTGACTGCAACATGACTTTGTCACTGCTCCCATCCAGAGTCAAATGTCCCTTTCCTTGATTCTGGGCTGGCTCAGTGACTTTGAATCTGGCAGTGTCTACATTTGTTCTCCTGGAACGCTGTGCTGCCATGTCAAGAAGCCTAGGTACAAAGCTGGTGAGACATAGGAAGGGAGAAACTAGAGAGGTTGAAAGACCACAAAGGGAGAAGCCCAGCAGTCCAGCCACCCCCGTGGGGGACCAGACAGGGTGAGGCCATCTGAAATTCTTCACCTTAAATTGCAGCTGCATGAGAAAGTCCAGCCTACGCCACATGGAGCAGAGACAAGGCTGCCAGTTGAGCCCTGCCTGGCCAACCCAGAGAATCAAGAGCCGGTGAAGCAGCTGCTTGTTGAAGCCACTGTGTTCTGGAGTGGCTGCTATGCAGTGCTAGAAAACAGAGACAGGCAAACCACTGTCGCAGGGACACCCCGTCACACTGCAGTCATTAAAGAATCAACAAGGTCTTGTCTGCCATTTCCTTCTTCAGTTACTACTTTTGGAATAGAAGGCAGGTATTAGAAGCTCCCTGGAAGAGCCAGGTGTGTATCCCCATCTTTCTACATCCATATACTACCATTTCTATAGTTTACATAATGTTTTTCTTTACAGTTTGCCTTTTTAAACTTACACATTTACTACAAAATAAAACTTCATAGTATCTTCATAAATGAAAAACTCATGCTACTTGATAAAAAATGAAAGGCCACCCTAACGACACATATGTAATTATGACCATTTAATTATTAAATGATATATTTATAATTAATATCATTTAAAGATCTGGATCGGTGGACAGCCAGAAATGCACAAATCACATTCTGGAAACATTGCCTTAAGTTTGTTTTTGTTTTTGTTTTGAGATGGAGTCTCACTCTGTTGCCCAGGCTGGAGTGCAGTGGTGCGATCTCAGCTCACTGAAACCTCTGCCTCCCAGGTTCAAGCGATTCTCCTACCTCAGCCCCCCGAGAGTAGCTGCGATTACAGGCACACCACCATGCCTGGCTAATTTTTGTATTTTTAGTAGAGACAGGGTTTCACCATGTTGGCCAGGCTGGCCTTAAACTCCCAGCCTCAAGTGATCCACCCACCTCGGCCTCCCAAAGTGTTGGGATTACAGGTGTGAGCCACCATGCCTAGCCCACATTGCCTTAAGTATTAACACACTTGCAAAAATCGCAACCAGGCGTGGTGGCTCACACCTGTAATCCCAGCACTTTGGGAGGCCGACGAGGGAGAATTGCTTGAGTCCAGGCTTTCTATAGATCAGCCCGGGCAACACGGCAAAACCCTGTCTCTAAAAAAAATACAAAAATTAGCTGGGCGTGGTGGCGCATTGCTGTCGTTCCAGCTACTACTCGGGAGGCTGAGGTGGGAGGATCGCTTGAGCCTGGGAAGGGAAGGACGCAGTGAGCTGTGATTGTGCCACTGCACTCCAGCCGGTGACAGAGTGAGAAAAACCCTGTATCAAAAATAATCATAATAATAATTGCATCTTTTATTTAAAAAATAAAATAAAATTGCTTGACCTTCTGCATTTTGACTTCCTTCTCTTTTTCAAATTATTTCTGGATATAAGACTTGGTAAATAATACTTAAAATTTAATTTTTGTTCTTTGCACTTATCACTGTAATTTTAAGTGACTTTATTTTGTTGTCTGATGGTTGTCCACTTACCCGTAAAGTGTAAGCTCCATTGGGTCCCTTTTTTTGTCTGTTCTGCTCACTCTTGACTGCCCAAGGTGGAGAGCTAACACTTAGTAGCTGCTTAATAAATATGTATTGACTAAAGGAATGAATGAATAAATTAATGACTTGTGGCGCAAAGCCTCAAACTCACCCCACCCACCAGGAGGAAACTTGTTTGATTTTTAAAGACTCTCCTGGGAATTTCTTTTTCATAAATCAATATTGTTTGTACAGAGCCAAAGTGCAATGCTTACTCTCCTTCATATTTTAGTCACTGTCGCAATACATTTTTGATGGTGTATTTATTTTCTGCCAAGTAACAATAGGTCTCATGAAAAATGAGTGGCCCTGCACATTGGAATGTGTGAGGAAGAATAATGGGTTGATTAATGAATCTCACAAAATATGCAGCCCTCTTTCCTGCCGGGGGTAGCAGGCGGAGACTCACACAAATTAAAAAGGATGAAGAGGATCAATTTTCTAGAAATCGGAAAGCAAAGGAAGCCTGGGGAAAATCAAAGGCACATTTTTAGCCGTAGATGCTTGTGTCTTTTTCTTTCTCTTAAACTTAGGACAAACAGGAAAAACTATATTTCTCCCTTTTTTCATTTATTATTTTATCTTGTCTTCCCCTGATGCTCAAAGATAGAAAAGGGCAGTCTAGAAACGTAAAACTGGTTTATTTTTGTATTTGTTTTTCTAAAAGAGACTAACACCTTAGTAGCCAAACATCTACATTTTTTAGCAAAAGTAAACAGCAAATAACCCAAATCTCGGATGCCAGTCTTTCAATGGGGCTTTTACTCTCTGGCTAGAGAGCCACAAACAAAAAACTTTGAATCTATTTTTGTTTTCAATAAAAATCTTGTTTAACAGCATCATGAATATTCATGCTTTCGGCTTACTTCCAAATAAAAACAAGAGAAGCCAAATGAAACAAGAAAAAAAGAAAAAGTAGTTCACTCAGCTGCACAAAGGTTTGAAGGACAAGATTTTATATTTTGAGGCATGTGCATCAATTAAAAAAAAAGAAAAATAAGGAAAAAAATAACTCGCAATAATCAGAGCACAAAGAGTGCCAGCATCCACAGCAGAATTCCTTAAATTTCAGTAATTGCTTTATTCATTTTGCAATTATTTGCTATATTTGAGAAGCAACTATCTCATTATTTATATATTTTTCTGTAAATTGAATTCAACCAAAATCACTTTTAAAACATGTAGCCTCAGTTCCTTCTGTGCCATCAATACATTTGATAAATGAATTATACTTTTTCTTATACATATGAATACAAATCATAATTAGTAAATAAAAGAGGTATAACTAAAATTTGGTATCTCACCAGTGGCATGCCTACCATGTTTTTAGAATTATTTACCATAGCCTAGGGCATTTTATTGGTCTTTAATCATTCAACAGTCATACGGGTGACCCTCATCTGCTAAGGGAATTGGAAATAAAAAGTGAGAAACATAAGGTCCCTGATCTCAAAGCCTCTCTCTTTGGTGCAACTCCAACTCTAAGATGAGTGGGTCTTATTCTATCATTTATTTTTGACTTTGAACACCCAGAAGTCAAGAGTTCAAGACAAGGCTTCTTAATGTTCCCTGCTATCCAATATGATAGCCAGTAGCCACAAGTGACTCTTAAATTTAAATTAATTAAAATTAAATAAAATTAAAAATTTAGTTCCTCCGTCAAATGAGCCATCTCAAATGCTCAATAACCACCTGCAGCAAGTGGCTGCTTATACTAGGCAGCACTGATATAGACTATTACACCACCACACCAAGTTCAACTGGGTAGCTCTGCTCCAGAAAGCACAGTGCCTTCCTTTCACATCACTGTGCTACTTTTAGTAACTCACTTGTGAAACTCAGGACCCCACATCCCTCTCTAGGTGGGCTGGGATCGTCAAATCTTCATAGGCATTGTGGACATTTCCCCAGAAAATTCTAGCATCTATTACATATTAAATGTGATTCCACTTCCTAGTAAGTTGCCTCCTTTCTGCTTCTGTGTGTCAAATGCACTTCTTCCCCTGGTAAAGAGTTTCTACATAGAAACGTCTAGTCACCTTCCTGGGAAGCAGCAGCTTTATTTACTTTAATCACTGCATAGCTAAGGAGACACCTGTCAAAAAACCACTGCTATTTTTGAGACAATGGGATTATTTACAGCATGATTAGGTTGTGCTCTGATGGGTGACACTGTAACATAGTCATAGCCAAGCCCAGTGAGATTGCATCTTCACGCCTTGCATATTGGAAAACTGTCATGACATCCCCCATAATGGAATCGTGATAACATCAGACAAGGATGAGGTTTCATCCTGGCTTCAGTCCAAATGGAGAAGTCGTCCTAATAAACTGTAAACAGACCCAAAGCATGAACTAATGAGAAGTTATCTGGTCTACTTGTTTCTAGCAGTGGAGTAGGTTAACACAATTAACTTAATGAAGACAAAGACGTAGGCACGGAAATACTATAGTAGACACTGTAAACAAAAATGCCCTCGGAGACCAGGAAAGTAATTTCAGTAAATGAGCAGGCCTGGGAGGCACTATAGGGAGTGACTGGAGCCACGATGGTGTAGAGAGCACACACCCCCCAGAGCAGCCATGCTTGTCTCCAAATGCTTGGAGCAGAAAAATGGGCTCAGTTTTCAGACCTTCTGATTTTTAAGAGAAATCAGGAAAACAGCTTCTAAATAAAATTTCTTAATTTTTAAAATATGACACAGGCCCAATAAAACACTCTTACAAGCCACCAGACTCTAATCCATGTGCTAAGCAAAGTTAACACGAATTGGTTAATATATAAGAAACAAAGAGTATAATTGCATGTTCAGGTAATCCCTTATGGTAGATTATAAAAAAGGGCATGTTTTTCCTTCCCTGTATCCCAAAGTCCCTTAGCAGTTTGACTCTGAAGCTCCTCCTATTAAGAAGTGGGATCTGTGTCCCCATTCCATAAACATGAGAGGGACTTGTGATTTGTTGTGGCCAAAAGAAGGTGGCAAAAGCAGTGTTATACCAGTTCCAATCCAGGGCACTGGCTCGACTCTTTCTCTTGGAGCTCTGGGACTTCCATGTAAAAAAGCCCAGGCTGGCCTGCTAGATTATGACACACAGACAGCCCTGAGGCCCCCATCATCCCAGATGATAGCCAGTTACCCCCAACAAGCAGAGCTGCCTAGCTGACTGGCAGCTGACCTCAGACAAATGAGTGAGCCTGGTCAACAGCAGAAGACCTGCCCAGCTGAGCACAGCACAAATGACAGACATAGAATTGCAAGGTAAAGAAATAGTGGTTGCTCTAAGTCATTTGGTTTTCAGAGTGGTTTGTGATGCAAAAAGCTGCATAACAGTTCAGTAGCTAGATCATTAGGGTTCAAATCCCAGCTCTACCAACTACTAGCTTATGTGATTTTGAAACAGTGACGTAACCTTCAGTGCCTCCCATCAATTTCCACCAGTGACAACTAAAAAAAAATTGTCTTACTTTTACCAAATCTAACGTTCAGCAGGTTGTTTCAGATATGGGAGAATGTGGTGGGCTTGTTTTAGGAATTATATTACTATGCTTTTTTTAAAAAGCACTTGAAATAATATCATACAACTAGGAATGCAGCGACTCTGACTTTTACTTGCTTACGAAGGCCATATGTTAAATCAGAAATTCAGTGAGCCAGTTGGCAATTTGAAATTAATCATAGTGGGAGTATTTACAGCTGAGAAATGGGCAAATGCTATGTATAAGGGTTTCTATTTTCCCCTCCCTGAAGAGCTGGTTGTTAAATATTGATCAGAAAACCTCTATATGCATTCCTTATACACTAATCGAGGCAACAGGTATAGCCTCTTCTTTCATAAATGTTTGTTTTAGAACCTCAGCATTCATTTCCTTTCCTGACGGCACCAAATTATTTTCAGGGAATTACCTCTTGCCTGTTGTATAAAGTCTTGATAAGACAGTAATTTTAAAGGACTAGAGGTGGAAAGAGCCATATTCTCTCCCTGCCACAGGACAGTCACAGAGTGGTATGTGGCCAAACTCAGCCAATCATGCTTCTTCCCTGGGAGCATGATGCGTACGTAAGTGGACACAGGTGCAGGAGGGACAGGGCGATCACTGGTCACAACAGCTGCAAGCAAGCGGCCATTTTTGAGCCCTAGCTTTCCAACACTGCCCTGAGAGCTGTTTCCACGACTTCCACACACTGCCCAATATGCTCCCCAAAAGTCCCCTTTTCCTTAGCACACATGTACCAATTGCTGTTGCCTGCAATCCACAACCACGAGACCTCAAAACTGGATTTGGAGACATTTCCCCTACGTCACTCTAGGTCTAGCTCCTTGGACTTTTGCATCCCACAGGCTCTGCATTCATTTATGCATTTTGTATCTGTCTATGCAGCAATGAAACCACTTCTTAGGAAAGAGCAGTGCAATCAGTCCCCAGAGGCAAAGTATGATGGCATTATCAGGTCATTTCATATTACATCGCTGCTTCAGTAATGACTGAATGCAGGTTGGAGTGGCTGAATTACCCTAGCCCTTCTGAAGCATGGGGTCTCATGCCTGTTATAATGGGAGATGCAAAAGCAATCAAGGACAAAGATAGCCTCAGAATTTAGAGGTCTGCAAAGCTAATCTACTTAAAGTGCAAACCCATGCTGCTTTCTTTTAAGGTTACTATTGACTCCAGTCAATAGGTGTTTGCTCAATAGTTGATTAAAGGACTGAGATGGAGAAATTTAAATGCCTTTGGGAAAAATGGGAGAATGGGCATCTTATGACTGGGAAAGTGTGGTATTTGCAAATGTGTGGTCACCAGAGTCAGGAGTTAGACTTTCTTACGGAAGATGCTTGGCGTTTACAGGCTCAGGGACACCCTACACCCTGTCTGAGCCCTAGCAATTGTCTGTAGCTCACTCCACCAAAAGGCTTGTGCACCTGTCTGTGTCCCTCATGGCCCAGCATCTAGAACTTCTTAGCTCTGAGATTCGAGCCCAGCATATAACAATGACCTCAGAAGGAGGTCGCCCTTCCCCACTGCCAGTGCCCTGCGAATCTGACTCCTGTGAAGTCGCTGCTGATTTCACCTGGTCATGGGGAAAATCAGGCACTCAGTCTATTGAGCACAGGGCCTCCTTACAGCATCTGAAAAGGCAAATAATTTCGGCTGAAGATACATGTCCAAATACTGACAAATCTCACGCCATCCCCCTTTGCCTTTTTCTTTTCATAGCATAAGT
Organism: Trachypithecus francoisi; assembly: GCF_009764315.1. Classification (NCBI taxonomy): domain Eukaryota; kingdom Metazoa; phylum Chordata; class Mammalia; order Primates; family Cercopithecidae; genus Trachypithecus; species Trachypithecus francoisi. The sequence goes on from NW_022681456.1 coordinate 4,737,160, forward strand.
GGAGAAAAGGGCATAAAGGAAAATGCCGCATTATAAAGTTGTCAGAGTCTTTGTAGACGACAGAGATTAATTATCACACATTCATTATGACTCAATTATTGTGGTTCTCTGGTGTTTTGTGGCCTCTGCTTTCATGTTCTACAAACAGGGGCTTGGCTGCCTGTCTGAAGATAGAGCATTCTAGAAGCCGTGTGAAGTCCCCAGGGTTGCGGGGTGGGGGGCTTTTAAATCACCATTTACTCTATTATGGAGAGTTCATTCTTATTCCACGCAGACTTTTCAGCAAGTGCCAGGGCACTGAGAGAGATGCTCCCTGGAGATCTGTAAACACCAGGCACTCAGAGTGAATCCTTCATGAACAAGCCTGGAAAGTGTCTCCAGCAGCAGCCACCTGGGTGCTCAGCAGAGAGACTGCGGATGGTCCGCGGAGCTGAAGAGGAAGGAGCTCATCTCCCACAGCGAACAGGCAGTTTCCCCGGGCTCCCGGGTTCTTCACTGGACACGTGGGTACCCCAGGACCAAGGCATAGCACCTCCAATAGTGACAACTCCTGACCCATCTCACACGGGGCTGGCTCTGCCTAATGTTTACCGAGGGCTTTGAAAGTGCCTCGCAAAAAGACAAAAAGAGCAGCAGGAGCTAAGAGTACACAACCACAGGAGAGGCAACTGGAAAAGAGGCCACCGGAATCTTCTAAATAGCACCCTCTCTTTTAATGTTGCTTTGTTCAATTCAGTTCGAATGTGCATGCCGCTGGACTGTTTAAATTAGATGGCCAAATGATAGCAATCTGGAGGGAAAAGAGTTGCAGTTTTGTTTCTTTTTAATGTAACATTTTAACTTTTTCTATGCAAAAGAAAAAAAGTCGACAATTTCCATAGCAACAGGGCTGTTCTCTGCTTTTTTGGGAGACAGTTCAAGAATTAATTTCAGAATTTTGTATGAGGCTTTTCCAGACACAGGTAACTCTTAATTCTTTTTTTGAGTAATGCTCTTAGTGGCTTCAATTAACCCCAGTGGAGGGAGAGCCTGATATATTTGCCTTTAAACTTCTCTACAAGGTTCAAACACCTTCCTTTTAGTCTTGCCTATCTCTGTCAGATTGAAAAATATAATTTCTTAATGAGTTCTTTGGTCTTGACTTAAGTCCACTTCCTAATGGTTGTTCCTCACAGAGTTAATCGCAGAAACAGCATTCAAGTGCAATCAGAGAGGGAACCGAGAGAGAAACCTCATCAAATACCGCCCGTGCCAAGGACGTGGGACCAAGCGAGACTTGCTGAGTCTTTGCTCAGAACAAACAGGAAAGATATTTATTGCCACAATCTTTAGCCAAAGAAGACTGGAGTTTGTTTCTTCTTGGAGTCAGTTGCCTGAATGTAGCCGACTTGAAAACCAGAGTTTAAGGTTCTGCCCGCATTTGGTACACACATCCCTTCCCAAGTATTTCGCCGTGTGACTGTCATCAACAGGCCCATGAGAAGAGAATCTGAAAATGTGCTTAATTCACTACCAGTCTGCTCCCTCCCTGCCTGCAAACATCAAGGGCATCTTTACAAAAAGTTCCCCATGTGGTCACAGCGTCCCTCTGGAGGCAGACCTTTGCTGCCCACTCATCTGGAGCCTTCCACCTGGAGAGAAGCACCTTGAGATGCTGTGGGGAATGAAAAGGCACAGCTATGGCTGGAAATGAAGCACAGAGGGGGTGTTTCCACATTCACAAATCCATGGTGCAAAGATAGTAAACGACAAAAGGTTGGTCCAAAGAGAACGCTACAGAGAACTTGAAGAAGGTGAGATCAGGCTGGGCGTGGTGGCTCCCTCCAGCAATCCCAGCACTTTGGGAGGCTGAGGCGGGAGGATCGCTTGAGCCCAAGAGTTCAAAACCAGTCTGGGCAACACAGCAAGGCCCTCTCTCTACAAAAAAATGTAATTAGCTGGGTGTGGTGGTGCATGCCTGTAGTTTCAGGTACCTACGAGGCTGGGGGAGGAGAATCACTTGAGTCCAGGAGTTTGAGGCTGCAGTGTGCTATGACTGGTACCACCGCACTCCAGCCTGGGTGAAAGAGTGAGATGCCAGCTTAACATAAAAAGGTGAGTTCATACCTGGTTGCAGAAAGGGGAAGAGGGATGAGAACCAGCAGGAGGCAAGTCCTGAACAGCAGGAAGAAGCCCACTTTGTGAAGACAGAGGACCGAGCATTCCCAGCAGCTGGAACAGCAATGCAAAGGCCCCCAGGTAGGAATAAACTCTGTGTATTGCAGCAGGAGACAGCAAGCCTTTAGGACTAGCGGTGTGGGAAACAGGGGTGAAAAGCAAGGCTGTAGATGGAGGCTGGTCTCAGGCTGTGGGTTTTAGCCTTGTCTGTTCATCAGAGCTATCGAGAGAGACTTTAAAATACAAATATGCCGGGCGCGGTGGCTCAAGCCTGTTATCCCAGCACTTTGGGAGGCCGAGACGGGCGGATCACGAGGTCAGGAGATCGAGACCATCCTGGCTAATACGGTGAAACCCTGTCTCTACTTAAAAATACAAAAAACTAGCTGGGCGACAAGGCGGGCGCCTGTAGTCCCAGCTACTCGGGAGGCTGAGGCAGGAGAATGCCATAAACCCAGGAGGCGGAGCTTGCAGTGAGCTGAGATCTGGCCACTGCACTCCAGCCTGGGTGACAGAGCGAGACTCTGTCTCAAAAAAAAAAAAAAAAAAAAAACAAATAATATCCAGGTGGATCCAAGAGATTCTGATTTCACTAGATTAGGGCAAGGTTCAGCCATTGCTGTTCTCAATTTTTCAAAAAATATTATAACACTATAGAAAAATTAGAAGAATAGTACCATAAATGCGTCCAGCTAAATTTGAAAACTTAAAAAATGTTTAAATGTATGCCTTAAAATTTGTTTATTAATTTTTGTTTCTGTAGCTTTTGGGGTACAGGTGGTTTTTGGTTTCATGGATAAGTTCTTCAGGGGTGATTTCTGAGATTTCAGTGCACCTGTGACCTGAGCAGCGTACCCTGTACCCAATATGCAGTCTTTTGTCCCTCACCTACCTCCCAGCCTTCCCCCTCCAAGTCCCCAATGTCCATTTTATCATTTTTATGCCTTTGCATGCTCCCACTTGTGAGAACATATGATTAAATGTTTTCCTTTTGCTTCTCTCTCTCTATATATACACACACACACATATAATGTATATCCACTTTTTTTAATGAGCCGTTTGAAAGTAACACGCAGACACCATGACACTTCACTCCTAAACACTCTACATGCATCTCCTGAGAAGAACAACAAACTTCTCCTATGACGGCAATGACCTAATCGTACTCAAGGCAGTTTTTATTGATTCAAAAATATCACTTAATATACAGTTTATAGTCAAATTTCTCCAATTGCCAGGAACTGGGGGTAGAAACAGGTGGGGAGTAGTTGTTTAATAGGAATGGAGTTTCTTTTTGGGGTGATGAAAATGTTCTGAAACTATTAATAGAGACAGTAGTGGCACAACATTGTGAATACACTAAGTGCCACTGAAGTGATCACTTTAAAATGGTGAATTTCATGTCATGTGAATTTCACTTTAATTTTTAAAATCCCAAATTCTTCAAAAAATACCCGTTGCAGCATGATTTTCCCCCAGTGTTTGAATCCAGGATCCTGAATTACACTTGTCACCATTATTCTTTCGTTTCTGTCCCTCACCATTTTTTTAAAAAACAAAACAAAACAAAACAAAATTGACATTACGAAAAGTCTAGGCCAGACCAAATTAAAATTCTTGTAATTTTTTAACAGTTTTATACCTAAAAGTGAACAAAAATGCCAATGCCCGAACCTCACCCTAATCCAATTAAATCAGTGTCTTGGGGTCTGCCTGGAAATTACTGGGATTTCACAATCTCTCTCCAGATGGTTCTAATGAATAGTCAGGGCGAGGCCCATGGCCCCAGGTTTACCAGCATCTCCAAACTGCATGTGCATATGCCCTGGAGAATAACCCACACTCTGGATCTGTCTTATTCGACTCAAGTTAAACATTTTTGGCAAGAACAGAAGCCATATGAAGGAGAAATCAATCAGAAACCAATAGTAGTTCTTACTTCTGGAGGGGAGAGGGTGAGTGATGATGGGGCTAAACAGACAGGGAAGGGACTGTGGTTTCAGGATCTTGAAGCCACATTCCTTTTTCACAGAAGACAAGATTGAAGCATAGGAGGCATGACTCCTCAGAACTGCCTAAGATTGTAGAGCTGAGCCAGGGTGAGCCCTGCTTAGTGCCATTGTTTAATTTTTTAATTTTAATTAATTAATTAATTTGAGATGGAGTCTTGCTCTATCACCCAGGCTGAGTACAGTGGTGCGATCCCGGCTCACTGCAACCTCCGCCTCTCAGGTTCAAGTGATTCTCCTGCCTCAGCCTCCTGAGTAGCTGGGATTACAGGCGCCCACCACCACACCTGGCTAATTTTTTTTCTTTTTTTTGTATTTTTAGTAGAGATGGGTTTTCACCATGTTGGCAAGCTGGTCTTGAACTCCTGATCTCAAGTGATCTGCCCGCCTCGACCTGCCAAAGTGCCTGGTGCCATTTAAATCACAGAGAAGGCAAGAGCAGGAACATAGGCTGTTCAGGTTGAGCCTCCAACATCAGTTCCTGGAAATATTCCCTCCGCTGTCACCAAGTGTCTGGTGTTTCACAGACATTGAGAATGAGCTACCTGGCAACGACTCACCTTTCTGCAGGTGACTGCAGGGGACACAAAGTATCTTGGCATGCAACTGAGTCTCCCATATGTGTGAGGAGCCAAAGTCCCTTTGCTGGAAGCATATCTTTGGATGCTATTTCAGCCGAAGCTACAGGTTTGGAAGCAACTATGCTTTTAGCAGTGGAACCAACTGTTTACTAAGCCATCACCTTGCAGCAAGCCATGTATGACTTGAGGGGAAATGAAGAAATGCCAGTAGGTAGGCAGCAGCCAGAATCTGGGCTCACGAGACAGGCCCACAGAGGGTCAGGTGGGTACTGTGTGAGTGAAGTGGACTGAGAGTATTCAGTGAACTGGATGCATGTGCCCTGTCTGATGAGGGTGACTGTGGCTTTGCTCCTTGCACTCATCGCTGTGCAGAACTGCTGACCTGGTACTGCCAGACCTCAGTTTTCAAGAAGAGCTGAATGCCTGACTTTCTTTGTGAAATCTCTTGGGTTTTTAGAAAAGTATTAGCAACTAGGGTAGACATTGTTCTTGTTTTTTGTTTTTATTGTTTGTTTGCTTGTTTGTTTTGTTTTGAGATGGAGTTTCACTCTTGTCACCCAGACTGGAGTGCAGTGGCACGATCTCAGCTCACTGCAACCTTTGCCTTCCAGATTCAAATGATTTTCCTGCTCAGCCTCCCAAGTAGCTGGGACTACAGGCGTGTGCCACCATGCCTGGATAATTTTTGTATTTTTGGTAGAGATGGGGTTTCACTATGTTGGCCAGGCTGGTCTTGAACTCTTGATCTCAAGTTTTCTGCCCACCTCAGCCTCCCAAAGTGCTGGGATTACAGGTGTCAGCCAACGCACCTGGCTGTTCTTGCTTTTTGTATACCCACCATCGTATCAGGAGAATGGTCCACATTATCATCTTCACAAGACAGAAGCCAGAAACTCACTTTCCCAGACTCCTTTGCCACTAGCAAGATGTCACATGACCAGGTCTCAAGCAATCAGATCTGGCCATGTGATACACTGATTTAGAAGAGAATAAAAAGGTATATTCCTTGGCAAGAGGGGATGATTTTGGAGGGCAGCAGAGATGTGGTCCCAGTATTTAGTGTTGGTAGTGACAGCTGCAAGGTCTCATTCAGGGGCCATGGCAGCAGGCCCTTTCCTGGAGATGTCCCCACAGAGGGATTTGGTGGGTCCTAACCTTGATTCTGTTTCTCATGAAGATTTTGTGAGCTACCTACCATTCTTTTCTACATCCATTTTCTGTCTAACCCAGCTAGAGTGGATTCTGTTGTTTGCAATTGAGAACTACACCTAAAAGAGCAACTAATTCATCTTATGTTTAAAGCCTTGCAGAGACAAAATAAAACACAATTGTGAGACTGATATAGCCAGAAGCCACTAGTTGTGACCTCTGAGTTGGAGTTAGCACCTGACCCCAACATGGATAGCCCCAGACAGGAGAATGGGAGGAATATCCTTTGAGAAAATTCTTTCAAATTGTGGTTATTCATAAGGACATCAGAAAGAGCTATAAATAGATATTTCCTCCCTTCAAATGACACCTCCAAACAGAAAGAGAAAAGTAAAAGCTCTCATGTTGTTTTGCAATACATGGTATGATATACCCTATGAAGCAGCCAGACCTTCCCTCCAGGAGGCTGGATGGGAAATGGTCCCTCAAGGGTGCAATCCCATATGCCGTTCTCTAAGGAGGCTCCCAGACTGCTGGGAGCACCATCAGAATCACTCATTCAGCTGCTGCATCATCTGCTGCTCATGCACCTGCTGCCTGCCTTTCCCTTACCATAGGGGATGCTGTCAAATCCAATCGTGCCCTCCCTTTGACCCCTTCCCCACTACAATCAGCTACAGAGAGTAAAGATAAAAATACTGCTTAGGAGAGAGGGCCTCTGGGTCTCCAGATGGACTTGTGTGGGGTGTGCTGAAAACTGGCAGCTGAATCATTGCTTCATCCTGCTGAGAAAAGAAAGGTTCTTCTTCACAAATTTTCTGAAAGTTCCTAAGATATAAAGTATTGAATGAAATAGCTCCAGATAGTATCTCTACTGAAAACACTGTCAAACACTAGGCAATTTCTTTTTCTTGGATAATAAGTCTAACACACACAGATCTCATTCTACAAACTCAGAGTTTGTGCTCCCATACCTCCATAATTGAACTAATTTTTCTTTTCAGCCATTATTTCAAAAGCTGATAAAACTGAGCCTCAAGGAGTTGGCAATATCCTGTATTCAAGAGACATCCCTCTGCTTTCTGGCTAAGTGGACCCTAGTATTGTCTGGGCAGCATGTACCCAGGCTTAAAAGATGCATAAGAAATAACTTACTTTTTTTTTTTTTTTTGAGACGGAGTCTTGCTCTGCCACCCAGGCTGGAGTGCAGTGGCCAGATCTCAGCTCACTGCAAGCTCCGCCTCCTGGGTTTACGCCATTCTCCTGCCTCAGCCTCCCGAGTAGCTGGGACTACAGGCGCCCGCCTTGTCGCCCAGCTAGTTTTTTGTATTTTTAAGTAGAGACAGGGTTTCACCGTATTAGCCAGGATGGTCTCGATCTCCTGACCTCGTGATCCGCCCGTCTCGGCCTCCCAAAGTGCTGGGATTACAGGCTTGAGCCACCGCGCCCGGCCCCTACATTAATTTTTTTCATGGTGTTGTGGAGGCAAATAGATGCTTCAAGGTAAAGATGGGCAGCTCCTTCCTAGCCATTGACTGTCAGAAACTCATTGAAGTGGATGAATGACAACTTTGTACCTCTCCTTTGGACCATATACTTAGGAGAAGCACATGGTCACAGAAGTTGCTGTTGACACTCTGGGTGAAATGTGAAAAGGTCCTAGGGTCTGAGTCTATGATAACAACTAATAAGTCTTCTCCATAAAGCAGGGTATCTTGACCTTGCCCACCTGCTACTGAATGAGGGGCACTCCTATTACAGCAGACCCAGGAGAACTGGGGGGAAAAAAAGAGAAAGTCTGCTCAGGCTCGCATTGGCTTGCATAGAGCCAAATCTGAGTGTTCTCAACTTGATTACTGGAAAAAAAATGAAGTGGAGAGAAATGCAAAATAGGAAACCCAGAGACAGAAAGCAGATTGGTGGCTTCCAGAGGCTTTGGGGAGACAGGAGGGATGAGTAACTACTCAGGGTATGAGATTTCCTTATGGGATGACAAAAATGCTTTGGGACTAGATAGAAATGATGATCGTATAGAATTGTGAATGTACTAAATGCCACCGTATTTTTCACTTTAAAATGGTTAATTTATGTTATGAGAATTTTACCTGCAATTTTTTTTTTTTTTTTTTAGACGGAGTCTCGCTCTGTCACCCAGGCTGGAGCACAGTGGCCGCATCTCAGCTCACTGCAAGCTCTGCCTCCCGGGTTTACGACATTCTCCTGCCTCAGCCTCCCGAGTAGCTGGGACTACAGGTGCCTGCCACCTCGCCTGGCTAGTTTTTTTTTGTATTTTTTAGTAGAGACGGGGTTTCACTGTGTGAGCTAGGTTGGTCTCGATTTCCTGACCTCGTGATCTGCCTGTCTCGGCCTCCCAAAATGCTGGGATTACAGGCTTGAGCCACCGCACCTGGCCTTACCTGAATTTTAAAAGTGGGTGTCCTTAGTCCATTTTTTGTTGCTATAACACAATACCTGAGACTGGGTAGTTTATAAAGAAAAAGTTTATTTGGCTCACAATCCTGATAGCTGGAAAGTTCAGGATTGGGCATCTGAATCGGGTGAGGACCTCAGGCTGTTTCCACGCATGTGGAAGGTGAGGAGCCAGTGTGTGCAGAGATCACATGGCAGGAGAGGAAGCATGAGAGAATGAAGTATGGAGGAGGTGCCAGGCTCTTTTAAACAACCAGCTCTCATGGTAACTAAGAGAGCAAGCACTCACTCCCACCGCACCCTGACCATTCATCTATTCATGATGAATCTACCCCCATGACCCAAACACCCCCCATTAGGCCCCAACCCCAACATTGGGGTTCAAGTATCAACATGAGGTTTGGAGAAGACAAACACTCAAACCATGGTAGGGGTTTTAAGAAGGAAATTTTTTGGACTGGTATTACTGTGCCTTGTCACCTGAGGACTAAAAGAGCTAACAGAATCTGCAAACTTTCAGTCACCCCAAAGAAGATGATTTCCACCAGTACTTTTTGAGAAAGGCCCTGAACATAGAAGATAAGAAACCAAGGACCAAAGCTCCCAAGATTCGGTGTTTTATTACTCCACGTTTCCCAGAACACGATGTCAATGTATTGCTCCAAAGAGACAATGTACTAAGAAAAGCACAAAGAGATCACAGAGTACACTAAGCTTCTGACCAAGAGCATAAAACAGGGTCAAAGAAAAATATCAGAAACAGATTGCCAAGAGATGGGGGCTGTCCTCTCTGAGAGTTTCTACTCCGAGTCTAGTCAGAAAAAAGATTTTCTAAGGGAAACAAATAAATAAGATCAAACACTTAAGAAAAGATATAACTTACGATGGCATAACCTCCCTTCCCTTCTGCTGAAGATGGTATAAATATGCTCACATAACCAGTTCTAGCCAATGTAATGTAATAGAAAGTCTGCTGCCAGGCTTGTGGGCAAGATTTTCCTCCCTGAAAAGGCAGAGACATACAAGTACACAGCTCTTTATTTTCCATATTTGCCCCCTTCCTTCCTGCATGGACCACTCAAAATTGGTGAGTTTATCTTGGTGGTGGTGGTGGCCATCTTGTGGGCCCTGAAGCATCATGGGTAAGTACTGAGGAAGGCAGTGGAGCACGATGGGAAGATCCTGAGTTCATGACAGCATGGAGCTGCTGAACTCATGCCCAGCCTCCTTGTTCAGTAAGCAATTAATGTCCTTATATTTATAAGCCAGTGGTTTTTTTTTTTTTTTGTATTATACTTTAAGTTCTAGGGTACATATGCACAAAGTGCAGGTTTGTTACATATGTATACATGTGCCATGTTGGTTTGCTGCACCCATTAACTTGTCATTTACATTAGGTATTTCTCCTAATGCTATCCCTCCCCCATCCCCCACCGCATGACATGCCCCAGTGTGTGATATTTCCCATCCTGTGTCCAAGTGATCTCATTGTTCAATTCCCACCTATGCATGTGAACATGCGGTGTTTGATTTTCTGTCCTTGTGACAGTTTGCTCAGAATGATGGTTTCCAGCTTCATCCATGTCCCTACAAAGGACAAGAACTCATCCTTTTTTATGGCTGCACAGTATTCCATGGTGTATATGTGCCACATTTTCTTAATCCAGTCTATCATTGATGGATATTTGGGTTGGTTCCAAGACTTTACTATTGTGAATAGTGCTGCAATAAACATACGTGTGCATGTGTCGTTATAGTAGCATGATTTATAATCCTTTGGGTATATACCCAGTAATGGGATTGCAGGGTCAAATGGTATTTCTAGTTCTAGATCCTTGAGGAATCGCCACACTGTCTTCCACAATGATTGAACTAGTTTGCACTCCCACCAACAGTGTAAAAGCATTCCTTCTCCACATCCTCTCCAGCACCTGTTGTTTCCTGACTTTTTAATGATCACCATTCTAACTGGTGTGAGATGGTATCGCATTGTGGTTTTGATTTGCATTTCTCTGATGACCAGTGATGATGAGCATTTTTCATGTGTCTGCTGGATGCGTAAATGTCTTCTTTTGAGAAGTGTCTGTTCATATCCTTTGTCCACTTTTTGATGGAGTTGATTTTTTCTTGTAAATTTGTTTAAGTTCTTTGTATATTCTGGATATTAGCCATTTGCCAGATGGGTAAATTGCGAAAATTTTCTCCCATTCTGTAGGTTGCTTGTTCATGCTGATGGTAGTTTCTTTTGCTGTGCAGAAGCTCTTTAGTTTAATTAGATCCGATTTGTCAATTTTGGCTTTTGTTGCCATTGCTTTTGGTTTTAGTCATGAAGTCCTTGCCATGCCTATGTCCTGAATGGTATTGCCCAGGTTTTCTTCTAGGGTTTTTATGGTTTTAGGTCTAACATTTAAGTCTTTAATCCATCTTGAATTAATTTTTGTATAAGGTGTAAAGAAGGGATCCAGTTTCAGCTTTCTACATATGGCAGGCCAGTTTTCCCAGCACCATTTATTAAATAGGGAATCCTTTCCCCATTTCTTGTTTTTATCAGGTTTGTCAAAGATCAGATGGTTGTAGATGTGTGGTGTTATTTCTGAGGCCTCTGTTCTATTCCATTGGTCTATATCTCTGTTTTGAGTACCAGTACTATGCTATTTTGGTGACCATAGCCTTGTAGTATAGTTTGAAGTCAGGTAGCATGATGCCTCTAGCTTTGTTCTTTTTGCTTAGGACTGTCTTCACAATGTGGGCTCTTTTTTGGTTCCATATAAAGTAGTTTTTTCCAATTCTGTGAAGAAAGTCATTGGTAGCTTGATGGGGATGGCATTGAATCTATAAGTTACCTTGGGCAGTATGGCCATTTTCATGATATTGATTCTTCCTATCCATGATCATGGAATGTTCTTCCATTTGTTTGTGTCCTCTTTTATTTCGCTGAGCAGTGGTTTGTAGTTCTCCTTGAAGAGGTCCTTCACATCCCTTGTAAGTTGTACTCCTAGGTATTTTATTCTCTTTGTAGCAATTGTGAATGGGAGTTCACTCATGATTTGGCTCTGTTTGTCTGTTACTGGTGTATAAGAATGCTTGTGATTTCTGCACATTGATTTTGTATCCTGAGACTTTGCTGAAGTTGCTTATCAGCTTAACTAGATTTTGAGCTGAGATGATGGGGTTTTCTAAATATACAATCATGTTATCTGCAAACAGGGACAATTTGACTTCCTCTTTTCCTAATTGAAAAGCCAGTGGTTCTTAATGTTGTGTCACTTAACTGGCAACAGCAGCAGCACCTGGTGCATTAGTTTCTTAGGGCTGCCATCACAGAGTACCACTCACTGGGTGGTTTAAACAATGGACATGTATTGTCTAACAGCTCTGGATGGCAGGGGTCCAAGATAAAGGTATTGGCAAAGTTGGTTCCTTCTTAGGACTTCTGGTAGTTTGCTGTTAACCTCTGACATTCCCAATTCTGCCTTCATCTTCTAAAAGTCATTTTGATCTCCTCTTAACTAATGACATCTGCAATGACTAAACGAAGTCACATTCAGAGGGTCTAGAGGTTAGAACTTCAATACATGAATTTTGAGAGACACAATTCAACCCATAATACCTATGAACTTGTTAGAAAATCTAAATTATATGGGCCAGGTGCAGTGGCTCACACCTGCAATCCCAGCACTTTGGGAGGCCAAGGCAGGCAGACTGCCTGAGCTCAGGAGTTTGAGAGATCAGCCTAAAAATTAGCCGGGCCTGGTGGCATGTGCCCGTAGTCCCAGCTACTCAGGAGGCTGAGGCAGAAGAATTGGTTAAATGCTGCAGGCAGAGGTTGCAGTGAGCTGAGATCACGCCACTGTACGTGAGCCTGAATGACAGAGGGAGACTTCATCTCCAAAAAAAAAAAACACACACACACACACACAAAAAGGAAATATAAATCATCCAGGCCAGGCGCGGTGGCTTGCGCCTGTAATCCCGGCACTTTGAGAGGCCGAGGCAGGCGGATCACTTGAGGTCAGGAGTTCAAGACCAGTCTGGACAACATGGTGAAACCCCATCTCTACTAAAAACACAAAAATTAGCCACTGTGGTGGCAGGCACCTGTCATCCTGGCCACTTGGGAGACTGAGGCAGGAAAATCGCTTGAACCCGGGAGGCAGAGGTTGCAGTGACCTGAGATTGCACCAATGCACTCCAGCCTAAGCGACGAGAGAGAAACTCCATCTCAAAAAAAAAAAAAAAAAAAAAAAAAAAAAAAAAAGGAAAGAAAGAACAAAAGCAAAAATTGTCTGGGTCTCCACATATACTGACTCAGCAACTCTAAGAGTGAGGCTCAGCAGCGTTTGCTTCAACAGGTGATTCTGGTGCTCACTCAACTTTGAGAACCACTAGTTTGAGCTACTGTTGGTTGAGCATTGTTAGCTGCAGTTGAAGGCATTTTAGTTCATTCTAGCTGATGATCTCCCACCGTAGGAGAGCAGCCACGTTCTTTGCAGGATGCAGGCGAGTGGCAGCATCCAGCTCTTGTGGATGGAGTCATAGTGGCATCGGCTTGCTGCCCGTGTTGCTATCCAGGAACATACATCCTAAAGGAATATTCCCAAATCAGTGGAGCTCCTTCAAGGCAGCCCACTGACACCTCCTTTTTCTGATAACAAAGCCAGAATTTTCTCTCAGTTCCATCTCTGTCTTTTATACTGCACAGGAAACATGGGGGATTGTGTGGGGCTATGGCCCTTTTGCCTAGGCATCTCACAGCCATTCCCACCACCGTCCTTCCACGCTGGGCACAGAAGAACTCTGAGATCTCCTTGCTTGCTCCCTGTGTTTCATCCAAAGACAGAGAAAAATAAAATCCATTGCCTTCCTTTCTGATTTTCCAAATTTCCCAGGGGTTTCTCAGGTCCTCAGAGCCTGAGGATCCTCTTATGGATCAACACTTAAGTTTTTCCAAGTCCCATCTGGCACTCTTTTTCATTTTAACTCCAGCTTAGGAAAACTTTATCTAATTTTTTGCAAGAAGAAAAATCCTGATGACAGTTTCCCAAATTTTTGCCCAGTTCCCAAGTCAAGGGTGTTAAAAGGTAAACTGAGGCATGATAATTTTTTTTTCACCGTTTATTTAAGGAAATAATTCATGAATTGGGCAGCATTAAGCCAGAAGCAGTTCAGAGCTCATGGAGGGAGCAGAAGGGGGAAGCTCTCACAGGAGAGACACAGAAGTAAAGCAAAGAAAATATTGGATTGGTTAGTTATACAGTCGCCTTATTTGTTCTGTTCCACTAGAAAGTCCCTAATTATATACACACATCTCAGTGATACTGCAAATTTGGTTCTAGACCGGTGCAATAAAGTGACTATCACAATAAAGTGAGTCATACTTTTTTTTTTGTTTCCCAGTGTATATAAAAGTTATGTTTATCCTTACTGTAGACTATTAAGTGTGCAACAGCATGGTGTGTAAAAGATAATGTCCATATCTTAATTTAAACATATTTTATTGCTAAAAATGCTAATGATCAACGGAGTTTTAACAAGTCCCAATTTTTTTTTTTTTTTTTTTTCTGGTGGAGGGTCTTGCTTGCCTCAGTATTGGTGGCTGCTGACTGATCAGGGTGGTGGTTGCTGAAGTTGGGGCGGCTGTGGCAGTTTCTTAAAATAAGACGACAATGAGGCTTGTTGCATCCATTGACTCTTCCTTTCATGAATGACTTCTCTGTAGCATGCGATGCTGTTTGATAGCATTTTACTCAGAGTAGAACTTCTTTCATAACTGGAATTAATCCTCTCAAAACCTCCTGCTGTTTTAACTAAGTTTATGTACTATTACAAATCTTTTACTGTCATTTTGACAATATTCACAGCATCTTCACCAGGAGTAGATTCCATCCAGAAAACGCTTCCTTTGCTCATCTGCAAGAAGCCATTCTTCATTTGTTCAAATTTTATCATGAGACTGCAGCAATTCAGTCACATCTTCAGGCTCCACTTCTGATATCTAATTCTTTTGGTATTTCTACCACATCTGTAGATACTTCCTCTACTGAATTCTTGATCCCTTCAAAGCCATCCAAGGAGGCTGGGACAAACTTCTAAAATCCTGTTCATGTTGATATTTGACTTCCTCCCGTGAATCACAAATGTTCTTAATGGCATCTAGAATGGTGAATCCTTTCCAGAAGATTTTCCATTTACCTTGCTTAGATTCCTCAGGGGAATTATTATCTATGGCAGCTACAGAAGTGCAATATGTCTTTCTTAAATAATAAGACTCAAAAGTCAAAATGACTCCTTGATCCATGGGCTGCAGAATGGATGTTGTGTTAGCAATGGATGTTGTGTTAGCATTGGATGTTGTGTTAGCATTGGATGTTGTGTTAGCATTGGATGTTGTGTTAGCATTGGATGTTGTGTTAGCATTGGATGTTGTGTTAGTAGGCATGTAAACATTATTCATCTCCTTGCACATATCCATCAGAGCTCTCAGGTGATTAAGTGCACTGTCAGTGAGCAGTCATATTTTGAAAAGAATCTTTTTTTCTGAGTGCTAGGTCTCAAGAGTGGGCCTAAAATATTCAGTAAGCCATCTTACAAACAAATGTGCTGTTAAGGGCTTTGTTGTTCCATTTATAGACACAGGCAGAGCAGATTTAGTATAGTTCTTAAGGGTCCTGGGATTTAGGGGTTAATAAATAAGTAACCGAAAGTCACCAGCTGCATTAGCTCCTAAGGAGAGAGTTAGCCTGCTCTTTGAAGATTTAAAGCCAGGCATTGTCTTCTCCCATCTAGCTACTAAAGTCCTAGATGGTCCTAGCACTTTGGGAGGCCAAGGTGGGCAAACCACTTGTGGTCAGGAGTTCAAAACCAGCCTGGCCAACATGGTGAAACCCCGTCTCTAATAAAAATACAAAAAAATTAGCCAGGCATGGTGGCCAGACCCCATGTAATTCCAGCTACTCAGGAGGCAGAAGCAGGAGAATCACTTGAACCTGGGAGGCAGAGGCTGCGGTGAACTGAGATCGTAGCAGTGCACTCCAGCTTGGGCAACAGAGTGGGACTCTGTCCAAAAAAAAAAAAAGTCCTAGATGGGATCTTTACCCAAGAGGAAGCTATTTCACCCACACTGAAGATCTGTTGTTTAGTGCAGCCACCTTCATCAATGATCTTAGCTAGATCTTCTGGATCATTTGCTACAGCTTCTTCATCAACACTTGATTCCTCACCTTCCGCTTTTATGTTACGGAGATGGCTTCTTTCCATCAGCCTCATGAACCAACCTCTGTAAGCTTCAGACTTTTCTTCTGCAGCTTCCTCACCTCTCTCAGCTTTCACAGAATTATTTTCACAGAACTAGAACCATACTCTGGATTAGGCTTTGGCTTAAAGAAATGTTATGGCTGGTTTGATTTTCCATCCAGACCCCTAAAACTTTCTCCATATCAGCCAGAGGGCTGTTTTGCTTTCTCATCATTTGTGTGTTCACTGGAGTCGTACTTTTCGTTTCCTTCAAGAACTTTCCTTTGTATTCGCAACTTGGGTAATTGGCATAGGAGGCCTAGCCTTTGGCCTCCCCACTTACCACGTGTCTTCCTCACGAAGCTTCATCATTTCTAGCTTTCGACCAAAAGTGAAAGATGTGGGACCCTTCCTTTCACTGAAACACTTACGAGGCCCTTGTAGGGTTATTTATTAGCCTAATTTCAATATTGTTATGTCTTAGGGAATAGGGAGGCCTAAGGAGAGGGAGAGGGATGGGACAATGGCCAGTGGGTGGAGCAGCCAAAACACACACAACATTTATTAAGTTTGCCATCTTATATGGGCACAGTTCATGCTGCCCCAAAACAATACAATAGTAACATCAGAGATCACGGATCACAGATCTCCATAACACATATAATAATAATAATGCTTGAAATATTCCAAGAATTGTCCAAATGTGACATGGAGACAGGAAGTGAGCACGTGTTGTTGGAAAAATGTGCTGATAGACTTGCTCATTGCAGGGTTACCACAGAACTTCAGCTTTTAAACAACACAGTATCTGTGAAATGCAATAAACTGAAGCACAACCAAACAAGGTATGCCTGTATAGTTATAAGTTTGTTGGCTGCTTCTGATTGATTGAGCTTAAGTGCTACTTTTTCTTTAATATATGCCTTTACAAGAAATGGTTCCAGTTAAGTTCTCGTTATGTTTGCAAATCAAGCAAGGTTAAGGTCACTTAAGAGGCCTAACTGATTTTGTCCGCTCAGGGATTATTCAGGCCTGGTCTGCATTTAATTTGCTAGAACAAGGGTTTCACCCTCCCATCCATCATTTGTGCTATGGTATCCAATGCCACAGAGACATCAATAGAACATGCTTGCCCTATGGCTGGAAGCTTGGCAAGAACCACTGTGTTATATGAAGCATAGTGGGGTGAAAAATCAGTTACATCAAAATAAGGTAGGCTGATGGGTGGTTAAATGCCCACTGCAGGCTTACTAGGAATGTCATGGGTGAAAGTCTCTTGAACTCTCTGGAGACTTTGTAGCTCACTGGGCTACTGAGAAGGAGGTCGAGCTGTCCCCAGCACCCTGCAGCCACCAGCCCAGTGAGGTGAAAATGGTGCTTTCCCCCATCCACCGTGATGTGCAGCCATGCCTGGTCCTCCTCTCCCCACTGTGCATCTCAGGATGGCATAATTGTGTCTGTCCGCTGCACGCTTTAGCTCTCCCATCTGAGATACGGAGAGGTGAGCCATCATTTTTAAGAGCCAGTCCCATGCCTGGGCACCCTGTTTCGGGATATGGTATTAGGAACTGATGAAATGCATCGTAATGAAGGTGTGACATTCTTTCTGCCAGTGTGTTATCCAAGGGGAGCCCCATCTTTGAATACCCCTCTCTGATGTTATCAAAGCCCTGTTCTTGTCGTTTTCTAACAGAAGGGATATTAAGTTATACTTATTACAAAGTATAGGCTAACTAGATTAGGTCCTTGCTCCTTGGTGAACATGAAAATTGGCCTTGATTTCCATGGCTGGTCGACACACGACCTGAGCCAACATCTGGGAGGAGCATTTCAAAGAGACAGAGCTCCTTGCATGGTCAGGCAAGGCTGTCGGGTTCCCAACAGACAGCTCTTAGCAGTCCATGTTCCCGGGCACATTCGTGATCCCCGGAGAAGCACGGTGGCTTTTCAGCCTGATAAGCAACTGGTTATAACCTGTGACTGTGGTCATCTACCTAGCCACACGGCGATCAACCATTTATTCACATTTATTCATCTCAGGGTTTCTCCATCGCCGCACGTTGACTGGCATTTCGGATTAGAATATTCTTTGTGGGGTTAGGGAGGCTGTCTTGCACATTGTGGGATATCTAGCACTATCTCTAATCTCTGTTTACTAGACGCCAGTAGCACCTCCCTCCCCAATTCTGACAACCAAAAATGTCCCCAGACATTGCAGATATCTCTGGGGAAGTGAGGGTAAAACTCTTTCCCTGTTGAAAGACCTGGTTTACCTCAATGAAAGCAATGGCATCCCTCCTCCCAAAGAAGGTAGATGCTGCTACAGAGATGGGAGTTCATCAATTAGAATGCTTTCAGCTGCAATCCACAGCACTCAATCAAGCATAGTTGCAATAGACTCTGTGTAATGTCTAGAAAAATACATGTAATAATAAAAATAATGCAATGAAAATAGAATTAAGTGCTTAATATGTGCAAATATGTTAAAATTATCTTACTAAAGTCTCACAATAACCCTGAGCTGGTGTTACTGTTATCATCTCTATGTATAAACTGAGGCACAGAAAGATTAGGGAACCCACCCTGGTGGCACAGCTAGAACACTGTACGTGCCGGATTTGGACTCAGTTGTCCATCTTTGAACTTACAGCCTTCCTCTATGCCACAGGTGTGGGCATCTGCTATTTCCTGCACGTGACACGAATCCTTCTCCATCCAGCACCTGCACACAATTTTCTCTTTTTCAAACCACTCTGTCTACACTTCCAGACAGCGTGTTTTTCATGGGATTAACCTTCCACTGCTGGCTCTAAGGGTAGCCTGGCAAATAGGTATGTTGAAAGCTGCTGGCCACAATAAATGGATGACAGGTGGGTGTATGACCCACAACAAGTGGAGGTAACTCAATCTGAGGACATTTATTGCACCTATTATAAAAAAGATGCCTAAACTCTGAGCAGGGTCTGAGCTGGGAACCCTTGGGGTGACCACGTAGGGAACCAGCAGGAAGAAGAACAATGTAGGCGAATGGGAGTTGCACAATAAGTGAGGGAGACTGAGTCCCAGGAACACCATTCACGCCCTGATGCATTTGTACCTGAAACCCCCGAAAGCTTGAGTTATAGGGGAAAAAAAATCCTTTTTAAGTTTAAGTCAGTTAGAATAGCAACCAAAATAAGCTTGACAAATGCATTCCTCTTCTCTCAGGCCTTCGGTTTCCTCTTCTGTAGAACGGGTTGTTGAGAGGATTGCGTAGCATATCGGGAACGCATGACCTGCCAAACCCCACACAAACAGGACTGTCTGGAAGCCCAATAGGATAGCCCAAGCAGCAGCCCCATGAGGAGCCAGCACTCTGGCTCTTGGGACTGACAGGTCCCATCCTGGCAGCACTGGGCAAGAACAGCTGAAAAGGCTGTGCACTCCTTTATTTTGTTCTAGCAAATTCTGCTTTTAAAGGTCCCTCTGGAAAATTCAACAGAAAGAAGGCTTCGTCAGGAAAGCATGGCCGCAGTGCCTGCAATATCAGAGCACACGACAATGGGCACTGGTATTTTAGAGGAACTTGAGAGATGGCCTCTGTCTCCTGCACATTGTACTGAGGAGTGTTTCCATCTGAGTGAGAGCCACAAGTAGTGGGTGAGGATTCCGGGCTTCTCCAGCTGAGTGCCTTCACAGGAAGGTGATGGAGGAAGAAATTCCTGGTGGATGTGCGTTCACCTAATGTAGCTGGGTGGAGTATCGAGAGCTTGGATCCCACCCTGGAGGAAAGTGGGGAAGGGGAACCAGGAGGATCCAGTCTTGGAGGAAGTGTCCTAGGCTGAGCCTGAGACCTACAGCCTGCCTCCTCCCTCCGTCTCAATCCCGTCTACACTGCGTCCTCCTCCTGTGTTCCTGGATGTCCCCACTTCCAGGCCACCACCTTTCCTAAAAATATACAGAAGTAGAAACTGAAAGGACTAATAAATACACAAAAAAACACACTCCACTTCTCTAGGAGCACAGGAAATAGGAGCTGACACAGCAAGGAGGTCCCAGGAAAGACTTTCAACAAGCATGATGCAATCAAAATAATCAAAATGCTCTTGAAATAAGGATGCTTTTTTTTTCTTTCTAGCCAAGATTTTAATTCAGTTAATTATTTTTGGAGTTTCAAGACATAAATGGTGCAGGTTTGCAATATTCAGGAACCCTGGAGCAATGACACGACCACAAACAAGTGCCAGCATACGGGACTCTAAAGTTACCTTAGTACCCAGAACACTGGAGTACCCAGCGTGCTTTCTGAAATCATTACTTGCCACCTTATACTGCCTCTGCTCCCCACAAATTTTTAGCTAGAAAGGGACTACATGTCACAGGTCCACTAATGCATGTGCTACATCTTTCACAACAGACAAAGCTGTGATTTGGAGAACTCGAAAACTCAGACGACACTTAAATGGGCTAAAGAATGTGGAAGAAAGAAGGCAGAATTCGGGGTCAGAGGGCTCTGGTTCCTTTCTGTTTTCGCAGAGCTCGAGTCAATTTTATGTTTAAATGTTTCCAACAACAGTAAAATCGCTCTCCAGTGTTTCATGGGAGCTGGGCTGCCTGGCAACCCAGATGTGTTGTGCGGAGCTGCGGAGGGGGACAGGGGATGGAGCAGGACACATTATTTCTTTACTTCTTCCCAAGCAGAAAGAAAATTGTTCCTTTTCTCTGTTCCAGAAGAATACATTTAAAATGACAAGCTGAAGAAAATGAAAACAAACCCTTCCTTTGGAGACATTCAACAGGGGAAATGAATTTCAGACAGACTGTGGGAAAATGAGTTTCCAGAGTTCTCTGAATTGGCTCCAAACTTGCAGTCAGTGCAAACTTGGTCGTGTTTTAGGGTCTCCTCTGCTAATCAGGAGGCTGGGAACGGTCAGCTTGCTCCTGAGGAATCTACTCGATCCTGCAGATTTATTATGCCCAGTAGGAAGGAAAGAGCCAATGATCATGCAGGGCAAGCCAGGTATCTGGACAGTGCCTTTGAGGGTTTCTCATATCCTCAGATATCAAATAGATACGAAAACACTTCGCTCCCTGAAATGAAGCTATAACGGCATACACCCAGGCTGTGCTCAGTAATTAGAAGAGTGGATTTGAGAGTGAGGTCTAGACTCCTCTGGCGGAGAGGAGTTTATTCTCCACGTGGCGAAGGTCCAGATTCCCGTTTGTAACTTTGCTTTTCCACCACAGGGAACATGGCCTGGTGCTGCCAAGGGGCATGTGGCAATTGAAAAGAACCAGGGAAAGACAGAGTGGCAGGCTTTGAAGCACGTCGGGCAGTCTGTCTTCTCGGCCATGGGTTCAATGCTGCTTTCCACCCACCCCCAAATTCACATCCAACTGGAACTTCAGAATGCAACCTGATTCGGGAAAAGGCCCTTTGCAGATGGAATTAGTTAAGGATCTCCAAATGAGAGCCTTCTGGATGAGGGTGGGTCTGAAACTCAAAGACGGATGTCATAGTAAGAGAAAGGACAAAGATACGGAGACACGGTGGAGAAACACAGAGAGAAAATTCACATGAAGACGGGGCAGGCATTGGATAGATGTGGCCACAAGCCAAGGACCACCGAGGACAGCCAGCAGAGGCAAGGGAGGGTCTTCTCTAGAGCCTTCGGAGGGAGCATGGCCTTGACGGCACCCTGATTTCAGGCTTCTGACCTCAAGAAATGTGAGAGAACAAAGTTCTGTTGTTTCAAGCCACCAAGTTTGGGACAATTTGTTATGGCAGCTGCAGGAAACGGATGCATCCTTCTGCTTTGAGGCATGATTTAAACCGAGAGACACAGTCAAGTGCCCCAGACTGCACAGTAGTGGTTGAGAAGCGATTCTGCTGTCAGCTTCCATTTCCAATTTCTCTTTAGAGCCAGTAATTCTGGTTGAAATCAAGGAGACTTGTAATGTGGCTGCTCCCTTTAACAGGGCACACGTGTGAGTGCCATTCACTGTGGCCCCTCCCAGACGAGTGCCAAGGGGCAGGGGACGGGGTGCACAAAAGGCTGGCCGCGGTGTGCAGGTGGGGAGTTTCCATCAGAACTGTGTCTGCATCATGGATCCACTGTCTTCACTAGATGATGTGTTGATCTGGGTGGCCTGAGGGACCGGCTAACGGAGATTATAGTGAGGGGATGCTGAGGCCCTTTCCAATATCCTCTTACCACTACCTCTCCCTCTCCCCTCGGAGCTTCCCTCACCTGTATCCCTGGCCAGCCATATAGGCGTGGAATTTGCCACCTTCAATCCACATATCTGAATGAAGTTGGCTGATCCTTGTTTTGGCCATTCTCACTAATCAAAAATGTTGACGGGGTTTCTAAATGTGATACAGTACAAAGCACAATAGAAAATTAGAAACAGTGGTCTGGTCCTAATAACCTTGTCAAGTAACGGGCAAAGCAAAACATGTGGCTGCCCAATGGAAAAACCATCTGTAGGATAAAGTTTTGAAAATTGGCTCAATGTTTAACGTGTAGTTAGTTTAGAGGCAATAAAGAAAAGTCAAGGTCAATAGCCTTTTCTATGACACACATCATCTCTTGGGATATCATTCTGTCAAGTATACGATTCAGTATTTCGTATATTCACAAAGTTGCACAACCATCACCACTACCTAATTTCAACATGTTTTTATCACCCCAAAAAGAAACCCCAAACCCATTGGCAGTCGTTCCCCACATGCCATCTCCCGTTGTCCTGGGAACCACTAATCTACTTTCTGTCTCTATGGATTTACCTTTTCTAGGCATTGTATACAAATGGATTCATGTAATATGTGACCTTTTGTGTCTGGCTTTTTTTTTTTTTTTTCACTTAGCATCATGTTTTTAAGGTTCATCCATATTGTAGCATGTATCAGTGGTTTATTCCTTTTATGGTCGAATAATATCTCATTGCATGCAAATATCACATTTTGCTCATTCATTCATCAGGTGATCTGTGCACACAGTGGTATATTATTCAGCTATCAAAAGGAAAGCTGCTGTGAACATTTATGTATTTTGTAGTTATGTATATTTCATGCACAAGTAGGAGACTCACTTCTGAGCAGCCATTAGCCCACCACACTGGGCTAATTTTTTTTTTTTTTTTTTTTTTTTAGTAGAGATGGGGTTTCACTGTGTTAGCCAGGATGGTCTCAATCTCCTGACCTCATGATCCGCCTGCCTCAGCCTCCCAACATGCTGGGATTACAGGTGTGAGTCACCGTGCCCGGTCCCAAAGTCCTTTTAAAGGAGCACTCATGATTGGTGTTTGTCTATTAGAACAGGCATGTTCCATGAATCCCACCCCTAACCCTCCCGTGGAAATCTGTGACTCTGCTTTTTGCCTTGAGCTGGTTAGAAACTTAGGTTTAGTCTCCAAGGGATTAACCTCCCAAAGTCCTTTTTTTTTTTTTTTTTTTGGAAATGGAGTCTCACTGTGTTGTCACCCAGGCTGGAGTGCAGTGATGCAATCTCAGCTCACTGCAAGCTCTGCCCCCTGGGTTCATGCCATTTCCTACCTCAGCCTCCCGAGTAGCTGGGACTGCAGGTGCCTGCCACCATGCTAGGCTAATTTTTTGTATTTTTTCTTTTTTCTTTTTTTTAGTAGAGATGGGGCTTCACTGTGTTAGCCAGGATGGTCTCAATCTCCTGACCTCATGATCCGCCTGCCTTGGCCTCCCAAAATGCTGGGATTAGAGGTGTGAGTCACTGCGCCCGGCCCCAAAGTCCTTTTAAAGGAGGTGAAACCCACTTTTATTTTTTTTTTAAGAGACAGGGTCTCGCTATGTTGCCCAGGCTGGACTTGAACTCCCAGGTTCACACAATCCTCCCACCTTGGCCTCCAGAGTAGCTGGGACTATAGGCAAAAGCCAGTCTTTCAACTCTACCTGAATTTCCTTGATATACATTGAGACTCTAGAAATGAATCCACCTACAAACCTCATCCTGTTTGGAAAAATAATACTTCTCTCAGTATTCTTGCATAAATCTTAGCACATTTCTTCAAAGGCTTTCTTCCCTGCGTCCACCCTTCATCCTTTTTGTTTATTGGAACATGGTGAGAGCATACGCGGCTGTTAAGCACACACAGCATGGTGTTGCCTTGGTTGGGGGAGATTCAGTGACTGATGAAATGACTGGGCTTCATCCACCAGTTAAAGCAGGACAGAACTAATGAACCAGGAGGTCCCATACACAGCTAGGAAAGAACATCACCTTCTGTGCCGAAGCTGAGAAGCAGCTCCTTGCTCTCTTACTTTCTGAGTGCACTCCTGCAAAGCAAGGGCTATTAAAGACTACATGCTTGGCATCTAGTCTCTCTTCTGTTCTGTCTTTACTCATAAGAGAGGACTACCTCCTTATTTCACAGTGTTTTACTTCAAAAATGAATCTCTTAGGATTTATATCCTGAAGTCTCCATTATCAGTCCTGACACACAAAAACCTACCCAGCAAAGGACAAAGAAGCCATGTAATTGCTGTTCCATTTTCAGTGATGTTTGAGGACCATCACAAGGCCCACATCCCACAGACCACCCAGATATCTATATTCTCTGCAAGTCAAGAGTGTAGGCTCGTGGTTGTCAACCAGTGTGATTTTATCCCCCAAAGAAGAGTTAGCAATGTCAGGAGACATTTTGGTTATCAGAACTGGAGCAGAAGTGGAGGTGCTACTGGACTTTATCTATTGAGTAGAGTCCAGGGATGCTGCTCAATATTTTACAATCCACCAGACAGCCCAACACAAATTAGTTGGCCCCAAATGTTGATGACATTGAGGTTGAGAAGCCAGTCCCTAGGCTAAGCATCTCTCTTCACTGCGTTGAGACATGGGGATGTGTCTATTTACTGCACATAAATTCATGTTAGCAGCAGAGTATAATCTCCCAGTCAAGAGCGATGCTTTATGACTCTCTGGGCATCCCTAATGCAGGGTTCGGAATTGGTTACAAGTAGAGAACAAATCTCTTCCATGTCTGTGAATCACGTTGTTCAATTAAGAGAGCTTATTTTAAATTGGAGAGGATGAATGATCACTGCCTCTGCTCTTTAGGTATCTATTTCATTGCTTACTGACAAGGCCAGACATTCATGTCCCCCTACCCCCAAGTTCTTTGCTTTAATAACCTGCAGCATCAAGACTGACCTACCTACTTACAACCTGCAACTTGAGTCAAACTAACACTGATTTTTTTTTTTTTTTTTTTTTGAGACAGAGTCTCGCTCTGTCACCCAGGCTGGAGTGCAGTGGCACGATCTCGGCTCACTGCAAGCTCCGCTCCCATGTTCACTCCATTCTCCTGCCTCAGCCTCCCGAGTAGCTGGGACTACAGGCGCCCTCCACCATGCCTGGCTAATTTTTTTGTATTTTTAGTAGAGATGTGGTTTCACCATGTTAGCCAGGATGGTCTCGAACTCCTGACCTTGTGATCCACCTGCCTCAGCCTCCCAAAGTGCTGGGATTACAGGCGTGAGCCACCACGCCTGGCCCCTAACACTGATTTTGACAGCACAGTGATTCTGTGAGCTCCGTCTAAGCTAGGCTTTGGGGAGGCAGTCATGTGGAAGTCGTCCCATCCTCAACATCCCCAGGGGCTCAGGAGCATGGAGGTACGCTGAGACGGCAGTGGGAATTTTCAGAACTGATGACCTCCACTGTCAATATATTTTGAACATCTTTGGAAAAGTAAATAATGCCTATGCTTTCTCTAAGGAATCCTGATCTTTATTTCAAGAAGGCTCAGTTAATTATGAAAGAAAACATCCATGAAACGGAATGTTTATGAAACAGGTTTGATATTAGGTATTTGGTTTTGCATTTATTCAATGAATGTTTACTGGGGCTTTATTTTGTGCCAAGTCATACACCAAGGGCTGGGGATACAGCAGTGAACAGAGAGATGGAAAAAGGGCTTACCCTCGTGAGCCAACACACTCATATTTGTAAAACCTATCTGCATATGTGTTTTCCATTTATGTTGGTAATTATTTTTTATTTCTTAAAATAGGCTTCCAAAATAACGTCATAGCTACAAGAAACAAAGGTTCCATCTTCCCCACTTTGACTTTTGGGTCTCATGAACTAATTTGATTATAAAGCAAAGGTTGCCTTTGAATTCACTTTGTGAAGTTGCAGACAAAATTCAGTCTGCTTGTTTTTGCTCATGGAAGACTGTCCTTTGTGAAAATGATCTTGCCAAGAAGGTTCATGCCAAGTTTATATGTATGTTATTAGTCTCATAGATATTTCCAAAAAGTCCAGGCCCTCTCAGTGAAGCCACTGTGCGAAGACCCATGGGAGAGAGAAAGTCTTTGGGTTTCTCAGTGAGGAGAGATTATTCAAGGTCTCCCTGCATGTCCTCCATGAATTTCCCAATAGAAAAGAACAAGCACTGGACCTCAGTGATCCAACATTCTGTGTCCTGGGTGGTTTTCTCCTGTGATCTAAGCAGCAGCCAAAGGTGGAGGCAGCTGGAGAGATCTGGATGATATATACACCATGTGTTCTTTATGCACTCATTGGCTGATGGGCATTTAGGTTGATTCCATATCTCTGCAATTAGCTATGTGTACACAGAGGCATATAGAGTGCTAGAATGGATGTTGGAGACTCAGAAGGGGAGAGGGGAGAGGCTGTTCAGGGATGAAAAGTTACCTATTGGGTACAACGTATGCCAGTTGGGTGACAGGGGCACTAAAATCCCAGATTTCACCACTGTGTACTTCATCCCTATAGCCCAAAAACACTTACACCCCCTAAAGCTACTGCAATGAAAAAAATACAGTGTTGGTTCCCAAACTTCAGCGAGACTCATACCAACTTCACTATTATTCCCACATCTGTGTACATCCTCTTATATTATTTCCTTCTTGAATATTTTTTCCTTAAAACAATGATTTTAAGCATTAAAGTACATTTTAATTAAATTAAAATTATAGTACATTATCTAGGAAGGGAAAACCTGCCTCTCCCACAGGATTTCCATCACAGAATGGCAGCTCTGTCCTTCATCCCCAGCGTCCTGATGCTCTGCGTCTCCTTCACACAAGTGTGCCCACAAATCTCATCAGTCCTAGCTTTAAAATTAATCCAGAATCTGCACACTCATTTACACCTCTGCTGCTGTTATCCTGATCCAAGCCTCTGCCTTCTCTCACCTAGATTACTGCAATATATAAAAATAAGTTACATCGTGACATTCCTTATTCAAAACCTTCCAGTAGTCCCCATCTCACCTGGAATAAAAGTGTGTACAACGGCTCACAAAGTCCAAGGTGATGTGAATCCCAGCTCCCCTCACAGCTCACCTCCCCCGACCTCTCCTGTCTTCCATTCTGTTTCAGCCACATTTGTCTCCGTACTGTTCCTGACACAAACCAAGCAAGCATCCCCAGGACCTTTGCACATGTTTCCATGCCAAGACCACACTTAATTCAAATGCCACTTTTTCAACAAAGCCTGCCTTGACTGTCCCCTTAAAGTGTATTCTCAGCACTTTCCATTCTTCCTCCCTTGTTCATTTTTTCCTAAGCCACTTATCACTATCTATTGTATTTACTTGGTTGTTATTATTATTATTATTACTACTGAGACAGAGTGCCACTCTTGTCACCCAGGCTGGAGTTCACCGGCATGATCTTTGCTCACTGCAACCTCCGCCTCCCGGGTTCAAGCCATTCTCCTGTCTCAGCCTCCCAAGCAGCTGGGATTACGGTGCCCACCATCCTGCCCAGCTAATTTTTTTGTATGTTTAGTAGAGACAGGGTTTCACCACATTGGCCAGGCTGGTCTTGAACTCCTGACTTCAGACAATCCACCCAGCTCAGCCTCCCAAAGGGCTGGGATTACAGGTGTGAGCTACTACACCCAACCCAATTTTGATTATTTTTATCTTCCCCCACTAGGAAATCAGCTTCACACAGGCAGGGAGTGTTGCCTATTTCATTCAGGGCTGTAGAACAATGCCTGATAAATGGGCAGGAGTCAGTACATATGAATTGAGTCAATACTTGCCAAGTGAATGAAAAGAAATGGAAAACCACTGTTTTGTTTGTTTAGTATTTGGGCTATCAAAAGAAAATAACTATAAACAATGAAAGCACAACAAAGTTTTAAAATTTCAGCTAGAAAAGAAGAAGGCTTGGAAACAGTGACCTTTCTTTTTACCAAAAAAAAAAAAAAAAAGAAAACAAGATAAGTAGGGGCTCTCAGGATGTTAGAAGTATGCTAGCAGAAAACAAGACTTTTCATTGTAACATTATAAGAACGGAATGACAACTGAACACAAAGCCTGTGTACACTCTGCAATTCCATGGCGCTTAGCGTCTAGCATTGTACATCTCTTGTACACAGCTGTGGGCCGACACACGGAAGTCCAGAGCCTTCCCACCCATCCTGGAGAGCGTGCCGTTCATAAAGCTCATTTTATGCAGGATGGAATTCCAGGGACTCTGTCTTCACCGGCTGGCTTAAGGTTAAGCTCTCTGAGGGCCTCTCGGATGTTGTCCAGCTTAAGGCAGATGGTGCTCAAATACCTACGGGGTTCTTGGCAAATACCAGATTCAGAAAGAAGGGCGCGCAGTCTTGGAGGCTGAACTAACTACACCCCTCGGTTGCGTCACTTCTTGGCACACATGCACATTTTGATCATTTCTATCTTGCCTACTAGAACATAAGCTTCACTCGGGCAGGAAGTTTTGCCTGTTTTATTCACTGCTGTAGAACAATGCCTGGCAAATGGGCATGGTTGGATACTTGCACATTGCATTGATGATACAGAAGCACACAGCGTATCTAGGGCACAGCGTATCTAGGGGCCTGCAAAGATGGCATCTCTGCACAAGAAGGAAGTTCTCTGTATTCCCTGAAAAAAAAAAAAAAAAAAAGGAGAAGCAGACCGAGCTCATCTTTTCCTAATGGACACTGAGAGACTTGGGCAGGTGTTCAAGGAACTCATTCTTCCAACTGAACTTCCTTGCCTTTGAAAATGCCTTCAGTCACAGATAAGCTGGAAAGAGATAAGGTGTCCTAAAACCTACATTCTGACCCAAACATCCTCTGTGGTTTGGTTAATAATGTTATGCCAATGACCGTTTCCTGGCCTCAATATTGTATTATGATTATATGAGGCGTTACCACCAGTGGAAGCTGGGGGAGGGGTCTACGGAAGATCACTGTGTTATTTTTGGAACTTCTTACAAATCTGTAATTATTTAAAAACATAAAACCTTATTTTTTTTAAAGAAAAACCTTCAGTCATGTTGGGAAAACAGGGGAATTGGAGACGGGGGAGAGAAAGAGGGAGATTAAGGGAAGGAGAGAAACAGAGAGACTCCACACAGAGCGAAATTCCATTTGACACACTGATGCCTGCTGATCATTTTGGCAACTCAAATTAAGCCAAGACTCTGAAATGTGTATGCCGTCCATAATGTCCCTTTTTAATTAGTGAAATTCCATCTTCAGAATAAGAACGGACCTCAAAGACGGGTCTTCAGATGGTTTGTTTGTTCCCTATTCTTTGAATTCCGACATGCCTGAGACACACGCACTTGCATGTGCACATGTGTTTGGGGAAACTTTGCTGCTCAGACTTTCTCATGAGCAATTGCTTTTAGCCCTTAGGAAATTTGCTTCGAATTTAAAACCTGAGGTAAGGAAATATAACACGTGCCATATCTTGTTGAACAGGGGGTGAGGTGGACCTTCTCTCCCCAGGACTTTGATCTGATGGGAAAGATCAGAAGGGAGGGAATACAGCTGCTGCCCTTGACGGCACTAAGCAGTACCCTTTCATGTGACTAAGTCTTACCCCCAGAACCACGCCATTAGTAACCTCTGTGCTACAAACACTCCTGTCATTATACAAAGACACTGCTCTTTAAACAAAATCATAGGACAATGGGAATAATAGAATTTTGAGAATAAATTTAGTAGTTGTTTTACACAACACACAATGTCCACTTACTGCAAAGACAGAATTCAATGCTTATTGAAGGTTTGATGAGTGTTTGAAAACAGCCCTGTTAGTAATATTCAATGTTGACAGAGAAGGTTCAGTGCACCAGACACTGTTATGAGCACCTTGCAAATAAATATCAGCCCACTGAATCCTCACAACCCATGGAAGCAGGTACTAGAATTACATCTGCTTTAGAGAGGAGGAAACTGAGGCACTCAGAGGTTAGTTAACTTGCCTATCATCACAAGTAAAAGGCTGTAAGTAAAAGAGATAGGATCAGAATTGAGATCAGCTGGTTGGAAGACCTTTGTTCACCACCACCATGACTATCTTTGTGATGAAAAATTCAGAAAACAGATCCTCCTCTCTGAAGAGCCCCATCTAAGCATCCCTTCCAGGTGCAGCTGGAAGGTTGTGCACCTCAGACCTAGGGAGCCACGTGGCTCGGCTTGCGCTCACCCTGGTAGACACCAGACCCTGCATTTCCCGAAGAGGAAAGTGAACGAAGTGCAAGGGGGAAGATGGTGACTCTAAAATTTTACAGCTACTTAGCATGACATCAGTTCCCTGTCTTTCTGTCTCCAGCTTCCGAAGCCAGACATAGTTGCATTTATTTCACGATTGATCTGAAACTTAGGGGGCAAAGGGACTTACCAAAAATTAAACTCAGAGCTCCCAGATCAGTATCTTTTTTTTTTTTTTCTTCTTCTTTGAGATGGAGTCTCGCTCTGCTGCCCAGGCTAAAGTGCGGTGGTGTGATCTTGGCTCACTGCAACCTCCACCTCCCAGGTTCAAGCGATTCTCCTGTCTCAGCCTCCTGAGTAGCTAGGATTACAGGTACACGCCACCATCCCCAGCCAATTTTTTGTATTTTAGTAGAGACGGGGTTTCACCGTGCTGTCCAGGCTGGTCTCAAACTCCCGAGCTTAGGCAATCCACCCGCCTCAGCCTCTCAAAGTGCTAGGATTACAGGCGTGAGCCACTGTGCCCGGCTGATCAGTATCTTTTTGAATCCAAGCCAAGGGGAAACAAACACAATATTCAGATCCTTTTATCTGAATATTGGCTTCCTGGCCCCTCAGTGACAAGGTCATGATACTTTCAATAAGCTCTGGATACAGTGACAGCGAGACCTGTCCCTTCCCAGCACGTCCCTCACTGACCACCAAGGTTCACAATGCCAGTGCCATGCGAATCCTTTGTACAATAAATCTCATAAAAAGACGTAGGATTTCATGACATTGCTGAAAGGGATGTCATAACAGTCCTCCAAGCATATCCAAAAAACACTGGCAAATGAAGATCTGCAAAATTAGTTCATTGAAAAATTGAAAGGCAAAACTACAAAGACGATGACAAGATGTATACTTCAGAAGACAATTGTTTAAATCTGAAGGACTAGGATGAGAACCTTATGGAAACCTCTGAACCTTTTTATAAATGAAAAAACAAAAACAAGCAAAACAAAAAAACTTCAAACTTCAAAAATAAGCATCCTTATAGTCATATTACAAAAGTTAAACAGAAACGAAACGTGGTGTGATACGCTATCATTCTAGCTTGCAAATCAAATATTTTTCCAAGCCATTCATTCAAAATGTGATTAAGGCTTTACTCTGACGAGAATTCTAACAAAGCATAGCTGCAATTACAACCTAACTCCTTAACCATAACAGGAAAAAAAACCTTATTTTTATCCAATTTATTTTTTAAACAAATTTCAAACAAATACTTTTTTCATTATTATGACAGTTTAGTCCACATTTTAAGAGGATTTGCTTTAAATGAATTTTACCCCAGTATTAATTATCCTCAGAAAACATGTGCTCCTGTACCAAATTTTAGAATCATTATACAGAGTGACAGAGCAGCCCTGTTAGAGCTTGGATGTTGCCCTCTGTTGAATCTGCAATGGTGACAGTAGGTGGATTATCCTGCTGCTTTGTTTATTTGTTTTACAAGACGGAATACCTTTGCTGAAGAGTTTTATGCGGGGCATGTTTGCTTAATTGTTGCTAAGCTATACTCACGCGCTAAGGCCTCCCAGACACTAACTGGCAACATTTAACATCACCTAATTAAAAAAAAAAAAAAGGTGCTATGCTTGGCTCTTTTCACATATATACCCAAAGTGAGATCTCATCACTCCTCTGCCTTTTCTTGGGCTTCTTGAACATGGACTTTCAATCATGCAACTCAAATGATATCACATCAAAGGATCCACAGCAGAAAAAGAATCACGTCCCTCTCCAAGTGTGAGGGTAACTGAAGGTCTAGAGAGGCGGATTACTCTGTCTAGATCCTTTTGGATCTAACTTCCGCCCGCCCTTTGCCTCTTCTTCCCTCTATAACCCATGGTGGAAGGAGAGCTGTTGACAGCATGTGGGCAGGTGCATAATTTGCCTTCCCCTGTTAATGCTGAACAGTGCCTGAAGATAGTGAAAATCGATGCTTCCTGAATATCTATCTGCCACGCATGGAACCCAATCTCACACCAGCCACGCCAAAGATGAGCAGGGCCAAGCATGGCACCTACCTCAAGATGAAGAAGTCCACGGAGGAATTGCTCGCGATGGTGACATAGGCCGTGACCACGTCTCCCTGCTTGACTGGCCTGGAAGGCAGCCAGATGACCACGTTACCATCCAAACGCAGCTCGCTGAGCTGGGCGCTGTCCTGGGCCCGGTAAAGGCCGACGGTGCCGATCCTCTGCAGGTGAGACGTGGTTTCCTCCAGCCCATCCTTTCCTGGACGGATGGCGTTGCCCTTCCTGAAGTCACCCCCGGCACAGTCCCCTCGCTCGCTTCCTGGGTGCACGGTGTAGTAGAGCTCCACGGGGGTCCCCTCCGGCTGGTCCACGAACTTCTTCCTCCCGGCACCCAACGTCGGGGCACTGAACCAGCTGGCCAGGAGCTCCAGCTCGGCCACACACAACCCCAGGTCCCCCCTCAGCCGGCAGCTGCCCCGCACCTCTCTGGTCTCTCGGAAAGCGAAGACCCTCAGGCACGGCAGCTTCTCCCCGGCGCTGCGGTCGTCCCAGTCTCTGCCCACGATGTGGAACAGAACCTGCACTTGGGGCCGGCTCAGGTAGACTTTGTCCCGCAGGATGTGGGCTTTGAGTTTCCAATCAAAACTAAACTTATTGGTTGGACCTAAAAAGTTTGAAGTCAACATCAAGTCCAGAGGCACAACCTTTTCCACAGAAAAGGGTCCATAGCTGGCATTGAGCACTGGGGGCTGCCTGGTTTTGTAGGTAAAGAAGGACTCCGCCCTGGACTGCAGGCTGGAGTTGCGCAGCAGGTCCTGGCTGGCTTCCTTGAGGAAGAAGGAGGTCTCGGCTCTGAGGATGTGGTAGCTCACAGGTAGGTAAGGTGGCAGTGAGGAGAATCGCTGTATGTTGTCTGTGACCCCGTGACCCTCTATCACTAAAAAGGGAAAAAGAAAAGAAAAGAAAAAATCAAAGACAGGATTATTAATGGGCTGCTCATTAGCTGTTAGGTCTGTAAGCCATTTAGAAATGAGGGATAGAAATTCTGAAGTCCACTTGGCTAGAATTTTTATATTCTTTCTGGAATAAGTCATTAAAACGATTCTACATGGTCCATGAATTATGCATATACTTATATTAGGTTGAAACATGAACATGAGAATTCTGTAGAGTAAGATTCGTTGAATGGTGGCAATTTCATAGAGTTCAACTTAACAGAATGACGGTAAATTACCTATAGGAGTAAAGTGGGTATTTTATGAATACTTGGCATGAGTTTAAAATGTACTTAATGGCACTGGTACATAAATAGCAAAACAGGCCAATGAATAAAGTCCATAAATAAACCCAAGAACATATGGAAGTTTAGTCAGTGATAAAGATAGCATCTTAAATCCGGAGGTAAACATAGGCTTTTTTTTCTTCTTTATAATTTTTTTTTAATAGAGATGGGGTCTCATTATTTTGCCCAGTCTGGTCTTGAACTCCTGGGCTCATGCAATCTTCCAACCTCGGCCTCCTAAAGTGCTGGGATTACAGGCATGAGCCACTGCATCTGCTGCAAATGTTGACTTTTAAATCATTGGTGCTAGGACAACTGTACAGCCATTAAGAGAAAAGTAGATCCACACCCCACACCATACATAAGACTGAACTTCAAATGGATCAGCAATATAAATCAAAGAAGTTATATCTTTCAAGCACTAAAGAAAACATGGATGAATTCCTCTGTAACCTGGGTATAGGAAGAGCTTCACAATTATGACTCAAAATCTAAATGCAATTTAAAAAATTTGCCTATATAATTTTAAAAAATTGCATTACAAAAATACCATAAAGTAAAAAGGAAAATGACAAGCTGGGAGTAAATATCTGCAACACATGTATCACATTAAAAGGGCTAATGGCCCTAATATACAGATCTTGAAATTAGAGGAAAAAGATTTTTAAAAATTGAGAGAGAAGTGAGTAAAGGATATGAATAGATATTCACAAAAATATATTAAAATTGTTTATATAGAGATATATATATTCAAAACTATTGAGCATCACTCACAATTAGAGAAATACGAATGAAAACTACAAATACCACCTCTTACCTATAAGACTGACAAAAATGACCAAGTATAACACACACTGTTGGGAAGTCGACAAGCAATAGGCAGTCTTAGTGTATTGCTGCTGAGAATGAAAAGTGGTACGACCTTTCTGGAAGGGAACTTGGCATTACATTTGCATTTTTCTTTGACTCTTTCATCTTACTTCTAGGAATCTACTCTGAAGATACACCTCTGGCAATTAGAAAACACATACACACAAGATCATTTATTGCAACACTTTTTTGTTGTTGTTGTTGAGATGGAGTCTCCCTCTGTCACCCAGGCTGGAGTGCAGTGGTGCGATCTGGGCTCACTGCAAGCTCCGCCTCCTGGGTTCACGCCATTCTCCTGCCTCAGCCTCCCAAGTAGCTGGGACTACAGGTGCCTGCCACCATGCCTGGCTAATTTTTTTGTATTTTTAGTAGAGACATGGTTTATCCGTGTTAGCCAGGAGGGTCTCAATCTCCTGACCTCGTGATCTGCCCGCCTGGGCCTCACAAAGTGCTAGGATTACAGGCGTGAGCCACCACACTCGGCCTCAGAATTGGTTTTAAATGCAAAATATTTTGACACAACCTTCATACCTCTATGTAGAAAAATGGTTGAATAAACTACAGTAAATCCACACAGCGGAGTATCATGAGCTGCAATAAAAAAATGAATAAGATCTGTATGAAGCAGTATGGAGTGCTTTCAAAAATATATTGCTAAGTTAAAGAGCATGGTGCAGAAGGCTATCTGACTATATTAACTTCTGTGTAAGAAAGAAGGGGAGTGTATTCGTCTGTTTTCACACTGCTAATAAAGACATACCCCAGACTGGGAAATTTGAAAAAGAAAGAGGTTTAATGGACTCACAGTTCCACATGGCTGGGAGGCCTCATAATCATGGAGGAAGGCAAAGGAAGAGCAAAGGCATGTCTTACATGGTGGCAGGCAAGAGAGCTTGTGCAGGGGAACTGCCATTTGCAAAACCATCAGATCTTGTGAGACTTACTACCCCAAGAACAATATAGGGGAAACTACCTCCATGATTCAATTGCCTCCACCTGGTTCTGACCTTGAACCATGGGGATTATTACAATTCAAGGTGAGATTTGGGTGGGGACAGAGCCAAACCATACCAGAGAGATAAGAAAACGTCTATGTATTTGCGCATTCATGTAACACACATGAACACACAAGAAAAGAAATCAGAGTCTATAAGGTTTGTTATCAACAGGTGTTGGGTGGGAACCAGGCAGAAATAAAGGGGGTTGAGGATGGGAAGGAAAGATGAAGGGTGTATCTTTTTTGTGTAGTTCTGACCTTTGGAATCATGTTAATGTTGGACATATGATAATAATATCAACACGGTTAAGTAAAAACCCTGAATTGGTCACAAGTGGAAAGAAATGAACTTAATTATATTTCAAATGAATATCAAAACCACACTGAAGGAGGGTAAGGGAGAACCAATCCAAGTAATTTTGGACACATATTTGGTCTTTTTTTAATTCCTCCTATGTCCCTTCAAGATTTTGCTGTTTATGTTTATTCATTTGTTGGAAAACATAGTAACAAGATAAGCCATTTTTCTCATGTTACTCAGAAATAATGAGTTAATGCCCGCCATATTATTATTCCTAAATTCATTAGATTCTTTGATAATCTTGACCCATTTGGGTGGAGAGTGACTTTTAGTCATTGATCACCAAAGACACTATCTTGTCATCATCGTCTTCTTTCTCAGCTGGGGAGAAAGTGTTCGTTATTAACATTTCCAGGTAAAATGAGTTAGCAGAATGAATAAGCATGTCACCCTCTCCCCACTGGGTGGGAGCCCAGTTCCAAGGCTCAGATCCCTCTGGCCCCCTACTGAGATTCAGCACACTGAGTGGCAATACTGATTGGGGTGTGAACCACTTGGCTCTGGGTTCTGCATCTGTTCAGACCTGACATCGCAGACTGCTCACTCTGAGGCTCCACCCAGCCTGCAGATGAGTTTTGCTTGGCCCACAGTGTTTTTTTAAAAAATCTTTATAAAGTGAAACTCAATTTTTAAAAACTGGGGAGTCTCTGGGTTTCCAGCTTGTCTTTGAACATGGGAGGAACTTGCAACATTTGGGCTTTCTCCCCACATGGTGACAATGGGAGGAGGTGACTTACAGCTTCAATGTTGCTGTCATCCTACATGCAGACCACTGCGCGCCATGGAGCTGCCTGCTTGTCCCTCAGGTGCTTTTGAGTTTGAGATTCCTGATTTACAAGATGTAGCTGGCTAAGTCGCTGAATACTGGGGGTTCACAGGCTCAACCTCAAGGTAGGAAAGCACAGCATGTCACCCCTCACTTCCAGGGTTTTTTGTAACTGTACCTGACATCAACAGAAGGACCACCAGCAGCCTCCTTGCTGTTTGAATATTTTCTTTGCTAAGATCCCCCGTGGGCTTATGCTGCCTGAGGACATGGCTAGGAACCTGCTACACACTCATGACCCAGAAACTTCAATTGCCCCAAGTCTAACTTTGAAAACCCAAGAAAGCCCATCTCCTTGTTTCTGTCTTTTAAAACCCCCAGAAAACCCAAACAAGAGTGCATTCGTATATTGACAGCGGAGATGGGAATTGCTCTCTCCTTCTTTCCAGCCTTCCCTCCTGTCCCTTCCTCTCAGTGCAGCCTGCGCAACACGCCAGCATATGGGGCAGCCTGGCTCTGCTGTCCTCTGGAAAGACCCTAATCCTTTTCCCGGCAGGGACACTGGCGAGCAGATCAAAGCTGCCTTTGGTGCTGCAGCCAAATGGACTTGGATTGTCAAGATGGCTTTTCAAAGAAATAACATTCTCTCCAGTTCTCAGCCCAGAGGCCTTGTTCTGGGGTCACCAGCAACAAGGGCACATTTGCCTCCCTCTCTTTAGGGATGGCTCGGCACTTCCATTTTAACCCCCTAATTTCAGAATCAGCTTAAAACATGCGCAAAAGGCCCTGCCGTGGTGCGACATTCCAGAAAGAGCTCTGGCTCTCTGTCCTTAAACACGGACTATTTGGGCAACTTGTCATGGTTTGTAAAAACCAACAGACAAATTGCCACATCTGATGCTTTCATTTTGAGGTATTTATCCCAATCCAAAAAAATCCTCTTAAACCTTGAAGTGTAGGGACTTAGAGACTCATCTGTTTGGAGAAGGTTATGAGCCAAGGGCTCTGTGAAGGGGCGGGCCACAGGACTCCAGGCCCATCTGCAGCGGGGGCATTCGCCAACAGAAAGCATTTGTCAGCAAGCTGTTTCGTCATTCTTCATTCTTCCTACACATAAAGATTCCTTTTCTCTCCTTTTCTTAATGGGAAAAAAGTCTAAAGGAAACCTGTTTGCTTCTAAGCAAATGCTGAGTTTATTTTCTACAAAATACAGATGGAGTAGGCTTGTGGTCTTGCCTCCTCTCTTAAGGTTCTTCCATTCTTTGAACAAGTCACTGTTTATCCTTCAGATGAAGAAAAATGAGAAGGGATGAAGGGAAGTGAAGCCTAGCTCATCCCTTCCCGTTGAGCCTCATTCTGAACTCTTCCAGCTCATGGGGGATTTGACTTGAGTCAAGAAGTGACAGACACCATAAAGAAAGGAGCAAGGCCTTGTACAGTGGCTAAGGGAGCTTCAATTTCCATAAAGAGAAGACAGAGACAGAGAGAGAGAGATTGAGACTGGTTGATCTAGGTATGTAGCATAATAATAATAACAATGGAAGAGTAATTATAAAATGGCACCCCATCTCCTGTATCTACATACTTATCTACAACCTTTGCATGAGACTTTGCAGTTCTCCCATCAAGAGGTGGAGTCAATTTCCCCACTCTTTGAATCTGGGCTGCCTTGTGATTTGCTTTGGCCAAGAGAATATGGAAGAAATGACAGCGTGCCTCTTCTGGGCCCAGGTCTCAACGGGCCTTGTACATTTCCACTCTGCCTCTTTTGGACGCCTGATAGTAGGAAGAAGAACAAGCCTGGGCCAGCCTGGAGAAAAGACCACATGGAGAGGAGCAGTGTGAATCCAGCTGAGGCCATCCTGCATCAGGCAGCCCATGCCCAGCCCCAAACAAGTGAGCAAGTTCAGCCAAGATCAGAAGCCCTGAGACTCAGGAGGCCTTGTACATGATTAAGTCTCCACATTTCAGGGTGTTTCATCATGAGACAATCCCTGATGGAGCAGCCAGCAGTCATCAAGAATTGACCCTATGTATTAGTCCACTTTCATACTGCTATGAAGAAACACCCAAGACTGTGTAATTTATAAAAGAAAAAGAGGTTTAATGGACTCACAGTTCCACAAGACTGGGGAGGCCTCACAATCACGGTGGAAGGTGAAGGAGAAGGAAAGGCACATCTTACATGGCAGCAGGCAAGAGAGTGTGTGCAGGGGAACGGCCCTTTATAAAACCATTAGATCCCATGAGACTTATTCACTAACATGAGAACAGCATAAAAACCTACCCTGATGATTCAATTACCTCCCACCAGGTTCCTCCCACGACATGGGGGGATTACGGGAGATATAATTCGAGATGAGATTTGGGTGGGAACATGGCCAGACCATATCACCATGGTCTAGGTGTGTTTTTAAATGCTTTACATGTGGAATCTCAATTAGTTCTTTACAACCATCTCATGGGGTAAGTATCATGATGACCATTTCTTATAGAAGAGGAAACTGAGGAATAGGGAAGGTAAATAATGTTGCCCCAAATCTCCTGGTTGTAAGTGACATAGCTTAAACTCATGCCTGGCTGTCTGGTTCCAGAGGTTCTGGTCCACTTGGCAACAGAGCTCACCTTGCTCTACTCCCTGCCTCCCACGTGCATGAGGATTCATTGAGATGATGCCTACAAAGTGTTTAGCAAGTCTCTGACTCATAATAAGGGTGCAAGCAGTGTTATAGCTTAATTATATCTTAGTACGTCCTTGTTCCAGAGTTTTAAACTTATTATCGAAGTTTAAACACATCTTGCTCCTTCATATCTCTAGGGTCTCACACACGGCCACTCCTTCTGCCTGATTAATTTCCATTCAGTTTCCAGATCCACCTCACCTCTTCTATTAATAGGAAGCCTCGCTGACTTCCACACGAGGTCCAGTGTCCCTCCCAAAATACCATGCACCTCTCTTTTATATCTTTTCACACAGCTGTAATTTTATATTTGCTTATGTGCATGTTTGGTTAATGACCATCTTCCCTAACAGACTGGAAGCTCCATGGGAAAAAAGGATAGTGTGTTTATCCAGCAGCGTGCCCTCCTGTCTTGAATACCATGTGACTCAGTGACGACTCATTCAACACTTGAGAAATGCATGAAGTTTGACCAACAGCCCAAACATGAAGCAAGCCAGATGGGGGAAGAAGCCACTTCACAAAACACAGCAGTAAGGTGTACAATAAGGGAAAATGTAGACACCATTTGTTGGAAGGCAGAACTTCTCATGTGTGGTAGGAAGAATTGCAGCCAATGTCCATGGACATTCTGGCATCCAGTACCGGGAGATGGCGACTCTGCAGCCATTCAGTGTCAGTGCATCAGAGGTGCTGAGGAAACTTTCCCTTCATGTAAGTACCTTCTTTGCCTCACATTTGCCTACTTTTAGAGCATATGGTCACCCAGAAGTAAACTAACAATTGTTGCAGCAGACAAGAACAATTATTCCTTTCCCCAATAAAATAATGCACTAGCACCTGTCCATGGGGCTGCTGAGAATTTATTAAGAACTTCTTGAGTACATACATGCCCAAGACTGCCTGGTGCAGCTCTCTGTACACAGAGTTTTCAACTGAGGGTGGTGTTTCCTAAACTTCACACCTCCCTCACTCTCATGACATGAACCAGATAATGTATGCACTGTTAATCAGTCCAGGAGCTTACTGATAATTGATAACTTTATAAATTAGAATTGAAAATAATGTACTAGTATCAATGAATAATTTTGTTTAAATAATCTTACTGTAAATAAAAAACCAAGATCATATCCTCTAATTGCTGCCTGTCTATAGCTCTGAGCCATAGTTTGCCATTTCTTTGTTAAGCAGGGAGATTATCAAGTGTTGGGTGCTGAAGAGGCAGTGGCTACAAAATGAGATTTTCTCTTAGATAGATTCAGAATAATTCAAACAATTAAGCAGGAAATTCCCACTTCTCATATGGTTGAACGGATGATTTTTGCACCATGTCCAGGTATCTCCAACAGCCAACCACAGAGATGCTCATGTGAAGGGCTCCCCGACAAAGCTGTGCAAGGTCCATCTGCACCGTCACAGGCTGCAGCACTGTGTATGCCCCCTAAACTCACCTCTTATCTTGGGAAGCCCAGAGGTAGCAGATAAAGGAATCAGAGGTGGTTGCCAGCCTTTGCTGTGTGTTTTCTCCTGGAAACGTTATCTCCTGACAGCAAGGAAACAATTCCAGGGCTGCCACAGTATTGTGAGTTCTGACCAATGTCTTTCCTCTTACTCCAGTTCGTCTGCTTGCACCAACATCTCCCAGAAAGATAGGATAATTGAGTCATTTTTATTGACCTGAAACAATACCCCTGGAAAAGTCCAATGCTGGTTTCCTATGGCCACGGGAGACAGGCTGGGGAGTAGTTGACAGCTGCACCTGCCTATCTGGCCTCCATGCCGACAGCACGTTCATTGCTGTCTCTCTTCCTGTTTACCCATTTTCTTTATCTGTACTTGCCTGTCAGTGTTGGGGATATTGTGTCCTCCATCGGTTGTTCATCAGAGAACTCTACCACAAAGCTGCTGCCGGAAATTGAGTTTTTGAGATTCTGAGATAGTGGACAAAGGAGACGGCCACGTCACTCAGCGCCCGGACAGGATAACACCGGGAGAATAAGCCTTTCCACTAACATGATGCATTGCCTTCATCACAACGCTCACTTTCAGACGTGTTGACCAGGGATGGATTCTTTAGAGCTGATGTTCTCTGGGCTGGGACATAAAGGATGGGTAGGACCTGAGGAGGTTGAATGAAATATGGCAAGGCCACATCACTCTGCCCAGACGGGATAACAGTGGGAAAACGAGCCTTTCCACGAACACGATGCACTGCCTTCATCACAATGAAGTGCCCTCATCACCACTTTCCGACGTGTTGACCAGGGATGGATTCTTTAGAGCTGATGTTCTCTAGGCTGGGACATAAAGGAAGGGTAGGACCTGCAGAGGTTGAATGGAAAATGGCAAGAATTCTAGGATGAAGAACAACATAACCAAAAGATTGCGGAGGGAAAGCTCAGGATCCCAGCATGTGAGGACTG
Organism: Trachypithecus francoisi; assembly: GCF_009764315.1. Lineage (NCBI taxonomy): Eukaryota > Metazoa > Chordata > Mammalia > Primates > Cercopithecidae > Trachypithecus > Trachypithecus francoisi. The sequence continues at coordinate 4,778,567 of NW_022681456.1, forward strand.
GGAAGTCCATCCAGGCAGATGGGATGAAGCCAGGGGTTACTCTAAATGGGGCAGGCAGTGGATGCCCACAAATGTACCTTGGTAAAAATACTAGGTCCTGCTTCCCTCTTGAATTGGATAAAAATAAAAATAACATCCCCTGAAATAATCGACAGGCACAAGTGGAATTGATTAGGGTGTGCAAAGGACTTTCCAGAACAGGGGTTGCTCAGGAAAGGGTGATTTTCTTGAGAAACACTTAGTGACATCTGCAGACATGTTTTGGTTGTCACAACTGGGAGGGGGTTGTTATTGACATCTAGTTGGTAGGAGCCAGGGATGGTTCTAAACATCTTACAATGCACAAGGCAGTGCCCCCGCCACACGTAATTATGCAGCCTACAATCTCAATAGCATTGAGGTTGACAAACCCTGATCTAACTTGATCCACATAGGAAGCCTGAGGCAGTTTGTCAGATATTACATACCTAGGAAGAAACAGGGGAAGGACTTTCATCAAAGCCTTCTCCAGCCTAGAAAGAAGAAATGTATCACAGTGGTTAGGAGTTCATGGAGTGACATGAAGTTCAACCACGGATCCTTGTCCCACAACTTCTTAGAGGAGGATTTTTGTTTTTGTTTTTGTTTCTTGGCAAATACCTTAAACTCTTGAGCCTCAGAATCCTCATGTCAATGGTGGGAATCACATAAGACCATCTCACTTAAAGCAATACACTAAGCACTCAGCATGCTTAACAATTAGGAGTTGCTGTTGCTATTATCATTATCATGACCATTATTTCAAATATGTTCATCAGTTACAGCAGCAAGCTTTAAAAACTACAGAAATGGTGGGGGAAGGGTGATATCCATGTGTGAAAAAAAAATTGAGTGATGTCTATGTGAGAAAGAAAAATCTGAAATTAAGGGAAACGGCTCTTTTCAGGACTTCGGAGATGTCTGCTGCATCAGACACCTCCGGTTTACTCACGTGATATCAGACACCTGCAAAACAGGACTTGCCTTTCTCCATACGCCTCAAGGAGAGCCCTGATGGGATTTTCCTTCCAAGTCACTGCAGCTTACTTGAAACACAAGCCAATCTGAATATTTTTTCCTCTCTCCATTGGTGATTTATTAACATTCCCCAGACACAGAATGTCTCTCTCTGCTAAATATGGCTCATTGTTTCTTTTTTATTGAAACAAAAGGCACCTTGATAAATGGATTATTTGATTTCAATGCCTCTTCTGAACAAACCCCGAATATCCTTTGCTGAAATTACATAGCGCGGTTTGCAATTTCATAACCGTCAAACTCTCCTTTAAAAGAGCAGGTACTTATATTCCCCTCCGAGCCCCTGGGGGGATATTGCCCCCCTTTTCTCTGGGAGAGCTCCATAATCACTTTCAGAGGCGACTCAGTCAGACTCCTAGAAGTACAGCAAAGGAGCTGTGCCTTCCAAAGACAAATGCTCTACAATCTTCAGAATCTTGAACTTCATCAGCACGAGAAGGGTGCCTTGGGTAGGCACAGAGGGCGCCATTGACCAGGCGAAGTGATACATCGAACACGGGCTGCTTTAACTGCATGGTGTCAGTGTTTCCGCAAGTGAAGCGCAGCCAGCGGCTTGCCTGGTGGCCACGTGGCCGATTCCTCCACACCCTCCGCCTGCCCTCCCCTGCTGACCGCCCACAACGTGGCTTGGAACCCAGGTCCATCCGCAGGTGGGTTCTGATTGGCTCAGGCTGGGGCTCTCCCAGGACAGGTGCTCCTCTAAGGGACGGTGTGTCAGCTTCCTATGCTGCTGGAACGAATTACCACAAACTTAGCTGCCTAACACAACACACATTTTTTTTCTCTTTTTATATAGTTCTGGAGGTCAGAAGTCTAAAATCAAAGTGTCACTAGGGAAACAACACACACTGGGGCCTAACGGAGGGTGGAGGGTGGAAGGAGGGAGAGGATCAGGAAAAATAGCTAAATGGATACTGGGCTTAATACCTGGGTGATGAAATAATCTGTACAACAAAATATTCAAACCCAAATGACTCATGGTTACCTACGTAACAAACCTGCACATCCTGCACATATACCCCTGAACTTAAAATAAAAGCTAAAACAAAAACAACAACAACAACAAAAACACCTCAAAGTGTCAGTAGGGTTGTGTTCCTTCTGGAAGCTTCAGGAAAGAATCTGTTTCCTTTCCCATTTTCTGGAGGTCACCTGCATTCCTCAGCTTGGGGTCTCTCTCTTCTAAGCCAGCACCTCGGCAGCTTCTCTCACCCCTGACTTCCTGCCTCCCTCTACAGGGACCCCTGTGATGGCATCAGGGCCACCTGGATGATGCAGGATCATCCCCCCATCTCAAGAGCCCTACCTTAATCACATCTGCAAAGTTTCTTTCCCCAGGCAGGTCACATATTTGCAGCCTCTGGCAATAGGGATGGAAACATCTTTGGGGAAGGTGGCATTTTTGATGACCACAATGACCGCAGGGAGGAACACCACTAGCGTGTTGAGAGCAGCCAGTTCGGCTGGGTTTTCTGCACAGCACGAGACCGTTCTAAAACCACAAAGAATCGCCCAGATTCTGCATGACTTTGCCCCACTGGACATTCACAGAGGTGAGAAGCCCATCTACGGTGATCCAAGCAAAGAGCAGATCTTCAACATCCTCTAAATAATTGGGAGAAAGGCAATGATTTCACACACTGCATGTGTTCCAGAATTGCACCTACTGGGGTGGAGATCGGACTTTCATGAAACTTATCTAAAAAGTTGTTGATCCTTTTCGAAAATTACATCCACAATGCCCAATCTGCGTGTGAAATTCAACTTGCTCCAACACAGCTGCACCAGTCTGCATCTGTGGCTGACACACCCACAGTGACTGGAAATACAGGAGCGAGTACCTGACCACTTCATTCGGTCTTCTAGATATACCTGTTAAAATATTACTTTACCTTGAATTATTTTTCCTCCCTATGACAGAGCACTATTCTGATTTGTTTTTGATTATGTACACATGTAGGTTATCAAATTAGTTCATTTCGTGACTCATTTCGTGACTCATTACTTCATTTCGTGAGGGTTGAGAATGACTGGTGTTAACCTAGGGGTTGGCAAACTTTTACTTAAAGGGCCATGAAGTAAATATCTTAGGTTTTTGCAGGCTAGAAGACAAACATCAGTATTATACAGGTACTTATATAATCTTTAAAAATGTAAATACCATATTTAGCTTGCAGGCCGTACCAAAACAGGTGATGGGCTGGATTTGATCCATGGTCTGTAGTTTGCCAATCCCTGGTCTAAATCGAACAGGGCAATTCCAACCTCATTCCCATTACCTGGTTCAGTTACACATAGGCCTAAACCCGTGATTCTCAAACAGAGGCAGTTTTGCTCCCAAGGGGACATTTCACAATGTCTGGAGACTTTTTCCATTGTTAAGAATGGGGCAGGCGGCGGGGGGCGGGCAGGCAGGTGCGGTGGCTTAAGCCTGTAACCCCAGCACTTTGGGAGGCCGAGGCAGGTGGATCCCTTGAGGTCAGGAGTTTGAGACCAGCCTGGCCAACACGGTGAAACCCCGTCTCCACACAAAAAAATGCAACAATTAGCCAGGTATGGTGGTGCGTGCCTGTAAGCCCAGCTACTCAGGAGGCTGAGTAAAGAGAATCGCTTGAACCCAGAAAGCGGAGGGTGCAATGAGCTGAGATTGCACCACTGCACTCCAGCCTGGGCAACAGAGCGAGACTCCGTCCCCAACCCCGCAAAAACAAAAAAACAAAAAAGAATGGGGTTGGGGGCATCCTGTTAGCATCTAGTGGGCAGACGGAGGCCAGGGATGCTGTTCAGCATCCTACACTGCGCAGAACAGCCCACCCACTGAGTCATCCAGCCCCGAAGATCACTGTGCTGTGCTGGGAAAGCCCTGCCCTGGGCCAAACTGGGCCAAGGACCTATGAGGAGAAGTGTGTTAGGATTTCTGGAAAAGAAGGTCCCTCACTCCTAAGCAAACGCCTTTCACCCCAGGGACCAATGCGTGAGCAAGTCTCCCCGTAAATACTGTTATCCATCTGGAATCTATGCACGAGTGCCCAGAGACATGCTCCGCTGTGGGTGCGCACAGCGAGGGAAGAGACCGTGCTTTTATCCCAGGGCTTGGCCCGGGAGAAGCTCACCTGGATCTCACCCTGCCGCTGCCCTCCCAGCCATGTGAGCCAGTGGACTTCCTCAGCGCACAATGGTTTTCTCTCACTTTCAGACAAAAGCTTCTAAAGGGACACACCTTGCTTTATCCAAACTGCAGTAACTCTGCTTTGCAATTTCTATAAAGAAGGAGGCAGCATACTTCTTTTCTGTAAAGGCCCAGGCAGTGGGTATTTCAGGCTTTCGGGGCCAAACGGTCTCCGCTGCAATTCCTCAACCCTCTGTGACCGCAGCCAGAGACAAATGTAAATAAATGACTCTATCTGTGTTCCAAGAAAACTTTCCTTTTAAACACTAGAATTTGAATTTCACATGTCAAAAAGACTACCACCCTATTTAACGATTTTTTCCCCAACTATCTAAAGACATAAAAACGTAAAAAAATTTCTTAGTTTTCAGGCCACCACACAAAACCGGTGGTGGGCTGGGTTTGACCCACAGGCCATGGTGTGGGGACTCCTGAGAGAGAGGAAGCCTTTCTGAGTCGCGTTTAGTGCACAGGAGAGCTTTCTTAGTGTTTCTTCAGCGCATTTTACAATCTGAATTACAGACCGGGTTTACCTCTTTGATTCAAAATGTAAACATGTTTTTTACTATGCCTCCAAAACAGTTTGGAAATGGAAACCAAAAAGAAAAAAAAAATCAGGAGGGTTTAGAGTTGTACAATATAAGCATGTTACAGCAGAATTTAAATATCTGCATTTGCTGCTCACATAGCATATGGTTTGAGAACGTTTCGCTGTATCTATTCAAAGAGAGAGGCATGCATTTATCACAGATGGTGGTATTATTTATGATGGAAACTTACGTTAATCCTGAGAGTCCCAATTATCTCAATTCATATAAATAAAAAGGAGAGCATTCCTGTTCTTTATGATGGTCTTTTTCCTCAAAAATAAAGAGCTTAGTTTTAATATAGTCCACATATTTTCTTTCCCACTAATTACAGATAATTAAAACTTGTATGTACCATTGAGTCATCCACATTTTCCCCCCACATGTAAGTTTCATCTGCTTGCTAGTTAGCATCTGTAGTTTTGTTTGGTTATACCAGCATTTAGAATGATTATATTAATGACAAGTCTTAGGGGACAAAGTAGAAAATGCTTTCCTGATGGTTGAGTAAACAAAAAGAGAAAAGAATACACCAGAAGATAAAATCAATTTTCTCTTTCATTTTATAGCCTTTAACGTGTGAAAAGGACATTTAAGCTGAGCTTTCCAAGAGGGAATGGGGAATTATAAGGGAGAATTCTCAACAGTCAATGGAGAAAAATATCCCTTAAGTGGAAGGTGAAATCTTTTATCCTTGTGACACCTGGATTATCAAGACAGGAGGAGGACAAGACAGATAGGAGGAAGACAAGACAGACAGGAGGAAGACAAGACAGGCAGGAGGAGGAGAAGACAGGCAGGAGGAAGACAAGACAGGCAGGAGGAGGAGAAGACAGGCAGGAGGAGGACAAGACAGGAGGAGGACAACAGTAAAACCATCAATCAGCACCATGTTGGTCCAGGTGCTACCTATTATATATCGACTTCTTTGTACTTTCAACAACCCTATGCATGAAGTATTTTTATTATCCCTAATTTTCACATAAAGAGATTGAAGCCCAGAGAGATTGAGTAATTCAGCCAAGGTCACACAGCTAAGAATTCTGAAATCAGAATTTGAACTCAGGATCCCTGTGCTCACTTCCGCGCTATCTGGTCTCAGAGCACAGGCTACATGTTATGTATTTAATTTTGTTCATTTCTTATTTTTCACATCAGATGAGCAAGGTGCCAACATCATAACAAGGTCTGAGGGAGACACGTCTCGCACATGAGCGTGAAAACCCAATCATCACCCTTGTGGACTACAAAAGGACCTAGGCATTACTTCAAATCTGTGTCTCACTCTGGCTCCAGTTCTCCCTATGCAGAGAGAGTGTCAGTTCTTGGTAGACACAAAGGTTGCAGAACTATCACCGGCTGATGCTCAGGTCAGTCTAGAGATGCTGAATGCCAGCTTGCAAGTATGTACAGTTAGCATCGTGGAAAGAAAGGTCAGGAGATGAAGCCCCTGAATCCAGCAGCGCCTGAAGCTGGAGGCCCCTGTACTTTTCTCCTCCATGGCTTGAGCCAGCCTGAGATGTCTTCTTGTCATTCTTAACTGACTGATGCTCAGCATCTTGTCTGATGGATGAGGCCCCTGAGCTTATCGCGGTTCTTATTTAATATTGCATCGGCAAGACATCCATCTCAGTCTTAACGTTAATCGGGGGAAAAAATCAATAGAGGGATAGGATAAGGAACAGTCTTCCCTCCACCAACATTAACTAAGAGGATTTTCTGTGCCCCATGCTGCCTTGCTTCTGTAGGGAGCACACAGATAATTAAACCGTGTTTATCAAACTCATGGGAGGCTGAGCAGAGGGGAGGTGGCCTGTCGCAATAGGGAAGGGCTCAGATGGGAAGAAGTCAGCATGGGCATATGACAGGTGAGGGCAGGCTTGCACCCTAATCATTGTTTAGAAGTAGAAGGTGGCCATGTGAGGAGAGAAGCGAGAGGACTCCAAACTGCAGGAGTGCAAGGTTGGAACGCAGAAGAGGGAGGTGCACTGGAGGAGGCAATGTCCCAAGGGGAGGGGCGAGAGCAGTCCACCTCCATGGGAACCAACCTGTTATTTCAAATTGCAAACCCACAGTAAGAGCAAACAGCAGACCCACTCTTCTGCTTTGTTTATTGGTGGTTTGTAAGTTTCCCTATGGAACAGAGACCCCCTCGTAAGACCTTTCGCTGCCGCCTGCCTTGCTACGCTGCTGCGGCTGGGCGCTGAAGGCCCCTGACGGTTGCGATTGTTCCAGAAAGATGCACCTTCCTTTGCAAACTCACAAACCACAAAAAATGGCACTCACAAGGGAGCTGGAATGAACCATGTTAGAAGACACACGGCGAAGCTCCATCCAGACCTTTCTCTCTCCATTATGGGACCAACGCCTTCAGGTTAAGCAAACGCTATGGTCCCTGGACACAGGTGGAGACACAGTATGCTGGAGGAAGGAGAAGAAACCACCTTTTAATCATGCGGGAGGGGCAGAGAGATGTCCTGAGCCCAGCTACTAGAAGGCTACCCTACCCCAGGGCCAGTGAGGCTGGGGGGAACAGTAGCACATCAGAGCTGCTGATGTGTGATGGGGGCACCTGACTGGAAGCCACTGAAGCCTCTGAGTGCCATCTGCTGACCTAAGATGCTCCCTGGCCAGTGGCTACCCTAGGGTCACTCCCACTCCTGGGCACAGGCAGACATGGCTAAGGTGTCCACTGCAGCTTTGCGCCGGATAGGAAATAATAGAAGAGCCTATCCACAATAAACTGCCTGAACACAGCAAACCCCAGGAGAGAATGCAGTCAAGAAAGAAAGAGAAGAGAGACAGAGGATAGGGCCCTGTGGAGAGGGCAGCTCCAGGCCAGCTTACCGGGCTCCAGTCACACACAGCCTGGCCACTTCCTAGCTGTGAAGGTGGGTGCTCCCTCAGCCTGTCTGCGCCCCTGTTCTCATCTGTAGAAAGAGCTTCGTAACAGCACACTCCTCTTGGGACCATTTTGAAGATGAAACAACTTACTAAATACAAAGTGCTCAGTCATGCCTGGCACATAGTAGGTCCTCAAAAATATTACCTATTAATATATATATATTTTTACTTTAAGTTCTGAGATACATGTGCAGAACGTGCAGGTTTGTTACATAGGTATACACGTGCCATGGTGGTTTTCTGCACCCATCGACCCGTCATCTAGGTTTTAAGACCCACATGCATTAGATATTTGTCTAATGCATGCAAGCATTTGTCATTCTCTCTCTTCCCTTGCCCCTCACCCCGCCGACAGGACCCAGTGTGTGATGTTCCCCTCCTGTGTCCATGTGTTCTCATTGTTCAACCCCCACTTACAACTACCTATTAATTTTTTACTATTATAAGGAAGCAGCTGGAAAGGAGAACTACACGTATTAGCATAGAAAGATCTCCAAGATGTGTTATTGGGTGAAAACAATGTTAATTACGTAAAAACAAATAACCACGATAATATAATGACGTTTTCTTTGTAGTTTTTTCCCCCCACAGAACTTTAGAGAAACACTAGCCAGAGCTTATTCAATGGCTTCGTGAATTCACTAAGGACCCCGCATCCATGGATCTTTCTATACCACCAACTCTCCTAAAGGGCTTCACGCTTGTGACCACCACAAAGCTGCTACCCATCGAGCCATTGCATCTGAGTTCCAGGAGAAACCAACTAAGGGCAAAACGTCTGTATTAGGTAAGTCTATTTACTTAACCTTTTTTTTTTTTTTTTTTTATTGGCTCAGGTAACTCAGTGAACATCAGTTTACACATTCTTGCCATCCTGACTCACAACTGCACCTACTACAAGGGGCCTGGGAAGGAGATGACACCTGGTCCTCAACTTAGGATACTGCAACATAGGATTTTCCCACTTTATGATGGTGTGAAAGTCATACCCGTTCAGTAGAAACTGTGCTTTGAATACTCATGCAACCATTTTGCTTTTCACTTTCAGAACAATATTCCATAAATTACAGGAGACATTCGACACTCTATCCTAAAACAGGCTTTGTTTTAGATTATTTTCCCCAGGTGTAGGTTAATGTAAGTGTTCTGAACATGTTTAAGGTAGGCTAGACTGAGCTGTGATGTGTCATAGGTTAGGTGTATTAAATGTATTTTCAAACTTAGAATATTTTCAATTTATGATGGATTTATCAGCACATAACCCCATCATAGGTAGAGAAGCATCTGTATTTTTAGTTGGGCACATTGCCACCTCCAACAAGTTTAGTATTCGGTAAGTAAGGAAGGAGGCGAGAGTGGATATTGTGTAGTTACCATTATTACACAATTATCACACAAGGAACATATCATTTATGCTAAAACAATTATGTTAAAACAACTATAGTGATATTAATATTTATATAAGAGTATAGCTTAATATTATATTAAATTAATTTTAATATATTAAAATGAATGAAATGTATATTTAAATATGATATTTAGTATTCTATTATTTCCATAAAATATTAATAAATGTAATATAATTACGTTACAATAACAAGAACAAAAAACTGAAACACAACACTATGATTGTATATATATGTATATATTTATGTGTGTTTGTGTGTAAATATGTACTCACCACACATATACATAAATGTTTAGAAAAAAATTATAAACAATAAATCACACTTACAAAAGTGATTACCTAAGAGGAGTAGAAGGGAGATGAGATCTTTGGGATGGTCACATGTATTTTAGGTTTACTAGATTTTTTTATTTTTTTGTAAAATAAGGGAGACTCTACTCACACATTAGTTGTGCAATTAACATGCTGCTTTAAGAGACCTTCCCTTGGCAACAGAGCTACTATTGCCTGATTTGGCTGGCTGAAAACAAAGCAGATTATCCTATCCTGTGTACGCTTCGTGTGGTTCTCTAACAGGTGCACACACTTTAAAGGTAGAATTTCTTATTTTTTCCCTCCTTGTTCTTTGCTATTCTTAAATATCTATCTTTGAAGAAGAGAAAAGGTGATGAATTTAACATGAATATATGAGCATCCAACATCTCTTAGTTTTCTTCTGTGACAAGAAGGGGTCACTAGATGTTCGGCTGAAGGAAAGGACTTTTTCCTTTGTGAGCACCCAGCATGCGGCTCAGGTTGGCTAACCCAAGTTGTGCTTGCTTTATAGCTCTGGCAACCCCCTTTCTGTGCCTACTCATGTTATTAAAAGTCCTTAGAAAAGTTTGTTCTCTTTTCTGCCTGTAAAGAAACCCGGAAAGCACCCAGCAGAGGATGCTCACTTCCCAGTATCAGTTTTCTTCTTGTGTCTGGAATCCCTGTTTTCTTGGGGAATGCCATATGGCTGTCTGATGTGGTTTGGCTGTGTCTGCACCCACATTTCATCTTGAATTCCCATGTGTTGTGGAGGGACCCAGTGGGAGATCATTGAAATATGGGGGTGGGTCTTTCCTTTGCTGCTCTCATGAGAGTGAGTAAGTCTCATGAGATCTGGTGGTTTTTAGAAGTGGAGTTTCCCTGCACAAGCTCTCTTCTTTTGTCTGCCACCACGTGAGACATGCCTTTCACCTTCCCCCACGATTGTGAGGCCTCCCCAGCCTTGTGGAACTGTGAGTGCATTAAACCTCTTTCTTTTGTAAATTCCCCAGTCTTGGGTATGCCTTTATCAGCAGCGTGAAAATGGACTAATACACCATCTTTAAAGAAGTGCATATCTCAGCCTTGCGTGCACTTAAAGATGGCTGTGTGCCGACATCCAGGCCAAGAGCTACAAGAGGAAGTTGTTGGGTGGAGCTCAAAGGATAGCACCTTAAAAAGAACACAGCTGAGTCATCACCAGGTACCTTTGCCCATTTGCCCTTTCTCTTTTGCCCGATTGCAATGCTGATCTGATGCTGGAGATGGAGCAGCCTTTTTGTGACCATGAGGCAAGAAGCTCATGCTGAGGATAACTGAATGGAATAACAGCAGGAACTGGGTCCCCCTTGGCATCTCGAAGCATCATGCGAGCCTGGGCTGCCAAACACAAAACTCCTTTCCTTCAGCCCAGCATCTAGTAACCCCTTCCTGTCACAGAAGAAAGCTAAGAGATGTTGGATTCACGTGTATTTATGTTAATGCATGCCAAACACTGAAATTGGAATATAAACTCCTGCCAAACACTGGAGTGTCAAAATTGATTCTGCAGCAAAATAAACAAGGGCTGTCAATTCATGAGCTTGTGGTGGTGAAACCTATTGTCTGACAGTTTCCTTTCAGCAAGGATTCAACGGTTCCAGGAAGGGAGAGTCTATTTTGTATAGTAAAAGAGGAAATCCTGGGACAGTGTCTGATTGGCAAGGGTCCTGTGCAGTTGGGAATTCTGAAGAGGGGAGAGACTTCCCAATTGGTCTTCGTGTACATTTGACGGCCCTGGATTAGCTGCAAGTGAGCACGGGGGCAATTTGGGGATATTTCAAAGGAGGAAGATTGTTCAGTGTTACAGGTTGACTGTGGACAGTCATTCCCTAGAACAAGCGGAGGTCAATAAAGCACTATTTTAAAGCAATGATGCTTAGGACAAGTTGCATGCCATGATAGGCATCTCCCAGGACTTTTTGTTTTGCAAGAAAAATAAAGTCCCAACTTTGTTTGAACCACCCATTTTTAGGTTTCTGTAACTTGCAGATTCACACTGTTTGTGCACCTTGATACATCTATGCCTCAGGCTAGAGACCATCATGCAGCTTTTAGCTAGAGAAACGTATCAATCAAGCTTGTCCAACCCATGCCCTGCAGGCCGCATGTGGCCCAGGATGGCTTTGAATGCGCCCAACACAAATTTGTAAATATTTTAAAAACATTAAGAGTTTGTTTGTGTTTTTTTTTTTTCTTTTTTAGTTCATCAGCTATCATTAGTGTTAGTGTATTTTATGTGTGGACCAAGACAATTCTTCCTCTTCCAATGTGGTCCAGGGAAGCCAAAAGATTGGACACCCCTGAAATAATCTCCTTTTGTATAAGAAAGTTTGAATATCGCCTGTTTGTCTGTCTTTGCCGCCCCACCTCCTCCAGGAAGTCCTCCTTGATACCCCTGGCCAGCATTGGCCCTTCCTTCTCCCTGTGTCTCCTCCCCATCCTTCACCTAGACCACACACTGTGCTCCTTCATGATGTTCTGGAGTCAGGCTCTCTCATACTCAAATCTTATTTGAGAAATTGGAATATAAGCTCTTTCAAACCAGGCAGGCAGTTGAGAAGGAAGAATATGCTTTTGCATCAGGCATGATGAAGGTGCAAATCCTCACTTATTACCTCAGCTGCCTGGGCAAGTGGCTCCACCGGTTCGAGCCTTTCTTGATGAATGAAGTGGCAGTGACAACCCACCTCCCCCCAGGAACTGCTGCAGAGGCTTATTGAAATCCCCACCAGAGCACCTCAAAGCACGGAGCTCCCTGTCTCCATAGAGGAAAGGGTCTGCATTGCATCCACACACCTCTCAGAGAGAGAGAGAGAGAGCGCGCGCGCGTAGAGGGTGGGGGAGACTCTGCAAAATTTTTATTAAAGGTTCAGGTCATAGATATTAGTGGATAGTAGGTATTTTATGACAAGAGGCAAAACTGAGGATACTATGTAAGTATTTATGTAACCATTTAAAACGAAACCATTAAAAAATATAAAGATTATCCTTAGCTTGAAGGCCATATAGAAGCAGCTGGCAGGGGTTTGGCCCGAGGGTTCTGGTTTGCCAGACCCCTGGTCTAGAGTCTGTGTGGGGACAAAATGCACAGGCTCTGAAGGTTTGTGAATCCTGTTTCTGCCACTTGGCATCTGTGTGACCTAAAGCAAGGAGGTTCATTCTTCATGCCTTCCTTTTCCTGTCTGTGGAATGGGGACAACAGTACTAACAATACCTACCTCCTAAGGCTGGTGGAAGGATGAACTATGTCAATGCCTATAAAACGATTAAAACAGAATCCAATATGCAGGAAGTGTTCAATAAATGCTAACTAGGATTGTTCCCTCGTCGTGTCTAGCACACAGACCAGGGCTACTTAATCTTTTGCTGGGCTCTGGGGTCCTCGGGGAAAGCTGATGGATAGTGAAGGTACCTTTCCTGAGGGGAATACATGTGTCCACTTAACATACATGTGCAAAGGAGGGAGTCAGGGAAGCCTCGTCCATCCCACTACAGTGAGCCTCTCACGTGAGGTCTGCCCTCAACTCCTGCAAAGGATGCTGAGTAAGTCATTGGAAAAATGATGAGAAAGGGGCTCCTGGCCTTCCCAAAGGCCATTCCTCCAAGGCCCTCCTGCTGGTCAGCTGCCAGAGTGGAGTTAGGATTTAAGTGTTAGCACCAACCCTACTGTAGTGGTTCTCAAACTGTGGCACACTGTATGGGCACCACTTGGAGGAAGGGTGATTGCAGGAGCCGCTCAATTAGAGTGGCTTGAGAATTTGCATTTTCAAAGAACTTCTCAGGTGATGCTGATGCTGCTGGCCCAGGAACCCCTTTGAGAACGGCGGTGCTAAGGCATCAGCCTCCACTCACTGGAAGCTGATAAAATGCACCAAGAGGACGGGACACAACTCTTCAAATTACAGCTTCAACATAAAAGCCTGGGAAGCCAGAAGATAATCTGATTCTAAAAGCAACCCTGTATCTGCCTATATCTAAAAGCAACCCCGTATCTTCTCTCCATGGCCACCACTCAGCCCAGGACACCTGTGCAGATCACCTGGACAGCGTCACAGCCTTTTCCTGGACTCCCGGCTTTGCTCTTTCCAGGCTGTGACCCATTTCCCCATTGGGCACAGAGGGATCTTTACACGTCAGAAATCAGATTCTGTCCCTGTCTGACCTAAAACCCTGTCGACAGAATAATGTCCCCTCTCCTAGAGAGGGCCTCATCCTAATCTGTGGAGCCTGTGCGTACGTGAGGTTGCAGGGAGAGGGTGGCAGAGGTACGGCTGCAGGTGGAGGGAGGCAGGTGGCCAGTTGGCTGACAGTAAGACAGGAGGATCATCCAGAGTGATTGGGTGATCCCCATGTAACTTGGGGTTCTTAGAAGTGGAGGAGGGAGGTGGCAGAGGAGGCCGCAGGGATGCGAAGTGAGCAGGACCCGACCACAGCTGCCAGCTCTGCAGATGGGGGAAGGGGCCAGGAGCCAAGGTAGACGGGCACCTCTAGAAGCTGGAAAAGGCAGGGAAAGGCATTTGCCCCCAGAGCTGCCGGGAGGAACACAGCCCTGCCACACCTTGCTTTCCGCCCACTGAGGCCCATGGTGAGCTTCCGGCCTCCAGAACTATAAGGTAATCGATTCGGGTTATTTTCAAGCCAAGAAAGTTGTGGTGCTCCATTACAGCAGCCCAGGAAACGAATAACCTCCCGGGTGGGTGGCTCACACCTGTGATCCCAGCACTTTGGGAGGCTGGAGTGGGAGGATCACCTGAGCCCATGCATTTGAGATCAGCCTGGGCAAAACAGCAAAACCCCATCTCCATGAAACAATCAGCTTGGCAGGGTGGGGCATACCAGCAGCCCAGATACTCAGGAGACTGGGATGGGAAGATGGCTTGAGCCCGGGAATCCAGTGCTGCAGTGAGCTACGATTGCACCAGTGCACTTCAGCATGGGTGACAGAACAAGACCTTGCCACACACAAAACAAAGTGAAACAATACAAAACAGAACAGAAAACTTAACCCTTCAGCAGCTTCTCTTTGAATAAAATCTAAGCTTCTTAATGTGACAAGGGCTGGGCCTTAATTGGCCTGTGTCCACCTAGATCCATCCAATGCCCCCTACTCAGTGTGCACCCACCTTTGGCCACACAGACCTGCATGGAATGTTTATGCCAACTCAGAGGCACGGGGCTGGCCACGTCCTCTTCTTGGATGCTCTTCCCCAAACGCACATGGAGCCTTTTCATGATGCAAGTGCTGCCTCCACGATCCACACATTGGCTGAGCACCTACTATGTGCCAGGCTCTGTTCTGGGCGGCCGTGAACAAAGCAGAGTTCCTGCAAGCATGATACCTACGTTCTGGTAGGAGAAAGCAGAAAGCAGGCATGCAGTGGGGGGTGGTGTTGAGCACTCTCAAGAAAGACGATGTGCCCTGGCAGGAGCCTACTTCCTGACTGTCCCAGCGGAAGCAGCTCTCACCCCATCTCTATCCGTCCCCATCTGTCCCCATCCACCTCCACCGCACTGTCTTCATGGCTTTTCTCCAAAATGATCTTTGTTTTTTGCTGTTTTCTTTGCATAATGTCTCTCTTTTCCTACTAGACTGGGCAGCCCAGGAAAGACGGACTTTATCTCCTTTGTTCCCAGTGCCTAGATTGGTATCTGGAACTTGAGTGTGCTTACTAAGTACGGAATGAATGAATGAATGAAGTGCGAACAAAGTAAAGGAGTCAGCACCCCTTGGGGCTCAGGCTGCCAACCCCCTGGATGCCCCGGACTCATTTCTGCATCTCGCCAGTGTCTCTGGTCTTCGTCTCTCCCAGGGGGACTCTTGTAGGGTGTGAAGGTAGCCGCAGAGTCTGACAAAACACAAACTGTCACGGTCTTCTGTTGCCCACACAGACTTCTTCTGGAGCAGCCTCCTGTGAATTCAGTATCTGGTATGTGTTTAGCCAGCTGCCACTGTTTTCCTCAAGCTACGTGTGAAACCAACACTCTGTTAAGAAGTGGAAACAAGATCCTCCCCGTTACTGCATCAAAACTAGGGCAACCGAAATAAACAACACAAAATCAGCGCTCGGAAGCGGAGGGAAGGAGGGAAGCCAGCCAGCGTCAGCTGTGCAGAGCACACGGCCCAAGCCTCCTTGGAGGATGACTGTACCTCTTCGGGGTGGCCCCCACAGCAAGGTGATGGCTGGGCCTGCGGGGCGTCCCAGCCATGCTCTCTCACCCGGAGCACCTGCTCCCGGCCCAGTGCTGGTCCAAGCCGGTCAGAGGCTGCGGAGCTCAGACTCAGTGACACCTTCTCCAGGAAAGCAGTCTCAACGGTTAGGCCCAGGGGGCCTCGTTGGCCCTCGGACAGTTTATTGCACACACAGCAGTTAAAAGAATAACAGAGCGGGAGGGAGAGAGGGAAGAGAGAAGAGACAAGGGGAAGAAGAGAGGGAGGGAAGTTGGGATGCCACTTCTTTAAAATTAGAGACAGCACATAAAAACTTAGATTCTTAGTTCCTTTAGAAAAGTTAAGATTTGGGGCAATATCAGGCTGGATTCGCTGCTTGGCAGCCATCGGCTGGAGTCAGGAAGGGGCCGTCCCTTGGGTCTTCAGATTGCCAGAGTCCCCACCTGGCCGCCCTGGCATTCCAGCCCTGCCTGGCCATGTATTCTCCGGGTTGGCCACGCAAGCCCAAGAGGAGCCTCTTCCTCTCTCCACACTGAGCCCACGGATCCCAGAAGAGGAAGCCACTGGCTGAGATGCTTTTCCTGGGCTCGGGCTCTTGGAAGTGGAGGGAGCCCCCGGGTGAACTAGAAGCCCTGGCCTCTTGGGACTGTCAGACCCACGCAGCAACCTCCCGGCCAAGGAGCCAGGGGACATTTCTAAGTTCTGCCACCAGAGGGCGCGGAAGGGCACAGGTGAGGGCCGGGCGCAGCTGCCCAGGAGCAAGCCGGGTCTGGGGTTCCTGGAGCCAGGCAGGGCAACACCCACCTGCACAGGCAGCTGGCCTGCACAAACACCTGCACCTCCACACACAAAATTCGCCCGCGTGATTTTTGTTTTTCTGAGACGGAGTCACGCTCTGTCGCCCACGCTGGAGTGCAGTGGTGTGATCTCGGCTCACTGCAAGCTCTGCCTCCCAGGTTCAAGCGATTCCCCTGGCTCAGCCTCCTGAGTAGCTGGGACTACATGCCCAGCTAATTTTTGTATTTTTCGTAGAGATGGTGTTTCACCGTGTTAGCCAGGCTGGTCTTGAACTCCTGACCTCGTGATCCACCCACCTCGGCCTCCCAAAGTGCTGAGATTACAGGTGTGAGCCACCACACCCAGCTGATTTTTGTTTTTAATTGTGATGAATTGAGAACAATTTGGTTCCTTCGAATTGCTGGAGGAGTCCACAACAGAACTCAGTCACTTAAAGCATTGCAGGGCAAAACGCTGAGTGTGCAGTTCCCTCCCAGGCACAGGATTCCCAAGCCCAGCGCTCCAGGTGGATGACCAGCCAGAGGCATCCACGCCTCCTGGTGCAGAAGCCCCAGTTCTGGAGTGACCTCCATGCCCGCATCCCGGTCAGAGGTAAGGCCCAGCTCAGGACAGCATGCACACGTGGTAAGGCCTAGCTCAGGACAGCATGCACATGTGCTTACTTGTCCTGCGGGTTCCCGAATTGGGGCTTTGCTGAGAGCTTTGCACAGCACAACCCACTGCATTCCCATTCCCAGTTTTTTCTTCTTTTTTTCTTTTTTTTTTTTTTGAGACAGGGTCTTGCTGTCATCCAGGCTGCAGTGCGGTGGTATATTCATAGCTCACTGCGGCCTCGAACTCCCAAGCTCAAGCAATCCTCCTGCTTTAGCTTCCCAAGTAGCAGGGACCACAAGTGTGTATCAACCATGTCTGGTTAATTTTTTAATGTATTTTTATTTTTTGTAGAGCTGTGGTCTCGCTATGTTGCCCGTGTTGGTCTCCAACTCCTGGCTTCAAGGGAATCTCCCACCTCAGCCTCCCAAGGTACTGGGATCACAGGTGTGAGCCACCATCCTGGTCTCATTTCCAGTTTTCTCATTCACATCTTCATTCACTCAACAAATATGGAGCATCGACTATGCATCAGGACCTGATCTGGCAGCGCGACCGTAAAGCAAATGTGCCCCCTTTCTCTGCCTCAACGTCCCCATCTGAAAGATGGGGGATAAGAATGAAACTGACTTCACAGTGTTCCAAGAAAATGGAAGGACTTAACACCTGTCACACATGTAGAACAATCCCAGCCCGGAGTGGGTACTGCCGCGAGATCCCTGCTGTGGCATTTTTATTTTTATTTCTCTTATTTCATCGCTTATCTCCTTATCCACCCTTCTGGCCCCTGAGTTTATTCTCCACCACCATGAGACCAGGCAGGGTGTGCATTTGTGGAACGAGGGATGAGGATTTGGGGAAGCCCAAGGGAAAGAGAAAACGTGGAGGAAAGTTTCTGCAGGGACAACCACCTCTGTGTCTGTGCCCCTGGAGGGGGAAAAACAAGGTGTCTCCCCTGTGGTTCAAAGGCAAGGGGTGGCCCTTCCAGCAGCCTAGGAAATAGAGGGTTAAATGTTGGTGAAAGAGAGAAACTGTGCCGCTTACAGGGGCACACCTCTCAGGTCTGCTGGATGGGTCATAAATGAACATTCTGAGAGGGGTATGTGGGAAGGAGCAAATGAATAAAACGCCACCTCTGATGAAAACACATCTGGCTAAGGAGTGGCTTTCAGAGTTCTGATGGGGAGGCACTTTCTGCTCATAAAATTTTGAATAACACACAGCCTCATTACACGTGTCTTCTAGGTCGAAGTGTGAGGGGGTCCTACCAGCAACCCCTTCAAGCCAGCCAGAGCCAAATACTTCCTGAGGGGCTGTTCCAGGGGCCATAGCCCAGCTCTCTGTGGGAGCACTGTGCTCAAGAGGTAGCCTTCACCCCAAGTTCAGAGTAGGCAGCCAGTTCTGCCAGCAACCCATGGAGCAAAGGGCACCCACATCACCAGTACACGACTCTCACTTGCGACTGCGGCAAATCAGAGCCGCAGATCAAATGTCCTTCCCTAGTTATTTTTGATGTGTTGTGTTTTATGCAACAGAGGTTCAGTTAAGGACTTATGCCCAAATTGAATTTCTTATATTTCCTCTTTAACTTTTTAACTTCAGAGATGGTTTCTCATTTCCTAACTCCCTGTTCTCCTCCAATGACTTCAAGGATGCTAAAGTGGATCTTTAACGTATCCTGTATAAAGCAGAGTCATGATTTTATACATACTGCAGACAAAGCCCACAGGCTGGGTTCTCTTATGGTGGCCCTCACATCAATTGAAAACAGAAACATTTTAGGGGCAAAAGGAAATGTGATGATCATGTGTCGTGTATCAGGCTCTGCGAGGACTCCGTGTTTATGTCTCTAATCTTTGCAATGATCCTGAGGCAGGTCACCTTACCTCCATTCCACAGATTGGAAGAGGGAGGCTGAGACCATAACCAAGTCTCCAGTCACATCGGATTTCAACACCGACCCATCTAAATTCCAAAGCCGAGCCCTTCTTGTCACACTGATGCCATCTGAATCTGCCAAGGGGTATGACAGCCCACAAAGTTCTCGAATGTTTTGAGACAAAGTGACGAACACCAAGACAGGAGCCTGGACTTTGATAGACCTGAATGTGAACATCACGGTGGCCGTGAAGGCTTTAGGAGCCCAGAGAGGACCACATCCTGCATGGCAGCGGCCTTTGCAGGGACTCTGTTTACATGGCATTTGGCATGAGGCTCATTATGTCTCAGTGTGTGCATCTTTGAAGGGAGGGTTGGTGGACATTACTTGAAAGTAGAAGGTAAAGTCCCCTCACTAAGTCAGGCTTTAGTGCCCCACTGTGGGAGGTGGATTTGGAGGGGACAGAATATTCACTTACTGCTTGAGGCCTGATGAAGTGAAACAAATAGCTTCTAGAAATACATGTAAAAATCAGAACTGAACAAGACTGATCCATAAGAAGAAAGGTCTTAAAAGCCACCCTCTGACTTTCAGAAGTTTTAGTGGAGCCTAGCAATAGAGTCCCCAACACGGTGGCCTCACCGAAGGCCATACAAGAGCCATCCAACCCACCATCATGGGCTTGCTTTGCTTGGAATCCTGGAAACTTTGCTGCCCGATCTTGAACATGAAAATGAAGATTCCCTCCCCTAAATGGGGTTCTGAAAACCTCTGAACCCCTCTTCATTTGATAGAAGCCAAATGGTACAATCCTGTCTGCCGCTGTCATCGAGGCTGGGGACGGCACAACTGCTGGAGGAGCCCCTGCCCTGGTGGCTCCTACAACCCACGGTTTCTTCTGCAGGGAGGTGCACCCCCAGATCTTTTCCCATCCCGTGGCCCATGCTCAGCACCTCCCAAACCAGTGACTTATTTGATTCACTTCACTCTCTAAATTGTCTCCTTTGTCTTTCAAGAAGGAGAAGGTCAGATTCAGCTCCTCTAATTCTGAATGGCAGGCTGCCCACCTGATTCTTCCCTTGTCCCCTTTTCTGGAACCTGAGCATCTCTTTTTGTTTTGTAGGATTTGTTTGTTTGTTTGTGTGGGTTTCTTTGGTGGTAGTGGAGCTGTTTGTTTTTGTTTTGTTTTTAAGCTGTTCAGCTTAGCTAAAACCCACCCTTTGGCATTAGCCATGGGGCCAAAGTAGGCCAGCTAAACAGATGCAGTTCTCTTAATAGTTAAAAAGCATCCTTATGTAGATAATCCATAACTAACCTGATATGGAAGGACTGCTCAGTCAGAGAGTGGCTATACTACGAGGATTCCTGGAAGCAGAGCAGAACTTTGTGAGCCATTAAGAAAGCAAAATGGCTTAGCCTTTTCCCTCCCTGGGCTTATGATTCCTTCCTGCATTAATTGTGTCTTTATGGGAAAGTATTCGCCTGGAAAAACTCATTCAAGCAAGCTCCAGAAACACCGATGGTCCCCTGCCCTGCAAAGACAAGGACTGGGGAGGGGGAACAGAAACCTCCTGGGGGTGGAGAGAGAAATTCCTTTTGAACTTAGGAATGATAAGATGATTAGGAGAACAGGGAGGCTTTGTGGCATTAATCTGACCTGCTTTATCTTGCCCTGAATCCCAGGACACCCAGGGATTCCCAGTCGGATGCCAGAGCCTGAGCACCCTGGGAAACGGCTCAAGCATCCGTCCCTGAGGACGGTCAAGTCAGCAGGGCTGTGAGCTCCTCAGCGCACGGAGCGTGTTTCCACGTGAAGCTGATTTCATTGCGTGTGGAAGTGAATTGGCCAACGGGCAGTTGGCCATTGTGAAAGCTGAAAATGCACCCACCCCTTGCCCACTTCTAAGTTCCTGCCCTAGAGGAATACGCAGACGTGCACATATATACACAGAGCACAAATACACAGACACGTGTATATGCCCACACACATGTACACGGGTGCACATGCACGCACACTGACACACATGCACAGGTGCACACACATACAGGCACACACCTAAACAACTGCATACACACACACTTATACACATGTACACACAGATGCACATGCATATAGACTCACATACACATACAGACAGATGCTCACATGCACACACACAGACACGCATACACAGACACACATAGATACACACACAGACGCAGACACTCACAGATACATATTATACACAGAGACAGACCTATGCACACACACATACATAAACACACACCCATATACACAGATTCACACACACAAATATGCACACATACACAGATACATACATACATGGTACACACAGCACAAACACACACATACTCAGATACATATACATACTCAGATATACATACCACATACACCGAAAAACATGGACCAAGAAGATCACTCTTTTATGTGTTTTAGCAGAAAATTAGAATATCTGTTCTTCTGTCAATAGGAGAAGCGTTAAAACATGTATTTATTTATGTAAAAGAATTCCACAGAGAGTTGAAAGGAAGACTCTAGAAGAAGAATGGTCACATTCTTATTATTGAATCATTATTATTAAAGCTGGAGGATGGGTGCATAGGAATATGATCCTCTCTTTTTGTAGATGTTTGAAAACTTCCCATCACAAAAAAAAAAAAAAAAAAAAATCAAAAGAATGACCTAGAGCTATGCTACCATCCAACACCAAGCCATTAGCCACATGTGGTTATTGATATTAAAATTAACTAAAATTAAAAATTCAGCTCCTTGGCCACACTCGCCATGGTTCAAGTGCTCAGGGGACCTTCCCATTATTGCAGAAGTTCTGTCGGTCAACGCTATCTGGATCTTTGATGTCTGAGATCTTTAAAATACCTTGGGTTTCTATCACAAGTGAAATAGTATTCCTACAATGGCAGTCTGTGCAGTGCATCACTATGATAGCATTTATGTAACTTTTTAAAACTCAGGGGAAAAAAATGCATTATTCTGTGAGCACAAATCTGTACGTACACAATACGTGAAGGGTCTGGGAGCTCGTGCCAAGCTCGGAACAACGGCTTCTTTGCCTACGGAGAGGCTGAAATATTACAGAGCTGCAGTGGGTGGCTGAGCCTTGGGGAATCAGCTTCACCATTAAAGTATGAATGTATTATTTGTGTACCTAAAAAAAAAAGTGAATAATGAAAACAAAAATGGACACGCCTGGGGGAGGAGTGTTGCGAAGGGTCTTCAACAGGACAAAGAGAAGGAGGTGAGAGAGCAGAGTGTATCCGAGACGGTTTCCCCTTTGCGGGGCTGTCTTCCTCTTAAAAGCAAACCCCCTTTTCCTCTTAAGAGGTTGCTAGACTGCCCACCGCTTTTCATTGCTGACAAAAAGCAAGGGAAGCTTCCGAGAAGTGCTTCTCTTTGAGCCACTGAAGTTTGTGTCTTGCCACTGGCACTCTTTCAAGCCGCCAGATGCCGTCCCCCTCAAAGCTGCTCTTTGTGGAGAGTATTAAGCCCCGGCCAGCCTCCCAGCTGGGACAGCTCCCTCTACTCTGCCGCAGCCCAGTGACTGCGCCTTCAGATGGCGTCTTCAGAGCAGTGATTCCCGCAGGAGACCGTAGAAGCCACTCTCTAGGAAGGACTGAGAACAAGCAGGCTTCCTCTCTCACGCCCATAGGTTTGCTGGTCGGTTATATTATTATTAAGTCCTTTCAAAACAGCAGCCACAACTAGCTAAACTGCGTCCTCTGTAAACACTCAGATGCGATTCTAGAAAGCTGCTTCTCCCTGAAGACCGGCTCCCCGGGTTGCCACATGTGTTCAGCATGGACAACTTTAGTTTCCCAGGAGAGGCTGTGGGAAATGAATGGGACAAG
The DNA here is from genome assembly GCF_009764315.1 of Trachypithecus francoisi. Lineage (NCBI taxonomy): Eukaryota > Metazoa > Chordata > Mammalia > Primates > Cercopithecidae > Trachypithecus > Trachypithecus francoisi. The sequence goes on from NW_022681456.1 coordinate 4,801,328, forward strand.
CTTCACTCTTCAACTTGGCTGTGCCAGATGGATTCACAGTCAAGCCCCATCATTTGCAGATTCTGTGTTTGCAAATCCTCCTACTCGCTAAAGTCCATCAGTGTCCCCAGTTCTTTGATGGGCACTCCCCGATAAGGAGGTGCAGAGACAATTTTGAGGGACTCAAAGCATATTCCCAGCCGAGGTCAAATGTGCTCACGTTGTACTGTCCTGCTTCAGCCACGATGCCATATACAAGCAAGTGGTCTTTCTGCGGTCCTTGTAATTTCACGGTTTTGGTCTTCTGTGCTTTCTTTCGGTGATTTTGCTGTCTCAAACAACCCCCAAGTATAGGAAAAAAGCACTGTCTAGTGTTCCTAAGTGCAAGAAGGCTGCACTGTGCTTTACAGAGACGACACCTGCGTTCAAGCAGCTTCCTTCAGGTGTGAGTTATGGTGCACTTGGCCATGAGTTCAATGTGAATGAATCAACAATATGTGTTGAATCAGGTGTCGTTGGACAGAAAAATGCATATAATCAGGTTATGCTTTAATCCATTGATGAATATGTTATGACCAGAGGCCGTAGGGACCTAGCTCTGTATTTTCCTTACAAAACTTTTTTTTTTTTAAAGATGGGGTCTTGCTGTGTTGCCCAGGCAGGTTTGCAAGTCCTGGGCTCAAAGCCATCCTCCTGCCTCAGCCTCCCAAAATACCAGGATCACAGGTGTCAGCCACCATGCCTGGCTTACATTTCCTCTAGAGCAATGATTCAGTATTTGCTAATTTAGTGTTTATGGAGACTTGATAGAAGATACCTACTGTGAATAATGAAAATCGATTGTACTTCCCTCCAACATCTCTGCCTTAGAAAAAGGGGATGCTCAAATCATACATCTTGCTCCATTATTAGTTAATATCCTGTTGCATGTTTCTTGCTGTGAATGAGTGGCGTCCAAGGCATTACAGGTCTGGTATAGAAGAAGTAATTCAGGCAATGGGCAGGGGGAGGGCAGGCACTGGCATTTTTACACAAGATCTCCTATCACATGGACTTTCTGATTTATTTCTCACAAACATCTGGCCACATGCCCCAGGGCATCTCCAACACTATTCATTCCTTCAACACACAGCTCTTGCTCACACCCTACGAGCCTGAGCCAGAACAGTAGACAGAACAGACACACCATCTTTCCGAAGCTTCCTTTCCGTGTAGTAAAATAAGGACTATCAGAGGGGCAGGAGTGGGCGTAATTTTAATATGGTGATCAGAGAAGATCTCACAGAGAAGACGACTTGTGAGCAGAAGCTTTGAGGAAAGGAGATTTTACAGATAAGGAAACTGAGGCATGGAGAGATTAAGCTCTTGCCGAAAGTTCTTTGGCTCTTCGATGGCAGAACTGTGACAAGTGCTTGATCAGCGGGTATCTGTGTCTCCACCCACACTCATGAACTATCCCCAGTTCATAGCACAGGGTGAGGTCTTGGCAAACTATTACTGAACAGAACTCTGTACTCTGACCACAGAAGAGTATGTTTCTCCTCTTGGGTTTAAAGTGGGTTGAATGCTGGTCGCTAAGAGCATATGTCCATGCCCAAGCCCCAGAACATGCAAAGGTGGCGTTATTTCCTTGGGAAAGGGTCTTTACAGATGTAATTAAGGAAGAGATCTTGAGATGAGAGCATTCTGGATTTGGAATGGACTCTTAGTCCAATGGCAGGTGTCCTTTTCTGGAGGAAGAAAAGGTGCAGGGGAGGAGGAGGCCATGTGAAGATGTAGGCAGAGACTAGAACAATGCTACCACTAGCACAAACACCTGGAGCCCCCTGAAGATGGGAGAGGCAAGGAAGGGTCCTCCCCTAGCGCCTCTGCAGGGCGTGCAGCTTAGATTTGTTGCCTCTAAAACTGACAGGAATTAAATTTCTGTTGTCTTAAGTCATGTTGTTGCCATTTGTTACAGCAGTCCCAGGAAACTGGAAGAGGTTGTAAAACGCCTAGCTGAGACAAACCAGGCAGAATCCTCCAAATTGTGTGGGCACCAACATTACCCAGGAAATCAATCTATCTTTCTCACCCACAGCCTACCATGTGGCCCCCATCTTTCCTTTCACTGACCAACCACAACCCAACCCCATCTGATGGCACGGTCCACGTGTGGTGGGGGATGCACGGCTGTGGTGAACAACCAATCCATGATGGCATCCTCATGTATCAGCCTGTTCTCATGCTGGTAATAAAGACATACCTGAGACTGGGCCATTTATAAAGAAAAGAGGTTGAATGGACTCACAGTTCCATATGGCTGAGGAGGCCTCACAAGCATGGCAAAAGGTAAAAGAGGAGCGAAGTCCTGACTTACACGGTGGCAGGCAGGAGAAGTGCCGAGCAAAAGGGAAAAGCTCCTGATAAAGTCATCAGATCTCATGAAAACCCACTATCACAAGAACAGCAGCGGGGGAGTCAACACCCCTCATGATTCAGTTACTTCCCACCAGGCACCAGGTCCCGCCCACGATACGTGGGGATTATGAGAACTACAATTCAAGATGAGATTTGGGTGGGGACACAGACAAACCGTATCATCTCAACCTTCTTGTTGTCCCGAGCAGAGGAGAGTCCAGTATCCTTTGTGCCTCGTGAACTGTGAATTGATCGTCACCCCACTCACTGGGCCTGGAGGAATACGCATTACTGTGACAACTCCTTCCACCAGCGAGGCTCGTGTGGGGAGCAAGACGCTGTAATAGTGCCAATTAGTGCTTTGATGCAGGCATTCCTGAAACGGTGCTCTCCTGTTGAAATCTGTGAGTGGCATCGAATGCATTTGCTGTAGGAAATTTTGATCTCCTTGCTGGGTAGTGAAGGTGAAAATGAATAGAGGTACTTAATTAAAAAAAAAAAATCTGCTCTCTTTTTGCACCTCCAAGTGATCTTCTAAAATGGGCACAGTAACAACCCTAACACACTGGTCAGACGGCTCGGGTTCCTGGCTCCGTGCTCCAGGCATGGTCGCGTAGCAGGCTTGATTCTGGATCTCACACCGGCACAAATTACTTGTCCATGAAAATGACAAGGGCAGAGATACAGAGTTGGAAACATCAGAACCCGTGGTTTCCCTCATAACTCGGCCAGCCCTGGAGAAGCAGCCCACACTGTTCTTCAGAAAATCTGATGTCAGAGCAACGTGGATCAGTCCACAAATCTACAAGCCAACTATTCACCAACCCAAAGCACACCATGTAAGTGTTTTCCTACTTTAAGACCTAACAACGAGGAGCTGGGCAGCGGAGAGGACGGGGATGGTTTACAAACGTGTTGGGGTGTGTCCCACAGTGTGAAATATTTTTGTCGCTATTAGGACACACACATACATACACATATATGAATTCATCTCACCAAAATAAAAGTCTCATTACACAGCATCATTTTCTCTTCTACTCTGATACTTCCTGTTCCATTCACTTCCATTTCATTCCATGCTACTCTGACTCTTAAATAGCGCTGAATTTGTCTCGTCTCCTTTTAATGGGTCATTACCTACAATGGGAAAAAACACCAGCTGACAGGGGTGCAATAGAATCCCAACCTATGTGGTAGGCGGGTTCTGTAGTAAGCCTGTTAAGGCAAAAATACAGAGTCAAAAGTATGTATAGAAAAAGATTCTCGGGCCGGGCACAGTGGATCATGCCTGTAATCCCAGCACTTTGGGAGGCTGAGGCAGGCGGATCATGAGTACAGGAGTTCAAGACCAGCCTGACCAACATAATGAAACCCTATCTCTCCTAAAAATACAAAAATTAGCTGGGTGTGGTGGTGCGTGCCTATAATCCCAGCTACTTGGGAGGCTGAAGCAGGAGAATCGCTTGAACCTGGAAGGCAGAGGTTGCAGTGAGCTGAGATCATATCACTGCATGCCAGCCTGAGCAACAAAGCAAGACTCCATTTCAAAAAAAAAAAAAAATCAAGACAGCACATGGTAAAGGATGACATAAAAATATCTTATTCAGTGAGTCCAGCATCTCCCTGAAGGGGAGTCCAGTTTCTCCCTGCAGCATCAGGGAGATGGATGTTTCCAGAGCTGGATGTCAGTAGTCACTGGCCTGCTTCAGGGGTCCACACCATAGCAGCAATGCTTATCTTTCCACAGTAAACCCACTCTATGAAAAGCACAAGAGAACGGAGACCTGTGAGGAAAAACAGGTTTACATCCCATGCCCACTTCAGGGCACGCACCTACAAGCGGAATGGCAAGGGGGTCACTTCTTCTTTTAAGTTTTCTGTTCCTAAATGTAAAGTGAGATGCATACCCTTTACTAGATCTGTTCATCTGTAAAATAACATTCATTCATGTAACAACACTCTTTAGCTTTCAAAATTCCAAGAGGCTGTAAATAACGTCATATTTGGATTCATCTTTTAAAAGTCGAGTCACATGTTGGCATCCACATCTTGAAACCCCTAGAACTTGAGGGGTTTGCCTCATCCTTCAAGTTCATGGGGTTTTCGGTTGCTTATTTTCTCTTTTGTAGTAATAAATATATCATAATTCTCTTGATGTCTAAAGCTGACACTTTACAACAAGAGATGTCCCGAAGGTCTTGTTTTAAACCTATCAAACCCTTGAGTGAATAATCAAAGAAATTTCACTCTGAGACAAGCAGGAAAGTTTCAGATTTCTATGACAACATCCGAGAACAAATTCGATCAGCAGTTTCAAAATTTGGACCCTGAGACCTTCATAAATCAGAAGAAGAAAAATAATCTCTCCAATGCACCTGTTTACTTTAAGCCCAGGAAATAATTAGGGCAGGCTACTGCAGTATTTCTTTGGTTTACTTCCTTCTAAAAATCCTTAACTGATGATTTCAAACATTCTCTTAGTGATTACAGCTTCCTGATGATTAACAGCTGCAAAGTCATCACTATCTCCATAAGCCTCCTCCAAAGGGGAAAACGGGAGAGCAGAACAAACCCACAGCAAAGCCCTGCTTGAAACTCTGAATATTCCCACCACAGGCAGCCTCAAATGCAGGGTGCTTCCCATGGGCTCTGAGATCCCACGTGAGCTGGCCTTGCCCAGGTATGCAAAGTCACCTTCTAAATCTGCCCTGCTACCAACACTCCAGACCCAGCAGCCACCCTGGATATGCTACCCTTGCTCATGCCTCAAATCCATCACCTTTGTGTCCATCTCTTTTCCCTGGAACATACCATCCCCGACTCCCAACACACACACACTTCTTCAAGTGCCTCATTCCCGCACTTCCCTTGGGTTTCACGCCTTAGGGAATGTAGTGTTGAATTATGTCCCTCAAAGAGCTGTGTCCAAGTGCTAACTCCTGGCACTTATGAATTGACCTTATTTGGAAACACGGTCTTTGCAGATGTCATTAGCTCAGGAACACAAGATGAAACCATCTTGGATTTAGGGTGGGCCCTCAATCTAATGGCTGGTTTCCTTATAAAAGAAAGGAGAGGGATATTTGAGATGCACAGACACAGAGGAGAGACGCGGAGGGAAAGTTCATCTGAAGGAGACGGCAGACAAGGGAGAGATGCAGCCACAAGCGAAGAAAGACCAGGCGCTGCCTGGAGCCACCAGAAGCTGGGAGAGGCTGGAACAGATTCCCCCATGGCCTCTAGGAAGAAGCCACCACCTGCCAACACCTGGATTTCAGATTTCTGGCCTCCAGAAATGTCTTTGTTTCACGTCACCCAGTGTGGAGTCACTGTCACGGCATCCCTAGAAACTGCCAGTGGAGCCCTCCTGTGGCCTTCCTGTGACAACAGCTCCTGCTCCCCCCCCACCCCGTCACACTGTCCCCAGTGCTTTTCAACCACGGCAGTGCCATCCCACAGGGGACATTTGGTAAGATCTAAGGGCATCTTTGGGGGCAACTCCGGGGAGATGTTACTGGCATCTGTGGCTAGGAGCCAGGGACGCTGCTGAACATCACACAGTGCACAGGATACCCCCCGCCCCACCCACCCATCAAAGAAGAATCTGGCCAAGAGCAAATGGTGCTGAGGCTGCGGAACGGTTCTCATCCCCTGCTGCCCTTTATTTCTGTCTTTATCTTGCAGCCTTATCTCTGCACTGTGGCTGTTGTACGGTTATTTATCTTGGGCTGCTGTGTGTCTTACCTCCTGTCCAGGAGGACAGGGACTGTGTCTTACTCCACAGGGTGCCCAGAGCCTAACACAGCACATGGCATAAAGGTGCAAAAGATGCCAGGTGGAAGACCCAGTAGCTGTCAGGCACCAAATAGCCAAACCCACCCACTGCCCGGCACACGTCTGCAAATGGCAGGTGCTGGCTGTCCTTCCCACACCCCTCTGCAGAGTGCTCACTGTGCCCAAGAACTTCATTGGCTTGTAGTCACTCCAGGGGCACCAAAGAGCCTGTTTGAGGGGTGCCGGCAGTGGCTCCGCCCAGGCAACAAAGCACAAACCCCAAGAGCTCATCTTGACACCTCTTCTTCCCTCATGCGAGTAATCAGTCAGTTCTGGAACCTGACTTCTTCCATACACAACACACACACTCTACCTCGGAAGGTCCTAGTTTCAGTCCTGTTGTTTTTCGCATAAACTATGCAATAGTCTCCCAGATGTCCCCCAACATCTGTGTGTGTCACCACTATCACTCCCACGTGCTGAGCCCCTCCCCGCCGGCCAGGCGTCGTCCACAGTGCCCCACATGCATTTCCTCATCGTGTCTCACACAGTGTTGAGCAGGGACTCTTATCATCCCCATTCGACAGAGGAGAAAGTTAAAGCACAGAGGTTACGAGAGACAAAGGCCCTTAACCAGGGGTCCAGGCTGCAGGGCCCATGTTTTAAATCCCACTCCTTGCCTGACTGAAGCCGGGGATGCAGGCAGCTGCTGCGGGAATGGAATCTAAGCTGAAATGCAGCACACAAGGCCATCCCTGGCCTCGCTCCTGCATCTCCCTGATGCTCATGTTAGGATGTTTTCACAGTGAACTGCTTGAGCTTCATCCAAAACCCTGAACAAATTCAGACTTACCAGTGTTCATTCATGCCTCTATCTGCTGAGTGCTTCCTACGTCCTTCCCTTTCCCCCAAAGGAATCCTTTCGTATTCTCTAAAATCTGGTCCAGTAGTCAACAACACGAGATCTTCCTGGATCACCCAGCGGGGCCTGGTGCTGACCTTCTGCGCCCCACGGTCCACTGCACACTCTACTATGCTACGCATGGGAGAGGTGAGCCATCCACCAAAGAATTGGTCCCAATCATCACTTTCTCTTTGGCAAACATTGCTAGCTCTTACCCAGTGTTCATTCCCTCTTTCTCCCTTGCAAAGCGAACTTGCTTTTGTCGAATTCAGCAAGGCAATGATAATTGACCTGTCAGCCAGGAATCCCATTCCCTCTGAACACTTTCTCTTTTTCTCAGCCTACCTTGAAGGTAGAGGCAATCCAATTCTGGCCAATTACAATTAGGGGGATATCTGTTTTGGTGGAAAGCTTTTCCTTCCTTGACAAGAAAGGACAGAGAGGACCGGCCCCATTCCTTCCTTTCTTGGCCAAGAGTATGATGCCTGAAGAGGTAGAAATGAGTTTTTGATCCTGTAGGAAGAGGACAAAACAGCCAGGTTAAACCAAAGTGGAGAGACAGAAAGAAGGTGAGTTCCTGAGGACGTCGTTGAACCCTGCACCAAGCCTGAGTTCCTCCTCCAATAGCTCATGCTGTTAAAGGCAATTATACGCGTTTATTGCATGACACACCATTACTTGTCTCCAAAAGCCCCATGAAGGGAGGTCCTGTCTGAGAATGGAGTAAGTCAGGCTAAGAGATGGAGAGAAACCAAGTCCTATGACATTGAGTCTGTGGAGTTAGCCATTGCTGAATCTTAGCTTTTCACAAGAGCTACCACAAGATTCTTATCTTTAAAATTATGTGTCTGACTGGTCTAATATCCTTTAAATTAGTCCTGACTGGTCTAATATCCTTTGTAATGGTCAAACAGCACATGCTCTATGAACTGAAATCCAACACTGGATGCTTCTGAATGGTGTCATATCGGGGCCCCTATAAAATTGCTGCTAATGAATTCCACTATGGAATGGCTCAACAGAGAAATTCAGCGCCTACTTGGTTTGTTTTTTTGTTGTTGTTGTTGTTTTTTTGTCTTTTTTTTTTTTTGAGACGGAGTCTCGCTCTGTCTCCCAGGCTGGAGTGCAGTGGTGTAATCTCCACTCACTGCAAGCTCTGCCTCCCAGGTTCATGCCATTCTCCTGCCTCAGCCTCCCATGTAGCTGGGACTACAGGCACCCGCCACCGTGCCCGGCTAATTTTTTGTATTTTTAGTACAGACGGGGTTTCACAGTGTTAGCCAGGATGGTCTCGATCTCCTGACCTCATGATCCGCCCGTCTTGGCCTCCCAAAGTGGTGGGATTCCAGGCGTGAGCCACCGTGCCCGGCCACCTACTTGGTTTTAAATGTACAAACTCCAGGTTTCTAGAACGTAAGCATGTTTCCCTCTCTCTGGTTATGACAAAGCCTAGAATTTCGCTGTCATCAATCTCGGCGGTTGTGCACAAGTCCTCACGTTCAGCTTTCTGTTTGTGAAGCTTTCTTTCAGTTCCAACTTCTCTCTCAGCCCACATTTCCCCTTGGCCTCATTTTTCTTGTGTTAACTTACTTAATCTAGGAATATATCTTGTCAGCATCTTGGTAAGTCTTCTTTTTGGAACTAGACAGGATATGAGTAATTAATAGGTAAGCATTCAAATGCTTATTGTGCAAAGTAGTAAAGACATCCCCAATTTAGCTAGGAAGGACTACTTCTATACATTATATCCAGCTTTGTCACTGGCAAACGTAGCCTTTATTCTCTCTCTAACATTTATTTCATCTTGTGCTTTCAGTCACTCTGTCTCTGTCTTTCTTTGTCCATCTCACGCTAGGGTATGATTTATAATTTGTAGATGTAAGTCAGAATACGGCAGAAAACCTCACTGAAACTCACTCACAGATGTACACACACACAGTCACAGACACACAATTTTAAAGATAAGGATCTTGTGGTAGCTCTTGTAAAAAGCTAAGATTCAGCAGTGGCTAACTCCACAGACTCAATGTCATAGGACTTGGTTTCTCTCCATCTCTTAGCCTGACTTACTCCATTCTCAGACAGGACCTCCCTTCATGGGGACAAGATGGCAGTCAGCAATGGAGAGAAGCAAAGTATATTAGTGGTTGCCTGGACTGAGGGTGGCACTAAAGATTAACTCTAAAGGGGCATGAGAGATCTTATTGGGGTGATGGAGATTTTAAGACTGAAGTCATGGTGATGACTGCACAACTCTGCAAAGTGGCTAAACATCACTGAATTGTACACTTAATGGGTGAATTTTATGGTGCATAAATCATACTTCAATAAAGTTGTTTACATGACAAAAAGAGGCTGGGTGCAGTAGCTCATGTCTGTAATCCTGGTGCTTTGGGAGGCTGAGAAGTGAGGATCACCTGAGGCCAAGAGTTTGAGAACAACCTGGGCAACATAGCAAGACCCTGTCTCTACAAAAAAATTTGAAAAATATGTTAGCACAGCATGGTGGCATGTGCCTTTAGCTTCAGCTATTCAGGAGGTTGAGACAGGAGGACTGCTTGGGCCCAGGAAGTTGAGTCTGCAGTGAGCTGTGATTGTGCCACTGCATTCCAGCCTAGGCAACAGTAAGGTCTAGTCTCAAAAATAAATGAATACATACATACACATATACATACATAAATAACAACAACAACAACAAAAAGATGACTTCCAGCAGTTGGAAGCCTCAACATTTCCAATGGAAAAAGTATGCTTCTCCCTCAACAGAGCCAACAGAAGCCTCAGGATGAGCCTGTTGGCTCTGATTGGTCTGATTTACGTTATACGCCCATGTTGGAACCAATCACTTTGGTGAAGAAGATGGATGCTTTGATTGGACAGGCGTGGGTCATATGCCTTCCTGCAGCCAAGATGGAAGTCAGTTGCACTTGACTTACATTGACAGAGAATTACGAAGAAATAATTCCCCTGGAAAAATCCATGTACTGCTATGAGAAAAAGGGAAAATAGATTTTAAGTAGGTCAGGCAACACTATCCACACACCAATGCACCTTCCATTCACATGAGAACACAATCCTTGGGCCCCAGAAACCTCTTCCCTTTAAATCCCAGCCTGCTACGTTAGGATGTTAGATGAGGCTAACATCCCATCCATGTGAGACGAGGCTCCTGTGCATGCTGGTTAGACCTGCGCTGATTCTAGAGCCCAGGCACCTGGATTGAAAGCCCTGCTTCACCACTTCTATCGGCATAAGGGCAGTAATAAGACGTACCCCGAAGGGTGGTTCTGAGAATTAGATGAGTTAGCACGTGAGTCCTTAGAACAACGTCTGGGGCATAGTGAGCTGCTCGGGGATAGTTGCTATTATTCTGGTGTCGTGCAGGATAGGTTGAATTCTACAAATAAATGGGAAACCGTTTGCCAGTTTTAGGGGCTGTGCTGGAAACTCTTCATTGAGCCTCCCCACTCCACCTCGATCCACTCTGCCTTTCTCTGAGCCTTGGGAAGATGACTCTCACAGATGCACCATCTGCACTCCCTCTCACACTGGCTTGGAGTCAAGTAGGAGATCAGAGGGTTGGAGGAGAGAGGTCAGGGTGCCTTTCCCAGTTCCCCCTTTTCTTGGTGCTGTGCCTCTGGTGGTGACCACTTCCCTCTGCATCTCTACCTCCCTCCTGCTTGACCCCTCTCCTGAGGCCCCACTCTCACTGGACTCTAGAGACACCACTCTCCCTGCCTCTTCAACTTCGCTCTGCTGTTGGTCCCTGGGTACCCTGAAACATCTTGTTTGTTCCTTCAACCCTGCCCATGACTCAGTCAACAGACCCTTCATTTGACCACCCTGGGTAAATTCTGTTTCTTGCTAGGATGCTTTCCCACACAGGGATGTTTTCTGGTTATGCTTACGCTATGTTAAGGCATCTTTAGGTCGCCTGTAATAGCCTCACACATCTATGACTGTTGCTCAGAGGAAACCAGGCAGCCCCGTGCATGTGCCAGATTCTTACTGCAGGCAGGTGTGAATCTCCCCGCACACCTGAGCCCCAAGACTGGCAGGGGGCTTGCTGGCCAGGGCATCTGCCCGTCTAAGCTCAGGCCCCCAGGAAGTCAATGGTGGATTTGTTCCATGAAATGGGGTATGATAAGCCGCTGCAGAGGACTCTGGCAGATATGGAAAGACAGGAAAATTTAGTGCAAAAAGGAAAGACTTTCAAGAAATGCAAGATCCATCAGCAATAAACATGGGCCTAGCGCCCATCTCTTGCTTTTAAACCCATACTAATGTTTGGGATGGATTTCTAGCCAGGGAAACTGTGGCAGATATATCATGATGCACATACTCATTTAGGCTCATATACGAGGGTCTCCAAATTAGGAACAAGTGAGGAACCAAAACGTGTGCACAACAGGACTGAAGCTTCCATGGCAGCGTGCCTCAATGAAACAAGCCACAGTTTCAAGGCACTGTCAATGGTAGCCTTAGGTTTTGGGTGAGAACAACCACTGAGCAGGACACATGTCCATCCCAAGCCTGAAACTTGAGAACAAAAACCATGACCCAGGCAATCATTCTGAGTGATAACTGTGGAGTCTTATATTCAAATGAAATGGAAGTAATGATGGGTTACAACGCCTGGGACTTTACTCTCTGCTAAATGCCTGTGTTACCTCCTGCTGTACCCAGCTAAATAGCCCTAGTTAAGCATGAATGCTGAAGCGCAAACCATCTGGATCATCAAAACAAGATATGCAACCTGTGAAGCCTCAGTTTTCTCAGCTGTAAAATGGGAATGATCACAGAACTTCCTCTGATTTGGCATCAATGTTAACATAGTAAACACTGCACGTTTTCATAGTAAACACTGTATGGATGTTTTCATAGTAAACATTGTATTAATGTTTAATAATGAGTTTTTAAAAAGTATTGAGTTTAATGCTCAGTTCAAGAGTATTAAACTCATCATTTTAAGCATCAATGACGTAATCTGTGTAAAGTAAATGAGATAATCTGTGTAATGTGCTTAAGACAGTGTCTGGAATTTAAGAAAGCTTAATAAACAAGAGTTACCATCAACTTCATTATCACCATCCTCATCTCATTATCATCATTGTCATCTCATTATCATCTTTGTCACTGTCATAAAAAGTAATCCCAGCACTTTGGGAGGCCGAGACGGGCAGATCACGAGGTCAGGAGATCGAGACCATCCCGGCTAACACGGTGAGACCCCGTCTCTACTAAAAAAACAAATAAACAAAAAAAACTAGCCAGGCGAGGTGGTGGGCGCCTGTAGTCCCAGCTACTCGGGAGGCTGAGGCAGGAGAATGGCATGAACCCGGGAGGCGGAGCTTGCAGTGAGCGAGCTGAGATCGCGCCACTGCACTCCAGCCTGGGCGACAGAGTGAGACTCCGTCTCAAAAAAAAAAAAAAAAAAAGTAAATGCCTTCCTAGACTTACCAGTATTCCAATTAAGTAAAATCAGCAAATAACCACCATCCACTCACACCTTCTCAGGACACTGAAATGTCCCCATAGAACCTGGAGGGAACAGGAGCTTGCAAAGCATATCCCTGCAGTGTTTTTCTAAGTCATTCCTAACGAACTCAGGAAGTTCTCTAGAGTCTCAGGGGCTAGTTCAGTTCCTCAAAGCCTCTCTTCATGCCTCTGGTGTGCCTGCCTCTAAGCTGCTGCATCAACTTTGAGAAAGGACTCCCTGACTCTCAGTCGCCCCCTTTGTGGAATGGGCTGGCAGTGCCTGTCTTGGATGTGAGATAAAAATCATAAGCAGTTACCTAAAAACAGTGAGCAGAAAACATGCTCTGTATTTCATACCTTGTGGGGAGACAAGATGCTTTCCAACCAACGGATGCTCCTCCAAGGCCAGAAGTGAAATTTCTTCTTCAAGGCATCTGGGCATATCTTATACCTTCATGCCAACCCTCCTTTGCTAAGTCAAGGATGGTCATCATTGTAATAACAGTGAACATTTCCAGAGTGATGACTATGTGTCAGGAACTGGAGAGATTAATTAACCCTTTCACCAAGCCCAGGAGGACCTTACTATCATCTTCACTACTTTAGAAATGGAGAAACGAAGACCTAGAAAGTTTAAGGAGGTAAACTGCCCAAGACTGACTGTCTGGACCTTTTCGGAGCTAGAGTGGATCCAAGAACGTTTGTTTGGTCCCAGAGGTGGCAGTCATAACCACTGCACTACCTTGCTTCAAATCTGGCTCCCTGACACTCAAACCAAACGGACATCACTTCTGGCTGTAGGGCAGAGCAGAAGGGACAAATTAGTCCTGAGGTGCACGCTGCTATGCAGACTGTGGCCTTCATAAAAGTTCCTAGCTAGTGGAGATGAACTATGACCCCTGTCCATTTGCCAAGTGGGGCACCCTGGCTGGTGCCTGGGTCTTCCTGAAAGATGGGGTATTGTCTCCTTCTTGGTCTGCACAGAAACATCAGCTTTTTCTATTTCACACAAAGTTGCCATGTATAAAGCCAGAGCTCTGAAAATGTCCTTTATTATGTGACCTCTTTCATCTCCAAAGTTCGGCCGACGGCAGCTAGCACAGTCTAGACCAGCTGCCACTGTCTGATAGAAATAGAATGCAAGCCTCAAACATGGGCTAAATATAATACTATATTTCCTAGTAACCACATTAAAAAGTAAATTAGAAGTAGATGAAATTAATTTTAATAACATTTTATTAAACCCAATATAACAAAAATATCATTTGAACATGTAATCACTATGTAAATTACTCATGTGATTTTTTTTTTTTTTTTTTTTACTTTTTTTCATACTATGCTTTCAAAATCTGGTATTTCATACTTACAGCTCATCTCAATTTGGACTAGCCTCATTTCAAGGGTTCACAAGGACACTTGGCTACTGCACTGGACGGGGCAGTTTTTGATTCACTGGGAAATGGCCACTCCAGTGGACTCCTGGTCTCTGTGAGCTTGCTAGAGGGAGTTCCAGAGCCCTTGGACTGTGCCAGGGAATCATTAACCCAACCTGGAGCCCAGCAGATGGGACTGTTGAGTATGCACACCTCACTATTGTTTTCCAACCCTTTGGGGTGGAGAGTAGCATTGTCACCTAGATGAAACTGCCACAAACACCTCACCAGAAAGTTATTTTTCTCTCCCGAAGGTGACCATTTTGCATAACGAGCATAGAACACAAAGCTCAAGTATTTAGCAACTGGAGGAAATGCGACTTCAGGACTGTGCTTCAAGAACAGACCCATCTCTTGACGTGTTCTGGAAACTGATCAACCTCTTATCAAAACCCCTAGTGATCCAGACCTGGCCTTCCCCTCCAAGCTCCTGCCTTGAACCACTTCCTTTCCTTCCCTAGGCCCCTGTCACAATGGCTGCCTTTCCTTCTGGCCCGGGGCTTCATTTTCTCCTACCTCAGGGCCTTTGCGTGTTCCAGTTTCACATTCCAGAATGCTCTTCCCATGGCTGGCTTCATCTTTTCATTCTGGCCCCAGCTCAGTCATCACCTCTGCAGAAAGCCCTTCAAGAACATCAAAGCCAAGCTGCTCCCCAGGTCCTCACTCCCATGTCACCCATGTGACTGACTTCTGCACACATTTCTGAATTCATGTGATTGCTTAAGCACTTGCTTATTTTTGGCCTCTGTCCACAGGAATGTCATGTAGGACCCTGTCTTTCCGACTCAGGACTCTTTTTCCCCAGTATGTAACTCTGCATGCATCACATAAGAGGTAATTATTACATGCATGTTAATTAAGTAAATAAAGCTGGAAGGGTTCTTGCAATACTTCTAGTACCATCCCCAAATTTCATAGGTGAGGATTCTGAAACTCAGAAGGAGGAACTGGCTTGACCACTCAAGGGCACCAAAAGGGTTCTCCCATTATCTTCCCGGCTGCCTGCGTGAGGCTGGGGCACGTTTCCATCTCCTAAGACGCAAACTTACTAAACAGGGCGGGAGACAAGGGCCATTTCCATGCCCTGTTTTCTGAGAGGTCAGATGGCCACCGGAGATTCAGAGAACCATCAAAGAGTTCTGTGGTCGGGGGTTATAAGAAGCTGTGTCCAACTGAGGAGCCAGAAGGTCATTAAGGGTGGCTGCATGCTCCGGTGACGCACATTTTTTTTAAACCCCATCCTGCAGGAGCAGCTAAGGAAAGTCAGCAAGTTTGCAGGATGCAGTTGTCCATGCTGCGGATAAATGGCACTAACAGTCTGAATCAAACAGCCTGAACAGTTCCCTCAAAGGCTGGAAAACCGGGCCGGGGGCAGGGGAGGTAAAAAAGGAAAAGCCAACAGCGTAGAGGTCTGGAGTCTGTCGCTGGGAGGAGAGCCACAGGCAACACCGGCGGCGATGCACCCGGCCCTGGGCTGGAGGCTGGAGGCTGGAGTGAGCGCCTCGTCCTTGCAACACACATCTTGTCTGTGTGAGCCCCGCAAAGGGAAGTGCATTCACAGCGCCTTCCCAAACACCATCTCGGCAACAAAGCGGGCAATGTGTTTAATCGCGGCCCGCGGAGCCAGCTGAGTTTACAGCAGTGGGTGGCTTTCAAACCTAACATTGGATCAAAATGAAAAAGTGGTCCTTCCTTTCACCCCGTGACAAGCCTGCGCGTATAAATCACAGCCTTCCCGGGGAGGGCTCCTCGGCACACAATCAACCGGGCAGCCTGGCCACCTCCATCCCCATCTGGACAAAGGGGGCTGGGAGTTTTCAAGGGGCCCAGGAGTTTTTAAAGGCCCCTTGTAAAAACGAAACTCAGACACTATTCGGAGCACAACTGTGGGGGCAGGGAGAGGAGCCATCCTCGGAGATTTGCATTTTATTCGGTTTGAGAGCTCAATGGAAATCACAGTTCCTGCTGGAACGGGTGCTCCAACAACCGTGGCTAAAATCAGAGGGCGAGTAGGCATTTTTAGTTTCCAGACATAATATGCTTTCGGGTTCTAAGAAAGGGGAATTCAGAAATGTGCATTTGGTTGGCAGAGAAGTAAAGGGAGGACAATTCTTAAATTAGCAAAGTCAATAATAGTCAAAATATGCTAATAATAGTAACAATATCATATTAGAACTATAATAGAACTAATAATAGTAATAGCATAATAGTGTAAAATAATATCTAATAGTGTAATGATAATGACAACAGCAGCAACGGGTAACAGCTTCCCTGAGTGCTCACACCAAGCTGGCTAGACGTTCAAGCACTTGAGAATTCCGACGTGTTTCATTGGTTTACAATTTTACATCATAAGCACTTGGACCGTTCCACTTTGCAGTCAGGGCGAAGGGACCCAAAGAACTTGGCTTTGATCAGCCAATCAAGCAAGAGCAGAGCTGAGAGAGGATCAGGACAGTGTGGCTCCAGACAGATTCCTGCCCCCAGGGTCCTGTCTCGCTTCTCAGAATTCAAACCCTCCTGGGGCTTGTTTTAACTCAGGATGCCCCAGTTCTCCAAGTCCCTCCATCACCGGTTGTTAAGGAACAGAGAGGGGTTGGATCTGAAACCGGCAACATAAATGATCCAGGAAAAGCGCCAGGGACACCTGGTTGCCCGCAGACGGCTGACGCACTCTCCACTGATGTCCAAACCTGGGTTGTAGCTGAGGGACTCTCCAGATGGGAGACGGGGATACTCAGTCCCTCACAGCCCCCTTTCTGAGTGCAACACTCAGAATGCTGGGCATGGCTCTTTGTCAAATCAGAGTGAATCAGAAGCCCTCAGCACATCAGAGTGGGAGGCCTTAGAGGCCACCACCACTGTGTCCCTCAGGAGGCCATGGTAGCTTCAGATGGGGAAGGAACTCTCCAAAGGTCCGCGGACCCCCTTGGTGCAGACAGAAGGTGACCTCCTTCCACAACTGCCACCCAGGTCTCTGTCTGTAAACACACAGCCTCGAAATGGTTTCTGAATGGAAATATTTAGGGACAGGGGAGAAAACGGGGGGAGTGAGAAGGATGGAGCCACTTTGGAAGAAAAGGACCCCTCTCTTAGACTCCACGAGAAACTTCCTCTGTAGGGTCTAGGCAGAGAATCTCAATGAGTGGAGCTTCGCCCAGCATGGGGCCCATCCGTGTGCCTTGTGTGAGCGACGGTCCCCCGAGGGACGGAAGAGCAAGAGACAGACAGTCATCCAAGAGAAAGACTCTGCGAGCTTAGCTAAGTGTGTGTGACTGAGAATGATGCGGGGGAGGGAGGTGGGGAGAGGGAGGGGAGAGGAAGAGAGAAGGAGGAGGAGAAGAAGGAGGAGGAGGGGGAGAGAGAGAGAGAGAGAGAGAGAGAGAGAGAGAGAGAGAGAGAGAGAGAATATTTGATTTTTTAATGTTCAAACTTGTTCTAATTCACAGTGCCCTAAATGTGGTTATGGCCAGGTCAGATGCGGGATCCTGAACCTTTACTCTGCAATTTCTGCTTTAAGACTTAGTTACTTCATTCCCTGTCCTCCAGCCATGACGTATCTAACTTAGCTCCGGCTTTCTCTTCAAGGCAGAGCTTGATGTCCCCTCCTCCATGAAGCACCCCCAGAGCCTTCCAGGAAGGGCTGCTTCCTCCTCTCTGACCGAGATTTTCCTGGGTTGTAGTTATTGGAATATGCAGATATCCAGCTGCCCCACCACGCTGAGATGAAATCTTAAAGTAAAGGACTCCCATCTTTTTTTTTGAGACAGAGTCTCGCTCTGTTGCCCAGACTGGAGTGCAGTGGTGTGATCTCGGCTCACTGCACCCTCTGCCTCCTGGGTTCAAGCTATTTTCTTGCCTCAGCCTCCTGAGTAGCTGGGACTACAGGCAGGCATGTGCCACTATGCCCAGCTAATTTTTTTATTTTTAGTAGAGACGGGGTTTCATTATGTTGGCCAGGCTGGTCTCAAACTCCTGACCTCGTGATCCGCCCCCTTGGCCTCCCAAAGTGTTGGGATTACAGGCGTGAGCCACGGCACCTGGCCAGGAGCCCCATCTTATTCTCCATCCTTGTCTCCCCAGTGCACGGCAGAGTGTCTGACACATACTGGATACACCCGCACTGACTCTGTTAGCTTTACTGTGATCGGGTCAAAGGCTGGAACAATACGGGCACCTTACCGAAGCCTGTTACACAGATTGTGCAGGAAGGCCTCATGTTCCAGTGATTATCCCTGGAAATTAAAAAGTAGGAAGAATCCACTTCAAACAGAAAGTAAAATGTCATTGTAAGTCGTTGAAGTGGAGTGGGGAGAGGAGGCTTTGATTGGGACTGTCTTTTGAAAAGTGACAGTTATGAAAATAACTGCATTTGATCTGCCTTTTAACAAAATATGAGTTTTAATTAAAACCATGTGCTCACTTTTAGAATAGAGTGAAAAAATTGTTACTTCCAGTGAAAAAATGGCAACTTGACTTCTTCCTACAAAATGGAGTGATAGTACTATCAATAAATCTATTTATAGTGGACTTTTGCAGCTCAATCGTAAAGAAGGCCATCTTTTTTCTTTTTCCTGGCAAAGGCTTAGAATGTTTCCTCAATTTTGCTCAGGCCCTCTCTTAGTCTTTTGATATTTAATTCATGTTCTTTTTATTTTCACTTCTTCATTTGAAAGCTGGTGGAAGTCCACTAGACGTTCACTTTGCCGTATTTTCAGAGGCTTTGTGGTTGGACCAGCTCACCAAAAAGCCACTTTCATGAACTTCAGGAAATCCGATGTCTTTTGCAAGATTTGCAAACTCACTTCATAAAACACTTTACTGTTTTGCATTTTATGGGTTTAGCATTCCTAACCTGAAAAGTCTAAAATCTGAAATTCTCCAAAATATAGAACTTTTTGAGCACCGACATGATATTCAAAGGTCATGTTCAAAGGAAATCCTTATTGGAGCATTTAGGATTTTGGATTTTCACATCGGGATGTTCAACTGGTATTACATGCAGATATTCCCAAATGTGAAAAAAAATCCGAAATCTGAAACGCTTCTGGTCCCAGGCATTTTGGATAAGGTATACTCAACCTGTAGTGGCAGATACTTCTAGTCCCCCAAATTAGAGAATGAACAAGAAAGACTCTCATCATATGAAAGCTGCAACCACTAGCTAGCTTTTTAGCAACTCACACCATTAATGAATCTTCGCTTGAGATGAAAACATCTACCTTTTAACACAATCTCACAACGGGTAATTAGATAACAGGTATCTGGCTACTGAGAGACCTTCTAACAAGATGCAAAAGCCCAGAGGTGGTGGGGCACTCCCTCCCCCTGCAGCCCAGTTCCAGACCATACTGACTCTCCTGCTTGGAGTTTCCAGCACCGTTTGTTCACTGTCTATTGTGAGGTTTTTATATTTTGCCTTTGGGAAAGGCACCAGGAGAGGTTTTGAGCTGAGGTCACAACTGATGCTCTCCTAACCAACCTGGTCATTTCACAAGTAAGAAAGTGGAGTGTGACTGGAGACAGCAGCTGCCCAGTGAGTGGCTGAGATCTAAAAAGAATCTTCCTCTCCTGGAGAAATCCAGGGTGGCCCGAACTCCGAGTCCCCCAACCTGCTTGTTCCTAGCTCTCTCTAGCAGGCTGCTCATCTGCACTCCTGCTCTGATGAATGAATTCCACAAGCTTCACGCCTGCTGAAATGGCACAGTGTTGGAGTTGCAAGCCTTTCTGTGATTCACATTTGTTTCCTAATGGGGAGAAAAGCAGCCTCTCTTCTTAAGGAAACTCCTTAGAAGAAAGAGCTTATCAACGGGAATAAAGAGCTTATCAACGGGCCCCAAGTCCTCAGAACGAACACACATCAAGCATCCTTTACCGAAGTGTATTTTGGAAAGTTAAGAGCCCAGGAATTAAAAGCACATGGCCTCCATCTCCTCCCACAGGCACAGTGGTATTAAAAAAAAAAAAAAATTAAAAGAAAGAGGAGTTTGGAGAAATATGTTTCAGTTTGTGTAGAGCCTCAAACGCTTGAAAACAGTTCAAGATGTCACCCATGATCCCAGCAATCACTGTGTACTCTTTTCCCAATTACGAACTATTTCAAGACCACCAATGGAGACATTTGTTATATGGGGAAGTCCTGACTTCAAAAGGTCTGTTCTTGCTGAGGCTAATGCGATGGCAGGGGCCAGGCAGGCACTTCTGATCTCGCTGGTGCCCACAAATTTGAGATTCCCCACGCAGAAGAAAAGACATCCTTGGCACTTCTGGCCAACATGTGGAAAACTGCACACAGAGGTCCTCAGAGCCTTTCAGTATCCGCCCGTCCTCCCCTCCTGATAAATCCCCAGGAATTTCAGTTGCATTCACCCACCATCCCTCTGTTTTGTAGCAACACACGTTTGAAGACAGATGGAAATTCTTGGGCCACCTAGGCCAATCCTCTAGGTTACAGATCAGGGAACTCAGGCACACAGAGTAGGTGAATTCCTCGGAGCAATGAGCATCAAACTCAAGCATTATGATCTAACAGCCAGCACAATCGGCCTTCCCCCTGCCCAGCTCCTTCATCCTGAGCTTCATAAACACAAACACTGTCTTCTTTCTGGGTGTCCAATGCCTTAAGCAATGCTAAACACATAGTAGGAGCTCATGACCTGTGTGCTGAGTCAGTGAATGAGAAATATGGTCAGCACAGAGACACTCTATGAGACACAGTCTCAGCTTGCAAGCAAATAGAAACAACTTTAGCTCATGCATGTAGGAAAAGACCTCACTGGTACGCCCCAGCAAGGCTAGAGGGCACCTGGAGAATTGGTGGGGAAGTTGAAGAAGCAGGCATGGATGGACAGGCATCAGGGTGGCTCCTAAGGTCGAAGGCTTCCCTTATGGAGAATTCATTCATTCCAACAGCCTTGCTCAAAATTCAAACTACAGGAAGAGAGCGTCTGATGGACCCTTCCCTTCACCATTCACCACGGCCAAGTTATTCCACTTCCAACAATTTGGGCTGAGATACATCCCCTGTGTCGGAATGATGGGTAGGGTCAATTCCTCTAGACCGTAGGGAGCAAGAATGGGAGACAAGTGGTTCCCTGAGGAACTGGGGGTGCCCTTATCAGCAGGCATGAGGGGACATTTATGTGCAAATTAATTAAAACTAAATAAAGTTAAGCATTCAGTTCCTGAGTCTCACTAGCCACATTTCAGGGGTTCAATGTCCACATGTGACTCATGGCTTCCCTATGGATAGCACAGTCACAGGATATTTCCATCATCACCTAAATTCTGTTGGACAGAATTGCTCCAATCAAATCCAGGTTCCTCCTATTGTTCTCCCTATATTGCCCTGGGTGTGTGTGTGTATGTGTGTGTGTCTGTCCTTTATCAATCTCCCACTGTTGCTGTATACTCACTCACTTCGCATTGGATTCTTCTGTGAGACTATGAGAACTATTAGATGATGGAGCTGCAAGAGCAGTCACAATGTTGGTTTTGTTACTGTCGCCTGTCTGGCGCTGGGCAAATTATCAGCATAGATCAGAAACAATAAATACCTGTGGAACAAAATGCAGGCACAACCCCCACACCCACCACAGTGATTATCTTTCTACCTGCAACTTAACAGAATTTAAATTTAAAATTTTAAAAATTAAAACATCCTTCATCACCCGTCCTCCTGGCTTCTAAATTAATATTTTGCCTTCCCTGCTATAAAACTTCACTCTCATTAGCATGCTTCAAATTAGTTTTATCCTGCTATAAAGACTAATTAGCCACTATCTTTAAATTAGCGCCAATCAAGTTTCTGTCGAACGGCATCTACTTGATGAGGAACACCAACATGACCCCCAAGAAAAGACATAAAGTGTTGTTTAGGTGTCTGAGGCTCATCTAGATGCCACACTCACAGTGTCTGAGGCTGCATGTCATCAAGGGATTTCTCAGAATGAAAACACCCTCAGAGAACACAAACAAGTCATAATCTTTGTGTTTGTTTGATTTTAGAATAGGGTCAGGGAATAGAAGTGACCGTTTTTTTCTCATGTCACGACAGCAAATAACAAATAACAAGTGGAAAGTCTTAGAAGCTCCTCAAAAAGGCAAATAATATAGTTTGGCTGTGTCCCCACCCAAATCTCACCTTGAATGGTCATAATCCCCACATGTCAAGGGCGGGGTCAGGTGGAGATAAATGAATCGTGGAGGCAGTTGCCCCCATGCTGTTCTCATGGTAGAGAAGAAGTCTTGTGAGATCTGATGGTTTTATAAACGAGGGTTCCCCTGCACATGCTCTCCCTTGTCTTCCGCCATGTAAGACGTCCCTTGGTCTTTCACCATGATTGTGAGGCCTCCCCAGCCATGTGGAACTGTGAAGCAATTAAACCTCTTTCCTTTATAAAGTACCCAGTGTCAGGTATGCCTTTATTAGCGGCGGGAGAACACACTCATACAGCAAAGCAGGTATAATGACAAAGCGAGTAGCAGGTGAGTCCTGGGCTCCACTACTTCATGACCTTTTGTGACCTTGAGCTAGTTCTGAGGCCACGCAGAACCACTGTTTTCTCATCTGTAAGATGGAATACTATTACCTCTCTTGCTGCTGGGAGCACTGAATGGGTTGATGTGCAGTAAAGTGTCTAGCAAGGCGTCTGACACATGCAAGCACTCTACACTGGTGTGCTATACTACTACCATTTGTGTGACTGGGACCAGGGTGAGCATTCTCTTCCTATTTTGGTTAGCAGAGCATAGAAAGCAAATTCAGTTAACATGAGTATATGGCCAGGGTTTCCTCCACATACCTTGGAAGGATGTGTGCACAATTCAAATTTTGTGTATGCTTTTTTCCCTGATGTTCTTCAGGCCTACATATTGTCTGGGTAAGAGACATCATCGCACTATAAGTGCCTCAATTAGCTTTGAGTGTCACATGGAACTCTCCAAGGTCTCACCCTAAAGGCACACGCTCTTACCAGGGGACCCCATGGTTGGTTCAAGGCCCTATTCCCGTGTCCTGTGTGGCCAAGACACTTAGCTCCTAAAACTATCACACCATGTACTGGTTCTATAGGAAGTTCAGGCACACATGCCCTAGACACACACACACACACACACACACACACACACACACACATTTTAAAAGTGGTCATGGCATCTTCTGATAACTACACTGCATAGAATTTGCTACTGCTATTTTTAGTGAAAAATCAAACTCTGACATTAGAATACATAAAATACACTTAGCTTGGTTTTGCTTCACAGTTCATAAATTTAGAAAGCAGTCCAATCCATGGGTTCTTACCAATTTTTTAGCAGGATAAGCAGGTATTAAAGATTTAGTGTAGGAATCTTTCTTTCTTTACAAAGGAGACTTTGTAAACCTACTTTTTCTGAGTAGCCATGGCCGGAGGCCACTCCTTTCCCTCCTGCACTCCCTGTGAAACCTTCTCCAGAAAGTGGAGACTGACTGTTCACCCTGGGCCTCTCCGCCCTGGGCCTCTCCGCTCAGAGCCCTGCAGCTCCAGCCCCAGAGTTGCTGGGGATTCATACCTCGACTGGCTCATGGGGTCTCTCCCCACAAACTGAATGACTCACTGCAGAGATGAGACTCTGAGAAGGAACAATGATGCCAACGCAAAAGCCCAGGGACCAAGGCACTCGTGGCCCCTGGGCAGAGTGGAGTCCTGTGTCCCATTCATGGTGTCGGAAATTCTACAGGCAGAACTGGAGAGAAACCCGGTCCAGGGCTGGGGATGTGTGTGCTGTGCTGTGCTGTGGACCGAGGGGAGGCCTTCGGGGTGGGTGTGTAGGGTGGGACATTTCTCTGTTATCTCCAAGAACAGAAGTAGTGATCAGAAGCCCAGGACTGTGCTGGCCTTACCCTTGGCTTGAAGAAGGGATATATTTGCATCTTTGGGCTCCTTCTTTTCCTTTTCTGGTTTTTTTTTTTTTTTTTTTGAGATGGAGTTTCGCTCTGTTGCCCAGGCTGGAGTGCAGTGGCACGATCTCGGCTCACTGCAACCTCCGCCTCCCAGATTCAAGAGATTCTCCTGCCTCAGCCTCCTGAGTAGCTGGGATTACAAGCACATGCCACCACTCCTGGCTAATTTTTGTATTTTTAGTGGAGACAGGGTTTCACCATGTTGGTCAGGCTGGTCTCAAACTCCTGACCTTGTGATCTGCCTGCCTCAGCCTCCCAAAGTGCTGAGATTACAAGCGTGAGCCACTGTACCCGGCCTGGGCTCCCTCTTAATTTAGCAATCTGACTGCATTCGAACAGAAGCCACTGATGGACATTTTGGATGATGGCGCTGGGGGGTCTCCTGGGGTGCCCTCCATCAACTCCCTTAGTCCTGTTAGTGAGAAAGTGGCAGGACAGAAAGGCTGTAAACCTAAGCCAGGCATAGGACGGGATGACAGCCAGAAGGACAGTAAGGTCTCTGAGTTTGGTGAGCCACAGGTCTGAACTTCTCTTCCCAAAGCAACCTGATACCTCTTCTCCATTTCAATACATTCAGATAGGACGCATGGACTCCAGACCTACTCTCTTCAAGACAGAAACAGACAGACATGCTGTATTTCTGTATTTAACTTAATGGGTCTTTTTAGTATAATGTTTGCAGACATTTAAGATGTATGTGTGTGTCTCTCCGTGTGTGTATGTGTGTGAGAGAGCGAGAAATAGAAAACTACACATGACTTTAAATATAAATGAGATTTTCGTCTCCCATATTTATCTTGGGCAAGTTGTGGGATCCATCTCTACTTAAGGTAGAAATAAGTACATTTTTAGTGGGAAAACAAAAGCAGCCTTGCGAGAAAGGCTACCCCCAGAGCTGACAAGTGCAAGACTCATTGCAAGGCCAGGCATGGCGTGAGGTCTCCAGAGCGGGCAGAAGGCTGCAACATTAATACACGGTTCATTACAACCAAATTAGAGGCTGGTTACTCAGTGCTCTAGAAATACGGGTTGGTCAGCAGCAAACTGATTTTCCCATAAAAGCAGGAAGTGTCCTGTTCAACCATGGAAAATCTGTAATGATGGTTGCTGAACCTATTTACATGCAGAGCCCCCTACCTCTTGCTTTCTGTTTTAACTCTAGCGTCTGGGTGTACAACATCCCTTCTGGGGAGCTATTGCTGCTCCAAGAGTCGTTTATTTCCTCCCAACTGAGAAGACTAGAAAGTAACCTAGTTTTAATACTATGCTTCTGTAGGTGGGTATACAATGGAGTCAATGCATTTCACTGATGCGGATCCAGCTCTTTAGGAGACAGAGAACAGGGTAGGTTCGTGTGGCAGACCCTGTGGATCCAGCCATCCTTCTTCCCAGGGATTTGCAGCTGAAGGCTGAGGCACAGGGTCTGGGTTTTCACCCACTCAGTGAGGCTCAGATCCCTGGCTTCTGACAAAGTCAGCTTCCTGGACTGCTTGCTTATTCTAGTCTTCAAAGGTGCATTTTCCATACAACCTGGCCCCCAAACACAAGCTAAATATTTCTCCTGGAGCTGAGAAAGGATCCGACCGTCCAAACCCTAAGGGTGTTCAAGGGTAATTCATTTCTCCCATCGTTCCTTGGACTCGTTTGGTGAGCTCCTGCTTCATACCTGGCTTTGCTCCAGATGCTCAAGATAAAGCAGAGATCAACAATGACAAGACACCTCACCGCACAGAGATGACCTGCTTGCGGCAGGGAAAGATAAATAATAAAATGAACCGTGACAGGATGGTGACAAGGCAGGAAGGGGTAAAGAGTGCCAGGAGGCTGCAATTTTATGTAGGGCACCCAGGGACAGCCTAAGCACGTGGCATTTAAGTAAAACTCCAAAGGAGGCAGAGCTATAAACCACACAGATGTAGGAGGGGAGTGCTTTGCAGACAAGGACAGGCGTGTGCAAAGGCCCTGAGGTGGGATCTTGCCTGAGCGTCTAAGGGACAGTAAGGAGGACAGTGTGGAGGAAGGGAGGTGATAAGGGAAGAGGGTCAGGGGAGGTGCCTGGGGGATGGGGAGGTATGGAAAGAGGTTACAAAGCATGCTTTGCAGATGATTGGGGCTTTTAATCTGAATAAGGTGGGAGCCACGGAGGGTGTCAAGCAGGGGGTGATGCTGACTGACTTAGGATTTAAGAGGATCTCTGTGGTTGAGGGCAGAGTTTATGGGAGCCAGTGAAACAGGAAAATCCGTGTGGAGGCTCTTGCACTGGTCCAGCTGAGAACACCTAGATGATTATCCTGAGGCCCATGTGCCAGCTTTGAAACTCAGCTTCCTATAAAAAGTAACTTCACTGTGCATCCTGTCAATAGAGATGGCAGCCCCACTGCAGCCAGAGGGACCCTCCTCAGGCACAAACTCAAGCACGCTGAACTCTGTACAGAGATCCCTTCCCTCCCGAAGCTCCCTCCATGGTCTGGGACCCTCGCCTAGCCCTGCTTATCCTCTCGGTGGCCCCCAGTGCTCCTGTGAAAATGGAGGCCTCTCTATTTCAACCCGAGGATTGTTGCTTCTGTGGGCTTAAAATGGAGTACCTCAAGAGGGTTGTCTCTTCCTCCTAGAAAGTTCATGTCTTTGAACTGCAGCGGGAGGGATGTAGAATCATTGTAAAGAAAGCATTTTCCCAAACCACGATGGTTTCCCCACTGAAAGCTTTGCCCACATTGCCTCCAGAGGGGTGTGCAGTGATTCTCTCTGGGAGCGGAAGTTGGAAGAGGCTCTAGTCCCCTGACCTGGATCATTTGTTTTCAGGTTTCAGGTAAGCTGGGTTTTAGGCTACCCGGTGATAACGCCTGTGGAAGAGGGAGTGATGGCGTGGAGGGTAGGGATCCCACCCACACCCATCAATCCCCAACTCGTATGAATGGCTCACCTCTTCCTCAAGCCTATAGCTCCGGTCTCAGGTTTCTGCAGATGCACAGATCACGTCATGTCTGCAGGTAAAGTGCAAACCACAGAAAGACAAATAACTCCTGACAATTCCCTTAAATTGTCTAAGAAGGTCAGGAAAGTTCCATTTCTTCCTGAATCCTCTTTCTATTCTTGGTGGAATCCCAGAGAATGCTGTGGTTTTGAATTTAGACACCCTGTTGTGGAAGAGAAGGAAGAGAGAGGGAGAGAGGAGAGGTGGGGGGAGGGAGTGATAAAGAAAGAGAGAAGAAAGGAAGGAAAGAAGCAAAGAAAGAAGGAAAAGCAAAAAGGAAGGAAGGGAGAAAGAAAAGAAGGGAGGGAGGGAAGGAGAGAGGAAGAAAAAGAATTAAAGAAGGAAAGAAGAAAAAAATGAAAGAAAGAGAAAGAAAGGAAGGGAAGACAGAAAGAAGAAAGAGAGAAAGAAAGATAAGGAAGGGAGGAGGGAGGGAGACATCTCACTATCTACTGCCCCTCCCTCCACTGAGTGGCTGGATCAGAGACCGGAAGCGTCCAGGATCATCAGCGTCTCGGTCACTCTCCTTGGGGGACTCACACACCTAGGGGCCTCATGCGAGAGTCAGTCTGCTCTTCTGTCTGTCTCTTTCTGAGCCCATGCAATTTATTTGGCCCAAGCTAACCATACAGTTTGCAGATAGCGGTGATTCCAACTGGGCAACCTGGCGGTGAAGAGACTCAAGCCGCCCCCACAGAGTCTGCTTCTCTTCTTCACGAACCCTTTACATTGATAGAGAAACATCATTACAGCATCCAACTTTTAAATTGCCTGATGTGCAAATGTCTGACTCCAGGTAGCTCAAAATAACAGTATTCCTTTTAAAACAGAAACAAATTGAAAACAGCAGCAACCCCATGATATGAGGAAGCAGCACTCACAGAGTGCATCTCTGTACTGGACGCTGTTTTCAGCACTTGGTACCTTTCATCTCACTTAATTCTCACAGGAAGCCCACTGGGTTGCGGCTACTACTACCAGGAGGAAAGTGGGACCCAGGAGGTTGAACAACCCACCCTTGGTTCCAGAGCCAAGGCAAAGACAGCACTTCCAGCCAGGCTGCCTCCTCCTGTGCCCTCTGCCAATGTGGGAAAACAAACAGCATCGTTATCCTGACGCCATTCACAGGAAGCAACACCCCAATAAAAAGCTGCAGGAGGGGAGGAGCTGCGCAAAGTAGGGGCAATAAATAAAACGGCTCTTCTGAGTTCTCCTTTGTTGCCTTGTCCTCAGCTTTGCTAAGAAAACACCATGGGAGAACGCCCTTGTGAATGCTGCCGTTGCATTTCCAGGAGCAGCCAGCCTGGGCAGAAGTTGAAGGAGTCGCAGACTCCTGGGGTCTCAGATCGCAGCATTAGCACCTCCGTTCTCTGTGAAAGTCCCAAACCACCTTGCAAACCTAGGTGGCACGAAACCTTCACCACTACCACATCTCTGGTCTTTCTCCTCCAGACAGTGAGAAGCAGGTGTCTGCTCAAGTTTCCCTTTTCATTCGTGCTGCCAGGAAGCCTTGGGAGTCGCGTTTTTAGATTTTACTCACTGTTGATAAACATGGATGATTAACAGTGTTTGAATTATTTCCTCCTGGTCTCAACCCCACTTCTGTTTTCTTTGGCTTTGATTTATATTTGTCTCTTGTATTTCTCTACTTTTTTGTATGCTTTATGAGTGCTAGAGAAGATCTTTTAGGAAAAATGGACAGAATAGCCAAGTGTGGGACAGAAATATCATGCCTGGCCGTGTTCTCTGGAGCACTTGGGGACCCTAGAACCCTGCTTCTCTCTCACCCCGGACAGTTCCCTTGTGCTTTGCTTCCAGACGTCACACTTCCTCACTAAACTAAATTATAAAAAGGCATTTCTTCCTTTATGTAATTCCTCTCACATCAGAACCACGAAAATTACAACTTTGCCCTGGTCCTGGCTTCCTGAGGGATCCTGATCCTGCATAGGGTACTGTGAGGCAAACTCCTTGAACGATTGCGCAAAGTAGCTACAGAGCTGTGAACCATTAGACTCCCTGTTTATAAAAGTTAAGATTCTACAACTCAAATATATACACCTGAAGTCAAAAGCATTTGAAACGTGATTGCTTCCATCATCTCCCTCCCTTTGTCCTTCATCTGAGTAATTATGGGAACGGCTGATTTTATGTGTCAACCTGACTGGGGTATCCAGATATTTGGGCAAACATTATTTTGTTGTGTCTGGATGTTTTGGGATGAGATTAACTTTTGAATCAGTAGACTAAGTGAGATGATTTGGCTGTGTTCCCACCCAAATCTCATCTTGAATTGTAGTTCCCATAATCCCCATGTGTTGTGAGAAGGACCCAGTGGGAGGTAACTGAATCATGGGCATGGTTCCCCATGCTGTTCTTGTGACAGTGAGTAAGTTCTCATGAGATCTGATGGTTTTATAAGGGGCTTTCCCCAACTTCACTCAACACTTCTCCTTCCTGCTGCCATGTGAAGAAGGACGTGTTTGCTTCCCCTTCTGCCATGATTGTAAGTTTCCTGAGGCCTCCCCAGCCCCATGGAACTGTGAGTCAATTAAACCTCTTTCCTTCATAAATTACCCAGCCTCAGGTATATCTTTATTAGCAGTGTGAGAACAGGTTAATTCACTAAGTAAAACACACTGTCCTTCCTAAATGGGTAGGCCTTGTGCCATCAGTGAAGACCTGAATACAACAAAAGACTGACACTCCCCTAAGAAAGGCATTTTTCCTGCCTGACAGCCTTCAAACAGGAACACTGGCTCTCCTGGGCCTACAACTCACTGACTCACCTTGCAGATCTTGGGACTTGTCAGCCTCCATAATTGCATGAGCCAATTCCTTATAATAAACCTACTCACATACATGTACACATATGTACACATATAAAGCATATGCTCTGCTTTGGACATGGTTTGTTTGTCTCTGCCAAATCTCATGTTGAAATTTCATCCCCAGAATTGGAGGTGGGGCCTGCTAGGAAGTGTTTGAATCCTGAGGGCGGATTCCCCATAGATAACTTGATGAGATTCTCACGGGAGTGAGTCAGCGCTCCCCCTTAGTTCCCACAAGAACTGGTTGTTGAAAAGTCTCTCTTCCTCTCTCTCACTATGTGATCTATACACACCTGCTCCAATTCACTTTCCACCATGAGTGGAAGCAGCCTGAGGTCCTCCCCAGATCCAGATGCTGGCACCATACTTCCTGTACAGCCTGCAAATCCATGAACCAAATAGACTTCTTGTCTTTATAAATTACCCAGCCTCAGGTACTTCTTTATAGCAACACAAATGGCACAAGACAGACATATTGTTAATTAGCATACATTCATATATATCAATATATGCATGCGAATATATATATATTTGAATATATATGTCTTCCTATTGGTTCTGTTTCTCTGGAGAACCCTCATATAATTACCTTCTGCCTGGTGACTGCAGTGGCCCCAACAGACCTTTCTATGGCCCTTCTCGGCCCCTAGGAGTCCAGTCTCCTTATAGTACACAGAGTGAGGCTTTTAAAAAATGAACCAGGTCATATCACTCCATGGCCCCAGACTCTTCGATAGCTTCCCATTGAATTCAAATAAACTGTAAAGTCCTTACTATGGGCTATGAAAAAGCCTTAGGTTCAGTGGTGAGCTACAGGAAGACCCCACACAGCACAGGCTTAAATAAGAGAGCAGTTCATTTCTCTCTTGGGTTCTTGGACAGTTGGGGCATTTTATGGAGTCAGAGACTCAGGCTCTTTTCTTCCTTTTGTTTCTACTCCCAGGGCCACCTCATGGTTCAGTACAGCTGCTGGGGTCCTGCCATTATATTCACATTTCAGCCATTACTAAGTAGGCAATGCCCCTACCTTTAAGTTGACTTCTGGGAAGCTACCGGTGCCTCTAGTAATACGTGTAACTGCCTTTATATATCAAAATTTAGAGCACAATCACCAGGCCAAGCCTAGTTGCAAAGGAGGCTGGAAAGGGTAGTTGTTATTCTGGGTGGTCGAGTGCTCAGCTAACCATCAGGAGTTCTGTTCCTGAAGAAGCGAAGGGAGAGCAGATACTGGGAAGAGCTCCAATCGGGGACACATGTGGCCTGCCTGGACCACATGGAGAGGACCCTGCCCATGTCCCTGATGCATCCCCCACCCCTTTCCCACACTGCTCCAGCCACATGGCCGTTGCGCCATTGCTCTTCCTCCAATGCACCCAGCTAATTCCAGCCTCTGGGCTTTTGCACTATCTGTCCCCTCGCCTGGACAGCTCCTCTCCAAATATTCACAGCGCCCCTTCTTCACTTCACTCAAGTCTCTGTGAGGTTCCAGGGAGAAGCCTTCTCTTCCACCCATCTACAGGGGTGGCCCCGTCATGCTCTGTCCTCTCTACAGCTTTTCTTTGCCCCCTAGCCCTTCTCACTCCCAGCATGATATTCACCTCTCTAAGTTGCCATCTAGTCCCCAACCCAAATTCCCACCTCAATGCAAAAGCAGCAGGGATTTCTGGCCACCCCTTTCTTGTACCCTCAGCCCCCAAACTGCCTAAGAAAAAAAACAGATGTTTCATCAACATTAGTTGAATAAATGAAAAAGGGAATGATGATTTCATACGTTACTTGCATCCAAAAATTTCTTCACTTTTGAGAATTCATACAAAACAATTTTGCTCAAATGGGAGTTTTTCTGAATGAAATAAAAATGTAATTGAAAACAAATTTCAACTTACAGGTGGCTATTTTAGAGACACTCTCTTTTGTAGTAGATGTGCTTCTAAAAAGTAATTTTTAAGTTGAAATCACACATGTACGTGTGTGTGTGTGTGTGTGTGTACAGTACGTGTTCATACATATTTAGAGAGCCACAGGGACTCTGGAGGAGACAGAGAAAGAGAAAGAAGTAGAAATATTAATACAGAGAGAGAAAAGAAGAGAATTTACCTACAAGTAGACATTCTAGTTTTTCCAATGGATCAGGTGGAAATTTTGGATTACTGCCACCAAAGAAATTATATGAAAAAATCTCAACTGGGGCATGCAAGCTTCATAAGGGCAAGAATTTTTGTCCAGCCTGCTTTGATGGCACATACCTAGCATACCTGAAACACAAAAGGAGCCCAATAAGTATTGGTAGAAGAATAAATCTGGGGGCAATTTGACAAGAATCTATGAGTGGCAATTAGAAGGAGTGTATGTATGAATCTTCATAGAATTTTAGGGAGGTGAAGAGTTGTTGTGTCGACCATCTCTTCCTTTGTAGTAGCATAAACCCCCAACCCCTATGATCCAAGACATGACTTTAGAAAGAAAGCTTTGGCAATGTGGCGCCAAGCTTGAAAGATTCAGTGTGGTGGCTTGCCGAGGGCCACTCATGCTCACTGGCAGGCAGCTCTGCCCTGCAGCATGGGTCACTTGATGTTGGTGACTCTGCCTTTTAAAAATAAGGTCTCAGCCGGGCATGGTGGCTCACACCTGTAATCCTAGTACTTTGGGAGGCCAAGGTGGGTGGCTCACTGAGGTCAGGAGTTCAAGACCAGCCTGGCCAACATGGTGAAACCCTGTCTCTACCAAAAATACAAAAATCAGCTGGGTGCAGTAGCACAAGCCTGTAATCCCAGCTACTTGGGAGGCTGAGACAGGAGAATCACTTGAACCTGGGAGGCGGATGTTGCAGTGAGCCAAGATTGTGCCACTGCACTCCAGCCTGGGCAACAGAGTGAGACTCCGTCTCTAAGACCACCCAGAGTCCTCCTCCCCCATACCACTTCAGGGTTACAAACAACAAATAACTTCAAAACAAAGCATCTTTCAAGTAGAAAACATGTCATAATTGGCAACTGGTATTTTCAGCCAGTTCTCTCAGTAACACATCCTCTTCAGATATCTAGTGACATTTAATTAAGGAGAAACAGATTCTCAGGGATGCAAAGAAACTGAGTGTTTGAGCTGCAAAGAAGCCCTAATGATGATTTAGTTTTAGAAAATAAATAAGTAAACACTTCAACCTCACAGAAAGATGAGAAAGCTCTAGGACTACCAGGTCTTCTTGGTTTGCCAGGAACCTTCCAGTTTTGGCCTGATGAGCCTCATGTTTTAGGAAATCCCTCAATTCCAGGAAAATTAGGTTGGTTGGACACCCAAGAAAGAGTCTGAAATGCCAGTCAATTTTACACAAAAGCACTCAGTGGACCACAGCCGCCATTATACTTCATAGTGCAAGATTTAATGTGTTCCTCTCAGGATCAATAGTGACACAAAGATGTTTGTTCTCACCATGTCTACTTGATGTTGTACTGGAGTTTCTAGTTAGGGCATTTAGGCAACAAAAAAAAGGAAAAGCATCTAGATTAGAAAGGAAGAAATAAAACCATTTCTATTCTCAGGTGGCATGATCTCTATTCAGAAATCCTAAGGAATCCATAACGAAAAATGACAGCTTATAAATGAATTCAGTAGAGTTGCAGGATATACCATATGCAGGCATCAATGGTATTTCTATATGACACAATGAACAATCCAAAATTAAATTAAGAAAACAATTCCATTTACCACAGCCTGAAGAATAATAAAATACTTAGTCATCAGTTTAACAAAGGAAGTGCAAGACTTGTACTCAGAAAGCTATAGAACATTGTATAAGAAAATTAAAGTCCTGAATGAATGAGAAAGACATCCCATGTTCATGGACTGGAAGATGCATATGGTTAAGATGGCAACACTCCCCAAATTGATTACATATTCACGCAATCCCTATCAAAATCCCAGCTGCCTTTTTGTAGAAAATGACAAGCTGATCCTATAACTCACATGGAACTGTAAGAGACCAAAAACAGCCAAAACAGTCTTGAATAAAAGGAACACATTACGCTGCCGGTGGGAATGTAAACTAGTACAACCATGATGGAAAAGAGTATGAAGATTCCTTAAAGAACCAAAAGCAGAACTACCATTCAATCCAGCAATCCCATGAATGGGTATCTACCCAAAGGAAGAGAAGTCATTATATGAAAAAGACACATGCAGGCCGGGCACGGTGGCTCACGCCTGTAATCCCAGCACTTTTGGAGGCCAAGGCGGGCAGATCACCTGAGGTTGGGAGTTCAAGACCAGCCTGACCAACACGGAGAAACCCCATCTCTACTAAAAATACAAAACTAGTCAGGTGTGGCAGTGCATGCCTGTTATCCCAGCTACCTGGGAGGCTGAGACAGAAGAATCACTTGAACCCAGGAGGCAGAGGTTGTGGTGAGCCAAGATTATGCCATTGCACTCCAGCCTAGGCAATAAGAGCAAAACTCTATCTAAAAAAAAAAAAAAAGAAAAGAAAAGAAAGAAAAAAGACACATGCATACACATGCTTATGGCAGCATGATTCACAAATGCAAAGATATGGAAACAGCCTAAGTGCTCAACAACCAACAAGTGGATAAAGAAAATGTGGTATGTGGTATTTATACACCATGGAATACTACTCAGCCATAAAACGGAACGAAATAATGGCCTTTGCAGTAACTTGGAGTTGGAGGCCATTATTCTAAATGAAGTGACTCAAGAATGGAAAACCACACATAGTATGTTCTCATCTGTAAGTAAGAACTAAGCTATGAAGATGCCAGGACATAAGAATGATATAACAGACTTTGGGGCTTCAGGGGGAAGGATAAGAGGGGACTGAGGGATAAAAGACTAGGTACTGGGTACAGTATACACTGCTCGGGTGACCGGCACACCACAATCTCAGAAATCATCACTAAAGAGCTTATCCATGTAACCAAAAACACCCTGTTTCCCAAAAACTATAGAAATAAAATTTTAAAATAAAAACAGTTCCTGATTTTGAGACTTATTACAAAGCCATATTGATCGAGACTTTGTGGAACTAACATAAGGATAGACATACAGATCAACAGAATAGAATTCAGAGTCCAGAAACAAACCCTTGCACTTATGGTCAATTGATTTTTGACAAGGGTGCCAAGATCATGTAATCAGGGAAATCATCAATGTGGAGGTATCACTAGCATCCCTATACGCCACCGACAGTCAAGACAAGAGCCAAACCTGCTCCAACTCACAATTCACAAGAAGAATAAAATACCTAGGAATACAGGTAACTAGGGATGTGAAGGATCTCCATAAGGAGAACTACAAAACTGCTCAAAAAAATCACAGATGACACAAACAAATGTGAAATTTGTTTTGAGCATTCCATGCTCATGGATAGAAAGAATTAATATTGTTAAAATGGCCATACTACCCAAAGCAATTTACAGATTCAATGGTATTCCTATTAAACTACCATTGAGATACTTCACAGAACTAGAAAAAGCTACTTTTAAAATTCATATGGAACAAAAAAGGAGCCCAAATAGCCATGGCAATCCCAAGCAAAAAGAACAAAGCTGGAGGCATCACCATTACCTAACTTCAAAGTACACTACAAGGCTACACTAACCAAAACTGTATGGTACTGGTACAAAAACAGACATAAAGACCAATGGAAGAGAATAAAAAACCCAGAAATAAGATCACATACCTACAGCTATCTACTCTTTGATAAACCTTACAAAAACAAACAATGGGGAAAGGATTCCCTATTCAATAATTCATGCTAGGGTAACTGGCTAGCCATCTGCAGGCGCGTAAGGACCTCTTCTACAAAGGTTTCCTTATGCAAAGGACACCATATACAAAAATTAACTCAAGATGGATTAAAGACTTAAATGTAAAACCCGAAACTATAAAAACCATAGAAGACAACCTAGGCAATACCATTCCGGACACAGGCATGGGCAAAGATTCCATAATGAAGATGACAAAAGCAATTGCAACAAAAGCAACAATTGACAAATGGGATCTAATTAAAGAGTTTCTGCACAACAAAAGAAATTATCAACAGAATAAACAGACAACCTACAGAATGGGAGAAAATATTTGCAAACAATGCATCTGAACTTAAAAAAAAAATAAAAAAAAAATAAGAAGAAAACGAAACAACTCCATTAAAAAGTGAGCAAAGGACATAAACAGCCACTTCTCAAAAGAAGACATATATGCAGCCAACAAGCATACGAAAAGGAGCTCAATATCACTCACTGATCATTAGAAAAATGTTAATCAAAACTGCAATGAGACACCATCTCCCGCCTGTCAGAATGGCTACTATTAAAAAGTCAAAAAATAACAGATGGTGGCAAGATTGTGGAGAAGAAGGAATGCTGATACACTGTTGGTCACAGTGTAAATTATTTAATAGTTCAATCATTGTGAAAGACAGTGTGGTGGCTCTTCAGAGACCTGAAGACAGAAATATCATTTGACCCAGCAATCCTATTACTAGGTATATACTCAAATGAATATAAATCGTTCTTTTTTAAAGACACATGTACACATATGTTCACTGCAGCACTATTCACAATAGCAAAGACATGGAATCAACCTAAATGCCCATCAGTGATAGACTGGATAAAGAAAATGTGGTACATATACACCATGGAATACTATGCAGCCATAAAAAGGAACCAGATCAGGTACTTTTCAGGGACATGGATGGAGCTAGAGGCCATTATCCTTAGCAAATTAATGCAGGAGCAGAAAACCAAATGCCACATGTTCCAAGTGGGAGCTAAATCATGAGAACACTTTGGGGGAAAACGCACACTGGGGTCTGTTAGAGGGCGGTGGGTGGGTAGGAGGGAGAGGATCAGGAAGAACAGCCAATGGATGCTGGACTTCATACCCGGGTGATGGGATGTTCTGTGCAGCAAACCACTAGACCCACACTTACCTGCGTAACAAACCTGCACATCCTGCACGTGTAGCCCTGAACTTAAAATAAAAAAGCTGGAAATTAAAAAAAAAAAAGAAAAGAAACTCATCTTTTTTAGGAAAGAAAGCATCAGCCTTAACAGAACCTGTTTGTGTATGGTTTGTGTTTTGTTTTTGGATATATCTATATCTACCTATTTATACAGATATATAGAACCAATTTTTAATTGGCCTATAAGCACATAATTCCATGCACTTATCGGCAATAAGTTCATGAAAAGAAGCTCAGCATCACTAGTCATTCAGGAAATGCAAATCAAAATTACAACGAGACACCACTGCAAACAGAACAGGATGACTGAGATGAAGATGGACAATAGCAAGTGTTGATGAGGATGAAGAGAAATTGGACGTCTCTTTCATTGCTCTTGCAGCTCTATGGTGTAGCAACTTCAGAAAACAGTTTGACAGTTCCCCAAAATGTTGGACAGAGTTACCTCATGACACAGCAATTCCACTTTTAGGAATATACCCAAAAGAAATAAAAACATATATTGCCGGGTGTGGTGGCTCACGCCTGTAATCCCAGCACTGTGGGAGGCCGAGGCAGGTGGATCACGAGGTCAGGAGATCGAGACCATCCTGGCTAACATGGTGAAACCCCGTCTCTACTAAAAATACAAAAAATTAGCCAGCCGTGGTGGCGGGCGCCTGCAGTCCCAGCTACTCAGGAGGCTGAGGCAGGAGAATGGAGTGAACCCAGGAGGCGGGGCTTGCAGTGAGCCGAGATCGCACCACTGCACCCTAGCCTGGGTGACAGAACGAGACTCCATCTCAAAAACGAAAACAAAAACAAAAAAAAGAGAAAGAAATAAAAACATATATCTATATGAAAACGTGTACATGAATGTTCACAGCCGCATTATTCGTAATAGCCAAAAAGTGGAAACAAGCCAAACATCTATCAACGAATGAATGGATAAACTAAATGTGGAATATCCACATCACAGAAGATTACCCAGTCATAAGAGAATGAAGTATTCATACATGCAACGACACAATGAACAAAAAAACCTCATGGTAATTGAAAGAATTCATTCACAAAGCACTGCATATTGTGCTGTATGAAGTTTTGTACATATTACACAGAATTTTATTGTAGGTATATTGTATGGTTTCATTTATATGAAATGTCCCAAATAGGCAAAGCCATAGAGACAGAAATTGGATAATGGTGGCCAGGGTGGGGAATTCAGGCCTGGGGAGTGACTGCTGAATTAATACAGGGTTTCTTTTCTGGGTGGAAAACATAATCTAAATTTAAATGATAGCGTTGATTGTACAACTCTTAATACATTAAATGTCATTGGCTCGTAGACTTTAAAAGGGTTAATTTTATGTATGTAAATTGTGTCTCAATAAAACTTATTAAAGAAAAAAACGATTTAGTGAAATATTGCAATCACTTCCTCAACCACAGGATAAGATACTCAAGAAGGGTCAACAGCTCTAACCTTATGAGAAAGTGGTAACAGTATAGAGTTACTTTAGGGATATCTAAATAAGCAAGAAGACAGCTCCTTTTTTTTTTTTTTTTTTAGACTGCGTCTCGCTTTGTCACCAGGCTGGAGTGCAGTGGTGCAATCTTGGTTCACTGCAACCTCCGCCTCCCAGGTTCAGGTGATTCTCCTGCCTCAGCCTCCTGAGTAGCTGGGACTACAGGTACGTGCCACCATGCCCAGCTAATTTTTATATTTTTAGGAGAGACAGGATTTCACCAGGTTGGCCAGGATGGTCGCGATCTCTTGACCTCGTGATCCACCCATCTCAGCCTTCCAAAGTGCTGGGATTACAGGGGTGAGCCACCGTGCCTGGCCACAGCTCCCTTTTAATTCCCCGATGCACCTGCACAGATTCCTCGATGGCCTTAAATGTTCCCCAACTGCCACCTTGGCATCTGTCACCCTAAAATTCTCTTGGGCCACCTTGCTAGCCCAGTATGCTACATCTCCCTGGGGACATCTTGGGGATCCTGCTTACTTTGCACAATCAAAGGATGTTCAGAACCCCTGAAGATTGCAAAGAATGGACCTCCATCAGCAACCTCTGCACCGTGCAGTCAATGCAAATGCACCACACAGGCAGCCAGGGCAGGTCCTCCCTGCTCCGAAAGGAATGAAGTTCAAAGGGCGGAGGGGAAGCTCTGTCCACTAATAGGAAACATCCCCAAGCATCCAGCAGAGGCCCAGGGGCAGAGGAGGAGAACAGCAGTTCCAGGCAGCAGAATTCCTTCTCTGCCCTCCCTGGGAAGGATCAAAGCAGGATGAAAAGAAAACTCACCTGGTCTGAAGAGGAGCCTTGGCTTGTGGAGCATCATCAGATGTAAAGGCTTCTCAACACTCTTTAAATCCCACAGAACAGAAAAAAAGGAGGGAGGAAATGATGTCCTGAGATCAAACTGTGAGAGTGACGAGTGACACCTCGGCCAGGGGCATCCGCTGGGGGCTATGTCTCAGCTCCTTTCTTCTGTTCAAACAGGTTTGGAAGATTTTCTACCTTATGTAATCAAGATAACTGGACTCCTTGACTAATACTTTTATACGGTGGTATTAGAAAGGTGTTCTGAAAATGCATCTAGTACAAAAGGACACTTTCTTTTCTTCCTGTTTCTTGCTGAACAATTTCAAAGAAGCATGGCCAGGCTGGCTGGGCGTGGTGGCTCACATCTGTAATCCCAGCACTTTGGGAGGCAGAGGCAGGCAGATCACGAGGTCAGGAGTTCGAGACCAGCTGGCCAATATGGTGACACTCCGTATGTACTAAAAATACAAAAATTGGCTGGGTGCGGTGGCTCAAGCCTGTAATCCCAGCACTTTGGGAGGCCGAGACGGGCGGATCACGAGGTCAGGAGATCGAGACCATCCTGGCTAACACGGTGAAACCCCGTCTCTACTAAAAATACAAAAAAAACTAGCCGGGCGAGGTGGCGGGCGCCTGTAGTCCCAGCTACTCGGGAGGCTGAGGCAGAAGAATGGCGTGAACCTGGGAGGCGGAGCTTGCAGTGAGCTGAGATCCGGCCACTGCACTCCCGCCTGGGCCACAGAGCGAGACTCCGTCTCAAAAAAAAAAAAAAAAATACAAAAATTAGCCAGGCATGGTGTTGCACACTTGTAGTTTCAGCTACTCTGGAGTCTGAGGCAGGAGAATCTTTTGAACCCAGGAGGCAGATGTTGCAGTGAGCTGAGATCATGCCACCACACTCCAACGTGGGCGACACAGCAAGACACCGTTTCAAAAAAAAAAAAAAATGTGTGGCCACGAGAACTTTTAGCCTGGAAGGTGGAGTTGACTAGAAGTGGAAAGAGAGAGAAGGCAGGAAGCAGGGGGTGGGTGGTGGACTGTAATATATAGATATTAGTTGGGATAAATCAGGCCACCAGTGGTTTATCAAGTAGTTAAGACATTTCTTTCCTTCTCCTTTAAAATACAAAGGAAATGGTGCAGGGGCTGAGTTAACAGTACCATGGTAGGAGAGCCCCCAAATCTGCATGCTATTCTCTACTTCTACCTCATGGCCCAAAATGGCTGCACCAGTTCAAGCCATCATGTCTACATTCTAATCAGCAGCAAGAAGAAGCAGAAAGAAGCCTACCTTCATTCCCTTCAAGTTCACTGTCTAAAAGCTGAACACTTCATGCCCATTTATGTTTGTTGTATAGAGTAGTTAGCTCCACTGTGTTTCAGGAGAGGTTGCGTAATGTATTTTTTTTCCTGATAAACTACATAATTTTGATTGAGTTCTGACTTCCCCCAAAAGTGTGGTTGACATTGAGCTGAACTATTTTTAAATCCTTTCGAGTAAAATAAAACACCTTGGGAGATAAATGATTAGCAATGACAGTAATTACTTTTTTACATCAACAGACTACTTTTATCTTCCTTTACTACTCCAAATTAAAATACTTACTGATAATTCCCTGACAATCGGTAAAAAGAATCAATATATTCAGATTGCCTTTCCATCCTAGACATCCTGAGAATAAATGAAAAGCAACAAAGAAGCCGGTTTAGCCTTCACCAGCAGACACCCAAAGAAAGAGCACAGAGTTTTTGGGAGGCCGAGGTGGTTGGATCACCAGAGGTCAGGAGTTTGAGACCAGCCTGGCCAAGATGGTGAAACCTCATCTCTACCAAAAATACAAAAACTAGCTGGGCGTGATAGTGGGCACCTGTAGAATCCCAGCTACTCGGGAGGCTGAGGCAGGAGAATCATTTGAACCTGGGAGGCAGTGACGGAGTAAGACTCTGTCACCAAAAAAAAAGAAAGAAAGAAGAAAGAAAGAGCATAGACTATCAGGATGGTGAGCAGTATGGTTCCCCAAATGGTGTACCTTTCATCTTGTCCTTGCAGAACCGCATTTAGTATTTGGGCTACAACTTAGATCAATGAAGACTGCTGATGCCCAAATAGTTAGACTAATCTATTAATGCCATTAATAGACTGGCTCTTTGCTCTATGTATCACCCTGGTCTTACTTTTTTCCCCACTAGTCTATTTATATTTCCTTATGAATTTGTAACAGCTCTTTATTCATTAAAAATAAAAGATCTTTGCCATTTTGCTGCAACTAAAATAAGCTTTACTGTAATAAAGTAATAGTTTTTAAAAAAACAACTCAGAGGAAAGAAGCGCTGATAGCGTGTCCAAGCGGATGAGCAGAATTAGGCAGAAAACTTTTTGAACCTAGAGATATCAGGTGTTGACGTTAGACAGAGTGCATGTGAGAAAAACATTTTCAATGTGAACACTACTCATTTTCAAGGTCTCCAAATTGTTAAGACTACCATGTTCCCAAGCTTTGAAGGCCTTTGGCACAGCCCCATACTTTCAACAGAGTGTGTCCTTACCAAGGACAAGCAAAAAAGAAACAACAGGTAAAATTCATTTTCAGAAGCTCCCAGTGCCTTCTGTAAATATGGGAAGGGACATAGAAGCCCCCTGTAAACTCAAAAGAACCATCCAAATGTTACTGTTCTTTTTTTAAAACTGTCTGTACAAACACTTGCATTGATGACCATGTTTGTATTAGAGAAACACAGAAAGGTGGTCAGGAATTGTCCTCACATCTGTGTGGACACAGTGCCGCCAAGATTCCCGGGCATGGACCCCCTGGTAGATATCCCGGAGGTGGGGCCTGAAGCTGCCCACAAGTTGCCTGGAATGGGAAGAAGGCTTACGTCTTTCCTCCTTCCTGGCTCCAGGTGTATGTGCAGCAGGATCAGCTCCTCAAATGCATCGAGAGCTGCAAGCTGCGCTGCTGCCAGGAGCTTTTGTGTGTGTGTGTGTGTGTGTGTGTGTGTGTGTGTGTGTGTGTGTTTTGAAGTACTGGTGTCTGGGACTTGGGGAGTGATGGGGACCTTCCTGGGGCAAATGAGATGAAGATCCCCTCAACGCAGTTATGGAAAGACAACAAACAGCACTAAGACAGCAGTCCCCAGAGCCAGAGACAACCACCCAAGGCTACTTCCTAAGTGGCCTCTAAATCGGTGGGAGAGGAGGGGAGACTTGCAGCTTGAACCAAACAGAACAGGCACATCCTAGGAACACGCTGTGCTGAACCGCAGGCCTTGATATGCAAGCGGGATGAAATCAACGGACACCCTGCTTTCTCTGAACTTCCTGACTCCTCTGGATAAACCAGCACAGACAAGATTAGACCAGAAGAGAGACAGACCTCCAACCCCCCTGGGCTGCCATGGCTGCCCTCCCAGATGAACTTAAAAAAAAAAAAAAAAAAAAGCCCTCTGTAACTTGATCCCCTTTGCCTCTAAGAGCTGGAAGCCCTTGGAGGTCCCTGGCACGTCTCCCTGAACACAGACCACATGCTGGCAGTGGGGGCTGACCTCCAGTGCTTTGAAGGAGGGAACCCCCAGCCCCCAACACAGACGCCCACTCCAACAAGGCTCAGAAAATCAACAGAGGGGAAGAGAGGCTCGAAAACCCTTTTTAAATTTGCCTGCCAGATGTGAAAATCCAGGCAACCCATGAGGGGCACTTGGAGAGACACAGAAGAACCTTAAATGCTTAAGTTAAGTCCTCCTTAAGGATCTCCTACTAATCATTTAAGCCAACCCAACATCTTTACAAAATCGAGGGA
The DNA here is from genome assembly GCF_009764315.1 of Trachypithecus francoisi. NCBI lineage: Eukaryota > Metazoa > Chordata > Mammalia > Primates > Cercopithecidae > Trachypithecus > Trachypithecus francoisi. The sequence continues at coordinate 4,844,126 of NW_022681456.1, forward strand.
ATTACCCGAAGTCCTCTGTGTAGGGAACTTCTAAGGGGAGCCTGGGCTTGCCTCCTCCCCGGACATCATGTGAAACGACTCAGGCAACAGTTAATAAATCTTAAGACCCGGGGACGGATTTCATCTTTGTGCAGAAAAAAAATATATATATATATTTCTGCAGAAGGAAAACAAGAAAGGAGCCCAGGATCTGAGTGTAATTAGTTAGCTGATCAGACAGTTATATAGTCACAGACAGCCAAAAGCTTAAAAAGGAGTGGGAGGGGGCCCGCTGAGAACTCTTGCTACTGAGAACTTTTTCCAGCTCTTTCCTCTAACCGTCTATTCAGCAACATTGAAGGGAGCACCCACCATGTGCTTAGCTCTGTCCTTGACATGCGACACGTCGGTGAGCAGGATGGCAAAGACCCCACCCCATGAGGCTTCGATAAACAACACACATACTAAATAAGCGCATTTTATAAATGGGTCACACGTGTCAAGGGAAAATAAGGGGGAGCCAAGGAAGGAGCACATGCCCGGAGATAAGGTCTTCCCTGGATGATTAAGCTGTGACAGCACTGGCAATTGATTAAACGTCCACTAATCGGAAAGCACACTTTTTGGTATGCAGTGATTCCACCTGCAGGAGTCTTGGCTCTACCTGAGTGGACTAGTGATTTCCCACTCTCTGTGATCTACAGGATGCTGTGTGCAAACCTAACCAGTGCTTCACGACATTGGTCTACCTATTAAAGAGAGAACCTTATGTCTGGTCCTTATAGGAATCTGAATATTGCTTTGAGAGGTTCTCCAGACAGCTGGTAAAAATCAAGATTTAAAAAAGAAAAAAGCCAGATGTAAAACGCTACCTCGGAGTGCAAAGGCTTCAATGCAGAGACAAGGAGTGTGAAGTTCAGGATATGTAGACTTTCTTTCCCTGGTTCCTATTTCAGGAACATCATACAGCTGGTCTTCCCTGGGGTGTTAGACTCCTCACTGTTACTACAACATCAAGAGTCTCACATGTTTGCGAACCAGGATTAAAACAAAAAATCTACCTTTAAGTTAGTACATCCATTTCCAGAGCTCCACAAGGAAGGAATTAAGCGGACAGGAAATCATCCAAACATGAGGATAAAAAGGTCTGACAGAGAGTGTTTGAAATATGAGAAGGAGTGCTATGAACTCTCCCAAAGAAAAGAAACAGCAAGGAGACTGATAGAATTGCAAAGGTCTGCAGGGAACAAAAGAATGCTAGGAGCAAGGGGACGAACCTCCCAGACCTGAGACCTCCCCGGGTTTGCAACTTTATTTGTACTTTCAGAACTGGTCCTGGGCAGTTTGGAGGTTCATTTGGATTCCACGAACCTAAGCGATTCTTAGATTTTTTGCTCTACCCAAGTCAGAAAGTGACTTCAAAACATTTTGTATTGGTGGAATTCCAACCTGAGAAATCAGAAAAAGGTAGAAATACGATCACAAGTCCTCCTTGGAAAAATCCACACATATTTCCAGAGCCTCTCCTTTATTTAGCATTGCCTAAGCAGCAAAGCATAGCTAATGATGAGGCTGAACTGCGAACACAACACAAGTCCCCGGGAACAATAGAAAAATATAATCAAGGAGTCAAACCCCAGCATAGTGATAATTATTCTTATCGAGTCATTCCCCCATTGAATATAATAAGCCAGACACTGTAATCTTCAGGCAAAATGTTGCAGAAACAGCTGTAGTAATGAAAGAACATGCTAACGAGATCAGAGACCATGAAAAAACAAGAGAAGAAGAAAACAAGAAACTCCCACACCCTCTCTTCCAATTCTCTCTCTTTAAGCCTAATTTCTCTATGGCTTATTTCTCTTGTTCTCTTTAAAGCATTCTCTTCAAGGCTGACTGGTTTCTGATTTCCATGGCCTTAGACTTAAGTTTGTCATGCCAACTTGGAAGGAGGCCAAACTATATAAAATAGAAACATTCCACGTAAAAGCAAAGGAGTCTCAGCCCAAGGTGGCACAAATGCGGAATATGAAGTGAGCACACTCCTTGTTCTGAAACACTGCCTCCAGGAAGCCTCTCTTGCCTTGCACCCGGATGAGCTTTCTCCTGACTGCTGGAAAAGACAGGAAGAAGATGGCAGGGATGCAGGGTTCTGGAAGCTTTTCTCAGCGAGCTGGGTCTTGGGGACTTTTGCAATAAAAAATGGCACTTCAACTAGTGTGTCTCCTGCTGCCAGGGAGCGGAAATGTCACCTCAGCTTAGGGACAGACAGATGGCTAACCAAGATGGTTTCTCATCACTGTTGGCTTCATTCATTCCTGTGCATAGTAGCAGTAGACTCTTTGGATAAATGGCTGTGTATCTGAGAAAAACATGATACATATTTGATATTTAACTTATAAAATAAAAGGAATGACTTCTCAACCTTTCAAAAGAATGGTCTTGCTAGAAATAGTAACTTGGCTTAAATATAGAGTCCCAGCTGGGATGTCTTCATCATATGATTACTTAACTAGAGACATTCTGTTAGGAAATGGGCATACAGTGTCAGCAAATAACCCCTCCCAGAGAACTACAGATTGCATGGAGAAAATTCTATTTCTCACAAAGCTCTATAATGACCATGTATATAAATAAGAAAGCATCTCTTTATATATGCACATATTTAAATGTAGTATTATAGGCATGCATATATTTTTTATAAATGCAGCCTCTTCCCATCTAACGAACAAACTCAAGAAGAATTCTATTTTATGCACTGTAATAGTATGACTGTAATAGTAATTACACCAAAATCACTTAAACATTTATTGTCCAATATTAGACAAATATTTTCACAATAAAGCCTGTTGTATTTATTTAAAACACAAAATGATAAGGGAAAATTACCCTGATCTCTTAAACCCCAATACTGCAGAGGCAAAATAACACTTTTCTTTCCATTGGTCTAATTTAACGAGCTGGGATAAAACACTGTGAATACTTAAGGATTAGATTTTTAGGAATATCTACACTCTGTGTTTCCAACAAAATAATTAGGAGAGAGAAAGAGTTTAGAGTAACAGAAAGAACACCCAGGGGGCAAGCATGCATTTGTCCATTTGTCCTGGGTTCCCCTCTCACCAACTGGGTGTTCTTGGGTAAGTCACTTACCCTCTCTTTGTCTCAATACCCTCATCTGTGGAACAGGGATAATACAGGTATCCACCCCAAGGGGCTGTTATGGGGACTCACAAACTGACATTGGCTTTATCACGTACTTATTGAAAGAACCTGACACGTTATTGTACTTATTTTAGTTTAATTTTCCTCTCTTTTAGAATGAGGATAACTACTGGCCCTTCTTCATGGCCTACAATGGTAATCGGAGGAGGTTATTCAGGCATGAGTACTGTTATGTACAGCAAGCATTTTAACAAATGCTGGTGACTACTGATCTTCCTTGCCCATTCAATATAATGATGGCAGCTCAGAACACAACAGCGATGGTTCATCTTTCTGAAAAACTTGATCTCTCTTTTGAAAATCCAAATGCCAATATGTGAAACATTCAAAAGGCCAATATACAAATATACCTTTATTGTATAAATGCAAATTTATAGTTATTTATTATGGAGTTTGATAAGATGAGGATGCTTTCGTGGATAACAAATTCCTTTGCAAAAGCTAAAAATTCAGATATTACCCAAAAATCATAAATCTATCCCCTATCACAATATTATCACAAAGCATGTTAATCTTTCACCAAGCAGCATCATCTGAGGTTTGAACAACATTTCACAGATAACACAATCAAGAGAACTTAGATGCTGAGGTATACATGAATTCACATATGCAAATCTGAATTTTAAAATGAAATGTGGCGTAATCCCATAACTTTTGCAATTCATGATACATGTAAGACTCTTAGCTTAAAAAAACACCAACATGGAAATCTCCAACTATTTAGAACTAATAAAGTATGAGTGCACTGACAGATTCAGCCAAAGTAGCAAAGAAAGGACAATTTATAGCCTTAGCTATGTGCATTAGAAAATTGAGAAAGAACAAATAGTGTTTTATTTCAAGAAACTAGTGGGGGAAACTCAAACAAGTAGGTTAAGATTTTAAAAGAGAAAAAAGATTTTTGCTAATGACATTAGAAGTAAATGTTAAATGTCTTCTAAAGAGGGTTGATGATGGCCTAGATGTCTACGGAACACAGTTGGAAACCATTAGGCTCAATAGGGAGATAATGGCACTGAGGAATGAGAATGCATGCAGGCCCTGGAGCTGGTTCCTCTGCCAAAGCTGCGGACTAATACCTTGAATCTCGAGGACATGGTGGGTGGGTGGTGGCGGTCCATGGAGATGGCCTGGGCTGACACTGAGGTGGAGCTTGGGTATTTCAATATTTTAGTACTTCTGCAACTGCTGCCACCTTTCCAGGTCATCTGAGCTGAATGTTGGCACTGAAACTAGACAGCCTTTCTGATGCTTTCCAGCTCTTTCTGAAATCTAGAAGTTTCCAGTGTTTGTTAAGGTGGGGTGAGGTGGAGAGATTCCTGAAAACCAGAGAACGAACAGCATCCGCATCCTTCTCCCATGCGCTTCCTCTCTTGCTCCCACACAGCACACACCTGGTCACACAGTCACATGCATGCACACACACCTCACATGAGCCTCACACTCTCACACATACACACATCACACGCTGTCACACACACACACCACACACTCCACAAACTCTCACATATGCAACACATCCAAGCCACACACTCTCATACATACACACACAACAAACTCTCACACATACAACACACACATATCACACGAGCCTCACATTCTCACACACACACCACACACTCTCACACATACACATAACATCATACACTCTCCCATACACACACACCACACACTCCACAAACTCTCATATGCAACACATCTAAGTCACACACTCTCACACATACACACACAACAAACTCTCACACATACAACACACACATACCACACAAGCCACATGCTCTCATACATAAACACAAGCCACACATTCTCACACATACACACAAATAATCAGTAAAGCATCTAAACCTTACTTTGCCAAACATGACAGTATGTGCCCATGTCATATTTTCTGGCCCTGGACTCCAAAAGTCACATTTTCTTTAGCAAACTCTGTGCTGTCTGGAGGGTGGAGGCCTCCACAGGGCCACTAGGCAGGTGTCCAAGACCTCAGGACACTTGGCAAGTGCCACTGCAACTCCTTGAAGAATAAAGATAATTTCAGAGATGACTGGGAACATGCCGATTCCCCTTCTGGAGGAAAGGAAGGGAGAGCCAGGGCTCTGGGACACCCACTCATGTCCACAGTGGACACACCAGGGGAGGCCCATCCATGAGGGCCAGCGCCTTCCCACAGCATGGAGTCAGAGCCTCCTCCCAAGCATCAGGGTGGCAGGTGCACCAAACAGGTGCTGCAGGAGCCTACGGCTGTGAGGGTTGCAATCTTTTCTTTTTGATCCTTCAAGAAAATCAGAAGTGGTGCCTGAGGGCTTTGGCTTAAAACCTTGACATGTGAGAATTATATGGTCTATCACTTCCAAGAAAACCACTGTGGCTCACAGCAGAGAGAGAAAGAGAGAGAAAGAGAATACATCTTCAAGGAAGAGCTGTTAACAATTTTGAAAAGAAGACAGAAAACTGATGTGGCTCTTAATATTAATATTTCTAGATGATAGTTCTGGGGCTGGGTGGAAAAACAGCTTTTCTGACAACAGAAAAAAGGACTGTAGAAGAACAGGGAGGCTGACCTTCTTCAAACAAATCACCTTTCTCCATCTTCCCAGAAGTGAAAGAAATGCTTAGATGTCTTCAGACATTAAGAAACCATTTTAAATCATCTCCCTGAAAAGCCCTTTCCTATGTGCAAACACGACACCACTACACTACATCATTATGTGTAACAATGAAAAACAGAATACCATATATGCCCATCACCCAAGAAATGTTTGCAAACATGTGGCATCATCATATGTTGCATAAAATGTAGGAGTTGAAATGCATGAGCTAGACCTACAGGCGTCAGCAGGGCTTCAGCTTGAAACCATCATCTTGGGTGAAAAAAATAAACTGGAGAAAGATACAGTATGATACCCTGTGTGCCTAGTTTCAAAATGTTTGAAGCAACTTTGTTGCTTGTGGTTGATGGATTCAACCACAACTTCTATGAATTAGTACAACTTCTATGAAAAACAGCATGGAGATTTCTCAAACAACTGAAAATAGAAATACCACTGGATCCAGCAATCCCACTACTGGGTATCTACCCAAAGGAAAATAAATCATTATATCAGAAAGATACCTGCACTGGTATGTCTATTGCAGCACTACTCACAACAGCAACTTAGGATTCAACCTAACTACCCATGAATGAATGATTAGATCTTCAAAATGTGGTATACATAAATATATACAATGGAATACTACTCAGCCATAAGAAAGAATGAAATCATGGTTTACGTAGCAACATGGATGGAACTGGAGGGCATTATCCTAAGTGAAACAAGCTAGGCACAGAAAGTCAAATGTCACATCTTCTACTCATAAGTGGGTGCTAAAAAATGTGTACATGTGGATGTAGAGTGGAATCATAGGCAAGGAAGACTCAGAAGTATTGAGAAATTAGTTAATGGGTACAATATGCATTATTTGGATGTTGGATATCCTAAAAGCCCTGATTTGACCACTATGCAAGTAACAAAATTGCACAGGTGCCCATAAAGTTGTACATTAAAACAATTAGAAGAGATAAAACTTGGTTGCTTATTGATACGCATATATTACAAAAAGTTCAAAGATATGGACAGGAAAAATCAGCACCACATTCATGTTAGTGAACGATAAAGGGGTAGAGTTTGGGATGGAGGGAGGGCTGGTGGAAGGAGTAGAGAAAACAGGATTGGGGAGCAGAGGAAGGGGCCAAAGTAACAAGGGACTGGAGGGCAGGGGGAAAGAGGGAGTAGCCTCTGGGGAGGGTGTAAAGGATTTCAGCTTTATCAGTGATGTTTGCTTTCTTTCATTCTTTTATTTTCAGATACAAATCTGACACAAACAGGATGAAATCCTAGCATCTGTAATTTTGTGGCAGATGTTAGTTATCTCATTCACCATGCTCTTCTCTCTTTTTAAGTATATATATGTATATATTTAAAGGTCTTTTCATTTTTATAACAGGAAAATGTTAACAGTCACGTATATAAAACTCTGATGTTTCTAACAGCTTCTTTTCATAGTCTACCTTCCTAACTGAAAACTCACGGATTCTATTTTTGGTTAAAACTAGAATTTTTCTACTAGGAATTCAGAGTGGGGATATGAGATATAAGTGATGACACGTATTCCAGAAGATGATTTTTAAAATGAAGGGAAAAGAGTTTAGAGGCATTCTGACTAAATGGAGCAGTCAGAAGATGATCTATAAAATGAATAAAATGAGTTTTTTTTCAAATCAATCTATTAAATGATATACACTAAAAAAAAAAAAAAAACCATATTTTAGAGACAAGGTCTCACTCTGTTGCCCAGGCTGGAGTACAGTGGTGCACTCACAACTCATTGCAGCCTTGGACTCCTGGGCTCACATGATCCTCCTGCCTCAGCCTCCTCAGTAGCTGGGACTACAGGTGCACACCACTATGCTGGCCCTAGAAACACACTTTTAAAAGATGTTGTTTGTATAACATATTCAAGGTTGGTTATGGTGATCACACAGCAGAGAGGAATCACCGCCAGATTTTCAAATCACATTAGCTTACTCAATCAAATTGTTGGCCATGGCCACAGAAGTGTAAAGAGAATCAAGATGTGGGTTTTTGTGACTGGGGCTTTATGTGCACACACTGGAGGTGTTCAAATATCATGTGCATAGGTGTGTACTTGTTGGCATTGTGCCCATATACCTGTGCACCTACAGAGACACCTGTGGGCAGTGGCAGTGACGCTATCTTCTACTCACCAGTTTCATCAGACCCCTGACTTCCCAGGATTTGGTATCATGCAGACACAACCAGAATGAAAGAGGCCCTCGCCTACAGGCAAATAGAGCGCTTCACGCCATAGGGACAGTAAGGAAAAACACATGTACACACGGACACAGGCATCTAGCACTGAGGCTGTCACGAACTTCCTCGCAGCCGCATTTTACAAGTTTCCTTCCAACAGGACAAATCAAACCTCAGCACCTTTAATGAGGACAATCTTAACTAAATATTTGGCTTTATACATTTGAGGAACATTTCTTCTCAGTAATGTTTAGCCGCCCAGACATCTTGGGACCAGCTTAATGGTCTCCACATGCCTTCTGCATGGGGTCCAGCTCTGGGAGCCTCCTCTGCCCCCAACAAAGCTGACTAGCCAATGTAGAAACTGCAGGGGGTCTCCGAGGCACAGTGCGGCCAGACTTCCACATACCATCTTCTGAGCAAGGGGCATCCATCTGTGGGATGATAATTTAAACCAACTCCCTGTCCACAAACACGGAGAATAAAAAGAACAGTGGGACTCTGCCCCCCAGTAGATCCTGGGCTGGGAAAACATAACTTTGTTCTTCCCTAAGAACCGATATTTTCACAAACCAATAAAAGTTAATCCTCTTGCCGCCAAACCACCTTTACCACACGCCTTCAGCCTTGTACAAACGGCCAGAAGGCTTTGCAGTCCTCCGCCCTCAAAGGATTAATCTTCAGCCTTCCTACTGCTTTCCCTTCTTCCCCACTCCCGGACAGAGTTTACTGAGATCAGAGTCATAAAAGTATATATATTTTTTAAACAGAGAGAAAAAAAATCCAACTATGCTAATACTAGGGTTTTCATCTCTGAAATAATCCCAAGGTTCAACCATATTGTGGTCTTTAAGAATGAAAGACTGAATTCCTGAGATGAAACAAACAGAAATGCTTTGCAAATCCCCGGGTTACCCAAACCTCGCCTTGGCCAATGATGTCTGTGCTGGATTTGTCACTCACAGAGCAGGAATGCTCCTTCCCCAGATAAGTCCTGGGGCCTAGGGCAGAAAGCTCCTACTCAAGACAATAGCAATGGAAGTTCCCATGGAAACCAAGGGTAAGGAAAACATGGAAAAAAACAAAACAAAACCCAAAGAGCACAGATGATAGGCAGAGATGCATCACAACATTTATCCAAATCTTAAGCCAGAGTCTGACAACCTTAGCCACTTTATATCGCTTCAAATCACAAAGGCGTTTCACAGGTTGGTGCAAAAGTAATTGCGGCTTCTGCTGATTTTTTTTTTTTTTCTTTTTTGAGACAGAGTCTTGCTCTGTCACCCAGGCTGGAGTGCAGTGGCACAATCTCAGCTCACTGCAACCTCTGCCTCCCGAGTTCAAGCAATTCTCCTGCTTCAGCCTCCTAAGTAGCTGGGATTACAGGTGCCCGCCACCATACCCAGCTAATTTTTGTAATTTTAGTAGAGACGGGGTTTCACCATGTTGGTCAGGCTGGTCTCAAACTCCTGACCTCGTGATCCACCCGCCTCGGCCTCCCGAAGTGCTGGGATTACAGGCGTGAGCCACTGCACCCGGGCCTGCCATTATTTTGCCACAATTACTTTTGCACCAACCTAAATCGAACTGGACCTTGTCCTTAGTAGCATCCTGCCCTCTGTTTGATGACAGCCAGAGGGTCAGTGTTAGTTCTACCACAACAGTCCCTACCCCGCAATCAGTGTCATCCCCTCATCCCAATCTGGTCTTATCCATAAATGATGGATATTTTTCATTTAATAATTTTTTTTTTTTTACCAACTCACCTAGATATCAGCCTTGTTTTAAGCAACCATGTCTATGATATTTAAGCTTGATGGGCTAGTTATTTCAAAATAGCTCAGCCTAAAAATAGCCCCAAAACTTTCAAATCACCCGCTTCCCTACTCTGTAAAACACAAAATAAAATTCTAAGCTCCACTCCCCACCCCCCAAACATCTGACTGGACTTCCTCCTTGGCCAGGGCACTCTAAAATTTAACCTGAAAGATGGGTTCCGACCGTGACGGGAAGTGGGGGGTCAGGCAGACCTCATTCTACTCTTCAGCATTAACATGGACCAGACTTTTTTTTTTTTTTTTTTTTTTTGAGACGGAGTCTCGCTGTGTCGCCCAGGCTGGAGTGCAGTGGCACGATCTCGGCTCACTGCAAGCTCCGCCTCCCGGGTTCCCGCCATTCTCCCGCCTCAGCCTCCGAGTAGCTGGGACCACAGGCGCCCGCCACTGCGCCCGGCTAGTTTTTTGTATTTTTTAGTAGAGACGGGGTTTCACCGTGTTAGCCAGGAGGGTCTCGATCTCCTGACCTCGTGATCCGCCCGCCTCGGCCTCCCAAAGTGCTGGGATTACAGGCTTGAGCCACCGCGCCCGGCCAGACTTTAAGTCTAATAAGAAACATTCACATCTATTCTCTCTGAAGCCTGCACCCGGAGGCTACATCTGCATAAAACTCGGTCTCCACAACCTCCTATCATAACCCAGATACTCCCTTCTGTTGATAATAACTCAACCAATGATCATCAGAACATTTTTAAATCTACCCATAACCTGGAAGCCCCCCGCCCCTCAAGCTGCTGTGCCTTTCTGGACCGAACCAGGGTATTTCTTACATGTATTTGATTGATGCCTTCTATCTCCCTAAAATGTATAAAACCAAGCTGCGCCCCAACCACCTGGGGCACGTGTTCTCAGGACCTCCTGAGGGCTGTGTCTCGGGCCATGGTCACTCATGTTTGGCTCAGAATAAGTCTCTTCAAATACTTTACCAAGTGTGGCTCTTTTCATCAACAACTTGTTGTCTAATTTTCATCACAACTGATATTTTCTTTTTCATTTCTACCTGTCTTCCTCATCAGGCAATCTTCTAACGAGGAAGACAGGGGCTGTCTGCCCCATTAAAATCACTCCATCTAGGTCTGGTAAATGATTAAGTGAATCAATGGTGTGATATGACACTGACTCGACTTGCCTTAGGTTGTAATCTGCACACAGTCAAAAAGGTTGGGGGTAAACGAAAACCTGAAAGGAAAAATTACACCACTAAAAATAAAATTTACTTAAATAGTTGTTCTAACATTTTTCCCCTACGTCGCGGCCAATCTTGAGCTTCCCAGAATTAAGCAAGTTCAATGTTAACAACAACAACAAAAGCCTCTGCTTTATTAAAAATACAATTAATTCCTCAGTGCTGTTTCACTAAGCTGTTGAGAAAGAAAAAAATATTGTGAAGTCAGTAATGAGATTTGGGAGCCATAAAGACATCTGATGAATCTCGAAACTTCTCTGCTTCTTACCTTCCAGCCTGCTCCATCTTAGGGGCACAAAGGCTAATAGAGATCCTGCTTCAGTGTTCCCCTCCTCGAGAGTGACAGCCTAATTACCCACGCTGTAATCCTGGGGCTCTGCAGGAGCTGTCTCCAAGCACATTTTCTTTTCCTGGGGCTACTGTTTCAAGTCTAGATACTCTGGGTGCCTGGGCTGCTTCACCTCACACCACGCTCAGGGCAGGATGGAAAACCAAGACCCCGCTGGAGAATCGGGATGATTTGTAAATCTGCCTTTGCAAAGATACCTGAACCAGAGGGGGCTAAGCGTCAGCCAAAGCCTCAGAAGTATTCATCTTTATAATTTTCTCCAGCACATCTGGCAGCTCGAAAAGTGAAACCCTGCTGCACTTGGAAAACAACATTCTCATATCCAGAGAATCGGACACGGAGAAGAGCCCAGGGAGGCTGGAGGGCTCACTGAGTGATGGTGGTGGGGAGGAATGGAGGTGCTCAAATCAAGACAGATTTTTGTCTTACTGCCTCCTTTGCAATTTGATAAATAATTGTACAGTTCCCTCACCCTTATAAAAACAATAAAACGTAACAAATGGCATTTTTTCACCTGACAGAAGTGATGTTTATCTTTGAAGAAACACGAATGCATTCATTCATTCATTTACTTATTCGTTCCAATTCTAAGTGAATACTGGCCACGTCCTGAGCATGGCGTCAGGACCCAAGAATACCACCAAGTACAACCTCCGCACGTGCGCAACGAGGGACCACACGTGCCCTGCTCACCGTGCGGCTGCAGACCCAGGAGCAAGGAATTACCACCCCAGAACTTGCGCTCAAAGAAACCACTAGCTGTCCAACAACCACAGTGCGACGACCTCAGGTCACTGAAATCCTTCTCTTACTGGGAGGGCAGCCTGACGGTCGGGTTGCTGGCGATCCTTCCAGGTCACCAAATGGGGGAACAGCAGGATGCAACTGGGGGAACACCAGATGCCCACTGGTAAAAGCCCGGAACTGGAAACAGCCACAGCGTCCTTCAGTAAGGCATGGCCAAGTGATGTAAAAGCGTACAGGGAAGTATATGCTGCCACGAAAACATCTCTAAGACGCTGAAAAACATCATGGCACTACTGGGGCTTCCTGTCCCCATGGCTGGGCGGTGGGGGTGGCAGAGGAAATGTAGTGGGAGACAGGACGGAGGTGAGCTGCAGATTGGGGGTGTCTTAACTAAGCCTCATTCTATTTATTAGTGGCCTAAGCAGATGCTGACAAACCCCGTCAGCATGGGAGGGGAACAAGATGCAGGCCGGGGTGTCTGGGAAGGCCCCAGGGTCTCGGTAATTGTAGGAGAAGCCGCGACACACAGGGCAGGGTTCATAGTGAGTTTCCCCCACAGAGATACCGGCATCCCTCCTTTTCCACCCACCCCCAAAACATCAACTTCCAAGGGGATTCTGGGCATTGAATTTAGGGACCCGTTATTAGTTTCTTTCTTTCTGTTTTCCTATATAAAAGACAAGTATGCATAAACTGCACATTTTAAGTAACTTTCATGAAGAATACATACTCTGGTATATACACACATACACACATGTGCACGTATATACATGCATGTATACACACATACAGATATGTAGATACATTTATACAAGTATATAATGCACACACAGAGACACACATGTATTTTGTTTCCTGGAAGGAGCACAGCAAACTGAATGGTGATCCTATGGAAGCTTCTCTGTACTGGGGCTGGCAGATTCAATGTTCATGTTTACCTTTCTGTCATGGCCCAGTTTTTTAACTAGATACAGTCACTAATGTTTTTGTTGTTTGAAACTTCCAAGAGGATTCTGGGCATTGAATTTAGGGACCTGTTATTAGTTTCTTTCTTTGTTTTCCTATATAAAATTAACAGCAGCAGCAGTAGCACTTATTGTGACAATAAATAAGAACATGGAATAAATAAGAACACACTAAAGTAGGACTTATTTGAGAGGAACACACTCCCAGCTGGTGCACGGGCAGTCGCCGCCCCTCTGCAGAGTATCAGGCCTTCAAGTAGTACCTCTCCTCTCCCCTAGCTCGGGAATTCTACTTTTAGGAATTTATATAGATCTACTTAAAATGTTTTCCATGACTTACATCTAAGATTGTTTGTGAAGTGTTAGAACAGTAAAAAAATAGAAATGTAGATATTCATTAATGTAATTGAATGTAAAACATAACCACTAATGTCGTGTTCTTGAAGATAATGTTTTGAAGTCAGAAAATGCTCACGACATTTTTTTTTTTTTTTTGAGATAGGGTCTCACTCTGTCACCCAGGCTGGACAGCAGTGGTGCAATCATGGTTCACTGCAGCCTCAACCCCCTGGGCTCTGGGACTACAGTTGCAAGACACCATGCCTGGATGGTCTTGAGCTTCTGAGCTCAAGTGATCATCCCACCTCAGCCTCCCAAAGTGCTGGGATTACAGACATGAGCCACTGGCACCGCCCACAACGTGAATGTTGATGGCCAAAAAGGAACCTGTAAAAACCAACTGGTTTTAACTTTGTAAACAGACATGATTTATAAACCTATACACACATCTCTGCTATGACAGACATACATGTATATGAAACCCACACACATGCATGCATGGACATGGAGAGTCAGCAAATAAGCACTAACTAGATTAAGAAAAACTGGCAGAAAGTACAAAAAATTATTGACAGTTGATATGGCTGATTAACCTCCTTTCAGGCCGGTGGAGACTACTAGTGGTTTGCATATCATTGTTCACATGTTCTATTAGTTTTATAAGCTGAAAAAATTTGGCCATAGCATTCCCCTGTTTAATTTCGACCACCACCACATCTGCTAAGCAACCCTCTATTTGCACTTACACTCCTGATCATAAGGAAGGTGGATTGTAATCAGGCTGCTTGCCACGTGACTCTGTGGACACTGAATAAAGACTGGCCCACAGCGACTCTCTAAGCAGATCACGTGTCCACGAATTAGTTTCCATGTGGCACAGAACATATCTGGGGAAATGCTCTTTACTGCAGTCTGTCCCTTTACTGAAACGACTGCATTTTAAGCAAAAGCCCTTCTGGGAAGTTTTCTCAAAGAGCTGCTTGCAGGCCTGCCTTTCTTCTGGACTTCCCTCCCTCTCTTTCCCCTCCTTGCCTTTCCTTCTTTGTTTTCTTTCCTTCTCTTTTCCTCTCTTAATTGATGCCGCCTCCCCGGTGTGCAGTGTTTTAACTGCACACAGGTACCCAAGCGTCCCTTCAAAGGCTCCAGCCTGAGCGTAGCTGAGCATACGCAATCAGGCAAGCTGCTTCCCGGCTCCCCCCAGGACGGTGTCTTGCAAGGGAATTACATTTTCTCCACTGCCATTGGCCACCTGCTGGTTCCTGATCCACACTCTGTTACTGTGCTTATTGGCAAAGCCCACAGATTCTATCTGGAGCCTGGGGAGGCGACAGAGGTGCATCTATCAGTAATCTAATTCCACACGCCTGGTGAAAGGAGCCAATGTTATCGCAGCAAAGACTCGCCTCTTGCTATATTGATTTTTATATTAACAATAAAGGACAGCTGGTCCCCCAACGAGCAAGACTATGAAGAGAAGACGAACGTCCCCACTTCCCTCTTGGCCTGCAATTTGTGAATATTCTTCGGCTAAGATTCCTGCTTCGTCACGCCTGACAATCTCTCCTTTTAGGCCAGTGGGCTCTGCATTCTGTGTACAGTGGCTCAAGGCCAATCTTCCACTGATGGACCTGACACTTTGTCTTCCACGTCCCCAATCAGTCCAGGCTCAGGAAACTAAGCTGCTTTTAACTGATAGAATTCTTGGCTCTGGTTGCATATCCTTGCACTGAGCCAGGACCTCACTGAAATATTTCTCCTGGAGTTGGCATATAAATTCTTCATTTTTCTGGAAGTTTTCTTCTGCGACGCTCTCAGTACTTCCCCCACAACGATGAATATTAGCTGATTTGCTTGTTTGTCTGTTTAATTCAGTCCCGCTCCACCAGAATATGACCCGCACAGGAGCAGAGACCTTCTCCACCTTGTTTGTGGCTGCATCTGCAGTCCTAGAACAGGGCAGACACCTGAAAATATATGCATGGGTTCTGCCTTCTTTTACATAATAATATTGCATATTTAATATTCCCTGAGCCTATTCCTTCTGCTTATCATTTTAATGGATATCTCTCCTCCAATATGGACAGAAGAGCATGGTTAAATAGTTAATCTATGTAAAAGTCAAGAAACCTTAAAGAAAACAGAGCTGTTTTGGCTAGGGATTATTCAATGCTTACGTATAATTGGTGCATGAAATATTAAATAAAGTAGCACCCACTAGATGCTTCACAAGGATCTTTTGGGGCCGTTTCTCAGACCTATTTCTGTTGGTTACTGATGTCCTTCGAACTCCCCAGAGTCTCTGAAGTGAGCTCGTAGGAGTGACGGGTGTACGAAAAGATGAAATTGACTCAGACCCCCATGGCATTGCCATATGCTGTTTTCAGCTGTCCAGCATCCTCCTAACAGGGAATTTCCTCTTTCCCACTGTGTGCAGTGTTTGGAAAGAACGTAGTCCAATAACTTATTGCTGTGTCACACACCATTCCAAAAATTTCTGTCTTAGCCACATTTATTTCACTCATGAATCGGTCATTTGGGCAGGGCTCTGCCAGGACGTCTTGCCTCAGCTCTGCATGGTATTCCTCAAGGCAGCTCAAATGCTGGGGTCAGAACCAGGGAGAAGCTCAGTCACCCACATTTGGCAGTAGAGCTGTCTTTCAGCCAGACTGTCAGCAGGAACCCTTCCAGGCAGCCTCTCTACATGGCTTGAGCTTCCTCACAACATGGTGGCTGGGTTCCCAGGGCAAGCAACCCAGGAGAGACGGATGGAGGCTGGCAGAAGCCACATCAACTTTTATACCCAGCAAATTTGATTCATCAGATAAGTCACCAACCATCTCAGGTTCAAGAGGATGGAAAATAATTTCTATCTCTTATTGAGAAGTAGTAAGATTCTGGGAGAGTGTGAGGGTCTGGTAATATCACTATGGTCATTCTGGGGAGATACATTCTGGCACTTTAGGTGGGTCAAAATCCTGGCTTTCCATAACACAAGCTGTTAGGTCTCTGCTGGACCTTCCACCACATCCTGTCTTCAGTCTCGTTGGAGTTAGGCAATAGGTCAAAGAGATGATCTCCAAGAATCTCTTTCTTGAACTGAAAGATTTTATTGAGATGATTAGAGGTGTACATGTATTTGTAAGAAATAATACAAACAGATCTCATGGACTCTTTACCCAGTTTCTCCCAATAATGACATCTTACAAAATAATAGTACACTACCACAACCAGGATATTGACAGTGCTGCAATTCCCTGATCTTTTCTGAGATGTCCACAGTTTTACTTGCATGTGTGCGTGTGGTTGTGTTTTAGTTGTAACAATGTTTTTCCATGTGTAGGTTGTATGTCCACCCCCACCAGGTAAGGATACAGAGAGTTCCATCTACACAAGGAGCCCTCCTTTCTCCCTTTATAGCCAAAGTTGCATCCCTCCACCACCCTCTCCATCTCTAACACCTGGAACTCATTAATCTGCTCTTCATTTCTGACATTTTGTCTTTTCAAAAATGTGATTTGAATGGGATCATACGATATGCAACCTTCTGACCTTGGCTTCTTGTCACTCAGCATACTTCCTTGGAGGTTCCTCCAAGTTGCTGTATGGACAGTTTCCTCCTTTTAATTGCTAAGTGGTATTCCATGGTACATGGTTTGTTTAACCATTTCCCCACTGAAGGATGGTTTCTCCAAGATGTTTAATCATAAGCAGTGGCATAAGGGCAAAACAAATGTTGGTATTATTTGTTTTCTTTTCAAAAATGGCAGCCTGGATAGGGACCTCGGCTCCTCCTACAAATCATGGCTGAGGTTCCTTTTTAGTGTTAATGGTTTACGAGCCAGGTTTTCTGAGTCCCAGATAGGGCTCTGACAGGTCTGCTTTTGCTTAAATTATCTCAAATCAATTTCTATTACAGGCAACCCATTGTGTGCCAAATTGACACACCCCTAGAGCATGGGCCTCATGTCAACAATCCAAAAATGGATATTGGTGATGGCCTCTCATTTCTTGGAGACTTATTTTAAAATCCTTTATTATTAAACTTTGATATCTTCACCTTTTTGGTTTCACTGTTGAGACAGGGTCTTGCTGTGTCACCCAGGCTGGAGTACACTGGTATGATCTCAGCTCACTGCAGTCTCGACCTCCTAATCTCCCAGGTGCAACCGATCCTTCCACCTCAGGCTCCCAAGTAGCTGCAACTAAGGGCATGAGCCAACACTCCTGACTAATAGTTTTTAATTTTTTTGTAGAGATGAGGTCTTACCATATTGCCCAGGCTGTTCTCAAACTCCTGGGCTTAAGTGATCCTCCTGCCTCAGCCTCCCTAAGTGTTGGGATTATAGGCATAAGCCATTGCACCTGGCCATCTTCACCTTTTGAATATGTTACTGTCAACTAGGCTTTAAAAGGCAAATAAAAATCAGCAAAATAATAGAAATAAAAGAGATACAAATCCTAAATATTTCGGCACAACAAATAATTCAAGAAACAGCTATGCTCACTAATCAATGGAATAACAATATTGTCTCACAATAACAAAATTGTCTCCCACAATTCCACAAAATGGAGATTTGTAGACATTCAAAATGCAAAAAAAGAAAAAGAAAGTTTACAGGCAGAGTCTCACTTGATCTCATACTTCACTGAAGCTTGAATAGTGAAATAAAAGGAATTAATTTTATGACAAGGGCAATTCATCTGAGAAAAATACACTTAGAACAAAACCACCTACAGAAACAAAAACAGAAGCGTTCCTAACTAACAACTTCTGGAGACTTGGGTTGTGCCTTATTAGACTATAGGGCACGATGATTCAACAGGTTTCTTTCTTTCTTTCTTTCTTTCTTTCTTTCTTTCTTCCTTTCTTTTTCAATATCCTTGAGATGATAATCTTTACATCAACAACTTTTTCTAAACACTGCTGTCAACAATTTCATCACCTGGAAATGTCCAAGATCTCACACAGAGCAGGACTTTCTCAGATCATCCCACATACTGGGAAGGTCAGTGAAGACTATTCATTGTGGTGGCCCTTTGTTGTTGTTGTTGTTGTTGTTGTTGTTGTTGTTGTTGAGACAGAGTCTTACTCTGTCACCCAGGCTGGAGTGCAGTGGCACGATCTCGGCTCACTGCAACCTCCACCTCCCGAGTTCAAGCAATTCTCCTGCCTCAGTCTCCCAAGTAGCTGGGACTACCGGTACCCGCCACCACGTCTGGCTAATTTTTGTAATTTTAGTCGAGGCGGGCTTTCACCATATTGGCCAGGCTGGTCTCGAACTCCTAACCTTGTGATCCACCCGTCTTGGCCTCCCAAAGTGCTGGGATTACAGGCGTGAGCCACCACTCCCAGCCTGGTGGCCCATTTTTTTTTTTTTTTACCATCCCTTCTTTTGGTGACAGCACTCCGATTGCTTCTCAAGGTAGCTGCCTCTCCAAGACTATTAGGCAAGGGGTCCTATACTCCCTCAGTCAAAACAGAACACGTGATCCACACTCGGCCCAACAGACAGACAGACTCTCTCTCTCTCTCTCTCTCTCGACTGCAAATCTTGAGTAGAGGGAGTCAGAGAAAAAAAGATGAAGGAGTCAACATTCTGTTAGCAACCCTCTGACAAGGTCATTGTGTTCCTGTTAACTGATAAGTGATATTACTGATCTTGATCATCCTACTGTCTCTCTTGCAATTCCTTCTCTATTAGGGCAACCACAGGGCTTCTGTGGATGACCACAAAAGAGGTCTGCTCTGCAAAGACGAGCAGAGACTCCAGACCCTAAGCAGTCTGCCTTATGGCCAACATCGTGTTTACCCTCCCTCACTAGAACATCCACTCTAAGTCACAAAAGTAGGATATGAGCGAACAGGGATTTTAAAGACCCACCCAACTGTCATGATGGAGATGGAGATGCGTAAGCTTTAGGGGAAGTAAGGTCTGGGGGGAAGTGTTTTTGCCATGATGAGAAAGGAACCCCTGCAAGGCTAGGAGCCACAACTTCTGACTCCTGCTGAAGTACTCTTTTCTTGCAGCCACAAATGACTTCTTCTCAGGTTTCTTTCCTAACTGTCATGAAAGCACCAGGCCAGTTCAATATTTGAAGGCTGCCATGCTAGAATGCAATACATCCTTCAGTGATCACTTTGACATATCCAATCTATTGATAAACCCCAATTAAATGTCTCCTGTCAATTAATTACAGCTGAGACAAATGAAATACTGATTTTTATTTAAAGTTTAGTAAAAAATCGCATGCAATTAGCTGGCAACAGACGTGATCTCAACAGGGTTTCAATTATGTTATGGATGATAGTTTTCCTAATTCAATACAAAGCTGTAATTAAGAATGTAATTAACTCTTGAAGTTGTAGTGATGTCATGCACCACAAGAACATATAATGACCCCTGTTGTTCTCGTGCAAAAAGCCTTTAGCAAGTCATATTAGTCCTCTAGGGGAGTGTGTGTTTCTACTTATCATTTAAGTACACAAAATGATTTCTAGTGGGCCTTTAGCCAGTAGGTTGGTTACATGTATGATGCCAGGAAAATGCAAGTAACATCACTTTTCCAGCACCTGCTCTCCAGAGATTTGGAGAACTAGAAATTTGGAGCTGTTTTTCATTACTGATAAGAAGCCATTTGTGGTCCAGCAAAGAAGAAAAGGAAACTCAAAACTGGTCCTCTAGGAATTTATCTTCAAACACAAGTCAGGTTCAGTATTTTTTCCAAACTTCTGTTTTTGATTCATTCCTCAGTAAGAGTTAGGGTGAGATCCATGTCTGTTTTTTTCACCATCATGTCCTCAAAGCCGAGCCCAGCCTGACATCCAACAGGTCCTCAATAAACACTTCTTGTCTAAACTAACTCATATACACTGTCCTCTTTCCACACTGTCTATATTTTTGATGTCTTCTCTGAGACGATAGCACAAACAAATGGCAGAGCCAAAATTTGCTTGTTTCTGAGATCTTTAAAATTTCCACTAATTTATAACTTTTTTTAGACAGGGTCTCACTCTATCACCCAGGCTGGTGTACAGTGGAGTGATCTCGGCTCACTGCAACCTCCGTCTCCCAGGTTCAAGCCGTCCTCCTGCCTCAGCCTCCCTAGTAGCTAGGACTACAGGTGGGTGTCACCACGCCTGGCTAATTTTTGTGTTTTTAGTAGAGACGAGGTTTTGTCATGTTGGCCAGACTGGGCTCGAACTCCTGACCTCAAGAGATCCGCCCACCTTGGCTTCCCAAAGTGCTGGGATTACAGGCATGAGCCACTGTGCCTGGCCTAATTTATAACTTTTATTCTCCTCCAAAGCACTCCTTTAAGAAGAAAAATTCCTAAGGGAATTACGTAAAAGGAAACAGAAAAGAAATATAGACTATATCAAACTTTCTCTTCAGCTTGACTCATCTTGTTTGTGGGTGGGTTTGTTTCTTGATAGATGTGAGTTTGCCCAGTTTTCTTCCTTCATGTTTCATCATCTGGTGTTCGAACATCCAGTACCAAGATTTGGACCCCTAAACAATTGATAAACATTTCTGGCTTGAACAGATAAATGTGTTATCAGTTGAGTTTACTGAACGTCTGTTCTTACTCCTTTTTATTATATAACCACGTGGCAACCCAGTTGCTCTTGGCTTTGCTCCTCAAATAAATCAGTTAAGAAAGGAGAAAGTTTTGCTTAGGAAAAATAATGAGGACACAACTGCATTTCGTGTAGGTCAGTAGAGAAGATAAGAGTCTTCTCAGAAGATTATGATGGAATATGTGGTTTTGAGCAGTCAAAAAGTCCCACATGGGAATTAAACACATGCCTGAAACCGGTTTGGTTACTGAGCAAACAGAAAAGATCAAGCCCTCAGGATACTTATGTAACTGCATTTTAAAGTACATAAGGGTGATAGCTATTCAAAAAAATTGAGGTCACATGGATATATTGTTAAGGTCTCAGGTTTAGTTGTACGTAGTGGGTTCCCAGGTGCTCATTACACTATTGAAAAATCAACAAATAACTATGTAAATATAAGTGAGTCACAGACAGCCCCAGGAAAGGAGTGTATCTTGGAACAAGGGTTATGATTAAGCCAATTGTGTACCTGTGATCAAAATGATAACAATAATATTAATAATGAAAAAATTAACTTGAGGTGATGTAACATTCAAATTGTTTAAATAAAAAGCTGTTAACAATAATGGGACAGAGACAGTCTCTTCCTCCCCATGCATTGACACCAGAGGTCCATGGATAGGCATAATTTTAAGTTTGATCGTGGTCTTTGCATATCTGTGATACAGAGCCTCACAGCCTGTTTCCCCACCATTCTACAGCTGCATTTTCTATTGCAGAGCCTGGTTTCCACCAGTGATTTCATAGTGGGCCCTCACTTAGTTCCTTTCTAAATGGGATGCCTGCTGAACTCCCATCCTTTCCCAGGAATGGAAACATCCTGTCTCCAAAAGCAACTAAAAATCCCCAGTGAAGTCCGTTGGGTCTGTCTTACTGCTGTGGAGGTGGTGGGGAAGGAAACTTAGGAAGGAGGAGGAAGGGAACCTCGTCCCAGCGGTTTTGCCAGCAACACTGAGATGTGTGGGCCATGTAGGTCCCCACACGCTAGGAGCCGCCCGACTATGGGAACCAGCAAGGTCCCTGGGCTCCTGTTAGAACTGATTCTAACAGAATCAGTGACAAAGCATGGTAATATGCTCAGGTGGCTGTGCCTTCTTACCCTATGTAAGAAACAAAAACAAAATAAACCAACGAAAGCGCTCCTTTCTCCTGCCTGGGGGATTTATTTTTTGATTCTCAAAATACACTCCAATCTGTATCAGTCTCTTGGAGCTGCTCTTACAAAGTGTCACAGACTGGGTGACTTAGAACAAGAGGAATTTATTCTCTCACTATTCTGGAGGCCAAAGGCTGAAATCAGGGTGTGGGCAGGTCCACACTTGCTCTGAGGGCCCTGGAGAGCATCTGTTCCATGCTGTTCTCCTGGATTCAGATGACTCCGGCTGCGCTTGCCACCCCTGGGCTTGTGGATGTGTCACTCCAGCCTCTGCTTCCTTCATTGTATGGCCTTCTCCTCCTGTCTCTCTTGGGGTCTGCACATGGCCTTCTCATGAGGACCCCAGTCACTGGATTAGGGGCCCACCTACTCCAGCATGACCTCATCTTCACTAATTACATCTGCAATGACCCTGTTTCCAAATAAGGTCACATGAGGTCCTACATGGATAAACATTTTGGGGGGCCGCTATTGAATCCAGGACACTAAGACACACATCTCTCTGTCCTGCCACCGTAGGATCCCAACCTTTCCTGCAGGAAGAGAGTCAACCTGAAAGTGCAGTTATTTTTGTTTTCCAAAAAGTTGGGTGGATTTGCTGAGTAGAAAAGGCTACCCTGGCGGGACCGGCAGCAAATCTCATCTGAAATGATACCTTTTTCTTCCTTATTTTAAAACTCAGCTAGCCTCTAATTTTACCCTTTCCTTGTACAAGTCCAACTGTGTGGCCCTGACACTTGGTTTCTATTCTTTTATGTAAATATTATGTGCATTTAGCGATATGTGGAATGCAGCTCCTTACCCCTGCAGCCTCAACCCGTTCCTCTCCCCACACTGACGCTGGGGCAGGGGCACAGTGGCTTCTTTCTGTTTGTGAAAGCTCCAAGCTCTCTTGTACCTCGGACTCTCACATGCCCCTCTGCCTGAGCATGTCCCCTCCAAGGGTTGTGTGCCTGGTCCTTCTAACTGTCTCAGTTCCCGATCAAATGCCTCTTCACTGAAGAACCTTCCCAGACCATCCATCCTATTTAAAATAGACTTCCCATCGCAACCTGACTCTGGGTAACATATTGCCTGCTTTAATGTTTTTCAATAATCCTTCTGAAATTCACATTTATTTGCTTGTTTCCTTGTTGACTGTCTCTCTCCCCCTTCACAGGGTGGACAGCTGGAATGTGAGCTCTGTGAATCGTCTCACAACCATTTGATTTCATTCCCTGTGGCTGCCTAGCAAAAGGCCCACACTGAGTGGCTTAAAACAATGGAAATTTATTCTCAGACAGTTCTGGAGGCCAGAAGTCCAAAATCAGGTGTCAGCAGGGCTGGTTCTGCTGGAGGTCACGAGGGAGCATCTGTGTCTGTCTCTCCCAGCTTCTGGTAGCTGCCGGCAGTCCCGGGCTCCAATTTCTGCCCCTGTCTTCACAAGGTCCCTTTTCTGTGTGTCTCCTCTCCTCTCCTCTCCTCTCCTTACAAACATACCACTTACTGGATTTAGAGCCCACCTGAATCCAGTATGTCCTCACTGAAACTCAACTAATTATATCTGCAATGACTATTTCCAGAGAAAGTGACACACTGGGGTTCCGGGTGGACGTGAATTTGGGGGGACACTGTCCATCCATGATACCACTGAATTCCCACTATCCGGATGCCAGATGGTAGGCTCTTAATCAAAACTTGAGGAATACGTGAGTACGGGAGTTTTCTGTCCATGACACATTCAACTGCAGTTTTGAACAGCCTCGAATAGAAGGCCTGATGGGCAGCTAGGAATTCATGCCTTCCCCAATTAAAGAAAAGATTGTTCCTTATAAAGCTCAGAAATCACCTGAACACCAAACACCCTGATCTGCAATAAAGACAGAAATGGACAACACATTTCTTCCTTCTTTTCTCATTCCAGGGATATTTTTGGCTCCAACAATAAGTGACTGAAGTAACAGATTTCTCCACTGAGTAAGATAAAAGTCCTTTGATCTCCGAGAGGCTCTTGTTTGCTTTCGTGCCAAGAGCTATTAAATAGATTCCAAATTCAAGTGTCTCCCAGGGACCCTAACCATTTCTAGGGTTTCCCACTCTTTCTTCTCAGCTGTGAGTGATGGATTTAATCAACTTCTCGGACAACTTGCAGGAGGAAAGGACTATCTAGCCTCAAACAAGGGGCAGGCTTTTCTTTTGAGGGAACTCAAAGACTCTCTTAGGGGAAAAATATAATAAAATAAATGAATCTCCACATGCTTGGCCATTTCTTTTGTCCTCCTAGTTATAACAACTTGATCCCCACACTGTTTTCACTGTAATTCTGCCCACAGCGTCTGTGCTATGCAATCACCTCATGGTGCAGAAATACCGCCAGTGCCAGCTCTCTCACCTCCTTCCTAACAGGATCCCAGTTTGACCAGTTATTTATGCTCCTCTGCTGGCCCCGTCCACCATCCCAGGGGCTGGATCCTAATTGGTCTAAGCTAATCACGGTGAAAAGAAACCCTTATCCTGCAGGACTTGGAGAAAAGAAAGCTCAGCTGTTATTTGATCCAGCGAGTCCTTAATTCCCCTATCACACGTGTTCTCAGCTCACTGTTAAGAAAGATCGAGAAAAGCCAGTCCCGATAACTGGATCATTCTCGCCTTTGGGAAAAGAATTCTTAGTGCTGCAGGGCCTCCGGCCTGCCTCAGGGCGGTGGCGTGCAGGATGGCAGAGTGGGTAGGAATTCCTGGAATGAAGACAGACACTGGGGGTGCCAAGGCTGATTCTGCCATTTAACATCACTAAGTGGCCTCGGATGAGTGACTTAGCTTGTTGGAGCTCTCTTTATGACCAGTTATGAAATGATGTCCTATCATATGTGCAGGACATAGATAGCAGAGATGAAAACATCCGCTCTGACACTGACAAAGGGGATCCCTGGAGATGTGGCTTCATAAGGGTGAGTCCAGAAGGCCTGGCTCTGTGCTGCCCTATGGGTTACACCCACCTCCCCAACCCCTGAGCCTGCCTTCCCAATCCAGAGCAGATGAGAAGACACCCTCCTTGCAGGCCAGAGGCTGCCAGAGGAAGCAACAGCTTGGGCTAAGCTTGCTACGTTGCCTCTCTGTGCGCTAAGCCCCTCTTCCTTCCATGAGGAGAGGGAGGATGGAGCAGGTTGAGGAGTGGGCTTTCCCTGCAGCCTGGGTAGTCCCTCCACTGGGGAAACACAAACACAAGGTAAGAAAGCATCCCTCCTCCAGAGCCCATGTGCGGGAGGCGAGCTGAGTGCAGCTGGAAGCCATCATTGATGTCACTGGGTGAGGATCAGCCTGTGAAGGAAAGTGCATTCTTTCCGAGGGCTGCCATCATAAATTAGCACAAACTGGGAGAGAACTTTATCCTCACCGTTCTGGAGGCCAGAAGTCTGAAATCAAGGTGTTGGTAGGGTTGGACTCTCCTGGAGGCTCTCAGGGCGAGTCTATTTCATGAGTCTCCCAGTTCCTGATGGCTGTTGGAAATTCTTGGTGCTCCTTAGCAGGTAACTGTCCCTCCAATGTCTGCCTCTATTGCTACATCGCCTTCTACGCCGTGTGCCTCTGTGTCCACGTCTCCCTCTGCCTCCCCATAAAAGATACCAGTCACCCTGGGCCATATGGTGAAACCCCATCTCCACAAAACATATAAAAATCAGCCAGGTGTGGTGGTGAGCGGTTGTAGACCCAGCTACGCAGGAGGCTGAGGTGGGAGGATCACCTGAGCCTGGGAGGTTGGGGCTGCAGTGAACCAATTGTGCCACTGCACTCCAGTATGGGCAACAGAGCAAGACCTTGTCTTAAACAAACAAACAACAACAACAAGAAAACCAAACCCACCAGTCATTGGATTTGGGAGGCACCCTAATCCAGTATGATTTCATCATAACTGACTCCATCTACAAAGACCCTATTTCCAAATGAGGTCACATTCTGCGGTTCAGGGTGGACATGAGATTTGGGGGGAACACTATTCACACCCACAGAAGGCACCCCAGAAGAAAGCAGAACTGAGTGAGGGAGGGAAGGTTCTCAATGTTATCCTTAGGGCACCTCCAGCCGGCTGCCCTGAAGAGTCTCCACTGCTGGACTTTGCAAACTGAGTCAGCCCCACTCCAGGGTCCCTTTCAGTGAAGCTGGAAGTTGGGTTTCTGTCACCACTCAGCATCCTGATGAACCCAATCTGAGATAAGCAGAGGATATGACTCAGCTTCTGAATTTGAGTCGTCTCTTGCCATCACCCCTGCACCGTCAATGACAGCCTGGGAAAATACGGCGTGGAGATGGTCAGGAGAGGCTGAGGGAATGATGTGGACGGTGGACGCAGGGAAGAGGTGGGGTCTCGCTGGCCCGTGCTTGATAAAAACGTTTGAGCAGGCAGCGTGGGGAGCCAGGGCCCATGTGAAGTGAGTCGCCATTTGCAGATGGCCACACCACAGCCTGTGGGGCACCAGGTTCTGGCGGGGGTGCCACGTTTCTTGTACAAAGGAGAGAAGGAACAAAGAATTGTTCTGAAAGTACTGTGGGTGAGTTAAACGCACCTCTGGGCAAATGTAATGGGCTTGATCAACATTTGGTGCTGTCACTATGGCAACATTTTCGGACTTTTACCTTTAAATAACAAAAGTAGAGAATAGAGGCAGAGAAGCGGGTCCCCTCCCGACCAGAGCCTGCTGTGTCCCTCTCATCTAGGGCCACAGCATCTGGCCCCTGCGGCACACACTCAATGAGAAAAAGGCTTCTGGCTTCCTGAGTGGGTGACACTTCACAATTCCATCATTACAGCGAGTAACAGGAGGACGGTCACAGAAGGGAGGCGATGCTGCGTGCAACCTTCGGATCCAGCTTAGCTGAGTTAATAAGGGGTGGCTAGAAAGAAGTACAGATCTGGTCTCGTGAGAGTGTTTGAGACCATCAGTGAGAGCTCCCGGAAGATGTGGAGAGGGTAAAGGAGTGTGCAGACTTCTGCGTCTAGGTCTGACTAATCAGCTCTGTGGCAAGCCACATGCTTATTATTACAACTAGTATTCATATGAATAATAGTGTTAACAGTTAATAGTATTTGATAATATAAATTGTAGTTTTAATGTTTTAATTTTTTTATATTGACAGATGATAGATATACACAGTTGCAGGGTACATGTGATAATTTAATACAGCCATATAATTTGTAAAGATCAAATCAGTGTATTTGGGATCTCCATCATCTTAAATAGTCATCTTTTCTTTATTCTGGGAACATTCAAATTCTTCTCTTCTCTATATTTTGAAACACACAGTACTGTAAACTGTAATTGCCTTGCTAATCTATCTAACGCAGGGTCTTATTTCCTCTATCCAACCATATATTTGTACTCATTAATCAACTTCTATCCATTCCCACTGGTAGATATAGCTTGCATGTCTGTCCTCACCCAAATATCATGTTGAAATGGGATCCCCAGAATCGGAGGTGGGGGCTGGTGGGAGGCGTCTGGATTATGGGGATGGATCCCTCATGAATGGCTTGGACCATCTCCTTGGTGATGAATGGGTTCTCACTCTGAGTTCATGGGAGGTGGTGTAATCGTGTATGGCAAACCCCCCACGCCACTCTCTCTCACTTGCTCCTTCACTTTCTGCCATGACTGGAAGCTCCATGAGGCTTTACCAGAAGTCAAACAGATGCCAATGCCATGCTTCCTGTACAGCCTGCAGAACCATGAGCCAATTAAGCCTCTTTTCTTATAAATTACCCAGCCTCAGGTATTTCTTTATAGCAATAGAACAGACTAATACACCCATTATCCTTCTTGGCCTCTGGTAACCACCAATCCACTCTCTATCTTCATCCTTTGATAATATCATTTAATAGTATTTAATTACCATAAATAATCATTGTATTTATCATCACCATTCTCAAAATGTAAAGACTCATACGTGAAGGTTCACAGCAGCATTACTCATAATAGTCAAAGGGTAGAATCAACCTCTTGATTAGTCAAAGGTTTGCATAGTCAAAAGGTAGTGGTCTATCTGTACAATGAAATATTATCCAGCCCTGAAAAGGAGTGAAGAGAGGCTGGGTGTGGTGGCTCACACCTGTAATCCCAGCACTTCAGGAGCCCAAGGTGGGAGGATCACCTGAGGTCAGGAATTTGAGACCAGCCTGACTAACATGGTGAAACCATGTTTCTACTAAAAATACAAAAATCAGCCAGGCTTGGTGGTGGGCACCTGTAATCCCAGCTACTCAGGAGGCTGAGGCAGGAGAATCGCTTGAAGCCATGAGGTGGAGGAGGTTGCAGTGAGTTCGAGACTGTGCCACTGCACTCCAGCCTGGGTGACACAGTGAGACTCCATCTCAGAAAAAAAAGAATGAAGAGATGATATATTTTACAGCACAGATGAAACTAAAGAAGTGATGCTGAGTGAGAGAAGCCAGACAGAGAGGTCACATACTGTAGGATTCCATTTATGTGAATTTCCAGAACAGGAAAACCCACAGAGACTGATGGTAGGCTCCTGGTTGCCAGGGGCTGGGGGAAAAGGGAATGGAGAGTGACAGATTAATGGGTATGGGGTGTTCTTCTGGGGTGATGGAAACGTTTGTAAACTAGGGCAATGCGATGGGTGCACAACATTGTGAATGCACTTAATACCACTGAACTGTACACTTCAAAACGCTTAACTGTATGTGATAAGAATGGCACCTCAGTTTTTAAAAAATGCACGTGTTGGTGTTTATTGTGTGCTAAACATTTGAAGTTCACAAAGAAGATCCTGAGAATCTGTGAGAA
Source organism: Trachypithecus francoisi (assembly GCF_009764315.1). Lineage (NCBI taxonomy): Eukaryota > Metazoa > Chordata > Mammalia > Primates > Cercopithecidae > Trachypithecus > Trachypithecus francoisi. The sequence goes on from NW_022681456.1 coordinate 4,873,121, forward strand.
TAGGTGATTTGCCAAATGTCACAGAGTTAAGAAGAGAAAAAGCAAGATTTGAATCTTTCTCTTTTATTTTGGCTTCTCATTCCTGAAACAAAACAATATGGCTTAACTCTGAACCTGCCTCCTTTCCATCCACCCCCGCCTCGCCAGGTCTCGACTGGAGGTCAGCAGTGCCGTCATAGGAGATCACTGAAAGGTCCTTTTTCTGTTTGAGTGAGGACCTTGATCCCCACCCCTCCCCCGAATTGTCTCCTCTACTTTCTGTCATCACAGATACCCCAAATATCCCCAAAGACTCCCCTCATCCCAGCAGAGCAATCACAATTATCCCTGTTACCACCAGTGGAAGAAAATGCCTTCCATCACATTTTTAAAATACCATTTCTCTCTATGGAAACCAAGGGAGACAAAGTAATTGAACCTGAGAGCTAAATAGTTCACAGGAAAGAAGAGCCTCCGCACCAGGTGATGGGACCGGAAGATTTCTTGCGTCTCCTGCTGCAGAGTTGACCAGCGGAGCAAACCCCCAGCCTTGTGCACGGTGCTCAATGACGCTTTATAAAGGTCAGCTCTCCCCAGAAGATGACAGTGGCTGGCCAACAACAGGTTCTTCCTGCCCCAGCCCCAGTGGACCTGCAGCTCATCCCCACCTGGAAGAGTTTCTCCAGCCTAAGGAATTGCTCCTGAAGACAGTACAGCTCCCTCCCAAGGAAACGCTAAGGGAGACTTGCAAACATTCCTCCATTCACTCAGCAGAGGTTTCTTGAGTGTCTGCAACGTGCCGGACGTGGTTCTAGTTTCTCTGTTGTGCACTGGTCCCTGCGGTAGGGTGAATTCCCTTCCTAAGTACCATCGGCTGTGCAATACAACGTGTTTCCAGAATGTGGAACAAGAAATGCATTGCTAGAATCTGAGTCCCTAGAAAAAAAAAAAAAAACTGGCCAAGAATGATATGTTTGATAAGATTCAGTAACAAAAAATAATAATCTTAAAAACCTGGTTGAGGCTTAAGTATAAAACAGACTGTTATGGACTCCTACAATGGAAGTCCAGGGAAAGGTCGGGGTCCCAAAGAGACTGGATTGAGGAGCTGCGGTGATGCCATTAGAATCACAGGCTGCTTCCATCGGCATGGGCTTTATGCTTTGGAAAGGCGGCCGCCTGCAGCTCCAGGACTCACAACCCAGGTGAAAAGAGAAGCCATGTTTCCTAATTGTTGCAGATAAAGTCCAAGGACAGACATTCCTTGCCTCTGAATGGCCCCACTTTGAATATCTGCCCAGCTCTGAGCCTCTCATTCCCATGCAATGTACCACTCTCATTGGACAGGCCTGGGGAAGGAACCCCACTCTAAGGGACTGGGAGTCAGGGAGGGGCAGCTCCCCTAAAGTAAAGCAGAGTGTTGGCCCATTGAAAGGAGGGCAGTGACTTCTTGGGGTGAAGAGACTGGTGGGAGTGGGGGACCCATTGCCATTCAACAGAAGGACTCATAAACTGAGGGTATAAGAGTCATGCAATACGGTGACTTGAAGTTCTTAAGAATACTGACATAGCAAGAAATGTACTGGGAACATCTATTACAAAAAGAAAGTAAAAAGTCAAAATGCTATTAAAGAGATAATACAGTTTTTGCTTTCCTTAATTATTAATAGACATCGAGGAATAATTTAGAGTTATATTAAAACTAGATGAAGGAATTCATAATACATTTGGGTCACAAGAGATTATGAAAATATCTGGCCTCATTTTCATGTCACCTGATAGAAATTTATCCTGCAAAACAATTGTGAAATGTAATAATGCATATTAAAATATGGGTCCTTAATAGCTTTGCTGTTTTTTTCCTTTTTTTTTTTTCCAAATCCGGAGAGCTGGCGCTTACAGTTTTATGTGCAGACAGCTCTGAATGTCTTCACTTAGATATTGCTGAATTTCTAGGACACATTTTGACTTCCAGTTGAGTATTTGTATATTTTGACAACTCAACATCCTTTCTCCCTTCATGATAACACCCCACTTTGGGGACAGAAGAAGCTATGACTTCTCCCCCGGTTATGTCCAGTCTAAGAGAGAGAGTAAGTCTATGAAACCAGGTGATAAGGTTTCTAGAAGCTCCTTGCCTCTTACGGTACCATATAACCAGGGGTGGGTGTGTGAACTAACCCTGGGAAACTGAACTCTTGCCAAAGACTCAGAACCTTAAGGATGCCAGAAAGAAGGAGGTTATTCCTTCCAGCAATGATGGAAGGCTTCCTGTAGCTCCTTTCTTTGATTCCTTCAATAATAGTTCAGGGGTTTCCACCACCTTCTTAACCTGAAGGACCAGTGCATATCCTCCTTAGCTAGGGCTCACTTTTTGCTTACAGCTAAAGAATGCCCGTTCACTCGGTGGCTAACCATGCTAACACATGTCCAGGATTTTCCCAACATGCCAACGAAAGGACAATAACGTATCTCACATTTCAGCAATAATTTACTTTGGAGAATCATCACTGATTCTTTCATTTTTCGTTTTCTCCAAAACTCTAGCAGCAATCCAAGTGATAGATGCGAAAGTGAGCTACAGTGGAAGTGGACGACAAAGGTCTCTTCCTTTTATATGCTCTTCTTGAAGTCTTCAAAAAACAGGACACTAAAAATAACTAAATAAATACTTGCCACAGAAATCGTGCTGTCCCATAAACATTACACCTCAAACATTCACTAGCCTTTAGCCTTCTAAAAATAACATTAAAAAGAGAAAATAGAAACCCCAAATTGTAAGTTAGAATTTCTTCACAGAATAAAGGGGTGTTTTCCATGCTGAAATGTTCACATCTCAATGTTTTAACCTGAAGTCACTAGAATTGAAGTCTTTCTTGGAAAGAAAAATCTGCATACCTGTTTGAAAAATAAAATCTAGTGTCATTGGTGTCAAACCCAGCACTATCAGGATGAATACAGACTCAGACTGACTTCATTAACAGCACACAATCAGAGATTTTAAAAGCCTAAATTAAGTCTCAAGCCCTGAAAATGGATTACTGACTCCTTGAGATAATCTCTAAAATAAGAGTTCATTTATAATTGTAAGTATCACCAGGCTACTGTCAGTTCTAGGCATCGTCTACACAGGCAGGCACCAAACCATTAGGATCATGCTGGAGAGGTCTGCCAGCAATCAGCACCATCTTCAAAAATCCAGACGCAGATAAAGCTAGTGTTCCATTTTCTCTGAAAACACCAAGTAATAGATTCAGGGGTCTTCTTAAAATAGGCGATTTGCAAATGGCAATTCCTCAGATTGCTGCTGCCGGGAGGTCTCATTTTTAATCACGAGCCAATTCTTCCATTAGAGCATAAGATAATGATGTTTAAATGTCATCTAATGCCCACTGTTTAACAGCTGTGGTTTTGTCATTCCAGATAATTTAATTTCAAATGAAAAAAAAAAAAAAGCCACAAAACCACAACACAAAGCCGCAGAATCATCTAAAGTTCGGCGGAAACTTCACATTTAGGGAATGGACTGAGTTCTCAGGCTTGGTACTAAGGTCGGGATTGAGGCCTTCCAGCTCTCGAGCAATTTGGGGGAGACAGATTAACTGCCAAGATGGGCGTAGTATCAAGATAATTAAAATGTTAAGGCTCTTTCTCCTTACAAATAAAACTCTCGCTCTTCAGACTGAGATATCACATGCAATCCTTTCTGTTTAAAGTTGGGATCTAGCCACTTTAACTAGACCCCGACTAGTTAAAGTCGGGGGTCTTTAACTAATTTTTTATTATTATTTATTATTATTATAGTTATTATTATTATCGTTATTATTGTAGAGACGGAGGCTTACTGTGTTACCGAGGCTGAACTCCTGGCCTCAAGTGATCCTCCTACTTCTGCCTCCCAAAGCACTGGGATTACAGGTGTGAGCCAATGAGCCCAGCCTAGTATGCAACGCTTTTAAAGAAAGGTCAGTGGAGGCCGGGCGCGGTGGCTCACGAGGTCAGGAAATTGAGACCATCCTGGCTAACATGGTGAAACCCCGTCTCTACTAAAAATACAAAAAATTAGCCAGGTGTGGTGGCGGGCACCTGTAGTCCCAGCTACTTGGGAGGCTGAGGCAGGAGAATGGCATGAACCTGGGAGACAGAGCTTGCAGTGAGCCGAGATCGCGCCACTGCACTCCAGCCTGGGCGGCAGAGCGAGACTGCATCAATCAATCAATCAATCAATCAATCAATGTCGGTGGAAAGAAATGGATGAGAGTTGCCCCATTTTCTATCTCTCCCCAACAGGAAGCCATGGCAATCAACCCTTTCCTCGCCCCTCCTGTCAGCCACGGCCAATGACAACTCCAGCCTCTGTATATTGGTTCGTGTCATTGCCAGGTCAGAATCTACCCTTCCAACTCCCTATGGCATCCAAACCAATCTTTCTTTCCACCCAACCTGTCCCATCAAAAAAGCCTTTCCTAACTGGACTGGCCAGATGCACCTTTATCCACCTCTGAACCTACAGAGCTATGGGCTCTTTGAGTGGATGCAGTTCCAAGTGACCATGGAGGCAGGACTACTGAATTTGGCACTGAAATCTTCCCAGATTTGTTCACATATGTGGATGTTCTCTCCCCAGATAGATTATATCCAGTGATTCTGAAAGGCTCTTTTATTTTCCTTTCTTTTCCCTTCTTTCTTTCTTTTCCTCTCTCTCTCTCTCTCTCTCTCTCTCTCTTTCTGAGGTAGAGTCTTGCTCTGTCACCCAGGCTGGAGTGCAGTGGCGTAATCTTGGCTCATTGAAACCACCTCCTGGGTTGGAGCGATTCTCCGGCCTCAGACTCCCGAGTAGCTGGAATTACAGATGCCCCACTAATGTTTTGTATTTTTAGTGGAGACAGGGTTTCACTACATTGACCAGGCTAGTCTTGAACTCCTGACCTCAAGTGATCCACCTACCTCAGCCTCCCAAAATGCTGGGATTACAGGCATGAGTCACCACGCCCAGCCTGAAAGGCTGTTTTTAAAGCTGAGAATGCACTTGCACGCACGCGCGCACACACACACACACACACATTTTCTATGTGACGCACACACAAATGCCATTTTTGAATGCGTAGGGAAGCTCGATTCTACATTTGTTCTCAGGTAAAGAAAAAATAAGATGTCTCAATAAAAGATAAATTAAAAGGATGTGTTTATCTCTTCAAAAATACCTAGTGACAATCTACTTTTTTGTGACTCATAAACTTGTGTAACACCAAGGGTATTAGCTGTTATGTAACAAACCATCCCCAAACTTGGTTGGGTTAAAACAATAGCCATCGATTTAGCTCATAATGCTGGGTTCTGCTGGGCTCAAACATGTGTCCCAACTACCAGGTTAGTTGGGTCTTGTTGGTCAAGAATGGCCTTCACTGGGAAGACCTCCCTGGTAATTTATCATATTCCATACTTTCGCCTATGCTTGTTCACATGGTAACATGGAACGTTCCAAGAGAAAGACAGAAGTGTGCAAAAACCTCCTGAGGTCTGAGCTCAGAAATGACTTCCACGATGCCACTTCTAACTCATCCTGTTGGCCAACACAATCATAAGGCCTGCTGCATGCAAGAGGTAGAAAAATAAGACTCTACCTTTGGATGGTAAGAGCTGAAAAATGTCAAGCCTAGCAGGAGCGAAGAAAACAGCCACCATTTCTGCAATCTATGCAGCAAGCAACATTGCGAACAGCAGTTCCATGTGCAAACTTCTCCTGATGCCTAAGGCTCAGGATGTGTTTTGCCACCCCCTTTTGCTCTTTGTTAATTGGATAAACACACATATTATTTGCTTGAATTGACCAGTAAATAAGTGGTCAGGAGTTATTTTAAGAGACAGGTCTGAAGTTCTGCAGAAACAGTCAATTAAAATCCTGTTTCCCTCATCCCGAATAAAGAAAACTTTGGAATCAGGCTCAGTCACAATGCATTGCTTGACTATCAGAATATCCGCTTCTAAACTTGCCCCATGAAAGATCAAAGGGAAGAAGGGAAATGCAAGGCACGACCTGAGACAGTGCCGAAGACACTAAAACTCGGGCCCATTTTTACTGATAAATGTCATATTCCTGCTGTCATAGTATCCTTCTTTTTTTTAAAGAATAATAAGTTTTCATTCGCTTCAACAACAAGTAGATAGAATGATTCCTTTTGTTTTAACAACCATAAGGAGAAACCTGAACCCACATGGCATCAATAAGGCTCTGGCACCCAAGGAATAAATGAATACATATCCTAAGGTCTTGGAAGGCAAAGCCGTGTCCTCCTCCTTCATTTTCCCCATCACCGACTTACTGATTCTTGCTCAGGTTGGAGAACACCATCTGCAGGCCAGGTGGGGACATACATTGCCCTAGGGTGCAAAGATGCTTCCAAAGTTGTTGGCTGTGAATCTTATTTGGGGTATCTGAAAACTGATACAAGAAGAAGACCAAAATATCTGCAAATGATGGTTTAAAAAGACCCTCTTGAAACAGTTCACCAGGGTGAATCCATTCAACTCTGAACCATCATTCAGCCCACGGATCGTCAATTTATATAAATCATTTCATATGTATTAAGATAAAGGCTTTGAAGCTTTGCCATTATGTCATGTAGATATGTTTTATTAACCCTCCCTTGCAAGCTGCTCCAAAGAAGTATCTGTATCTCCTAATACTTGCTACATTCTCTTAAAGCCTTGTTTTCCCTTAGTAGCTCATAGTAATCTATAAACAATAAAGGCTCGCTAGCAAATCTGTGACACGAAAGAGTTACACGTTATCTTTTAACTTGGTTTTATTTGAATAACAACCGTGTCTTCTGGACAAACCTAGCGCCCTATGCAAATTACATGTTGCTATCTGAGTCCATTTAGTGGCATTTCAGAGAGGAATGAAAAGCGAGGCAGAGGAATCCACATGAGGAGTAGGTCTCAGGGCTGAAAATTGGTAAACTGGTCAAGTCATCCGATTTTGCATGGTTTGCCACTGCTGCCTATAGAATATATTTACCCACATTTGATTTGTGAGACAGATATTAATAAGATCAGCCAGCACCGTGATGACAGTGGTCAGCTGCTTCCAAGACCTGAAAATTATTTGGTGCCAATGATACAATACAAAGTAAAGAAAGTTATCTCTCACTCTCTCCCCTGATCCCAGCACTTCACCAAGGTCAGGCACAAATCCGAGTGACCATCTGGCACACTTGACAGAGTGTAGCCATTTATACCTGATGTGGTTTGGCTGTGTCCTCACCCAAATCTCATCTTGAATTGTAGCTCCCATAATTCTCCCGTGTTGTGGGAGGGACCTGGTGGGAGATAACTGAATCACAGAGGCAGCTTCCCCCATACCGTTCTTGTGGTAGTCAATAAGTCTCACGAGATCTGATGGTTTTATAAGCGGTTTCCCCTTTCTCTTGGTTCTCATTCTCCCTTGTCTGCCACTGTGTAAGATGTGCCTTTTGCCTTCCGCCATGATTGTGAGGCCTCCCCAGTCACGTGCAACTGAAAGTCCGTTAAACCTCTTTTTCTTTATAAATTACCCAGTCTCAGCCATGTCTTTATCAACAGTGTGAAAATGGTCTAATACAATACCTTTTTTTTTGGTCACAATGGTGGCATTGTAAATAATACCATCCCATCATTTCTACCTGATTCTTCAAAAATCAAGGCAAATATTCTGGCTCTGGGAGGGACATGGTTCCCAGGGCAGAAGCAGGGCCGTCATTTGTAGATGTTAGAGCCAAAAAGAAGATGGGGAAACTATTAGGCAGGCAGGCTACGCTAATACTAATACTACTACTAATAAATTTCAATATTTTTAAATCTTTGAGATGCAAGTAAAAGAACATTGTTTTTAAAATAGAAAAACACCAATAAGGCAAGAACTAGAACTGAGGTCTGGAGAGCTGACTGGGATGAACCAACAATAACTCGCTTAGGTATTTCTGTTTTTCTCTGCATTTCTGTGTCTATTTCAGTCTCTGACTTTGATTTTTCCTCCCCATACTTCCTTTCCTCTTTCATGCTTCCCTTACCTTCCATCTCCAAGCTCTCCTACTTCTGCTTCCCGCAGCACACCTCTCCTCCATTCATCGTTTGTTTCTCATCCATGTGCATGGTAAAAGGTAGTTGGACCACGGTCCTGTACTTTTTTGTTCATTTGTTTTGTTTGTTTGTTTGAGACAGGGTCTTGCTCTGTCACCTGGGCTGGCATGCAGGGATGAATTCCTAGCTCACTGTAGCCTCAAACTCCTGAGCTCAAGAGATCCTCCCACCTCAGCCTCCCAAGTAGCTAGGACTACAGGCGTATACGACCATGTCCGATTAATTTCTGAATTTTTTTGTAGAGGTGGGGTCCCCTGTGTTGCACAGGCTGGTGTTGAGGCTCCAAGCCTCAAACAATCCTCCCGCTTAGGTCTCCCAAAGTGCTGGGATTACAGGCTTGAGCCACTGTGCACAGCTGGACCCTGAGTTTTTAACAGGCGCTTAGCTCCACCATACACAGAAGCTGGTATCAGCCAAGATTCCATATTTCTAGGGAAGCACATCTTCTTGTCCAGCTGGGAAGGAGTGTCCACCCCTGGTTCTTACAACTGACTGGGGACCAGAATCACTTATAGAAAAGAATGCTGCTTGGTGTCCTCCCAGAGGCTTAGCGTTCTCAGTGAAAAGGCATCACTGTAACTCAGGCAAACACACTGAAGAGTGCCCACCACAACTCTGCTGTGAAAAACTTTGTTCACAGAAGAAACAATGCAGGAAGCACAAGGACACACGGAGGAGACCCCCTTCTCTCTCCCATCATAAGGCCTCCTTCAAATGAGAAAAACCATGAACTCTGCTTTTCAGGAAGGTCCCAGGCTCAAGGAGATAAGTTCACGAGGCTGGAACCTGAGCCAACACTCTGTAGGCTCTTCCACCTTCCTGTTGCCAGCAATAACCCAGGGAGGAAGAACAGAGGACTTCTCCCAGCCTTTCATCGCAGCAGTTTCTCTTATAAAGCCAGTAAAAAACTGCTTAGAGGTCTTCAAAAGAAGCCCAATCCCAGGGAACAAAAAGTCACGGGAGGCACCCCGCAGACTTTGGTTTATGCTTATGGCTATCTCCTTAAAGCACCACCGGCTTTGATCATGGATTTGCCCAAACATGTTTACTCTCACTCTTACCTGTCTTGAGTTTTGTATTTCTTATTGTGTCTAGTCTAGTATTGAACACTGCCCGAGTGTGTCTAGACTACACTGACAGAATTATTTAAATGTGGGCATCCTGCACCGGTTCTACTAGCACCTAACTCCTGGTCTTTTCCTGGGGTGGGATGTAGGATATGCCTACCCAGCTCTGTGCTAACATCTTAGAGTTATGTGAACACACCTGCAGTCATGTGGTGGGGGTGAGAGGTAGGGACCACATCTCATAGAGTGGAGACCTTGAGGAAAGGAAGAATCTGGACTGCATGCAGCTTTGGAGACCCTCAGCAGCAGGATTCTTACAAACCTTTACCTTAAAGTGACCAAGCTACACATCCTTGCCTGATTCTCTCCAACCTTCTACCAAATGTTCCCTCTGTGAGAAAAACAATCTGGAATTGTTTTCAAATTTCAAATTTGAGCTTCTCCCATTGCTTGGGAGGAAGACAATATCTACTCTCTCACATCTCTCTTTTACTCTGTGTGTTATCATCTCTCTTGTCTCTGGTTCTCATCTGGGTCCTCTGAACTGGCACCATCAGCTCTCTCTCTCTGAGAGCATCTCAGTAGCCAGGCCATCAATAACTGGTGAATTCTGTGTGTATTGCTTAACTCAAAATCTCATTGGATCAACTCATCTAATGAGGCCAGCTCATCTTTTCTAAACTAGGCACCCAGGTACGCATGAAACACCCAGGGATCAGGTGTTTCTTGTTGTTAATTCAAACATGGATTCAGTGTAGAAAATGGAAATTGCATGGTATGAAACAAGGCTGCCTAAAAATTAGGGCTCCGAGGCAGCACAGAGGCCCTGGGACAGTGAGTCTCACGACCAGTATCTCTAGTACCATTTTGAGTTTTCAGAAAATTTATCACCTTCCAAGCCCCAGAGTGATGGTTAAAAAGTAAAGGTTGAACACAGGGCTCAGAGTCAGGATACATGGATTTTCATACTAATCCTACCATAAGCCACCATGAGGAAGTTATCACGTTCATCCCACCCACATGTGCTGTTGCTCTCAGCATTAAATACCAACACTGTATGAAAAATCCAGTACCACACTGGAGAAATGAGAGTATATGCAACCAAATAAAAGAGAAAAAACACCCCTGTCTTCATGGAGCTTCGAGTTAAATGGGGACAACATGTGTGAGCACATATCCGCATCCAGGGAAATGCTGTGAAGGACAGGTACAAGGTTCTCTACCAGCGACCTCGGTCCACTCCCCACTGGGGAGAAACATTCCCCCGAAGAAGGGAGCTGAGGTCTTCTTCAGGAGTAGATGTGGATCAAAGACAATTCCAGCCTCATCTGTAAAGTTCATTTTCTTCCCCCAAAGAAATGTCTTCATGTGAGGATACAGAGGTAGCAGGAGAGAGGCTCTGATGGCACAGTTTAGTGTCTTCACAGCCGTGGCTGCAGGCAGTTACCCACAGGATGCAATGGCAAAGAATTATGCAGGCACCTGCTGATGCAGGTTTCCTGGCTGTGAGTTGTACCATAGTTATGTGAGATGCAATCACGGAGGGGAGCTGGGTGAAGGGGACTTGGGACTCTCTGTACTGTTTTATGCAACTTCCTGGGAGTCTCTATTATATTTTTTTTAAAGTTAAAACAAATAAACAGACAAAAAAATCAACATAACAAGTTGCCCCGTAGGAAGAACATTTTGCACTGTACAAGTTGCCCGGTAGGAAGGAGCACATTCAACAAAACACAATGCACATGACCCAGTGGGAGGAGAGGGCGGGAGAACCTGAGGCTGGAGAGCTGGGAGGAGCCTGGGGAGCTCCACCACAGAGGGTCATGGGTTAGTGTTTAGAACAATGGAAGCCACAGGGGGTTCTTGGGTAAGGGAATAACATGATTAGATGTGCATTCTTACAGGTGCTCTCTGGCAACATCCTGAACCTGTCCTGGGCAGAAGGAGAGAAGGTAAAATGGGATAAAAATAGGAAAATACTTTGTAACCTTTAAAGCTACATTCATAGCCAAAGGCAGGGTGAGATTACCCCACAGGCTGTCCCACCAAACAAAAGCAAAACAGGGAAACTAGCATGAAGGAGGAATATTTTTCTAAATAATTTGATATTGAAGTCATCCTCATGAGAAAACAAATATTTTGTTGGGTTTTCATCCATTTGCTTTATGGCTAAGTACTATTCTAATGGTGAATTGCGGACAGGTTGAGCAGGGCCCCATAATTTATTTTCAGCGTTTGGGGTCTCTAAGGAATTTCATCAGGTCCAGGGTAAATGATTGGGTTTTTAAATTTTTTTGAAAAATTATACTTAATAGAGTTTTCACTTAAAATCATGTGGGTGTCAGAAGGAAAAAGTTCAGATGAGATACTGAATCCCAGAAAAAGAAAAAGAATTGTGCCCACCGGGAGATATTGCTACACTCTCTGAAAAGATCTGGGGGTGAGGGGTCAGAATTAAAGTCAGACCTTCTCAGTTCAAGTCGAGTGCCTTTAAAGCCAGCTTTTGCAGGCCTGGGTTAAATGTTAACCCTAAGCAGGAGAGATTAAGTGGGAAAGATTCAACATCAATTAAGGTAAGACAGTCACTATCCCAAGGAGGGCGCAGCTTATTAGAGACCTGGAGCCATGATAGCACCCGTAAATTACTTAAAGGCATGACCAAGGAGTAATCCAATAATCCATTTATGACTTTAAATAAATCTGGCTGCACACTAAACCCCTTCTGAGTTTACAGACCTACAATATTCACAGCCACTGGCCTCGAATCGGCAGGAGGCCATCACGTCCAGCCCAACTGCTGCATGGTGTTCATAGTACAGAAAATTAACCAGAGCCAAGCAGTCAATACCACATTATCTCCTTCACTGCAGTTATTTATTCTATTTGTTGCTCTTCATTTCAAGCCAGCACCAACTGAAAAGATGGCCAGTCCAGCCCCTAAAAACAGATCCTTGCTGCTTTCTATTGAATCATGAAAGTTTAAAAAGGGGAAAACTTACATATGTACTTTGCAATTAAGAAAAAAAAAAACATTTGACAGAATTACAGCTATATTTCCTACATCCATAAAAACCTGGGATTCATTTTGTCCAAAGATCACGGGGTGTGTTTTGATGAAATACGCAGTTTGGGAGGTCTAGTCTAAATCTAGCAATTCCCAAAATGGTACAGAGATAAATATCTTTTATTTATATTATCATATATTTATTTTAATGCCGGTTAGAAGAAAACACTTAGAGTATATCAAACCCTGAGGTTTTACAAATAGTTGTGCTAAATTAAAGCAATGCATCCATTCAAAGGAAAACATGAATTCCTTGCCTACTCCTGACTTTATTGCCCCATCTTCTTCCTCACGACACTCACAGTCACGAACCTGACTGGAGACAACTTCCATTCTCAGGTCCATCTTCTTCCTCACGACACTCACAGTCACGAACCTGACTGGAGACAACTTCCATTCTCAGGTCCAAGTGTTGTTCTCTCTGTTCCTTTAAGGTGAATCCAGCTCTTTCTAGTAACTGGCTACAGAACGGCTCTGTGCTCTGAATATGACCGGAAAGACAGAAAGGAAACTAACGGCTGGACTGGCCCTCCTTTGTTTTTGAGAGAAGCCTCTGTAAAGCTGGTCACTCTCTCTAGCCATAAACATCTAAACTGTGCACCCTAAATACCAACGTCATCTCTCCTGTGTCCATGAGAACAACTAGTCTTGGGGTGAAGCCAGGGTGTCATGAGAGAGACAGAAAGACTTTGATCATTAAGGGGAGAAATAAGTCACTGCCTCAATTAACCTGGAAATCACCCTACTTCTGGAGTTGGTTTTTAAGATAATACATTTCCTTACCATTTAAGGCAGACTATTCATGTTGTTATTTACCTGCAGCCCAACGCATCCTAATTATAAGACGTGAACCTCCAATGATTGGGAAACCCAGGTCTCAATGCTGGATCGGCCCTGAGTCCTGTCTCCTGGGTTCAGGCTTCAGGTCAAAAGCTTTGCATCTCAAATCAGCAAATACTCTCAAAATAAGTGTGCTACTTCAGTAAATACAGGGGACAAAGAGAGACAAAGGGACTTGGACACAAGGAAGAAAGGGAGGCAAGGGGAGGTACAGAGAAAAACAATGTTCACTCATTCTTGTAAGATGCAGTTCACTCCTATGTGTTGAATACCCATAACATCCTGAAGATACGGAAGGTAATAAGGAAGGGCACATGTCTTCAAGAAATGACAGAGCAGAGAGAAAGACAGAGGAATGCACAACTAAATATGGTCTGAAAAGTACAATATTCTACAAGGATCAAGAAGGAAATAGGAGAAAATTTAAGTTTTTTTTTTTTTTTTAATGTAGTTGGTGCTTACAACTGAAATACATGACTGGACTGGTCTCTGATCACTGAGCAGAGCTTTATGTAGGGCTCTCAGTTTTCTTCTTTCTTCAGGTTGTCCCTCCCCGTCCCCCCTTTTTTTGAAGGACTTGAAAGGCACACTGCTAACATTGGCGGGACAGCCTAAGAAGTCAGGTAAGGAATGAAAGCATACCCAGAGGAGCGGGTGGAAGCTGGCAGGCTGTTGCAGAGAGGACGCCTTGGACATCACAATTTCAAGGCGGCTGTTATTCATTTTCTATGTGATGCTACGTGTCTCAGTTTTCTCAACTGTAGAATGGGAATGGAACTACCTTCCCCTCAAGTAGATCTGAGGCTGAGAGGGAATGGTGCTGCTGAAAGGTCTTTGTGAATAGCTACAGCTATACCACTATACCAAATATTTATTTTGGGACTGGGTGTGTTGACTCACGCTTGTAATCCCATAACTTTGGGAGGCTGAGGGGGGAGGACAGCTTGAGCCCAGGAGTTCGAGGCTGCAGTGAGCTACGATTGTGTCACTGCACTCCAGCCTGAGCAACACAGCAAGACCCTGTCTCAAATATAATATAAATTTATTTCTAGAGCTAGCTCCATGCAGAATTTCAAAGAACCTTGGGGCACTTGAATACTGACATCTATTTGTGTTACAAAACAGGATGAAACAGGATAAATCATTGCTTCCTCAATTTTTTTTTTTTTTTTTGCTGGGGGACAATGAAGCTTGAACTTCTTATGTATGTATGTATCTATCTATCTATCTATCTATCTATCTATCTATCATTTTTTTATTTAGGGCTTACACCAAGCATTGGTTCCTCAGATACAAGTCAAAGATGAGGAAAATTGAGGCATTAAAATATTTGAAATCTGACTACAAAACGACTGTGTTCTAAACGTCTTTGTCCCTTGAAAATTCATGTGTTGAAATCCTCCTCTCCAGCCAGGGTGGAGGTCTTAGGAGGTCTTAGGAAGCCAGGTGCCTTCGGGACGTGATGAGGTCACAGGGGTGGAGCCTCATGAATGGGATTAGGGCCCTTATAAAACAGGTCTCTCCCCTCCACTGCGAGAGGACATAGGGAGAAGCCCTGTCTAGGAACCAGGAAGCCGGCCCTCACCAGATACTGAATCTGCTGGTGTCCTGATCTTGGACCTCCAGGCTCCAGAACTGTAAGAAACCAATTCCTGCTGTTTAGAAGCTTCCCAGTCTCTGGTATTCGGTTAGAGCAACTAGAACAGACTAAAACAGGGGTCAATCATCAAATATCAAATTTCTTTCCATGCTCAGAGTGCCACCAGCCATTTCTCCAATGGCTTGCATTTTCTACTCTTTCCAGAATTAGAGAGGGAGAGGGAGTCAGCTGAAGCCTGAGTCCTGCTAGGGCCACCTTGCCGCGTGAGTCACTGGGGTGTGGTTTTGCTGCCGATGAGCACTGTTGGCCGGTTTCTGGCTGGTTTGGTAAGCCCCAGTCTCGTTCAAAAGCCCCAAGAGGGAGATGCGCGTCTGGTTCCCTGCTTGCTCCTACTGGTCTGCTAGGCTTGTTCTACCAGGACACCTCTAGACACCTTCCCACAGGCAGTTCACAGAGGAAGGTGCTGAGCTGGGGGTGTCAAGATGCCTCTAGTGAACTGAAAGTAGATCCCATTCCTTCCACTTCTCAAGATGCCACCTCATCCCCAGGCCCCAGAGTGACTGAAGTTTCTAGTGCTCTGCAAAGCACTAGGTCCACATTTTATTCCATTCTGATTCCCCCAGCAGACACAACCACCTGATTCCCCTTTGGAAATATTCTGCACCAACTGAAATGTGAGTGAGGTCATTAATTATGAAAATTCACAATGCATCATTACAATAATCACTCTGATCACATAAACATTATACCATCATGAATAATTTAATGGGAATTGTGCTTTTGAAAAGCATGGCAATTAAAATAAAACCCAGGGAGGTGACAGCGAGGATGCGGGAAATATTCGCTCCAGTTTGTTCGAAGGAGGCTGTGCCGTCTCCAGAATGCTCCCCCTTTGTCTTAAAGAATTACTCTTACCGTAGGTGGTGGGGAGACAAAGAAGGCAATGAGAGACCGGAGAGTTTATAAATGGGCTCCACTCCTGAGAAATGGAGATCAAGAGTTCAAAGACAGGCTGCTTTTCCCCTAAATAAAACAAGTTCAAGCGTCTTTATCATTATGCCCCAGCAAAATGAAATAAAATAAAAAATCCTGATTGAAGAAGAAATGATTCATCCTGCCTGGACACCCATCCTCAAGTGCCCCGAGGTTCTTTGAAATTCTGTATGGAGGTAGCTCTAGAAATAAATACAAGTTTTCTGGCCCTCCAGTGAGTGGTGTGTACAACTAAGCAAAACAATCAGGGTGGAGGGAATTCTATTTTGCACTAAAAAGAAGAAATAAGACCAATTTACCCTGTGACTTTTACTAATCATGACAAAATCTTTTTTAAGTACCTTACTAAGTTTGTGAACAAGCAGCAATTTCTTGCAATGAAACAGCCCCCTGAGATTAGGGAATTAAGTTATGTGGAATGGTTGGGAAGGAGGGTTTATACTGTGGGGAGGTGCAAAATGAGACCAGAGGGAGTTTGGACCCAGTTTTTAAAGAGGATCCTCTGTCCTCACTGACAAGACTCTACAGGTTCGGATTTACACACTCCTTACTGTTCACAAAATGCTGACCTATTATCTTGCTCTCTGGCTTTCAAATTTTTGAAAATCAGGGTCTATTGTAAGAATCACATTTTACAACATAAGTTGGTGCACATGCTTGTACACACACACACACATATACACACACACATACCTACACCAACACACAGAAAACACAGACCTACCATGTGAAATGTGCTCTATTAGGAATAGAATTTCTATGCTATTCTGCTTAGGAAAGAAAACTGCTGACAGCAACAGTCCACCAAGTTAATTCCACTGCGTCACGATCCACAGTTCTTACTGTACACTTAACAGACACTTACGAAGTGCCTCATCTAGGTACTAGGGTACCTAGGTACTAAGTACACTCATGAAGTACCTCATCTAGGAACTTAGTACCTAGGTACTAAGGTACTAAGTACCTTAATGGTACCTTAACGGACACTTAACGGACACTTATGAATACCTCATCTAGGTACTAGGTTACCTAGTTACTAAGTACACTTAACAGACATGAAGTACCTTATCTAGGAACTAGGATACTTAGGTACCTAGATACTAAGCACGCTTAATAGATATTTACAAAGTACCTGCTGTGTGCCCAGCACGCATCTAGGTACCAGGGTTTCAGTACTGGCAACAGAGACAAAATCTATGCCCACGAGGAGCTTACATTCTACTGGAACAAGTTAGAAAAAAACATTGACAAACCCATTTTTTACAACAGCTGGGTAAGGAAGTTGGGCAGGGATTGTCAACCTCCTTTTAATTGACACAAAAACAGGTTCAGGTTGGGGAGTGTGGGCCTGTCTCCCTTGTACACAGCAGGAATCTCAGGGAGGTCGGCTTTGTTTCCAAGGCTTTCCTCTAAGTTTTGCCTTTCATTCTTTTTGACCAGGATTCTTTTGACTGCAAGAAACAGAAAGCAAACTTGAATGTGCATAAGAAAAAAAGGATATTTTGTCAGAATTCAGCCAGAAAAACAAAACAAACTGCTGTAGTTACTGCAACAGAAGGGCTTAAACATAGGAATTGATTACGTCGTGATGCAAGAGTTACAAAGCAGAGATGATGGTGAGACACTCAGATGCCAGGGCTCCCCTGCAGCCCTAGGGGAGGAGGAACAATGGATCCCAGGGAGTTATGGCAGAGTAAGAACAGACTCATACAGTGTCCCAGCCTCTCATGCCCTGCTGGGTTCCATATGGTAGGAAATCATGTTCCTTTCTGTGCCTTTGGATCCAGCCTTTCAGAATTTCAGAAAGCCATTCCTCCACCTTTTCTGGAGGCCCTCGTTTCATGTTATAGGACAGGGCACGCAATCCAGAGATTCCATCAAGGAAGGAAAAGCAGCTGATATCAGATCTGCCTGCCCATCTTCATCAGGGCCTGAGGACAGGGTTTGCCGCATGCGGAATATGAGATAATTTGGGGTGAAACATACAAGGGCCTTTAAACATGCTATCAGTTATGTATTTAGCTTGATGTTTTGGGGAAAATGCAATTAGTATGTAAAGCAGTGACTTTCATGGAAATGATTGCTTAGGGCAAAGCTCAGATTAAAAGATTTGAAATAGAGAAAAACTGTTATTAAGTAAATGGAAGTGCAGATGATACCAGTATAGGCCAAAAATTATTGAGAATCATATAGGCCAGACTGCAAATTAGAAACCGCTGATTTAAAAGTTACTAGCAATTTTCCGTCTTTGAAGATGGGGACGTTAAATACACCTCTTGGGCCTACTTTCTTTCAGAATATTTTCCAAAATGAGTTTTTGCAGGAGTGTTTTCAGCTGCACCCCTATAAACCAGGTACACTGTGTTCTTGGAGAAAATTGTGACGTTACCATTAACCTGAATGAAGATATTCACTGTTTTGGTTAGTCATGCAAACAGATGTATTAACAGGACTGTGTCCCACGGAGTTACGGACATTTTTAAATTTCAAAATCTGGATTTAGATTCCCTTGTTCTTAAAAACTAATGGCTAGTCACGAGGCTGCATTCGTGTGTGTGTGTCTGTGCACATGAGCGTGTGTGCGTGTAAGTGTGCATGTGTGTAAACATGTGCGAGGGTGTGTGGATAGGCGCACATGTGCATTAATGAGCATGTGAGAGTATGCATGTGTACGTGTGTGAGTGCGTGCCTGTGTATGAGCGTGCATGTATGCATTAGAGTGTTAGCGAGCATATGTATTTGTGCACGTGTGGGCACACGAGTGAATGAATGTTCATGAGTGTGTGTGTGAATGTGTGGGAGGTGCATGCATGAGTGTAAGTGTGCATGTGTGCGCTAAGGAGCATGAGCATGAGCATGTGAGCATACGCATGCATGTGTGAATGTGTGGGAGGTGCATGCATGAGTGTGAGTGTGCATGTGTGCGCTAATGAGCATGAGCATGTGAGCACACGCATGCGTGTGTGAATGTGTGACTGTGCTGGGGCCGGTGCACACATGCAGGCATGTATGTCTAAGCTTCTTCTCCAGGGCGGTAAAAGCCAAGAAGAGCCAGATACCCCGGGGAAATCAAGAGAAGGAGGGAGAAGCAAGAAGGTGTGAATTTCCCTCAGCCCTCACTGAAGGGAAGGCTGTCCATTAAGGGGCTTATTTAACCTGTGACTGTGACACTAAGGTACAACAGCATGTGCCAGACTTCAGAGACTAGAGTGGGTTTGACCCATGAGTATAGGAAAGTGCCAGCCTCCCCAGTGACATGGAACCCCTGTTGTCCCTCACCTTTCAGAAAGTCCTGTTAAAATTCCCACCTGCTCTGTGTCATGCTGGGGGAACAGGGAGCCAGATCTCCTCCCCTAGTGCTGTCTGGGAGAGAGCTGTTGCCCACATGGCTGTCCCAGGGAGAACCCAGCAGCAGAACTCTACTAGATAAAGAGGCAGGGCTGGAAGAAACCACTCACAGCAGAGCAGGACAGCCCAGACCCAGCTGCAGGGGAGGGAAGGAGAGGAGGGTTTCCTACAAGCAGGTCTCTGAGCCCTTCTGCCACAATAATGAGGACATTAAAAGTAAGAGAGGGCTGGGCGTGGTGGCTCACGCCTGTAATCCCAGCACTTTGGGAGGCCGAGGCAGGCAGATTGCCTGAGGTCAGGAGTTTGAGACCAGCCTGACCAACATGGAGAAACCCCATCTCCACTAAAAATACAAAATTAGCTGGGCGTGGTGGCACACGCCTGTAATCCCCGCTACTCAGGAGGCTGAGGCAGGAGAATCATTTGAATCTGGGAGGCGGAGGTTGCGGTGAGCCGAGAATGCACCACTGCACTCCAGCCTGGGCAACAAGAGCAAAACTCCATCTCAAAAAAAAAAAAAAAAAGTAAGAGAGGATCCTGCAGGGATAAATGGGGACATCAGTGATATTAAGACTGCACCAAACACACAATCATCCCAATTCAGAACTCAGTGTCCGGAAGGGCTGGATCAATTTGAAATGAATGCAGCTATTACCTCCAAATCAATACGGATCAAATTGAGGGACATTCTTCTAAAAAACCTGGCCTGTACTCTTCAAACACATCAGAGTTATGAAGACAAAAAAAGGCTGAGAAATTGTTTCTGATGAAAAGACACAAAAGAGACATTCCAAGGAAACACAGCATGAGATGCTGGACCAACAAAAACTTAGTTTTCTTTGGCTTTAAATAACATTAATGGAATAACTGGAAACATTTGAATAAAGGAGGTAGATGCATAATAGTACCGTAGCAATGTCATTTTATTTTGACCCATGTGATTATATCAGAGAATTGCCTTATTTTAAGGAATACACATGATAGAGGTATAATGTGTGCAACTTACTATCAGTTCAGAAAAATTGCACCTAGAGATACACACATAGATATGGATATGATTACAGATATGGATATGCAGGCAGAGGAGGAGGAGAGAGAAACATTCAGACATAGCTAATAAGAAAAATACTGATAAACAAACCTGGTAAATGTTAATTTGGAGGAATCTAGGTGAAAAGTATGTAAGACTCTTTGTACTATTTTTGCAACTTTTCTGAAAGTCTAAAATTATTTCCTAGTAAAAAGTTTAAGACAATATTTTGATGCAGGAAGTACTTTATACATAGTTGGCAGGATTTAAACCAGAGGTTCTCAATGCACTCAAGGGATGTTTGGCAATGGCTGGAGACATTTTTGGTTGTCATAACTGTGTGGGCAGGGAAAAGACTGCTGGCATCTAGCCCTGCACAGGACACTCCTCCACCCCAGCAATAAACAATAATCTTGCCCAACATGTCAACAGTGCTGAGGCTGAGAAACTCTGATTGCAAAATTTAAAGGAGAAGGAATGAGATTTCTCACAGACATGATCACACGTAGTGCTGGCAAAGCCGCTGCCCTTCTTGGAAAAGCATCATCATCTGGCAGAGATAACTTAGTTCTTCTTCGTCTTCTTTCTCTTATTCTCTTGACCAACATCTTTACTCTTTCTACCCCTCTCTCTCAAGTTTTCCAGGATCCTGTTCAATGGACACTAATCTCACCTGCCCAGCATTCCCTCTCGCCCTTCTTCTGGTACCAACACATCCCTTCTTCCTGGAAGGGATCTCGAAACTCCAGCCGCGTGGACTGCATGGAAACTTCAATGTCTATATGGATCTTGCTGCTTTGGCCTCAGGTGACTGTGGGTCCAAGCTGGGCCACTTCTAGCATCTCATCCTTTCCATCAAAGTTGAGTGGTCAAAGGCAGAAATGAAAAATTGTCCTGAGGCCATGATCTAGACTATTTGTCCCACACAGCATTTAACAATTTTTTATTTTGTTGCCCACACTTGAAAACTGTCATTTTATATTTAAACATCCCTATTTCCTGGTTTATGAAAATCAGTAAGGCGTAGGAATCATTCTTCCCACACCCGCTACTGTCTATGGGAGCCAGGGCTATTCTCACCTGCTGTCACCACGTGGGAGTGGCCCTGGGCCCAAAGACAGAGCATCACACTCCTGTTCATCATAGCCCAATCACTGTGCTTCACTCCTGAGTAAATAGGGGCCCTGGAGGCATTTGAGTTTGTAAGCCTGCATCCAGGAGTAGCCACATTCCACCAAACAAGACAGAGGCATTTCCTAAAATGTTCATATAAGCTAAGGGAAGCAAAGACCTTCCTGAGAACTGAAGTCCAGGCGCTCTCAGTGGCCACATTTCACATAATGAAGAAAATCCCAATGAGAGAATGAAGCTTCCATGAAAGCGTGCATGTGTGTGTGAAGGAGAGAGGGAGAGAGAGAGAAAAGGAGAGAGGGTAGAGATGGGAGGGAGAGAGAGAGAGATGGGGGAGGGAGAGATAGATGGGGAGAGAGAGAGATGGGGAAAGAGAGAGAGAGAAAAAGGGAGAGAGGGATAGAGATGGGGGAGAGAGACAGAGAAAGGGAGAGAGGGATGGAGATGGGGGAGAGAGAAGGGAGAGAGGGATAGAGATGGGGAGAGGGAGAGAGAGAGAGAGAGGGGGATAGAGATGGGGAAGAGAGAGAGAAAGGGAGAGAGGGATAGAGGTTGGAGGAGAGGGAGGGGGAGGGGAGGGGGGGAGGGAGGGGTGAAGGGGGAGGGAGGGAGGGAGGGGGATAGAGATGGGGGAGAGAGAGAGAGAGGGGGAAGAGAGAGAGAGAAAGAGAAAGAGAGAATATGTCCTTGATGCCCTATTCAAATCCCAGTGAACCCCTGAGTCTGGCTGGTTCCTCTCATCTTTTAATCAATTTTTCCTTGGTTTGCCTTTCTGTAAAAGTTCCTCTGCTGCCTGCACTGGTGTTAACCTGTTACTTGTGTTTAAGAGTCTAATGTTCTTCCCTGGCAACTCCATTAACCTCTTTAATCTTTCAAAAGCTGGTGATAAGATAATTTTATTTATTTACTAAAATGTCTTTTTTTTGCTTTCATTCTTATTTGTAATTAAAACACAATAATTGTACATATGTATGGGGTACAATATGATATTCTGATACATGTACAAAATGTGTAATGATTCAATCAGGGTAATTAGCATATCAATTACCTCAAATACTTATCGTTTTTGTTGAGAACATTCAAAATCTGTTCTTCTAGGTATTTGAAAATTTACAATAAGTTGTTGTTCATCATAGTCACCCTGCAGTGCTGGAACTTATTCCTCCTTCCTCACTAAACAGGGTCTTGCTCCATCTCCCATGCTAGAGTGCAGCGGTGCAATCTTGGCTCACTTCAACCTCTACCTCTGGAGGTCAACAATCCTCCCACCTCAGCCTCCCAAGTAGCTGGGACTACAGACACTCACCACCATGTCCAGCTAATTTTTTGTGTGTATTTTTGGGGGTAGAGATTGATTCTCACCATATTGCTTAGGCTAGTCTTGAACTCCTGGGCTCAAGCAATCCTTCCACCTCAGCCTTCCAAAGTACTGGGATGACAGGCATGAGACACCATGCTGGCTGTCTTCTACTCTTTACTTCTATTCCATGAGATACCATAGCCTCAGAAAGGCTTATTAGTATTAAAATGATAATTTCTCCCAAATTCATCTATATCATTTTCTTATTTTACATAATTCTAATTAACTCTAAGCCATTGACTTTTAATGTTACTATATGTTTTACCGCTATAGGTAGAGATTGTCTTATTTTTGTGGGCTAGAGTTATATGGGAAGTCTAATCTGTGCATAGGAGAGGCACTCTGTTAATCTCTTGCCATTATTTCTTTTTTTTTTTTTGAGGCGGAGTCTCGCTCTGTCGCCCGGGCTGGAGTGCAGTGGCCGGATCTCGGCTCACTGCAAGCTCCGCCTCCCGGGTTCACGCCATTCTCCCCCCTCAGCCTCCGAGTAGCTGGGACTACAGGCGCCCACCACCACGCCCAGCTAATTTTTTGTATTTTTAGTAGAGACGGGGTTTCACCGTGTTAGCCAAGATGGTCTCGATCTCCTGACCTCGTGATCCGCCCGCCTCGGCCTCCCAAGTGTTGGGATGACAGGCGTGAGCCACGGCGCCCGGCCTTGCCATTATTTCTTACAGGAAAGCTGGCTTTGATGGATGTGGATTAGCTTCACATAAGCTTGAGGACACTCACAACATGGTGGTCACAGCACATGTGCCAAGGACCATGGAGACAGACCCACTAGGTCCAAACCCTGACTCTACCAATCATGTGCTGTACATTTTAGGAAGGCACTTAGTGCCCCCAGTTGTAGGACTAACACATGTGCTTATCTCCTGAGGTTACCATGAAGAGTAACTAAGTTTATATACATATACATATCTGTCACACAAATGATGGCCCTCCCAGAGCACTATCCACTTCAAAAAACAAATGACTCTTTAGATGCTGTATCAGTCAGAGTTATCCCAAGAAACAGAACCAATACGATGTAGATATATAAGAGGAGACTTGTTATGCAAATTGGCTCACGTTATTTTCCTAGGAATGGCTGGTCAGTACATGATGGTCCGTGGGCCCATGGTCATCTCTGGTCAAAGTGCTCATTCACCACCCCGATCCACCAAAAAATGGGTATCCTGAGGTAGAGAAGTTGCAGCACATTCCTTTGACTTGAACTTTATAGAATTCTTCTAAACAGATAATATAATGGAGTTCACGTAACTGAGGCTACGAACTGGATGCTGCCCTCTTCCTCCCGCTTCTGAACAGTTCAGCCCAACACCATCAGGAGAGGCCCAGCAAGGCAGACAGTGGAGACTCAGTGGCTGGGGCAGGGGGTCAGAGGAGTGGCAAGGAGGACAGGTGGCATCAGGGGCTGGAGACTGAGTGGACTGAGATGGGGGAGGCAGGGGAAATGGCCTGGCCTGGGATTAGGAGAAGGGAGCTACAAACACAGAAAGGAAGAGATCTACAATGACACGTGTGGTGCTGGATTAGAATCGGAGGCATCAGTGTGAACTCATGGTTTTTAAGACAGATAAATAGATTAGATAATAGATGGATAGTGGCATAGGTAGGTAGATAGAGAACAGCAGACAGATAGAGGACAGTAGATAGATAGCTAGGATAGGTTACGGGAGAGAGAGAGAGATGCCTAGATATAGGCAATAGATAGAGGTAGAGAGGTAACAAGAGAGGAAAAAAGAAAGGTCAATGTGTGTGCAACGATTTCCTGCCTCTGTCCACAGAGTGGAGCTAGAGCACCCCACTAGTCATGAGCACAAGCAGAGCCAGGATCTTGATGTCTAAATACCATTTCCCCACTAAAAGCAACTGAACTGATTCCAAGACTGGGGCAGGGAAGGTGCAGATGAGCCTGGAGGATCTTATATCCAGAAAGTAGGGCAGTGCTTAAAGAAGGAGGACAAGTCAGAACAACACAGAAGTTGTCATAAAATGACTCCCACTGGCCAAACCTGCGATATTGTGAGCATCAAAATAAACAGTTATAGTAATGAAATGTAAGCCATAGAGTACAAAAGAAATCCAGGAACCCATTCTGTTATAGATTCATAAATGAAATGTTGAAATTCTAATGAGGAACAGGATGTTCATGTAGACTCTGAACATCTTTCCACAAAATATGTCTTAATTTCAAAGGGAATAAGAGTAACCTCACAGTAGAGAAGCCCAGCAGACACCACCTTAATCAGGTGATCAAAGAGAACGTCATTAATATTGTGACACATTTAAATCTTGTGCAACCTGATAAAGTACAAAGACAACAGCCAAGCATCCTGTCTGGAGCATTCCTGCCCAAAATGTAGCATCTGAATCACTAATCAGGAAGAAACATCAGACAAATCCAAATGAAGAGAGAGATGTGTCACAAAATAACTAGCCTGTAAGCTTCCACAGTGTCAAAGTCATGAAATTCAAGGGAAGACTGAAAAAAAGTAAAAAGCCATGACAACTAACTGCAATGTGCAATCCTGAACTAGATCCTTCTGCTGTGAATTACTGGGACAATAGTTGATACGGTTTGGCTCTGTGTCCCCACCCAAATCTCATCTCGAACTATAATCTCTATGTGTCCAGGGAGGGACCTAGTGGGAAGTGATTGGATCATGAGGAGGGGGGCGGTGGTTTTCCCCATGCTTTTCTTGAGATAATGAGTGAGTTCTCACAAGATCTGATGGTTTTATAAGGGACTCTTTTACTTTTGTCTCCTCCCTTTCCTGCCACCATGTGAAAAAGGTACTTGCTTCTCCTTTGCCTTCTGCCATGATTGTAAGTTTCCTGAGGCCTACCCAGCCATGCAGAACTGTGAGTCAATTAAGCCTCTTTCCTTTATAAATTACCCAGTCTCAGGGGAATTCTTTATAGCCATGTGAAAATGGAATCATACAACAGTATTGTGTGGTAATAATGCAGCAATGGTAATTCTCTGATTTTGATGTTATCTTGTGCTTCTGTAAGAGAATGTCTTGTAAGTAAGAAATACACAACAAAGTGTTCAGGGTGATAAGCATCAACTCAGCCAGTTACTCTGAGATATTCATGGGACAAAAGTTCTAGGCACCTATTTTTGAAATGTTCTAAATGTTTGAGGTTATTTAAATATCAGAACAACAAAAAACTCCAGCCATTTTCCACTATGTATGAGTAATTTTTATTTGCATAAATGTCAGCCTCAGGAGGAAAGAGAATCCAACTCCAATGTTCAAAGTCCCTTTTATGAAGGAACAACTTATGGAAGAAATGAAATAATGAGGCTGGGTACCCAGAGATAAGAAATAGAATCCCAGCACTTTGGGAGGCTGAGACAGGCGGATCACGAGGTCAGGAGATTGAGACCATCCTGGCTAACACGGTGAAACCCCGTCTCTACTAAAAAATACAAAAAACTAGCCGGGCGAGGTGGCGGGCGCCTGTAGTCCCAGCTACTGGGGAGGCTGAGGCAGGAGAATGGCGTGAACCCGGGAGGCGGAGCTTGCAGTGAGCTGAGATCCGGCCACTGCACTCCAGCCTGGGCGACAGAGCGAGACTCCGTCTCAAAAAAAAAAGAAAAGAAATAGACATTATCTTCACCTGAATGGGGAAGTGGAGAAGGGAGTGTTCCTGAAGGTCAGTGGGAGCTGGAATCTTGAACAGAGGTCACCCAACAGGAGTTAGATTCATGGGGAGACAAAGGCACAGCCAGAGATGGGCCCAAACAAGGAGCGAGTGGGGACCAAATATTCCAGCTTCTCCTTTCTCTTGCCCTTCAATCTCTTGCCATGCCCCCACTGGTCAGCACCCCATGGAACCCAGCAGATACAAGAACCATGAGATGCCATCTGCAGAGTCAGCCTCCTAGGGTTCAGAGCAGGACAGAGAATAATGGAGATTGTATCTAAAATGTGCAAATGAAAAATAAAGACAAATAAACATTAGGTCATCTGATCCTTTTAAATAACTCCATGAGACACATTTTACTAGCCCCAGTGACAGACCCAGAAGCTGAGGTTTGGTGCCATAAGTGGCTTTCCCATGTCTACACAGTGGAGCAGGGATTTGACTCAGGCTGGTATAACCACCAAGCCTTGATCTTGCCTCCCAAACAGGACCTGTCTGGAGAGGAAGGGGTCCTAACTTGTTGAAGCAAACCTGTTTTAGATCTCATCTTTCTCTCTTCCAACTGGGACTTGGGCCACCTCTGGTATCTGTCTCATTTTGCCTCTGATATTGAAGGCAGCCTGGGTTGACAGCTGAGTGATAAACGATGTTTGCTTACCCTTGATTTCAGGCAAGTATGACACAAACTCAGTTAGGAAAATACATCTTCATGCTGCCTCCTGTTCATAGATACTAACCCAAGTAGACTTCTGAGGAGGAAAGAGATACAACTGGCTTACATGACTCTTCCATGTTTCTGTGACCTGTGTTGATCACACTCTCAAAGTTGGAGATGTAGGAATATATGTCATTCTTTGTCTGGTCTCAATAATTCATCCCTTTTCTGGTAACAACACCCAATAAGTCAAAGTTATAGTTTATCAGGAGGTGATGAGTGCAAAGAAAAATGGCAAAATAGGGACAGGGCACAGAAAGGGCAGGAATGGAGAACAGACAATGTGAACAGGGAGACTTCCATGAGGAGGCGCTCTTGGCGCACAGATCTGAGAAACTGAAAGTGTGTCATGCGGGTATCTAGAGGTTACCCCACAGCAGCCACATGCAAAGGCCCCGCAGTGGGAGCCTATCTGTGGCGGTGAGCCCAGCAAGCACACCCATGGGACGGGAGCAGAGTGCGGGGTTGAAAATGAGGTCAGAAGGATGCTACAGGGTTGGAGATTACAGAGCATCTTGTAGATCACTGCACGCACTGTGGCATTACCTCTGAATGTGATGGGAGACACTAGAGAATTTAGGGCAGAGGACATGATCTGACCACTGGTCAAGAAGGGCCTAAACATGCAGCTGGTGTTTGCTGAGGATGGTGGACATTTAGATCTTCCCGTCGGGCTAATGAACAAAGTAAGGAAGCAGTGTCTCTAGAGGATTAGCAGTGATTTAATAATAATAAAACGACAGTACCAATTCTGTCTCTGAAGTTTATTACTTTTATGTGGCCAGTTCTGGGAATCCATTACCTTCAAGGAATGAAAATAATGAGTGTGCTTGGAGAATAGACAGGTGAGATATTTGAGAGAGAAAACAAAATTCCCTTTGCCTGGGAACCCTTAGTCAGGGTTCTCCTGGGAAATAGAACCAATAGGGTGAGTATATACTGAGAGAAACTTATTTTAAGGTATTGGCTCATGCGATTATGGAGTCTGGCAAGTCCAAAATCTGTAGGGCGGGCTGGCAGGCTGGAGACCCAAGGAAAATCTAACATTGCAGCTCACGTCCAAAGACTGTTGGCTGGCAGAATTCCTTCTTGTCTTCTAGGGGTGGTCAGCCTTTTGATCTCTGCAGTCCTTCAACTCATTGGATGAGGCCTACCCACATTATGGAGAGTCACCTGTTTTATCAAAATCTACCAATTTGTTAATCTCACCCAAATAGACAGACAGACAGACACACACACACACACACATACACACACACACACAGAATCAAGTCTGACTGAATATCTGGGCACTGTGGCCCACACAAGTTGAGACATAAAATTAACCATCATGGATACCTTGACCACTGGGGATTAGTAAGAAGCTGAAGTTTGCAGGCTTCTTGCCTCTGTGAATGGTAGAGTGGACCCCTTCCCACCCAGAACTAACGGGCAACCACACAGCCAAACCATTGCCAGCTGTCACCTCCATGGCATCAGTGCCACAGGGAGACAGGCTGGGGTCAAGGGCCAGGACACAGCCAGGGAGACAATTGACGAGGAGAAGGCAGTGAGAGAATGCAGCTAGGAAATGTCATTTAGTTAATAGGATATGAACACGACAGATGAAAACATTGAGTTCGAAGGCAAATGAGAAAAGTCTGCTCTCTGAGTCAATTCATTGCTTCCAATTAAAAAGTAGAAAACAAAGAAAATGGTAACCTGGGGCTGTGTAGTGACCCAAAATATTTACATAAATTGAAGATAAGAGCTTATCACCACTTAGGAAGTGGGAAAGATGGAACAGAGCCGGAGCAGAACAAATGCCTGAAAGACTTCCCCTGGGATTTTTGTTCTCATAAATCAGGATGCCAGAGGGGCAAGCCTTTTAGGGTCAACGTATACAGCTGCGACATGAGAAACTGGCAGGCTTTAGGAACTCAGCCCAGGGCTCCCACAGTCCTGGGGGTGAGCACCCGAGGTTGCAAGTAAGGTCTCCTTGTCCGCAAGAGGAGGTCAGCGATAGAAGATGCTACTATTGCAGTGCCCATCTCTTACTGGAGGGATGTTGCATGGATGGATATCAATGAAAGAAGAATGAATGAAGGTCAAGACAAGCAGAAAAGAAGAAAAGCCACCCAGGTAGAGATGTGCTGGGAGATAAAGAAGGTCACCCTCCTAACTTGAGATGTCCTGGACTTTGTTGTTTGTGTGTAGGCAGGAGAAATGAGCTGACCTCCCACGTGGGCTGCCCCCACAATGTGCAGCACACCAGTGAGAAGCAGCCATCCAGTGGCTTTTGATTCCCTTCGTTTTGCTCATTTGGTTGGTGAATAGGGTTTTGCCTGCTGGGCATTCATTCCCCATCTTCTGATACAGCTCCACCTGTGTTTGGGCATCATCACACCTTCTATCTTAGTGGTGTGAGTGGAAGTGACCTCACCCCCAGGCTCCCAGGATTCCTGTGCCTGAGATATGCATCATCAGAAAACCCCATTCCCTTAAGTCAGCAGTGAGTGGGCCCAAGACCACAGTGAGTGCCAAAAATCTACCCCTGCAACTTTTTCTACAAACATGTGAGAAGCCACTTTCTTTTAGTTGGGTCAACTTTCTTTTAGTTGAGTATGCTGTGTGGACAGACTATAAGCCTGAAGCTGCTGTTGACAATGATGCCCTCTCCAAAATGAAGACAGCAAAGAGGACAGAAGAGCCAAGAGATTGGGAGAAACAGAAACTGTCCAATGACATCACTTGACTCCTGGATCCAGCTGTGCCTGAAGTCTACCTGGACTTTGCAGTTACCTGAACTAATGGTTTTTTTTTTTTTTCTTTTTTTTTTTTTTACTTTGGTATGGTTTGCTTAAGCTGGAAGTTTTGGCATTTGTAACTAGAGAAATCATGAATAAGAAACTGAATAATTTAGTGCATATTCAAAAAACATTTCCATCAAACAGGGAAAACTGCTTCAGTGTGTCAAATCCAACCTCATTGTTTCCAGTGGAGACAAAAATCACATTTTCAGGGATACCTTGTTTATGGCATAAGAATTTTTTCTTTTTTGTTTGTTTGTTTTGTCTTAAAATCATCACTAAGCTGTAACTCAATGATAAGAGCAGAAACTAGCCTAGAATTGGGTTTGTGTGCATGTGTGTGTGCATGCACACGTGTGTGTTGAGGCAGGAGGCCGTTTTCTTCAAGTTCCTTTATTTTGAGAATATGAGAACCCCTTGTTGCCTCAAAGACTTGCTAGTAGGATACCATGTGCCAAACTGGCTAGTGTTCGATCCACATTTCTACAGCATCTGGGTCCGCAGAGAGAGTGAGGAAACACAGCAAAAGCAAACATAATTATGGGGCCAGAGGGACTCATTGAGCAAGAGGGATGAAAAAAGTAAACTGTAGAGTTGGGAGAAAAAATTAACCTAAGAGAGAAATGTGGCCTGCTGTGGATGGTTTTCATGACTCTGAGAACTCAGAGGGAGAAGGGGTGCTTAAGATCATGTCAAGAGTATCCTAACACTAAGCCAGATGGAATTATGCCTAAGCTGTAGTTATGCATGAAGTGGTCAAGGGATGTCTCAGAATATAAACCTTTGACTCTCTGTTTAGGTCTATAATAAACAAACAGCTCACACTTGACCAGCTTTTCCTATTCCCCAATATTGTTGAATGCACAGTTCTGTTTTCTTTGCTTTGTGTTTTAAATTATTCTCAGTTATTGTTTAAAAATATCCATGTAAGGCTTCCATTGTGTTGTACTGAGGATTCTTCATCTCCATGGCTTTAATAATACAAATAATGATGGCCCTGATTTATTGAACTTTACTATGTGCCAAGTCTTACCACATGCAATAGTTTGCATGGCCCCAAAAGCGAATGTCCACTTAGAACCTGTGAATGTGTCCTTGCTTAAGAAAAAAATCTCTTTTCAGATGTCATTAAGTTACGGATCTTGAAATCAGATCATCCTGGATTATAGTGGGTTATAAATCCAATGACCAGTATCCTTATAAGACAGACAGGTAAGGAACATTTAGAATGGAAGGCTATGTGAAGACGGAGGCAAAGATGGCTGTGCTGCTGCCACAAGCCAAGAATGCCAGGAGCCAAGAGAAGCTGGAAGAGGCAAGGAAGGGTCCTCCCCTGGGGGCTCAGCACAGTGCATGGCCCTGACAACATATGATTTTGGACTTTTGGCCCCAGAATTGTGAGAGGATCAATTTTTGTTACCTTAAAGCTTCCGTCTGTTACAACAGCCCTTGGAAACTCATAAAGCACGCTAAGTATCTCTACTCCACTTTTGCATTAAATGTTGTCAACCATCCTATAAAATAGTTATTATCCTTCTTAGCACGGAGGTCCCCAACCTTTTTGGCAAAAGGGACCAATTTTGTGGAAGACAATTTTTCAATGGACCAGGGGGTGGGGAGATTGTTGCAGCATGATTCAAGCACATTACATTTATTGTGCATTTTATTTCTATTATTATTACATTGTAATATATAAAAAATATTACATAACTCACCATAATGTAGATTCAGTGGGAGCCCTGAGCTTGTTTTCCTGCAACTAGACCATCCCATCTTGGGGCATAGTGGGAGACAGTGACAGATCATCAGGCATTAGATTCTCATAAGGAGCATGCAACCTAGGTCCCTTGCATGCACCGTTCACAACAGGGTTCACACTTCTATGAGAATCTAACACTGCCGCTCATCTGACAGGAGGCGGAGCTCAGACAGGAGGCGGAGCTCAGGCAGTGATGTGAGTGATGGAGAGGAGCTGTAAATTCAGAGGAAGCGTTGCTCGCCTATCCATCACTCACCTCCTGCTCTGCAGCCTGGCTCCTAACAGGCCATGGACCGATACAAACCATGAGCAGAGGGTTGGGGAACCCTGACTTATAAAACAAAACTGAGGCTCAGAAAAGCGGTCCTTTGTTTTTTCACTACATACACTTGGTCTTAGGGCCAGTGGAATGAACATCGGTTGATTTTTCATCCAGCATTCATCTCATCTTCTTTTAGTAACAGCCCTTCAGTTTTTCTCTGGGAGGAAAATCCTTTCCCCTTGGATACAAAATGATGGAACTATTAATGAGGCCGTCTTATACCTTTCTAGATAGAGATGGGCCTACGCACTCTGTGTGCATCCCTGACAGTTAGAATCACCTGCAGAGCTTTTAAACAGTAAAACCGATCAGCCCTGCCTCTATACTCACCCCTACTCCATCCCTAC
This sequence comes from Trachypithecus francoisi, assembly GCF_009764315.1. NCBI lineage: Eukaryota > Metazoa > Chordata > Mammalia > Primates > Cercopithecidae > Trachypithecus > Trachypithecus francoisi. The sequence goes on from NW_022681456.1 coordinate 4,905,246, forward strand.
CAAAGAGCCTGATTCCATTGGTTTGGGATAAGGCCTGGGGATTGGTATTTTTTAAAGTTTACCCAGGTGAAAAGTTTAGCCAAGGTATGGGCTTCCTTCATCTTGGAATCTAAAACATGAGCACTGAGACAAAAATAAGTAAAATGGTTCCTGTTTTCCAACCATGGTACCCTAAAGAAGTCAGACAATTATAGCCACAGGAACGCAGCACCTGGCAGCTTCCTGCTCATAGGAAATCTTGTCCTTCCACTTTCTCTGGAGTCAAGAGCTTCCAATCTCTTATTACTTAGTAATAAGCAAGTAAGGTATTAAGATGCTTCTGTTGCTAATAACCAAAGACTTCTGACCAATTCATCCAGGAACTGGTAGAACAGAAGCTCAAACTTAAGCTTTTGTTTCTATGACACTGAGCCTTCCTAATTAGTCCGTAAGTGATAACTCACCGTGTTGCTGGCAAGATGAAGGTGTTGAGAGAAGAAAGAAAAAAATGTTATACATAGAAACGACATGGTCTTCTATATTAAGTCTTTGGGTGGCTTTAGGATCCCAGCCATCTGCAAGTGTAAACTCAACATTCCTAACACATCATTAAGAACATCCTTAATCAGGAAAAAAAAATATGTACACATTGCAGAAGACAAGAAATCAGTCTCTCTGGGAGAGTAACTAGAATCCATTGTCTTGGAAATTTTGCTGATTTAGACTCCAGATGGGTTGTATTTCACATTTGTTTTCTCCTTGAATGCAGCAACTTCTAAGTTCCTAAAGGCATATAAAACAAGGAAGCTCAGTGCACAGGTAGGAGAATAACATCTTGAAGAGAAACTGGTTTTAAGAACGTGAGAAGTACCCACTTAGAAACAAAAGCAACACCGTTAATACAATTTTTATTCTTCTTTAATAGACAAAAAGGTAATTTTTAAATGACAGTTCTCTTAGTCACACCTAGGGTATGTGAGTGCATGTACTTGAAAATACAGTAGAGGAAAACAGTATAAGGAATATACTGTTGTAAATTTCCTATATAGTGTACAAAGCACTGTAACAGAATTTGAATGCAAGTAATGATTAATTAAAAATGTATTTTTTAAGCCATAGAGCAATGACTAAAATTTAAAAAGAAGTATAAATAATAAACCAGTAGTGGAGATAAAATGGAATCATAAAAAGTACTCCACATAAAAGCTGGTAGGGAAAGAGGTAAAGAAGAATAAAAAGCAGATGGAACATAAAGAAAACAATGAGCAAAATAGTAGATCTTAATACAAATTGATGAATAATTACATTAAATATAAGTGGTCTAAACATTACACTTAAAAGACAGAGATTCTCAGACTGGATAAACAAGTGAAACCCAACTCTATGCTGCCTATAAACAACCAACATTACACATAAAGACACAAGTTAAAAGTAAAAAGATGAAAAAGACATTACCATAAAAATACCAATAAAAAGAAAGCTGAGGTGGCTTTATTAATATCAGATAAAATAGATTATAGAACAAGAAATATTTCTAAGGATAAAGAAAGGCATTACATAGAAGTGGATTGATTTAACAACAACAACAAAAAATCCTAAGTATGTACCTAAGACCGTGTTCAAAATACATGAAACAAAAGCTGTCAGAGCTAAAATAAAAAAATAGACAAAACCATAACACAGTTGGAGACTTCAATACTCTTCTCTCAATAAGTGACAGAACAAACAGGTCAGTAGGAATATAGAAGACCTGAACAACACTATACACATTTAAGGAATCCTTGCAGCCTTGGGTTAGGCAAAGCTTTCTTAGATGTGACACCAAAAACCCAATAACTAAAAGAAAATATTAATAAACTAAACATCATTAAAATGTAAAACCTCTGCTGTTCCAAAGACACATACTGGGAGAAACTATCTGTAAAACCTGACAAAGGCCTTGCATTCAGAATATATAAAGCACTCTCAAAAATCATAACAGGAAAAGAATCAGTAAAAAGTGGGTACAATATTTGAAAAAGATATTTCACCAAAGACAACATAAGCATGGCAATTAAGCACAAGAAATAATGTTCAACATTATTAGTCATGAGGGCAAAAATTAAAACCTCAAAGAAATGCCTATTATACACCTATCAGAATGACTAAACAAAATAAAAATAAAATGGATAATACCAAATGCTGCTGAAGATACAAACGAACTATTATACATGGCTGATAGGGATGCAAACTGCTAAAACTATGTTTAAAAAGAGTTTGCAATATCTTATGAAGTCATATATACTGTCCCCATACAAAGTAGCAACCCCAATCCTAGCTAGTTACTTAGGAGAAATGAAAATATTTGTTTGCATGAAGACTTGTTAGTGACTATTTATAGCAACACTCTTCATAATTACCCAAAACTGGCATAATTTTAATGTCTTTTCAGTATGAAATAAACTGTGGAATGCCATTCAGCATTGAAGAGGAACAAACTATTGATACATAGGTGACTATCAAATGCATCCTGTTAAGTAGAAGAAAGCGAGTCCAAAAGCTGCATACTGCATGATCCTGTTTTTATGACACTTTGAAAAAGGTAAAACTCTAGAGACAAATAGCAAATCAGTGGTTGCCAGGATTGGAGGAGAGGAAGGAGGAGGCTACAAAGGCAAATAGAAATTTTGGAGAGTAATGGGCATGTTCTATACCGCAATCCTAGTGATGTTTACGTGACTGTCTGCATTTGTCGAAACTTCGAACTATACACTCAAAGAGGTGAATTTTATTGTGTGCAAATTATATTTTAATAAGTCTGGCTTTTAAACAAAGTAGATGGCTCTAAAAATGTTCTATCAATCAGATGTTCCATTTATTCCATTAATTCAGTAATACTCTCCTTCACTTCAATTAATATACATTTTTATTAACCTTGCTTTTTATGACTATGGATGTATGAAATATCTAATACCTCCAAAGGCTTTGTTTTAACCTCTGCTCATAGAGGTGTTAACTACTAATATAATTGAGAGTGCTGAGCTCTTCTCTGCGTGACTGTAGCCACCCTTGTGATTAAGCTAACAGTGAACAGTGAGATGAACGAAGAAGAGGTTGAAGCAAAACTCAGCTGCTTAAGGGAAGGGCCAGGCGAGTGAGCAGAGGAAGAGAGGACCTGAATAAACACATGCTCCAGAGGAGAACACCCCTGCTCAGCTTCGGCACAAGGTAGCCATAAAAGAAATTACACCCAAGATGGGCAGACTATCGACACTTTTGAGAGAAGCTAGAAATCCTAATTTGTTTTTCATAATGAAAGAGAAAACTTATTTGATCATCTCAGTAGATGCAAAAGAGCATTTGATAAAATTCTATATGTAACTTCTAGCAAACTAGAAATAAAATCTTTTTCATAATTGACAGATAAAATATGTATACAGTTACAGAGTACAACGTGATGACTTGATATATGTACACATTGTGGAAATCCTAATTTTTTTACGTGAATGTTCCCATTTCTTTTCATTTCATTTTATTTTATTTTTATTATTATTTTGAGACCGAGTCTTACTCTGTCAACCAGGCTGGACGCAGAGGCGTGATCTTGCCTCACCGCCACCTCCAACTCCAAGGTTCAAATGATTCTCATGCCTCAGCCTCCCAAGCAGCTGGGATTACAGGCCCCCGCCACCACACCCAGCTAATCTTTGTATTTTCAGTAGAGATGGGATTTCACCATGTTGGCCAGGCTGGTCTTGAAGTTCTGACCTCAAGTGATCCACCCACCTCTTGCCTCCCAAAGTGCTGGAATTACAGGTGTGAGCCACCGCGCCCGACCAACTCTCACAATTTTTAAATGTCAGGAACCTTTAAAAGAAATTGTATGGATAAAACAGTAGTTGTCTGCAGGTCCTGAAGTTTGCAAGCATAGTCAAGAAATGTGGGTATAGAGGAAAGAACTATAACAGGACACATTCAGATCTGATCGTTTAATAGAATGATTTCCAAGAAGTTGCAATAACTATCAAGAGGCGGAAACACAGTGAGGAATTTTGACTTGAGGGATAAGAAGGGACAAGGATGAAAAGAAAATCTATGTGTCTGTGCTAAGTGTACACATGTTGTAAGTGTATGCAGGACAAGACATGGGCATCATTCTTTGGTGTTAGCATGAATGTGGGTAAGCTGTGAGGGGCTTCTCCACTCTGATGACATCCTCCTATTTCTCATCCCTGCTATAGACCCTAAGTCTCTTACCAGAAACCCAAAACCCCTAAAGCACTGATAATCCCAAGGTTTGGCTGGTTGGTTGTATTTAATTCATTCAGTGGCCAACACTGATCTGAAGTCCAGCTATTTGGGGTCTTATTATCCTTTTTTATGTAAAGACTCATACACTGCACACAAAGTCAGCATGATGTGCAAGTACAGGCTGCAACTCCAGACAAAGGCTAAGGGTGCCATACCACACAAGCATACGACTTTATGCCTCTATTTTTCTATCTTTCCTTCTCTCTTGTAATTCAAAGATCTCAATAATTCTGAATCTTGAAATACATTTGCCCCCACAGATTTCAGAAAAGACATTGTGGTCCCACATAACCTTCCCAGAAGGTCTCATATGTGACTAATAACCATCACTAAACTTCTGAGAGCATCTCAGCCTGGCACCGCCCTTCCACTGGCTTTACACAGGCACAAGACATCAACCTCTAATTCAAGGATGTTTTGTCTCTCCTGCCTCAGCCCAAGTCTTAAATCTTAGGAAAAGATTTCTTTCTTTCAGTGCCCTGTCCTATTTATGGAACCGCCCAAGAACAATTCTGCCTTTTCCGAACCCTGACAAATTGCAAAGCCTCTAAATCCACAGTCAAAAATAAACAGACAATTGGTATTAAAAATTAATCAGTGGTTTCAAGGATTCCAGAAATCAGCACTTAAATCCATGTGCAGGAAGAGACAGAGATGGCTTTTTTTTTTTTTTAAGACAGCAGAAATGTAAACAAGGTCAGAAAACTTTCCTCTCTAGAAGATATCTTACGGTGCAAACGCTTTACGTGTGGAGGAATCCGAGGGGGGAATGAACTGCTGCTTTTGATCATGAGAAACAAAGGGAAAATGTATTTTGCAGATGATAACTTGCAGGCCCTTATGCACCCCCAAATCACGTGGTGAACTTTGTAAAGCAAAAAGCAGGGAAAGAAAGCCCCACCAAATCAAGGTTGCACTTAGCTAGAGGGCAGGGGCGGTTCGGGATAGGGGTGGGGCTTCGCTGTGTCCCTAGTTTTCAGTACTTTCCCTTGCTGTGCAAATATCAGCTTCAAATCCAGTGCCAGTTGCCCTTCCAGCCAAATCACTGCCCCCAGCACTGAACACATGGACATCTGTAACAGCCACTCTCTTAATCAAAAGTAAAATCCTCTGGATACACACACACACACACACACACACACACACACGGAATACAAGCCTTAATGAAGAACAGTCCACACTTGCTTTAAAGGGAATATCCAGCGTCCTCGCTTGGTTAAAGGCTCTCAAGGGCAAGGGGCGAAAACCCGGAGGAGGTCGGTCACGCCCTGCTCAATTGGCACCGCCTTCCTCTGCAAAGTGCTTTCTACCCATTCAGTCATTTTATCATCAAAAAAACTGCCGGGAGGTAGGTTGGGAAGGGAATTCTTCAATGGCCACTTTGCATCCAGGAAAACTGAATGCTAGAAGCGCAGGAACCTAGAGCTAATTAACAGCAGGATTCAGGCACCAGATTGTGACTGTTGACTCTTTCAAATAAAATAGAAAAGTGCCTCCCTCTCCTACTCCCCCACCCCGACTTGCCCCCCCTTTCCCTCTTCTCTCACCCCACCCTCCTCTCTACCTGGAGCTCTTAGAAGAAAGGAACACTTACATAAAACATAGCAAACTTGTCTGGTTGGTGTATCTGGGCAAGCGCAGCCTCAAGGAAAGTGGATTTTTCTGGATTTTCAGGTGGTGCGGAATGACTTTTGAAAAGCAAACGCTACTTTTAAACATCCATGACAACTTGCCTCTCAATGCATTTCTAGCTCAGCCTCAGAGCATTAGGCGGGAGAGGGGTGGCTTTGAGGGTTCCCTGCTCAGAGCGTGGGGCCGATACCGGACCCGAGGCGCCACGCGAAGGCGCAGGGCACCCTTGTGCGCACTTCTGTCTAACCAAATGAACCCGAGACCCTCGCCAGGGCGCAGGCAGCAGGAAAGCGACGCTCTCCTTTTCCTACGTCCTGGACGCGCCCCGGGACTCGGGCAGCTGCTGTCCCTGGCAGAGCCGAGGCCTTCCTCCCCTCCTGCCCCGCGGCTCTTGGGGCCGGAGACCGCCTCTACCCGCCCTTCCCGCCGCCGGATCCGCGCGGCCACTCGGCTGCACACGCACATAATAATAAAGGTCGAAATAACCACACGGCTACCTTTTGTGAGCCCTGCGGGCGCCATACGTTAGCGCCTTTAAATTCCTGCAACCCAAAACAGGGCCGCCACTCCCATTGTAGAGAAGAGGACACTGAGGTGAAGTAGCTACGGACAGGACCGCTGGTGAGCTAGTTCCCATCGCGAGGGGTGCACCCACCTCCCCATCCGCGCTCCCAAACCACAGAGGACTCATTTGAAGGAGCCCACAGAGAGCCCCTGGTTTCTGCCATGCTGGGGTCCCCGGTGAGCTGCGCGATGGGTGCGCGTTCCTCTAGGGCCAGCACCGAGACCTTAGCGGTTGCGGAAAGGGGATGCAAAGAACCGGGCCTTCCCTTCTGGAGCACCAGCCCCACAATGCTGAAGCTGTGGATGGGGAGTTGTGGATAGGGAGCACACAGCCGGGAGGAAGGGGCGCACAGAGCGGAGACCCTCCCCTGGACACCAGTTCCACTGGGTGACTGTGCTGGGCCTGGGGCAGATCCCTACGGAACTCGGGGATGGGGAACAAACACCGTGTCCCTCAGCCACGCCCCCTCCTCATCCGTGGGGCAGCTCTGGGTCGGGGGGTCCGGAGTGGGAGATTCGGGACTCGGTAACAGCCTAACTTGCCCGGATCCTGGCGCCCAGCTGGGAGCGCCCTTCTGGATTAGGGGAGGCTCGGCATCCGCAGAGACGCTCTTGGTGGGACCCGCGCCCCCACCAAGGCCCCCGCCGCACCCCTCGCTTCGGCTGCCCTCACCCCGAGCCACCCCGGAATCGGGAAGTTCGCCTGCGTCGGCGCGCCAGGCACCCGCCCCGGCCTTACCTTTGCCCAGCAGCGCGCCGAGCAGCAGGCTCAGCGCCCCGCACAGCGGCGCCGCCGGCCCGGGGGCCGCACCCTCGGAGTGCATCCTGCGTCCCGGCCGCTCACGCCGCCCGCCGCCAGCCTGAAGCGCAGGGCCCGCCTGCGGCCCTCGCCGGCCACCCCATGCCCGGGGCCACTCCCGCAGCCCAGTCGGCCCGGCCCGCTGCGTCTCAGCCGCCCGCGGCCCGCCCCTGCTGGGTCCACGCCGCCGCGGCTCGGGCTCTGGCTCTGGCGGTTCCGGCTCCGCCGCTGCTCGCGCTCCGGCCGGGACAACTTTTCTCCGGCAGCCGCCGCAGCCGCCCGACCGCCCCGCCCCCGCCCCGCCCCCGGCCACGCCCCCGCCCGGGCCACGCCCCCGCCGCGCCCCGGGACCGCGGACGGATTGAGGGTGCGGGAGGAGAGAGGGCGCCTGCCCGCCGGGAGGGGCGGCAGATGGAGAACCCCCCGCCCGGGCTAGGGAGGATGTGCCCGGGAAAGAAGACGGGGCGGGGAGGGGGGTCTCCCCAGGCGGCTGGGACGGCTCCTCCGGGGGTCCACGCCTTCCCAGAGGAACTCAGCGTTCGCAGCCTCTTTCCCGGGTGCCCAGCGGCCCGCGGCCAGGAAGGTCCTGCCCAGGGACCCGAAGCTCAAGGCAGAGCTGGACCCCTTCTCTCCACCCTCCCGTGGTCACTGCGGGACCTGGTGGTCGTCACGCCCCATTCCTCAACTTCAGGTGGCCCTTGTTTTAGCCTGGAGGGCTGGGGACATCTGGAATGCAAAGTCCCGCGCAGCTGCTGCGGGGAGAGCTCCTAGCTGGATCACTGAGCGGGGAAAAGCAGCGCGCAGCGGAGCGTGAAGGCGGGGTGCGGGCTCAGACAGATGCGGGTGTGCACCTGTGTGTGTGTGTGTGCGGAGGGGGCGAGGCACCAGATCACAGCGGTGTCTCTGGGAAGGTTTAGAACGCAGGGGGGAGAGAAAGGATCATTTTCACTGCATGTCTGTGGGGCTTCCATTCCCCAATCATCTCCCCCCCAACAGCATGTGTTGTATTATCTATTCAGGGGGTGGGGAATAACCCCTCTCCAGACTTGCTCCGGCAATAAGCAATTTCTCTGCAGACTCAGACAAGGAAGATCCGCTCTCCCCGCCCCACTTCGTTCTCTGTATCTTTTCCCTCCGGTTTCTTTAGCGCTGGCCTCCCTCATGGTAGTGATCCCAGGTGATCTCGGCGGCTTCCCTGTGCGGTTCCTGATGCTCATGCTAGGGTCTTTCTGCCATGCGTGCTCTGAGCAGCTTGAGGGCGGGACCCCGACTCCCCCTTGTGACTGGGAGTGAAGGGCCTTGGGTTCAGAGGTGTCTGGACATCCCCTCCTGCCCTGGGCTCCTCACCACGGACTCAGCATCCCATCTTACCGTGGGCTGCCTCGATCCAACATCAAAAGGAAGCCTGAGCGGTCTTTTCTCACCATCAGTGCAGGAAAGAATTTCAAAAGAATAAACGAAATCCTTGATTGAAAGAAAAGAAATGTAAACAAATGATCCCCTGCGACCGCAACCCCAAGTCTTATCTCCCCACTCAGCCCCTAAGGAATGAACCAGGCATAAGGAGAAACTGGGGCGGGATGGGGCGAAGGCCTTACAGGGCACTGGCCAGAGTGGGAGGCTTTCTCCTGGGGTGGGGCCCGGAAGTCTGGGCCAGGTTGGGGGGAGATGGCTCCCTTGTTTTCCTGGCCAGCTCTACTCACATGAGGTGGGGAGAAGGCAGCTTGAAAACTAGCCAAGCCCCAAAGGGAACGGTAAAAACTTGATTCTCGTAGGCCTGGATAGCAGATACTTGATTTTTAAAGTGGATTATGCTGATAATTGCCCCATTCTTCAGTTCATTCAGCTAGTGTAGACCTGACCTTGGGGGCAAGGGGCAGTTATAAAGTGGACTTGGGCTCCTAAAACGGAAGATAGGTTTTATTCTCCGTGTTTTGAGTCTGCACATCACTGGGGAATAAATATATATTTTTTTCATTTAAATGTTCCCAGCATGAAGGAGAAATACACAACATGTCCCATTGTTTGTAACTGAGGATGGGAATCTGCCTTATCCTCTCTCCTCCCTATCAGATAAGAGGGACAAAAATAATAAAAAGCCAAAGAAGTGCCCTCCACTCCCCTGTTCTTCTGTGCAGCCTCATAATGTACCTTCTCTCCACATCATTTCTTTCCTTTTGGCACAGAACACTGCTGTCCCTACTGCAAAGACAAGTCAGGTCCTAGACTACATCTCTATGATGCAATTAATCAAAACCAGGGGCTATGAAACAAGCCACAGCAAAATAAATAGTAATTTCACATGGGGTTGGAATGGGGAGAGGATTCTCAATCAGATAAGCTCACTGCACAGCACCCCAAAAGTATCCACTGTCTTCAGGTGCTCCTGAATCACAGAAATCCCTTGAGACTATGACACCTCCGGGATCCCCTGTGAGAGCCTTCAGGAGACCCAGCAAATGAAAGCCTCTCTGCAAACCTTCCTTTAGGACTCCATTTAATCTATTGCGTGTCCCTCTCAAGAGCGGTCAAACAAACATCACACAAAACTGAACAAACAAATAAAATAGATGATATAGTCGATTTCCCTTTTATAGGTAAATCCACAAAAATTGAGGTTCATGGGCTAATAAAGTTTTCTGTATTTATTTTTTTTAAGTCATGTATCATTTAACCCCCAAATCATTAATTCCTTAACTTAAATTACTTCCAGATGGTTTTCTGAATTTCCTAAGGAACATCAGAGGCTACTAATCTCCTCAAAGGCTGTTGCAGAATTCCTTAAGGACTGTGGGCACATGGAAGCACTTAACATAATTTATGGGAGAGGAGAATGATTGGAAAGAGGAAACTGCTGCTTCCACAGAGGCTCAGGGTTCCTAAGTCAATGAGGCAACTTCAGATGGTTTGTTCATGCTTAAATGTTAAATTGTTAATATCGCATAAAATGAGGGATGGAACTCATGACTTTAGTTCAAAGGCTTCTTGCATTGTCTACCTGTAGACAGGGGACTTCTGGATATATATTGCTGAGGACATGGAAAAGACGGGCTATATGTTGGCCTCATGAAACAGCTATGGTCATCTCGAAAACTCAGTATCAAGTCCTGACTATGGTGCTTACTATTAGAGACAAAAAATGAGGAAGAAGGAAAAAAGGGGGAAAATGAAAGAAAGGTCTATGCTTAGTTCTGTGTCCTGCCATTGTTCTTAAAACATATAGGCACGATCTGATTTCATCCTCTTCTCTTTCATGGGGTGTATTATTATTATCCTTGGACATTTTATTCATTCATTCATTCATTCATTCATTCAACAAATAGGTGTCACTTGCTTACTATTCATCAGGCCCAAATTTTGGAGTTCTACCAGTGAACAAAATAGACGAAGGTCCTAAATTTGTTGACCTTACATTCTAGTGGAGGATGCAGACTCTAAAGTAATACACAAATAATTGTATTTGATAATGCAGCAATATGTGTTGTGAACAAAAATAAAGCAAAATAAGGGAAAAGTCTGATTTAGGGGTGCAACTTTAGGAAAGCGGGTGAAGGGAGAGCAATTTTTGGGAAAAGAGCTTCTCAGGCTGATGAAAATGAAAGTGCAAAGACCCTAAGCTGGAGTCCTGAAAGGTCTTATTTTTCTTTCAGAAGGATCACTCTGGCCACGTGTAGACCACAGCCTATAGGGGTAGCCAAGGAAGCCTAAAGTCTAATTAAGAGCTGGCTCAAGGCACCCAGGATGCTTGCACTGGAGTAAGAGGAGCAGCGTCGTGAGGTTGAGACATGGACCGGTTAATGATGCCTAGTGGAAGTGAAGCCAGCAGGATGTGCTGATGGATGGGTGTGGACTGTGGAAGGGAAAGAAGAGGCCACTGTTTTGGTCCAAACAACTGGGTACCTGAGAGTTCTCTTTATGGAGGTGAGGAAGACAGAGGGTGAGTGATCTGGGTGGGTACATTGGTACAGATGAGGAAACTGAGGCTCATAGAGGAGGTTAAGCCACTTGCTGGTATGTGACAGGCCATACATTGAAAATCAGCTCTCTGCGCTCCCCAGAAGCAGCCAGGCCAGTTTATGACCACCAACCCTAAGGAAAATTGAGTATTGCATTGATATGAACCATAAGCCCTATGTCATCCCCTCGTTCATTAACTCCAGGTCTAAGTCTGGCTAAGGTAGAGAGGAGTCAGAGGTGTGGAATGTGGAAATAATATATTCTTCCTCTCTCCATGTGGATAATGATTCCAGCCTTTATTCCATCTAATGTAAATATATTTAGGGATCATTTACTGGGGGCCATTCGCTGTCCGCCCTTGTTCCTTTATTTGTTTGCTTGCTCATTCCTTGCTCCATGTCAACTCCATGAGGGGCAATGTCTGACATGCTCACCCATGTATTCCCAGCCCCTACAAGTGTGTGCATGAAGATAAGTCCTTGTCCAATGAATGAACGAATATTGTAAATCCATAGACTATTAACCCTACTTTACTAATGAGGAATCTCAGATTCACACATTTTGCCTTTAGTTCACTTAGCTGTTAATAGTGATGATGATGATAATAACAATTAACATTTATTAGGTGCTTGCTAATTGTCAAATAATCTCATTAACAACCCTATGAACATGTACTCTTGTTATCTCCAGTTCACACAGAAGAAAACTGAAGTCAAAGAAGTGAAGTGGCTAGTTCAATGCCACTCAACTAAGAAGAGGTTGAGCTGGGATTTAATCTAGACCATCTGCCTTCAGAGTCCACACTGGCAACCACTCACTAGACTGATGGGTGTGTGCTCAGGTGTGCCTGTTTCCTACACCAGATGTCTAGGAAACTTGTGTTAGCTCTCACTTGCTAGGTCTCTCTTTGTGTCAGGTTTCACTTGTTGGGCCCTTTTATTTTAAACAAGCACTGAAGAATTGTCCCTTTGTAACTTCCGCTTACCATCCCAGACAACCCCCTGAGACCTTTGTGCTGCTCTGGCCCTGCTGCTTGAACTCAGCCTGTGTGGAGCTTAATCGACCCTGAAGAGGGCATGGGCCCAGCATCCCCAGATAAGATGCAAGATGCAGGTGACTTTTGGCCTGTGAAAACAACTTTTAAGACTGATGCTCAAATGCCCATACCTGGTCAAATCATCCTATTTTCCACGTGGTACCTGTTGGATGCCCAGATTCCTCTCACATTTGTGGTTAAGACCCACAGAGTGGACTCTCCACCCTTCACCCTTCCACTACGGTTCAAGGCCAGCAAATGATCAATTTACTCTAGGAATTAGGTTAACAAAGCTTTGGATTAGGTTACAAATGGAAGTAATCACACTGGTATTTCCTTAACTGTATTCGCATCATCACCATTATCACCATCACCAACATCACCATCACCATTATCGTCACCATCATCATCACCATCACTATCATCATCACTATCACCATTGTCATCACCATCACCATTATCGTCACCATCATCATCACCATCACTATCATCATCACTATCACCATTGTCATCACCATCACCATCATCATCACCATTATCATCATCATTATCACCATCATCATCATCACCATCACCGTCATCACCATCACCATCATCACCATCACTATCATCATCACTATCACCATTGTCATCACCATCACCATCATCACCATTACTATCATCATCCCTATCACCATTATCATCACCATCACTGTCATCATCACCATTATCATCATCATTATCACCATCATGATCATCACCATCGCCATCATCACCATCACTATAATCATCACCATCACCACCATCATTATTACCACTATTGCCATCACCATCATAATTACCATCACCATCACCATCACCACCATTACTATTATCATCACCATCACCATCACGATCAACATCATCATCATCATCATCTCTAACACTTGCAGATTCCTTATTCTGTGCCAGGAACTGCCTTAAGTACTTTGACAGGTGTGGATGCATTTAATCCTCACAACAGTCCTATGACATTACTTTTGTTAGCAGCCCTACTTATACATGAGAAAATTGAGATACGGAGTTTAGGAGACTTATGCAATGTCACGGAGCAACTGATTGGCAGAGCTGGTATTCAAACTCAGCTACTCCCGCAATAGACTCCTTGCTCTAAATAGACATTTCTCAGACTTTCCTGTGTATACACGTGACCTAGGGAACTTGTTAAAAAGCAGCTTCTGATTTAGGTGCTAGGGGTGGGATCTTCTCCTGTGCATTTCTCCCAAGCCTCCAGGTGATCTTGATATTGTGAGTCAGTGGGCCACCTTTGAGTAACAACTCCCTAAATCATTACCCTATTCTGCTCCCTATCTACTCATGCAAAGTCATATTATCCAAACTATATTTATTTGAAAATTTCACTGAAGTTAAGCTCTTTCCTGCTTCTCAGCATAAAGCAATCACAAGCATATTCAGTGCATTCTGTCATTGCAGAAGAATCTTGAGACTGGAGAATTCGTCCTGCAGTTAGTTAATAATGGCTATTTAATGCACACTCCTAACTGAAACCAGTATTTGGAGTGGGCAGGTGCAGTGACTGGCTTTGGTCTAGTTAGTAGCTGCTCCATCAACTGAGTCCCTAAGTGACCTTAATGGGCACAGACCCCTGCCAACCTGCAGTGGACACACACAAAAATGGAATGAGCAGCGAATGTTTGCTGTTGTATGCCCCTGAAAGTTTGGATTATTTGTTTCAGCACCTTCTCATAACCCATCCTCATTGGAACACCCAGGCATTCAAATTCATTGCATGCCCACTCACTCAGCTGCATTCCTGTTCCTTTTGGATGATCAAGCCTTGCAGGAATAAGACCTGCTCTGTGTCTATGCATTCTTCAGTTCAATAGTAATTGTTGAGTGAATTACTTATAGGCAGGGTGCCTGCCCTCTGACAGCCCATTAGGCGGGATAATATGCATGCACAAATATCTCAAATCAGCATCGGAAAATAGGCACACATTAAATGTTTTCAGGGCCTAGAGAAGATAAAAATGATTTCACTGTCCCCCTGTCCTCCATTTATACTAATTATCCTGTTCCCTCTACTGGCTCTGCCCAGTTTTCTCTCTCCAGAGATCTTGTACTTGCCACTCTCTCTTCCTGAAATACTTTTCCTACCATGTCCCTCTCCTTGCGAATATTATCCCCTCAGGGAAGTATTTGTCCCAGGGCCACATCACCAGAAACCAGCACAGAGACTAGACCATATCCAGCACTCAATAAATACGACTGAAGAAATTTCATGATGTTTCACGGACTCATTTAATCCTGATCACAGGCATCAGGAACAGTGGGAGATTAATAGTGGGGATGCAAGGAAAGAAAGACAGGAGAGCAGTGTCTTTCTGGCAGGAAGAATGAGACAGTACGCAGGACAGCCCATAAACAAGAATGGAAGTTGTTGTAGCCAGTCAGTTCTCATAACCACTAGCCAGAAGATGCCGATTAAACCAGCTCCAACATCTTGGCATTGAGTGGGGCTGGGTTTTGCTGCTATATCGATTTCACCCTCTCCACCCCTAAGTCTTTGGATTTAGTTTCTCAATTTTTTAGTCCTTACTTATAAGGACTTAAATGTTGAATTGTTAATAGAAAATAATTCAAACTCATCCACGCTACGAAATGCATACAGAGTTCAGTTCCAATATTAAACTACCTTTAAAATGCCCCTTCTGGCCGACCATGATCCGAATCCTAAGCTATGGGATTACTTGTGATTTACAGCAGATCCAGGCAGGTTCTGGGAAGGAGGACGCTGGTGACTTTTATGTATGATTAGCTCCTTTCAACCACCTTTCTCAGGGGCAAACAATCCAGGTAACTAAAGGTGCTTCATAGAAAGACCCACTGCATTGCTTTTAACTCTCCTTAAGACTCTCTGATGGCTTATTAACAAAGATTGAGCTTCAAATGGAAATCTGCCAAAATTGTGTTGTTTTGACACTTGGAACAATGGAATGCCAATTCCACTAATTTATGTGCGAAATATCTCAGCTCCAGACCCACAAGCAGCCTGGGAATGGTTATAGAGTAAACAGCGCTCCCTGGTGGCCCTGGCCAGCATTTGTTGCTAGCAGAGGAAAAAAATAAGAAAAGCTCAGATTTGGGGGTCTAAGTGGCAAAGGAATCAGAAGAGTGTCACTACATTCAGCAGCATTTCACACTAATGAATGTCTTTGTTCTCAGGAGGCAGTAATGGTCACTATTGACTCCTTTACCTCTGACTTGTAAGTAAAAGTTGTGATACCCCCTGGGGCAGCCCATCTTCGAGATGTTCAGTAAACAGTGATGCTTACTTAAAGCTGTGTCCTAGATAGAGCTCAGGAGATGGCTATTTGATCTTTATGGAGCATCCAAGAGATTAAAGCTCAGCCCAGCTGGGAGCAGGACCAAGGTTGGTGGAAGGAAGGCATTAAATTTTTGCCTCCTGCTCACTACAAAAGGCATTAAACATACAGTGTTTAGGTTGCCATTCTGCTGATGGATGGAACTCAGATGCCACTGTATCAATCAAGGTTTAGTGAGGGAAACAGAACCACTAGGAACAGGAATCTATTTTTAGGAATGAGATCTTACATAATTGTGGGAGAAGCTAGAGCTATAGGAGCCAGAAGAGGGAGTCAGAGGATAAGCAGAAATTACTGACCAGCTTCCCTGAACCTCTGGCATGGGATTCAGCACAAGCTAAGCTTTCCGTCTATTCCAGGGGAACAAATTGGAACTCGCAGGAGGATCCGGGGAGGCAGGAGTCTCCAGCTACCAGAGTAGGAAGATGAAAGGGGTACTGTTCAAAAAGTGTTTGAAGGGGTTGAGCTTTCAGCATGACCAAGTCAACACCTGCTGGATGGATCTTCTCACACAGGTAACAACCATAAACTCTGAATAAGATACAAAACAAAAAGAGCAACACAAACACATCAACAACACCGCAAAGACTTCCAGAAGGCTGTGAAAAGTGAAGGAAAACGGGAGACTCTGGAGGTAGGTAAGTTGACATTTGGAAGGAGAGGCGTGGAGTGACTTTCCTGTTTGGTGGCATTTCCCCTAAAAACAGGCCAAAATCATTGCTGCAAGGGACAACTAACACTCCTGTAGAAACTCACTGTTTCTTTTTTTTTTTAATTATTTTTTATTTTTTGAGATGGAGTCTTGCTCTGTTGCCCAGGCTGGAGTGCAGTGGTGCAATCTTGGCTTACTGCAACCTCCACCTCCTAGGTTCAAGCAATTCTTGTGCCTCAGCCTCCTGAGTAGCTAGGATTACAGGTGCGCAACACCGCACCCAGCTATTTTTTGTATTTTTAGTAGAGACAGGGTTTCGCCATGTTGGCCAGGCTGGTCTTGAACTCCTGACCTCAACCAATCCACCTGTCTCAGCCTCCCAAAGTCTTGGGATTACAAGTGAGAGCCACCGTGCCCCGCCGAAACTCACTCTTTCTAAACTGAAGAACCAGACAACAAAATCTGTAGCAGTCACTGCCACTGGAATGCAGAGGGGGAATTCCAACGAAGGAAAGAGCCAGAAAGAAAGACCCACAATTGCTTGTATTTACTTTGCCCACGTCTTTGGATGACCCAGGAACCCTGGGAGAATGGGGAAGATTAAGCAGCGCAGCTAAAGATAAGAGGGCTGAACTGATCTAAGCGAACCCCAAGAGACATTTTGTAGTGTGAATCCAATCAAGCCATTACTAGCCAAAAAAAAAAAAAAACCAGTTAACACTTTATTGATGAATACAACAAAATAGAGTCTGCATGAAATTCAAAATTTTAAAACAGTCAGAAGTATAACATTTGTCATTTGCAAGGCAGAATCCAAAATATTTGGCATTCAAAAGCCAGAAAACATGGGCAAAGGCCTTGAATAGACATTTCTCAAATGGCCAACTGATTTACGAAAAAAAGCTCAGCATTACTGATTATCAGAGAGACGCAAATTAAAATGATAGTAAGATGATTACCTCCCACCTTGTAAGGATGGCGACTTTAAAAAGATGGACGATAACAAGGGTTGGTGAGGATGTGGAGAAAAGGGAACTCTGGCACACTGTGGGAATTTAAGCTGGTGAAGCCGTTATGAAAAATTCCATGAAAGTTCCTCAAAAAAATAAAAATAGCCACGCATGGTGACTCACACCTGTAATCCAATAACTTTTGAAGGCTGAGGTGGAAGGATCGCTTGAGCCCAGGAGTTTGAGACCACCCTGGGCACATAATAAGATCCCGACTCCACAAAATAATAAAAATTAGAATAAAAAAATAGCTGGACATGGTGGCTTGTGCCCCAGTCACTTTGGAGACTGAGGTGGGAGGATCACTTGAGTCCAGGAGTTTGAGGCTGGGTGAGCTATGATTTCACTGCTGTACTCCAGCCTGAGTGACAGAGCAATACCCTTTAAAAAAAAATAGAACTACCATGTGATCCAGCAATCCCACTACTAGGCATATGACCAAAGAAAATAAAATCAATGTCTTCAAGATATATCTGCACTCCCATGTTTGTTGCAGCACTATTGACAGTAACCAAGATATGCAAACAGACATAGTAGACATCAGTGGATAAATGGACTTTTAAAATGTGGTATATATGCACAAAGGAATATTGTTCAGCTTTACAAAAGAAGGAAATCCTGTCATTTGCAAGAGCATGGATGGACCCGGAGGACGTTATGCTGAGAGAAATAAATCAGGCAGAGAAAGAGAAATACTACATGATTTCACATATACGTATACGTTAGTCCATTCTCACACTGCAGTTAAAGACATATACAAGCCTGGGTAATGTATAAAGAAAAAGAGGTTTAATGGACTCAGTTCCACATGGCTGGGGAGGCCTAACAATCATGGTGGAAGGTGAAAGAGCTTACATGGTAGCAGACGAGAGAATCAAAGAGCCAAGTAAAAAGGGTCTCCCCTTATAAAACCCTCAGAGCTAGTGAGACTTATTCACTACCACAAGAACAGCTTGCAGGAAACCACCCTCATGTTTCAATTATCTCCCACCAGGTCCTCCCACAACACGTGAGAATTATCAGAGCTACAGTTGAAGATGAGATTTGGGTGGGGACACAGCCAAACCATACAATGTAGATCCTAAAAAAGTTGAACTCACAGAAGCAGGGGGTAGAACGGTAGTTACTAGGGGCTGGGAAGGTAAGGGGAAGGGGAGATGTTAGTCAAAGGATACAACATTTCAGTTCGACAAAAGGAACAAGTTTAGGTGACCTGTTGTACAACATTGAGACTGTAGTTAACGATATATTGTGTACTTGAAGATTGCTAAAAGAGTAGATTTTAAATATTCTTATTACAAAAAAATACAAGTATGTGAAGTAACGGATGTGTTAATGAGCTTGATGTAGTTATTTCACACTGTAAGCGTGTATGTGTCAAAACATCATCTTGGACACCATGAAAAAATATATTTATATATATACTATTTTCATTTGTCAGTTAAAACACTGAAAAATTCAGAGAGAACAAGATTGAAGAAAAATGAATGGAGGTGCAATGACTGATAGAAATGAAATTCAGTGAAATGTATGTGTAAGTAAAGTTGCAGAAAGAGAGGAGAGAGACTAGGACAGAAAAATACACTTGGAGAAACAGTGATTGAAAATTTATTCAATTTGGTAAAAAATCATTATTTCTAGAGCCAAAATGTTCAGCAAACTTAAAACGTTTAGAGTAATATAGCAATAGTTTAAAGGTGAGGAGAAGAATAAATTAACCTAAAGAGTTGCAAGTTTTCTGCATTTTTTTTTTTTTTTGGTAAAGAAGTAAAATATTAACTGCAAATTGACTGAAAAGTTAAGGATTACAATCCTCTGAGTGATCATTAAAAATAATTAAGGAGTTATAGTTAGAAAGTCAATATGTTAAGTAAAATGGAATTTAAAAAGTATTTGAATATTTCAAAAGCGAGTAGAAAAGGAGGAACAGATAAATCTTTAGTAAAATTCAGACCTAAATCTAACCATACCCTTAATTGTATTCAACGTAAATTGGGTAAATACTCAAATTAAAAGGCAGAGATTGGCTGGGCATGGTGCATGACTGTAATTCCAGCACTCTGGGAGGCTGAGGCAGGCAGATTGCTCGAGTCCAAGAGTTCAAGACCAGCCTGGGAAACACAGCAAAACTGGGTGTCTACTAAAAATACAAAATACATAAAAAATACATACAAAAATTAGCTGGGCATAGTGAGGTGTACCTGTATTCCCAGCTACTTGGGAAGCTGAAACACAAGAATCGCTTGAACCTGGAAGGTGGAGGTTGCAATGAGCCAATATCATGCCACTGTCACTCGAGGTGACAGAGCAAGACTCTGTCTTAAAAAAAATAAAGAAAGAAAGAATAATAAATAAATAAATACCAGAGACTGTCAGAAAGGTCCATCTATATACTGTCTCTAAAAAATACACCTTAAATATAAAGACACAGATTGGATGAAAGAAAATGGATGAGAAAGATGTACCCTGTGTTATGTGTCAAAATGTGTTACACCCTGCCCCCACCCCCTGCCACAAAATTCTTATATTAAAGTTCTGGTCCCCAGCATGTGAGGACGTGACCTTAGTTGGAAATACGGTCTTTGAAGATGTAATCAGTTAATTATGATGGAGTATGGTGGGGCCCTATATGGGGCCTCACTGAATATGACTGGTACCCTAACAAAAAGAGAACATCTGAACACAGACACACACACTATGTACAGATGAAGGCAGAGGCCAGTGTGATGGGTTCTCAAGCCAAGGAATACAAAAGTCACCAGCAAGCCACCTGAAGCTAGCGGGGAGGCATGGAAGGATTCTTCCTCAGAGCCCCAGAAAGAACCAACCCTACCGGCACCTTGATTGCAGGTTTCTGGTCTCCAGAACTGTGAGATAATGCTAATTAATGCATTATCTTGTTTCAGTCACTCAGTTTGTGGTACTTTGTTAAGGTAGCCCCAGCAAACTAATACATCATGCAAACAGGAAGTGTAGGATGACCAGAATGGCTATAGTAGTATCAGATAAAATTGACTTCAAAACAAAGAACATAACCAGATATCAAGAAAGGCATTTCATAATACTAAAAGCATCAGTTAAACAGAAAGACATAAAACTGAAATTAAATTAGAAACCAATTACAGTAAGATATCCAAAAAAAAGCCCAAATATTTGGAAATTAAACAATGTCTAACTAATCCATGAACCAAATAAAAATTACAGGAAATTAGAAAATATTTTGAAATAAATAATAAAAACACAACATAAAATTTGCAAAATGTTGCTTAAAAACTGCTAAAAAGGAAATTTATAGCTTTAATTGTTTACAGTAGAAAAAAGAAAAATCTAAAATCATTTACCTAAATCTATACTTTAAGAGCCTAGTTGGAAAAAAAAACAAAAAGCAAGCAGAATGAAGAAAATTAAGACAGAGAGACAGAGGGGAGATAAAGAGAAAAAGAGTGAGTGAGTGAGTGAGTGGAAGAAACAACAGAGAAAATGAACAAAGCCTAAATGGTTTTTGTTTTTTTTTTTTTAAAAAAATCAATGACAATTATAAAATTATCTCAACTGATGAAAACAGGAGGGAAATGTGAATTACCAGGATCAGTAATGAAAGAGCAGTTATCACCACAGGTTTTCTGAACAGTAAACGAGTATATCATCAAGAACAATAATTCAACAACTTAGATGATATGGAAATCTTCATGGAGAAATGAAATTTACCAAAACTGACACTGGAAGAAAAAGAATATCTGAATAGTTCTATATTTATTGTAAGTCACTAAAATCTATTGTTGCCATAACAAATTACCACAACTTTGTTGATGAAAGTAGCACAAATTTACTATCTCACAGTTGTGTAGATGAGAAGCCTGGTAGAGGTTTTACTGAGCTCAAACCAAGAGGTCAGCAGCATTCCATTCTGTTCTGTATCAGAGCCTCCAGGAGATAACGTGTTGCTCATTCAGGTGTTAGAAGAATTCAGTTCTACCCAGGTATAGAATGACTGAAGTCTTAATTTCCTTGCTGGCTGTCAGCTGGGAACTGTCCTTGGCTCTTAGAGGCCTCTTTGGGGGTTATCGTTCACCGTTAGGGGCCAGTAACAGGGGCTGAGTTCTTCTTTCACTGACACCTCTCTGGCCTAGCTCAGAAATATTCTCAGATTTTAAAGACTCATGTGATTAGACTGGACTCACCTGAATAATGATAATCTCACATTTCAAGGTCTGTACCCTTAATCAAATCTGCAAAACTCCCTTTGTCTTGTAAAGTAATATAATTACAATTTCCAGAAATTTGGCATGAACATTTTTGGGGGGGACATGATTCTGCCTACTGCAAAATCTTTATCAAAAGGCTTCCCAACAAGAAAACTCCAGGCCCAGATGGTTTTATTGGTGACTTTTATTTACCATTTAAGAAAGAAACAACAGCAGACTTACTCAAAATCTTCCAGAAAATGAAAGAAAGTTGAGAGGGAGACCACGGAGGCTCTACAGGTGTTAGCAACAATTCATCAACAACACAGAAAATTGTGTATATTAACTAAAACACACACACACCCACACATACAGAGTAGAATGCAGAAAACACTTGGTACTGAAGATCACACTCAACCCAGTCTTTGCTTCTACCTTCTTCCCAGGAAATATCTTGCTTGAGCACAGACTGTTCCTCCCAAATGTCTCACTTTTGGAGATCTCAATCCGTTCTTGAGAGGTAGCTGGCATTGCAAGAAAGGGAACCTCAGCAAAGAAAGTTTTGATTTTGCTGTGAATTGTCACATATTAAGACTTTGGGAAGGAAAAGTAATAGACTTCACTTTTGTTTAATGATGCAAGGAGAAGATGACAGCCTCCTTGGTAAAGGCCTTGTTTAGCTTGTAGTGAACACAAGGGTCATACTCTTTTATGAGACAACATCTAGAGCTTTAATGCAGAGCTTTCATCACCAATTAAGAGATTTAACAAGTGGAGTGCAATGTAGACTTATCACATAGGCCATATAGAAATGTGGGGCTTTGGTTGAAAAGAACTGGAGGTGACTGCAGAATGGTAATGAGAGTCAGGGAACTGCTTCAGTGATATACTCAACACTATTTCTAGAAGAGCAAAGGGCAATAGTTTAGAATTAGAATGTAGTGTTACACAACATTTCAGCATCATGATATTAACTTCAGCACTGCCAAAGATGCCTTCCTCTATCTATATTTTTATAAGTTCAAGATACTTGACCACGCTGTGGCTGTTTTCTGATCTTTAAAACGGATGTAATAGAAATACATATATTCTAAGTTTTATGTGAGTATCAAATCCATCAGAATGTTCTTGGTGACAGGAAGCCGGGCCCAAAGTGTCTTCACCAGTGGACATTTGTTGATATGCTATAAGACTAAATGTCCATGGACAGGACTGCCTACAGCTGAGACCTGATCCTAGACTCATATGGGGTCTGTCTATTTTGTTCCTTTTGGATTCATTTTCAGCTCTGTGTGTTGGGTCTGGGGAAATTTAGGCTCATCAACTCATCTAGTCTAGCATAAGGAAAGAAAGCTTACTCAACGGCTTAAGTATAAGTCCTATGATTGAGTCAAAATTTTGGCCATGAATGGACTGCCTTGGAACCTGGGCCAGGTGGAAGGAGTGGGCTGATTGGTTTAGCCTAAATTGCACAGTGCATTCTGGATCCTGAGTTAGCTCCACAAAGCTCTGTGGCTGAGATTAGGAGTAGAATGTCTTTTCTAAAGGGTTCTGTTGACCCAAGAAAGGGAATGGACATTAAGTAGCAAACACCACAAGTATCCACCCTGGCCAAGTAGTCCTAATCCTACTTTTATCAGCCATGTCAAGAAAAGCATCAATTTGGCCGGGCGCGGTGGCTCAAGCCTGTAATCCCAGCACTTTGGGAGGCCGAGACGGGTGGATCACGAGGTCAGGAGATCGAGACCATCCTGGCTAACACGGTGAAACCCCGTCTCTACTAAAAAATACAAAAAATTAGCCGGGCGAGATGGCGGGCGCCTGTAGTCCCAGCTACTCGGGAGGCTGAGGCAGGAGGATGGCATAAACCCGGGAGGCGGAGCTTGCAGTGAGCCGAGATCGCGCCACTGCACTCCAGCCTGGGTGACAGAGCGAGACTCCGTCTCAAAAAAAAAAAAAAAAAAAAAGAAAAGCATCAATTTTCAGCCCATGTTTTTCATATGGGCAACTTCCCAACTCCAAGCACAGTGTCAGAATCCATTAACTATTTTCAGTGTCTATAGCAATTAAAATGGTGTGTCATAGGGGTGACCTCAGACCTCCTTTTGTGAGAGCTTGCTGGTGTTATTTGTTTTAGGTTAATTACAATAAAGAGTATGCTGACACTGTTTGATTGCTTCCACCTCCATTCCACCCTCCTCCTGGTTGGTGAGATTGGGAAGCTGAAACTCTATCCCTAGACGCTCCTGCAGCCAGCGTTCTGGAGAAGGTGGCCCTGCCGTTTAGATGTCCTTGCTCAGGATGAGGAAGGGGGAATGGGGGAGCTCTTCTCTTTCTCCTGTTGATGAGTGTGTGGAAGCTTGAGATTTCTTTGTATTGCTGCCCATCTTCCCATTCTCCAGCTTCCTGAGAAAATTATAATGGTTGCCACTATAATTTCATATAAGAAAGGGCCTTTCGATTGCTACAAATTGTGAAGGATAGATGGCAGAATAAAGCACATACCTGCTGGGATAGAGTAGGTGACCACATCGCATGGGCTGGTGCGTAGTCCCGACCTTAGATGATCTGTGGCATCTCCCGCTCTTCCAGTAGGATTTTCTTGTGGACTTCATGTGGAGATGGGAGTTTGCACTGCACTGCCCTTTGGTGGGCTGCCTCCCAACACTCACCTCCCAAGAGAGTGGCAGGGAAGGGAGAGCCTGCAGGTGACTGCTTTCCTCTGCAATGATGTTTATGATAGGGCCAGAGTGAGAATTCTTTACTAGTACATGGGGCAGCCTCCTGTGATTTTCAGGGAAAGAGGAAGGCATTCATTTGCACATTCTTTTATTTCAAGAATGGCTATCAATCACCCCTTTTTCTTTTGGGTTGGTCAGGGCACTTGGATGAAAGTGATAGAAATTCACAAAAATTGAAAAAGAAGTCAATTATTTTGTGTTACCAATGTCAAGAAGAGCAGTGTAGAGCTAATTTTAGTCTCAATTAGAACCAGGGACTTGAAAACTTTTAACAACAAGCTTGTCCAACCCACAACCCGTGGGCCACATGCAGCCCAGGATGGCTTTAAACACAGTCTAACACAAATTAATAAACTTTCTTACAACATTGAGATTTTTTTACGATTTTTTTTAGCTCATCAGCTGTCATTAGTGTTAGTGTATTTTATGTGTGGCCCAAGACAATACTTTTTCCAATGTGGCCCAGGGAAGCCAAAAGATTGGACACCCCTGCTCTACAGCCTTTCTCTACTCCGTCTCCCTCCGTCCTCCTCCCCTCCATTATCCCGCTCTCCCTCCCTCCCTTTCTCTTTCTTCTCCCTCCCTCTCTTTCCCCTTCTCTTCCTCTTTCTCTCTGTCCCTCTTTCCCTTCTCCTTCTCTTCTTCCTCTCTCTTTCCCTCTCTCTCCTCTGCCTTCCCCTCCTCTCTTTTTCTTCTTTCTGCCTAGTACTCCATTTCTCCCTGTGTGTATTAGTCAGGTATCTCCAGAGAAACAGAACCAGTAGGAGGTGTAGATACAGATAGGTATAGATATAGATGATCTAGATATAGATTGATAGGTATAGATCTAGATATACAAGGGGACATTTAATATTGGAACTGGCTCACATAATTATTGAGGCTGAGGAGTCCAGCAATGTGCCCTCTGCGAGCTGGGGACCAAGGGAAGCCAGGGGAGTGATTCAGTCTGAGCCTGGCGGCCTGAGAAATGGTGTGTGTTGGTGGGTGGATGGCGGTGTGGGTCCTGGTTTGAATCCAAAGGCCCAAGAACCAGGAGCTCCTATATTTGAGGGCAGGAGAAGATGGATGTCCCAGCTCCAGGAGAGAGAATGCGCCCTTCCTCTGCCTTCTTGTCCTGTTCAGGCCCTCAGTGGACAGGAGGATGCCCCTGCTCACTGGGGAGGGAGATCTCCTATACTCAGCCCACCGATTCCAATTCTGATTTCTTCCAGAAACACCCTCACAGAGACTCTCAGAAACCATGTTTAAATGTTTGCCAGCTCTCTGAGCAGCCCTAAGTCAAGTCAAGTTGGCACGTAAAACGAACCTTCACCCTGCAACAGCTTTACTCACTTAGACCACCTGTTCTCCAGGAAGCTGGAGCCAAGAGTGCTAGAAGCCCCTGGGCTCAAGTCATGAAATCAAACAGTCCCAGGG
Source organism: Trachypithecus francoisi (assembly GCF_009764315.1). Taxonomy (NCBI): domain Eukaryota; kingdom Metazoa; phylum Chordata; class Mammalia; order Primates; family Cercopithecidae; genus Trachypithecus; species Trachypithecus francoisi. The sequence continues at coordinate 4,930,871 of NW_022681456.1, forward strand.
AAGGGACTTTTAATGATCCAGCCTCAGGTTCAGCTTTTCCTCAACTCTCTGTTACCAGAGCGGCAATATCACGTAAGCGAATGGAGTTGGTGCTTCAGGCTGCTAAGTGGCATGTGAGTGTGTGTCTATGTGTTTGTCCAAAAGGAGAGATGGGGCACAGTGTGGAGAATGGCATCCCAAAAGAGGTTGCATTTCCAATAAGAAGAGAGAGGAAGGGCTGGGCAAAGTCTCCGTGATTCAGTCCTGCCTGCTGGGGGTCAGGAATAGGCTAATGCATTCTACACGCTTTTTATTTGGGTGTTTCTTTTTTATCTCCATGGTTACTGTGTCCCTAGGGAGGCATTTGGAAATTATGGGCACTTTTAGTTGTTCCAATGGCAAAGGCCAGGAATAGGAAACCGCCTCACTGTCCCACACAGTGAACTCCGTCCTGCCCAAATGCCACCGGTGCCTTTGTTGAGAGAAGCTTGTTTCCTGCAAGGGAAGAGACATGTATACAAACCAATGGCAAATGTCTCCCCTTCTGACATTTGAGATGCCAACTGAAACACTAACCCACCACTTCAGAATCATCTAACTGGAGTTTCATTTTGTTGCACAAATAAATGCTGTTGAAAGTGACAAACTGAATACTCCACACCTCAGTAGGAAATGGGTTATTAGACCTTTCCACGGGGAAAGGAATGGCCCCAGCAGCTGTGGATCAGCAGGACTTCTTAGGAGCATGCGAAGGAAGGGGAAGTGGGTCTTTAAAGAAAAACAAATGTCAATTTCACAGCTGCAGCAGCCCAAGTCAGTGCCTGGGAGACAGGGCTGGGGAGGCGAGGGCCACTCCAAACACCCAGGTGAGCCGCATCTGCCCTCGCCTTCGTCTTGGGGCCCCCTCGCCTTCGTCTTGGGGCATGAAGCGTCCCCCGGATGGGCGCTGCCTGCAATCGGCTCCTCCCAGTAATTATCCACTTTCCAGTATTTCACTAGAAAAGAGCAACAAGCTATCTTCCAGTTTCCGAAAACACTTATTTAAATTATAAATGTGCAGGGAAAGCGGCTCAAAGAAGAAGTGTGTTATTTTGAATCAGATTCCCCCAGCTATCCCCAGCTCACACCGGGCACCCACCATCCTTTCTTCGTGACCGCCCCTCTCTTGCAGGCATGAGGCTTCACAACAAGTGCTAAGGGCGAAGGTGGCACTTGGGATGAAATGGAGTATTTTGTGAAGCTTTTTCACAAGAAAAGCATTTTAATTTTTTTTTAACGACTACAAATGTTCACCTGACATGAGGATGAACTGTTCAGTCTGTGCATGCGTAACACTTTATGGGCTTTAAAGGATGGAAAAGCTGGTGGCCCTCAGAACGCATGCATCACCTCTCCCTGGATGGATGGGAGTAGATCCATCTGAGTTTGGCTCCTGTGCTTGTTTCATACTTTAAATTGACTTTGGCTTAGCGACTCTGAAATTTTTTATTTTTTTATTTTTTATTTTCTTTTTAAGTCACCCTTTTCCAAATCCTGGATCATCTAGCTGTCAATAGGTGCTTACGAAAACAGCGTTCTGAGGTTCTATGATAGGCTCCAGCCAGGGTTAGGGTTAGGTTGCCTCACTCAAACGACCCTTTCTTCTGGGAGCTTTCACTTCATGTAATTCATTCCTAACCATTCACAACTCCCTTCATGCTTGAAGCATGAAAACTCTGTGGTGTCTTTGTGGAATGATTTCCGGATCAATCTTCTTCCTAAGGGCATAGCCTTGAGTGAAAGTTGGCACCTCGAACTTGTCACCATAACAGGGCTGGCCTGAGGACAAAGCTAACATCCATCTCTTTTTTTGGCAGAGTCTAAGGAGGGCAAGAACCTGGTCCTTGGAAATGTCACTCACTCACTCACTCACTCACTCACTCACATAAATTACTCAGCCCTAGCTCTGCTGCCCTTTTACGAATGAGATAATAAATTCCAGGGTCATGCAAGCCATGCCAGTTGTGTTTTCTGTGACTGTAGCAGTTCAGAGCCCTCAAAAGGACCCAGGGCTGTTTCCTCCTGCAGGCTGTCCCTTGCTCTGTCACTGACCTGCTGGGACACTGAGCTCGCCACTTGACCTCTTTAGCTTTCCTTTAATTACATCTGTCGGTAAGAGCATCGCCTGGGACAATCTCAAGAACTCTGTGATCTCTGAAATTTTAATTTTCTGTGTTTTGGTTTGTTTGGGCTTCAGGGATTAAAGAACTAGGCCTTCCCAGCAGGGAGCTGAGAGGCAAAAACTGAGCTGCTCGTACATGCTGGACCCTTTAAACACAATATCTCACTGTCCAGCACAGTAGCCCAGCCGGGTACAATTGCATGTCCTGCTGCACAGATGATAAAACCACAGCTCAGAGAGGTTTAGCCACTTGCTCAAAATCACACAGCTGAGCAGTGACAGAGCAGGACTTTGAATCCTCATCTGCCCCAATTCCAGTGCTGTGATTTTGCTATTTCTGTCTCTCAGGGAGAGAGAGAGAGAGGAATTACTGTTTTCCAAGACCTTCATAGAAGGAAGTTTTACACGCAGCAGACATTTTCAGATTTCACCACATTTGTCCTGTTTTTCCACATTTAGACGGCACCATAAAACCAAGATGCTCAAAGGGAACAGAAAATTAAACCAGCAGAGGCTTCTACATCTGGCTGGGTTCCTGATAGCTGTGGCAAGCTCTTATTCTGCAGCAAGCTGACTGGGTCAGCCCAGGCCAAAAGTCGGCCACCTGGAAAGCAGACGTCAGCAGCCTGCTGCTCCACACACACTTACTGCTTTCTCGGAGGTCTGCCTGCATCTTAAAGCTTCTTATCAGCACCAAATTCAATGAGGTCATTCAACTGTCTGATTAACATTGCCAGACAACACACATCCTAAGCCACAGAGATTCACTCACGGTTCCGTTGATTCCATCAGGGGAATAAAAGAGACTTCATCTGTGGCTTTGGACAGGCGTTCCATTGCCTTTTGTTTTCAAAGTTGGTGCTTTGAGGTAAGCCTTCAGGTCATTGTAGGTGTGGGCTTAGTCTTTCTGCATCTCACAGTCAATCTATCTTATTTTCTCAATTTACATTAACAGTGATCAAAACACCTGGCCACAGATCGCAACAAGAACACAGTGAAATCATGCCAGCCCACCAAGAAGTCTCATTCATCACATATTCTGCTCCAGGCACCCATCCCTTTGGACCTGGCTTTGGGGCTATAGAACACTGGGTGGCTTCTGTTCTCATAGGTAAAGGAGGAACTCCAAGACTCCGACTGCTTTGAGGCTATTTTCCCCAATACTGTGGGATGAAGCAAAACCTCCAGAGGGATAAAGCTGTGGGCTCTGTCGAAAGACCAATGTTCTTACTTTATGACACACACAAAAATCAATGCTGAAAGTCCATGCTTCAATGAAAAAGGAACTTCTTGTTGGGTCCATTTGTGTGAGGCTGCTTTATGAAATAAAAATCAGATTAAACTCCTTTTTACTCAGATGGCCTGGGAGCATGAAAGAATTACATCACCTGTCCGACCTCATTAGGCTCCGAGTGGGCAAATGGAGAGAGCAAGATGATGCAATTCGCTGTGTGAATCGGTGTTTTGAATTCAGATGTGCCGTGGGAGGGCAGAGGAGACAAGAGGATGCGGGCTGACACTGGAGCCCTGGGGAAGGAGTTTCCCGTGGCCGTGTGTACCATCACTGAGAATAGCAGTCAGGAGACACGAAAGAGACACTGGTCTGGAAGCTGCTCTCACACCTACTGCATCCCTGGTCAAGAAATCCTGTGTGATCTTGGGGTGGATTAAATCACCTAGGGAAAGTTGAAAGAGCCGGGCTGGCTTTTCGGAAAGGATTGTGCCTGGGAGATTAACAAAACACTCCACTACTTGTAGCTTAAGCAAATCAGAGTTTATCTGAAGCATATCATAAGAAGGCAAGAGGTAGAAATTCCAGAGGTTGTGAGATGGCTCAATTTCATACCATTGACCTCAATTCTATGTTTCTGCCCCCATCATTGGCCCTTGGCTGTCTGATGGCTGCACAATGGGAGCTGTGCTTCCAGGTACCATTGTCTACATCATTGTCTACTCTCCAGGCAGAAGGAAGGAGGCGTAGTGAAAAAGCAACATGCAGAATGAGACAAAAAGGTAGGCAGAGTTCTAAGACAGCCTCCCAGGTTTTCCTATCCTTATTTTAGATATTGTCTATAGGATGAGATACCTGTCTGTGATTACATTATGCCCCAAGTAAATGATTTTTTTTTTTTTTCAGACAGGGTATGGCACTATTGCCCAGGCTGGGGTGCAGTGGCTCAATCTTGGGTCACTGCAACCTCTGCCTCCCAGGCTCAAGCCATCTTCTTCAGCCTCCAGAGTAGCTGGGACTACAAGCCCACACCACTCTGCCTAAGAAATTTTGCAGATGTCATTAAGGTTACTAATCAGTTGTCTGTGTTCATCATAAGGGAGGTTATCTGAGTGCACCTAGTCTAATCACGAGAGCCCTTTCAAAGCAGAGCACCTTCTCTGGCTGGCAGCAGAAGAGGTTTAAAGCACAAGAAAGAGTATACTGAGTCCTTGCTGACTTGACGTGGAGGTGCTCGTGTGCAAGGAGTGCAGATGGTCTCCAGGAGCTGAGAGTGAGAGGCCTGGGTAACAGCCAGCAAGGAGAGAGGGACCACGGGCCTCCAGCCCCACAGAACTGAACCGGATTTGCCAACCCTCTGAGTGATCCTGGAAGCAGATTCTTCTCCACGGCCTCCAGATAAGAGTCCAGCCTAGCTGGCACCTACCTGGATGTCACGTTGGTGACACCCTCAGCAGGAAGCCTAGTTAAGCCTGCCTGGACTTCTGACCTTCAGAACTAGGAGCTGACAAGTGGCTGCTGTTTTAAGAAGCTATGCTTGTGTTTGTTATGGCAGCAACAGAAAATGAACACACTTTCTTCCTATGCAGTTTGGAGTTTTATCTGAGATGGAAGGAACCTCCCCAGCAGACTCCTCCCAAAGTCTGACTAGACTAACTGGCTGGATCACAAGCCCACCAGTGAAAACAAAGGAGTGGCACAACCACCAGTGTTTCAGCAGGCTTGCCTATTCAGGCAGTACAAACCCAGGGAGGCAGGAGCCCCGGGCAGGGAGGAGAAGGGTCTTTGCTGAACTGGCGGGTGTTGCACCATCTGGACTGATGACTCCACCTTGTTAAGTCCAGCTTCTGAGAGGGTGTGGGAAGGAGAGAGTCTCAGAGAGTCCATGGTGAAGGAGAAAGGAAGAATTTACCCAGGTACCCACCTCCCACTGATCAAAGGTTCACCCCTTTCGTGATACCCCTGGACCTTCCCGATGTGCATATGTGGATGGTAAGTAGTCTTAACTCCTGCAGCATCTTGAACCTCCAGCCAACAGCATCTTGAACCTCATGCCAACAGGGGGCCCTGGTGCAGGTGACAAGGGACACCCCTCATGACCCTTCTGAAAGATGTGCCAGGTCATGCCCACATGGCACAGCCAGAGGTTCCACCCAGGAGAAGCCAGCAGAGCCTACACTGAGCTGGTCACCCAGGTGGAATGCAATGAGTGGTGAAAGAGCCAGGGACAAGAGAGACCCAGGGATGTGGGGCAGAACACAAAGATTATCTGACACATGCAGCTGGTGTAGTCTGTGCCCCCAGGGATGTACAGGCTGGGATGCTGAGAGCTGGGGGGACAGGAGGATGGCGGCTCAGGGGACCTTGGACTGTGTTTGCCAGGGAGCTAGTTGGCTGGTCCTCACAGGCAAGGTCCACCAGTACTGGGGTGAGCTCCCACAGGTGCAGGCCAGTAACCTGGAAGAAGATGGAGGGTGCACAAAAGGAACTGGTTAGGGGGGAATGGGGATCAGGGAATAATCCTGTGTGGGTTCCCAGAATCCACCTGGGCCTGGCTGTGGGGTGGAGGCTGCTCATCCGTGGAGCTCTGCCTCAGTCTCACTCTGCCTCAGCCTCACTCTGCCTCGGCCTCATTCTGCCTTGGCCTCACTCCTCTACCTTGGCCTCACTCTGCCTCGGTCTCACTCTGCCTCAGCCTCACTCTGCCTCGGTCTCACTCTGCCTCGGCCTCACTCTGCCTCGGTCTCACTCTGCCTCGGCCTCACTCTGCCTCAGCCTCACTCTGCCTCCTTGTTCTCATGGTAGTAAATTTAGTTGATTAAAAATATATATATTACATATTAATTATTAAGAAAATCAAACTCTATAGAAAAATACGGAGAAGAAAGCAATAAGCACCCCCTCTCCTGTATCCTGCCACCAGCAGGTAATTCCTCCCGGCTTCTCTGTGAGCTTCCGTCTGTGAATATGCTCAGTGTCACCCTGGGCATGTGTGGGTCAGACTTGGCCACCAGGGTCTATCCTCCTCCTTCATGGGCCTTCTTTCCTTATGGGCAACAGCTTCTCCCTCACTGTGTGCGGTCTTGATGTGCAAGCTCAAGAGATGCCCAGTTCTGGTCCCCTATGAATGCCTCCTCCATGGGAGCCGGTGAGGGAAGCACTTCCACTCTCCATCCCTCAGAGCCACAGGTAGGCAAGTGACATACATGGAGCCAAAAGTCAACGGCTCTGGAACTTTGGATGCTGAGTTCTATGTGATATGAGTGAATGCTGAGGTATATGTGGAGTGAGTGAGTGCTGAGTTGTGTGTGGAGAGAGTGAGTGCTGAGTTGTAGTGGAGTGAGTGAATGCTGAGTTGTATGTGGAGTGAGTGAGTGCTGAGTTGTATGTAGAGTGAATGCTGAGGTATATGTGGAGTGAGTGAGTGCTGAGTTGTATGTGGAGTGAATGCTGAGTTGTATGTGGAGTGAGTGAGTGCTGAGTTGTATGTGGAGTGAGTGAGTGCTGAGTTGTATGTGGAGTGAGTGCTGAGTTGTGTGTGGAGAGAGTGAGTGCTGAGTTGTAGTGGAGTGAGTGAATGCTGAGTTGTATGTGGAGTGAGTGAGTGCTGAGTTGTATGTAGAGTGAATGCTGAGGTATATGTGGAGTGAGTGAGTGCTGAGTTGTATGTGGAGTGAATGCTGAGTTGTATGTGGAGAGAGTGAGTGCTGAGTTGTATGTGGAGAGAGTGAGTGCTGAGTTGTATGTGGAGTGAGTGAGTGCTGAGTTGTATGTAGAGTGAATGCTGAGGTATATGTGGAGTGAGTGAGTGCTGAGTTGTATGTGGAGTGAATGCTGAGTTGTATGTGGAGTGAGTGAGTGCTGAGTTGTATGTGGAGTGAGTGAGTGCTGAGTTGTATGTGGAGTGAGTGCTGAGTTGTAGTGGAGTGAGTGAATGCTGAGTTGTATGTGGAGTGAGTGAGTGCTGAGTTGTATGTAGAGTGAATGGTGAGGTATATGTGGAGTGAGTGAGTGCTGAGTTGTATGTGGAGTGAATGCTGAGTTGTATGTGGAGTGAGTGAGTGCTGAGTTGTATGTGGAGTGAGTGAGTGCTGAGTTGTATGTGGAGTGAGTGAGTGCTGAGTTGTATGTGGAGTGAGTGAGTGCTGAGTTGTATGTATAGTGAATGCTGAGGTATATGTGGAGTGAGTGAGTGCTGAGTTGTGTGTGGAGAGAGTGAGTGCTGAGTTGTATGTGGAGAGAGTGAGTGCTGAGTTGTATGTGGAGTGAGTGAGTGCTGAGTTGTATGTGGAGTGAGGAAATGCTGAGTTGTATGTGGAGTGAGTGAGTGTTGAGTTGTATGTGGAGAGAGTGAGTGCTGAGTTGTATGTGGAGTGAGGAAATGCTGAGTTGTGTGTGGAGAGAGTGAGTGCTGAGTTGTATGGGGAGAGAGTGAGTGCTGAGTTGTATATGGAGTGAGTGAGTGCTGAATTGTATGTGGACTGAGTGAATGCTGAGTTGTATGTAGAGAGAGTGAGTGCTGAGTTGTATATGGAGTGAGTGAATGCTGAGTTATATGTGGAGTGAGTGAGTGCTGCGTTGTATGTGGAGAGAGTGAGTGCTGAGTTATATGTGGAGTGAGTGAATGCTGAGTTGTATATGGAGAGAGTGAGTGCTGAGTTGTATATGGAGTGAGGAAATGCTGAGTTGTATGTGGAGAGAGTGAGTGCTGAGTTGTATGTGAAGTGAGGAAATGCTGAGTTGTATGTGGAGTGAGTGAGTGTTGAGTTGTATGTGGAGAGAGTGAATGACGAGATGTATGTGGAGAGAGTGAATGATGAGTTGTATGTGGAGAGAGTGAATGATGAGTTGTATGTGGAGAGAGTGAATGATGAGTTGTATGTGGAGAGAGTGAATGATGAGTTGTATGTGGAGAGAGTGAATGATGAGTTGTATGTGGAGAGAGTGAATGCTGAGTTGTATATGGAGAGAGTGAGTGCTGAGTTGTATATGGAGTGAGGAAATGCTGAGTTGTATGTGGAGAGAGTGAGTGCTGAGTTGTATGTGAAGTGAGGAAATGCTGAGTTGTATGTGGAGTGAGTGAGTGTTGAGTTGTATGTGGAGAGAGTGAATGATGAGTTGTATGTGAGAGAGTGAATGATGAGTTGTATGTGGAGAGAGTGAATGATGAGTTGTATGTGGAGAGAGTGAATGATGAGTTGTATGTGGAGAGAGTGAATGATGAGTTGTATGTGGAGAGAGTGAATGCTGAGTTGTATATGGAGAGAGTGAGTGCTGAGTTGTATATGGAGTGAGGAAATGCTGAGTTGTATGTGAGAGAGTGAGTGCTGAGTTGTATGTGAAGTGAGGAAATGCTGAGTTGTATGTGGAGTGAGTGAGTGTTGAGTTGTATGTGGAGAGAGTGAATGATGAGTGTATGTGGAGAGAGTGAATGATGAGTTGTATGTGGAGAGAGTGAATGATGAGTTGTATGTGGAGAGAGTGAATGCTGAGTTGTATGTGGAGTGAGTGAGTGTGAGTTGTATGTGGAGAGAGTGAATGCTGAGTTTTATGTGGAGTGAGTGAGTGGTGAGTTGTTTGTGGAGTGAGTGAATGATGAGTTGTATGTGAGAGAGTGAATGATGAGTTGTATGTGGAGAGAGTGAATGATGAGTTGTATGTGGAGAGAGTGAATGCTGAGTTGTATGTGGAGAGAGTGAATGATGAGTTGTATGTGGAGAGAGTGAATGCTGAGTTTTATGTGGAGTGAGTGAGTGGTGAGTTGTTTGTGGAGTGAGTGAATGATGAGTTGTATGTGGAGTGAGTGAATGCTGAGTTGCATGTAATGTCAGTAAATCCTGAGCTGAGTTTGTGTGGAGACCCAGGGTCCCCACAGCTCTATCACCTCTGGATGTCTCTGCACTCACTTGTCTCTGACGCAGACAAGCACCATGGGCAGAGGTGTTGTGTTTTGGTACCTTTGAATGTTTGGGGAAGTGAAGAGAAATCCTTACCTTCTGACCAAGTTGAAAATTCTACATGGGGAGGTGGCCACATTTCCACTGTTGCTTCTAAGTTCAAGGCATAGCATTGACCTATTTGAAGGCAATGATGGTGGTTATTTCACATTCTTGTTTTGAAGATCTCATTGAAATAGAAGCACACAAATTCGTAGAAGTTAAAAATGTTGTTCAATTTTAAGATATCCAGTAATGCAATACTTTTCAGAAATACTTTCTTCTTCCATAATGGGTGCACAGTTTACAGAGTAGTTCTGAGAAGATCATGCTGACTTTAGTAAACATGGAAGATTTTCTCCTAATGAAAAGTAACCATTGCTTAATTTTTAAATCTTTCCTTAAATATTAAACAGAAGGTTTGCTAAGAAAATTGTACGTTTTCAGGATTTTAAGATACATCTTCTCAGATATATCTGAGAGCCATCTCAAATTCTTGTCAATTTTCTTAGCAAATCTTCTGACTATACAACTAAAAAAGATTCTAAGTTTGTAGTTCTTGAAGGCCGGCTAAGAGGTGTTAACTGGGTGAGAATGTTAATTCCTGACATGTTCAAAGCTTGTGTGTCATTTTTAGCATATTCATAATCTTGAGATATCAAATGTGGCATTGTTCAGAGATCAGAAGTTACAGGGATGCTGGGAATTTAGGCAGGTGGTTTAACAATCCTGAGAGCAGCAAGAACGTCAAATACAACCAAAATGGGGCAAGCAACTTTAAGGCATGACTTCAACCTCATATGCTGCCACCAAGAAGTGAAAATTAACACACAGGCAAATGTATCTACAAGTCCAAAATCTTTGAGATGGCATTGAAAATTTTAAATTTCATTCCAGCAACAGAATACTAGGACCCTATTTATCTGCTTGAAATGTAAGACTCTTAACAGCAGGCACCATGCCTGTCTTGTTCACTGAGTATATTCCCAACAGTTGATACAGTATTTGGCCCAGCTTACATGCTGATTAAATATTTGTTGAACGAGCTATGAATGAAACAGCCCCTATATTAGAGACCACAAACTTAAATCTAGGAAGCCCCACTCATCAAGATGAATGCCTTAAATACAGCAGGTGTCAGACAGCAAGGAAAGGTGGGAACTGTGGCAAATGGAGACCTGCACCATCCCCATTAAAGCGTAGCTAGTGTTCAATTCTGGCTTAATGTTTCCAGGTGCAAATGGCAGTGCAGGGTGGCTGAATTGACTGAGTTTTATGTAAATTGCCCTAATGTGTAAGTGTTGGACACTAATTTCATTTCTTTAAAACACAAAATAAGCTTTGAAAAGGCATCCATGATCCGATGAGTTTTTTTCTTTCTTCTATTTTGTTGTATTTGTCCTAAATAAACAAGCAGAACCCCAGGGGGAAATTCCTGCATAAAACTCATCACAGAAACCTTGTTATCAAGGTACACTTTCCATTTTCATGTTTCTACCAATGCAGACAGGCTTAAAATCCTGAACATCCCTGGCACAATGGTGGACAAAACTCATGGATTCTTAGAAGCACAGCTCTTCCTTGCAATTAAACACTTGGCTGACACATGTCATGAGATTACACTGGGACAAAGATGTATTGGTTTGGGCACTGGAAGGAAGTGAGGTTGCTTGAGATTTGGTCATAAATTAAAAGCAAACAAAAGGACACTTTGGAATCAGGAGAGAACAGAAGTAGGGAACGACTGGGGTCTTCATGCAGACATAGAGTCGCTGCTGTCCATGGAGCCCGTCCTTCCTCCAGGACTGAGGACTCTGCTGGGCTGGGGCTGTGGCTACTGGCTTGTTACAGAAGGGCTGGCACCATAAAAGAGGCCTCTCTTAGGAGCGTGTCAGTTTCCCTGAAAAAATTAAATTCATCATTGTCACCCATGGAGAAAAACATTGTGGATGTTATATGGAAAATGCAAACACTGCAGTGAGATGCTGGATGCCGCTGGTTGGTTAGGATCTGTCTCAGTTTCCTGATTAGTATTCTGGGGCCGCCATAACAAATTACCACAAGCTGGGTGGCCCAAAACACAGACACTTACTCTTTTACAGTTCTGGAGGCCAGACGTCCAAAATCAAGCTGTGGGCAGGTCTGTGCTTCCCTCCAAATTCTAGAGAGGAGGAGTCTTCCCGCTTCTTCTTGTTTCTGGTCCCTGGGCATTCCTTGGCTTGTGGCTGCATCTCTGCCATCTCTGTATCTGTCTTCACATGGTCTTCTTCTCTGTGTCAGTGTCCTTTTCTGTCTCTTAAAAGGGCAGCCTCACTGGCTTAAAGGCCCACCTGAATCCAATATGATCCTGTTACAGGAAAGGGGTCCCAATCCAGACGCCAAGAGAAGGTCCTTGGATCTTGCACAAGAAAGAATTCAGGGTAACTCCATAGAGTAAAGTGAAAGCACGTTTATTAGGAAAGCAAAGGAATAAAAGAATGGCTACTTCATAGACAGAGCAGCCCCGAGGGCTGCTGGTTGCCCATTTTTATGGTTATTTCTTGATGATATGATAAACAAGGGGTGGATTATTCATGCCTCCCCTTTTTAGACCATACAGGGTAATGTTCGGTGGTTGCCATGGCATTTGTAAACTGTCACAGCGCTGGTAGGAGTGTAGCAGTGAGGACAATCAGGGGTCACTCTGATGGCCATCGTGGTTTGGGTGGGTTTTGGATGGCTTCTTGACTGCAGCCTGTTTTTATGCAAGGTTTTTATTATCTGTATCTTGTGCCGACCTCCTATTTCATCTTGTAACTCAGAATGCTCTAACAGGGAATTCAGCCCAGTGGGTTTCTGCCTCATTTTACCCAGCTCCTATTCGAGATGGAGTTGCTCTGGTTTAAATGTCTCTGACAATCTTACCTCCATCCTTCCCTCAATTACACCTGCAGAGATTCTACTCCCAAATGAGACCACATTCTGAGGTTCTGGGTAGACATGAATTTGGGGAAGACACCGTTCAACCCAGTGCAGGATTTAAGGGCAGAACCATGGCAGAATGGGAAAGGGAGATGATATATTGCTCCCCACCCCCTGTATCTGTCAGCATCTCAGCAGGTAAGAAATGCGCACTCACACTAGGAATGTGGAGAGAGTTTTATAAAGGGACTGTTTATAAAGGTGTGGTCAGGGTTTGGGGAAATCAAAGAAATAATACAGATTTGGGACTGGGGAGAGTGCGGAGCTGTGATCACTCCCAGACCTAAGGGGACAAGGGGAAAGGGTGGTTCTTGGAACATGGAATGGATAAATAGAGATTAAATTTGATGGGCACTTTAGCCTTGGGTAACGGATGCAAGCCAGCCAGGATGCTCTCACAGGAGGGTGTGGGGAATAAATGCCCAACCTTATTTTCTTCCCACTCTTCCGTCTTCTGTTGGTGCCTCCCATCAGCCAAGCCCAACTGGATGCTGAAGACAGGAGCCCATGGAGGCCACCTCCCTGGACATAGAGATGCGGGGGAGCAGGGGCTGGGGAGAATCTGTCAGGGAAGCAGAAGATCTCAAACTCAGCCTCTCAGCTTGGAATTGGTGGAGAGATAAGAGCAGGAAGTGGATGGATGCAGAAAATCCACCCGCTCTGTTGTTGCATCAACTGGATTGAAGGACATGACCTGACTTGTGGCCAGGTTGGGGTGTTCTCGTCTGCTCCCTCCAGAATGGACTGCACCCACCCAGAACTAGCCCCCTCCTTACAGGCCTAGAGAAGAGCAGAGGAGAGGTGGGTGGGTGGGGAGTGGGGAAGGTGCTCTGAAAAGAGGGTAGGGAGGGGCTGAGTTGCACCAGCTGTTCTTCCTCCCAATCTACCTGTCAGACAAACACTCCTCCTCCAAGGGTGGGAGTCAGTGAGGGCAGAGAGAAGGGTGGGTCTTGCCCCAACAGTCCTCCTCCTGCCAGGGCTGAGAGGAAGCTCACATTCTCATGGAAAAATGGGGCTTGGGAAGATGAAGCGGCCTCCCTGTTAAGGCAAAGGTAACAAATTGTATATGGCAAGGGTGGGGAAACTACAGTGAAGGGGCCAAATCCAGCCCTTTGCCTGCTTCTGTAAATAAAGTTTTATTAGCACACAGTCATGCCCATTATTTATATATTGTCCATGACTGCTTTCCTGTTACTATGGCAAAATTCAGTAGTTGCGACACAGACTGTACAGCCCTCAAAGCTAAAAATACTATCTGGCTCTTTATGGAAATGGTCTGCCAACTCCTGGCTATATAATTTGGAAAATCTTTTCAGTTGTCCCCCAAATACAGCATAGGATGCAGAGGGTACTGGGACATTCCCTGTGACAGGCTCGTAGGAGTTCAGACCATCTGAGGGGACAAGAAAGTCACATTTCCCATCCTGTCCTCACCTTGGGGACAAAGAGAGGACAGCACCGTGTCCACTATTTAAACTGTTATTTCTCTCCCTCTCAGCAGAAAGGATACAGTTAATTTTGTGTATGTGAAATGTTGTATCTAATGCAAATCTATTTTTTGTTAAAATTTTATGAAATTTTGTATAAAGAAAACAATGCAGTGAGCCATTTGGAAGCTTTGAAGGAATAAACCAGTGCATTTAACATGTCATGGAAAATAAGGGAAAGAGCCTTTGTCTCTGACACCATCACTGAGTCCAGCACAAGCCTGGGTCTCTTCGACCCTGGGCTTCCCACAGAAATGTACCAATTCATGTTTTGTATCATGAGTTGATTATTCTGTTACTTGTGGTCAAAAATTTCCAAGTGTCTCAGGCTCTCTCTGCAGTCAGACGGTGGCTCCAGCTGGCCCCTGAAGGAGATGCACAAGTGTGAGCTGTTAAAAGCAAAAAGACCCTAGGGTGTCATCTGTACCCCAGTGTCCTCTTGTGGGCTTAGGTGGGACGGAGCTCAGAAAGAGTGGAAAGGCTGCTGAGGGGGCCTGGGGGGGCACTGATTGCATCTGCTACACTTACCACAGGCCGTATGTTCAGGTGGTCCCTATTTTATCTGGTTCTAGTTCATTTTTTAAGTACTGGGAACAGCATCTTCAATCAATGTTATGAGCCCCCAGTGGGCCACAGCCACTGTTTAAAACATGCTGGAGTAGATCAGGGCTCCAAACAGGCCCCAACGCCCTGCAGTCCTGGAGAGATGGGGTGCGCCATATGCATATAACTTAAATACCTATAAATAATATTAGATAACAGTACAAATAGGCACAGAAAAAGGTCAAAATGATATTAAAATGTTACCAGAGGCAGGACCATGGGCAGTTTCTTTTTTCCTTTTTATTCTCTCTTACAAATTCTTCACATTGAACAGCTCTTTCTTTTATAATCCGAAAGAGAACACATCTGCTATTTAATGCAATGCTGTTTGACCATCTACAAAACCAGTTGCTTCCCAGTAGAGTTGCCTTTCCCTGGAGGGTATTGAGTGGATGCTTCCAGCAGCATCTCCTCGGAAGCCTCCTCTCCAGGGAGCGCCGCAGTGGATGGAACTACAATTCAAGGGGCCACCATCATAAGTGAGGGGTGAGAGTGAACGCCCCTTCCCTGAAATTTCAGGAATTCAAGCAGGCTCATGTTGATGCTTGTGCATTTGAAGTGAGTCACATGAGTCACTGTTTGGCAGACTTCTTTTTTTCTCAATTGAAAAATTCAAATTTCCTTATTTACTTTTGAAGTCCCCAATTATTTTCTAGCTGGTTGTGATGAAGATGAAAAACTCCAGCCCAAAGTACCCTGTTCGAGGAATCAAATGTACAGGCCGGGCAGGGTGAGGACTCCAGCCAGGTGTGACTACAGCGGCAAAGGGAATTCACTTCCCCAAAGGCTGTTGTCCTTGTCTTCCTACCTAAGGGCCTTGAGTGATGCAAACAGATTAGAGTAGAAACCTATCCTTTTGCCAGTTGAAGAAAAAAAGAAGGAAATAAATGTATCTACTTCCCTAAGAGCGCAATTCCACTGGCACACCCCGTCTCTTCAGGACTGTGGGGCGTTGGGGCCTGTTTGGAGCCCTGATCTACTCCAGCATTTTTTAAACAGTGACTGTGGCCCACTGGGGGCTCATAACATTAATTGAAGATGCTGTTCCCAGCACTTAAAAAATGAACTAGCACCAGATAAAATATGGACCACCTGAGCACACAGCCTGTGTGGTAAGTGTAGCAGGTACAATCAGTGCTCCCCCAGGCCCCATCAGCAACCTTTCCACGCTTTCTGAGCTCCCTGCCGCCTGAGCCCGCAAGAGGACACTGGGGTACAGATGACTCCCTAGGGTCTTTTTGCTTTTAACAGCTCACACTTGTGAGTCTCCTTCGGGGCCAGCTGGAGCCACTGTCTGACTGCAGAGAGAGCCTGAGACACCTGGAAATTGACATCCTTTCTGTGGGCGGTGGGGTGGGTGGGGGGCGCTCTTGAGCCCTTGATGGGCCTTGCTGAAAGCCCAGTTCCCTTGCCTTGAGGCAGGACAATTTGGAGGAGCAGGACCTGGACTGAAGTAACACAAGGGAAGCACCCAGGTACAAGAGTGACGAGGCATTAGTGCTTCAGGTCACACAAATGTAGGATCACAGGGAGGCTCTGGGAACACAGTGTGAGTTCATCGTTGGCACTTGAATCTGCCCGTCAGGGTCTGCTTGGGGGGGACTCGGCTATGTTAGGCTGAATCATGACACCCAGAGATGCCCTTGTTCTGATCCCAGAACCTGAGAATATGTTACTTTACACCTGCGTGTGAAAATGCAGGCATGTGCTTGTGTGTCTTTGCAGACATGACTCAGTTAAGAATCTTGAGAGGGGGAGTTTTTCCTGGATTATTCAGGTGGGGCCAGTGTGGTCACAGACGCCTCATAAGGAAAGAGAAAGATGGAGTCAGAGAAGAAGATGTGTGATGGAAGCATAGGTCAAAGGGATGTGGTGGTCTGTGCAGGAGATGCGCAAGGGGAGAAGAAAAGACACACATACAGTGCCTTTAAGGGCTAACAACCTTTATCTCATGTGAATGGCAATGCAGATATGATAAGCCAATGAGATCATAGGCAGATTGATATAATAAGCACATTTACACTCACCAGACTATGGAGGATTCATCATCAAACTGGAAAGTAACAGCTGGGGCTCCAGAGTCGGACACTACACTCACCAGACTGGAGGATTCAACACCAGACTAGGAAGCAACAGCTCGGGCTCCAGAGTCAGCCACTCATCCGTGCACAGCCGAGGAGAGGTCTCATGAAGCTTTGGCGTGGTCTGGAACCTGAGCTCTTTTTGTAACGAGTGGTTTGGCATGAGGCCCAGGCACGAGGGCCCTTCGCGACTGGGCTCAAGGAACACAAAAAGGTCAACTTGTTTTTGCGATTGGCTGTTGTTTTTCAGTAACTAACCTACAGGAATAGATTGAAATAGAGATTTCTCTGAAACAATGCTGGAGGAACGTCTCACGGGGCTCACACAACCTGTTGCGGGACTTGGTGGCTATGGCTTGTGTTCACATTCAGTTGAGTTCAAATTCAGTATTTAACTTTTCTTCCACATGTGACCATGAGCCAAGGGATGCGGGCAGCCTCTAGAAAAGGTAAAAAAACGGATTCTCCTTTGGAGCCTCTGGAAGGAGCTCATCCCTGCCAACACGCTTGCTTTAGCCCCGTGAGACACATTTCAGACTTCTGACCTCTAGACTATATGAAAATAAATGTGTTGTGTTAAGTCACTAAATTTGTAGTAATCTGTTGTAGCACCAGTATGACACTAATACATTGGCTTAAGAAAATAAGAATAGGTTGGGCACGGCGGCTCAGGCCTGTAAACCCAGCACTTTGGGAGGCAGAGGCAGGAAGATCATGAGGTCAGGAGATCGAGACCATCCTCACTAAAATGGTGAAACCCCGTCTGTACTAAACATACAAAAAAATTAGTTGGGCGTGGTGGCGGGTGCCTGTAGTCCCAGCCACTCGGGCAGTTGAGGCAGGAGAATGGCGTGAGCCTGGAAGGCAGAGCTTGCAGTGAGCCGAGACTGCACCACTGCACTCCAGCCTGGGTGCAGGGCGACACTCTGTCTCAAAAAACAAATGAAAAAACAGAAAATAACAATAATGTGTATTCAGGAAGGCTGTGTCATGTGTGCATGTATTTGTACATGTAAATGTAAATGTGTGCATGTGTGTGCATGCATTTGTCTCTGTGTGCATTTGTGCTGTGAGTGTGTGTATGCATTTGTCTCTGTGCATTTGTGCTGTGAGTGTGTGCATGCATTTGTCTCTGTGTGTGCATTTGTATGTGTGAATGTGTGCATGCACATGTTTCTGGGTGTGCATTTGTATGCAGTAAGTATTTGTGCATGCATGTGAGTGTATGCCTGTGGGTGTGTGCATTTGTGTGTGTCTATGTTTGCATGTGTACACTGGGTCACCATGTAAAGTGCACTTCTTACTGAGGGCTGTGGTCAAGAGGTTTTTTTTTTTTTTTTTTTGAGACGGAGTCTCGCTCTGTCGCCCAGGCTGGAGTGCAGTGGCCGGATCTCAGCTCACTGCAAGCTCCGCCTCCCGGGTTCACGCCATTCTCTCGCCTCAGCCTCCCGAGTAGCTGGGACTACAGGCGCCCGCCATCTCGCCCGGCTAATTTTTTGTATTTTTTTAGTAGAGACGGGGTTTCACTGTGTTAGCCAGGATGGTCTCGATCTCCTGACCTCGTGATCCGCCCGTCTCGGCCTCCCAAAGTGCTGGGATTACAGGCTTGAGCCACCGCGCCCGGCCTCAAGAGGTTTGAGGACCCCTGACTTAGTCCCTCCTTCTCCCATCTTAGGCCCCACCACCTTCAGGGTTCTGGGTGCTGTGCAAGTGTCAGGAGTCACAGTGGTGCAGAAGACAGATCGTGCCATTGTGTGGTTCATATGTTAAACGAATGTGGCAGAAAATATTTCTCCTACTTCCTTCTCAGGCAAGACAACCTGAGAATATATGTTCATCATCTTCCTCTGTGATCTGTTTTCATATCAAAGTTTCTCCTTGTCTGAAGACTCTCCCTAAATTGTAACTCAAATCTCTCTTGCTCTAGTTTAAGCCTAGGTCGGACCTTCATTTATGGAAAGGAAGAGACAGGGGATGTCTAAATTCATGCATGTTCCCAACTTCAGGAATTTGCACAAAGTTGTAGGGCCTGATGTGCCCTCTCTTCTGTCCTCTGCCTAGCCAGCATTCTTACTCATGATTTAAGACCAAGGTTAACTCCCACTACTTCCAGGAAGCCCTCCTGGATTTCTCCAGCCCTTTCTGTTTCCAGGACTCATAACACTAGCTGTCACTCAGCCTCAGCAGGTAAACTGACCATGTGCAGTGAGAACCAGACCCTGAAGACCCTCCAGCTGTCATTGCTCACTGCCTGTGGTCTACTCCTTCCCCTGGGGTTGGAATCCTTATCGTGAGATTTCACACTTTACCTTCTGGGGACTTCAGGGTCTCCTTGCCCTTCCTTTGCTCCCTTTCTTCTCCTCTTTAGCCAGTCAGGCCTGTGCATGATTTCATCAAAGTGCAGTTTGACAGAGGCAGAATGAGCCAGTTCTTGATTTGGGAATTTCAACAGCAACGTCTTGTGAAGACAGAACAGCAAGAATTAGAAGAATGGATTGAGGGGAGAATCATCCTGTTGCTCAGAAACTAGATAAATTCCCCCACACTTACAATGGTGAGTAGAAGAACCATGTTCAGTGGTACATTCCTAAGGTAATGCAGCTGCTACAGTCAACCTCAAAATGTTAGTGGCTTAACCAACAGAAGTTTATTTTTATTTACATGAAAGTCAGATTGGTAGCAGGGGGAATGGGGATGGTATGCAGGAGGCTCAGCTCCATGTAGTCACTCAGGGCCCCAGGCTGGTGGAGGAACTGTCATGTGAACATGTAGATCCCCAGGTTCCTAGGTGTTGACAACCAGATGCTTGATGAAATAAGACAGAATAGATAGTGATGCTGGAAGATTTTGTGAGCTAGGCTTGATGAGTGCCTACATCACTTCTTCCCATGTAGAGCTGGTTAGATCCAGGCCACATGGCCACACCTAACAACAAGGAAGAATGTGGAATGCAGGTTAACCGTCGAAAGGAAAAAAGGCAAATGGGTGTGATGAATGGTTATTCAAGAGTGTGGGACCTTGTGAATGGACATGACTTTTACTGAGAAGATACAAAGACATTTTGTACATACCACCAGGAAGAAAAGACGGCTCTGACCAGGTGCTCAACTCACCTTCTCTTAAGCATTGAAAATATGTATGTAGACTCCCACAGGGACATCACCCAAAAGCAGTACAACCTCGGTGGTAGGAAAGAAGATCTTTCCATTACTTAGACTAGAATTTGCAATGAAGTGCTCATGGGCCTGGTTTAGGTCATCACTCATTATGGAACCCATATCTGTGGATAAGGCTGTGACACAGGCAGAATAAACTAGTTCTTAGTTTGGGAGTTTCAACAGCAAGGTCTTGTGAAGAAAGAACAGGAAGAGTCAGAAGAATGGGTTATCCAGGCTGGAGCTCATATCCATCCCCAGAATCATGAACTGGCTCAGCTTCCTGACCCATAGCGGAGGGACAGGTTCTGAAGGGAAAATGATCCACAGGCAAAACCAACAGGTGTCCACTATAACTGCAATGGCAAGACTCACCTCCAGTGACAGTCCATACACTCTTCCTGTTCTCATAGAGGAGCTTTGCGGAACTGGGGCAGGGTGGTGCATAAGACTCCGAGAGAACCATGACATCTACAAGCAGGGCTGCCAGCGTTTCACAGCAGCTGCTGCTGAGAGTGGCTTCTGTCCTCTGCGGTACTTCTAATTACGCAGATATGAAGAGGGCGGATCATATCTAGATTAACAGCCAAGAATAAATAGATTTTGCATGATTATTGTTAAACTTTTCTTGCCTTGGTGCAATTTGGAGCTGCCTAGATACAGAACCACAGCTGCAGGGCATCCAAAAGAATCCTGTAATCAGCTAACAAGGAGAAGTGATTTTTTAACTCTCTCCTCTCGCTGGTTGTCTTTTCTTTCTTTAACCAATCCTCATCTTCCTTTATTAAAAAATAAGAATATACATATTCTCCAGCGCCAAAGGGAAAATGAAGAGAAGAAAAGAAAAGGGAAAAGAAGAGGACAGGGAAGGCTTAAGAGCAGGACTCTGGCCAAGACCACTTGGTGTCAAAGTGCCATCTTGGCCACTGACTTACTGTGAAGCTTTTGGTCAGGTTTCTTAACATCACTGCACCTTGGCTGTTCATTCTGTAAAATGGGGGTGATCATAATTCTAATCTTGTAAGTTTGTGGGGAGGATGAATTGACTCAGACAGGAACACCCCCTTCGTAGTTTCTAAACAAATGACCATCAGATCCAAGAAAAGGAAGCAGAGAGAAAGGGAAAGACGAGAAGGAGATCCAAGGGAGGAAGGCCAATTCTAGAGGAAGAACTTAGGTGGAGACTAAGTTGGCAGTAGCAGCTGCTTTTCTTCTCAAGCCACCCAGAGGTTTGCATGTGAAGGAGAAAAGCATTTCAGTTTTACAATTTAGTGAACAAAAAAATACAGCTTTTCTTAAGTTCACTTATCTCTCTCGGAAGTACCTAAGTCTCAGATGATCTGAGATGCCCAAATGCTATGGACATAGTGCTTCTGTCCCTATAAAATTCATATGCTGAAACCTAATTCCAAATGCGATGGTATTTGGAGGCAGACACCTTGGGAATTGGTCATAGAGTGGAGCCGTCATGAATGGGATTAGTGCCCTTATAAAAGAGACCCCAGAGAACTGCATTGCTTCTTCCACTCTGAGAGAGCCAAGACAGCCATCCATGAACAAGGAAGTGGGTTGTTACCAGACACTCAATCTGCAGGTCATTTGATCTTAGACTTCCAGCCTCCAGAACTGTGAGCAATAAAGTTCTGTTGCCTATAAGCCACCCAGTTCATGGTATTGTATTAGAGCAATGCAAATAGACTAGGACACCAACCCTTTCCCTGGCATTCTCTCTGTGTTCCAGGGAGCCAGTGGAACACAGGAATGAAGTATTACTGAGGGGTGATTGATGGTGGACGCTGAAGCCACACTGCCTGGGACCGAACCTTGAGTCTGTTGCTTATCATCTGTGTGGCCTTTGCAAGTTACTGGACTTCTCTGTGCCCCTGTTTCCCCAACTGCAAAATGAAAATAGTAAGAGGATGTAACGCAGATAGCTGTTGTGAGGATTCAATGAATTCATACAGAGTGCATTGAAGGCATGACTTCAGGGAGCATCATTTACATACAAATATTTACACGAAACATAGTATTAAGGCAACCTCTGGAACACAGAAAATGCCCTGCAAAAGGCAAAGTCATTCCCACCCACGTGGGAGAACATGTGCTGGCCTCATCTCCCCATTCCAAGGTGTGCAAATCAGTGAATGGCTTTGCCCAAAGCCAAGTCCAACCATCATTCCTTGACACTTCTGCCTAAAGCAACCCAGGAAAAGTAGCCCTGGTCTCCATGCAAAATGGGTGCGACTCATGAATTAGTTACTAGTATCTCAGAGACATCTGAATTTCCCTTCCATGAGGGAAGGGACACCTCCTTTCCAGTAGGTGACACCGAACCTCAGATTCCCATGCGTTTGGGGTTAAAATGCATTATCCAAAGAGAATTATTTAAATGTGCATGTTTTATTTTAGAGGGGATGTAGTAGCTGATTATGAAATCAGAATAAATCAGTTAATAGAGAAACACACAGTAGTGCCTTAGACCACTTGGGGAGCTTGAAGTCCCAGTGTGCAGGACTTTCTTCCCCCAGATATCCTGGTTCACTTGGTCTGAGGGGTGTGGCTCAGACTTGAAGCCTTTTAAAAATCTCCCCAAGTGATTCTGGTGTGCAGCCAGGCTGAGAAGCTGGACCTTGAGTGAACAGGACCAGACCCATCTGTGCTGATGGAGGAGGCAGGAGGGCCTTTGGCAGGAACAGGGCTCAGCAAGGACGGGTACAGGTGTGGAGGATGTGCCAGGAAAGGAAGCGGTTTGATGTTCCTAGTCTCAGGGCTACTAAATTCCTGCAATTGCTGGCAGCGTTGGGGCGGGAAAACCCATCATTTATCAGAGGTCCACATTTCCTTCTAGGGAAGCCGCATCCTTGGGCAGGACCCTCTTAATGAGCTTCTCTCCAGTGTCCTCCCTCACCCCTCTTCTTCCTCCCTCACTCTTATCACACTGGCCTTCTCCCCATTTCTGGAACAGAAATCCTTCTCTATCAGGGCTTCACACCTGGCCTTCCACTGCCCAAGTACTCCTCTTCCATAGCTTCCCAAGTCTCAGCCAGTTGGGTGGAAGGGGCCAGGGCATCACAGTCTTCAGCGGAATTATCCTCCCCAGGGATCCTCCTGCCACCCCGTCTAAGCCAGCCTCTGCCCTAGTCCCCATTCTCATTACATGCACCTGCTTTGCTTGTCATCTCAGCACCTCACACTCTCTGAAATCACCATTTCTATTCTAATGGTTGATGAGCTCTCTCCTCCCTGGGATATAACAGACTGCACAAAAGAGACTGGGTCTGTCTGGTTCACCCCTGTGTCCTTGAACTCTAGAACAGAGCCTGGCACATAGTAGGTGCTCAATGCACATATATTGGATGAGAAAATATACAAGTTTTAGGCATTTATTTATTTTGACTGTGGTAAATACACATATTGTAAAATGTACTGTTTTAGCCATTTTAAAGTGCACAATTCAGTGACATCGAATAAACGCACCATGTTGTGCAGCCGTCACCAGCATCTAGTTCTAAAACTTTTCCATCACCCCTGTGAGGGCTCAGGACACACCACCCCAAAATATGACTGTAGAAGACCAGAATATGCCACCCCAAAATATACTTCTTTGGCATATTTTTGAACTGATTATTTTGAGAAATTGCAGACATGGGAATAGCTCTAAAAAGCTGCCCTTTGGTAAAAGAAATTTACATCTATAAAGGAAACCTACATTAGTAAAAGTATCCACTCCTGGAAAACTTTTACTACCCGAGAAACCTTTTATCTAAGTAACAAGACAGTCTCTATTCACAGTAAGTTTCCTGCCCTTACTCTTCCAGAACCTGTCTCCACGCATCCTCCTCCCCGCAGTCCATAGGAAGCCCCAAGTCCTCCTTCTTTGCCGTAGCTCGGGATGCTATATAAGTTTCCATCACCTGGCCTTTCTTTCTTCTTTGAGCCTCATATTTTTGTGGGACTCCCATGCATATGCATGTAATTAAAACTATTTTTGTCCTGTTAATCTGCCTTAGGCTAATTTGCAGCCCAGCCAAAGGACCTAGGACAGTGAAGGAAAGCCATTTCCCCTTATCTTCATTCCCGAAGGAAACCCAGTCCCACCAGTACCCATTAAGTATCATTATTATTTTAAACAGTGAGGTGCCTGTCACTTTGGCTGTTTGTACTGAATGACAATGTTTCATAAATATTTTCAAGCGTGCGTTTTTCCTTTCTCAAGAGCTGACAATCCATCCTGATATTGCTACATCAATGTGCTAAGCCTCTTCAAGGAGCTCAATATGCACACTGTGTATTAGGCTTGTAAATTCAACCAGCTGTGGAGTAAAACTCACTGAAAGACTGTCCTGTATGGGTTCCTCATGTATTTCAAAATCCCTGGGGCAACATGCTCAAGACTTTATCATTTAAAATCGAGGTAATAGGCACTTCATATTTACTGTTTTATGCTTAAGAAGTTCTATTTGGGATTGGAAGTCAGAATCTCTGAGTGCTCATAACAGTTTGATTTCACTGCTGTGAGATTTCTCCCCAAGCAGAAGAAACACAAGCAGTTAATGTTTAAGCAGCATTTGGGACAGCTTTTGCATTGAGGAAAATAAACCATAGAATCTGAGAAGTGGAGGGTGATTCTGCTTGGGGGAGTTAAACGCTAAGATGGTTGGAATGCCAGCCACACAACTACCTTCTCACCTCCAGGGATGGGTCAGGTCCCAGAACACTGGGTGAGAAGTTTGACTATCCAGGGGGAAATGACAGCTAAGAGACACAGCAAAGTTTAGCGGGGAAGCCTCAGGGATGAGTGAGGAGTTTCTATCTGGTTCTGTGGTTGCTCTGCTGTGTGTCTTTAGAGAAGTCAGTGAGACTGTGTGGCTCAGTTCCTTTGTCCTGCAAATGAGGATAAGGCCTGCTCCTCCTGCCTGCTCCACACTGCAGTGTGGCCTTCTCACAGTATGGGCTGGAGACACATACTCTAACGCCCAGAGGCCTCCACATCATGTTAGGATTTAACGCCTCTCCTCTGCGTCTCGAGTGGGGCCTGCCGCCTTCCACCTTTAATAGGAATGAAAACATAGTCAATCTCTTTGCTGTAGAGTTTAGTTCTCTGGCCAAACGCAGTTGAGAAAAGCTTCTCAGCTGACTTCTCAACTTCTCAACTTTCCAGCAGCTGGAAAGCTGGAATGTAAGTGTTGTCAGAAAAACACTTTCAAAAATTAAAATCGTGAGGTAAAATGATAATATGGGCAACTATAATTCATTTTCTGAGAATTCCCTGTTCCCAACGGAAGTATAAGCATCCAAGAAATAGTTAACCCCGAGGGGTCCAAAGCCCAGCAGAGAGAACAAACCATCAGGGTTTCAGGAGAATATCGTTAGCTTATGTTAGATTTTGAACACGCAAGTGCCTACAGGGCCAGGTAAGTAATTGAAGAGAGGTGGTGTAACAGGCAGTGGTGGGGACTGTGGCACACTGGAGACACTATGCCTCTATTAGTGCCCTGTTACCGCCGTGACAAATTACCACAAACCTAGTGGCTTCAACCAATTCGCATTTGTTATCTGACAGTTCTAATGATCAGAAGCCTGAACATGAGCTTCACGGGGCCAAAGTCAAGGTGTTGGCAGGACCGCGTTCTTTCTGGTAGTTCCAGAGAAGAATCTGTTTCTTTGCCTTTCCCAGTTTCAGGTGGACGTTCGAATTCCTTGACTTACGGCCCCTTCCTCCTCCTCCAGAGCCATGAGCATAGCATCTTCCCTTCTCTCCTTGACTCTGACCTGTGCCTCCTTCTTCCACATTTAAAGACATCTGTGACTACATGGGGCCCACCTGGGTAATAGAGGCTCATTTTCCCATTATAAGGTCAGCTGATTGGCAACCTTAGTTGCACCTGCAACCTGATATTCTGCTTGCTGCATCACCTGACACATTCACAGATTCTGGGGATTTGGATGTGGATGTATCTGGGAAGCTACTCTTCTGCCTGCCACAATGTCCCATTTCAATACAGCTATTGCATCATTTTGATAAAGTTAAGTCCAATCACACCCTCCACCCCACACACACACAAGCTTTCCACTCACTCCCCATCTCAACTATAGGAAAAGCCCAAGCGTTTAAAGCCTTAAAGACCACCAGGAACTCTGTTAGTCCTCCCAGCCCATCTCCTGCCACATTCCCCTCTGCTCTTCTCCCAGCCTGGGGTTCTCTCAGGCCACAGAGCCTTTGCATGCCCAGTGTCTGCCCACTCTCCCTGTTTGCGCAGTTCCTGCCTGGCTCCTGACCTTCATCAGCACTTTTGCTCACGTGCTCCTTTTCAGTGGGACGTCCTGCAACCCTCTCTAAAAGTGCAGCTTCAGCTCCCGTTCCTTCCCTTTGTTGCCTGTGTTTTTACTCCTTGTCATCAGTGGACATCGACACTGCTTATTCATTTATTTTGCTTGTTGTTTGACTTCCCCTACCGGAATGCGTACTCATGAGGGCAGGGACTTCAAACTTTTGTCTGCTGCTGTTTCCTGTCTTCCAAAAGACTACCAGGAGGGCCAGATAGTAGAAAGGAGAGCTTTGCTGTGTTACAGGAAAGGGGCCCCAATCCAGACCCCAAGAGAGGGTTCTTGGATCTTGTGCAAGAAAGAATTCAGGGCGAGTACATAAAGTGGAAATGAGTTTATTAAGAAAGTGGAGGAATAAAGAATGGCTACTCCATAGACAGAGCAGCCCTGAGGGCTGCGGGTTTCCCCTTTTTATGGTTATTTCACGACTACATGCTAAACAAGGTGTGGAACATTCATACCTCCCCTTTTTAGACAATAAAGGGTAACTTCCTGACATTGCCATGGCATTAATAAACTGTCACAGCACTGGTGGGAGCTTAGCAGTGAGGACGACAGAGGTCACTCTTGTTGCCATCTTGGTTTTGTTGGATTCAAGTCAGCTTCTTTACTGCAAGCTGTTTTATCAGCAAGGTCTTTATGACCTGCATCTTGTGCCAACCTCCTATCTCATCCTGTGACTTAGAATGTCTTAACATCTGGGAATGCAGCCCAGTAGGTCTCAGCTTCATTTTACCCAGCCCCTATTCAGCGTCTATTACCCGGGTGGGCCCAGTGTAGTCACAGATGTCCTTAAATGTGGAGTTTCTCTGGTTCCAAGGCCTCTGACAGTTGGCCATATCAGTTTGCAAACCAAGAAGAAACAGTATCTTGCATGTGCCAAAGATTTCTCTCTTCAAGGAGGGAAAGGGGCAGGTTGGGTTTTATGCCTCCCAGGGTCCATATTCCACAGTAGAGTCATATATATTCAGCAGGTTTGGAGGGAAAAGCTATACATGCTTGTAAGAGGAGCTGAGTGCCTGTGTAATGGATAAACATACATATAACATATAACATATAACATATGTCCCATGTTCACTTTGGGGTGGGATTTTGGCATGAAAATGTGCTGAAATTTGATTCTTTATATCTGACAATTTGCCTGATAGCTTCTATTGCTAGGGAATTTAGGAAGAGTGTGCTTTCTCTCATAGCCATAGGAATATAGACATTTTCCAGAAGGTTAGTTCTGTTTCTTTAGCCTTAGAGTCTGTCTTAGTTGATAGAGGGTCTCTATTTGGGTCTCTTAGATAACAGTCCCCAATGCTTAAAATAGTCCTAACACATAGTAGGTGCTCACATTTTTTTTGTTAAATTACAGACAGCGTTCCCTATTTAAAGCCGTGGGCATCCTCTGCTGAGTGTTGCCATGTGGGAAACAGCCTCAAGAGAGTAGGAATTCAGACTTCATGATTTTTTTATGGCAGTGAAACACGGTAGAAAAACCCAAATTGAGCAAATCTATGTGATTTAGCTGCACACAACTCATGGGATGCTTGTAGATAGTAGGAATGACCAGAAACAAAAAAGAGAGACCTGTGGAAAAAGGTGACTCTGGGATCATATAAGACATCTTGAGACCTGGATGGAAAGGTCTCACCGGTGGTCCCTCTCTGGAACCCCTTCACAAAGTCATTCCCTTGAGTGTTGTTATGGATGAATTGTGACCTGTCCCAAATTCATTTGCTGAAGTTTTAACTCTCACTACCTTAGAGTATGACTATATTTGAAGGTAGGGCCTTTCAAGAGGTAATTATAGTTAAATGGGGTTACATGGGCTGGGGTCACAGGCCAGTACGACTGGTGTCCTAGTGGAAAGAGGAAGAGGCACCAGAGATGCTCAGACAGAGCACAGGCCACATGAGGACACAATGGGAAGTCAGTCATCTGCAAGCTCTGGAGAGAGGCTTCAGCAGAAACCAAGCTCCAGCACTGATGTCTTGGATGACATGGTTTGGATGCTTGTCCCCTCCAAATCTCATGTTGGAGTTGAGGCCTGGTGGGAGGTGTTTGGGTCATTGGGGTGGATTCCGATCAAAGAAAAAGCTCAGGCGAATTAATTTCAAAGGAGTTTAATTGAGCAATGAATGATTAGTGAATCAGGCAGCCCCCAGAATCACAGCAGATTCACAGAGACTCCAGCACAGCCACAGAGTGGAAGAAGGGTTATAGACAAAAGGGAAATGATGTACAGAAATCAGACGTGAGGTACAGAATGGCTGGATTGGTTACAGGTTGGCATTTGCCTTCTTTGAAGACAGTTTGAACACTCAGCAGCGTATGAATGGTTGAAGTATGACCGCTGGAATTGGCTCAGACTCAGCTAATTGTTACGGGCACATACTCCTAAGTTAGGTTTTCAATCTTACCTACCTAGGTTGCAGTTTGTCCACAAGGACTCAAATATAAAAGTGCAGAGCCCTTCTCAGGCCATATTTAGTTCCCTTTATAATTCCTTATGAAGGGCTCAGTGCCATCTTTGCAGTAATGAGTGGGTCCTTGCTCTAATAGTTCATGTGAGAGCTGGTTGTTTAAAAGAGCCTGGCATTGCCACGCACGGTGGCTCACACCTGTAATCCCAGCCCTTTAGGAGTCTGAGGCGGGTGGATCACCTGAGGTCAGGAGTTTGAGACCAGCCTGACCAACATGGTGAAACCCTGCCTCTGCTAAAAAGACAAAAATTAGCCAGGCTTGCTGGTGAGTGCATATAATCTCAGCTACTCTGGAGGCTGAGACAGGAGAATGGATTGAACCTGGGAGGCAGAGGTTTCGGTGAGCTCAGATCACGCCACGGTACTCCAGCCTGGGTGACAGAGTGAGGCTCCAGCTCAGAAAAATAAATAAATAAATAAATAAATAAATAAATAATTTTTTAAAAAGCCTGGCATTTCTCTCTTGCTCCCTCTCTCACCATGTGACATGCTGGGTCCCCTTGGGTGTTAGTCTGGTCTCACGTGACTATAAAGAACTACCTAAGACTGGGTAATTTATTTCTTAAAAAAGGTTCAATTGGCTCATGGTTCTACAGGCTGTTCGGGAAGCATGGCTCTCTGCAGAGGCCTTAGAAAACTTACAGTCATGGCAGAAAGTAAAGAGGAAGGAGACATGTCATACATGACTGGAGCAGGAGGAAGAGAGAATGAGTGGGAGGTGCCACACACCTTTTTTTTTTTTTTTTTGAGATGGAGTCTTGCTCTGTTGCCCAGGCTGGAGTGCAGTGGTGCAATCTCGGCTCACTGCAAGCTCCGCCTCCTGGGTTCATGCGATTCTCCTGCCTCAGCCTCCCGAGTAGCTGGGACTACAGGTGCCCACCACCACGCCCGGCTAATTTTTTTGATATTTTTAGTAGAGATGAGGTTTCACCATGTTA
Organism: Trachypithecus francoisi; assembly: GCF_009764315.1. Lineage (NCBI taxonomy): Eukaryota > Metazoa > Chordata > Mammalia > Primates > Cercopithecidae > Trachypithecus > Trachypithecus francoisi. Next base: position 4,960,201 of record NW_022681456.1, read on the forward strand.
GCCAGGATGGTCTCCATCTCCTGACCTCATGATCTGCCCACCTCAGCCTCCCAAAGTGCTGGGATTACAGGTGTGAGCCACTGCGCCCAGCTGCCGCACACTTTTAAACAACCAGATCTCATGAGAATTCTGTCACAGGACAGCACTAGGGGCATAGGACCAAACCATTAGAAACTACCCCCACGATCCAATCACCTCCCACCAGGACCGTCCTCCAACACTGTACAATTCCACATGAGATTTGGGTGAGGACACAGAGCCAAACCATATAGCTTTGCCTTCTGCCTTGATTGGAAGCTTCTTGAGGCATGACCAGAAGCTGAGCAGGTGCTGGTGCCATGCTTGTGAAACCTGCAGAACCATGAGCCAAATAAACCTCTTTTCTTGATAAATTACCCAGCCTCAGGTATTCCATTACAACAATGCAAATGGATTAATACACTGGACTTTCAGCCTCCAGAACTATGAGAAATTCCTTTGCTTAAGCTGCCCAATCTGTGGGCTGTATTTTGCTTTGCTTAAGCTGTATTTTTTGCTTAAGCTGTCTTTTTCTGGGAGCCCCAGCAGATGAATTCAAGTGTCTTCATGAGAACAGTTGAAACAAGGGCCTTCCAGCTGCTCTGAGGTTCCACACACACACACACACACATACACTCTTGCACACGCACTTTTGCCTCTAAGGAAAATACACTGTCCATACCAAAGGCCTATGGAAAATGTCAAGCGCTTCAGAGTTTGAAGTCTGCATTGCACTGCTGGGCCTTGAGGGAGACAGAGGCAGGGATGTGCTGTGATTTTGGTCATCTCCTTTAATTCTGTGATATGGACCATGCAGGTGGTGGTAAAGTGGCGATTTGCCCCATCGGGTGTGGAAACATATTCTTGAGCTCTGACAATTTTACTGTGTGTCTTTGGTGCAGAAACACGCAGCTGCATGAAACAGAAATGGCTAACTTAGGTACATAAATTTTATATTTTTTATTTAGGTCTCACTGTCCTTTAGCCAAGAGAGTCCACCTGTCCTGTCTACCAGGTGCTCTGAGGAGGGTAGTGGGGTAAAATGACGCAGGGGAATGCCTTGCTTTGAACAGGAAAGCTGGGGCTGAGGAAGACCATGGAGAAGATGCGGCTTCCTGGTCTCTGTTTGCCAGTGGTCCTCCTTGTCCAGGTACGCCCTTGGTCCTAAAGTTTTTGGGAGGACTTCACCATCAGTTTAAAAGAGCTATTCCAGAAACAGAGAGTTCACTCTGTTACTGATGAGTTACTATGGTGGCTCCCAGATAACAGACAGTATGTTTCTAGGTGTCTGATCCATTTCTCCCAGAAAGGTTATGATCACAGCATCCTAATCTCCTTTAGAGATTATTTCTCCTGTCTCTTCCCTCCCCTCCACTCCCTCCCCTCCTCCAGCTTCCTTTCTCTATCTCCCCACTTCTCACTCTGTCTCTTTCTTCCTTTTCCTCCCTGTCTGTCTCTTCCTTTTCCTGTGCAGTTCCTAATATCTCGTGGCTTTTTTCTTGCTTGTGGAATGAATTAAATTCTATAAGCTAAGTCCAAATTCAAAAGTCAATCCCAAACATCATGTCCTCCACCCCTGCCCACTGAGGAAAGTCCACTGTATTTAGCTTCTATTAGAAAATTTGCATCAGCTTAAATCTTCCCTAATATTGTCTACCACTTCGAGAGGGAAGAGCAAGAGTTCCAACTGAGAGGAGCATTCCCAAGGCTGCCTATGGAAAGGAAAATGCTGAATACTTCTTACGTGCATGTCTGCAAAGTCAGATAACAGAGTTTGCTTGAAAACTCATCTTGGGAGGCCTGGGAAGGGGCCAACAGAGATGACAGAAGGTGGAGTGAATGTGAATATTTAAGATGCAGATATTGCTCATGCTTCTGTTGCGGTTTCTGCCTGTGTCCCTTGCTTGGTTGGAAGACTGAATTGATATTCTGAGGTTCTCACTGTGACCCAGAGCCTTTCCCCACTTCTATTCCTGGAGGAAAATCAATACTCCCTCTTGATCACCTGGCAACATTGACCATGCCTACTGTTCAGCTTCAGGGCTGCACAGGTTTCTGACAGCTGGCACATCACTAATGGACTCATCCCTCAGAGGGCAGGAATGTGCCAAGAGGAATGTGGCATGATAAGCTGATGCTGGCATCCCAGGACTGAGTGCAAAGTCAATTAGAGGAATCAGAAGACATTTTCTCCACGACTAGCCAGCCTGAGGTTTCCTGTACACTCGAGGAGGTAGCCAAGTCAGATATGGAAAGGAGGACCCTCCCGTCAAAGTAAAGTGGGGTGATGTGAATCCATTTGCATGTTCTAAATTTTTCAGCCTGAATCTGATGTCCATCACTTCAGGGAACACATGTGGAAATTTTATTTGATTTCCCAAAGTATTGCTCCAAGGAGAAGTTCCCTTTTTGGAAGGATATACAACGTTCATGGGAAAGATCACTCTCGTCACTGTCACTGGTGCTGGAGAAGAGCATCTTTGCTTGGCCTTGGGTTCTTAAGCCTCCAGTTCCTCCTCTTGGGTGTGGGGCCAACTGAGAGGCAGTTCCTGGGTGGGCAGCACCGGGATTCTTTGGCGGTCCAGTGTTACAAACCTTCCCTAGACTCGGAGTCAGCTGCAGCACACCCGACGGTCTCAAAGTAAAAATCAAATCACCCTAAAAAGTAAATTTTCATTATCAAGTCATTTAGCCTACATTGACCTCATGTGGCTTGGCTCTCTTTCTTTTTTTTTTCCGTTTTGTTTAGACAGAGTCTCGCCCTGTTGCCCAGGCTGGAGTGCAGTGGTGTGATCTCGGCTTACTGCAACCTCTGCTGCTGGGGTTCAAGCAATTCTCCTATCTCAGCCTCCCAAGAATCTGGGGTTACAGGCGCCTGCCACTATGCTTGGCTAATTTTTGTATTTTTAGTAGAGACAGGGTTTCGCCATGTTGGCCAGGTTGATCTTGAACTCCCAACCTCAGGTGCTCTGCTCTGCTCGCCTCAGCCTTCCAAAGTGCTGGGATTACAGGTGTTAGCCACCACATCCAGCCTCATTTGGCTCGCTTAGCAAAACTTGAATTTTAAAAATATTCATTTTATATACTAAAGCAATTAAAATGGTCATGTGCGGTGTTTAAAAGACCAAATCCTGATTCCTCTCTGGCTAGTTCAGAGTAATCTTTAGGCCGGAGTCTAGGCGGAGTTGATACTGAACGCCCTATCCTCGTCTTGGTTATGTAATGAAAGATGTTCTGACCCTTCCTGTCCCGTGTATTCAGTCGGGGGTCCTCACCTCTGTGAAGCCTTCCTTGATGTTGCTTGTAGACCAGGCACTTCGGTGTTTATCACTGTGCCCTGGGAACATATGTAAGGTGATGTTTTGAATGTCAGGGTCAGGAATTAAATGCCGCATGTAGAGTATGGTTTACATGGTGTTTAAAGAGAAAGGAGAAGGGACTGAGAACCATGGAGATTAATATCAGTTTGATGGTTAATACTGAGTGTCAACTTGACTGGATTGAAGGATGCAAAGTATTGTTCCTGGGTGTATCTGTGAGGGTGTTGCCAAAAGAGATTAACATTTGAATCAGTGGACTGGGAAAGGCAGACCCACCCTCAATCTGGGTGCACCATCGAATCAGCTGCCAGCACGGCTAGAATAAAAGCAGGCGGAAGAACATGAAAGGACTAGACTGGCTTACTCTCCTGGCCTCCATCTTTCTCCCATGCTGGATGCTTCCTGCCCTGGAACATGCGATTCCAAGTTCTTCAGCTTTGAGACTCTTAGACCTTCAACCACAGACTGAAGGCTGCACTGTTGGCTTCCCTGCTTTTGAGGTTTTGGGACTCGGACTGGCTTCCTTGCTCCTCAGCTTGCAGACGGTCTATTGTGAGACCTCACCTTGTGATCATGTGAGTCCAGACTCCTGAATAAAGTCATGCTTCTACATACACCTATCGTATTAGTTCTGTCCCTTTGGAGAACCCTGACTAATACAATGAGCAAGTGTGTGCAAGGCTGTATGTGAAGGGGAGAGGGATGATGAAGACACCTTGTGTCATGAAGGCAGAAGTATGGGGGAGAACAGAAATATTTACTGGACGTTTACTAGTTCTGGTCAAATAGAAATAATTGTCTTTTTTTTTGTTTTGCTTTTTGCTTTGTTGCCCAGGCTGGAGTGCAGTGGTGTGATCTTGGCTCACTGCAAGCTCCGCCTCCTGGGTTCATGCCATTCTCCTGCCTTAGCCTCCTGAGTAGCTGGGACTACAGACACTCACCACCACGCCCGGCTAATTTTTTGTATTTTTAGTAGAGACAGGGCTTCACCGTGTTAGCCAGGATGGTCTCGATCTCCTGACCTTGTGATCTGCCCACCTTGGCCTCCCAAAGTGCTGGGATTACAGGCATGAGCCCTGGCACCAGGCCATAATTATCTTTTCTTTCCATGAAATTTTCAGCAAAATCAAAAGTTTTTGACAATGTTCTATGGAATAGATTTTTGGGAAGGAATGAAATTAATATTGCTTAAAACCATTGAGCACTTACTTAGTATGTACCACTGTATTAGCGTGTTCTTGCATTTGCTATAGATACCCGAGACTGGGTAATTTATAAAGAAAAGAGGTTTAATTGGTTTATTTTTTGCAGGCTGTACAAGCACAAGAAGTATGACACTGACACCTGCTCGGCTTCTGGGGAGGCCTCAGGAAACTTCCAGTCATGGCAGTAGGTGAAGTGGGAGCAGGCACATCACATGGGGAAGGCAGGAGCAAGAGCATGAGTGGAGAGGTACCTTACACTTTTAAACAGCCAGATCTTGTGAGAACTCACTCACTATTGCAAGGACAACACCAAGGGGGGCTGGTGCTAAACCATTCACGAGAACTCTGCCTCCATGATCCAATCACCTCCCACCAGGCCCCATCTTAACGCTGGGGATTACATTTTAATATGAGATTTGGGTGGGGACACACATGCAAACCATATCAACCAGGAAATCTTCTTAGGACCTTGCTTGTGTTAAAATGTTAAAGCATTGTAACAAACCTGTGAGTTATTATCACCATGCCCATTTTACAGAGGGGAACCTGAAGCTTAAGTGTGTTAGGCAACTGTCTCAAGGTCCCCACAGACGGTAAATGTTGGAGCTGGTGTATTGGTTTCCTGATGTTGCATAAACTTAGTGGCTCAAAACACCACACATTTATTCTTTTCCAGTTCTGGAGGTCAGAGGTTTAAAGTCAAGGGGTGGGCAAGACTGCATGTCTTCTGGAGGCTCTGGCAGAGAATCTGTTACCTTTCCTTTTCCAGCCTCTGTAGGCAGCTGATACACCCTGGATCATGGCTCCTTCCTCCTTCTTCAAAGCACATCCCTCCCACCTCTGCTTCCATCATCCTGTCTCCTTCTCTGGCTCTCTTGCCCTTGTGAGGACCTTGGAACCTTGGGCCAACCCAGATAATCCAGGATAATCTCCCATCTAAAGATCATTACCTTAACCACATCTGCAAAGTCCCCTTTGCTATGCAAGGCCACATAGTCACGGGTTCTGGGGGTTAGGATGTGGGCATCTTTGAGGGCTATTACTCAGCCTAACAGAGCTGGGATTTGGACAAGCTGGTTTTAGTCCCAGACACCTCAGTCCTAGCCACCACAACATCCTCATCTCAGTCCAGGTAAACTGATGAATCATGCTTGATGGTTGACAGAAGCTTGGGCAACCTTATTGTGAGATGGCAGGCAAGTCTAGACCACATTTATTCAGCAAAAGACAGAATATGTAGTTTGTTACCTGGCCAGGTAGACTTCTTCCGCATTGTCTCAAGACCCGGTGGTCGTTAGAGCTTAGCATTTGGAGCATAAAGAGGGTTTCCTTGCAGCCAGCCAAGAGCCTTTATATTGGAAGACAGTGTGGAGGATTAGTAAAAATCCTTCCAGCTGCAAATAACACAAAAACCAACTCCAAATAGCTAAATGTCAAGGAAAATGTAGCATCTAACAAATCAAAATGTCCTAAGTGGTGAAAGCTCCAGAAGAGGTTAATGTACAGCAGCTCCAAATAAAGTCTCTGCAACTTTCTGCTTCCTTGGGTCCTCAAGCTGGCTCCCCTCACTTTGGCAGATGGGGCTGAAGTTCCAGGGCTGTTCTCAGGATCCAGCCATGTTCTGTGTGTCTCCTTTTCCAGCATCTAGAGGTGACTGACATTCCCTGGCTCGTGGCTCCTTCCTCTATCTTCAAAGCACATCCCTCCCACCTCTGCTTCCATTGTTCCATCTCCTTCTCTGACTCTACCTCTTCCAGGGAAAGCCCGGCACATTTTCTCTCACATCTCATTGGTCAGATTCAGGTCACATGCCTACCCCTAAACCAAACACTGGCGGGGCAAGGGACACCATGATAGGCTTAGAGTATTCTGATTAACCCCTGATCTAGACATAGATGAGGTCACCTACTCTGAGGGGAGGGATGGATTTTGGGTCTGGAGCCAACACCTTTTGCCACAGGTAGGAACGAAATGTTTGAAACAGGGAATGGAAACATGTTGGAGTTCACTCCCAGACCAGGAGAGTTTCCCAAACACACATTGTTGGGCTCAGGTTTATTCACCAGAAGGCACCTGTTTGCTGAGGGAATTCAAATGGTCTCTGTGAATGGTTGAAAGTCAGATCATTCACTTCTTCAAGACCAGTTACACCTTGGATGAGGGAAAAACACACACAGACACAAACCCATTTACTCTGCACCATATCTTCAGAAGCAACTTAAAAAAGTTTCAACTGGAGTATTTGAATGTATCTTTTGATAGATGCTCAGAAACGGGGAATTGCTTCGGAAATGGAAAGTTTTGCAAATAACTATATCACTATTAACAGTGCAGAGCATTTCCATTTTTTTATTTTGACTTCTTGATACAGTGAAATGTCCTTCAGAATGTACAGTGGAAGATCAGCAGCAGCATCTCTGCTGCTTGAACAATATGTTGCATATTGCTTCATATTTTTGCATGTTATATTGTTGCATATTGTTTCATATTGTTGCATGTTGTTTCACAGTGTTGCATGTTGTTTTATAGTTCTGCATATTGTTTTCATATTGCTGCATGTTGTTTCACATTTTTTCATATTGTTGCAAGTTATATTGTTTTGTTTCATATTGTTGCAGATTGTTTCATAGTGTTGCATGTTGTTTCATATTATTACATATTGTTTTCATATTGTCTTATATTGTTGTGTGTTGCTTTATATTGTTTTATATTGTTGCATGTTGTTTCATATTGTTGCATGTTATACTGTTGAATATTGTTTATATTGTTTCATGTTATTTCATATTGTCACATGTTACATTGTTGCATATTGTTTCATATTGTTGCATGTTATATTGTTTGTTTCATATTGTTTTTTGTTTTTTTTTTTTTATTTTTTTTTTTTATTATACTTTAAGTTCTAGGGTACATGTGCATGACGTTTATATCATGTATAACTCCCCAATGCAATCCCTCCCTCCTCCCCCCTCCCCATGATAGGCCCCAGTGTGTGATGTTCCCCTTCCCGAGTCCAAGTGATCTCATTGTTCAGTTCCCACCTATGAGTGAGAACATGCGGTGTTTGGTTTTCTCTTCTTGTGATAGTTTGCTAAGAATGATGGTTTCCAGCTGCATCCATGTCCCTACAAAGGACGCAAACTCATCCTTTTTGATGGCTGCATAGTATTCCATGGTGTATATGTGCCACATTTTCTTAATCCAGTCTGTCACAGATGGACATTTGGGTTGATTCCAAGTCTTTGCTATTGTGAATAGTGCCGCAATAAACAAACGTGTGCATGTGTCTTTGTAGTAGAGTAATTTATAATCCTTTGGGTATATACCCAGTAGTGGGATGGCTGGGTCATATGGTACATCTAGTTCTAGATCTTTGAGGAATCGCCATACTGTTTTCCATAATGGTTGAACTAGTTTACAATCCCACCAACAGTGTAAAAGTGTTCCTATTTCTCCACATCCTCTCCAACACCTGTTGTTTCCTGACTTCTTAATGATTGCCATTCTAACTGGTGTGAGATGGTATCTCATTGTGGTTTTGATTTGCATTTCTCTGATGGCGAGTGATGATGAGCATTTTTTCATGTGTCTGTTGGCTGTATGGATGTCTTCTTTTGAGAAATGTCTGTTCATATCCTTTCCCCACTTTTTGATGGGGTTGTTTGCTTTTTTCTTGTATATTTGTTTGAGTTCTTGGTAGATTCTGGATATTAGCCCTTTGTCAGATGAGTAGGTTGCAAAAATTTTTTCCCATTCTGTAGGTTGCCTGTTCACTCTGATGGTAGTTTCTTTGGCTGTGCAAAAGCTCTTTAGTTTAATTAGATCCCATGTGTCAATTTTTGCTTTTGCTGCCGTTGCTTTTGGTGTTTTAGACATGAAGTCCTTGCCCATGCCTATGTCCTGAATGGTACTACCTAGATTTTCTTCTAGGGTTTTTATGGTATTAGGTCTAACATTTAAGTCTCTAATCCATCTTGAATTAATTTTCGTATAAGGGGTAAGGAAAGGATCCAGTTTCAGCTTTCTACTTATGGCTAGCCAATTTTCCCAGCACCATTTATTAAATAGGGAATCCTTTCCCCATTTCTTGTTTCTCTCAGGTTTGTCAAAGATCAGATGGCTGTAGATGTGTGGTATTATTTCTGAGGACTCTGTTCTGTTCCATTGGTCTATATCTCTGTTGTGGTACCAGTACCATGCTGTTTTGGTTACTGTAGCCTTGTAGTATAGTTTGAAGTCAGGTAGCGTGACGCCTCCAGCTTTGTCCTTTTGACTTAGGATTGTCTTGGCAATGCGGGCTCTTTTTTGGTTCCATATGAACTTTAAAGCCGTTTTTTCCAATTCTGTGAAGAAAGTCATTGGTAGCTTGATGGGGATGGCATTGAATCTATAAATCACCTTGGGCAGTATGGCCATTTTCACGATATTGATTCTTCCTATCCATGAGCATGGTATGTTCTTCCATTTGTTTGTGTCCTCTTTGATTTCACTGAGCAGTGGTTTGTAGTTCTCCTTGAAGAGGTCCTTTACATCCCTTGTAAGCTGGATTCCTAGGTATTTTATTCTCTTTGAAGCAATTGTGAATGGAAGTTGATTCCTGATTTGGCTCTCTGCTTGTCTGTTACTGGTGTATAAGAATGCTTGTGATTTTTGCACATTAATTTTGTATCCTGAGACTTTGCTGAAGTTGCTTATCAGCTTAAGCAGATTTTGGGCTGAGACAATGGGGTTTTCTAAATATACAATCATGTCATCTGCAAACAGGGACAATTTGACTTCTTCTTTTCCTAACTGGATACCCTTGATTTCTTTCTCTTGCCTGATTGCCCTAGCCAGAACTTCCAACACTATGTTGAATAGGAGTGGTGAGAGAGGGCATCCCTGTCTTGTGCCAGTTTTCAAAGGGAATTTTTCCAGTTTTTGCCCATTCAGTATGATATTAGCTGTGGGTTTGTCATAAATAGCTCTTATTATTTTGAGGTACGTTCCATCAATACCAAATTTATTGAGCGTTTTTAGCATAAAGGGCTGTTGAATTTTGTCAAAAGCCTTTTCTGCATCTATTGAGATAATCATGTGGTTCTTGTCCTTGGTTCTGTTTATATGCTGGATTACGTTTATTGATTTGCGAATGTTGAACCAGCCTTGCATCCCAGGGATGAAGCCCACTTGATCATGGTGGATAAGCTTTTTGATGTGCTGCTGAATCGGTTTGCCAGTATTTTATTGAGGATTTTTGCATCGATGTTCATCAGGGATATTGGTCTAAAATTCTCTCTTTTTGTTGTGTCTCTGCCAGGCTTTGGTATCAGGATGATGTTGGCCTCATAAAAAGAGTTAGGGAGGATTCCCTCTTTTTCTATTGATTGAAATAGTTTCAGAAGGAATGGTACCAGCTCCACCTTGTACCTCTGGTAGAATTCAGCTGTGAATCCATCTGGTCCTGGACTTTTTTTGGTGGGTAGGCTATTAATTGTTGCCTCAATTTCAGAGCCTGCTATTGGTCTATTCAGGGATTCAACTTCTTCCTGGTTTAGTCTTGGGAGAGTGTAAGTGTCCAGGAAATTATCCATTTCTTCTAGATTTTCTAGTTGATTTGCGTAGAGGTGTTTATAGTATTCTCTGATGGTAGTTTGTATTTCTGTGGGGTCGGTGGTGATATCCCCTTTATCATTTTTTATTGCGTCTATTTGATTCCTCTCTCTTTTCTTCTTTATTAGTCTAGCTAGCGGTCTGTCAATTTTGTTGATCTTTTCAAAAAACCAACTCCTGGATTCATTGATTTTTTGGAGGGTTTTTTGTGTCTCTATCTCCTTCAGTTCTGCTCTGATCTTAGTTATTTCTTGCCTTCTGCTAGCTTTTGAATGTGTTTGCTCTTGCCTCTCTAGTTCTTTTAATTGTGATGTTAGAGTGTCAATTTTAGATCTCTCCTGCTTTCTCTTGTGGGCATTTAGTGCTATAAATTTCCCTCTACACACTGCTTTATATGTGTCCCAGAGATTCTGGTATGTTGTATCTTTGTTCTCATTGGTTTCAAAGAACATCTTTATTTCTGCTTTCATTTTGTTATGTACCCAGTAGTCATTCAGGAGCAGGTTGTTCAGTTTCCATGTAGTTGAGCGGTTTGGATTGAGTTTCTTAGTCCTGAGTTCTAGTTTGATTGCACTGTGGTCTGAGAGACAGTTTGTTATAATTTCTGTTCTTGTACATTTGCTGAGGAGTGCTTTACTTCCAATTATGTGGTCAATTTTGGAATAAGTGCGATGTGGTGCTGAGAAGAATGTATATTCTGTTGATTTGGGGTGGAGAGTTCTATAGATGTCTATTAGGTCCGCTTGGTGCAGAGATGAGTTCAATTCCTGGATATCCTTGTTAACTTTCTGTCTCGTTGATCTGTCTAATGTTGACAGTGGAGTGTTGAAGTCTCCCATTATTATTGTATGGGAGTCTAAGTCTCTTTGTAGGTCTCTAAGGACTTGCTTTATGAATCTGGGTGCTCCTGTATTGGGTGCATATATATTTAGGAGAGTTAGCTCTTCCTGTTGAATTGATCCCTTTACCATTATGTAATGGCCTTCTTTGTCTCTTTTGATCTTTGATGGTTTAAAGTCTGTTTTATCAGAGACTAGGATTGCAACCCCTGCTTTTTTTTGTTCTCCATTTGCTTGGTAGATCTTCCTCCATCCCTTTATTTTGAGCCTATGTATGTCTCTGCATGTGAGATGGGTCTCCTGAATACAGCAGACTGATGGGTCTTGACTCTTGATCCAGTTTGCCAGTCTGTGTCTTTTAATTGGAGCATTTAGTCCATTGACATTTAAGGTTAATATTGTTATGTGTGAACTTGATCCTGTCATTATGATATTAACTGGTTATTTTGCTCGTTAGTTGATGCAGTTTCTTCCTAGCCTCGATGGTCTTTACATTTTGGCATGTTTTTGCAATGGCTGGTACCGCTTGTTCCTTTCCATGTTTAGGGCTTCCTTCAGGGTCTCTTGTAAGGCAGGCCTGGTGGTGACAAAATCTCTAAGCATTTGCTTATCTGTAAAGGATTTTATTTCTCCTTCACTGATGAAGCTTAGTTTGGCTGGATATGAAATTCTGGGTTGAAAATTCTTTTCTTTAAGAACGTTGAATATTGGCCCCCACTCTCTTCTGGCTTGTAGAGTTTCTGCCGAGAGGTCTGCTGTTATTCTAATGGGCTTCCCTTTGTGGGTAACCCGACCTTTCTCTCTGGCTGCCCTTAAGATTTTTTCCTTCATTTCAACTTTGGTGAATCTGGCAATTATGTGTCTTGGAGTTGCTCTTCTGGAGGAGTATCTTTGTGGCGTTCTCTGTATTTCCTGAATTTGAATGTTGGCCTGCCCTACTAGGTGGGGAAGTTCTCCTGGATGATATCCTGAAGAGTGTTTTCCAACTTGGTTCCATCTTCCCCCTCACTTTCAGGCACCCCAATCAGACGTAGATTTGGTCTTTTTACATAATCCCATACTTCTTGCAGGCTTTGTTCATTTCTTTCTTCTTTTTTCTTTTGGTTTCTCTTCTCGCTTCATTTCATTCATTTGATCCTCAATCGCTGATACTCTTTCTTCCAGTTGATCGAGTCGGTTACTGAAGCTTGTGCATTTGTCACGTATTTCTCGTGTCATGGTTTTCATCTCTGTCATTTCGTTTATGATCTTCTCTGCATTAATTAATCTAGCTGTCAATTCTTCCACTTTTTTTTCAAGATTTTTAGTTTCTTTGCGCTGGGTACGTAATTCCTCCTTTAGCTCTGAGAGGTTTGATGGACTGAAGCCTTCTTCTCTCATCTCGTCAAAGTCATTCTCTGACCAGCTTTGATCCGTTGCTGGCGATGGGCTGCCCTCCTTTGCAGGGGGAGATGCGCTCTTATTTTTTGAATTTCCAGCTTTTCTGCCCTGCTTCTTCCCCATCTTTGTGGTTTTATCTGTCTCTGGACTTTGATGATGGTGACGTACGGATGGGGTTTTGGTATAGGTGTCCTTCCTGTTTGATAGTTTTCCGTCTGACAGTCAGAAGGACTGTCTGTTGGTCTGTTGGAGATTGCTTGAGGTCCACTCCAGACCTGTTTGCCTGGGTATCAGCAGCAGAGGTTGCCGAAGATAGAATATTGCTGAACAGCGAGTGTACCTGTCTGATTCTTTCTTTGGAAGTTTCCTCTCAGGGGTGACGCCACCCTGTGAGGTGTGGGGTGTCAGACTGCCCCTAGTGGGGGATGTCTCCCAGCTAGGCTACTCAGGGGTCAGGGACCCACCTGAGCAGGCAGTCTGTCCGTTCTCGGATCTCAACCTCCGCGTTAGGAGATCCACGGCTCTCCCCAAAGCTGTCAGACAGAGTCGTTCGCGTCTGCACCGCCCCCGCTCTTTCCCTAATGGACTGCAGCTGTGAGCTGTCCGCAGAGGTAGAGTCTACAGAGACAGGCAGGCTTCCTTGAGCTGCTGTGAGCTCCACCCAGTTCGAGCTTCCCAGCGGCTTTGTTTACCTACTTAAGCCTCAGCAATGGCGGGCGCCCCTCCCCCAGCCTCGCTGCTGCCTTGCGGATAGATCGCCGCAGACGGCTGTGTTAGCAGTGAGGGAGGCTCCGTGGGCGTGGGACCCTCCCGGCCAGGTGTGGGATATATTCTCCTGGTGTGCCTGTTTCCTTAAAGCGCAGTATTGGGGTGGGAGTTACCCGATTTTCCAGGTGTTGTGTGTCTCAGTTCCCCTGGCTAGGAAAAAGGGATTCCTTCCCCCTTGCGCTTCCAGGTGAGGCGATGCCTCGCCCTGCTTCAGCTCACGCTGGTCAGGCTGCAGCAGCTGACCAGCACCGATTGTCCGGCACTCCCTAGAGAGATGACCCCAGTACCTCAGTTGAAAACGCAGAAATCACCGGTCTTCTGTGTCGCTCGCGCTGGGAGTTGGAGACTGGAGCTGCTCCTATTCGGCCATCTTGCTCCGCCCCTGTTTGTTTCATATTGTTGCAGATTGTTTCAGTGTTGCATGTTGTTTCATATTATTGCATATTGTTTTATATTCTTATATTGTTGCATGTTGTTTTATATTGTTTCATATTGTTGCATGTTATACTGTTGCATATTGTTTTATATTTTTGCATGTTATTGCATATTGTCACGTTATATTGTTGCATATTGTTTCATACTGTTTTATATTGTTGCATGTTGTTTCATATTGTTGCATATAATTTCATATTGTTTCTTCAGCAGAATAGCTTGGGGTTTTGAGAAAACAGACTTTTAACTCAAGATACTTTGACAAACAAATGCCTGACCAGAAAGTTATTTATTTTTTTATCCAAAGCTCTTAAAGGGGGAAGGATTTATAACAGAATCACTACAAAATTGGCTGTGTGTGTCCCTAGGACATTGCAGTCCTTTGACTAAGATCAATGAGAAGAGACACCTCTCATGATGAAATAGGCAGGAGAGGTGGTGGGGAGTCTAGTTTGAAATCTTAAAATATTTCTCACGAGTGCGAGGTTCAGATTCCATGTGACTCTCACCTTCCTCCATTTTATTTTGTTTTCAGGAAACTTCTCCTATCAACTCAGAAACCCCTTTAGGCACTGGATATGCCTTCCCTACATTCCATTTGGTCCCTCCTACCAAAACAATCAACACCCAGTAATGATGCCGTTGTAATGATCCTTAGGTCTTGGATATCCTAACAGCCTAGAGTGAGCTGATCTGCAATATGATTAAGCACTCTTCAACTGGCCCTAAGTTTTAGAAGATCCTCAGCCTTGTACTTGGAGGATTAATACATTTGGTGTTGCCTAGTCACATTTCAAATAAGATTTTTCTCTCTTTTTAAATATCACCTCTTCTAATGCATAACCTTATAGTTGTTTATAGGTCATGAGCTATAGAAGTCTAGCCCAAAGCTTACTCATTACACTTGAGTTGAGTGGAATTAAAAGGCTGGACTAGATAAGCACGAGACATTTAATCTAAAAGTTAGATTTTCTTAGAAACTTAGAAAAGAAGAAATATCTTTTTCTTTGACAAATTTATGTATGTTAATGGAAAAAGAGGGGAGTATGATTCATCCATTTAGTCTAAAGGCTTTATCAGCAACATAAAATGATCTTCTTTTTTTGGAAGGAGGTCAGGTATAAATGCAAGCCTGTCCCAAGGGACTTTCTCTCTTTTGGCTTCGGGGAAAGCCTCCAATAGCTCCTAGACAAGACTTGACATTCACCCTCTCCTCCTCTTCTTCTCTCAGCCCTTACTCATCTGGTGGTATGGGCTTGCCCTGTGCAACTTCCTCCTCCTTTAATATTTCATCGACAGTTTTTACTAGCCATGCCTTAAAATCCACCAAGCTGGTGGAAATAATTCCAAGTTGAGAGAACCGAGGTGCCTCAGAAGTGTCTTATTTCTGCGATTGCCTGAATCTCAGGCCAAGCACTTGCCATCTGGGCCTCAGTGTCCCATCTTTATAATAAATTGATTACACAAGATAAGCACCAGAGCTACTTCCAGTGCTGCCATGTCATGATTCCAATTCATAAATAATTTCAGCACTTCATAAACTGAATCTAAATTCTCAGGCTTTAATTCTCAGGCATCGTCAGACAGATCCATGATAGCCTTATCTTAAAAGTTTAAAAAATGTTAAAAGAAGTAATTTAAAGTTGAGCCCTGAAATTTCTATTTTGGAATTTCAACCTCCTCCTTCACATTCTGTAAGATCACTTTTTTCTCTTAATCATTAGGATTAAGAGCAATAAAGTGGGACTGAAGGAAATGAGCATCCATTTGGGGACGACCAAGTGCTGCAGGGGTTGCTGGAATGGCTGTAGCTCTGAGCAATAAGGTTTATCAAGTATACAGACATCTTGGAGTTAAGAGTGCATGTCAAAATCTCATTAGGGTACTAACATGTGGCAGTGACTGGTTTAGACCTGGGTTGTATGCCCCACATTAGGGCTCACAGGGAGGAAATTCCATCCTGAATATATTGAACGACAAAGGAAAGATTTGGAGCCTGAAATGCAAATTCATGGGCACTGAGAAGAAAATTCAGATAACAACAACAGTCAAGCATTGGCCATTGCCCCCATCTTGTGTTCCCTCCATTCTGCAATGTCCAAGGAGATAATGAATGCATACACTTGTGCACCAAGAAGCTCAGCAAGTTGTTGTTGAGAAAAGGAATCAGATCTGTCCATTTCTGGCCCTTGGCCCTAGTTGGGTGAATGGTATTCTCCAAATATTTATGTCCGTCTGGAAACTCAGAATGAGACTTTATTTGGAAACAGGGCTATTGCACCTGTAACTAAGATAAGAGGAGGTGATACTGGATTAGGACAGGCCCTAAACCTAATCACCATTGTCATGATAAGAAGAGGAGAAGACATGCAGAAGTAGAAGAAGGTCATGGAAAGATGGAGACAAAGATTGGAGTGAGGCAGCCACAAACTAAGGGTCACTGAGGATTGCCAGGAGTCCAAGAAGCTTGAAAGAAACAAGAGAGGGTTCTTTCCTTGAGCCTTTGGAGGTGGAATGGCCCTTGCATCATCTTGATTTCAGACTTCTAGCCTTCCAAATTGTGAGGAAACATTAAACCCATTGACATTGAATACTGTAAGCCTATGACCCAGTTTCTGACAATTGGTTACAGTAGCCCTGGGAAATTAACACACTTTTTCAAGCCCAGAAACTCAAACCTGGTTCAAGGTTTGTGCATGGTGCAGACATCATAGCACCTCCTTCCGCACTTTCAGATCCTCTTTTTCCTCACTCCTTCATTAACTCTGCTTCCTCCTTTTGTTTTAAGCAGATTCAGCTGAAACATGCCTTTGACGTTTAGCCTGAGTCACTCTTCTATTAGACGTTGCCATTCCAGAAAAAAAGGCAACAACAGAAAGATATGAATGGCTTGAATCTCAGCAGATTTATAAAATATAAATTCAGAAAAATATATCAGAGATACAGAAACATTCTGCCTTCTGTGGTAGATAGTCTTCAAATACAGTCATCAATAATCCCGTCTAAGAAGTCTGAGTTTGCAGAGACCTCCATACTGAAAGGAAGCTTAAGCTGCCTTCCTGGAGAAGCACTGGTGCTTCACATAGGCAGTCCCGCCTTGTGAATGACCCTGACCAATGCCATGGGAGCAGAAGAACCACCCAGGAGAGCCCTGCCCAAATTCCAGTGAAATAATACTCAGAAATGATAAATTATGAATCATCAGAAATAACAAGTTACTTTATGCCTCTTAAGTATTTAAGCGGCATGGCAATCAATATGCAAAGCAACACCTGTTCAAATTCTACAAAACTGGGAGAGTGAGAAGTTTTTCACGAGTACAATTCTCTCTGCCTTAGGATGAACATTCTGGGGCTAAGAATATCCTTGATCAGTTAACACTGACTTTAGACAGTTGAATGAGAAATCACTTTGGATCAGTGGTTTTCAGCTAGCAGTGGCTTTGTCCCCTTAGATCATATTTGACAATGTCTGAAGACATTTTTTATTTTTTGGTCTCATCTGGGAGAGTTGGTACTGGTGGGTAAAGACCAAGGATTCTGCTAAACATTCTGCAATACAAGGATCGTTCTGCCCAGCAGAGAATCATCTGTCCTCAAATGTCAACAGCACATCACAAATATAAATTCCAGTAGAATATGATAATAAATATGAACAGGGCTGAGGTTGAGGATCCCAGTTTTGGATCATATGGTCCTGTATATTTATTTTTTGCATTTAATTCTATATATTTGACAATCACCACACTTACATACTTTGTAAAATTCTCCTTCTAGTCTTCTAAAAATGTAATCTTGTTGATCAACACCTGGTAGAGATTGTAAGAGAAAAATAAATAAATAAATAAATAAGGAAAGACATACACTTAAAAACTGAAGTTTGTTTTTTTTCTTTTTCAGGTATGTGTGTTAGCATTGACTGGGAAAATTGTGTAGAAGTTTTAAATACAAAGTGATACTTTGTCACTATTCTTGTACTTAATTATGAGAAACTTTTTTTTCCAGTTGAGAAATTAAAATTAAACATAAGCCAGGTGATTTGTAAATATGTTAAAGTTGTTTCATTTGCTACAGTTGAGAAGGAATATGGAGCTAAGAGTCTGATGAAGTTGAAAGCTGGGGTACCAAAACACCTTGGTAATGAAGTGCTTTGTCCCGCCACTAGGCGTCAAGCACGTGTGACAATGAGAAATTCTGATGTTGAGGGCTAGCAGTGCTGGTCAGGGATTCCCTTTGAAGCCATGTGGTTCCTTCCTATGCAGCCATCTGTGGGTGGGGCCGGAGGGCTCAGTGGCAGGACTTGGGGGCCAGGTCAGAGAGCAGAGCTGCCATGTCTCAGATCCCAAGTATGACACCAACTCCTGCAAGATGGGAATGGTGGATGAATCCCCAGCATTCCCCTGTCTGACTTTGGGGACCTGTGCTGGCCCAGATGAGAGAAATCAATGAGGCATGAAATGAAATAATTGTGTCAATGACAAAAAAAAGTCAGTGTTGCATTGTGTTGGATTCAACATGAAAAATAGAAGTATGAATATGTCAAAGTAAAAATATGTGTGTTCAATCTTTATTTGCTCTGCTGAGAGAATACTAAATATGCAAATTACCTTCAAAAATTGTAAAGTGGTTAAATTGTATAGAAATATTGAAAGGGAAAATACTGTTGTTGGCTTTAATTATGGACATTAATTGCACACACATAGGAGGTGAGTCCTTTTTATGTTTGCCTGAATTCTGGCATCACCACTAGCTCATACGGCACTTATGAAAATTTTAAAAAATTCTGGTTCTTCCTGATGACACTTTTCCTATCATCTGTGAGAAAATTGTTTTAGTACACTGAGTCTAAACCTCACAGCCATTGGGGAGTAAACTTTTCATAACAGATGCTGTACTTTTTTCAAATAAAAATTTTCAAATTTTATCAATTGAAATTTCTTTTGATTGTCAGATTTATCAGAATTTTATAAACCACCAATGAAAAAATACTGCCAGTTACAAGTGCCAGATGCCATTGCTTTAAAATGTTTCCAAATTATAGGACTGTTAAGGTATGGGGGAAAATGTATACTAGAACTGGTGACTCAGGTATTCCAAATTAATAATATTGGTTGATTGTGAATATTGCCCCTTTATATGGGGTGATATCGTGCAGTGCACAACATAGACGGCCATTCTTGGTGGCTCTGCTGAATTTTAGAATTTGGAATCAATATTCCTGTGCCTTTCCAGATTCTGGTATTTATTGATTCCATGAATCCTTCCCAGGACAGGCTTTCAGCAATAGACCAGTGTGGTTGTGCATGTGGAGAGTGTGTGTGTGGTTGTGCATGTGGAGTGTATGTGTAAGTGGTTGTGCATGAGGAGTGTGTGTGTGGTTGTGCACGTGGAGAGTGTGTGTATGTGGTTGTGCATGTGGAGTGTGTGTGTGGTTGTGCATTTGGAGTGTGTGTATGTGGTTGTGCATGTGGAGTGTGTGTATGTGGTTGTGCATGTGGAGTGTGTGTGTATGTGGTTGTGCATGTGGAGTGTGTGTGTATGTGGTTGTGCATGTTGAGTGTGTGTATGTGGTTGTGTATGTGGAGTATGTGTATGTGATTGTGCATGTGGAGTATGTGTATGTGGTTGTGCATGTGGTGTGCATGCAGTGTATGCATGAGAAGGAGGCAGAGACAGAGATCAGGAAGAGTCATCACGTGTTCTTTGAGTGTTAGACTTTCAGGTGATTTTTAAAGATGTAATTTTGGCAATGAACGTGATTTTTATAATAAAAATATGTTCATTAACTTTTATCAGTAACATCAAACCCACTTTGTTTCATGAAAACACAAAGTCACAACTGAACAGTGAGCAGAGAAGATGTTGGCTAGCTCTGGCCCCCAAGTGATTTTCTCCTCTTCGTTTCCCAAGGCCTGATTGATGTCATAATTTCCAGATGACTTGTAAGTACAGAACAGAAATGAACCACATGCGTCACATCATCACACTCCCTAAGTGACGAATGTTCCAGGGGCTGTTTCTTGCCAGGAAAAGCTCCAGTGTCTGGTTTCAGGCATCTGGTCTCCTCCT
Source organism: Trachypithecus francoisi (assembly GCF_009764315.1). Taxonomy (NCBI): domain Eukaryota; kingdom Metazoa; phylum Chordata; class Mammalia; order Primates; family Cercopithecidae; genus Trachypithecus; species Trachypithecus francoisi. The sequence continues at coordinate 4,979,820 of NW_022681456.1, forward strand.
CCTAACCTCTCCTCATCTTGAGCCATATTTCATAGTTACAGTTTCCCAGCCAGCCTTCCCTGTAAGTGGCTCCATTCACTGCTACTTGGAGTTAAGTTCAGCAGCTTGGATTTATGTTCTTGGAGGAGGTGATCTTAAGCCTAGAAGGCATGCATGAAGATGGAGATTATCTCCTCTAATTCAGTCCAGAGAACAGCGTCTCGCCTGGGGCTCTTGCTGGACCCCAGGGCTTGGTGTAGAACAGTGACAATGGTGATTGGGCCTGAGAAACGGAGGCAGCATCTGGAGAAGGATGATGCCCTGACAGCCATGGGTGGCCAGGACGGGGACTGCCAAGTCAGTGGAGGGCACCCTCTCAGAGGGACTCTTCTGTTACAAAGACCACCCTTTACTCAGAAAGACCCTGGCCCGTCAAGGGAAATAGATGGTCTGTGGCTTGGGACAATATTACTCTGAGACAATATTAAAGCCCGAGGACCTGGGATGAAAGACAGCCCAGCTTACCCTTGTCTGGACCTGAAGGATGGGTGCAGGTAGAGGACCAAGGCTTCTGCCACAATCCAGGAAGAGACTACCCAGGTGAGCTCTTGTCTTCCCTGCCTCTTTCTCTTCCCCTAGCAATTTCCTTAGTTGTACAATTTGGGCAAGACGGTGAAATGGTTTCTGCTTCAGCTTCATTATTAGCAGAATAGAAATAATAATATTACTTAACTCAGAGGGATGTGTGAGGACTAAATGAGTCAGCAGGTACAGAAGGACAAGCAGTGACTAGCACACAGACATATTCAATAGCCCCAGTAAAGTTAGTGTCCTCGGTTTCCTTCCCCAGTGTCCCTTGTTTGCACTCATGTGACCAACACTCTAGCCTCTGCTGTTCTATTACTGGACAATGAAGCCATTTTCCTTTTAGAGCTAAAATTCAACATCTTCCATAGGAAGCTGAATTTTAGAGAAGGGGTTTTCTGACTGTCCCAAAAAAGGAATTTTGAAGTTGAGGGACCTGTATTTTGACTATGTCTTATAAAGTTTTCGTTGCTTCTGTTTTCTTCTGACTTGTAAAATATGGATATTAATATCTACTTGTATGTGAAATTGAAAAGAGAAAGGTAATACAGTGGACAGAGCCACCTGGGTTCAAATCCTAGTTTGCTCAGGGTGACATTTCCTCTCCGTATCTCAATACTCAAATCTGTAAGTGGGGATAATAAAATGCATTTGGGGAAGTAATTGTAATAATCTAAGAAAAAGGCTTAACATAGTGCCTAGTGTGCAGTCATTACTCAATGACAATCATTGTCATTAATGTTACTCAAAATCACACTACTTTAATATGCAGTCCTCTTTCAGCTGCATGTGAAAAAAAGATTAATTCAAAATTGTTTAAACAAAATAAAAAAAGTATTGATTCACATAACTGGAAAATCCAGGAGTAGAATCCTTCAAGCTTCAGGCTGGAAGGAGTCCAGATCTGGATCTATATAATCAATAACCTCCTGTATATCTCTATCTCTATCTTTATCTCTGTCTGTTCATCTCTTAGTTCTGCTTTCTTCTGAATGATTTCTCAAAGTGATGGAGAGATGAATACTAGCAGTTGTAGACCTATGTTCTTTCCCTTAGCAAGAAAATACAATTTATCTTTCCAATAGTTTTGGTTACTTTTCTGAGTAACTGGAGTGTTAATAATACATCAGCTCTGACTGGCTTTGCCTGGGCCACTCGCCCACCCCTAAGCAAATCCCTGCTTTCAGAAGGATAGAATGCTTTGTTTGGCCATGCCTGAGCCATGTGCTCACACTTAGTGCCAGTGGTGGAAGTTAGCTTACTTACTGGCCAGAGAGTGGGCAGGGGCCACTCACAAAAGGAAAATGTAGCTGCTGTCACCAAAGTAGATTGTTAGGGTCAGGAAAACCTAGTTGTCCTTTCACAACAAATGATCCTCATGTTCATCTCTCCATTACTTTGAGAAATCATTCCAGAAGAAAGCAGAATTAACAATCCTAAAATCTCAGTGGTTTAAAAAAATGAGGACTCCCTTTCAGTTCAGGGAGACTCTTTCAGGGAACTGGGCAATGGCCCACACCAGCAAGGAACCTAGTGACCTGCTTGGTTCCATCTTGTAGCTCCACTGCCTCAAACTAGGGGTCTCCATGGTTGTGAGGCAGGGAAAGCCAGGACTGGAGGGTCGGACACTGGATCTTAAACGCTTTGGCCCAGAAAGTGACACATGTCACTTCTCTTACATAAGGGTCATGATGAATTGATCTTTTTGTTGCTGTATAACTTCTATTTCTCTAGCAGTTTACTTTGTTGTGAAGCCTATTTTATTTAACATTAATATAGTCAATCCTTAATTTTGATTAATGTTTGCATGATATGTATATTTATATTTGTCTTTTTATTTTGCATCTGCCTATATCATTATACTTGAAATATTTTGCTTGTACGTAGCATGAGATTGGGTAATATTTTAAATCCACTCTGACATTCTCTGTGTTTCAACTGATGTATTTAAGCCTTTTATATTTAATGTAATTCTTGATATGTTAGTGCTCAAGTCAGATATTTAATTTTTTTCAGTTGCTTTCTACTCTTTTTTTAAAAATGCTTTTTGACTTATAAAATGTGGATATTAATGTCTATCTACATGTAAAATTTAAAAGAGAAAGGCAATATAACACAGTAGATAGTTATCTGGGCTCATATTCTAGTTTACTCAGAGTGATCTTTTCTCTTTAGGTTTCAATATTCAAATCTGTAAAATGGAGATATTTGAATGCATTTTGAGGAATAATTAATTTTAATTGTTTAGCAACAAATTCTTGAGTTTACCTGAACCATTTTAAAAATTCCATTTTGACTTCTATAAAATGTTTTTGAGTCTGTTTTTTGGTAGAGCTTTATTAAATGATTGTTCTAGGAATTCATTTACATATACAACTTATTAAAGTCTACTGGTGTTATAATTTTACCATTTCAAGTAATAAATAAAAATCTTATCTCTCTTTAAGAGTCTTACCTTCCACCATATATAGTAAAATTATCTTAACTCTTTCCTCTACATACATTTAGGACCACATCATGAAGTGTTATAATCTTTGCTTCAACCATCAAACATTATTTAGAAAACTCAAGATGAGAAGAAATTATGTTGTTTTTACATGTATTTTGGCCTGCTAAGTTCTTTCTTCCTGATATTCTTACAGTCCTTTTTTAAGTTACTATTTTCTTTCTGTTTAAATAACTTCCTTTAGCCATTTTCTTAGGGTAGATCTGCTGGTGACAAGTTGTTTTAATTTTCCTTTATATAAGAATGTCTTGCCGGGTACGGTGGCTCACGCCTGTAATCCCAGCACTTTGAGAGGCTGAGGCAGGTGGATCACGAGGTCAAGAGATCGAGACCATCCTGGCCAACGTGGTGAAACCCCATCTCTACTGAAAATACAAAAAATTAGCCGGGTGTGGTGGTGGGTGCCTGTTGTCCCAGCTACTTGGGAGGCTGAGGCAGGAGTGTTAATCCAGGAGGCAGAGCTTGCAGTGAGCTGAGATCACGCCACTGCACTCCAGCCTGGGTGACAGAGCGAGAATCCGTCTCAAAAAAAAAAAAAAAAAAATAGAATATCTTGATTTCCTCTTAACTCCTGAAGGATTCTTTTACTGGATGTAGAATCCTGGGTTGACAGGGAATTTTTTATTTTTAGCACTTGAAAAATGCTGCACTTCCTCCTGACCTCCATGGTTTCTGATGACAATTCTGTTGCATTTAAAATTGTTTTCACTTATAGGTAATGTGTCATTTTTCTCTTGTTGTTTTAACATTTTTTTAAATCTTTAGTTCCTAGGAATGTGATTCTGATATGCCTTGGTGTGGATTTCTTTGTGTTTAATGCTGCTTAGGGTTCACTGAGTTTCTCAAATCTGTATGTGTATATATTTTACCATACTTAGCAAGTTTCCAAGCATGATTTCCCTGAGTGCTTGTTCAGCCCCAGCTTCTTTCTCCTCTCCCTGTGGGACTTTGATGAGCAGACTTTTTTTGTTATAATCCCACAAGTTCCCGAGGCTCTGTTCACTATTTTTCAGAGTATTTTCTCTTTTTGATATTGAACAATTTCTGTTTCTATCTTCCAGTTTACTGATTCTTTCTTCTCCGTTCTGCAGTTGAGACCATCCACTGAAGTTTTAAAATTTTTGCTATTGTACTTTTCAGTTTGAAAATTTCTGCTTGGTTCCTCCTTTTCTCTCCCATTTCTTTGGTGAGATTTTCTAGTTGATAACCGAGTCTTTCTGTTTTCATTTGTTCCAAACATGTGTGCAATTGCTGGTAGGAGCATCTTTATAACGACTGTCTTGGTCAGATCATTCTAACATCTCTGCTATCTCAGTGATAGTATCGATTGCCTTTTTTCATTCACTTTGAGATCTTTCTCATTATTAGTATGACAAATTATTTTCAGCTGAAACCTAGGCATTTCTGTATTATGTCGTGAAACTATATCTGAAACTCCTCATTTCGCTGTTTTATTTTTTACTGATACCACTTGTCAGCCTTCTTATGCCACACGAGAGCAGAAGTGGATACCCCCCTCTCAGCCTTCATGGACACCTGAGCAGGAAAGGACACGGCCCTTGTTACTGCTGGATGAGGGTGGGGGTTTTGGTTCCCGCTAGGTCTCCACTGATTCTTCCCTGGTGGGGAGGGTGGAGTGCCTCATCAAGGTTTCTCTGTGAATATGCTGACACTGTGGGGCTGGAAGTTGCCCTCGTTGCTGCCTGGTGCTGTTGGAAATCGAATTCTCCACTAGGCCTCTGAGGTGGAGCAACCTCATCTCATGTGATGCTGAGGAGCTACTTTTCAAAGTTTGGCAGTTTCTTAAAAAGTTAAATATAGACCTACCACGTAACCCAGTCACGCTCCTACTAAGCATGTACCTAAGAGAAATGAGTGTGTGTGACCTTACAGGGATAGTATATGAATGTTCATAGCAGCCTTATTTGTAAAAGCTCAAATCTGAAAACAGTGTAAATGTCCATCAACAGGTGAATGCAGGGCTGGGAAGTGAGATGTGTAAATGTGTGCAGGTTTAGATCCTGTCTTCATCTGAGAGCTAGAGAGAGACAGACAGAGAGGAAGGAGGAAAGAAGGAAGGGGACGGGAGAGGGAGACAGAGAAGAAAGATATTTCCTTAATAGTTTCCAAAATGTCCCAGACTTGAGTCTTGTTGCCTGGGCTTGTGTTGTTCTGGCTAAGTACAGTGGCCAATGGGGTGGAAGAAGTTGGTTGGTCATAGGACCATTGCTTGGACTTGGAGGACGGGAATGTTCCTCTGAATCCCTTGGCTTGAGAGTGGAGAAATGGTGGGTCCTTAAGGCAAAAAATTATCAAAGGTTCTGTGGCCAGAAGAGAAAGAAAGAAACACGAGGCAGGTGCAGGAACAGGCAGCCTAAACAGAAACCCTAGCTTCATTGTACAAGCTGCTAGAAAAACATGGCTTCTGGTGCTCTGCAGGGAGGGAAAGCAACAAGCCTTTGTGTTAGAGCTTTGGCCTGTTCTCATCTTTATGTGCCCATGAGGAAGCACATATTCCCCAAGGACACCACTGGCCTATAGATTTGGAGCTTTGTTTGCTGCCAACATCATGTTCCACAAATTGGGAAATCAGAGGAATGTTAGGCTAAGTTCTAGTGTAGACAGCATTCTTAGAGAAGATCTTGTCATAACCGTCATGCTGTAAACTCATTACCTGCCAGATTTAAATCAGCGATAGATAGAATATGTACCATTAGCTGAGAGAGAAGTCAATGAGATGGTCTTAGGCCAATGTTATCTTCATCCACTCCATGTAATGTGGATTTGATTGAAATTGCAGTCCTTCAGAAAATGACATCATTTTCTACATACTCACTTGAAACTGAAGCTGTAGTTTTGATTTATAGCTCAATCTCCTGTATACTAGAGTGATATTTTAACACAAGAGACAAATGTCTTTTGAGATGCTTTTTTATTTTTATTTTTTGTAGAGATGGGATTTTACCATGTCGGCCACGCTGGTCCCGAACTCCTGGCCACAAGTGATCCGCCCACCTTGGCCTCCCAAAGTGCTGGGATTATAGGCATGAACCACCGCCCCCAGCTGCTTTTGAGATACTTTTGAAGAACTTTCACTTATATTCTTATTTAAAATGCCTACAGTTTGGACAGACGTCACTCTTTAAGACTGTGACTGATGGTTCCCCTTCATCTTGCTGTCCTCCTTGAGGCCATGGGACTGTGGTCAACATAGTGGACTAGAATGATCACTTTCCCCTAATAATAATTGTTAACCTTTGTTTACAATTTATCTTACACTGAATTAAGAATTTTATATATTACTTGACATGAGGTCCTAGAATTGCACTATGAGACTCTCTGTTTTACTGATGTCACCTCTGAGGCACATAATTGAGAAGGACTATGTCCACGGTGGTGGTGGAATGGATGTGTGAAACTAGGTCTGGCTTCAGACTCTCTGAACCACAGAGTGTGTTCCATTATGAGTAATCACATCCTAAGTGTTCTCCCACACCCCTGTAGGGAGACTTACAGTGGGTAGAAGGACTCAAAACCATTTAAGAAAGGAAAATGCTTATGAATGGATTCATAGGGTAGAGGTTGTATTCATTTCCCATTGTTGCTATAACTAAGTACCACAAACTTCATGGGCTTAACACATCATAAACAATGCAAATTTATTCTCTTTTCATTATGAAAGTCAAAATTCCCAAATGTCTCTGAAGGAGATAAAATCCATGTATTGGCAGTGCACCATCCATTTCACAGGCTCCAGGGGATAATCCGTTACCTTGCCTTTTCCAGCCTGTAGACACTGCTGACCCTCCTTGGCTCTTCTATTCTCAAACATTGTTACCTCTGGTTCCATCCCCACATCTCCTTCTCTAACTCTAGCCCACCTGCCTCCCTCTTGTAAGGACTCGTGTGATTACATCAGACCCAGCTGTATAATATAGACTAATATTCCCATCTCAAAGCCCTTAACTCAATCACATCTACAGAGTTCCTTTTAATATGTTAGATAACATTAGAAGTTCCTGGTATTAGGACACGGACATCTTTGGGGCCATGATTTAGCTGACCATGTAGATGTGATAGAAGTGTTTGCTTTGCATGCCCTGTACAAATTTTCCTTTCTTCTAGGAATAGCAACGCATTTTCCTTTGAGAAACCATGCATTCCTGAGGATGAACCCTAATCTGAAGAATATAGAACCAATGGACTTTGAAAGACAACATTCTAATTTTATCATTTGAGTAAAGTTGGATACAGCTTTAAGATTTTGAATTCTGTGAGTGCATAGATTATTGACATACGTGATTTTTTGTAGAGTTACTGCCATCTGCAAACAAATACATTCCATCTGGAATTTTAATGTTGTGTTAGCATAAGTATTAAAAATGGTGGTCCTCAAAGGTAAGTCTTTTTATTTAGAAAGGATTTAACTCACTCTTCTGAATCTTGAAAAAGTATTAACTGCCTTTCAAAACCCTCTATGTAAATGAAGGATAAATTTTTCTAATGTCCTCATGAGAAAACAAATGTAGAAAATGGGGATTGCATAGAATCTGTGCTCAATAAATGAGTGTAGAATTAACAAGTAGATGGATGAGTAAATCTGGCTTCACAGAGCTACCAGCCCCTCTTTAAGGGATGTGTAACGCAGCCGCTGAGAGCTGGGGATCTGGGGTCTCACTGGTCTGCATTTGAAGACTGGCTCTGATAACTCACTGGAGTCTCAATTTCCTTTGACTGTTAAATAAGGACAACCATAGTCATGATCTTTAGGGCTGCTGTGGGTGAACTGTGGTAATGCAAGCAGTCGGCCCCAAACAACAGGATACCATTTCACCCTCATTACGATGGCAATAGTTAAAGAGAGAAAATAGTCAGTGTTGGCAAGAGTATTGGGAGATTGGAACTCTTGCAAATTTGCTGGACAGAATGTAAAATGGTGCAACCACTGTACCACTGTAAACAACAGTTTGGCAGTTTCTCAACAAGTTCAATGTAGAAATATCATAAGATCCAGCTATTTCACTCCATATATAGTAAATATCCTTAAAACTGAAAATATGCCCAAACAAATACATGCACATGTGTGTTCATAGCAGCACTATTCCAAATAGCCAAAGGTGAACACAACCCAAAAGTCTATCAATGGATGAATGGGTACATAGATTGTGGCATATCCACATACATGTTATTTAGTAATTAAAAGGAATGAAGTATTGATTCATGCTACACGATGCATAAACCTTGAAAATATTGTGCTACATGAGAGAAGGCACACACAAAAGATCACATATTATAGACTCCATTCCTATGAAATATCCAGAATAGTTAAAGCCATAGGGACAGAAAGCAGGTTGGTCATTGCCAGGGGATGGTCGGGGTTGGGAGTGTAACTGTTTAATGAGCATAGGGTTTTATTTTGGAGCCATGAAAATATTTTAGAACTAGATATATGTGATGGTTGTACAACATTGCGGCTATACTAAATGCCACTGCACCCCCCCCACCTACACACACATACACACACACACACACACACACACACAAAAGGTCAGCAAGAAAGTGAAAATTAAAAGAAACCTGCTTCACAATGCTCTAGATACGTTATAAGAGACAAATAAATGATGACAGTTGTTTTTCCCCTACCTTCTCTTTATTTTCCTCCTTTCCTCTTCCACCCCTTTCCCCTCTCTCTACCTCTGCATTCTTGTCTTGCCCTGTATCCGTCAGTCTCAGATGGTGGCTCAAGTGTGGAGAAAGTTTAGTAAAGAAGCTACTTGCAAAGGAGGGGGCAGGATGTTGGGAATAAAGGGCTGTCATTATCCCAGGGCCATGGAGTCCCTACCACTCATGTCTGAAGGGTCAGGAAGAGCCCTTTGGTGGTGATGCTACATCAGGATTGAGTAGAGTAAGCACCCTTCTCTCTGATCTGCTGGAACGTCTCAGTGGGCAACCAGGTTGAAAGCCACGGGATGAGGGAGGGCATAGAGGTAGTCCTCTCAGGTCAGTCTCCCAGGGCAGAGAGCAAGAGAACACGACAGGAGGGTGAATGGAGGGAAGGAACCACAGAAAGTCTCAAACACAAGAGAGCCTCTCTTGAATCCTTGGTTCTCCAGGGAGTCTCAGCAGTGGGTAAAAATGTAGACAGAATGTTATCAATGATTGTTGTATGTAGGGACTAGTGAAAGTCCTAAGGTGGCTGCAAGAATAATATCTTTTTTTTTTTTTGAGATGGAGTTTTGCTCTTGTTGCCCAAGCTGGAGTACAATGGCACAATCTCGGCTCACTGCAACCTCTGCCTCCCAGGCTCAGGCGATTCTCCTGCCTCAGCCTCCCGAGTAGCTGGGATTACAGGCATGCACCACCATGCCTGGTTAATTTTTTTTGTATTTTTAGTAGAAACGGGATTTCACCATGTTAGCCAGGCTGGTCTCGAATTCCCGACCTCAGATGATCCACCGGCCTTGGCCTCCCAAAATGCTGGGATTACAGGTGTGAGCCACTGTGCCTGGCAAGAACAAATCTTTAGAGTGTGGTGAAACAGCTCTTATTAGCAGGACGGTGATGACCTGTGTTGTGGTTATGTAGTTCATGGACAATTAAGGTGACTTTGCTCCCACAGACTTGCCTTCTATGGCCACCGCTATGGGTAAACTGAGTTAGCCGGCTTCACGTGTACCCCTACCTCAAACGGTGACACCATCAGGCATTCACAGATAGATTATTTTCCGTTATCAACCTTCTTGGTCACCTCTAGTTCCCAGTTGACTGGTGTAATAAAATGAAGACAAATTGAGGCCAGGCACGGTGGCTTGTGCCTGTAATCCCAGCACTTTGGGAGGCCAAGGAGGGTGAATCAAGAGGTCAGGAGTTTGAGACCAGCCTGGAAAACATAGTGAAACCCAATCTCTCCTAAAAATACAAAAACGTAGCCAGGTGTGGTAGTGCACGCCTGTAATCTCAGCTACTCAGGAGGCTGGGGCAGGAGAATGGCTTAAACCCAGGAGGCAGAGGTTGCAGTGAGCCAAGATCGTGCCACTGCACTCCAACCTGGGCAACAGTGTAAGACAACGTCTCAAAAAAAGAAAAAAAAGACACATGGAATACGAATTGATGACATCAAATGCTTCACCGCATTTAGCTGTCTCCTCCCAGTTAGGATTTCGAAAGATAATTTATCTGAGCTTCACAGTAGCACAGCCTCTTGAAGCTGGGGGACTGCCAAGTGTGGTTTAATGTTTTTAGATGGCCCACACCCCTGTTAAACCCTGTGCCATCATTTAGAACCACAGTATCACAGAACTTGGGTTCTCATATCTGAAACCAAGACACATTGAATGAGGTCAGTTGGAACTGGACATAAGATGTTTACATGGCTATAAGTTGATCTATTAGGCAGTTCATTGAAATCAGTGGAGATTGGTGCTTTTTCATCTTGCGTATCTGCCACTTGCGATCTTCATCAAAAGGAGCCTGTGTCTCCTGACTCAGTTACTCTTTCATCAGTGACCTGAGGTGGAGCAAACCAACGTGCTCAAGGCACTTCAGGCTTTGGGATCAAGGCAGGATGTTCATGGCCAAATGACTGGACAACATTGTCCATGTATAACTCAGGTGAGGTATTACTCTACCCTGCTGCAGACTAAGAAATGCTGACTCTCCAGCTCAGCCTAACTCAAGAGCACAAGGATTAGTGTCCTCTCGGACTCCCCCAATGTGTTCATCATTGAATTCTCCTTGTTCTTGGCTCTGGAAGAACTGGGTGTCAGATTCTTTTTCCTTTACATGCAGCTCAAAGGTTTTCTCCAAACGCAGTTCAGAAATGACTTGCCTCCGACTCCATGGCTGGTGTCTCCTAATTATTGCCTTTGCTTATGGTTATTAATCACTGCAGGGACATGCTTGATCCACAACAACTCCTGACCCTGGGCCAGTGAGTGGCCAGTGCTCGCCGATGCCCTAATGAAGCTGGCTGATGTTCTATGTAGTGCATCTAAATACACTGCTTCTCTAATGACCACAAACTCAGTAGCTATCTAGCACATATCTCTGTTCGGTGGTTTTGGTATTTTTAGGCAAGAAGAAACTGCTATTAGGGACTGCAGAAATTTGCTGCACTTAATTTTTCTACCTGCAGACAGAGGTGTTGAAAACCAAGATCAAGTGAGGTCAAAGATACATCACGATTGGGGATGACATGGGCAAGGTAATTACCTGCTCTCCGAGGGACAGGATAGTCTCTGTCACAAAGTGGCCTAAGAATACAGCTCTGGAGAGGAAAGATTATTAGGGAGACTGAGGTTTAATGAACACACCGGGAGGTTAAGTTTTTGCATTTGGTGAAAACTGGTAAAGGGAAGGTACTAGTCACTCAATGCTAGAAGATGAGAGGAGGAGATGGGGAATTCTATCTGACATCCGTCAGCAGCAAACTATCTAGACTTCACTTGTGAAATATGGACCTTGTCAACTGGTAGGGTACAGAGAGTCCTGCTCACTTTATTAAAGCTGGAAACAGCTTCTTTGTGCTACTGACCTTTCTAGGGGGGCAGTGATTACCACAGGACAAGCTCTGGTCACTCTCTCTTCCCAGCTGCCCATGTTGGTTCTTCAGGGCAGGGGCTGTGGATGGATGGCCATCAGTGGTGGCTGCACTGGACTTGACTGGGGCCGGGATCCTTCCTCCACCGAGTCTGACTGCAGGCTGAAGGCTGTCTCCACACTCAGGCCAGTGCAGGGGCACCTGCAAGGGGGTGTCAGCATCAGTCAGGAGACAGCGGTGGTCAGACAGCAGTCAGGCACAGGGGAGCACAGAGCTGTCGGCCCAGGGACAAGGCACTGAGTGATGGGCCAGGATTCTGCAGTGACACAAATGTTTCTGGGCTGTTTCTTTCCGAATTAAAGGAGCCCCACATGTCTGAGAGATTCAGCAGGGGAAGACACGAAGGTCAAGGTTGCAGGGCTCGATACAGCCTGAACAACTGGACTCAGCCATTGACAATGTCCAGAAGCTTATTTCCCCAATCTGAGCCTTTCCCCCAAAATTTTAGTTCACAGTTATTATTTTGTTGATGAGTTTTACTTATGAATTTGGAAAGTACAATCCACTTGAAAACTCCAACTGGAAGCGTATACAGAAAATTATCCAGCCTTATAAACTATCAGGGGTCATGGGTGAAAATGTCCACAGGGGTGAGGTGCATAATGTAAAAATGGAAGAGGAAGAGCTGGACCTGAAATTCACTGGGGGCCAAAACCAGTGAACTGGTTGGGGCAAGTGGGGCTGAGAGCGCCCTTCAGGAGCCTGGTCCACTGTGGGTAGTGCTGCCCACGGTCAGGGGCACAGGTGCAGCTGCATTGTGTTTCCTCATCTGTAAATGGAAGCAGACTTAGAACAATAGTGATAGTATACCAATCACAGGCCTGCCGTGAGGTTCCATAGAGACGGAAGGAACCTGGAAAAACGCCATCACAGGCAAGTGCAACGCTAGTGTTAGCTATTATTATTTTACTTCCACTCCTCCAGAGAAAGCAGCTGTCTCGATTTTTAAAATGTGAAATCTAATTTTAAATGTGAATGGCACATTTAAATTACAAACATATTACATATGTACACATATATATTCCAATGAAACAGTTCATTATGAATGTGTAACAAATAAATGTATACATATATACAAATCATACATATAATGTGTATATTATGTAATAAATATATAAAAATTGAATACATAAACAGAGTATATCTGAATTTATGCATATATAAATGTATATATGATAAAATAATTAATAAAATATATAAATATATAGTAGTACATATGTCATATATAACACTATTATAGGCTACAAATAATAAATTATATATTAAATAGCATATATATAAAAAATTCAATGAGTTAATATATATACAGCGAAAGGACCTAAACATGTAATATATATTATATATGTAATGTGTAATAGATTATCATGTGTCATATGCAATAAACAAAATTTATTACCAACATACAATACATGTATTCCAATGAAACAAGGTACGCTTCCGCAGTATATCTGGGCGGTGCCATCTCTGACCTAAAATAACTTACTCTGACATAATCCCTGAGGAAGGATGCCTGTAAGAGTCCATGGTTCATAGCATGCTCCTGCAGAGCCGGGCTCACCCCCTGCCTCCAACAGCCACTCTAGACGCAGGCCTCACCTTTAGCCTCTAGAAGAAAGAGCAGCCCTGGGCATCACTTGACCATCCCCACCCCACGCCCCCCTCCACTGCTGATTGGTCCAGGAATGAATCCCTGCTCCAAGACTGGGGAGGGGAACCAATGGGATGCTCACAATAATACATGAAGGCAGAGACTGGGCCAATGGGTGGTGATCTCGGGTCTCAGGGGCCGGGACGTGGAGTGCTGCGGGGCAGCAGTCTGGACTGGGCCAGGAAGGGTGTGCGGTGGGTCAAGAGGAGGAAGTGGAGGGAAAGGGACCAGATGCTTCCGAGACAGGCTCCATCTCTGTATGCAATCCCGGCGGAATTTACGCACTTCCATCTTGTGTTCTTAGATGTTCTCTAGGTAGACTGCAACCAACATGTTTAGAATAAACTCACCTGTGCTTGGGCCAGCCTGAGAGGTCTTCACTCCTTCCTGTCCAGAAAACCTGCTTCAAAGACTGCAGCATAACCAGCTTCTAACGTTATCCACTGGAGCAGGTTATTTAATTTATCTTTCTCATGTGAAGAGCAATAGTGGCCTGGAGCTCCCAGCAGGCTTCCTTCAATCCATCTGGCCAGACCGGAAACGTTCCCAAGCCCTCCCTGTGTTACCGGCTGCAAAAGTGGGCATCTGGCATTCTCAGCCTCCAGAGAAGGAAGGAGAAAGCCTTTGAAATCAGGAGGACGGCCTAGGAATGTCTTCTGGGTGGAGAATCAAGACTCTGCATTAGTTGAGCCCAGAAATCAGGCCTGATTTGTGAATCTCTGTGGCCCAGCATCCGGCCACGCACACCAGAAGGGCTCTGTGCACACATATTCACACCAAGGACAGTGACAGGAGTAATCGATCGCATTTCTGGGCTGCGTTATTGAAAGCACCAGGGGGCGCTATTCCCATAGCAAACCATGCGAGTGCGGCTATGGAGAGCGTGCAGCCGACTTCCAGACCCTTGAGTGCCAGGCCCTGTGCTGAGGTCTCTGCTTAATTATCTCATTCGCTCTCCGTTATCTGGGAGGAGAGGGTGTCCCCGCTTCATAGCGGCTATACTTCTAAAGGAATCATATTTGTAACAGTCGGTGAGAACGGGCTTCAGACAAGATGAGCTTCTGGGCAGAAAAGGCAGCTTTTATCACTCTAACACAGGTGTGTGCTTCAAGGGGCCTGCAGCCCTGACGCCTCACCCCACTGGCCAGCGTCAGGGCTGGGAACCACTGGCAATGGCTGGCATCTCAGCAGACACCCAGCAGCTGGGCAAGTCTAAGAAACAGAGAGAGATGCTGCAGGAGCGTACTGATTCAGATGACCAAGAACACACACACGCACACACACACATTCCCCCCACACAGAGTGCCACACAGTCACACACACACCACACACAGAGTGCCACACACACACAGAGTCACACACACACACACGCTACAGAGTCACACACACACACATACCACACAGAGCACCACACACACAGTCACACACAGACTCATACACACACAGTCACATACACACACACCACACAGCGCCAGTCACACATGCACACACTCATATGCACACACGCATGCACATATCCCCCACACATACTCCAACACACACACAAGCACACACTCTCACACAGGCACACACATGCACACACTGATACACATTCACACTCACACAGCTACACACACACACATACTATAACGCACCCACAACCAGACATACTCTTAACACTATCTTACCCCTACACACTCACACACTTACGCCCACGCACATGCTTTGGCTCACACAGTCACAGACATATTCACACTCACACCTATACACACCCTCACACACTCTCACACTCTCTCTCACACACATTAACACTCTATCACACTCTACCACACATACACACACACTCCACTCACACCATCACATTCTCACACACACGCCCTCAACCCTCATATTCTCACACGCCCTCACAACCCTCACATTCTCACACTCACACGTGCCCTCACAGACTCTCACATTTTCACATTCACACACACCCTCACACACTCTCACATTCTCACACTTACAACACACACACTCAAGGCATGGCAGGGACAGCTGGTTAACCACCAGAGCTTTATGCCACCGTCTATAGTGTGGAGCTCATCTGCGAAGCAGTTGCCCAGCCCCTGGCTGCACTTCATAGCCCCTTTGCTACTGGTTGGTGCCACGAATCTATTTCTGGTCAAAGGAACGTGAGCAGTATTGCTAGAGAAAATACAGGTGGCTAGATAAAATTGGGATGTCAGGCAAGCAATGAATACCTTTTGTGTTATGGAATATACTTGTCCTAAGCATTGCGTGAACCTATTTATACTAAAAGCATCATTATTTTTGGGGGTCCTTTCTAC
This sequence comes from Trachypithecus francoisi, assembly GCF_009764315.1. Taxonomy (NCBI): domain Eukaryota; kingdom Metazoa; phylum Chordata; class Mammalia; order Primates; family Cercopithecidae; genus Trachypithecus; species Trachypithecus francoisi. The sequence continues at coordinate 4,995,443 of NW_022681456.1, forward strand.
AGAGACTTTGGGAGCCGAGGTAAAGATGGTGCAACTACCAGAGGGAGAGCTGGATTCTACCGTCCCCACTTGCTTGCCTGGAAGGAGATCTGCTCAGAACTGCCAGGATATCAGAACAAGGCTCTGTATGAGATCCTGAGATCCAGGGCTGTTGTTCTGATAATTTGTCCTAATGCCTCTAGCCTTTGCCTGTACTTCAGCTTATTTGGGGGAACAACACCAATCTGATTGCTCTCAACCTCCAATTGTTGTCACTGATTGGGTTCAAGGAAGTTATTTTATCTTCAGAAAACATTTTGTTATTTGAAGCAGCTATATAAGTGAGATAAATATATTTGATACATACATACAGATTTTTGTATGTATATATAGCAACAAACATACACATAAATATATACATATATATTTCATATAAACACATATGTGCCTTCTAGTCTCTGAAAAGTGAGAGGAAAATAGAAAACCAATAATATTTGATTCCTGTATCATTCAGAATCCTGGTCTGAACAATGCACTGAAAGTGCTTGTGGAAGAGGGCTTAAGGAAGGCACTATTTACAAAGGTGTGGGCAGAATTAAGGGAAACCAGCAGGGGTGGTGAAACACACAAGGCTCAGTAGTAACAGGGGAAGCCTTCCAGTCCCCAATGGGACCTGTCGATGGGAGGGCCAGGTCACTGGAGCTTGAGTGATGGTAGAAGGGCCACTCAGGAGAAGCCATGTCCATTGGTGGAGGGACGCAGTCACTTCCAAAGTGTGGCCCAAAGTTGCAGGGGGCAGGTCTGGGAAACAGAGTTGTAAGTATCCTGCTCTTTCTCATCTTCTGCTCTCTCATCTCCTTGGTGCCTCCCAATGGTCTACCCAATCTGGAGGCTGGAAGACAGGGGGTTTAACTGACGAAGTACTTGAATATTACATCCCTGAGATGCAGGGTAGGGTGGAAAAAAGCTGAAGGTGGACTTGGAGGGGCACAAGGAGAACACCCAGTTCAGCCTCTCATAGAAGTCTTTGACTTTGAAGGAGACCTGCTCCACCATTGCACTTTCCCTCAATGAAGATATCATGTTTGGCAGGTGTATTAGTCTATTCTCACACTGCTAATAAAATAAAGGCATACCTAAGACTGTGTAAGTTATGAAGGAAAGAGGTTTAATTGACTCACAGTTCCACATGGCTGAGGAGGCCTCACAATCATGGCAGAAGACGAAGAAAGAGCAAAGGCACATCTTACATGGCAACAGGCAAGACAGGGCTTATGTAAGGGAACTGCCATTTATACAACCGTCAGATCTCATGAGACTTATTCATTACCATGAGAACAGTATGGGAGAACTGCCCCCATGAGTCAATTATCTCCACCTGGCCCCTCCCTTGACACATGGTGATAATTAAAATTTAAGGTGAGATTTGGGTGGAGCCACAGACAAACCATATCAGCAGATATCATTTTAAAGGACATTAATTCCCTCAGGGCCCTGGTCAGTCTCCAGTTTCAGGGAGAATGTGGTTTCTTCAACAGGAGAGATGGAATTCCCATTCTCTTCTAAACAAACCCTGTCACCTTGTCCAAAATGGAAGATACTTGATATTTCTGTGTAACTTCAACATTTTCTGGAGGACTTTTCAAATGGAGCTAAATAGAAATGGATAAAGAACTTGGAAGATAATGATTATTTTGTTTTCCTAATCAGAGAAGAAGCTCACGTCATTATGGAAGATATTCAGAGATGGCTTTGAGACTGTGTAACATGAACTGTCTTCACAAGGATAGTGCAGCAGGGAGATTCTCTCTCTCCATACAATCCGGCTAGGAGTCCAGGAGGCTCATCCAGTCTAGGAACAGTTTTTTCCGGGTTTGTCTTCATTAATAAACAAAATGAATATAAAAGTGACACATTCGAAACCTGTGAAAGTGGCACCTTATCTTCACATTTTGTTCCCTGAAATCAGATATTTAATCCCAGATGAATCCCTAAAATCAAGAAGCCTCCCAGGGTATATTTTTCTACCCAAGAGCTGCTCCTGGAATACAGGCCAGCCCCCAACAAGTACTCAGCATGCATGTGTCTGGCCATGGGATGGTCCCCAAGGGGCAGATGTCATGAGCTGGTGGTATACAGATGAACTTTGTTAGTACTGTACAGCATCTACAAATGAATTAGACAACAATTAGAAATGGATTTTTTGGATAAAATAGAACAAAATCATGTCCTTTGTAGCAACATTAATGCAGTTGGAGGCCATTCTCCTGAGTGAACTAACTCAGAAACAGAAAATCAAATATCAAATGTCCTGATTAGTGGAAGCTAAACAATAGGTCCACATGAAATAAATCTGGAAACAATCAGCACTGTGGACTCCAAAGGCAGAGAGACCACTCACTTTGTGCAGTGGTCACTAGAAGCCAAAACTCCACCATTGCACAATATGTCTAGGTAGCAAACCTTCTCATGTACTGCCTGAATCTAACATAAAATAAATTTTAGCCCGGGCACGGTGGCGTATGCCAATAATCCTAGCACTTTGGGAGGCCGAAGCGGGTGGATCATCTGAGGTCAGGAATTCAAGACCAGCCTGGCCAATGTGGTGAAACCTCATCTCTACGAAAAATACAAAAATTAGCTGGGCGTGGTGGCACTTGCCTGTAACCGCAGCTACTTAGGAGGCTGAGGCAGGAGAATCGCTTGAACCCAGGAGGCAGAGGTTGCACTGAGGTGAGACAGAGTCTCACTCTGTTGCATTTCAGCCTGGGCAACAGAGTGAGACTCTGTCTCAAAAAAAAAAAAAAAAGTTAAAACAAAATAAATTTTAAACCCTTTAAAAGTTTGAGTTTTTAAATATAAAAATACTGATTACAGATTTGTTGGTTTTCCTTTAAAAGAATCCAGTGATATGGCACCACTGGGAGCCTGTTTCCCTGAACAGCCATAGTCCTTCTAATGAGGCCCGCATTCTCCATTTCAGCACAGTCCCCACCACTCCCTATTGTCCCGTCTTGTCAACTGAGGATGAGCTGCCATTTATTAGCACACTTGATCCATTTTTTACATATCATAAATCTAAGAGATTTCTGAATTTTCAGGAGCATTTAGAATTTAGTTTCTGAAAGTGTTCAGTAGACACGAATCACAAGACAGGTTCTATCTTTTGATTAGAAACTACTTTTTCATACATCAATCTTGTAAAATATTTTCTTCAGAATAAAGCAACATAAGCATAAAATGATATATACACAGAGATACACTCAAATGAGTGTGTGTGCGTGGGTATGCACACACACGCACACACACACACAGAGCAATTTGAGCAACAATTTATTTTAGAGTACTATTCACTCTCTACACCCTGACTAATATGATTAGGCTTTGTGTTCCTGCTCCAACCTTACCTTGAATTGTAATCCCCGGGTGTTTAAGGAGCGACCTGGTGGGAAGTGACTGGATTATGGAGGTGGTTTTCCCCATGCTGTTCTCATGATAATGAATGAGTTCTCACAAGATCTGATGGTTTTATAAATGGTAGTTTTTCCTGCACTGACATGCATTCTGTCTCTCACCTGCTGCCATGTAAGGCACGCCTGCCTCTTTTTCACCTTCTGCCATGATTGTAAGTTTCCTGAAGCCTCCCCAGCCATGCAGACCTCTCGTTAGCAGATTGCTTTGTGGATGCATTTTTCCTGATAACAGTAAAATAACTTCCTTCAATTGGCAAAAAAAAAAAAAAAAAGGAAATACAAACGAATCTAACTCTTCCCAGTTCTTTGTGTCATAAAAATAAATAAATAAATAAAAGAACCAAATGAAGAAAAAAAAAATCCTGGATTTATGCTACAACTTCCATGTATTTTTGTTATATCAGAGAGGGAAAGGTGAAGACAGAAATGGGAATATATACCAAGAATGAAACACCAGATGTCTATGGTACTGAACCAATCTAAAGTTTTCTGCATAAGACTCTCAAAAATTGGAAGTGGAAAGCAAAAACAAGAAAATTTCATCTCTTCTCCTAGCCAGCCCAGCACCATCATCTGCTCTGTGTCTGCTGCTTGCTTCACACATGGATCCCTTCACCCTGCCCCTGCAGAAAAATCCAGGTCCTGGAACTTTGGCCTCAATAGCAGAGTGGCTGTAGGAACAAATGTTGGAAGATCCAGAGGTCAGAGTGGGTAGCCCAGTACGGTGGGTGAGCCTGTTATACCTGGTAGTGAGACCTGGTGCCAGGATATCTGTCTGGGCCAAGTCCTGGTTCTGCTATCCAACAACTGTGTGGGGAAGGTCATGGTCAGGATGTAGACTGCACATACCTGGAGCCAGAGACTGTTCTATATTCTTTAGTCCTATTCATCCACATAATCCTTGCAACAACCCATGTGGCAGATTTTTATTTGTATTATATAAATGGGAAACTGAGGCACAGAAGGTCAAATAACCTGCCTAAAATTACAGAGCTAGTTGGCAAGAGAGCTAGAATTCAAACTCTGGCAGTCTGTTTCCAGAGTCTATGGATCATAGGAGACATTCGGTAGATATTCACCCAACAGATATTCACCCACCAAAATATATGAACTGTCTGTCTCTGGCCATCTGTGTGACATTGAGCAGACTATATAAATAGACTTCTGAATGCTAGTCAGCAAAATTTTTCAAATATTTTTACAGTGCCAAGAAAGTGCTCCTTGGCTGGGATTATTAGGAATTGCCTTGCATTTAGAAAGCATGACATATGCCACCATTATATTCATAGTGACGGCAGAGAGTGATTAATTGTACCAGCTCCCAGACATGAGATTCAAAATAATTTTTAACTGGTATGGCATAGGCTTTGGGAAACCAGAATATTTGGAACCTAACCTATGGGCTACCTGCAGTGAACAACTGGTATGATATCTTACACATCTGCTCAGTATCAGCCCTGACAGTTCTGGAATCAGAAAGGCTTTGGTTTACGTTTGGGCTTTGCCATGCATAGGTTGTAGACTTTGGGCGTACCAAGTCACTTCTCTCAACCTCGGTTTTCCCATCTGTGAAATTGATGAGTATCTAGCAGTTGGTTTATAGAGATGCCATAGGGAATAAATAGCCATGTTGAGCTTTTAGCATGATATCTGGCATATATCAAGGTCAATAACAATTCATTAATACTACTTGACCAATCAAGATATAGAGGTCAAATATAACAGACACTTATCAATGTTGAAATCAAGACTAGAACATGGAACTCTGCCTCCAGGTGTGGTGTTGCCATGGCAGAGTGCCATCCTAGGGTGCAACTCAGATTCTAAGACACGGCCTGGGAATGGTTGCTTTGCAACACCCAGGGGCTCACACATCTCATTGAATGCAGGACTAGAACTTGGGTTTCTGCTTCCAGGGCTGTTTTTACAGTGGTAGAGTATCATCAGGGTGTGACTCAGGCTCTAAGACATGCGTGGCTTGGGTATCTCTAATTGACAACATCCATCTAGTCACATATTACATTAGCTAAGTAACTAGTCTGTGTTTTGTTGATACTCGTGATAGACATAATTGATTTGAGCCAGAATGTCCCAGATTCACCAAGGTTGGCAACATAGTACACAGGTGATAAAGAATAAACCCTGGAGTCAGATTGCTCTAATACTGCCTGGGCCACTACACAGCTGAGGGACTTTGAACAACTTAACTCCTCTCCACCTCAGTTTCTACCTGCATAACACAGGGAACTTGATAAAACTTAAACCTCATCATATAAAGTGAGGGACTAAACAAGCTATGCATGCCAAAGCTTAGCCTAGTGGTCACTTGTTCCAGCCTGGATCAATCAAGATAGCAGACACTATCCAACCTCCAAACAGAGAGAATTTAATACAGGAGATTGATTATGTGGGTGACTTAAAGACTTAGCAGCCAAATAGATATTATGAAGCAGCCCATACATAAGTGTGATGGTTAATGCTGAGTGTCAACTTGATTAGATTGAAGGATGCAAAGTATTGTTTCTGGGTGTGTCTGTGAGGGTGCTGCCAAGGGAAATTAACATTTGAGTCAGTGGACTGGGAGAGGCAGACCCACCTTCAATCTGAGGGGCAAAATCTAATCAGCTTCGAGTGTAACTCGAATAAAAGCAGAAAGAAGAACATGGAAGGACGAGACTTGCTGAGTCTTCTGGCCTCCATCTTTCTCCCATGTTGGATGCTTCCTGCCCTCAAACATCATACTCCAAGTTCTTTAGCTTTTGGACTATTGGACTTACAACGGTGGTTTGCCAGGGGTTCTCAGGCCTTTGGGTGCAGACTGAAGACTGCACTGTCGACTTGCCTACTTTTGAGGGTTTGGGACTCAGACTAGCTTCTTTGCTCCTCAGTTTTCAGATGACTTATTGTGGGACTTCACCTTTTGATCATGTGAGTCAATTCTCCTTAATAAACCCTCTTTCATATATACATCTACCCCATTAGTCCTGTCCCTCTAGAGAACCCTGACTCATACAGTAAGCAGCTACAGGAAGCTGCTGTCCTCCAGGGCAGAAAGAGGGCCTGTTTATAGTGGCCAGGATCCAGGACATTTGATGGAAGCTGGAACCACAGTGGGCTGCCCAGTGGAAACGGAGACCACAGAGGGAGAGATGTCTGGTGTCGCTGGAGTCCTGGAGGAGACATGGCCACACTGGCAGTGCTACCTGAGGCAGACGGAGAGGAGGAGGAGAACCACACTGAATTCTCCCTTCCTCCCACCCTCCAAACACCCACCATGGGATGATTCCAGCCAGAAGCCAGCATTGCCCTTCCCAGCATAGGAATATCAGCTATTAATGTACATGGTGGACACAGACTCTCATCTGCAGGTGATCATTTCAGAATCCACTGTTTAGACCCTGGCACTCTCCTAGACCTTGGTACACGGCTTTGCTAAAGCTCTCATGATATTCTGTCTTCATTTGTGTGACCATGATTTTTCTTATATGTTGTGATCTGTGATGGTTAATATTAAGTGTCAACTTGATTGGATTGGAGGATTCCAAGTACTGTTCTTGGGTGTGTCTGTGAGAGTGTTATCAGAGGAGATTCATATGTGAGTCAGTGGACTGGGAAAGGCAGATGCATCCTCAATGTGGGTGGGTACCATCCATTCAGCTGCTGGCACAGCTAGAACAAAGCAGGCAGAAGAAGGTGGAATGAGCAGACTTGCTGAGTCTTCCAGCCTCCATCTTTCTCTCATGCTGGATGCTTTCCACCCTCGAGCATCAGACTCCAAGTTCTTCAGCTTTTGGACTCTTGGACCTACAACACTTGTTTGCCAGGGGCTCTCGGGCCTTTGGTCACAGACTGAAGGCTGCACTGTTGGCTTCCCTACTTTTGAGGTTTTGGGACTCAGACTGGCTTCATTGCCCCTCAGCTTGTAGACAGCCTATGGTGGGACTTGACCTTGTGATCGTGTGGGTCAATTCTCCTTGATAAACTCCTTTTCATGTATACATATATTGCATTAGCTCTGTTCCTCTGGAGAACCCTGACTCATGCATGACCTCAATCACCCTTTCAGCGTCCAGTGCTGCTGTGGGGAATTCAGGTGCCTGTGACCCCTGATCCTTGGTGTGCAACTTGTGTTTTCTTTCTGGAAGCTTCTAAAATATTATTCTTACCTCTATTGTTCTAAAATGTCATGATAATGTGCCTGAGTGTGCATATTTTTAAAATCTTTTTAAAATTCATAATTTCAGATCCTTGATGAAACCTTTTAATTTGGAAATAATTGTCATTCATATTTCCAATTTTTCTTTATTTATGCAATCATTTTCTCTCCTTGGTTTCTGCATTCTCTCTTTTTGGAACTCTCCTCATTTGAATATTAAAATTCCTAGACTAGATCCTCTAAGTCTGTAACCACCTCTTTTTTTTCATCCTTATACTTGTTTTTTTTGTTTGTTCTTCTTTTTTTATTTGCTTTTCTTTTTAATCCACTCTCCGGGAGATTTTATCAACATAACATTTCCCTACTTTTTACAAATTTTATATTGCAACTATTCTCTTTTAATTTCCAAAACTCTTTCTTGTTCTTTGAATGTTCATGTAATATAAATATAACTTAAAATAGTCTATATATTATAATGTTTTGACATATTAAAAAACCTTTCTTGGTGGAAAGAGACTACCTCTTTAGGGGCTAGCCAATTTTTAGATAGCAAAGGGCTCAGTCCTGGGCATGCTTTTGATATGCAAAGTAACCAATCCAGAGCCAGCCCTCCTCTATCTGGCCCATACACCTCCAAAGGCAATATTGTTCTGTCTTAATTATTCTAGGGCCAGATATCAGGCAGCCAGGGAGTTCCCCTACAGCTCAGAGCCCTCCGCAATTATTCCAGCTGGTCACTTCTCACCTGCTCGCCTGTCCTGCCTTGCCTTTCCCTCTGATGCCCCAAGAAAGGCCTTGTGCATATCTTCCCAGCACTCCTGCCTCCCGTCTTCTGACTACCTGGTATCTTTCCCATATGGTTCTGTGTGGCCTTCTGGGCCTCCTGCCTCTAGGAGCTGTGAGTGCAGTCACCTTCATACTCCTGAGCCTCCCCTCTGTCTCCTCCCCTGGATGCACCTGACTGGCCTCTTAGAACAGGACACAAAGCAGTTCATTTTCACAAAAAAACACCATCTTTCCAATTTCATAGACTTGAATAAAAATATTAATGAGTTTTTCTTAAAGATTTCTTATTCCTGCATGGTTTCTTTTCTTTCAGATGCCTTTCTTGTGTGTGTGTGTGTGTGTGTGTGTGTGTGTGTGTGTGTTTTGAGACGGAGTCTCGCTCTGTCGCCCAGGCTGGAGTGCAGTGGTACATCTCAGCTCACTGCAAGCTCCGACTCCCAGGTTCATGCCATTCTCCTGCCTCAGCCTCCCGAGTAACTGGGACTACAGGCGCCCGCCACCGCGCCTGGCTAATTTTTTTTTTGTATTTTTAGTAGAGACAGTGTTTCACCGTGTTAGCCAGGATGGTCTCGATCTCCTGACCTCGTGATCCTCCTGCCTCGGCCTCCCAAAGTGCTGGGATTACAGGCGTGAGCCACCATGCCCGGCCCCTTTCTTGTGTTTTTTTCCCTCAAATCTCTGTCTTTCCTGTTAACTCTTTGCTGTCATTCATATTGAAGGAGGATGCACTGAAAGCTGACCAGAAGTTCTGGAGGCATGGATGCTGCTTGACCTCTGTGAGGCTTCATGAAACGTGATCTGTCTGGGTTATCACAGCCTACACACCTATCCATGTGTGTTCATTTCTCCAGGCTTAACAGTCTGCTCAGAGAGGCATCCTTGACTCCCTAGCCTGCAGCAGGCTGCTGTGCAGGAAGACTGCCGGCCCCGGAGAGCTTTGGGCGTCAGGGGCCTGGGAGACATTCACCATTCTGTCGGTGGACTTGAGCACAAACTCTATTTCCTCTACCTTGACTGGGCCTAGGGTCTGAGTCTAGGATCCCTCTGGATTTTCCTTCCCATAGCGCAGGCTCCAGTCTTCTATGGGGCAGCAAGAAGGGATATTGTCTGGTAACATATCCAAGAGGGAGACATTTTAGAAGGGTCTAAGCTTTTAGAGAATGCCCCCATTTCCTGCTCCACTCATTGCGTCACTCTCGGAGGCATGCTACATGTCTTCAGTGTCGATTCCTGCAACTACTTGATGGTGGAATGGGGTTGCCTGTTGGAGCTCCCAGGCCAGGCTTGGTTTCAGCTTTCCCTGGCTTGCTAAGTCAGCTACCACTCGGCCATACAGTTTCCAATTCCCCAATATCATTGCCTGCATCTCCCTTTTCTCGTTTGCTTGGTCCTTTTGTTCCTGCTCTGCCCAACCCTTTGCAATTCTTTTACAGCTGTCATTTCTGGGGATTTCAGAAAGGAGTAAAGGTAAGCTTGTGCGCGCAATTGTCTATGTTTAACCAAACATACTGGATTGTATGGAGGGATTATCATGTTAACAGTTCTGTGTGCTTCTGAGCATTCAGGCACCCACCTCCAAAGCTGCCAATTCCATAGAAAGATTGCGCTGAATAAGCAACCAGTCACAAGGCAGCACTGTGAAAACGAATGAGCATCCTCTCTGGAACTAGACAGCCAGGTATAAAGACTTAGACCACTTTTTCTTGGCTGTTTGGCCTTGGATAAATTTCTTTACCTTCTCTATGCCTGCATTTCTCATGCAAGAAGAAGGAATTAATAATGATTAAATAACATACCCATAGGTGTCCTTCTGAGAATTAAAATGGTAAATGCTTCAAACAGGGCTAAGCACTGATGCTTAAGCATTACTCTTGTTTTCCTGCAGGTGAAAGGAAGGGTTGTCACCCGAAGTTTGAAAAGCATTCCTCAAACCTTTATGAGCAGCTCCAAATAAGTTGCAGACACTTAGGAAGACCAAACCCGGCTGATATTTTCCTAATTGCTCCTTCTTCTTTTCTTATCCATTTATTCTCATCCCTCCAGTGACATAAGTTAGGGGAGCCGTGTCTGCCTTTATTTTTATGGCCTTGTTTTCTTGGTTGGTGTCACACTATTAAATCAAATTCACATTCTGGCCTTTAGAAATTCAGCCTAACTGTGACTTTAATATCTCTGCAGATGGATGAGGGCAAGAGCCGTCAAGAAGATGGCTTAAAGTGAAATCCCCTTTCCAGCATCCCACAAGACAAATGGAGAGGCATCCATTGCCACAAGTCAAAAAGGCCATTAGCATTTCCTTTATTTGAGAAATACGTCAGATGCTTTCTTACCCATGCTGGGCATTTCACGTGTGACTTCTTTTTATGTCTTGCTCCATTGACAGAAACCAGACCTTGGGAGTGACCATGGAAGACATGCTTTTGGTGCAGAAAGATCACGGCTCTTGGATTGGGTTAGATGGTTCATTTGATGTTTAACAGGCCTTCTGATGCTTCTCCTCAGTATGTGTGCGCTGGAATGGTGCGATTGAAGTTTCTCGCTCTCTTTTTTTTTTTTCTGAAATCCAATTCATCTGATTAGATTTAAAGTTAAAAGAAAGTGTTTTGATGACTTTTTCTGAATATCTGTCTCATGTCTAGGGCCCTCTCTCTACCTCTATTTCATCTACTAATCCATTCTTTGTTCCTTTCTTTTTATCTTCCTCTCCTTCTCTCACTCCCTCTCTCTTTCTTAATTTTATTCTTTCTTTCTTCCATTCATTCACTCCTCATCACAGCACACTCAACTGTGTGTCTTTGGTTTCGTCTCCTCCACTTTCTGGGAGTCAATTTCTGAGTCTGTCCTCCACTCTGGCAAACTGCAATCCACAAGGCACGAGGGTCCTCATCTCCAGCAGCTCAGAGTGCAGACAAATATAAGCCCAGCAAATCGCTCACTGTGTGAAAAGCCTGGGGTCCCAGCTGTGTCAACAGGAGGTGATGGAGATGATGATGCTGGTAGCAGAGGTGGGAGGTGGTAACACCAAGAAGAGGAAAGCCACTGCATTCAGGAGAGGCAGAGGAACTTTCACTTGGGAAATGACATTTGCACTGGGCCATGTTGAATGAAGAGAAGTTTAACACATGGAGAAAGGAGAAAGGGGAATGAGTCGTGAAAGGAAAGGTTATGCTGAAAATAGTGAGGTCGTTCATGTGGATGAAGCCCTGGGAAAAGGGATGAGGGGGAAAGACGGGAGGTGATGCTGGGGAATTGCATCGGGAGGGAGGATAGACCTGGGTTTGTCAAATCAATGACGTCAGAGACTCAGCTCGTATTACTGTAACCATCCAACAGGTTCACCTTGCCAGCTGCCTAGACAGAACCGATTTATGAAGACAAGGGAATTGCAGTGGAGAAAGACTGATTCACGGAGAGCCGGCTGTGAGAGAGACCGGGGTTTTATTATTACTCAAATCAGTGTCCCCAAGCATTCGGGGATCAAAGTTTTTAGAGATAATTTGGTGGATAGAGGCTTGGGGAGTGGGGAGTGCTGATTGGTCAGGTTGGAGATGGAATCATGGGGGTCAAAGTGAGGTTTCCTTGCTGTCTTCTGTTGGTGGGTGGTGTCGCAGAGCTGGTGGAGCTAGATTACTGCCCTGGGTGGTGTCAGCTGATGGATGGAGTGCAGGGTCTGCAAAATCTCTCAAGCACTAATCTTAGGTTTTACAACAGAGATGTTATCTCCAGGAGCAATTTGGGGAGGTGCAGACTCTTGGAACCAGAGGCTCCTACAGACCCCTAAACTATAATTTCTCATCTTATAGCTGATTTGTTAATCCTGCAAAGGCAGGCTGGTTCCCAGGCAAAAAGGGGATCTTTTCAGGAAAGGGCTGTTATCAATTTTGCATCAGAACCAAACCATGAACTGAATTCCTTCCCAAAGTTAGTTCAGCCTATGCCCAGGAATGAACAAGGACAGCTTAAAGGTTAGAAGCAAGATGAAGTCGGTTAGGTCTGATTTCTTTCACTGTTAGAATTTCCTCAGTTACAATGTTGCAAAGGTGGTTTCATCATGAAAATATCTTATGGGCAGCGTAATAGTAGAGAGTGATGAGGACTGCGGCCAACCATAACTTGCCTATTCTGGGTGGAGATGAACATTGGGTTGGCAAAACAAAACATGTCCACTGGGTCCCAAATTTATAGCTCCTTTGAACTTTATCCCATACACTGAAAGGAGTCAGAGAAAAGCAGTAAATAAGGCATTACATACGCATGCTTATTTTTTGCTTATTTTATGTGTGGGGCCAATGCTTTGGCCCTACAAAAAAACATTTGATCTTGAGGTGGTATAAAAAAATCACTCAGCATCTCCATTTGGCCTGATCTCCTAGGGGTGGTGGCCTGAGAAAGATTCCTACTGCTCCTAGCGTTCTTCATTCCATCCTGGGACATAATCTTCATTGTAGGAAAATTTCCCAAATATCTGCCACTTTCAGACCTGTGGTGATCAAAATACCGTCCCTCACAGATGTCCATGTCCTGATGTGAATGTGTTACCTTAGGTGGCAAAAGAGACTTTACAGATGTCATTAAATTAAGGATCTTAAACTGAAGAGTATCCTAGACTTCCCAGGTGGAACCAACATAATTGCTAGGCTTCTTATAAGAGGGAAGCAGGAGGGTTAGCATTAGAGAAGAGATATGATAGTGGCAACAGAAGTCACAATGATGAGAGAACAAGAAACAAGGAATGCCAGTTGGTCTCTAGAAGCTGGAAAAGGCAATAAAACAGAATTTATTTCATAACATCTGCAGAAGGAATGCAGCCCTGCAGCACCTTGGTTTTAGGCTTCTGACCTCCAGAGCTATAAGATAATACATCTGTATTTCTCTAAGCTGCTGAGTCCATGTTGATTTGTTATAGCAGTGATGGGAAACTAAGATGACGTCCTTCACTGGGTGATCTGTGTGGCCTAGGATGAGACCTTGGGTGGATTCTAATGGCATATCCTTTCAAGGAAAAAGAATTCTGTTTGCAACATAACAGACCACTGTTCACCCAGGGGTTGAACAACTTTAGGGGTTGGCTGCCTTAAAGGTATTTTTTTAAATGTTACTTTTTGAAGAGGACCCTGACATTGACATAAATTCTGAATGGTACCCCGTGCTCTTGCCCTGGCCCATGACTTAGGGAAAGGATCAGGAGAGTGACTGTCCAATCGGGAGCCAATTCAGTTCTATCTGCTGTGCTGTATGGTCATGCACGAGAGCGTCCTTAGATCTCAGAGGCCTTGGAGACTGAGCAAAGGAAGATGAAGCCCACACAGGCTGAGGGCTGCAGGAGGGAAGGAGGGTGAAGGGAAACAAAAGGCAGCAGGGGTTTGTGTTTCCATGGCCTCATGTCGGCTTTCCCAACATGTATGTTAGAGCTCCCCGCATTCCTGAGGAGCTTTGATTAAGTTATGGGGATGCCACTCTGCTTTCCATGAAGAAGAACCAGCTTTTGTGCCAGTTGCTGCAGGGAGGGCCTGCGTTTCATGTCCCTGGTGCAGAGCATGTGCCCCGAAGTGGAATCCTAACATTGTCATTGCTGTGGGATGATTGTGGGCAAGTGACTTGGTTTTCTGAGCCTCAGTTCCCTGTCTCTAAATAGGACTAATCTTAGTACCTGATCTCAGGGTCTCTGCGGAGGGTACCTGGAAGCATGGGTAGTCCAGCACTCAGCACAAAGATCCCAGAGGATAAAGGATGCTGAATGAGGGGTCTGAGAAGGTGGGCTTGAGAGCCTGAAGATGTGGGTTAAGTCCTGCCTCCACCACTCACCAGCCAGCTGTGCAACCTGGGGCTTCTTCAGCTCTCTCCTCTGTGAAATCAGGCCAATAATAAGGACACTTGCTGGGACTGTGTATTACATTATTTAAAAGATGCAAGCCACTTAGAAGAAAAGGTAACTAGCAGTTGATGATGCTCCATCTTTTTTTTTTTTTTAATATCAACATTATTATTCTGTAAGCACTTGGTCAAGGCAGGGGCTACAGCACGGATAGACTTCTGCCAGCAGGACCTGATTCCTTTTAATGCTTTGCAAAATAACATTCCCAATACCTGCAAAGAACTGAATTCAGCCAACAACCTGGATGGGCTTGGAGGAAGACTGTCCCCAACAGCCTCCAGAAAGGAGCATGACGCAGCTAATTTTGACCTTTGTGAGGGAAAAAAGCAGGGGGCCTAACTGAGTCATGGTCTACCCAGGCTTCTGACCTAATAACTGTGAGATAAACACATGGGTGCTACTTTAAGCTGGTATGTTTTTAGTAATTTTATATTGTAATGGATACACTACGGAAAGGAAACCAAAGAAAACAAGCAGAAGAACTGAAAGAGATGCTGTTGCCAAGGCTCTTGTAGAACATATGCAGGTTCTTACAGAACATGTGTAGGTATTTGATGATGGAGTTGATGGCAACGATGATGGCTGTAGCAAAGTTCATGGCGGGGAAGAGGGTTGTTGGAGGTGATGATGGTGGTATTGGTGGTGATGTTGGAGACACGTAGTTGTGGTAGAAATGGTGGCGATGATGGAGATAGTGCAAATTATGTTGGAGGTGATGGAAGTGATGATTATGAAGGTAATAAAGATGATGATGGTGGAGGTGATGGCAGAAGTGATGGAGGTGATAATCATGGAGATAATGAAGGCAATGATGATGGAGGTAACCGTGGAGTTTTAATGGGTAATGGTAGAGGGGATGGAGGTGATGTTGGAGTTGGCAGAGGTGGTGGAGGTGATGGTGGAGGTGATAGAGGTGATGATGGTGGAGGTAGCAGTGGAGTTATTATTGGCTATGGTAGAAGTGATGGAAGTGATGTTGGAGTTGATGGAGGTGATGGAGGTGATGATGGTGGAGGTGATAGAGTTGATGATGATGGAGGTATCAGTGGTATTGGTGGCGATGGTAGAGGTGATAGAGGTGATGTTGGAGATTGTGGAAGTGATGGAAGTGATGATGATGGAGATGATGGAGGTAATGGAGGTGATAATGATGAAGGTAGCAGTAGAGCTGATGATAAGTGTTGGAAGTGATTGTGGTGGAGGTGATGGCAATGATGATGGTGGTAGCAGTGGTATTGTTAGTGATGGTAAAGGTAATGGAGGTGATATTGGAGATGGCAGAAGTGGTGGAGGTGATGAGAGATTATGGAGGTGATGAGGCTGGAGATAGCAGATAGCAATGTTCTTGTTAGTGATTGTAGAGGTGATGGAAGTGGTGGTGGAGGTGATAGAGGTGATGATAATGGAGGTAGCAGTGGTATTGTTGGTGGTGACAGAGGTGATGGAGATGATGGAATTCGTGAAGGTGATGGAGATGATGATAGACGTAGCACTAGAGTTGTTATTAGTGGTGGTAGAGGTGATGGAATTGGTGGAGATGATGGAGATGATGATGGTGGAGGTGGAGGTAGCAGTGGAGCTGGTGATGGTAGAGGTGGTGGTTGTAGGGCTATTAGTAGTGATGGTAATGGTGGTGGTGGTGAGGTGTCACTAAGGGTGGAGGAGGGGACCTGAACAACTGGGGCATCTGTGAGAAATGTGCACTTCAAAGGAGGAGGAGTTTGGGGGATGAGAGGTTGGTGCTTCTCAAGAGAGCATTTGATATAATGCTTTGTCTGATCTGTTTCTGCAAACAGCGGAAACATCAATTCACTGCAGGAAAACAGATTCTGTTATTTGAGTAGCTTTGAGTAGCATAGATTCATGTAGAGCAAAGTAACAAACCACACATATACGTATACCAACTCAGATGGTTAAATAACAAAACGTGCTCTTTTTCAGCCATTTGTTTCACTGCCATTTCATCTTATGCCAGCGTGCTATCAAAATATTAGGCAGGAGCACCCAGTTCATATAGTAACAATGAACAGCCCAAATGACAGCAAAAGCGAAAGGTCCATGCCTCTCAGTGCACTGACTCTGGAAAAAAAATCAACCTTCTCTTTAATCAGGGGCATCGAAGGACCCCTGGCAGGGCTGATGAGCCTGGGCTGGGTTGTGCACCTCGGGCTAAGCATCTGGGATGAGGGTCCTGGATTGACGTGCACAGGTGCAAAGTGCTTTCCACTAGCAGAACTTCACCTGCTGGAGCTTACAGCAAAACTGTGGTACCTCCTGTTAGTTAAATACAAATGAAGAGGGTTCAACAGCACACAGGAGTGCTAATGGAAAAGGATTCCTATGAGCAAAACAAAACAGCAGGGTTGAATTATGAGTGAGACACAAGTAGGGGTTGTTGTTAAATGAAGTGCAGATGCTGCCTGTGGCAGCCGGCTTTTTCCCTTGTTACCTACAAGAGGGTGGCACCAACAACACAGACTACACAGCAGTGAGAACCGAATCCCAACAAACATGTTACTTGTGGAGGAATGTGGTCTCCAGCTTCTCTGACCTGTGTGCTGCATTGTTTTTTGTATACATGGGAGTGAAAAACCAGAGGGTTAGTTAACCTGTCTGTAAGTCTCCTCTCTAAAGTCCAACATGCAAATACCCTAAAAACTGGAAGAGCCAGTAGTCACAGGAAGAGCTGGGAGAAACCATTTTGTTCCATTCAGTGGGGGCGGCTGGCTGTACTGGCAAATAAATCCACCGGAAACTTCTCATGCCTTTTCCTGACAGCAGCAAACATGATCTTATTACCTCCTGCCTGAGGCTGCTCCAAAGTTTTCCTTTGTCAATTGGGCAGAGACCCACAAGTCTTCAGGAGGCTGTAGGGCCTGCCTGCCCTGAGATTCTCCTCCCTGTACTTCAACATATGTGTGTGTGTGTGTATGTGTGCGTGTATGTGTGAGGGTGTATATATATATATGGACATGGATATATGGATATATATATGTGTGTGTATATACATGTGTATATATAGTTATATATATAGCATACACATATATAAATAACTATACAGTTACATATGTGTATATGTGTGTGTATATAACTATATATTATTGTATTAGTCCATTTTCACACTGCTGATAAAGACATACCTGAGTCTGGGAAGAAAAAGAGGTTTAATCGGACTTGTAGTTCCACATGGCTGGGAAGGCCTCAGAATTACGGTGGGAAGTGAAAGGCACTTCTTACATGGTGGCAGCAAGAGAAAAATGAGGAAGAAGCAAAAGCAGAAACCCCCGATAAACCCAACAGGTCTTGTGAGACTTATTCACTATCATGAGAATAGCACAGGAAAGACTGGTCCCCATGACTCAATTACCTCCCCCTGGGTCCCTCCCACAACACGTGGGAATTCTGGGAGATACAATTCAAGTTGAGATTTGGGTGGGGACACAGCCCAACCATACCAATTATATATAGTTATATATAATGTTCTGTCTGATCCATTTCCACATACAGCTGATTCATTCCATCAATTAACTGCAGGAAAACAGATTCATCTGAGCAGCTTTGAGTAGCATAGATTCATGTAAACCCTATATATTTCTATATAGTTATATAACAGTTATATATATATGCATGCTGTATATATACGTGTGTGTGTATATACATATATATATGTATGAAGAGATTTATTACGAGGTGTTGGCTTATGTGATTATAGAGGCTAGAACGTCCCAGAATCTGCATCTGGAAGGTGGAGATCCAGGAAAGCTGATGGTGCAGTTAGAAGGCCCGAGAAGTAATGTTGTAGATTTCAGATCTGGTTCTGAAGGCCCAGGAGCACTGAGGGCAGGAGAAGATTGTGTTCAACCTCCAGCAGACAGGCAGTGTGCGTTCAACCGCTCCCCCACCCGCCCCCAATTGTTCTATCCAGGCTCTCCATGGCCCACCCACACGGTGAGCACAATTCTTTACTCAGTGCATCAATTCCAATGTTCACCTCTTCTGACTGCACCTTCACAGACACACCCGGAAATCACGTGTGACCAAATATCCAGGCACTCCACGGCCCCATCAGATTGACGCATAGCATAAAGCATCACAGGCTGCTTCTCAGGGGCTCCTTGTGGGCCCCCCGGCTCTGGGGCCCCTGGTCTGGGTCTGTGCTGAGCCCACTCTCACTGTTGTGTGCCCGTCCCATGACAGCCCTCACCTTGGGGTATGAGAGATGCCCACTGCTCCACTGACACCTGCTCCTCCCTTGTCACAAGGAGTGTTCACTGCTGTGTCCTCAGCTAACAGCACAGTGCCTGATAGCAGTAGGTGCTCACTATATACCTATTGAGTAAATGACTTTCCTTTAATGATCACAATAGTTCTATATGGTGAGTGCTATGCATCTCTTCCATTTAGAAGAAAATTGGTTGCAGCTGTTGGTCCTAACCTGCCCATGATACACAGTAGTTTCCAAAACTGGCCTGACCTTCAGAATCACATTAAGATTCCATCAGTGCGCCTATTCCTGGGCTCCGCCCTAGCCCTAATGAATCCAAGTCTCCAGGGTGGAGCCTGGCATTTGTGCTTTTAACAACACCGTCAAACAATTCTTTTCACAAGGAAGTTTGGGAAGTTTAACTTAGCGCTCAAGTCTGCAGAGGCAAGATGCTTATCAAATTAATTTCCCTGGTCTTTGTTCAAGCTAAAACGAATAAGCCATCTCCTTGGTAAGTATTAACCTCTGACTGAAAGACTATTGCTCTCTCTCTCTGTTTTTCCCTTCTGCTCACTTCTCCCATTTAAAAAAATGCATCAGAGACAGACTGTTTATCGCTTATCACCTATTCAGAGCTACAGGCCGAGATTCAAGGAGACCAGAGAGAAAATAAAACAATAAGTCTGTGATCATAAGTGTTCCCTTTTCGAGAGACACAAAATAATAACTGATAAAATTAGTTTGGAGTCATTCAGATTGCAAGGACTCGATGTATATAATATTAAATTAGCCATTATCATCAACTTTGATGGTATCTGCCCTCGCTATGCTATGGGAGGTCAAAGGCACTCAGAATGAAATTAGAAGATCTCCGAGCATCTGGAATTGGGTTCCTGGGGAGGTAATGTGGATGAGCATTTATCTTACAAAAATCCTGTGGACTCCAGAATCTTCCTACTCCCTGCACCCAAAATGACTCAAGCAGAAGACAAGATCTGGTCACCAAGCTTCACCTCCCAAACTTCCTGGGGACTTAGAGCAGAAATGGGTATCTTGTGAAACTTGGAAGCACACTGAAGACTCCAACATTATTCAGATTGGCCAGTTTTCCCTCTCTTCTGAAGCCCAGAGACCTCTGATGACCCGGCTAGTTTGCAAGTAAAAATGCAAAAGTATATTTCACTCTCACCTTGCCTGGGGTTGACTTCAGAATCAGCTGTCATGTGGAAGGTACTTGACAGCTCAGCCCGGTCGCTCACAGGCTAGGAACGTCCACCTGTCTCTCCCTCCCTGGCCCTTCTGACCTACACTGGCCATGGGAGAACGTGGATTTATTACCTTGGGGTACGAAGAGCAGAGACAGATGCTGAATTTCCCCGAGACGCCTAATATTGCCGCCTGTGATGGGCAGCTGATGCCCTCTAAACAGGATCCTAAATTATAAATCATAGTAGCAGAAAATTCAGTGGTAGAAAAATTTTCCCCCAAGAAAAATTACTGGACTTAGGCCACATGTCCATAGGCACCAAAAAATAAATAAGCACAGCAAAAGCTGAGATGAAGTGAAAAAGTAGAGGTTGAGAGAATTGGGGGATATTTTGTAATATGTCATGGTTTGGCAACATTCAAATCTTTTATAT